>NW_024881316.1:0-1200000 GCF_018691265.1 Tyto alba
CAGCACCCACAGCTCGCTGAGACGCACCCTGTGCTGCAGCCAGAACCTGGTGCCACATCTGCAGCCAGGAAGAGCAGGGGCTGATGGTGAGCTTGCCTTCTGGGGGGGCACCCATGGAAATCCTCCTTGGGAGAGCCACTGCAGCTGACAGAGCCCTGGGAAGGGCTGCCCAGCTTCACAGCTCACCCAAATCGGCAACATCTTTGCCGGGGACACCCCCTGACTCTTGTAGCCCTGGTTGCTGAGCGGCCGACCCTCCCCAGAGAGCCTCCCTGGGACTTTCTGGGCCATTGGAGCAATGGCCAGCCCGAGAGGGCTTTGCGAGATGCCTCCTGACGGCTGGTATTGGAGTCAGGAGGTGGGAAGAGAGAGTACTGCCATCCTCTCTTCTTACCTGCGCTTGGCAAAAGCAAGGGCGCCTTGGAAAAGCAGGAGGTCTCTCCTCCTCTTCCTCCCACGCCAGGTCACCTCCACACAGTCGCAGCGGAGGAGCTCGGGATGCCGTCGGGACACGAGGGCACCCGGCTGGCTGCCACCAGAGCCGCCCCTGCAAAGGACACAGTTGCGGGCGTGAGGCACGCGGCTCTGCCGGGAACAGGCCGTGCCCGGTGCCAGAGGGACAGAGCAGGCACGCACCGGGAGAAGCAGGAGGGCAGCTGGCCCATCGTGCTGCGGCCAGGCAGACACTTGGGCTGTGGAAGCGCTCAGCACGGGGAAGAGCAAGGCCCCGCAAGGCCTTCCGAGGCTGGGCAGCGATGTCCCCGTGCCAGGGTGCTCCTGCCAGAGCCCGTCTCTCCCCAGCACTGCCCGCGCCAGCACAGTGCCGCACCGGGAGACACTGGTGTCCGTGACACCACTGGTGCCCCTTGTGATGCGCGGGGGGGCCACGCCCAGGGCGGGGGCACACAGCGGGCGGGGGGGCTCCGGGGCTCCAGGAGCTGCTCCTACTCGAATGGCTCTTCCCACACTCCCAGCAAACAACAGGAGCTCCCTCCAAGCCGAGGGTCCTGAACAAGGCAGAAAGCTGCGGGCAGGAGTCCCCTCGGAGCCAGGAGAGACGCTCTGTGCCCGGCCCCTGCCAGCTGAGCCAAGGCCTTCCAAAAGGCCCTTCAGCACCTCGGCTCCTGCTGCCGCCACCTCTCCGCGCATGGTGATGTTCAGTCCTTCCACCTGGTCCTCCAGACTGGGCCCAGGGCTCAGGCCAGCCTTGGCGAGACTCTGCGCTGCAGAAAAATGGGTAACAGCCTGGATTTCCTGCTCCCAGCAGGCTGCGCACAGGCAATCCTCGGCAGCAAAGCGCTGACAGCTGTGCTTAGGGAAGACACAAGAGCGGTGAGCTGAGGTCCTGGTGAACACGCCAGTGTCAGCCCAGCAGTCCCACCAAAGCTGTCAGACTGCCCCAGAGCCCAGCCCCTTCGGTGCCACAGTGCATTTCTCTGCTTGGGCTGGCTCACAGACCTCCTGTCCCAGGGCACGAGCATCACGCCACAGGCCCAGCATCCTCAAAAGCACCTACCCGAAATGTTCTGCTGACATCGGAGGCGTGTCCATGCCCGAGAGCTGCTCAGGACTCCTGGCAGGCAGCTACTGACGTGCGGAAAACAGACTCCACAATCTGATAGATTGTAAAGTAGGTATGTTTATTCAGCGCTGGGCACACAGGGGATCGCTCCTCCTAATGTGTGTGTCACCATATGGCACTGTTGCCTTAGATTTATAGAGCAAATGATTACATATTCATAATATTTCGCAATACGCCTATACATATGCATCACCTATCCCCGCTTCGTATTAAAATTAGCATTTCCATAATCTCCTCCCAGTTGAGTCTGCGCAGTGAGTTCCTTTGGTCCTGGGCAGGGGTCGTGAAGGGCTGGGCGGTGGTCATGGGAGGAAGTATCTCCTCTTCCTCAGTGCTGAACTTTTCACCCTGAATTCCTGCGCAGTCTCCTGGACCGCAGAGCAGGTTTGTGCCGGTTGTGGGGTAATCTTCTGCTGACACCCACTTACTTAGGGGTGGAGGGGGCTTTGTACTTAAACAGGAGATAGTGGTTGAGCAACACAAACACAGCAATATCTATCTCGTACAAGCTAAGCAAACTCTTATCTCGACTATTTCCCTCCTCATCCCCTTCTTGCTATTCCCACATTAACCCTTACAACCCCTGTTCCTATCTAGGCCCTGTATCAATCCCCCCTTATCATACTAAATAAATTCTTTTACTTCAGCAATTTTCCTGAGTAGTATAAAGCCTCATGTATAGCAGTTATCCTTTTAAACATTCTCCAGACCCATAAATATAACATGATGGTTAATACTAATAAAATTGCTACACTACCTAGTAGGATCACAATGGGGTGTATCATAATATTAAGGATCCCAGTTGCAGAAGGCGACCAGCCGAAAAGAGTATCCCACCAGTTATGACTTGCATCTTGTTTTACTCTTTGCAAGACCCTGCTTATTTCTTTTGTATCATGGTGAATAGTGACTAAAGTTTTCTCTCCGTTTTTCTGAATTTCTCTCAAGATCCCTAACAGGTCCTGGTGTTTAATTAACTGCCTTACAAATGTACGGTTCATTCCAATAGGTGTAGGTGATAACTCGAGATACCCTGTAACATTAGATTTTATCAACTGGTGAGAAACCACTGGTGCCCAATATACAAAGTCACACCCAGTAATCTTAACAAAGTTACAAATACAGAAATTAGAATGATTCCCAGTAGGCAAAGTTACATTGTCAGGATCTATCTCTACGAATACGCAAGCGGTTCTTAAACATATACAGCCTTGACCAGCATATACAATCACAGTTTTCTTACTATTATCTGGGTGAATTTCGAAGTGGCAGATACTTTGTTCAGTGTCAAGGCATATGTCTCGGGCATCAATTGTATTGCTTTCACAGATGAACCCCTGTTGTTCCCGGGTAATACAAGATTCCACGTTTACAGTCTGCCATTTCTCATTCACCTTCCGGGCCCATGCTCTATGCTCTGAAGGATAGAGCACTGTTTCCTCATGATTCAACCCTAATGCAATGATGGGATGGATTACATAAACTGTGGCATTACGTATAGTGAGCACAAAGGCAGTAGCCATGTTAGTAGTGGGGTCATAGGTAAAATTCACCATAGTCCACCAAGATTGGAATCTCCTTTCAAAATTGGTGGCTTTGTCCCAAACAGCCTCTCGGATTTCAACTGGAAAAATTCCTTCGTTCCCTTCCCTTATAATCAAGGCAGCGGTTGCCTGCAGCCATAACTGTGCTTGTATACAACTAAAAGCTAAAGACACATTATTCTGGACCATACTAAGTGCATCTAGTATTAGTCTGTGATCTTGGTCCTCATTCTTTTCCCACATTGGCAATACTTTTGAGACTTGCCATTGACTAGTTCCCAATGCCAATAAAGATGACTGTAGAGGCTGCTTTAGCCTTGTTAAATCACTTGTTGCAGTGGCCAACTTGTTCATTAATACTTCTGAATCGATTCCATTCAAAACTCCCAATCCTGTTCCTAATACCCCAGTTAAATCTCTTTTCGTTCTGCTCCCAAGGTGCATTTGTTTTTGTGACCACCTCGTCCAGCCCTTGAAAGATGTTTCTACGAAAGGAAGACAGGCTGGTTGGATTTCGGAGATATTAGTCTGTATTATCAATTCGACATGCTTAAGAGACCAATCTGGGTTAAATAATAATTGTTGTTGTGCTGGTTGTCTTTTCAGTTGCTGGTGTTGTTGTTGCGTTGTTTATTATTATATGAAATCTGAAGGATAATCCTAATAGCGGCTGGGATCCAACTGGCCACTTGACCCAGAGACATACTACGGAAATTGATTGGTTAAGAGTAGAATTATACCAACAGTCTGAATTTGTTTTTTCACAGTCACAGGATTGGGTTGCTAAAGGGGTTCTTCCAGCTTTATATGGTCTTACCGTAATTTGTTTTCCTGCCCAGTAAGTAAAGCTATTAAATGCTCTGCATCCTATTTTAATTTCTTGTCCCAATGTTCCCTGCAATTGTGGTTCTCCTGGATAGGCATCCCATTCTTCTTTTGTGGGCACATTTGTCCCCTGCATAACTATAGTAGCCAACGTGTGGTTGCTCACATTTCTAGTCTTATTAGTATGCCCAATGTAAGCCTGGGACCATGGCCATTCACTGAACCTTTGACTATGCATTAGAGGAAAAATGATTATCAGACTTATCGTGAGAAGCGTAATCTTCCTGGCCGAACTTGGGTAACTTTCCATGGGGATTTATGGGCTTTCTTCACTCGGGTGTGATGTATCCAGGCCGAGTATTCCTTAATCTTGATGGCTGTAAACGTCGTGAGCAGCACCTGGAATGGCCCTTCCCACTGTGGCTCCAAGGTTTTCTCTGTAAGAGACTTAACATACACATAGTCCCCAGGTTGTATATCATGTACAGGTCCATCCAGCCCTCTACCTCGAGTACCAATTACGTGTTTTCTGAACTTATTGTTTCCCTAACGCCACCATGTAGGAGCTCATCATTTCATCTCCAATTTGTGTGGATATTCCTTTTTGTACCCCGTAGGTTGTCCATATAAAATTTCAAAGGGGCTTAGCCCTTCCCTTGCTCTTGGCCTTGTCCGTATACGTAAAAGGGCCAAGGGCAAGAACTGAGGCCATGTCAAGTTTGCTTCTTGCCCTAATTTTACAATTTGTTGTTTGATTAAGTGGTTCATCTTCTCCACTTGACCGCTCGACTGAGGGCGGTACGGGGTATGAAGTTGCCAATCTATACCCAAATGGTGGCTAATCTGTTGTACTATTTTTGAGACAAAGTGTGGTCCTCTATCTGAGGATATGATTGCCAGAACCCCAAATCGTGGTATTATTTCTTGTATCAGTACTTTAGTTACTTCCCGAGCCTTAGCTGTTCTAGTAGGGAATGCTTCTGGCCCGCCTGAAAAGGTATCAGTCAGTACCAACAAATATCGATACCCCCCTTTTTTTGGTAATTCTGTAAAATCTACTTGCCATTGTTGCCCAGGCTCGTTGCCCTTACCAATCTGGCCCATTTCTGGTTTGGGGGCATTCTTGGGATTAGTCCGGAGGCAGATGTCACATTGTCGAGTCACCTGCCTTACCGTGGTATACAGATTTCTGGCTACAATCTCTTTTATCAAGTAATTATACAAAGCTTCTGCTCCCCAGTGTCTCTTCCTATGCTCTTCTTGTGTGAAATGCCATAGTAAACGAGAGGGGATAACTAACTTTCCCTGTGGGGTATAAGCCCACCCTTCTTCGTTATATGTCCCTTCCAAATCTGCAATAAGTTTCTGATCCTCCTTGGTATATTCTGGTTTACCTTCCAGGGAAATTTGCCTATCGGGAACAAGTGCTCCTTCCGTCTTTATTTCTATTTTGGCAACCCGTTTTGCCTCCCTATCCGCCAGCTCGTTTCCTTTTTCCAATTCAGAGCTCACCTTTTGGTGTGCTTTAATATGCATAATTGCCACCTTCTCAGGAAGTTGAACAGCTTCCAATAGCTTCAAAACTTCTTTCGCATGTTTAATGTTTTTCCCTTGGGAGTTCAATAGTCCCCTTTCTTTCCAGATTGCTCCATGTGCATGCACAACTCCGAAAGCGTACTTGGAGTCCGTGTATATGTTTATGATCTTACCCTTAGCTAGTTCCAGGGCTCGGGTTAAAGCAATTATTTCTGCCTTTTGTGCAGACGTATTTGCAGGCAGACGTCCTGATTCTATTACCTTTTGACTGGTGGTAACGGCATACCCCGCATGTCGATTACCGTTCAGGACGTAACTGCTTCCGTCCGTGAACCAGCTCTCCTCATCCTTCATGGGGCTTTCCTTCAGGTCAGGGCAACTTGAGTATGTCACCTCAATTGTTTCCAAACAGTCATGGTGCACTGGTTCCCCCACGTTACCACTGAGGAAAGAAGCTGGGTTGACAATATTAGTGACTATTATCTGTACATCATCTTGTTCTACTAGTGCAGCTTGGTATCTCAGAAATCTTTGTGGGGAGAGCCAATGCCCTCCCTTTGCTTCCAGGACTGCTGATACTGTATGGGACACATAGGCAGTCATTTTCTGGCCCAGAGTGAACTTCCGAGCTTCCTGTATGTTCAGTATCAGGGCAGCAACCGCTCGCAGACACCCAGGCCACCCTTTTGCAGTCGCATCTAGTTGTTTAGAGAGGTAGGCGACAGTTCGTCGGTATGGACCTAGGTCTTGTGCCAGTATTCCCAGGGCAATGCCCTGCTTCTCATAAGAAAAGAGAAGAAACGGTTTACTCACATCTGGGAGTCCTAGAGCCGGGGCCGACATCAAAGCCTTCTTCAGTGAATCGAAGGCTCGCTCAGCCTCCTTATCCCATTCGAGATGCGTCTGTTCGGTGTTCGTTAGCGCATACAGGGGCTTAACAAGCAGTCCATAATTATAGATCCATAGCCTGCACCACCCCGTCATTCCTAAGAAGGTCCTTAATTCTTTTACTGTCTGGGGTTTCGGGGTTTGACATATGGCCTCCTTACGGGACTGTCCCAGAGTTCTTTGCCCCGCAGTGATCTCATAGCCCAGATAGTTTACTTTGCGTTGTATCACCTGGGCTTTCTTCTTAGAGACCCTATACCCCTGTAGTCCCAAAAAATTTAACAAGCTCGCCGTCCACGTTGTACAATCCTCTTCTGTCTCGGCAGCGATCAAAATGTCGTCCACGTACTGCAATAATTTTCCTTTTTCGGATGGGGCCTCCCAGGATTCCAAGTCCTTTGCGAGCTGGTTGCCAAAAAGAGTAGGGCTATTCTTGAACCCCTGTGGCAACACCGTCCAGGTGAGCCGGGTCTTTCGACCAGTTTTAGGATTTTCCCATTCGAATGCAAACAACTTTTGGCTGGCTTTATGGAGAGGAAGGCAAAAGAAGGCATCCTTCAAGTCTAAGACAGTAAACCAAATCAGCTCCGGTGTTAATACGGTTAACAAGGTATATGGGTTTGCTACCACTGGGTGGAGATCTTCAACTATTCTATTCACAGCCCGGAGGTCCTGAACCACCCTATACGACCCATCAGGTTTCCGAACAGGCAGTATAGGGGTATTGAACTCAGACTCACACTCCTCTAGTAACCCTAATTGCAAAAATTTTTCTGTTACTGGTCGGATTCCTTCCCTATCTTCCCTTTTTAAAGGATACTGTTTAATTCTCACTGGTTGTTGGCCTTCCTTGATCCTAACCTCAATCGGTAGAGCGTTTTTCGCCCTTCCAGGTACATCGGTAGCCCAAACTCCCGGATATACTTGGTTTAAAATTTCCTCACTAATTTCTCCTCCTGACAAAAAACTAGTTAGAGTTAGACTTAGCACTTGAATATATTGCTGATCTTTTACCTCCAAGGTGACTTCCCCTCTTTCAAAGGTAATTTTTGCTTCCAGCTGTTCCAGCAAGTCCCTCCCCAGGAGAGCTTTTGGAGAGTTAGGCATATAAAGGAATTTATGAATTCCCCATTGCTTTCCCAATTTATACTCTAAAGGTTTACAAAAATACGCCTTTTCAGATTGGCCAGTCGCTCCCTTTACCATAACATAGTCGTCCCCCAGTGGTATTAAAGATTGATTCAAAACCGAGTACGTTGCTCCCGTGTCTACCAAAAATTCTACTTCTTCTTGTTCTCTCCCCAGCTTAAGTTTAACCAGTGGGTCCGCCAGGGTAGATCCCCCAGGTCCCCATCAGTCCTCTGTTACATTTGCTATTTTTACATTCATTGAAGCCTTCCCATTCTCCCTCCTATTCTTCGGACATTCCTTTTTCCAATGCCCGAAGCCCTTACACAAAGCACACTGATCCCACCCCAGCCGCGGTCGTTGCCTGGCCGGTCTCTGAACCAGAGTGGCCATCAACTTCCTCTGTCCTTGTCGACATTCTTCTTCCCTATTGCTAAACACTTTCCACGCCTCCTCTAACAATACCTCCAGATTCCTACTTTCCGTAGGGCGCAGCTTCTGAAGTTTTCGCCTTATGTCTCCTGTAGATTGGCCCATGAACAAAGAAACTAGTTGTTGTATTCCTACTTCTGATCCCGGATCCAACGGTGTATTACGGCGCATTACATCTCTCAGCCGATCCAAGAATTCGGATGGGGACTCGGAAGGACCCTGTTTCACTGCATATAAAACTGACCAATTTATAGTTTTAGGGATCGCTCTTTCTATCCCCTTTGCAATCCATTCCCAATACGCCCGTAACCTTTCCATATGTGCCGATCTATTTGGTTCCCATTTTGGGTCTTGGAGGGGAAAATATTCCTTAACGTCTCCCCCGGTAATCTTATAATGATCCTCTGCCAAGTCTCCTGCTGTTTTTAGAATCAATTGTTTCTCAGTTTCAGTCATATATTCTAATAGTAGCTGTACATCACTCCAATCTGGGTTGTGCTGTTTTATAATAAATTGGAAGTGTTTAGCTACATCATGTGGATCACATCTATAGTTTTTCGCAATTCCCCTCCATGCTTCCAAATCAGCGGTGGTGAAGGGTACCCTAACCAACATTGTACCACCTTCTGGCCCCACGGCTTCCCGAAGGGGTGCCTGTAAAATACTTGTTGCTGTCTTTTGTCTAGTGTGGGCGGATACCGGACTATTGGGAGAGTCCGCCGTTCCTTCCGAGTCGGCATCCTGATCCCGTGTTCGGGGGGAGGTTTAAACAAATCATCATCTTGTTCTGAGGTTTGGTGAACCTTATCTACCTTCGTACATCTCTGTCCAATGCTGCATGATGAGCAACACCTCTTTAGCTTACCCCTACTTTCCTTACTTTCTCGCTCAAGTGCGAGCACCATAGGGTCCTGTGGGGGTACTAACCCACAGTCCTTTTGCCATTCTGGGTGATTCCGCAAAGTGAAAAACATATCCGCGTATGATACCTCATCCCATTTTCCTTCTCTCCTTAAAAACAACATAAGTTGTAACAAAGTGTTATAGTCCAGTGTTCCATTAAGCGGCCATTTAGCGCCATCCTCTAGCTTATACAGTGGCCAACACTGATTGCAATATTTTATAAGAGTCCTTTTGCTTTCCGTGCCTCCGCTCCCTGCAATGTCCCACCAATGGGCGAGTATACAGCCGAGAGGGCTCTTTTTTTAACACCCCTCTCTGAGTATTACCCATCTTGTTTCTGTAAAACACTCGCTTAACACGATCACCACACAGCAATCACTCACAATCTTATGATCACCACACAGCAATCACTCACAATCTCCCATTCTCACGGACGTCCACATACTTACAGCACTTTCATCTGAAGTTAAAACAGAACACAACAAAACAAAACACTACAAAACAAAACAAAACAAAACGCCTTTTAATCACCCTTGCCTGTGGCCGCCCTATTGGCCAACAGGTCCCCCCCCCGATTGGAGCCAGCGACCGCTCTATCGGTCTGTGGCAAGATATAATTGCCCCCAGACTCCCCTAACCCGCACGACAAACAGAACACAACAAAACAGAAGAAAACACAACAAAACAAAGGCCTTTCAATTTGGAGCCAGCGACCGCTCTATCGGTCTGCGGCAAAATATAATTGCCCTCTAGACTCCCCTAACCCGAATGGAGCCAGCGACCGCTCTATCGGTCTGCGGCAAAATATAATTGCCCTCTAGACTCCCCTAACCCGCATGAATTCGCGCCTTTTCGGTGCACCTACCCAGCTTAGCTGCACGCCACACGTCTCTGCGCGATTTACCAGCTGCCCCAGCCACGCGTACGACTTACAGGCTCCTATCCTTGAACATACTGTTTAGTCCGCGGCTTCAGGAAGTCCTTGTCTGCCCCCCCACGGTGAGCGGCTGGTAGCGGAGGCTCCTCCGAGGAAAGTGCTCGGGGCGCGCCTGGGAGAGTCCGCCCCGCAGTCGATCCCGTAGTCGAGCAGAGAGTCTCCTGCCTGGCTCGCCAAAACTGACGTGCGGAAAAAAGACTCCACAATCTGATAGATTGTAAAGTAGGTATGTTTATTCAGCGCTGGGCACACAGGGGATCGCTCCTCCTAATGTGTGTGTCACCATATGGCACTGTTGCCTTAGATTTATAGAGCAAATGATTACATATTCATAATATTTCGCAATACGCCTATACATATGCATCACCTATCCCCGCTTCGTATTAAAATTAGCATTTCCATAATCTCCTCCCAGTTGAGTCTGCGCAGTGAGTTCCTTTGGTCCTGGGCAGGGGTCGTGAAGGGCTGGGCGGTGGTCATGGGAGGAAGTATCTCCTCTTCCTCAGTGCTGAACTTTTCACCCCGAATTCCTGCGCAGTCTCCTGGACCGCAGAGCAGGTTTGTGCCGGTTGTGGGGTAATCTTCTGCTGACACCCACTTACTTAGGGGTGGAGGGGGCTTTGTACTTAAACAGGAGATAGTGGTTGAGCAACACAAACACAGCAATATCTATCTCGTACAAGCTAAGCAAACTCTTATCTCGACTATTTCCCTCCTCATCCCCTTCTTGCTATTCCCAC
Organism: Tyto alba; assembly: GCF_018691265.1. Lineage (NCBI taxonomy): Eukaryota > Metazoa > Chordata > Aves > Strigiformes > Tytonidae > Tyto > Tyto alba. Next base: position 10,516 of record NW_024881316.1, read on the forward strand.
ATTAACCCTTACAACCCCTGTTCCTATCTAGGCCCTGTATCACTACCGCAGTCCGTCTGCTACCTTTTGGGCGAGTGGTGCCTGAGTGGGGCGGGGGTGCTGTCGTTTGCTGCCAAGTAAAAAGGGAGCAGCAGCATCCCAGGTGTGATAAATAATAGAAGAATTTTGCTTTTGCTAAAAGTAATTACACAATTTCTTCTTAGGCTAAAGCTATTATTAGTACAATGATCCAAATTTTAAGAAAAGTAAAAGACTTTACTACTGGAAAAAGAAAAGAGGGGAATTGAACTGAGGAAACACCAACCCAACAGCCCCCCCTCCTTGGGATGCTCACCAGATGGTCCATATCAAAGGGTGGTAACTCCTCTGCAATGGAATGAGAAAGAACAGAATGGGCCATCTCTGGTATCCCTTGTCCTTGAGATAAGAGAGGAACTGAAATCACTGAGCCATAAAAGACAAAGGAGCTGCAAATTGGCCCAGACTTGAAGGACAAGGTGTACGTGACTACAGGACTGAAGAAATAAGAAGAAAAGATTGTAGAAGAAGATAAGGAGGCGTGCCAAAGGTGTTGAAACCGGCAGCTGTGTGGATAAAAGGGGGTTTCAAACTTAAACAATTTGGCGAGCCTGGACGGAGCTGTCACTCCTCGGCCACCCCAGCGCTGTATTTGCTCTCTTACCTTAATAAAGATTCATTAATCCATATTTGGATGTGATTTGCCTTAATCTACCTATAACACAGGGAGCAGCCCAGGGGAGCTGGTTCTCTTCAGAGGCCACCAAAGCAGCCTGCCTCTGCCCCCGGTTTTGGGGGAAATACAGAGTGGCGCAGAGATGTTCCTCAGTTATTCAGAAGAGGGGCTGGGGTGGCGTTGGATGCCTCCATGTGATCTCAGAGGGAACATGGTGGGTGTCAGCCCTCAGCAAGGTCAGGCCTTGGTGATCCCAAACTGCTGCGTGTGTAGGAGCCAGGGAAGCTCGGGGAGTTTCTGGGGTTTCTGGAGGCAGGACATGGTGGTTCTGCATGGAGAAACTCCTGGGTCCCTTCCCATGGCTCCTGTTCCCCTGATTTCCTCTGCAAGGAAATCCTTGATGGACTGCAAGGAGGAAGAGGTGGGAAGTGCTGCTTTCCATGCCTGGGGCCGCAGTGGGGGGGTCTGTCTGTGCCCAGTGGGGTGTGAGCAGAGGGGTGAGGGGAGGATGGCTCCCTGACGGGAAGCAGCAGAGTCCTGGGGCCTTTCTGCAGGGAGGGCTGGGCCACCAGCATGGGGAAAAGCTCTCTCTCCTCCGGAGTGAGCCCTTCTCCTGTGGGGCAGAAGGGAAAGGGAAACCCCTGCCAGCGGGAAGGGCAGGCCAGCGTGTAGGGGATGCTGAGCACTGGGCAGACCTTCAGCCCTCCAAGCAGAGCCTCTCCTTCCCTCTTCAGGACAAGCAGGCTGTCCTTGGGGCGGTGGCCGCCAGGACGGGGGTCCTTCTGCGTGAGGAGCAGCACCGCGAGCGTGCCTGGGAGCAGCTCCTCTGGCTCTTGCACCAAGATCAGGAGGTGCGAGACACTCCCCGGGTCAGCAAGGTGAGGTGTTGCGCAGGGCCCGGCGTGGCTGCTGGAGCGGGTCTGTGCCCGTGCCACGAGGCGCTGGGGAGCTGTGCGGTGCCAGGAGGAGCTGAGAAGCCCTTAGGGAAGGATCAGGGAGATCAGAGGAGGCCTGAGGCTCTTTGGGCACAAAAAGAAAAACCCGGAGTGGGGGGCAGGAGGGAGGCAAGAGTCCCTAGAGCTCATCTTCTCAGGAAGGGAGGCACTGCCACCTCCCTGGGGCTCTGTGTGGGAAGAGCTTTGCCCTCATGCCCAGGGCCATGTCCAGTGCTGTCCAGTGAGGGGCGAGGTCTGCTGAGTGGGAAGTGCCAGGAAACAGAGTTGTCAACACCGGGCTCTGTTCAGAGGCAAGAGCCCCTCCTGGTGCTGCTCTGAGGGGAGGGCAAACAAGAAGCCCCGTGCTGGGGGGTGTGGGGTTTTCCCTGGGAGCTGGTGTTAGGGACTCCCCTTTTATCCCAGTGGTGCTGGGTTTCTCCTTTGCCAAGTGCCTTTAGGTGGCTTTAGCCTCCTCTTCCTCCCCCATTCTGTTGTAGAATCCCCAGCTCTGTCCTGGAGGTGCTGGAGGGAGTTCAGACCCCAGTCCCAAGGGGCACGGCTCTTGCTGTCAGCACTGCTGTGCAACGCCAGGTAAGGGGAGCCTGCGTCCTGCCGCCGGCCTGGGGCCCACACGCATCATTGCTGTGGAGGGGAAAGAGCTGCCGGCTGGCAGGGCAGGGCAGGGCAGGGCAGGGCAGGGCAGGGCAGGGCAGGGTGGGGCAGGGTGGGGCAGGGTGGGGCAGGGTGGGGCGGGGCAGGGCAGGGCAGGGCGGGGCGGGGCGGGGCGGGGTGGGGCAGGGCGGGGCAGGGCAGGGCAGGGCGGGACAGGGCATCCCTCGGCCAGGACCTTCCTGCAGGCCAGGAGCATGCCAGGATTTGTGATCCTTAGGGCTGCAGGAGGCCTGACCCTGGCTGTTTGGAACGGGCCCGAGGGGCAGCCCCATTCCCACAGCAACTTCCCTCTTGGCCAAGCCACAGGACTCCAGAGCATGAGCACCCTAAGGACTGCCTTTCAACACTGCTCAGCCTCAGCTCCCGGGCTGCTGCAAGCCTCTGTGTGTGCCCGGGGCCACCCTGGGGTGGGCTGGGTTTTGGCTGTGGGTCCCATGCCCAGACCCCCCAGGGAGAGGAGAGCAGAGAGCACCGTTTATTTTCAGTCCCTCTCAGCACTGACGCGACTTTCTCTAACACGGACCTTGTTCCCACAGCTCTCTGATGTGAGCCGGGAGCCTGGCCCGGCCCGTCAGGCAGTGCTGTGCCGCTGCATTGTGCCGCAGGGTGAGGAGAGGAGGCTGGGCGATGCCCCGCTGTGCTGTGGCAGCTCTCTCCCTCTCCTTGGTGGCTGCTGGTAAGTGCCTGTAGCTGGGGCAGTCGCATGGGGGGGTTCTGGGCTTCACCATCGGACCGGTTTCCCCAGAGGTACAATGGTCTCTTGGCTTCATGTGAGCTCCTGGAGCTGTGTCCTGAGCTGGTGGGGCCCTTGGGTGCTGGTGCTGGGTGGCTGTGGCTGAGGAAGGGCTGGAGGTGTTGGCTTTGGGATCCTCAATTAGGGGGAACCCAGCTGTGGTTTAAGCCACTCTGGAGAGGGCTAGTAAATCCCCTTTCTCTTTTCTCTTCCTTTCTCCTCTGGCCAGCAAGCTGAGGCCACCTCTGAGCAGGGAGGAAAATCGCAACCTGCTGTCAGTGTGCTGCCAGAGTGTCCTGGTCTGTGCTTCCGAGGAGCAGGTGAAGAAGGACAGGAAGACAGTGAGGGCAGCTGTGAGCATGCGGGTACCCCCCGGCCAGCGCCTGCCCACCTCTGGGGCAGGATCCCACCTCAGCGCACCCTGGCAGCCCCCGGGATGCCTAACCTCAGCTCTCCTTTCCTGATTTTAGCTTCTGCACGGGAGAAACCTGGAAGATCTGGGCCTGCTCAGAGAAACCCTTCTGCTTTGATGACGTGGTCCCCATGAGTATCCATGGAGCAACAGTGAAAATGCTGTGCGGCAGAGAACCAAGGCCTTAGGAGGTGATAGGAGGTGGATGCCTTTCCTAGAGGAAAGTGGGGCTTTGGCTCCTTGCTCCAGGGCTGTGCGTCTGGCCGGGGCCAGGGGCTGAGCTGTGGCACAAGAGCCCCTGGCCACTGCAGCCTCATGACAGGAAAAGAAGTGGGTCCTGATGGAGGGAAAGCCAAGAGCCAGCCCTGAGCTGGGCGAGAGCAGCCTGGGGGAAGGCTGGAGCAGGGAGACGCTGGCAGGGAACCAACACCTGGCTCAGGGCAGAGGCAGCGGGAGAGAGCGGGGCAGCGAAGGCTGCAGTGCCAGGGCTTGGTGGGGCTGGGGGCTGTGCCGGGAAGGGGCCAGAGAAGGAGGGAGAGGGATCTCAGTGAAAGATTCCTGTTATGAGAGAGGTACAACTTGTCCCAGGTCTTGGAGAGCTGGCTCACCTCAGCTGAAGAATGGGAGCAGGAGAGAGCCCTGTGGGTCTGCGCCCAAGTGTTGGGTGCTTGCAAGGAGTGATTTGAGCTCATGGTGAGTAGGGACCCCTGTGTGCCCTGGTGCCCCATTCCCCTGCATGTCCTGGTGCCCCTTTCCCATCATTCATGCCCCTGGAAGGAAGCCCTGTGTGGAGCGGCGGAGGAACGAAATGCCGAGACAGACTCAATGTGGGTGATAAAGCATCGTTCTCTTTATTGGTCCAGGGTGCATATATTTATACAAAATGAGCCGCCCTTCCTTTAGCCCCCAGTTGCTGCCCATTTGTAGCCTGGGAGCCTCTGGCCTCGTGCTGTGCCTGCCCTGTCAAGGCTCCTGTTCTCCTCCTCCGCTGGCGCTGGGCTGTGCTCCCCTCGGGCTGGAGGGGCACCAGTGCTGCCTCAGGCTGCCTCAGTGGCCGTCCTCCGCTGACAGAGGTGGGTCGGTGAGGACAGCCATGGGTGGCAGCCCCAGGGTCACGCCCAGCTGAGCTAAAACTTAATATCAGTTACTGCCTTTGTCCTTGTGGGCTGAGGGTTTGGTTTGCTCTCTTTTAGAGGAATTAATTTTCTTTTTAAAGGAAATTCAGCATTTCCTTTTCCTAGCTTGCATTCCTCTGCTGTTAAATGTGCAATTTCACATAAACAAGTGAAAAAGATGCTTTTTGGTTCAACTTTTTGGTTGATAGAAAGAGTTGTGCATGTAATAAATGCAAAACACCACAAAGTGCTGCTGCCAAAATTGTATTCAAACAACTATTTCTTGGAGGGGTAGAAGAAGCCCAGGCAGACATCAATTTACAAGTGTTTTCTTGCTCTCCTTTCCCAAGATGTCTCAGAGCTATGTCACATCCTCTGTGTCTCAGAGGTGTGCAGTTCCCAGGAGTGAAAAGCTGGGCCAGACAGCTCCTCCTGGATCTCCACAGGCCAGCACTTGAAAGTGTCACTGCTCACAGCTCCTTTGGAAAAACACGTCTTGGTAATGGTGACAGATTCAAATCCTGTGAAAGTGTAAGACCTGTCATCAGTCAGCAGCTCTGCAGAAGTTTAAAGTAATATCGAGACAGTCTTGATGGAAAATTCTGCTTTCTGTGTTTAGTTTTGGGTTGTTTTGAGGGTTTTTTGGTTTATTTTGTTTTATATCATTCTCATCAGCTGTTCAGTTCTTCAAGTTATTTCTTTGAGACTAAATAACAGGATTTTTCCTTTTCATTCTGGAATGCTTCTTGACATTCTTACATCAACCAGAACTTTGGCTTCTGTTACTGATATGGACAATGACCATAGTTAGCAAGCTAAAAAATCTAAAAAATCATCATGAAGTTTGTCTGACAAATCTAAGAAACCCAGTACTAAAACAATAATGTCACACACTGCAATTTTAGGCCCGGTACCACCTGCAAAGTCCAAACAAAGCCTGGGGACAAAGGACCTGGAGGTGCTATTTATCGTAGATCACCTCAAAAATCTAAGCCTTTTGCCCAAAGAGATCTAGGTAAGTGTGTCTTTTGTCCTCCCTGCTTTGTTTTAAAAACAAAACTAGAAAATGCAGTTCCTATTTGTTGCACTGTTATAAAGTGGGACTATGACAAATAAAGACTTCAACGGTAGACTTCAATTTTATGAATCCCCTAAGGCAACTGAAGTGACTGGTGTTGGAAAACATAGTTTTATCTATTTGCAATCTATTTGTAACTTAGTTTTGATCTGTTGACAATCAATTATGGGGAGCTTTTTATAATACACAGACTTAACCAGGTCTTTTGTGTTATGGCAAAGAAAAATCTGTTTTACCAAGGTTATTCCTGGCTTCCATTAGTCACAAGTCTTTGAGTGGTAACACTGCTTGGGAAGAGATCTGGTGTCTATAGCATTACCTTCTATGCTAGTTACTTGCTTATTTTTCTTAGTTTTTATATTTATTGCCATGTAATTACAAGTGTAAGTTTGTGGTTTGAGTTACAAGGAAGAAAAACAATAACTGAATTAATAATCAGATGAAAGACTATAGATGGAAAGAAACCTGGCAAAAGTTACTGAAATTAAGAGTGGCAGTTTGTCCTGCATTAGATGAATTAGGGGCTGCCGGGTACCTCCTGGGAAGGGCCGGGCTCAGCAGGGCCCCTCTGGGCCACGGCTGAGGCCTGAGCAGCAGCGCCGGCAGCTCCCGTTAGTCTGGTTTTCCTGGTGGAACTCATTTGTTCTGGGGGGCTGTGGCGGGTCGCTCCCCCAGTGGTGTCGCCGCCATGGGGGCCCCATGGAGCCGCCCGCCCGTGCTGAGGCCCCAGGACAGCGGGTCCAGGAGCGGGACACGGCCAGCCCCGGGGAGCGCCGAGCAGGCGGTGCCACCACATGGCTCCACAGATAATCCTGACCATTTAAAAAAAAAAAAAAAAAAAGGGTGGGGTGGGCGGTTGTCTCCCCAGCACAGCAGCCCAGCTCAGGGCTCCTCCGGCCATTTCTCCTCTCAGCCTGGGCACCCACTCGCACACGGTGGCGTGTGAAATGGCGGCGGCTGTGGTTAGCTGGGGCATGACTCTTTCTCCCCCACCCTTTTCTTATTTTCTAGCAATTTCATTTCCTGGTGTGAATTCTGGAGTGATGGAGAATGAGACAGCGTTAATTTTTCTTAAGTATTTTGAGTCACTCTCTACACACTATTTTCTGAGTGGCGTTTTAATTTTGCATGATTTCAAAGCATACATGTATAGTATTAGTTTCAGTTGATCCTCCCAGCTGTCTTCCTCTGTAGTTTTGAATTAAAAGAGAAGAAAAGCCCTTTTAAAAATATGCTATATTCCTATTGCATAATGGATGTTCAGTGTGTCATCTATGGTGATTTTGTGTGATCAGTGAGCATAAGTCAAAGTAAGTGTTATGTAACTCACTGGCTTTAGCAAACTTGATACGAACTGTAAAGGAAAGGAAAAGTCTGTCTTGTTTTTTGGTTTGGGCAAAAGGAGAGGCTGGTTATCCTTTTTTTCAGCAGGATTACTTTGTCGCAGGTTGATTTAAAAACAAACAAAACCTATGCTTTGAAAATAGCCAGTTAATCTGCATGATGTGTTGTATTTTTCTAAAAAAGTGTTTCAGTCATGTACCTAATTCTGCATATTAAATGCTAGATATTCCCCAGTCAATCATTAGTTAATACTGTAAGCAGATTGATTACATAATTGAAAAACATTCCTGAGTTGGTGTAGTTTTATTATTTGACTGCATTGTTTTCTAGAATAGCGTTATTTGGCAGCGTTAGAGTTCTTGAAAGAACTGAAAATCAATATGAAAACAATTTATTTTTTTTTTTTTTTGCATCTGAATAAATAAAGCAGTAGTGGGTTAATACTCCATTGCAAAACTGAAACAAATAGGTGGGCATTTAAAGATTCTCAGTGACTACAGAAAACCTGATGTATTGAAGTAACCACAGTTACTAAGCCAGAGCTTATATGTAGGGGCCTTTGTGCTTTTTGTACCTTCATGGTGATGTTAGTATGTTGTGTTTGGTGTCCCTGCACAATAAAATACACTTGCTGCTGAAAAAAACTGCAGCTCCCAGGCTGTTTAGTGGAAATATTTGAACCATTCACTTGTAAGAAAAACAGAGACAGGAGACAGGAGACACTTTTCTCCGTGCTAATGTGATCAGCTGTATCTATGCTAACCACTCATTAATTTCACTCATGACTACTGTACATTTATTTTTAAAGTATTTGGTGTATACTTCCTTTACTGCTTGATTGTAAGTGGCCTTTCTTTTGGTAATGTACTTGGAGTTTGAGTATCTGTAGTTTCTAATTGCTTGCCTCTCTTGCAGGTTGTCTTTGTAACCTGCTTTATGACTCTTCTTATGTTGTATCTAGATGCTCTTAGGCCAAAATACTCTTCATTCTTTTTTGGTAGGAATTGTTACTGAATATTTATAATTATTTTGTCAGACTGTGTAGTCAGTTGACTTATATAATTTTTTCCATTTTTGTTTTTTGTTTGTTTGTTTTTTGGGGGGGTCTTCTGTATTATTCTATCCTAGAGCGAATATCCTGTGCAGAGTTTTGGCAAAATGTTCTTTGAGAGTTTTTTGGGGCAGGAGGGCAAGGGGTGGCATTCTTGACATTTACATAAATTGCCAGTAGAAAGTAGTTGCATCATGTACACTTTCTTAATGTGGCTGTTCGTTAGACTTGCCTGAAAATGATCTCTTAAATGGCTGAGCAAAAGTGAAAAGCAGCCATGTATGTATTTCTGCTATTTGTTTCAGGCTGAAATGACCATTCACCGTGTGCTTTCCAGGGTATTTCCAGCCTGAAATTTAGTTAGCTATTTAAAAGTTATGCTAAAAATATTCTTTTATGTCCTGGTTCGTGCTGGAATAGAATTCCTGTTCATTTTGGAAGCTGGAGGTGTGCTGATGCACACTGAGATTTCAGGTACTCTCCAGCTCCGTGTGCCCTGCCTGTGTGCAGGCACGTGGGGGGCGGGGGGAAGCACAGCTGGGGCGCTGGGCCCGGATTGGCCAATATTCCATGTCATGTGACATTATGTTCCCCATATAAAGGAAGGAGTGGGCGGGGAGGCGTGAGGTCTCACTTCCGGGAGAGTGGCTGCGGCATCTTTGTGTTTTGGGATCGCCAGCCAGGAACAGGTGGGTGTCGATCAGCGGGTGGTGAGCAACTGTAGTGTACATTACCCATTTATACTGTCACCGTGTTATTCTATTACTGTTATTAAACTGTTTTTATCTCAATCCACGAGTCTCCTTTTGCCCCTCCGATTCCCTCCCCATTTCCAAGTGGGGGGAGTGTGGGTAAGCAGCTGCATGACGTTTAGCTGCTGACCATGCTCAAACCACGACATTGTATCATCACTGCTCTCAGAACTCATGGCTTTGCAGATCTTTTTTCCTGTTCTTAGAGTGTGGATAGAAAACTCTTAGTATAGAATAGTATATACTTTGTAGGCCATTCAGTATAAATTATGCAGCCCAAGAAGAAGAGAAATGGGCTCTGGGGTGTTGTTGGAAGCATACTCTAAATGAGCTGAAAGATACTCTGTTTTATTTGGACTATTCCAATTTTAGTAAATCCTAAGGCTTCCGGAGACTCTAGGAGGTAGTGTGTTTTCAGAAGTATTAAAAGCCATTTTGACAGCGGGCCTTTAGCTAGTCTTTTATAGTTCAGTGTCGTGTGTGAAACTCATTGGCATGCTGTGGTGCTCTGATCCCCGCATGTGATATCCCAGAGATGGGATGTCTGCTTGCAGTTCATGGCGTGTGATGTGCCTCAGCAGCGCTCTCTGGGAGGGCTTAGGGGCACGAGGAGATGCCACAAAATTCGGCAGGGAAAGCGATGTGAGGGAGAAACAGTCACGGAGCGTTGGGAGTAGGTGGGCGCCTTCTGGGTAAGAGCGTTCAACTCTTTGTGTTTGGTGATCTGCTGGGGAACATATCAGCAAACAGGTGTGTCTTTGAGTGGCCTTTACAGATTATTTCCTTACATGTTCAATACAGATGCATCTCAAAATGCATGGCAAAACATCACAGTTAAGGTTTTTCCCCCCAAGTCTGCTCTGTGTACTCTAAGAATTGTTCATTTGTAGCATATAAAGAAAAGATTGCTAATAGCCAGTATGGAATTAGTTCAGCTCAACATCTCCCAGACTGAGTCACTGAGAAAGCGCCCTGCTGTCTTAATAGCTGGAAAGCTTCCATATTTCAGCTCAAACACACTGGGCTGAGCTGCCCCCAGGTCTATTAAGACTGAGAAAGTGTGCAGACAATAGAAAAAGCTTCAGTAACATCTGGCAATTCTTTCTGCTGCCCTGAAGAGCTTCATATTCTCATTGACCCTCTCTCAAGGTCCTATTCCTCAAGGATGTGCTAAGCAATCTCTCTGACTGGGTCTTCTTTTGTAGGAAAAAAAAACAGCACATACCATCCAACACAAAACAAGGGCCATGTTCAGCTTACAATGATACTAGCTGCTCATCATTAGATATTCTTTCCCAAGACTAGATGTTTTGCTCAGAGAATCATGTATTTTGCAATCCTCAGTAATTTACAGTGAGAGCTGATTAATTTAGGCCTAAAGAGGAACTGTTTCCAGTAGCATCTCTCACTTTATCTCTCTATAGTGACTACATTGAATAATTTACTCAGTAATTTACAGAATGATTTGGTACTGAAGCACGCATTACTCAATCAAATATGGAAGTTTCAATGAGGAACAGAAAGTTATGATTAGATACATGTCTGAAGGTAGGCAATGCTCTACACTTTGAACTTCTGGTCACCAGTGTTTTGCTACTTGACAGGATTAACAGAAAGGACTCGGATACCAACAGAAAGAACAGACTTATCTGACTCACTATTACAAAATAATACAAAACATAAGATAATGCATTTAGACAAAATGGTAAGCTTATTACACTCTAGTTATAAGCAGCGAAAAGAATAAACACGATAATGTTCCTTGCTCTTAAAATAATACGACAAGAAAACAAAGCAAAACAAGGTAATGCATCTAATCATTACTACATAAGGTCAGCAATAGCGATTAAGAAAGATACATCACCATTTGCCTTGACACTTTACCATCATCCAGATCCGCAGTCGCTGGGAAGCCCCAGTTGCAGTGAGGATTTGGAGAACATTTCCCAGCAACTGGGAGGTCCTACACTGTGCATCCACTCATAGGTGAGGTCTCCAAAGTCTCTGCAAGAGGGTCCATCTTTTATAGTGTTGAATAAACAGGTTTCAAACTTCAAGTGTGGAAACATCTGGCGTCCCCTCCCTGTCAGATTTCACGCGAAGCCTGGCCAGGGCTTAAGGAGGAACCCAAGGGAGCATGTGTATCTATTTGGGCTTTAATCACATCTTTCTCAACAGGGTCAGGTGTCTGGCCTCACGGCCTTACTTCATGCCTCTAAATAAAGAAAGATCAGTTGATCAGCTATTGTTACATTATAAAATTACAACAAAGCTTCTATACATAAATATACTAAAATGGACTAATAATACATTATGTATGTGGCTAATACTAGATATGATTAGTGTTATATTGTGGAGTGTTGAGATTCATCTAGAGGTCAGGTTTGGTTCTGACCTATTGTTCAGGCCTTAGTACTTCAGCATCTCCCATTAAATTTGGGCAATACTTTCCTGACAACTATTTCTGACCCAAGAGACTTTCAACACCTACCACAAGATTTTTTCCTTCTTCAAGTGTTAGCTAGCAGAGATCACTATTCTTGTAATTTAAGATTATTTCTCCAGAACAAGTACACTTCCCACTCAACTTTCTTCCCCAAAAGGAAACACCTTAAAGGTAAACTGCAGTGGCAAAGAATTTTATGCACATGATACCTTTGCAGGGTGCCAGAGTATAAATCAAATCTTTACAGAACCAAAACATCTAGGCTGTCTATAGGAGATTCAAACACTTCAGGAGGACACTCAGACTCACCACCTTAGCTCTCCCCTTAGATTGACATCCCAAGATTGAAGAAGCCTATGATTCCAGATGCCAGCTGCTCATCCCAATGCTAGCACTCACACACCTTGCTGAGCAGACCCTCTGCTTGTGCTTAGCTGTCAAACATCTGTGGAATAATTACTAAAATGACCAAAATACAGCATTGTTCACACATTAAGGAAAGGTATAAAATCAAAAAGCGTCTAGGGTAAAATGCAGCTGCAGCTGGTATGCTAAGAATCCACCGCATCATCTGTGATTCCTGGGACAATATTGCTTGCAAAGCAACACAGGGAGCGAGGTGGTCTGGAGAGCTCACAGTCTCTCCCTGTGATGGTACAGCAGGTACGGGAACGAGGTGGCACCACAGAACTGATAAGCTGCACACTGGCCACCCTGAGCCAATGTCCTGTTGGATTTTGATGAAATGCTGTCCTTCATGTGAACTTTGCTCATTATAATGTCATTATAATAACAAAACACATCTCCATCCCAAAGGCTACCCTCCTCCAAGGTGCAACCACTCCTCTTTGAGTCTGTGCCGTGAGTTTTTGTAATCTATACCTTTAAATGTGAAGCGAGAGAATTTTGCACCAATCATAACAAAGGTATTTATGACTAGAGTCACTCAAACTCCACCTTGAAGGTAAAAAATAGTATAAAAATAGACTGGAGAAGAGGGGAAGGTGGGGGGAAGACACCATCGTATGAACTTCTGGGACCAGTCTACAGGCTGAGCCTCTCTTTCCCTTCCCATAGGGATGCCTTTGGGTAAGACTTAAGAACTTAGAAATCTTTGTAGAAGGTCTCTTTTCCATTTTTATAGCCTGGCTGTATTGTTATAACTTTGTTGTGCACTTTACATATACTCTTATTTGCATGTGCTTTGCAGACAGTGTATTTATCACCGGCAATCATACAAACCTCTATGTCTGTCACTTAAATAAACTGCACCATTTAAGCAGCTAGTCATTTTGGTTTCTCACTGAATGTGACCAAAGAGTGGCCGTGCTAGTCCATGAGCACAACTAGACTGAAGGTGCATTAGTGTATCCAGATCGTAACAGTTTAATATATTGAACCCTATTGGACTGATAGTGGTGAATTAGTTATCACTCAGATTTTCTGCCTTAACCATTTCACGTGACAATTGCTGATCTGCAGGTGGCAGTTGGCCGCCTTCAGCTTCTCGCGGGCCATGATCTGGCGCCTGAGGTCGCGCAGGGAGATGTGGGGGCCGCTGAAGGTGAGCGCATCGTAGTGCAGCTTGCTGGCGAACTTGTAATGGATGCACGCCATGGCTGGGGCCAGGCGATGCCCGCTCGGTGACAGTGCTGTGGCCTGCGGGTCAGGGCCCGCGGCGGCACAGGGACGGGCGCACCGAGGGGGCCGGGGCCAGCAGCGCGGGCCGAGCTCGAGTGGGCTGACAGCGCTCAGAGCCCGCGGCACTCCTGCCCCGGGGCCTCAGGCAGACGGCAATTCCCTGGCCCCCACCTCTGCACCGACTCCAGCCTGCGGCCCCCAGCGACCGAGCTGGGCTGCAGCGGCAGCGCCCGCCGGGCTCCTCCTCGCAGCCCAGGCAAGCGGGCGGACGGTGGGGAGAGGCCCCCACGGCCCCGGCTCGGCCGCCGCTCCCGGGCTGACACGCAGCGCTCCCAGGCCCCACCGCTCGCTGTGGCGACTCGGGCGCCCCTGCCTCAGCGTTCTGTGAGGGGCTGCCCAGACGCCACCGGCACGGACGGCCACGAGTGCGTCCCTGCGCGGTGCCACGGCACACCGCACACCCCCGCGCATTGTGACCCCATGCGTGATGACAAACGGCCTGTGTCCTGTCACCGCCCGGCCTGTCCCTGCCCGGTGTCCCTCCTGTCCGTGCCCGGTGTCCCTCCTGTCCCTGCCCGGTGTCCCTCCTGTCCGTGCCCGGTGTCCCTCCTGTCCCTGCCCGGTGTCCCTCCTGTCCGTGCCCGGTGTCCCCCCTGTCCCTGCCCGGTGTCCCTCCTGTCACCGCCCGGCCTGTCCCTGCCCGGTGTCCCTCCTGTCCCTGCCCGGTGTCCCTCCTGTCACCGCCCGGCCTGTCCCTGCCCGGTGTCCCTCCTGTCCCTGCCCGGTGTCCCCCCTGCCACCCCCTGGGGCTGTGCTGTCCCTCCTGTCCCCCCCAGGCTGTCACCAGCCGCTGTGCCCCCTGCCAGCAGCACCCAGGGCTAGGCAGCCCGGGGCAGAGGCAGCGGGCTGTGCTGTGTGGCGCTCGGCTGCCCACAGCGCGGGGCCAGCGAAGGGAGGGGACATCTCGGGGTGTCTGAGGGTATCTTGCTGCATTTCTGGAAAGTTCAGTCAAGGAACCCAATGAGCATTTATTGCCATAAACCCATGTACTTCCCAACTGTGGCATGTTTACCGTTGCTTGAGCACTGGAGAGGAGGACTAAGAAGTAAGAAATGAACCAGCAGCGTTAGGAAGCGCCCCAGGACAGTACTTCTTGCTTCCTCAATCATCACAGCTGCTGCTGCAACAGCCCTTGCACATGAAATCATGCCTTGAATTATGAACTCTAGTTCTGCTGAATATACGCTACAGCTTGCAGACGTTTCTGCACCAACTGGCTATTCCTTTCCGTTCATGTAAATAAAACGTAAAAGGCTTGCTGTCATCTGGCAGGGATAACAAGGGAGCTTCCACAACTGCTTGGTTTAGATCTTTAAGTGCCTTTTGGGTTTTTGGAGTCAGGAAACCCTTTTGATTTCAGTGCTGTTCTCTATATCCAAGGGATAGATATTTTTGCTATTTGTACCTGTTTCTTTTTCCTGTTAATAGTGATTTGGAAGCCTAGGTTTTAATTTGGTAGCCTTGCTTCTAAACCTGTGGTAGAATATGGCTTATACATACTCATTCCATAATTCGGCCATAGCCACATTCCAAACCACAGCAGCAGAGGCGAACAAGCCCAACTGTTGGATATGCACTAAAAGCCCATCCTCTCCCCAAAATCAAGTCTCCTGGGTATCTGTCCCATTAAACTCTGAATGGCACAAGGACGGGCATCTACATTATGAATTTTCACTGAAGAAAGGAAGGATCCCGCCTTTCCGCCAAGCAGGGTTTGTCACTAGTCTGAAAGGAGACCCCAGGTATGCTTGGAGAGCAAACCTGCGGACAAGCTTACTCACTCTACAGGGGCTGAGAACTGGAAATGAGCATATATTAAAATTATTAGAATTAAAATGAATAAAAATAATATTATTAAAATTAATAAGAATGAATGGAAATGGACAATTCAGATTTTAGGATCATATGGGTGAAAAGGAGAGTCTTATGCCTGGAATGTTCCTGTGCTTAAAGGCAACTGGTGGTACTACGCAGATTCTTCTAAAACCTTACTATATACCGCATCCTCTGAGCATGAAAGGGAGAGGCTCCAGAAGCCTTTACATAAAACCTCTTCTAATGCTGTAGATTTGTTCCTAAATGGAGTTTATCAGGCCTGGCAGACTCCTGAGATTATGTGGATATTCACAGATAGATTAACTCGGTATTCTGAAGGAAGCCATAGTCAAGCTAAAGATAACGATATAATTTCCATTACCACTACAGGCCTATGGATCCTGATGGCTCTGAGTCATCTACCCTGGGTCTGAACCTTACGGGTTTACCTGAACAACCAAATCCGGCACATGTCAGCCCTTCTATGGGAAATAATTTACATGATTCAGATTTATTTGAAGTTTATACTACCCATTGACACAACTACCAGGGCAATATTGGATAGGTAGAGAAACAGCATTTGATGATTTACCCTCAACCTGAGCCAAAAAATGGATTCTAAGTGCATTAATACCTTCCACACAGGTTAGAACCAGTATTTCTTCTGTCTCTTTATCTCCTAACTACTGATATCTACAGGAAAAAGCATCACAGCCCTGTGACAGAATGTGGCACTAAGTTCCACCTGTCTGTAACAGCTTTTATCCCACGGTTGGGGGTTGCAAAACCAGAAAGAGCTATTGCAAATGTGCCAAGAGAATTAGGAAAATCCATTAATGAAAGTGCAGATAGTAATACAGCCCTACAGGAAGACATCAAATCATTATCACAAATGGTAACATAGAATCAGCTAGCCCTAGAGCACCTTTTAGAAGTACAGGACAGAGTATGTGCATTATGGGATAACAGCTGATGGGTTTTTATGTAAACCAAGACCAGAAAAATGAAACTGATAGAAACAAGATAATGACTCATTTTAAAATATTACATGAAGTAAGGCAGGGATCTCCCCTAAATCTATTTGGGTGGTTAACCTCTTGGCCTCCAGACCTAGGTAGAGGACTGTGAACTAAAAGGGTCTGGGTTGTTATGTTTACTCTCTTCTTTTGCTTTGTAATTATATATGTGTGTTTACAGTATTATCTTATGCGCTCCACTTATGAATAAATAATGAATAGTATAGTGTGACCCTGACAGTCAAAAGAAAAGGAGGGACTGTTAGGAAAATCTTATTCCCTAACTCTTGTACCAATTAGTCTTTACAGTATGAAATTGTATGTATTTTCCGAAGATATATCTTGATTACATTGTATACTGCATAGCCATGGTTCAGTGAGCATGACTAAAGGACCATGGCTCATTGCAAGGAGGAGAAGGACAGTCCCCACCCTGAAGAAGAAAGGATACCACTGGGCTACCCAGATCACGCCAACATCCCAGCTCCTCCAAATCCTTAAAAAGTGATGTTCCTTTTTCTTCCCCTAATGAGTTTGTCTTTTGCCCGTGACCCTAATGAGTGAGTGTGGGGGACCTCAGCTGGACTGAGGCCCCTGGGAAGGAACGGTTTCAACCTTGAAAGGATTCCAAACTACCCCTGAGAGAGCAAACAAGAACAAGAGGAGCTGCAAGATGAGCAAGCTTATCGACTGCTGTAAGAGAGCATAACAACTCTGAACCGGTAAGAAAAGAGACACATCGGAAGAACTGATAACCCTGTACTGGGAACTAGTTTTAGGTGGATAGAGATACTAGAAAGCTAGGGAGCCTGAACTTCTGAACTTTTTATATTATTACACTTGTGTGATGAGCTTATGCATATTAACTTCTCCGCCCTGGGAAGGGCCAGAGTTCATTACCATGAACATGAGATGTATGAACAGATACCTGAAGGGGCGGGTCGGTAGATGGTCCAGAAAATCTGTACACTCTGTAGAAAAAGTATAAAGGAACAAAGGAGGAGAAAATAAAGGGTTTTTTTGTTTGTGGCTTTGTTGTTGACTTGCTGTAATGAAGAATCTGTCCGTCTCAACTGTAATTTTGTCCGCATCAACCGTGACAGGTGAGCAGGGAGGGGTCCCCGTCCTTATCTGGATTCCTGAGCCTTTTACTTCATTTTGTCCTTTCCATTCCTGAGAGGGGAAGAGGTGAGTGAATGGCTGCGTGGTGCTCAGCTGCCCTCTGGGCTCAAACCACAACTGACATCTAGACACAGATAGAAGCAGATGGGTGATGACGCCATAGAATTAGAGTTGCTTTGCAAAAAGTAGTATAAGTGTGTGTTAAGTAGTAATTGGTCAAATCATGTTGTACTTGAATGCCTGAAAGTCATAAGCACCATGTGTAAAACCACATTCAGGGTGCCCCAGTTTGACTGGGACACCTCATGTGCATAAATATAAAATTTCTCTTGCAGTTCTATACTCTGTGTCTTAGTCTCTCTTCTCAGTCAGCATAGGCCAGTTGCAAAATTTTCATAACAATACCCCTCTCCCCATTCTGAAAGTTATCCTCAAAGGCTGAGAATTGCCCCTAGGGGTGGCCCAGAAGTCTACCGTTCAGCAGCGAACACTTTATCTCCATCATCGAGCTGTCCTCCCAGGAAATGATCGTTCAGGAAGGGCTCGCACTGAAACCGTAACTTGAATAGGACTGCCTCAAGACTAGGAGAGCGATGAGCCATCCTCTCCTATTCAAGATGCTCCCCCTTTCTACCTCAGTAATGCTTTTGGAGTATGGATTACAGACAGAAGTGCCCACTTGAAAAATGGTGTTTGGTCTGGTAAATTGACAGCCGTTTCTGCAGATGGAAAAAGCAGAGTTAACTAAGGAGATAAAAGATTCCAGCCAATGAGTGGAGTCCCTGGCCATCACCTGAACCTTTGGAGGTGGAACCCGCACAGTTTATACTGACTCTGATGCTGGATGGGCTGGAGCCACCCAGTGCCTGGGGAATGGGCAAGAGCTGCTGCACTCCCTCCATAGAAGCTGCTGGCAGGGATACGTCTCTGCTTGTGTTTTGCCTGGGAGAATCGGGAGAAAAGCAGTGGCTGGAAAGTGAAAATCTATTGAGATTCAATGCAACATTTGTAAATGTTTGGAAGTGGCACGGGACTTTGTGTTGATTTTGTTGAGATTTGTTAACATTGGCACAAGAGGTGCTATGAATCAATGCACAGGCACCTCCTTGGTGCAGGGTAAGCATATCAAGTACTAGATGATTTTGTCCTGCTATCAAAGCTAAAGAATTTTCCTGTTTCGAGGCTGAAGTGGCATCTGCTGTGCAATTGTCTGTGGCTTCCATGGCAGCAGAGAGATTTCTGAGAGCTCTTCCTAGTTCATTTACCCTGAGTCTGGGAATTAACATTTTGATTAAACGTCTCCAATCATGGAGGGGTTCCTCAGACAGTGGGGTGACGAGGTGGAGGGTCAGATCTATGCGTGGGGCAGGGGCTGCGTTAACCCCCCCACCTCCCGCTGCAGGAATGCCCGCTGGCAGGGGCGCTGTGAAACAATCCTCAACCCTTTAATGACTGAAGAAGGAAAGAGAGAGATGGGAGAGGGCTGGGGCTGGGGCTGGAGCGGGCGGGTGTGGGTCGCATGTCCCAGGGGTTGTGCCCCACAGCTTCTGTGCCCAGCTGTCAGAAGCGGCCGGGGGGGTGTGGGGCACTCTGCCCCGTGGGGTCCCTCAGGGCTCTGGCTCGCTTGGTGGGCACGCTGCTGCCGTCGGATGCTCTGCGCTTGCTGCTGCCCACCGCTGCGCTGTCCCTGTGCGGCAAGTGGGTCCAACCCCCCCGGGGCTGCCTCCGCAGCGCCTCCCCCACCAGTGGGGCCCTGAGGGGCGGATGACACTGGGGGGCAGCCGGGGGGCTGGCCGGGGGGCTCAGCAGCGGGATGCGCAGGGGGCTCAGCAGGGCACTCTCCAGAAGACCCTGCGGGGGATCCTTCCAGGGACTCTCCGCAGGACGGGCCTCTGAAGTCTCCTCGGAAGTCTCCAGGGAGCTCTCCTCCTCAGCAGCCTCCGAGGGGCTCGGGGGCAGCCGGGTGGGGAGGTCTGCTGCCACCCCACCCTGCTGCCCCTTGGGGTCCTGCGAGGGGGAGGCCGCCACCCCCCAGAAGGGGTCGGCGTCCCCCAGCATGGCCGCTGCCAGGCCGACCTTGGGGCCGTTGTCCTGCACCCCATCCTCCAAGAAGTCGGGGACTTCGCCGACGGAGGCGGTGCTGGCGAGGCCGTGGGGGACATCGGGGAAGGTGTTCTCGCCGGCCACCATCTCCACTGTCGCCGCCTGCTCCTTGCAGCCGCCCTCTGCCCTGTGCTCCGAGAGGTGGGGGAGCTCGTTGAGGGAGGTGGTCAGTTTGGGGACATTGGGGACAGTGTCCTCACCATCCCCCAGCCCTGCCACCACCGCTCGCTCCTTGGGGCAGCTGCCCCCTCCCACATACTCGGAGAGGTGGGGAAGCTCATCAAGGACCTTGACAGTCAAGCGGGGGACATTGGTGGTCAAGCAGTTGTCCATGCTGTCCCCTGGCTGTGCCACCACCACTTGGTCCCAGGGGCCGTTGCCATCCACCATGTACATGGAGAGGTCCGGGAGCTCATTGAGGAAGGTGGAGCTGGCCAGGCTGTAGGGGAAATCAAGGACATCAGGGCCGGTGTCCTCGCTGCCCCCCAGCCCCGCCACCGCTGTCTGCTCCTTGGGGCAGCTGCCCTCTGCCACATAGTCCGAGAGGTCGGGCAGCTCTCGGAGGAAGGCGGCCAAGCTGGGGCTGTCGGGGCCATCGGGGACAGTGTCCTCACTGTCCTCGGTGTGGAGCCAGGCGGTGGTGTCCTCTGCCTGCTCAGGAACGGCCTCAGCGAAGGCGGCTGGCCCCTGCTCGGGCAGGTCTGTGCGCTTCCCCGGGGCTGCTGGGGTGGTCACCACTGCTGAAAAAGCAAGCAAAGACAACCCAGACCTGGGTGATGCAAGCTTTCCTTGGCTTAGCCATCCACCTGTGGGCTCTGCCACCCCCTAAAACTCACCCTGCCTCCTGCAGAATCAAGATCAGAGGCACATGCATCTTTTGTGGGGAGGGACAGACTGTGCTTCTCTTCATGCAGCCACTTTTAAAATGACCTTGTGAAAGTTTCTACACAAAACCTCTCTGTTTTCATGTGTACAGACCAGCGTCACTGTGGTTTTCAAAGTGGTATCCAGGAGTGTAGGAGGGAGGAGAGGGAAAAAATTCTTCCTTCACTCTGTGCTGTAGATTTTGTCATGTAGCTCACACCAAATCCAGCTGGGTTGTTAAGCAGAGTTGAAAAGAGCATTTTTATTTATGGACTCATTTTATAGGAGGAATGTTTGACTTTCATTAACAGCCCTTAGAGAATCCAGGGAATACTCAGTGGTGGTTTTCCTGCCTGGGTTTTAATTTTGCACAGCGATCTGGGCAGACATTTTGACTAGCCAGAAGATAAACAGAAGCCTTGACAGTGGGTAGAGGCAGAAGATGGATGGTGGTAGGCAAGATGTTTGAACTAAAAATGGCCATAAGAAAGATCAAGAATAAATAACTGTTGCAAAGGAGAGATTTTGCTACCAACATCCCAAGCAAGTTGTAATTTATAAGCAGCAAAGACAGCATTGAGGCAATGAAATTTCATTGATGTTAAACTTTTTTCTTCCAGCCATTTAGTACGGTGCTCTTACCATAGACACATTTGTAAATATGGAAGGAGGTTTACATTTTTAAAGACTTTTCCTGGAGAAACAAAGGGGGGGCGTAGAAATAAAAATTAGATACATAAAAAGTAGATACAGTAAGATCGATGTCTGATTTTGGTTATCAGGACATAATGCTTGCTGCTTGCAGTAGAAGTTGCATGCTCATATTCACAGTTGCTGTTTCAGTTACTCCTTGCATTACATGGCAGTACTTCATGCTCTATTGGGTCTAGCATATGTTCCTCCAACACTATCCATCTTGCTTGGGGGACAACGGGGAGGGGAGGCTATTTGCTGTCTGACTCAAAGAGTGAGCATGTTTTGCAGAAACTTTGCAGAGGTTGTATTTCACAGCAATCACCTCAACAAGGTCCATTCTCCAGCTGAACTGGAGTTGCGTGCATTATGCTGCCATTTTAATTTGCTTTTATTCTTAACAGGCATTGCTGGCACATGGGTGTCTTTGCAGCCGATTCTCGGGGGGAAGAAATTAGTTTATAATTCATTTGTTAAAATGGAGAAGTGAGACTTTTTAAGGTACTATCTTAATTCCCATCGATTCTCATGCTAATCCAGGTAAGATTTCTCATTGCTCCTGTGATCCTTCTCTAACAGTGTTCCCATTTTCTCTATCTTTATAAATCCTCTGCTCTGTTTTAAACAGGCAGACTTACATTCAAAAGAGATAGGGGAATGAGGGGAAAGCATGAGAAATTCAATTGTTTGTTAAAACACAAAAGCAAAATGAAAACATTGAGTTGTAATCGTGAACTGTACTTTATCAGGACCACTCCTAGCATGCTCACAAACTGGGGCTGATCAGCTTTCTAAGGAAGGGAACAAGTCTTGTACAAGGTCAGCATTTACAGTTACAGCTCAGCACTGACAAGAAGAGTGTCTGGATTCAAGCATTAGAGCTTTCTATTGAAGCTATACAATGAGAGAAGAACAACAAAGGAACCTGTGATACTAAAGCCAAGAAAGACCTTGTGGTTTTTATTCTGCTCAGTGAGAACTCTTTTATTTGCATATGCATTGTTCAGGCTTTTAGGAAAGCATTGATTTCTCAAGGATTAAACTTCAAGAGAGAGTTTTAAAATGTATTTGAGCACTTTTGACTTTTTGTGTCTTGACCTTTACACTACTGCCTTTAAGATTTTCTTCATAACCATACAAACAGAAACTTTTATTTTAATAGGACCTTTATACACCATTATTTATTGACCTGATGCTGATAGTTTAAAACAACCTTGATGCTAAGAATTTTGTGATATAGTGATTCTGGCTAGCAGTATTGCAAGTCTTGTGTCTTGTCACTTTTATCGCTGCATTTAGTGTACTCGACATATGTCTAAACCTCTTTTCCCTGAGCGGCAGCGCTACTTCTGTCCTCCAGATGAACGATGCCATTTCACACGGAGGAGCAAAGTGATGCGCAGGTGGCCCTGTGCCTGCCTGAGCAACCCTCTGCTCGATGCTCACAGGTGGAGCCAGGTGCCCATCTCTTCAGCTGGTGTCAGTCCTGGCTGTTGGAATCACAGTCTCCCTCTGCCCTCACAAATATGTTCCTCCCTTGCACTAGCACTGTGGCTTCTCTGATCCACTCATGAGCCACCTAAGTGGGCTGGAAACAAAGGAAAAGCGCATGGCTGTCAGACAGCTCAGCTGCCAGAGCCAACTCATGTCCCTGTAGCAAGCACCAGAGCCTGCCCAAGGGAGGGACCGAGACCCCTGAGCAAAGGCAGGGGGAGAAGTGCTATGATTGGCATTGCATTTCTCTGGAGGCATAAACTACCCCAAGGCTGTCCCACGTTGGCTGCTGGCAGACCAAAAGACAGGATGGTATTGTGAGAAACAAGCCCACCTATATATATAAAAAAAAAGTTTTATTGGGGACAAAGTCAGTGGAGCAAAGAATACAGCACTGGGCACAATGGCACGCCCTCTGGAGCCAAAGGGGCTCCCTTTTATTGTATAAAAGGTAATATATTCATCTACCCTAATACATATGCATCACTACTCGAAGGATAGGGAGGAAATATTACAATTAGTTCCGAGAAATCATGAACATATCCCCCCACCCCAAATTCCTCCCGTCGCACTTGCGCAGTGCTCCCTGGTGGTCGTGGGCAGGGGTCTGCAGATGAAGGCTCGTAGTCTTCACTGTGTTCACTAGCTGACCCTTACTTCTGCGCCAACTCAGTCCTGTGGTCAGGTACACCTTGTCCTTCAAGTCTGGGCTAATTTGCAGCTCCTGTCTTTATGGCTCAGTGGTTTCAGTTCCTCTCTTATCTCAAGGACAAGAGATACCAGGGATGGCCCATCCTGTTCTTTCTCATTCCATTGCAAAGGAGTCACTGCCCTGTGATATGGACCATCTGGTGAGCATCCCAAGAAGGGGGGGGCTGCTGTTGGGTTGGTGTTTCCCCAGATCTATTCCTCCCCCTTCTCTTTTCCCAGTAGTAAATTCTTTTATTTTTCTTAAAATTTGAGCTTTAGTCTAACTCAATAAAAGTAATAGTTCAATTACTTATAGCTGGAGCAAAATTCTACTGTTACTTCTCACAGTACTGAAAAGGGTGTCTAGATCTATTAGGAAACTGCTCCAGATAGAGCTTTTCTTGAGCTAATTTTCATCTGGGTCATTGCCCTGGTTTGGCTTAGCTTAGGTCAAAGGAGCCCCCCTCCCACTACAGGACTGGCCAGCAAGACTGCCACCTACCCCCTTTCAAGAGGAG
Source organism: Tyto alba (assembly GCF_018691265.1). NCBI lineage: Eukaryota > Metazoa > Chordata > Aves > Strigiformes > Tytonidae > Tyto > Tyto alba. Next base: position 33,764 of record NW_024881316.1, read on the forward strand.
CCTGCATTTAGGGCAGTTTAAAACAACCATGGAATCGCTTTAACCTAATTTAGAAGAACAGTTTACCTAAAAAAAAAAAAAAAAAGACAGCAATGTTTAAATGGCAGGGAGCACACACCTGGCTTGCCAGTGCATCTGTGCTTGGAGCCATGCTTGAAATCCTACATCTGCAGACAGATCACCACCACTCCTCCCTTACCTTCCTGCATTCAGCTCTTCCATCCTGCTGCCAGCAGGTCTGACTGCTCCGCTGCTGGCTGGCTCTGCTTCTCTCAATGCTCCTCTCTGCCCTGCTCCCCCAGCAGCAGCCAGCTCCAGCTCTGCCCCAGGCTGTGAACAGCCAGGGGAGGTCAGGGAGGACCAGCACAGGCTGCTGCCAGGGAGAGGCTGGCAGAAAGGAGGGAGAAGGAGCTCGGCGCAGAAAGCCTCACCCCAGCCAACAGACAAGGCAGAGGAGCTGGAAACACAGTACTGCACACAGGAGACAAGAGTCACCACCTCTTTCCCCTACTCGGCAAAGAAACAGGGAGCAGCTGTGCGTCTGTGTCCTGCACATCCCATCTGGGAACACGTTTATTGCTCACCGAGCTGCGTGTGCTGTAAGCTGGCTGCCATCGCCCTCCTCCCTGCTCCTGCAGAGCTTGCCTCCTGCCACCGACACGTCTCCGCACCTGCGGCTCCTGCTTCAGAAAGTCCCACCAACCACCACTACCTGCTCATCGCTCAGCGGTGGTTTAGCATTGTGGCTTAAGACCAAAGCCAGCCTGTGCACTTAATATTTCTGCGTAGCGTGTCCCCACTGTGAGACAAAAGGCCCCGTGTGCTCCCGCAGAGGTGAGCAGGACACTTGCCCTCTGCACTGACTCTTGGCCCTCCTCAGCTCACCCAGAGTCTCCTTCACTGGTGAAACCAAGGATGTGTCATGGAAATTTGCAGCTGGCTGATGCCAATCCAGGAGAGAGTTTGCAAAGTATAGACTTCAAAGAGTTATTCATGCACATGAGGTGTCTCAGCCAAACTGGAGCACCCCAACTGTGGTTTCACACAGGGTTTTCATACCCTTCAAATGTTCAGGTCCGACATGATTTGACTGATCACTAACACCCACACTTTTGATTACTAATCGTAGAGTAGAACTTCGCAAAGCAACTCTTATTTTAGCAGCATTCTTGCTGCTGGTCTATTGATCCAGACGTCCCTGGAGTCAGCCTTGCTGGAGTTACTTACCTGTAACGCCAGGCAATACTGGGAGAGTTTTGAAGACACGTTCAGAGACGCTGGGATGGCGCTGCTATATTGGCTGTCTGGGGGTATCCTTTCTCCTTCATGGACAGCCCTAACCTTCCAAGAATCAAAGTCCTTACTGCCAGGGCTGGGTGGCCCTTCAGTTTGTTTTACTTAAGCATGAACAATACTCAAGTCTCCACTAAAATTCCACTGCCTCATGGCATTACAGTGCATAATGTGAACCAATACATAAACAAGTTAATACACTTCCATACTATAAAGACGGGCTGATATGATAAGGAGTTATCCGAAGAGATGTCACCTGTTGGGCCCGGCCTTTGAGGGCAGCGTGGGTGCGGGTGCGAGCACGAGTGACACGCCGTGGCGAGGACCGCGGCCGCGAAGGGGCCCCACGCTCGTCCCGGAACACCGACGAACGCCCCGCGGTGCAGCCCCCGGTGACGGGCAGCCCCGGTGACCCGCGGCCTCACGGCCGGGCCGCGACAGGGGCGGGCGCACCACCGCCCCGCCCCGCCCCGCCCCGCCCCGCCCCGCTCGGGGCGGGGCCTCCCGACTCTCGGCGGCGGCCGCGGCGCCCGGCCCCTGGGAGGTATGAGCCCTGCGGCGGGGCGGGGGGGCGGCGGCGGCGGCGGCGCCGGGCAGGACAAGCCCCCGCCGCCATGCTCAAGGAACGGCCGCTTTGGCGGGGCCCGGCCTTCCGCCTCTGCCTGCTCTCGGCCGCGCTCTTCCTCTGCCTCCAGCTGGGCATGAGGCGATCCTGGTGCCTGGAGAAGCCCCGGGCGGCAGCGGCGGGGCGGGTGGCCCCCCCGGCCCGCGGCACGGAGCAGCCCCCGGGCGCGGCGGCGGCGGCGGCAGCGGCGGGCAGGCGGCGGGTCACCTACGTGCGGAGCGGCCGGCGGGGGAGCGCCGCGTCAGGCTGCTGCGCGCTGCAGCCCTCGGGCGGCCGCCACAGGAAGGTACGGAGGGAGGGCGGGGGGAGCGCCCGCCGTGTCGCGGCAGGAGCGCCGCTCCATCGCGACACGAGAGCGGCGCCATGGCGCCCCCTCCCCTCCTGAGGCGGAGCGGAGGGTGACTCGGCTCTGGAGGTCCATGTGCCGCCCCGGTCGGGGCTGGGCTCTGCGGCCGCTGGCGGACATCCGTCCGTCCGTCCGTCCGTCCGTGGGGGCCCCGCTTCGCAGGTGCGGCCTCCTCCCGTTGCTGAGGTGCCGCCGGCACCTGAGGAGATGCGGCCGGGCTGTGTGTGTGTGTGTGTTGCAGTGGTGAGGTGGTGCGGTGGCGGCTCCCTAGGAAGGTGTCTTGTGGTCAAGAGATTTCTTTTTTTTTGGTTTTTTTTTTGAGCGACGCTGCTCCGCTGCAGGGAAGGTGGAGGGTGCTGGTGGGGGGCTGAGCAGGGCTGGGCTGCGGTCTGGGGGGGACCTGGACCCAGGGTCACCAGGCTTGCTTGGCTGGCTGAAGCTCCTCAAACAGCAGCCAGCTTGGGAAAAGTCCTTGGCGTTTCTGGCATCCAAATGCCATTTAATTCGCCGAAGGCCGTCAAGAAATGTTTCAGAGACATGGTCTGTGTGAGAATTATTGAGTTGGTTAATGGACCTGTAATTAGGTTAAGACGTGGTGATGATTGAAAAGCCTTTTGGAGATGTGAGGACTGTCATTAGCATCTGGAGGTCAGCGAGAGCGAGGGGTGTCCGTACCCACTTCTCCCTCCAGTTGGTTGTGTGTGTGATCAGCTGTGGGATGCTGCCTTCTTCAGCAAGCTCCATGCAGTCTTTGTTTTTGGCAGATGCCAGTGTCTTGGGAATCGCTACTAGATTTGGGCGTTTGTTTTTGTGGAGTTTTCTTCGCAGTCTTTAAGGGGGAGAAGATCCAGCTTTTGAAGGCTGGGAAGGAGTAGTTTGTCACCTGTTTTGTGGTACTACTGTCAGGGTGCAGTAGTAATCGTCTGTGCAGAGATGTACACATACTTAAAGAAGCTGGGATGACTGTGAAAAGGAGCAAATGGGATTTTGTTAGAGATGAGACCACCTTTCTGGTCAAAGTAAATAACTATTTCTGATATTTGCCTTGACAAGGATAAAACCAGTTATCTGTGGAATGGCTAAACCTTCTCCTGTCCTTAAACTGGAGCTTTATCTGGGTTTGCTGAGACTCCCTTGATGAAGAGACTTCTTGCTAGCATCCAAACCACCATCTGAGCAAAGGTCCTGTGGTCATGGGGTCTCACTTGAAAATCTGCTTTCTTTTCTTTGCCTGTGTGCCTCCAGTAATTATATTTTTTTTATTTACAGAGGAGGTAACAGTGAACTTGTGTATAGTTTGAATTTTAGATTTGCGTCATCTTCTGTAGGGAGCTGTGATGGAAAAATAAAACTATTTTCTGTCCCTGGTTTCCAGAAGGGTTTAGAAGAAGAAATTAGATAATCCCTTACTTCCTTTACCACTGAGACAATAATGAAGACAAAGTTGTCACATATTTCTTCAGCATAATGACTATGTGGTGTCCTTGATGTGCTGTGGTATTGATGCCATGTTGAAGCATCTAGATCTTGTAGTATCAGTTTTTGTAATTTTTTGTTGTCAATGCCTTGTTATTTCTCCTTAAGCCTAACTTTTAAGTGATTGTAATTATGGAAGAATTTTGGCATTCATGGGGGGGGAAATTGTAAACACATGGGTTCAGATAGTTTCTTGAAAACACATGCTAAGCACAGCATCAAAAAAACAGGACGCAAAAGTAAAGGATATCCTAACTTATTCTGTGATTTTTGAGGAAATCCTAGTGGAGGAATAGCATCAGGGGAGGCTGCTTGTGGTGTTGGAGAGCTCGAGGCTCTGGAAAGCCACAGGACGTTTTGGTGTGTCTCCAGGTGAAGTGTGTGAAACATCACTGCTGTGGTTTGTGGTATTGGTCATGTTGTTGCTGAGGTCTCATTTGAATCCCACTAAATCAAGTGAAAAATATTAGTAAGTATAATACAGGGTGGAGTTGCCAGGTTAAGTTTGAGAATGTCAGGTGTCTTCCATGTTCATATATTTGACTTGAGCATGTTGCTTCAGGCTAAGAAAAATCTACTTAAAGTGAAGATAAGGCTGTGGGGATGGTGGGACTGAAATTCTGGGAATTACTGGTTTTGAAATAGAGTTGTTAAATACAGGGGGAAAAGCTGATGGGAAAATAAAGTACAAGTGGTCAGAGTATGGCCATTTTTTCTTGTGGAAGATCATGCATGATAGCAAAAAAAAAAAAACCAACATGGGTGGTTTATTTTAATTTTTTCATCAGGAAACATTGTATTTCACTTCAGACTCTTTTAAGAAGAGTTGGGGGCTCTTATCAGAAAAGGCTGCTTAAATTGGTGGTCTGTGGCTTCTACCAGCATCTCTGGAGAAAGGTGGCAGTGTGCGGGTGTGTGTAAATGCCTCCCTGGAGGAAAGGACAGGCTCCTTATGCAGATCTGTGCTGTACTGGGTTGGGGTTGCTTTTTGCTGTGGGTTTTATATGTTTTCATGTCTTCTGTCTGTCCATAGACCTTTATCAGTCCATTTCTGAAGCCTGCAGAGGCTTTCAGGTATGTTTGTTTGTTTGTTTTTTTTTCCCCCTACTGCTGATTATGGTGGTGGTGGAGTATGTTGTGACATGGGAGCCAGCAGGTTGGCAGTAATGAAAAATCAGTGAGACCAAACTTTGCTCTCTTTTCCTAGTGCCACTTGGTTATAACTGTACTAACATATCACTGAATTAATGCAGAAGCCTGATGAACAGAGTGCTTCCCTAGATCAAGTTGAATATCCTACTTTGTGGCTGTATTAAAAAAAAAAAAAAAAAAAAATTGCAAAAAAGCCCAAGGAAATTACTGAATTCCTACACTGAATCACTTTAAAGTTTCCTGAAGCAGAGTTGTGTTATTTCCCAAGCACATCTACGGTCAAACCACCAAAATGGGGGGAGGGGGAAGACCCGGGAAAGCTGGAGACTTGTCCATAAACAGCCCTTGACTCTGCAGGAAATTGCCTGTGCAGTTATGCGCTTTTCCTGACCGCTGGTAAATCTCCGTCAATGGAGAGTGTGACTCTGCAGCAGATGGGAGGGTTTGGCCACCAAGGTTACAAGTGCCTGTGCCTTGAGATGCACGCATAAAAAATGCTAACTGAAAGCAGCAGGGAATAAAGTAATTTCACTATGTGACGGCTCTGGGAGCTGGCAGAGCTGCCTGTCCTAGTGCTTTTGGGAGCTGTGTTGTTCCCAGCTGTTTTGCTCCCTGTGGAGCCTACCAACGAGCAGATGCTGCTGCTCTTGTTCACAAATAATAAACAAAATTCAGCACTGAGACTATATGATGGTCATCTGAAGAATGGGAACAGTTATATGTTGTGCTGCAAATGTAAAGAAAATGGAATTTTGTGGTCCCATTTGTGTTTTGGTGGGAGCACTTAAAACTGTATTGCTGCTAGTGAAATGCCTGTTTATAAACTGTGATTATAAAATCTGGTTGTGTTAGGCACTGGTCTGGTAACATATGCAGCAGATACAAACTCCAGCTAGATGGAGACACGCAAATCCTACCACAGGTAGCTGCTTCTGCAATAGGTAGAGAGGTCTGCACCCACAGAACACTGCAGACATGAGGTGAGTTTTAAAATGTTATTACAGTGGGTGATGGTAACAAAAAATAAATTTGTTGCATTTGGAATAAGCAAATTCTTATCACAATGATTGCAATAACAAGGTTATGTTGGCTCTCGGGCTCTGAAATGAGGAAGAACACTCTCAGAGCCTGGTTGAGAAAAGCTGAAGTCCTTTGCCTCTGGGAAGATTTATTTTCATGGAGGAGGAGGAGGATCAAAAAAAAAAATTATATGGTTATGCATCAAAGAAAAAAGGCTGATGTTAGTCCAGGCAAGTGTTTTAAGTTCATACAGTTTTGCTTGCTGATGCAGCAAGTGCTGTGACTGTGTCTGTCTTAAAAACCACTGTTTGGGGTCTTGCTTTCTGCTTAGGCATAGCTGGGCTGTGCCGTGGGGGATTCGTGGAAGGCAGAGCTTGGAGACATGCTTGAGGCTGCTAGGCTGCAGCCACAGGTGTGTCTTCTGAAAGTGTGTCTGCTGGAAGACAAGCAAATTACTGAGTTTAGTTTGAAAATTGTAATATCAGCTAGAAATCACTTTGTTGTGGCTGTCCAAAGGTGGGGAGTGCAGTATGCTGGCAAAGTTAGCCTGATGTTATTTTGGATGCTCTTTCATCTTATATCTGGAGATACAAAAATGTTTGCCTTCAGTGATTAAAAACTAAGAGTTAGATTTTGCTACTGGGCCCATATGTATTTTGTCTGGGATTATAACGTATTTGGAAACATGAAGTATCATTACCTAAAACAAAAAAATCTTGTGAGTTTGTATTTTGTATACAGCTGTATTTTGGTTCCTTATAAATACAGACTAATTGTCTTTTGCTCTTGCTTGTTGGACTGCAGCTTTTGTTCTTCTTTAAATAGGAACTATTTCTGAGGGGTTACAGCTTCTCAACAGTAATGACTGATAACAGTCTCATCTTCAATGTAATTGAAATCTCCAAATTATTTTGGAGTGATATCTTCAAAGTTATGTGAAATAGCGGTTTGACAGTTAATAATATGGCAGGTTCAAAATAACCTCATGCAATTTAGCATTACATTATTGCTAAGATTTTACTTAAATCTTACATTTGATTTTTAATTTAAAAATGACAAAGCTACTTAAGTTTGTGTCAGCGACATGCAGGGCTTATACAAAGAGTCTCTTTTACTTCTACAAATCTGGTTAAAAAAATGTATCAGATGTTTTTATTGCCTATTTGTATGTATAGTGTTTTCAAGCTGACTTCACATCTTTAAAAATCTGTAAAACTTTAGGTACTACTTGAGTGGGAAGTTACTCTGCCTCTTGATAAGCAGGATCCAAAATTCTTGGAGAAAACTTGGTTATTCTGAAGTCAAATATATCTGTCTGTCTTTCCATATACGGTGGTGTAATAGCTGGTCTGTTTTGGATTGGGACTTAACTTTTATAACAGTTTATTCATTATGTATGCCTGGAGCAATGTTTTAACATTACAGCAAAGTTTGACATGACAGGGCTTTGGAAGCTGTGCAGTGAGTCACATCAGGCTGTGTTTAAAGGAGCAGATTTGACCAGGCTGAGCGAAAATGAGGGAGCTGCTGGGGCAGCAGCGTGGGTCAGGGGAGCCTTTTGGATCCTATAGTGAATTTATATCTAGAGCTTATTCCAGTCACCCCCACTGTGTAGCAGACATGACAAGCTTTACAGGGTGCAGCACTGTTCTCTAAATGCTGCAGTGAGGAGTGAATAGCATCCTAGCTTTGATGGGGATGAGTTGCAGCTGTGTTTCTGTTGAAGAAGAGTGCAGTGCTGAAGAGCTGGATATCGTTTTTTTCTTTTGAATGTGCCTACTTCTGGGCACCACCTTTAACAACAGGTAGACAAACTGCAGAGAGTCTCAGTGGGAGGAAAAAGGTTTTAAGGGGTGCAGGAGGGCAGGCCTGCAGGGAAAGCCTGGCAGAACTGGTACATATTTTGAACAAAGAAAAGGTTTTGAGAGGAATGTGCCAAGTCTCTTCCAGCTAAAAAAAAAATATTTTTTTTTGAAGGGCATAATGATTGATTGTTCCCTAGGTCCACTGCAAGTAGGACAAGAAGTAACTGGCTTAATTTTCAGGCAAGATATTAGGAAAATCTTGTAACTCTGCAGTTGGGTACCAGTGGAAAGACTCCATAAAAAATTGTGAACTTTGAGTATCCACACGGGGAAGGTCTGAGAGTCCTTAGATATGCTTCAGGGCAGGGAGGTAGAGTCAACTTCCCAAGGTCCATCTGTCTACATTTACCTGCTCTACAATTTGAGAAGCAGTCTGGCAGGTACAGTGTGATTAGCGAAACTAGAATTTAGCCTGAACAATGATCTAACATCAGTGTAATAAAAAGAGGTAATGGGGTCTTTAAAGATCCTTTAAAAGTGATCCTTGCCCTGGCTTAATACCTCACTAGACAAATCAGAGCCCACCATAATTGTCCTGTGATGACTTAATGGACCCTAACATACAAATGCTACTTGACAGATTTTTTTTTTTTCCTCCAGCACTTGGAGGTCTCTTACCAAATACAAACCAACCCAAAGTTGCTTAGCTTGGATTAGCACAAGGTAGGAGTTTATGACTTCAGACCATTAGTCCCTGGGGAACAGCTGAAAGCCTTGGTTGGTTTTTGTTCAAATATTCAGGCTAATAGTACAAACTGAGAGAGGTTATTATGTTTGGAAGAAACAAATGAACTTTTATTGACAGTGAACAACAAAATCTGAGGAGCACCAGCCAGCTCTGACTGTAAATGAGAGCTGAGGCACCCTAAGGTACCCAAAGCATGGGAATCCTCCAAGTAGCCAAGCAAGGGCAGTACTGGGCTTTCACTGTATTTTGACTGCAGATGAAATGTGTTTATGGTAGACTGTAAAGAGGACGTGGTAGTGTTTTTTCTGGCAATGATGTCACTTGCAAGCTTGTGAGGTAAACTATCACTCAGAATAACCTTGATTCTTACACACTTTTTATTACCTAAAATAGGTTCTTCCTTCATGAATTTTTGAGAAGCAGCTGGGGAATATTATCCTTCAGAAAGTCATTACAGCTTTATGAGACTTAATTATATCCAATAATATAGACTTCTTTCAAATACCTATTCAAGGCTTTCTTTCAGCATGTAAAGACAGGGGAATTATTTCTTTTCTAGATAGCTGTGGCACAGAAAAAATCGTTTTTCAGGGTATATAAATTTCCGTATTTAAGGACATAACCCAGGGACCGAGGTGGTAATTTCTTCTGCAGATGCCTTGCTCCATGATGGCTGTTACAGTTGTGCCATCTTTTTTCTTGATCCAAGCTACATGGTCCATGGGCCATGTACAAAACATGAATCCTTTGACTATGGTGGTAGGTGCAGGAAAAAAACCCAGGCTGATCCAGTCCCGTTCGCTGTCTTCAGCTCAGCCTGCTGAATGGGACTGTTGTGCGGGGAAGCGACCCACGCTGCCCTCCTGCCTGCGCAGTGATGCTCAGCGCATGGCTGAGCCGCCCTGGTCGTGGCCTCTGTGTCCCAATAAAGGGCAGAAATTCAGAAAATGCATCCTCTGCTTTTGCCTGTCTCTTCACCCCTCTGCAGTTGGCTGTGCTTGGGGTACTGGATTGTGTTGTCTGGTTGCCAGACCTCACTAGCAGCGAACAGGCAGGATTCCCCCTCACGTGCTGTGTATGTGCTTGGAGGAGGAAGGATGTTTTGAAGAGGAGGTGGAAGGAGGTGAGCACTGGTATGAAAGTCAGTTGTATAGCAGGTCACAGTCTTGTAATGGGAAAAGAGTGAGAGTCCCCGACAGTCAGAAATTTTGACAGCCTTGAACACAATGACCACACTTAGTACCAAAAATGATCTTTTTGTCACGGTTGATGTTTCATACTAGAAATAATAGAAGTGAGGACAGATTTGAACACGTAGCTTTCGTCGCTCAAGCAGTTCTAAAGGTGGCCAAGCTTGCTTGCTGCTTTTCTAAAACTTCCTCCTTCAGAGAGAGAAGAGGCCAGAAAGAGATACCTGGGGCAAGTAAAATTCTCACAGAAAGCCTTAGGGTTTTTTCTTTACATCTCTGACCTTAGCTGCCTTCTTTGGGACAAATATTTAACTTTGTTGCTAGTAAGGTTTTCATCCCAGTTTGTTCAGCCAATTCAAATCAACATTTACCCATACAGCCAGGCAGTTAACAGAGATGTGTGTCTGCTTCAAGGCTGCATGGTTGGTGCTAGCATGACAGACATTTCTCTCATACCACTTTTACTGAACTGCAGGCATGGTTCAGACTGAGGTGGATCTTTGGTGTGAACCCAGAGCAGAACTCCGGTGGCCCATGACAAGGGATGCAGTACTGAAATACAGGGGTGAAGAACAAGACCATCTGACAGCTGCCTTGCAGACTCAAACAGGCAATGTGACAAGTGCATTATCTCTCTTACAAAAAGGATGTAGAATTTGGAGGTTTAGATAGAATTAGTGAGGGACCTTCAGTCTTCACACAAGCAGTTTGGTTTGGCTGTCCTCTTCCTGCAGCCTGGCAGCAATGGCTGTCACTCACAACACAGCTTAGATAAAAGACTTAACACCTAGGTGAGAAAGTCTGTGTGAACTACCATGATCTTTGATGGCATCTGCAGCAGCCCCCCCTTACCGCTTGTTCTCATATTAACTTGGAGCTGTGTTTGTCTTGGACAGCCGTTCAGTGCTCCAGAGCTGTGTGCAGTGGATGTGAGTCATTTCACCAACTCAAGTGTTTTTGTAGCTAGTGGGTATGCACCAAGATACTTCTGTGTATGTTGAAACGTCCAGAGCCCTTCCATGCTGTGTAAGACTAAGATCAAAAGCCATTCAGTTCAGTGGAAGAAGTAAAATGGAAAAAAAAAAAGAGGCTTGATTTTTTTTTTTTTTTCCTTTTAATTGTGGTATAGCATGTATATCCTGGAATCTGTAACATACATTACTCACCGTGATGTTGTTTGTTAGTGTTTCTGTACACAAAAATGACAGGGTGACACACTGTCCTATTTTGAGTTAGCAAATCCCGAAGGGTAATAGAAACCATGTGCGCAAATGGACCAACGCCTTGGGTAACAGATGAAAGCCATGATTTTGAACTCGCTGTTATGGCAACAACTGGGTAAGCTGGAGACAGCAGAAATGTTTCCAGCTGTTTGTACAGTACTAAGTGGAAGAGTTTGGGTCTTCAGTGACATGTGTTTTCCCTCACCTGATCTTCTCTCCTGTCTTCAGTAGTCTTGTTTTTAAATGTGCCATCAAGAAAGATGCTGGCTGTGAGGTGCTCATGGGCTGCACTATCAGGGAATGGGTGGATGGGGTGTCCTCAGGTGACTGCTAACTGCCTGGGTGAGTGCAGATTGTGGGTCTGACTGGGGAAACCCCTTGGCAGTTATTTTGCTTTCTTCTTCATTTTTTGCAACATTTAAAAACTAGCCCTGTAATTTATGTCCTCCCTGAAACATGTACAAATATGATAAATAAACCTTTCCTTATGTCTTTGGGTAGTGATAAATGTCATAGTTCCAGTAGCTGATACCACATACACAGAAATCTTGCTTCTCACCAAAGTCATCTCTGTATGCTCTGCAGATGGGAACAAAATGGCTTTGCAGTGTTCTTCAAAACTCAATACCACAGAACTGTTTTGGCTTTGCAACTCCCAAACCTGGGGGACCCTTGTGAGGAACATCATTCTTTCTGCCACCTCTCCCCATGATACAACAGAGGCTTCTCTTTTCGCTGGTAATATAGCACCAGGAGGACTGATCAGTGAGCTTCTGAAGTCTCTTGGAGTTTTCAGGCCAAGCCAGCTGCTTCAGATTTTACATGGAAAACCTCCCGGTTTATATGCTTGTTGCAGAAAGAGCTGACAGACATCTCATTTAACAAGTGACCCACTGAAGTTTCCTTTGGGTTTCACTTTCTGATAGATTTCAGGTGCGTTGCCGTAGGTTTTTCTGTAAGTGATTAAATTCTGGGTCGTTTCCAAGACTGACCCTGTGGCTCCTGCAGACTAAAGGAATTGAACCCTCTGCCCTTCTTGGGGTGTAGAAGACAATTTTTTTGCGTCTTGAGAGCTCAGCAAGGAAAGGCCTGCAAAAAGCCAGTTAGTCAACTTATCTCTCTTAAGGGTATTGCTAAAATCGTGGGTGCTCTGTGTTCTTGGTATTGATTTTGATGATGTAATAAGCCTTTTTTTGTGTGTGTGTGTGTGTGTGCATGTGTCACAGGGTGGTCTGCTGGGGAAAAATAACCTAGATGAAAAGTAAGCAAAGAAGCAAATATATTGGTGGTGCATCAGGGGCTGGACCTGGTTGGGAAGTGCATGCAGTTGAAAATGGTGTTAGAACCAGTGAACGTTAGCATCGTAGGGTTGCCATCACTGCTTTGAGGTCCCTCTCTGCCCCATCCATCCCCAGCCCTCTTCCTCATTTGTCTCTGAGCAACTAGCTGGGTCAAATAATTAACTGGGAGCTTCGAAGCTGGTGCCCTTTATTTAGCATCCTCTTTCATATTTTACAAAGAGACAGTGTTTGAAATGCTAGGGGGAAGAGATGGTAATGTCTATTGATATGAAATGTAGTGTTAAATAATACTTGCCACTTAGGAGTCTAAAAGTGATAAGAATCAGTTTGAAATCCTTCCTGCTCTCTGCAGAGCTGATGGCACTGGTGGAGGGTCAAGTTTTATCCCCCAGATGAATGCTGCAGGATAGGAGCTGCCTGGAAAAAAACCCAGAGGAAAATAAAATTTGTTAATACTGTTTTCATGTCTCTTTTTGGGCTTTCCTCATGGTTGTTCTGCAGTACTGAAACTTTTAAAGAAGTGAACTTTGTTTCATCCTGAATAAAACAAAGCAATGGCATCTTCCATTTTCCCTTGATCTTTTGAGAAAATTAAACAAGAAGCTATTATGTGTCAACTAGCTGCTGCTGCTGAACTGATGTATTTCTTCTTAGATGTCTTTCTTGATGAATGGTTTGATCTTGTAATTATTATTCATTATAAAATCTGTGGGAATTCTGGTACACTAGGAGTTCAGGGTCAAACCACATAGCTGTTCACTGCTATATTCTGTATAATGCTCAGAATTAGTACTAAAACATTGGAAACTGTGCTTAACTAAAGAGGATGGTGCATATTTGCCCAAGCCCATCCTTTATGGGCTTATGACACTTGGATCTATACTTGTCTTGAACAAAAAATATTTCAAAATTGTATGCTTTGAAATGAGCTTGATTTACTTCTTTATAAATTGGAAAATAAACATATCCTCTTGTACTTAAAATCCGAACAACTTGCAAGCCAGCTCTCGTTTCTAGACATGGGGAACTAACTGCACAAAACACTGTTTTATTTTGCTTGGAGGACTTTAACATAGCTCTAGACTAAGGGCACTAATCCATAATCATATTAAAAACAAGAAAAGGAGTATGTTTGTAGATGTTTAAAGCTAGTATACATTTCACTCCGTGGAGCTCCATTACCTTATATTATTAAGTAATGCTTGTATGAAATGAGAAGTAGAAGGGAAAAAAAAAAAAAAAAGTGACATTTGGCTTAAGGCTTCCCTGGCTATCCAGCAAACCCCAGAATGATCAAGTGAACTGATGGTGGGTCAGAGGGACGGAAACCCCTAGTTACCTATGGTGAATATTTTCTGTCTTACGTTAGGTTTTACATTATGAAATCTAACTACCTGTAGAAGTCACTCAGCCTTTTGGTTTACCCATGGATAAGAATTGATGTTTACTTACTTTATGGTATTATAGATTCCTAGAGACAAATACTGCCCTCTCCTGCTCCCTGGGCACAGAAAGTCCTCCTGGTCCTTGCCAAGGAGGGGCAGATGACTGGGAAAGGGTTTTCTGATGCTTCAGATCTCCCTTTAAGTTGTAAGGTGTGGTGGACCATTTCTGTTTAGACATTTGCACTCCACTTGGATGAGAAAGCTGAACAAGCATGAAATGTTCTTATTTGTGTGAAAGCATTAAGTTTTACTTTAAAGCACCTTCTTTTTCTCCAGTTCTTAGCCTCAGGCAGCGCCTGCTGAAGTCAGTGGGTAGGCTGCCAGAGGCATTGCTATCTGTAAATCACAGAGTTCTGGAATTTGCACAAAATAAACTCAGCTTATCTGGCTAGCTGAATATTTATTGATGAATTCTGTTTCTTGTATGCTGTGGTTTGAATATTGCAATGAAGTCAACCTAGAGGAAAATAGTGTTTTTTTTTTTTTTCCCCTGTTGTATGGATTAAGACATCTCCCATATTTTCTCAACCAAAGCACTTAATTTAAAGCAGTTATGAATACAGTGGTCTTGCCTCTGCTTAGCTAAAGTCTGAATTTGACAAATACTTGCTGTACCTGTTTCTTACTGTTATCCTTAAGTGTTGGCAAAGACATGCAGGCACTGGAAATAATTCAGCTGATTGAGTATTGCACTGCTTAAGCAGTTTTGAGAATTTGCTTCCATAAATTTCTGGCTGCTGGTTTTATCTCCATCAGATATGTATTACCATGCTGTCGACCTCTGGATAGCACTGGAATGCTGCTGCCTGATCCATTTGTTTTATTTTATTACCATAGCAAAGCATTCCCATTTAGCTGTTTTTAAAGCTGTGTGTGTCTCTAAAAACTCTTTACTATCAGAGTAAAATTGATCTCTCTTTTAATAAATATGTACTTCTCCCTGATGTTGCTAGCATTTTCAATGGCAGAGCTGTCAAGTCTTTGACCTTTGAAGGTCTGAGGAGGGGTTCCCCAGTGTGACACTGCCCTTTCCTTCCTCTACAGCTCCCAGATCCTTTGGTTGCAGTGGACTCATTCCTCAGAGGTAGTGAGGGGTTGGTGTTATGCTATGTAAATAATAAATTAGGTGCAATGCTTCCGAATTTGTAGTGCCTACAAATTAATACTCTGGCAAGTGTTCTGAAACATGTGCTTCAAGTAAATCACAAACCTGCACCCAGGATGATGTACATTAGTTGCTGAAGCCCAGGTCTACGGGTGAAAATTTATGGGCGTGTGGGGGGTGTCCACAGTGGCCAATTTAAACCTGGTAAGCTGGTTCCCAATATTCATTTCCTATAGAAGCCAGGGTTTTGATTTCAATTCAGTGGAGCATTTGTCACCTAAATTCCTCTACAGATCTGGCCATTTCATGTTAGTTTTGGAAGGCCTCTTTATTTTTCCAAAGCCATTTCTTAATTCTTAGTGATATAAATTCTATCACCTAGAGTCAGTGCCAAGCACTCTTTTTTTTTTTTTTTTTTCCTGCATATACTTTTCTTATGGGACACTTGTTTGGGGGAAGAGACACAAAACTAAAAGTGGAGTCAGAGAGAGCTTGAGCGTGGGCTTTGCGTGTGAAACACTGAGCCTCCCAAGGCATGGAAGTTGTTGGTGTTTTGCATGAAGGTTGCTGGTGTGGTGTGCCTGCAGGTTAGGCCAGCAGATCCCCTGCAAGCGTGAGAGCTGTAATTTGTATGCGTGTGGCTCCATTTCATATCATCAGATGGGCGATCAGAAGCAAAAGGAGCAGAAAATAAACATGAATATTAACAGAAGGAGAGCAGAGGTGAAATGCTTGGTGGTTGCTGCCTTTCCAGGGGTTGTTCCTGTTCAGACTGATTTGCTCTACAAGGGTAAGGACTCTTTTAGTTTCAATTACCATGCAGTGGCTCAAAGCTTTTCTAATGGGAATTGAATTCAGAAAACAGTTTTCTTCATTTCAGTGTAGATCTTTGCATTCAAGAAGTGTCGCTTTTTGCCTTTTCCCTGCTAAGTGTAAGAGTTTTACTTATGGTGCACACTGCAGCCTTGGGAAGCAAGCACTGATAAACCCCTCTCCAGTGAAGCCCTCTGGGTGATGCTCACAGCTGTGTAAGCTGGCTTTCACAGCAATCTCACCCTGTTCCTGGGCAGACGCATATGTGCTGCACTGCAGAGGCTTGGAGGAGGTGATGCACAGAGTGAGGAGCTAAGGGAGACTTAAGTGCAGCCTAAAAGATCCCTCTTCAGTAAAACAAAACACACATGTCCAGACATAGAAACACCTCTAGTTATTAAAATTCTTCATACACAAGTTGGGTTGGAAGTTCATTTAAATTGAAGACACCCACTTATTAAGGTGGAAAACACACTTAACTCAGGACTGGTTTCAGTAGGCAGGGTTTGCTCTGGTAAATAGCCTTCCTGCATGGGAGAGTCTGACTGTATGTATTACGTTGCTTGCTCATCTTGGCATAAATCTTTTGCTGCTCAGCATAATGTTCTGCTGTCTGATCTTCAGATAAGATCATGGAGCAGATCCTCCTAAAAGGTATGTCAAAGCATACTGAAGACAGGGAGGTGGTTAGGGATAGCCAACATGTCTTCACCAAGGGCAAGTTGTGCCTGCCTAATCTAGTGACCTTGTACAATGGAATGACTGCATCAGTGGACAAGGGAAGAGCTACAGATGTCATCTACCTCGACTTCAATAAGGCCACTGATATAACTTCCCACAATATTCTTACCTCTGAAATGGAGAGATACGGGTTTGATGGATGGACTGTTAGATGGATAAGGAATTGGCTGGATGGCTGCATCCAAAGAATAATAGTCAATGGCTCAATATCCAAGTGGAAACCAGTAAAAGGTGGTGTCCCTTAAGGGTCTGTACTGGCACCAATTCTGTTTACTTTGAGCAACCTGATCTAGGGGAAGATATCCCTGCCCATGGCAGGGAGGTTGGACTAAGTGATCTTTAAAGGTCTCTTTGAGCCCAAACCATTCTGTGATTCTACAGCAACCGCACTAGGGTGTTACAGCACTGGAGTTTGTCTGCGGGAGTGACTCCCTGTGCAGCCTGCTTGTCCCACTGCACCAACCCGATGCGTGCAGAGGATGGAGCAATCCTTTGGTGGCTGGGTACAAAGCAGGCTGTGCGCTTGTGTGCAGTGTTCAGAGATGCCTCTGCTTTAGATAAACTTGGAAAGGTAAAAAATGGGGAAATTGAAAGATTTCCTGTATTATTTTTTTTCTAGTTCATTATGGCCTTTTGTGCAGCATGTGAAAACTTCATTGTTGGAGTTGGGGATTCTCAGTCCAGGTGATACTCCCAATGCCTGATGGCTCAGAGGGAACCCACTGCTTTTCTCTTTACATGTGCACATGGACAGAGCAGGAGTGTATGTAACAATCTCTGCAGTAGGGTTTCTTAAGCAAAAAACTTGTATGTTTAAGAAACCCAGACTGCAAAGAAAAATAGAAAAGAATAGTAATAGGAAAGAAAAAAAATGGGAAGAAACAGCTCAGACTTGTAAGGATGGGATACCTATATAGCCAGCCATGTTAGAAATTAATTCACCCAGAGCTTTAAATAGGAGTCATAGTCATTTTGGAAGCCTGTACTTTAAATTGCAGTTTACTGAGCCTGTGCGTGTCCCTGCTACTTCTAAATTAATGATGTAGCGTAGTATGTTTTTATGTGTGTACCTCTTGTGAGCCCTCTGTATGATGCTGATTACGCTTAGCTAAAGGGGACTGTGTAAATTGACCTTTCTCAAGGAGGTCTTTGCCAAGGCTGAAGCATACTTGTTCTTTCCTATTGACACCTCTGCTTTGAGGTGGAGTTTGTTTCACTTCTGCCACTTTTTGCTGCTCCAACCATAAAACATTTGGATTTACTCAACTTTGCTGAAGAATAGCATGGAATTAAGTGTTGCTTGAGTCTCACAACTAAAGCGTAGGCTCAGCCCTCTAAAATACAAGCTTTTCTGCAGAGTGGCATGTATGATATTCTGGTCTGGGTTTCCTCTTCTGTCACATTGAATGTCTATGGTGTAGGTGCATCTGAGCCTGTCCTGCAGGCTTCCTTTGCAGGTCATGGAGAGAAATGGATGTTTCCAATGCATGACTTATCTTACTTATTTTAGACATCTCCTCTACAGTAAGATGAATCATTCCCTTAAAGAGCCTGTCTGCCTCATCTGTCCTGTCAAGTAACTTAGCTCCCCAGCCCTCTGTGGGAGCTTTGTTGTTCTCACTGCAGGAATGTTTTACTCCCAGCTCTCCCTTGAAGTCAGCCAGCTAATTGCCTCTGAAACTAAATGTGGGCACTCACAAGGGATCATTCGTTGCCCAAGCCACTCCATGTCGTCAGCAAGAGGAGCAACGTGCCAGGTTTGGCTGCCTCCACCGTCAGCAGCCCTCCCACTCATCTCAGCAGGCTTTGCACTTGTCCCTCATGAGGCAAAGCCAGTGCTCAGGTGGGTTGCAGCACACTGGTTTCACTATTTAAGGTACTTTTGAATTGGGGAAAAAAAAAAAAACCAAACTCCAAAATAGTATGCTTAGCGCCACTGTAACTCCAGAGGGAGCCCAAAGAAAATGATGGCCAGGCCCTGTAAATCATATCTAGGGTCAGGCTATTCTCACAAGCACTAGCCTTCAGGAATGCAATCCAGTAAATACACATTTGTCGTGTGTTATAAGGTTGGATTCCCGAAATTGCCCAATATGGGAGTCAAACCCAATTAAAAGTTCAATTGTTTATTCAGCAAGTGGCAACAAGCAAAACAGCACTGGGCGGCCGGGGAGTTCAACTCCGCCAGCGGCGCGCGCCCCCTCCCCAAAAGTCTTTCCTTTTATATCCTCCGCCTTCGGTACCTGTGTCTCTCCGAGAGGGGTGCTCTGCGTCTGCCCGCCTCATTGCTGGGGGGTCGTTCTCTGCCTCCTGGTGGTCGTGGGGATGAGGATGAAGGCTCTGTGTCTTCCTCACGTTACGAACTCCTTGTACTTCTTGCTTTCTTCCCTCAACCCCCTCCTTCACAATCTCACTGTACTCTGTTGGCTTAGCTAAGCGCTCGCAGTTAGTCCTACACAATGTAGCAATATGATTAGCTCTGCATAGCTCAGGTGGCAACATCCTTCCCCCTTATCTTCAATGGAATTGTGATGAACAAACAATGTACTACCTATCACATCGTGTAGATGTCTGGAATTTTGCAATTTGAATCCCACCCATTGCATTTTAAACTGATAAAACCTCTGCAGAATTTCACTCATGAGCAAGCTCTGTTCTGCTGTACCCTTCCAAAAGGGGTGAGTATGGTGTTACACAGACTACAGCCAGAATGGTTGGAGGTACAGATGTGTATGTCACTTGTTTCTATGGCTAGCAGATATTTGTGTTTATTGATGAAGTTTATTGCCATGAGTGCTTTCTGCTCATATTTGGTCCTGCCTCAAATGTAAAAAAATTATTGTTGCACAGTTTAATCAGAGGACTTTATATTTTTCCCTTGACTGAGACATCTGTGTATGTATTGACAAGTCTCTTGTTTCTTCATTGGAAGCAATAGGCTGCTTGGCAGGGCAATGGGATTCCAAAATTTTTGTTTATGAACATGGCTAATATGTTTCTGTATTTTAATAGGTTGCTAAAAAGGAAGGAGATTTAAAGGAGGGAGAAAAACAGTTACTGAGTTAAAAAGCATAGAAGTATGAAAAAATTACTAATTCCCTGTCAAATGTAAGCAGAAGGAAAGGGAGGGGTTGGGCTGCTTGAGTGTACTGAAGCTGTACGGTTGTTCTGGAAAGAATTTAATGATTTATACTTCTGTGTTCAAGTTTATGCTAGAAAAGCCAGAAATTTTGCAAACCTCTAATTTTATACCTGCTAGTTTGTGAGCTGTGCTGGGTTTGTGTATGTGGTGGGGGCTTATGGTAGCAGGTGAAGGGGCTGCAACAGCGGCCCCTGTGAGAACCTTCTCGGAGCTCCCCCCTAAGTCAGAACCACCTCTGTGCCCAAACCACTACATGAGCCCTGTGAGCATGTTAATTTAAACTTTATATTATGATCTCAGATTTTTTTGAGAAATTATGCCATATGTAATCTGTGGGATTATTAAGGGATTATCAAATGACTAGCATAGATGGTTGATGAGGGAGAAAAATCTAGAAAGAAGTGGTCTCCAGAGATAAGTCACTGTGCATTAATGTCATTAGTCTGATGGAAACATCAGTCCTTATCCTTAAGTGTGGAATACCTGGAAAAAAAATCAGACCTTCAAATGAGTCCTAGTTTTCCTAACAAAGTAATGGCATTGTTTCAAGATTTTCTTTGCTCTGTGGTTATCTCATCTGGTAAAAAATTAGACGTCACTCTGGATAGCACTTTCTAGATATCCATTACACTTCTGAGGTAGCTGAAGTGAGTGTGACCACTGCCAGTCTTCTTACTGAGGACTGATTTTTCTTACAATGCTAATTTCAGGTGTCTATAAGTGAAACAGTGTAAATGTAGGGATACTTCAGGATATTCAGTAGGATTTTTTTTTTAAGTGGCATTGTAACTTTCTAAGTACTTTCATCTCTTTATGTTGTGGAACCAGGATACATTGGTGTTTGGGAGACACCATCGTGGTGTCTTGTTAGATGCATCCTTACTGTAGGGAGATAGTACACTGCTGGTGATAGCCAGAGATGCAGGATGACTGAACTGGTTTTCTGGCTCCTTCTGGGTGACCTTGGGGAGGTCTGTCTGAAATTCATATCCAAAGCTGCTTAATATGGACCGTAATACTTCCTCGGCTCCCCTTGTGTACTTGCTGTAGAAGCCCTCTGTGAAAGGAGCTGTTCCTCAGCCTGTTTGTACAGCAGCCACAGGGACCTGCTCTCGGTTGTTTGCTCTAGAGGTTTCTGTGAGACAAGTGAGAAAATCCAGTCAGGTTCACTTTGAGGAAATAAAATTGCCAAGTCTAGAGCGAGAAAAACTCCTTGACATAAGGAATATGTATTTATCAGGAATAAAAGTGATTTTCACAAAGCAGTTCACAGGGATTGAGTGCATTTTATCCACAGAGTTTATTTGAGAAGGCTTACATGGAAACACTATGGAATGGGCTGAAAATTACCTGAAAAACTATAAACAAAGGCTACCGATGTACATAGGGAATGGCTCCTTCAGGAGGTTATTTTGTGAGTCCTGAACATACTCATGCTGCATCATCCACACCAGTGAGTTACCTGCTGGGAGGGTGTATGTGGTCTAGGAGAGGTACTGGATTTTCACCCCCATTCATTGTCTGTGAATCTTATTGTAATGCAGCTATTGAAGTGCCCCATAGGGTTGTTTAGTTTAGTAGGTGTTAGGAACAGACATCCCTAACATATTTTTTAGTGAATAGGAATGGGTTACTCTTTAGTAAGGAGCCAGGGACCAAGTGTGAAGTTTGAGAAGCCATTCAAAAGCATTGCTGTCAAACCAGGAGCTCAGGTCTGGTATCTGTCACAAAAGTAGCATTTGTTTAGCCCTCCTAAATTTAAAGAACTATGCAGAAGGTTGATATCTTTCTTTTACTTTTTTCCTTTTATTATTATTTTTTTAAGTGAAATAGCATCATTAAGTCACTGGGATTTTTATCTTCATAGCCATGTGTTTACTGATACATTTTTAGAGACAGTGGAAAGGCAGTTTGTCATCTTTAAGATTTTAACAACCTGAGGCTCTTTGATACTGCACTCTGCTGAAAAAGAGCCTCATTCATGTGGTTAATTATAGGGATTTTTTTTTTTTTCTTTTTCTTCCCTGTCAACTCTGTGCAGAGGGAATTCTTGCTGAATGGTGTCACAATGGCCACCCTGCAATTCCCCTACTTAATGAGCTACTTCTCACACAAATAGATTTCAGGATAACTGGGCACAGATGTTTAGGTGTCTGGGTAGGTTTGTTTGTTTTTTTTTTTTTCATTTTTCGTTTTTTTTTTTTTTTTTTTTTTTTTCTTTTTTTTTTTTTTCCTTTTTTTTTCCTGAAAATGATTGTCAGTCTTCATTTTCATTTCAGCTTTCAAGCCTGTTGAAATGGCAACATTCCTGTCATTGCAAACGTTACTCAGCCGTGTGAACTGTGACTCATTCTGAAAGATTACAGGCATTTCCCTCCTTGGCATGCACCTATTATCTAGCTGTTACTAGCTCTTTGCAGGCTGCCTTCTGGATGCTGTGGGTCAGGGGTATGTGCTGCTGCAGAACTTGCTGGTGGGCTTGCTTCCAGCCGTGTGCTGTGTGGGGTATGAGTCCATACCTGCTGGAGGCAGTAAGTTTCAGGGTGGGAAGTGCTACTTCTGTCTGCTTCTGGGGAAAAAAACAAATCTCAAATGTCCTTTTTGGCATCTCTTTACAATAAAGAAAAAAAAAAAAACAAAGGGCAAAACCCTAAAGGAACAATAAACCTCATACAGACCTCTTGGCTCGCGTTCACTCCAGACTATGTTTACATAGTCTGCAAAAATACGAATTCATGATATCAGCTGAAGGCAAACACCATCTGGTCTGGTGGTCCTCTTTAATCATCTTTATTTTCTAGTTTTACCTTCTCTTTTTTTTTTTTTTTTTTTTTTTTTTTTCTCTCTTTTCTGAGTTCCTTTCTGGCATCAGAGGATCATTGCTGTCACTGCGCTGGCTCTTCTGGCGCCACACACCAGTCCTGTCTGGGGGATCAGCACCTCACCTCTGATCTGCCTTCATCCCCTCCAGTTAATTACTATTTCCAAGTTTTCCAGGGCATCATTTGAAATAAGATTCTGTGGGAATCCCAAATGAGGTTCCTGTTTGGTATTTTACTGAATGTCAGCATGAACCTATAGAAAAAAAAACCATCCTTTTCATTATGGAAGCTCCATTAATCAGAGATGATTAAAGGGGAGCGTGATACTACCTGCCCAGCCATAGAAGTGAGTTATGGAGACCCAAAATAAAGAGTCATGAGGTATCAATCTTAATTTGTCTAACACTGTGCTTGTATTTATATCTACTTGAGGGCAAGAGATAACATGTCTAAACTTCCCAGCGTGACAGAAGCGGGCAGAATTTGGAGAAGGTGGTGCAGATGGGAGCACAGAGCCCCATTGCTCTGCAAGCATGTGTCTGAAAGACCGCTTCTGTCCCACTATGTCTGTGTGGGAAGTGTTGCTGGAAAAGCTGACAGGATCCCCAAGATTCAGAGCTGAGGGGCCTCGCAAGAAGTGCAGAAAGCATCCCCCAAAGCAACTTCCCTGGGGCTATGAAAATGAGTGGTAGGGCTAAGGGCAGCCACAGTGAATTTTTTTTCAGGAAAACAATTCTGGTGTATCTCATCAGGCAGGCGTGGGAGAGGAAGAGGACATTTCTCAAAGACCACAAGAAGCTTGCTTTTCAACTGAAACTAGATTTTAAAAAAGGAAGGAGTTTGTTTCCAGAGGTTCCCTTTCGTGATTAGTGCTTTCAATCTAACTTCTTGTTTCAGCGGACATTCAAACAAAGATATGAGATAGATATAAAATTAAAATTATTTCACTGTTTTCAGATGTTTTTCTAGAGGATTTAGTTATTCAGATCTTGTTTTTCTTCATGCATTTCTGCAAGCCAGGGCTTGCTTGGATGTCCTAGAATAAATGTGTTGACACTTGTATCCTGGATGAAGAGCCCTTTCTTTCTGAAATAGCTACATCTGCTTTCAGAGCTGATCATGATAAAACATAGTTAGATGCTCTTTCACTGTAGTTCAAACCCTATTTTATTCTGAAGTTACTTTTGTGTGTAGACAAGCCCTTAGGAAACTCTGTTTGAAATTGTCCCCTTAATTTTAGCCCTTGCATTGTACACTTGTGCTGAGAAGTTGTTCTGGGTTGAGTGAGTGGTGGAGTTTTTTGGTGGCAGGGGAGGGGGCTATCGGGGCAGAAGCTTCTCGAAGCTCCCCCAGCTCCACATCAGCTCCACTTCTGTTTGGAAAACTGCTCCAGTCAGCTGCACCTCTGCGATAACGTATTTAAAAAGGGACGTGGTGATGTGCAGGGGGACTTGTGAGGAGGAGTTGCTGCAGCTGCGTGAACACCAAGGTCAGTGGAGGAACGGAGGAAGAAAGGAGGGGGGAGGTGTGCCAGAGCAGAGACCCCCCTGTATCCTGTGGTGAGACAGCAGGGCGGCCCCCCCTGCCACCCATGGAGAGCTACGGTGGAGCAGACACTGATTTGTGGCCTGTTGCTCCTGCTCAGATGATCAAGGTTCTGTGCCCAAAGAAGGCCGGGGTCTCATGGGAAAAGGCAGCCCCGCTGCTGTAATTCAGTGCTGGGAGGATTGCAGCATGCGCGGGAGTCCCACGCCGGAGCAGCTCGGGAAGGGCTGCAGCCGTGGGAGGGAATCCAGTCGGAGGAAGTTGGTGACCCATGATGGAGCAATGTGGGGAACGCTGCGGCCCGTGGGAGGAATTCAAGTCAGAGGAAGTTTGTGGAGGACTGTCTCCTGTGAGAGGGGGACCACGCTGGAGCAGGAGGAACAAGTTCCGGACACTCCCCTCACCGAAGATGAAGGAAATGGCATCGCTGACTGCACCCCCCATTCCCTGCCCCTGCGCCACTGGGGGAGGAGGCAGAGATATCAGGAGCAGAGCTGAGCCCGGGAAGAAGGGAGGGGTGGGGGGAAGGTGTTCTCAAGATGTGGCAATGCTTCTCGCTGTCCTACTCTGTTATGTGTTGTTAGTGTCTGTAATAAATGTATGTTCTTTTTTTCTTCCCCTAACGAGTCTGCCTTTTGCTCGTGATCATAAAGGGGGATTTTCCCCCATCCCAGTCCTATCTCGAACCCCAAGCCTGGCTCTCTGTCCCTTCTCATTGCCGGAGGGGAAGGGAGAGAGAGCTGCTGCATTGTGGTTGACTGCCAATCAGGCCTAAACCACAACAGAAGTTAATGCAGTTCTTTTAAGGTGTTTTATGATTTGTTTTGCTTTGCAGACTATAAGATGGCACATTGAACTACAACCATGGGCAAGTCCAACTCCTTCCCTCAGCTATGAGGCCTTGAGGTTCCTGAAGTACATTAGCACTTCTCAGGTAGGTATTTTATTTCTGTCTCCATTTAGAAAACAGTTTGCCTGGCACAGGCTGTTCTGTGTCAGATAAGGAATTAACCTCACACCAAACTGGTTTTGAAACTGCTTTTTTTCTAAAGGTCAAAACACGGGGTAGAAAGAATGCATTATTTCCTGATGGGTTCATGTCCTGACAAGAGTATGATACGGCTGAAATTCCAGAAGCAGTTACTCTCCTGCTCTCTCTTGTTCTCTCTGACACATCAAAATACAGAGCACTCCATAAGGAGACAACGTGTGTATTTTCAGTCACTCCACTTCTCAATAATAATGGGGTAATGAGGCTCATTCTAGCTGAAAGGATGCATTTGAAGTTCCCAGTAAAATGAGAACAAGGCATCAGTCCCTAACTTGGACAAGTTGTCCCAATAGTGCCAATTGAATCCTGATACTTTCAGCACAAAAATGATGGTGTGGAAAATGAGTGGTTTTATGTGCTTTTTCAAGGATGACATTTCTAAATCCAGATTGTGTTGACAGGTACTTCCAGGGTTCAGCACATATGGAATTGGGATGTCGTGTCTTAATGGAGGTATCACTTCTTCATAACAGCATTTACACATGCATTTTCCATAATAAAAAATAGGAAGGGTGCTGGATGCCTACAGTTCTGACAGGGCAGCTGCTTTCGGTACCCAGGTCTATCAGCATCTGACCCTTGAATACAGATTTAACTACACCATTGTTTACACTGGAGAACAGCAGAAAGCCTCAGTTGTTAATGTCACTGAAATGTCATTCACTTTTTTTTTTTTTTTTTTTTTGCTAATGCAATGCTTTCAAGGCTGAGATGAGATTCATTTGAAATACAACTAAAAGTATGCTGATGTGCTGATGGTGTGGTAACAGGGAGAGTAGCAGAGTGCTCACTTATCTTCCAGCTGGCTAAATGCTCAAGATGATATCTGCCTCCCCTCATGCCAGCTCTGAGAGGGCAGGAGGCAAGGTAATGCATCTGGAGAGAGCAAGAGATATGTGTAGAGCTGCTTGTTTTGTTGTACAGAAGTTCAGGCTGAGGCAGGCATATTAAACTGAAAACATCCTTCATCTTGGTGACTTAATAAACAGTGGCAGATGCTGCTAAACTCTACTAGTTGGGTCAGAGTGTACAAGAACATCAATTAGCAGGGATTTTATTGCTTCTGACATACTAATCTAGAAGTTTTGTTCCCAGAGTAACTGACCCTTGTGGGAGAGACAAGCAGAAGTGAAGATATAAAATGAGAGAAATCCTTGTTCCTGACCTGGCAAATGCTCTACAGCATGAGATCTCATTTTCCTTGTTTGCTGAGCAAGCATCTACTAATGAGCTGTACCTGAGTTCAGCTCCCTGCCATTAGTGTAGAGAGCCTCAAACTGATGGAGGAGAAAGATGCCATGTCAGCAGGGGTGAGGTGTAGCCAGAACAAGCTTTTTCAATGATGGTATCTAATGATCAGAAGAACCATCCCACATGAGCTGTCGTTTGTATGATTGTAGCAAGTAGAAGCCCAGAACAGGAGGACATGAGCTCAGTGCATCAGGGTTTATAAATCACACAGCGGACTGGTGATGTTGCTAAAGGCAGAGTTCAGTTTTTTATTTTTTATAGTAACAGCTATTAAGTATCAGGAGCTATTTAAATTTCTCCAAATGTTGAGTGTTGTAATTGCTCATAAGACCATGAGTCAATTAAGTGGCAGCACTGCAGAATCTTACTTTTCTGTAGAAGGCACATTATTCTTCTGTGCCTTAAAATTAGTGCTTGTTATTGCAATGCCATTTATTCCTTGATTATTATGTGACTGAAGGGAAATGGATGGTGGGGTGCAGTGCAAATCATTGCTTAAAATTTAGTGAATCCTGAGAGCAGCATGAAGAGGTGCTATATTAGCTTTCATGAATTTTCTAAGGTATGATAAATAATACAAGAATTTTGCTTTAGCTAAAAGCAATTAAACAATTACTTTTATTGAATTAAGCTGAAGCTATTATTAGTACAATGATACAAATTTTAAGAAAAGTAAAATAATTTACTACTGGGAAAAGAGAAGGGAGGGGGGATTCATCAGAGGAAACAACAACCCAACAGCCCCCCCTTTTTCCTTTGGGATGCTCACCAGATGGTCCATATCAAAGGGCGGTGACTCCTTTGCAATGGAATGAGAAAGAACAGGATGGGCCATCCCTGGTATCTCTTGTCCTTGAGATAAGAGAGGAACTGAAACCACTGAGCCATAAAGGGCTGCAAATTAGCCCAGACCTGAAGGACAAGGTGTACCTGACCACAGGACTGAGTTTGCGCAGAAATAAGGGTCAACGAGCGAACACAGTGAAGAAGACTACGAGCCTTCATCTGCAGACCCCTGCCCACGACCACCAGGGAGCACTGCGCAAGCGCGACGGGAGGAATTTGGGGTGGGGGGATATGTTAATGATTCCTCAGAACTAATTGTAATATTCCCTCCCTATCCTTGGAGTAGTGATGCATATGTATTAGGGTAGATGAATATATTACCTTTTATACAATAGAAGGGAGCCGCTTTGGCTCCAGAGGGCGTGCCATTGCGCCCAGCCCTGTATTCTTTGCTCCACTGACTTTGTCCCCAATAAAACTTTTTTTATATATACGTGGGCTTGTTTCTCACATAAGGGAATTATGAGCTGAGCAGGAGCAGGGAGGATGTGATGCAGCATGCAGCTCTTTGGTTGTAATGCTTCAGATAATGACCTTTCAGAGCTTAAGCTTCTTAAACAATTAGAGTTTTATTTACTTATTATAAGGCACGTGGTGGATGAGTGCCTACCACAGCAAAGACTGAGTTCCAGTTCTCTCTCACCACTGTGTAAAATTATTCAATTTCTGTGGTTCTAGGTGGGGCCAGAACTGTGCTTTTTAGTTGGCTAAAACCAGGAGCTGAGCTTGGGCAGTCTGCTGTAGAGGAATGAAGGAGCAAGATGAGAACAGTCGGTTCAGGACTGATGTTTAATCTGTTTTTGTCTCTACTCCTGTTCTTTCCACCTTTTTTATTCCTGGCTTTCTGGCAGTGCCAGCTCCTATCCCTGCAGCCAGGGTTGGTACTGGGCCCACAAAGAACAACTTTCCATCACGATGGCTCGGCTGGGTTGCTGCAACTCTTCTCAGTCTTTGCTTTCCCGTCTGCGTGTGAACAGCCTGTGCCCTGCAACCCCTAAATTTGATGTCTGGGCTGCATGTGGTTTGAAAAGCCCTTTCACAACCATGTGTAAGCTGCTGCTGGTGCAGAGCAGCACCACCTCTCTTGGGCACAGCTTTGGTGCTTACTCCTGCTTCCTGTTACCTCCTTACCACTGCTATGGACAGCCGTACAAATTGCCCTGGCTCCTGAATGCTGGAAAGGCTGCAGCACCCCCCAGCTCCATGCTTTTTTCCAGTGTGGGTCTGGAGGAAGAGGGTGGTGCAGAACAGTGTGGCAGAGCCTGGAGCTGAAACGGTGACCTGAGCTCCTCTGTGGTGTGTCACTCACAGGGCCATAGTTTTGTTGGCTCAGTCACTGCTGTGTTTTGGCTGTTGCAGGCTGCTGCTCAGCTGCTGGCAAAGCTGACTTCATCTCTCAGTGAAGTGATTTTTTTTGACACTTCCAGGTTTCTGATGAATCCAGCACGTTTTAGTCTGTGCTTTCTTGGTTTTTACAAGAACTTGGACTTACAGTGTTCCTCCCTGCAGGGTCTCTATCTTTTTTCCTTTTGCAGTGTTTTTATCCTGGCTTTAGATCCTAGACGTCTAAACCAGTACAGCATAGACACACGTGATACAATTCCTCTGTTTAGTTAAGCACTTGCTTAAATCCCTTTGTTGTTGGAGAGGGAATGTGTTGTGGTAATGATTAAATCCCCTCTGGAACTGAGATCCAGGAGGCTCTAGGTAAGGTATACGGTGTACATTGCTATGACACTGCAACTTGTAATTGGAGTCTTGAATCATGACATGATTTTAACATTATTCAGGATGCAGGATCCACCCCAAGGTTTGAAAATAAATAAAAAAAATTGAACATTTTGATGTTGAAATAACCTGTTCTCTGTAAAACTGATTTTTGGGTATAGTACTAATGCGTAATTATTTGCTTTTCAAACTGCATTGCTCCCTGGGGGATTATGTAAGCCTTACATTTCACCAAGCAGAACAGACGAACAAGGAAAAAAAAAAAATCTGATCTCCATAGATGTGTATCAGATTGACAATCAGATTTAAATGAAACCAATTAACATTTTTCTTCTTTCCACTCTTTCCCCGGAAGGCAAATTAAAAACAAATTAAAAGTCATGTCTTAAAATGAATCATCCTTTGATTTCACCAGATTGCATGTGAACACGTGAACCTGAACAGCCTGAAAGGGTACTCTGAAACCGCAAAGAAGCCCTGGTCTGTCTGTCTTGATGAAAGGTTTAGCCTCATTCATCAAATCAGAAGCAAGCGATGCCGTCTCTATTCCCTTGGGTAAGTGCTCTCTTTAAAAGACAGCAAATTGTTTCATGACACCTAGCTTCAGACAGCCCTATAGTAGCAACACAGGCTGCAACAAGGTTGTCTTTTAAAATGCAGGCTTTGTTTGGATGTGTTTGTTAGGTGGTGATGTGCATCTCTAAACCCGTTTTTTAGGGAAAAACCTTTCTCCATAAGGGTCTTTGTTTTCATACTGATATTAGAAAAGCAAAGGAAAACAAATTGCTTAATGGTGAGTAGTGAGAGGTAGTTCACATAGAGGAAGATGGAAATCAGTGAGATAAACTGAGAAGCCTACAACATCTCCCCAGAAAAGAAATGACTTGCATAATTGCCAGGTACTTCAGCAGCATTAGTTATAAAACTTCATTAACTACTCCTGGGACAGAACAGTACATTTCCATATGAGAGCGTGTTTCCTAAGCACTTCAGGGGTGACGTACTGAAGTGATAGTGATAAAGGCAGTTGTGGCTTTATTTTTAAATGTTTGTAGTGTTTATGATGTTTACAGCACTTCAGGTTGAAGTTTTCACTCCTCATAGAACAAGTGCTTTCACAGATAGTAAAACCACAAGTGCAGCCTGTTTCCCTACTAATAAAACACTCTGCTTCCCGGGAGGACAAAAGAGGTCAGTCTGGAGTTGTTCAGGCCACTGGCCTTTTGCATTACCCATTAGGGCACAGGTGCATTAAGAGAATGATTGCTGGGATCTGGAGCTCGTTTCACACAGATCACCACGTGGCTGCAGCCTAATAAAACTGTATCTGCTGTCCTGGGAGCCAGCTTTAAGGTACAGGTGTATTGAAAGGCTTCATCTCCTTTGAACCAGCACAGTTTATTGCTGTGATTTTGCTACTGTGGGTTTACAAATGGTGGATAGCAAGGAACTGTGTCTGGGTGATGCGTCTCAGTGATTAGCATATGACAGTTAACACCAGCAATTAATGTAAAGTGGATACAGAGTGCACTGAAGTCAAAGGGAGTGCCTTCTGTTAATTTGGGGGGGCTTACGTTTGGATCCAGTTTATATTGAGCTGTAAAGACCAAACTCCTCAGAAGGTGGGGGGCTCTCAGGTTTTGTTCAGCTGCATTGCTCTGTGACAAAACAACAATATGCCTCTTAGAGATGAGTCACATATACAGAGAGCAAACTCTTCTTGGCTACTGTTGGTTCTTATTTTCTGAATGTTCTTTGCAATTGGGTTCAAGTTATACTTACCTAGTTTTAATGGAGAATGTAGTTTTACATAATTTTTTTTCTCAGTTTTTCGTGTTCCTATGAAAGTTAGGAGAGATGCTGTGTTATCCTGTCCTCAGGTCCAGACTTTACCTGCTTGACTGTAATACTGGCTCATTGCCTGAGGCTCCTAGTAGCAGAGAGGCAGGCACATCCGGGTGGAAAAACAGCTAAGCTGTATACCATTCTGGAGGTAGGTATGGCTTTCCTTTGATTACAGAGGAAGTCTGGGATAACATGGCTGCTGGCTTTAGGTGTCTTGGCAAAGTACTCGAAGTTCAGTGGAACTAATCTAGACCTTGCCCTTCAAGTTACATGATCATTAATATTAGACCTGAGCTCTTCTATTAATGTCCCTCTTTTGCTATGGACTGAGCGTGTGTTAAGAATGGTATTTTTGTTGAATTGGCCAGTAGACACAGCGCAGAGTTGATTTCATCTGTGCTAGGAAATGCAGATTTGGCATGAAGCTGACCAGCACAAAGGTAACTTGCTAATGATTTTGAACAAATCTGAGCTAGTGCATGTGTACTGGTGCTTTATATGTGGTGCTGTTTTGGGTATGGTACAGGGAGCCTTAATGCCAGATTTTCTGTCCTGGTGGAACACTAGGGTTTAGCAGAGATTGAAATTGATGTTGACTCTCCTATCAGTCATCAGATACACATGTGCAGTAAATACCCAACTATGATGCATCACATGAAACAGCTAAAAAATAAAAGGGAAATATTTGAAGTTAAGGAGAAGCGGTCTTCAATCCTCCAGTTTATTTCTGCAGCCTTTGGAGCTCATTACTGCTTAATTCTTCTCTCAGACTCACTGTCTTTAGTTTATGACAGGCAGAAAAGTAATTTTGTTCTCATTAAGACAAAAATCCCCTTTAAACATTTTTGTTAACCCATACACTTCATAAAAAGCAAAGGGGGAGCAGCTGCTTCCAATGAAGAATGTCCTCTGTGGAGAGGATAGATGGAGGACAAATGTGGAAGTTCAGTGTGAGTGTTACTGGGAATCCTGAATTAAATCCATATATCACTAAAAATGGAACAAAACATGCTGCTTAGGCTTTGCCTTCTTGAATGCTATAGAAGAGGTTACTTGTGAATGGGAGCAAGCAGTGTCTGAAACGTCTGGAGATCTTTTTAGATTAGTATTATTTACTTTCACTATTGGGAGTCAGCAGTGTTTTTGTTTTGGGGGATAGGATTTCCCAGTATGATACATAATTGCAATATGCATTAGTGAGCTCTAGTTATTAGTGCTAAATCTGTTTAGATTAAGCTAAATCTGTTACAAACACCACAGGCAGGCACTCAAGCTGGGATAATATAAATGAACAGGATTTTAGAAGTTTACCAGTTGAGGTTTAAGGAGGCTCACTGCAATACTGTATAAAAGCCCTTTCAGGTGGATCTTAAAGTGTAGGGGCTTTAGGATCCAGGCAGGGGATGTTGCTTTTTCCCTGAGCTGCAGAGCTGGGTTGTGTACCTTTGGGAAAGAATGGGAGGAAGGGGAACACAGAGAGGGAAGGCTGGACCTTAACATGAATGCTTTCACAGCTTTACCCCGTGCTCCCTGTGGGAGCTGCAGTACCTGCAGTTAGTGGGCTGGATCAGCTACGGGCATCCAGCAGAGCTGTACTGGGGGAAACAAAGCAGCTTTTGTGCCACCTGCGCTCTCGCCGCCCCCCCAGAACGTGACGGGGGGCCGGCGTGATGCTGCTTTCAGCTCAGGCTGCGGCCTAGTGTTTGTCCCGAGCACGGGGCCCTGTGCAGCGTGACCCTCTGCGAACCCTGGCAGCGGGGGACAGCCGAGGGACACCTCTGCCTGCTGCTCTGCGCTCCGTGCGGGGCCAGTGGCCGGCAGGGAGCAGTGCCAGTGAGCCATTCCCCTCCCCTGGCTCACCGGCTGGGACGGCCAGGCCCACGGGCGCTGTTGCTGCCGCTTTGCAAGCCCCCCACGACCCCGCCGCGGAGGGCTGCCTGCAGCTGCCGACTCGGTAACCGAGCTCTCTTCTCTTTTACGGCAAAAATAAGTCGGTGTCTGTAGCAATTTTGATTTTGCTGTTGGTGGGGAAGGGCCTCTCTAGTCTCCTGTGACCTCCACACCCTTCTTTTTAAATCATGGTCCCTTTTTAAGTAACATAAAATCTGTCTTAGGAGACCTCACTTGTTTACCTTTTTTCATACTGTGTTAACCCTTAGTGTGATCATATGTGAGCCGGGAGTCTTTCAAACCAGTTCTTTTGGAGGTGACCTTATTTTCTCTCCTAAGTATTTGTTGTTGGTTAGATCTTCAGGAATAAATTTGAGCTGTTATCTAGAGTGCCAGAAGATATATCAGCACCTTCTTCATCCTCATCTATATATTTTTTTTTTTGTTTTGTTTTGCACCACTGTGAACTTCCATTTGCCATCCACATGAGTAGCAATCTGTTTGGAGGCAGCCCGAGGCTTGTCTACATCAAAAGCATCTGGCCCGCTGGATTGTACCAGCTGGTTCTGTTAGAAGTGTGTCACAGACACATGTGTCCGTCGGTCACTGGTAGGCTCATCACTCTAATGCTGTAACCGTCCCCAACAACTCGCATGTTGTTCATTTTTAGCCAGCTTCTCATTCCTGAGGGATTACACTGGTCTTTATTCTTCAGTGTCCCTTCTTTAGAAGGCGACACGGAAACAAATATGTCAATTCACTTGGTTAACTTCTGAACTTTTTTCCTACTGTGTGTTGAATGTATTGAAAGAAAATTCCTCTCTTTTCCTCCTACACGGCTATATGGGCTGGAGTCTTGTGAAAAAGAGTTGTTCTTAAAAGCATGCTGGGCTGTTTTTGCAAACCCTGTCTCCTCCTACTTTCCCAGTATGCCTGAAGGGGAAGATGGCTGAGGAGACGACCTTCTAATGGAGCATCTTTACACTGTGCTTTGCTGGTATTACAGCAAGCATCATACTGTACTGGTAATTTCCAAAACATATGCTTTTCCAAATATTGTTTCACAAGTTGGATTCATTTTAGTTTACCAGTACGTCATCTATGTAAAACATTTAGTGCTGACTTAACATCATAACATAGTATAGCATAATTTAAGATGTATTGTGTTTTACATATTGATGCAAATAGCCAGAACTGTTTCAGACTCACACCACTTCTAAGGATTATTGTGGTGTAGTGTAGCAGATGCTCTGACAGTGCATCTAAGAGTACTGCCCTGTAATGGTTAGATAAATGCTGTGCTGTTAGTACATTGTGGATATTCTCAGTAAGTACAACTGGCTGAAGTGCTGATTTAAAAATCTTGATTCTCCTCCCAGCGCTACATGTGTATATATCCAACAGCATAATTTTGATTAAAGTTTAGTGCGTGATTTGAACCACGTTTGGAACGAGTTTGGAGGAGTAGGAATGAAGAGGACATCTTATTTTACGCAGTAGGGACAGCCTGTGGTCCAGCCATGTGATTGCAATGGTAAATACCCAATTTTTTTAGTTTTAGTGTACCCTTTGTGAACCAATGCTCTGTAGGAGGTGGGAATACGGCACAGCCTTGTAAAGTACATCATCTCCTTGTAGAAACAGGGACTGAGACAACACTGCTGTACAATGGGGCTATTAATTTTTCTTGTTCTTTGGGGTCTTTGCCAAGTTAGCATCAATCTTAAGTCTGTGTAAAAACTCTGCTACTGTCGTGAAGGGGTTATTTTTAAATTTGCTTTTTTTATCCGTGTCTTCCGGTGCATAGAGAAAGAGAGGTGTCTTGTCCCTGTTGGTGGCCATTGTGGCTCATCTTTGTAACACCAGATAATAGACATGGTAGGAAATATGCCTTATTTTTACAAAACAAGATTGTATAAATTTTAAATGTATTTGCTTTTCTGTTTATGGCTTGGTTATTGGAAGCTTGTGCTGTGGGAACTAGGGGAAGTATTGTGATCTTGTCAAGAAAAAGCAAACTGAAAATAGAGGAATATACATAAATATATGAATAGAGGAATAATGACAGCACAAAGGTTCAAGCGTTTAATTTACTTTCTTATAAATTATGTCAACTTCTGAATTAAGAAAAAGTTCTTTGGGAAGGTTCACAGCCTGGCTAAAAGTGGTTTAGTTCTTGCCTTGAAAGGACTCCATTCTAATTGTATGCAGTATATTGTATTGAGCTTGAATTTTCTGGTGAGGTTAGTTAATCCAATCCACTCCAGTAATTTCATTCTACAAGTGAAAAATTTCATTAAAGGTTTCTTAAGGTCAATTATGAATGTGACATTGGGAAAAAACACACGCTTCTTTAAATTTCCTTTACCTAACTACTTATTCCAAATCTTCAGCAGATATTATTGTGGACCCTTAGCTTTATTTCTGGTTATCTTGTCAGAATTAGGGTTAGATTGTGCTCAGTGCTGTGGATATATCCCAAGAAGGAGCACAACAGCTCCTCCACTTTGCTTCAGAAACAAATATGTTGGATTTTATCCTCTTTTACTATGCATCCTCAGAATGGCCTACTCACTAATGCTTCTTGTTGCAGCATGAATAGTTACATCTTTTTTGTTTCATAGGCTAGGCAATGATGACAATCAGTTTGAGATCAGCATGGCCAACAATGGATGTGAGGTGCATCGCTTTGATCCCAGCATCAAGTCAGCACACATTCAGGAGGGTCGGCACCTCTGGTATCATCGCCTGTCCATTGACTGGAGGGATCCCAATCCAGCCATTGCTGCGCATAAACTTCACAGCAACACGAAGAAGCTGGGCACAATATTGAATGAATTTGGACATCAGAAGGTAAGGGCTCAGGGGTCAGGTTTCTGACTGCAGGATTAGGTGTTGGGAAAGCTGTAGAACTTTCTCTTTGTTATCTCAGGAGTTCAGGTACTTTCCAAGGTTATCTCCTGACAGTGGGTCTTTTCTTCAGCAATACTTGTAAAGCATTTCTTGTAGGGGTGCCTTTTCTGTCTTGCTTTTTCTGTGCACTGATAACAGCCACCTTGATTTTAAATCACTAGTCATATACTGACTACTTTCCTCCTTCCCACTTCCTTTTCCTTTCAACTAGCTGGTGACATCCTAGCTAGTATTTTCAGTCCTGTGGAAGTTCTGGTCTTTGCCTGAGTATGAGTGCTGAACTACTCATACAGCCAAGCAAATATGTTTTTTTTCTCTTCATAATAATTAGAAGAGAAGAGGTAATGTGGATGGGTTGTTTATGTTTTCAAGGTCACTGGTCCTAATTACAGTCATCAACAACAAAAACATCCTGTTTCGAAATTGACAGCAGGCTGTGGGAGTTTTTTTAAACATTTCCCAGTTTGTTCTTAAGGAGCTATAAAGACATCAGAAATCTTCAAGTCTCAAATAATTGTTGCCAGAATACATTTGAGGAAGTTCCTTAGGTTGCTTTTAAGAGAGTTTTGCCTTGAGAGGATATGCAAGCATGAATTCAAATGCTAATATACTTCATTGCCTGCAGCTAGTTCTGCTTGTCTTTGTTTTTTAAGGAATAGGCAGCCTGAGCTAAGGAGGAGTTTTTCTGTAAAATTTACAAAGCAAGCAGTGCAATGTATTTTTTTTTTTGTTATCATAAAAGGCAAGATGTCCTTTTCAGTTCACTTCTTGCTTCTCTTCAGTATTTTCTTTTGGTTCAGCTTTACTGATTGGATCATTTTGAAGATAAGAACAGAAGATAAGAAGCTTTTTCCTACTTCTTAGTCATACTGTAGCTATACTAGGCTGTGCATTAGGGAAACATCTGGAGAGAGAGAGAAATGACTTTGCTTTGACGTGTGCCTTACATTGATTTTTAGAAGAATTAGTCACAGAGCAAATGATTAATGACCTGATCCAGAAAAAGCATATGAATCTTGTGATATACCAAACCTGCTGAGAACAGTCGGTTCTCAGGTTATCATGGAAATGCAGAGTGATTGTAAGACCTTTTGTGAATGAGAAGAGTGTAGCTGTGAATTCTGAGTATATAACTTTCTGGGAGAAAGTTATCTGACATGAAAGCAGCTGGTGGGAGAGCAGTCAAGGAACATAATGTACTTGCAAGACATGCAATTAAGCTTTCCTGTAGCTGTGTATGCATGGTATAGGATTTGGTTAAATGCGTTGGTGTGCTATGAACAGTGTACACAGCCTCTTGCTCTCTTGGCGTTCGGGTGGCTCCTCTGTGCAGAACTGTGGCATTTGTGAAGTCAGGAGCTGACTGTGACTGTCTCTTGATGAGGATAAAGCTGTTATTCTGTAATCTTATGTTGCTTCCTATTTGTGAAATACCTGAGTGGTCTGACTCTCCTCACATTGTTCTGTTAATTTTTTTTCTTTAGTTCAGAAGGCAGCCTGAGAAGTTGTGTGTTGCATAAAGACATTGATAAGCTTTGTTATAAATTGAGACCACAATGGATCATAATCCAATTATAATTTTATTAATTATAGCAAGTAGAATATGAGCAAAGACAGCGCTGGACGACAGGGGAGTCTGCGCTCCGCCAACTGCCGTACTGATCAGTTCAAACAGTTCCTTTTTATACATTTTTACATTCGTGGTTGTCTTTGATCAGTACCCCCTTCTGCTTGCACAAGTATCTGGTTTGTGTAAGCAATTGCGGTTATCTTATCTCACGCAGTCATCTTGTCTCACAGGTTATCTTGTCTCACACAAGTGGTGTCTGGCAGCTATTTGCATAAGCAGTTTTTTTGTCTTTTGCCGCCTAACCTTTACATTGAGCTTAACATAAATTTCAATAAACAATACCCTTAGTTCATAGTTTCTTACAATCCCCCCTTTTTCTTTTATCCTATTATTGTTTATTAGATGCTACTTTCATTTTCGTCACTGCAAACAAACCTTTTTCCACAATTCCAACATTTATCATAACACTCTCAAGATAATACCTTACAATTACAATCATAGTTTTCACGTGGCATAACGCATTCACAACAATCTTTTCCACCAGGAAGCTCCTAATAGATCATCCCACCATTCTGAGTCTAACATTGAGGGTGTTTTCAGAGCACCATAGGTAAAACAGCTCTTATTCTATCTGCTATGTGCAGTTGTCGCCTTAATGTTTTTGCCGTGTGTTATTTATTCCTTGCTTTGTTCAGTTAATCCAACAAGTTGTGACCAACATGCAATTTGCTACTACTGTTTCACCTGTTGGTGTTAAGCACATTCGAGCTGTGTGCCGAACTGCACAGTCAACCGTACTATCAGACACTCTGTAAACAATAATCAACAATTTATTAGCAAACAAGAACCTGAAATAATTAACTGTATAACAATCCAGCAAAGTCCCACGCGACACAATCAGAAAGAGAAAAAGTAAGAACCAAAGATATCAGCACTGTCCTTTGGATGTTGTCCTTCGATGTCTTGTTACCCTTACTCACGGGGCGATAGCGATAGAAAGATAGAAAGAGTCCAAGAACAACAGTCACGCGCTGCGTGGTAACTCCTCTGATCAATAACATTTTCTTCTTTGAACTATAAGTCTGTTTCCATCACCTCATCAAGGTTTCGAGGGCGTCTTAGTTGTCTTCGTGATCTTGGAGGATTGGGGGGAGGAGGTGATCTCCGACACCAGCCACGAGACATTCCCTCGCATACCGCGATGGCAACGACAGTCACCACCAATATAATGAAAAATCCCAACAGCAGGCCGGCGCACACGGGATCGTCCCCTACTCCCATCTTCCCAAGATTGCAATCCAGTGGGATCAGTAAGATTAGTGGGATAGTCCAGCCCCAGGCTAGCGGCTTGACCGAGGAAGGTCCAAGTGCGCAATGAGCGGAAGTTTCTCTTCCACCCAGAATGCCTGTGCTGCCTAGATCTGGGCGGGCCTGGCAGTTGTTTTTGCCATCCGGGTATAGCCGAACTTTCGAGACCCTCCAACAACACATGCGCTTTGGACTGGGGGCGTGGAAATCCATTTTCCTGCTGCGTATGTGGACCCTGACTCCTGATCCCTACAGACCAGGCAGGTTCACCACTTGCGCTCTCACTCTTGTACCTCCGATACCACGAAAACAATGGAGCGTGCTTATGCATGGGCAGCAATTTATTGTGCAGCCTTGATGTTGGTAGCCCTCACTTTGTTTGCCTTTTTACTACATATCTTTTGCCCTTGTAAATGTTCCTCTTTCAAGTACCCATGTAGTTGTATCTGCTTATGTAAACCACCATCTCCTTTGGTTAACCATGTTGAAAATTCTGTTATAGGTCTTTTCGGTGGTTTTGGTACTGGCTGTTTTACTTCTGTCACATCTTTTACTTGGATTCTCTTCTTCCTACTAAAATATCTCCATCCACCCTTCTGTCTTTGGGAAAGCAAAGCCACTCTGATGTTGGACATAACAGTAAAGCACTTGCTGCACAAATTGCCACTATTAAAGCAAACCATACCAGGATGATTAGCAGAGGTCCGGTATAACATATACTCCCACCTCTCATGCCTATGGGGTTGCAGCCCACAGCTGAGAAAAAGGTCTTCTTGGTGGCGAGCACAGAGGTTAACCCGGTCTTGCCCTCTAC
This sequence comes from Tyto alba, assembly GCF_018691265.1. NCBI lineage: Eukaryota > Metazoa > Chordata > Aves > Strigiformes > Tytonidae > Tyto > Tyto alba. The sequence continues at coordinate 72,772 of NW_024881316.1, forward strand.
TGTTTAACAAATCCGTGTGTTAAGAGTTAGTCAATTCAAGTGCAGCTCCTTTGTAGCCACTTCCTTTGTTTCTAAGCAAAGCAAAATTTTGGCACTTTCCGATAGTGTCCTCCCATCAACTCTCAGGGACATCACAAATTCTGGGGACTAACCTCTTTTTCCCCGTAAATCAAGGTTACAGTTCATGCCCCTTCCCTATACAGTTATAAGACAATTTTCTCCATCTGCAAGAAATACCACATCCGGTAACACATTTCACATTCACACAAAACCCACGCTTCATGACATCCATACATACACTCGAGACAAGGTATTACCCTATTAGGTTGATTTTCTAGCAATGCCTAATTGAATCCAAAATGCTCATAATCTGTTACCAAAAGCCACTCTGTAACATGTCTGTCGGTTAATGCTCGGTAAACGCCAGCTTTTCCCTGACAGTTTTTTTGTTTGGTTTTGTCTGTTTTTTTTGTTTTTGTTTCCTTATACAGCAAGTAAGTAAATGAATAAGTAAATTTTCACAGTGTTACCTCTGAACCCAGTCAAAAACCCAGTCAAACCACTGGTTAAGAGTCATTCAATCCCCTCCTGATGAATTTACTTAGTCCTTTGAGGGTGACTTGTAGTTGGTCAGTTGATGGTACCACAGTCCACTCCTGAGGCTTTTCCACCGGTCCTTCTCCTCAGGAGGCAAGAGTCCACCCCTTTTCTTTTGTTCGGATCGCTGTCTCGGTGATCAGCAGCACCTGAAATGGACCTTCCCACTCGGGAGTTAATGATTAATCTTTCCACACTTTTATCAATACCCAATCACCTGGTTTTACATTGTGGATATTTAAAAGCCAATGGTGGTATTTGAGGCAGAAGTCCTTTCTTTCTTAGCTTCATTAAAGTGTTACCAATTCTTATTACATACTTTCTTACATACTGATCTCCTACTTCAGGGATGACAATATCCCTGTCATTACTCATACATAGTAATCCAAACATCATTTCATAGGGAGAAATTCCCAGGTCTGTTCGTGGCTGAGTATTGATCCTTAATAAGGCCAACGGCAGGCATTTAATCCAAGACATCTGAGTCTCAATCATTATCTTAGTCAAGGTTTGTTTTGAAGTTTGATTCATTCTTTCTCCTCTTCCAGAACTCCGAGGATGCCATGGGGTGTGCCATGCCCATTCGATCCCTAAGGCTTCAGATAGCTGTTGTATAATTTTTTTTAAAATGAAATATGTTCCTCCGCCCAAGTCTATTCTTTCTATTAATCCATATCTGGGGATAATGTTTTCCAGTAACACCTTGGATACCATGCTTGCCATTGCCCTTGGTGTGGGGGATTGCTTCCACCCAATGAGTTAAGTGAGCCACTAATACCAACAAATACTTCCACCTTTGTATTTAAGGTAGCTCTGTTAAGTCTACCTGGAGTACCTGGAGGCTTTGTATGGCTAGCTCCTATTCCCCAGCCACCTTATCTCATTACCTTTTTGTTCACTTTTTAACAAATCAAACATCGATCAACTAGTTGTTTAGCCACCATATATATATTCCTATACACCCATATTGTCTAAGAAAATGATCACAAAGTGATTGTGTTCCCCAATGTATTTTCTAATGTATTAATGACAGAATTTCTCATGATCTGAATTTCTCATGATCTTGTTTTGTTTAACATCTGCCTTCCATCTGCTAAAGTCCATTTTCCTTCTGAATCTTTTCCCCCTTATTTTTAAGTATATCCTTTTCTTGTTCTGTGAAATTTGGGGCTAAATTCTCATAATCCCCTGGTATTATTACCAATAAAACTACCAGTGATGATTCTGTAGCTGCTTCTCTGGCTACTTAATCTGCTAAATTATTCCCCCTTATTTCCATTGATGCTCCCCTCTGATGTCCTTTCACATGCACAATTGCAATTTCTGTGGGGAGCTTCAGGGCTTCTAAAACTTCTCTGATCAGCCGCTTGTGTACTAGCTCCTTCCCTTTTGTATTTATAAGCCCTCTTTCTTCCCATATTTTTCCAAATGTGTGGACCACTCCAAATGCATACTTTGAGTCTGTGTACACTGTCCCTTCCTTATCTCTCAAATACACCAATACCTGTTTTAGGGCATAGAGTTCACAGACTTGTGCTGACCACCCAGCAGGTAATTTCCCCTTTTCAAACACTTCCATCTTCTGCCTCTCGATAATTACATAACCCAATATTTTTCCTTCTAGGCATCGAGAGGACCCATCAATAAATAGTTTTTCTCTTTAGGGCAAAGGTTTATTTAACAGATCTTCTCTTATTTTCGTTTGATAATTTATAAAATCCAAACAGTTATGCTCTGGTTCCTAAATATCCTCCCCGATTCTCCTCCCATAAATCTAGTAATTTAACCACTAGTTTTCCTTCACCCAGCACCACACCTATTCCTAATTGCACTTGTAAATCTCTACCTAGCAAATTACATCCTACCCCTGGCATTAACAACAAATCATTAACAGCATATTGATCTTCCCCTTGTATTAACACATTCTTTATAACTGGGACCAAAAACCCCTTCACCTTTAGCCCCTACAGCCCAAGTTGTATCTTTTACATAATCTTCCTCCTGGGGTCTTAATTTCAAATTTATCAAGGGCTCTTCTGTTGGTATATCCCCCAGGAGGTAGAGTCCCTGACACCCCTAGTGATTACCACCCTCATCCTGTTGGGTTACTTCAAACACCAACAGGTCCCGTATTCTCGGGGGGGCATTCTTGTTTATAATGCCCCTCCTTCCCACAATGAAAACATTCCCTTGTGATTTCCCTAGCCAGTGGTGCCTCTTGGTTCCGCCTTCCCTTTCATTCCCTTGCCTGTTTCAAATTTGTGATTTCCCGTCTGAGATTCCTTGTGTTTGTTTCTAACAGCTTCTTGTGCAGTTATCATAGTTTTAGCTTTAGTTTTAGCCTCTTCTTCATCCTTCCTAATATCTACTTTCTGTGCTTCTCTCAGGAGTTCCTCCAGACTCTTATTATAATGACCTAGAGTCACTCATATCTCTCCTCCGCTCTTGTTCATTCTGATTCCACTGCAGAGGGGTTACAGGGAGTTTCCTTTCCCCGGGTATCCCCTGCTGATTTTCTCTCTCCCATATCCACATTCCAACCGTTCTGATCATCTGTCTTTCCTCAGGAGAGAAAAAAATTCCCGTAATCGACTGCATCTCCTCCCATGTATATATATACTGGGTCCCAAAATTGATCAGTCTTCTCTGACAGCCCCACAGGGTCCTCTAATAACCTCCTAAATTCATTCTTATACGCCCTCACTTCTACATTACTGAGCGGCACATCCACAAATCCCATCCCCCCTTGAATTCCTGCCGCTGGGACTTCCCCGCAAGGGATTAACCCTAGCCGCCCCGTGCTCCCTTAAACGATTTCCCTTAAATCATGTACGAGCCGATATTTCCCATTTGGTTTCTTTACAGGCAGAATGGGGGTGTTAAAGGGTGACATACAAGGCTCTAAGATTCCTTGTGCTAATAATCGATCAATTTCTGGTTTTAATCCTCTCCGTCCGTCTAGGGAAATGGGATATTGCTTTACCCTCACAGGTATGTGGGGTTCAGAAACTTGGATTTTAATCGGTGGGATTTCCAGTCTACTAATTGTGTCCGGAGAGTACCAGACATCGGGGTTAATTTGTTTTTGCTCATCCACGGTCAAAGGATAAGTAGACACTGTTAGCTCTTAATTTTTCACTTTAATTTCTAATTGTAATTCAACAATTAAATCTCGTCCTAGCAGATTAAATTCTGCTTCAGGGACGAGCAAGAGTTCACCCATTCCAAATTTATTTTCAGTTTCGAATACCACATTTTTGATTTTGTTTACTTTAAATGGTTCTCCTTTTGCCCCAATTACTTGTACTTTTTCCGGGGAAATTTTACATCCCTCAGGTATTTGTTTAATAGTCGATTTTTCAGCCCCAGTGTCTACTAAAAAGGTGAACTCCTGTTTATGGGGACCTATTTTTAATTTTATCAAGGGCTCATGATGACTCCGGTCCCCTAAGATATAGAGCCCCTGGCTCTCCTATTCCGTTTTCAATATTTCCTCATCCCTGATCCTTTCTCTGCAATTCTTCTTTATATGTCCCTTCTTTCCACAGTAAAAACAACATCTCTGTTCCTTCTTTACTACTACGTTCCCTTGTTTCGTTCCAGCAGATCTGTGTTCACCAGTTCGTCCTTTACGGTCCTCTCTGACCGCTGCTACCATCATTTTTACTTGTCGCTTGCTACTCTCTTCCTCTCGCCTTACATAGACTTTCTGATATCTTCCCATGATTTTGCCACAAACTGAGTTTTGAGGAGTGCTTGCCCTAAAGGGTCGTCTGGATTTACCCCAGAATACAGCTGAAGGGCTTTCCTCAGTCGTTCCAGCCACTCAGTAGGGCTCTCATCTTTCTTTTGCATTTCATTAAATGCTTTATTAATATTCTGGCCACAGGGTACTGCTTCTCTAATTCCCTGAATTACTATAGTTCTCAGGTCCTGCATATGAGTTCTATGCACCGGATCCTGATTATCCCTATTAGGTCTTTGGAGTGGCCATTTAATATCCGCTTGAGGTCCCTGGGCATGTTGAGCATCCCACAGTCTCATTCCTGCTCGTCTAATCATATCTCTTTCCTTGGTAGTAAATAATTGACCAAGGATAGATTGCATCTCATCCCAAGTATAAAGGTTTGGTCCAAAAAATTGATTTAATCTTTCTGCCACTCCGAGTGGGTCCTCAATTAAGTTTCCCATCTCGGTTCTTTTAAAATCTCATAGGTCAGCCGAGTTTAGGGGTACGGAAATATATCCGATCACGGGTTGAGGTCCCCCCATGGGTATTTCCCTTAGGGGGTACATCTGAGCTGCCCCTTTTTGGCTTCTAGTTACACGTCTAGGAGGAGGGGGAGACTCTTGTTCCGACTCCGGTGGGGGAGTGGGCGCTCTGGGGACCTCTGGAGGGGCTGTGGGAGCAGGAGGGGAAATGTAAGGAGGGGGGGTTAGAAGGGTTTCGTCTAACCCTTCCTTCTTTTTCTTTTGTTTAGTTTTTATTTCATTCAGCGGGTAAAGTCTAGCTCCCGGTCTTTTTAGCCACACTTCCGCATACTGACTTTCTTCTGGGTTAAGGGGTTTTTTATTATTAACCCAGAGATTTAATTGTTGCATTTATCCAATCTTCTTCTGACCCGCAGACTGGCCAAAAGACATTTTTAGAAATCTTCTTCCCTCCCCATATCTTAGTACAATATTCTATCATTTTCTGCTTATCTTTCCCTAGTGTTCCAGGGAAATATCTCCAATTGTCTAAGATATATGCCAGAGGGGTATTCTTAGGTACAGTGGGTACCCTTCCCATGGGAGTCGAAGGCTTGCTGCCCTTCGCCCCCATCTTCTGGATTATCCACAAACACACACTCACTTGCTCCCCTTGTTCCTGGCCCAGTCCCTCGCGGGAAATGGGAAACGCAGTACTTAAGGGTCCGCACTCGCTTGGTTCAGTATATCGAACCTCTCATTCGTTATAATCCAGGAAACCCAATCCCGCCCGAACGGTAAACCCGCGAACAAATTCGCAATATACTTACGCATCCTGCGTCTTCGTCCGGACTCCCGTGCACAGAATTTTTATGGGATTTTACCGGTTTCTCCTTTGCTCATTATTCTAGAATTTAGGTTCGTCGGTAAGGATGGGGTGGGCTATCAGTCGCGGGGCCGCGGATTGCCGCGGGGCGCCTCCCCGGAGGACAGAAGCCCACCGTTCCTTATCCGAGTCACGGCACCATGAAATTGTTATAAATTGAGACCACAATGGATCATAATCCAATTATAATTTTATTAATTATAGCAAGTAGAATATGAGCAAAGACAGCGCTGGACGACAGGGGAGTCTGCGCTCCGCCAACTGCCGTACTGATCAGTTCAAACAGTTCCTTTTTATACATTTTTACATTCGTGGTTGTCTTTGATCAGTACCCCCTTCTGCTTGCACAAGTATCTGGTTTGTGTAAGCAATTGCGGTTATCTTATCTCACGCAGTCATCTTGTCTCACAGGTTATCTTGTCTCACACAAGTGGTGTCTGGCAGCTATTTGCATAAGCAGTTTTTTTGTCTTTTGCCGCCTAACCTTTACATTGAGCTTAACATAAATTTCAATAAACAATACCCTTAGTTCATAGTTTCTTACAGCTTCAATTTATGAAGAGAACATCAGACTAAATACTGTGACATTCAGGTTTTCCCTTTGACTGAATAAGTTAATTCAAAGCAGTTTCACAGAATATTTTCCAAAGCACTTTTTTCAATTAGAAAGTTAAAACACACTCTTCATCCCGTTCTTTTTAATTTTAAAAATCCCTCCACCTACCCTCAAAGTCCTTCTGTTCCCACTTCAAGGCAGGAATTCCAGGCAGCTGCATTTGAAGTTAATGCCTCGTTTTCTCCTTGCCTTTATTCTTTAAGATTTAGGACTTGATCAATGGCCCTCCAAGTGATTGAGACTATTTCCACTGACATCAGAGACTTTGGATGGGGCTGATGAAGAGAGGATAGACAAGGCCTCCTGGAGTTCTTGCTGTTACAGCCTTGAAAAGAGCACATGCAATTTGGGGGTTTTGTGTGAAAGGGAATTAAGGAACTTGGATTGGGCTCGTTTCCACCCTGGTTTAGATGAGAGCACACCTGCTATTCTACAGTCACTACTGGGACCTCATCCACAGAAGGGGAAACCCATCTTGATGTTACTGCAAGAAATACAAACAGGATTTTGGTGTTAGAGTGGATCTGAGCAAAGATTGAAAGAATTTGATCTTTCTAATTGGCTACATGGTATAACAGTCCTCAGTTCTCTGGGGGAGTGTAAATAGCCTGGAGTTAGGGGACTTATCTAATACTATATTGGGATGGGACTGACAAAGTAAATGTAGTCAGAGAATTCTGGGGAACTGTTGGAATGTGAAATCTTTTAAGTCCTGGAATAATCTCCAGAGGATGTCATGACAGTCGTACTTCCTGGTACACAAATATAAACTGAGAATGTACTGGTGTATCTTCTGAGAAGAGCAGTATTTTATTGGCCACAGGAAGGGATACAGATATAAACAGTGTTCTTGCTCATCCCTCCCTCCCCCCCAGTTTTTTTGCTGAACATACGCACACTGTAGCGCACTGTTGATGAACAGTGGAAAAAAGGGAGAAAGCTGCTGAATACAGGAGATTTTCTTTTTTATTGCAGTGGAGTTCAACTTTGTGAAAGCTTTCACTTTCATATTCTCTAATTAGCTACTGGGGTGAGGGATGAAGATCCTACAGTGCTGGTGTTCCCATGGATTAGTGATAACTGGATGGGGAACTTCCTTCACAGAGTTGCTGGATAATTCAAGTCAGAAGGGATCTTGAGACCTGTAGTTCAAATCCCCTGCTCAAAGCAAGGCCAGCTCTGAAGCCAGACCAAGTTGTTCAAGGCTTTATCCACTCTGGTCTTAGAAAACAGCAAGTCTTCTCCAAAATGGAGACTGCACAACTTCTCTGAGCCAGCTGTTGTCTTACTTGACCGTCCTCATTGTGAAAAAATTTCTCCTTATATTTAGTCTGAAAGCCCCCTATTCAATTTCTGCCTGTTGTCTCTTGCCCTACAGCTATACACTGCTGAAGAGCCAGTCTTTGCTGTCCTGATGACCCTCTTTGTAGGCTCTACAGGCTGATGTTAGTCCCCCCCACAAAGCCATCTCCTGCCTAGGTTGAACAAGCCCCATTCCCCTAGCCTCTCCTTGCAGGGCAAGTGTTCCAGTCCCCAGCCATCTTGGTGGCTCCCAGCTGAACTTGCCTCAGTTTATCACTGTCTGTATGATGTTGTGGGGACCAAAACTGGACGTTGTATCTAGATGCACTCTCACAAGTGCTGAGTAAGGGGGATAATCGCATCTCTTGATTTATGGGCCACGCTCCTGCTAATGCATCCTGGGATGCTCTTGGCTTTCTTTGCACCATGACCCCCGGGACCTTTTTGCAGAACTGCTCTCCAGCCAGTCAGGCAGTCCCTAGCTTGTATCATTTCAGGGGGTCCTTCATCCCCAGGTGCAGGACTTGGCATTTGTCTGTGTTGAATCTCATCAGGTTTCTGTTGACCCATCCCTCAGCCTGTCTCAGTCCCTCAGGATAGCAGCTCTGCCCTTGAATGTGTGTATTGACTGGTCCCACCAATTTGGTGTTGTCCACAAACGTGGCAAGACTGGCGTCTAACACCTCCTCTAGGTAACTGATAAAGATGTTAAACAGGACGAATCCTAGTATGGACACTGTGGCACTCTACTTGTAACTGACCTTTAGGTAGAGTACAACCCATTAACCACTGTCCTCTGAGCCCAGCCATCCAACTGGTTTCTGAATTATGTGGTTGTCTCTTCATTCAGACTGTAACATCCTGACTTGGATACCAGACTGCTGTGGGAGATGGTGGCAAATAAATATCCCAGTGCTCTTCTAGACTAGACACAGCTGGTTCCATGGTCTTGCAAGGGGATCAGTCTGAATTTCAGTTACAAGGGGGGGCAATTCAGCTGTCTAAATAAACTATTCACCTAGTCCCAGAAGAGATTTGCGTTGTGGATGGTATCAGTGTCCTCCTCAGAAGTTTGTTGGGTCCCATGTAGCCCAAATTTTAGTACGCAATAAAACTATAAGGAGAATACTGTGTTGAAATGTGAGCTCCCTGCCCCCCACTCCAACATTATCCCCTCTACAAAAAGTTCTAACCTTTAACCAGAAATTCAAACCAGACTATGGCATGTATCATGTATACTATGAAACAAAATCAAAAACCTTTGAGAAAGGCCCTGAGCAGCAGAAGTGAGGAAAAGTTCATTCTGTCCTTGAATGGGTATGCATGAGTAAATCATGCGTGTTCACATGTGCAAACTCTTACTTCAGTGGTAGTTTTCCTCTTTCTGGAGCTCTGGAGGACAAATCTCGTGTGATGCCATCAGTAAGCGCTATGAATTTGCATTCCTTGGCAGCATAGCTCAGCAGTGGATGAGAGAGTTTCTTGGCAAATGAATTAAGCTGTAAAGAAGAATCTGAGAATGCAAAGTAAAACCTTCACCTAATCAGGAAGTGCTCATAGGTGTGACTTTCAGGGAATGGCAGAGTTGTGTTCAACTGCCATTCCAGTCACCTTGAACAAATTTTGTAAGAGACCAAATTGTGTCATTGTTTATTATGAAAAGCAAAGCAATCTTTAAGTCCTGATTTTGATTTGAAGGCTTTAATTTACACTGGCTCTTCATGAAGATTTTTTTTCTGTGACAAACTGGCTAACAGATGTCTGCCTCATTTTATTGAACAGGCTTAGATTTAGGGTTTCAGTAGGAAAAACCTCCTCCCTTTCACCTGTTATCTGATATTTGACAGAACTTCAAAACACTGCACCCTGAAGCCATTTTGATTAATAAGCTCATCTCCTCCTAGGCAAGTAATTTATCACTTGCTCCTCTCCTAAAGCAGATACTATAGAGTCTGTTTCATGCTATACTTCCAGTTTTGTGAAGACTAGTGTGAAAGAGCAATGATTAAAGAAAATTAATTTTACATTTTGGTTTAAAATTAGCTCTACTGTTGGCAGCACGCAAATAAATATAAAATAAAAGCCCTGAGAAAACTGTAAAACAACTTAGTTGTGCATGGAGATTTGATTAACAAAACAAAAAATTAACCCTTCAGGTTGAGAGAAGTCCATTTTCGAGTTTTGGAGCAACCAAATCCATGCAATTACTCTTTACTAAGCGCACTTTAGGACTACAGGGGCCAGAATAGTCTCTTAATTTCTTGACCCTGCCTAGACAAAATCATTTTACTTTGATTATCCCTTGCAAGGCTAGACTTAGGTATTGCACAGGGAGCCTGGGGGTTACTTAGTGTGAGTTACATTCACTAAGGACCTGTTGTGCCCAAGTTCAACGTGTGGATGCCACCCTTGTTTATAAATTCAGCTCAGCTGCCATCTTAACTCACAAAAGGTCCTCGATACCAGCTTATGAGCACCTGCAGACTGGTCTGTGTCATTATGTGGAAGCCTGAGCTTGGAATGAGAAGTCAGGAGCTCAGAAACCTGGGAGCTCACAGTGAGGTGAGTCCTTGTTGCTGTCGCTGCTTCAGGCAGGGAACAGCTTCCTTCACCTGGCTGGAGTGGGAGGCACGGGTTTAGATCTGCACTCTGCTATGTTTGGCTTAGCGTCAGAAAGACCAAATGAGACCAAATCTCTTGAATCTCTGCATCATACAAATCATTAAGTAAATGTTTGGAGTTCTGTCTTGAAAGGGCTTAATTTTTTCTTTGCTTTATTATGCTTATTTGGGGCTTTTCCAGAATCTCAATTCTAGAAGGAAAAAAACTCATTCTTCATCTGATTTTTACCCTCATGACTTTCACATCCAAGTTTTCTCATGCGGTCAATGCACTTTAGGCTTAAGTGGCCCTTTTTTTGCAGCTGTTATTTACCATCCAGATATATATGTACCATCCAGATATATCTTGTGAAGAGCAGCCCTTGCTCCAATAGAGTTATCTCACTGGCTTCTCTAAGACTCCTCCCACATCAGAGATCCTGTGTTTCCCATAACATCTTATTAGTGTTTTGCAGCCCATCCTGCAGCTGGAGCATCAGCAATCAGTACTATTCAGAAGTCCCAGCGGGATCTCTGCTAAGACTCAAGCTGTGACCGCCTTATTCCCCTCCCTTGCCTGGAAATGCCTGCACCGCTACAGCTTGTCATCTTGCTTGCTTTTATGTGGACACGTCAGACTGTCTCTTTGTTATATCAGTTTGTGCGTGGCACAGTAGAAAGAGTTTTGTCCCAGACCACTGATTTTTTTTTTTTAAAGTGTAAATGACTGGTCATGGCCTGTTTGTCATAGGGGTAACTCTGCACAGTAAAGCACTGGACACTTTGGCACCAGGCAGAGGTAATACCATAGCTGTAAGAACTTAAAGTTTAAATAAATGACCTGCCAGGGGATGGGGGAGCATGGAACTCACCTCCATTAACCAAAATTTCTACATTTCAGATAACTGTTGATATCCTCGTAAACTCAAGGGACACCATTAAGGTGCAGTTCATCTCATTCAAGGGCAGATGTTTAAAGCAGGCTGGATGGAGTGACCTGCATGTCTCCAATTGTCCTTCAGAAATTCCTGCTCTTCTCTGTGGTCTATAAGGGGAGCTTAGACAACTGGTTTGGGTTTAGACACCAGTCTAAGGCTGGGTGACATGCATCCCATCCTGAGTGACTTGCCAACAAACTCAGCTCTGTGCTCCAGCATCTATCTGTCCAAGATGCTGTCTGTGCTCAGCGTCTGTCTGACAGGTCCTGAGATAAGGACTTCAGAGTTCTACAAACCTGTCTCAAACACCTAATTTCCATGCTAGTTGTGCTGAAAGGGAGAGAGCACTGCAGATAATAACATTAGGCAAGGTAGCTAGAAAATGTAATTTTTTTTCTTTTTTTTAAAGTCATCCCATTAGTGCAAAAGCTCAGAGTGCTGGATAGCATGCTATTCTACAGTAAGGATCTGCCTCTAGCTCTGTTATTTGATTTATGAGTGCTTGCAAGGCTTATTGCCTGTAACACTCATTCAGTCCCTTTGAGACTGTGTTTGTACATGCTGGGCCAAATTCATTCTCTGTGTAATGCAGCCGATTTCCTTGGAGTTACAACAGAGCTGCAGTTTGAGCACTAACCATTGCTGTGTGTGAACCTTTTGTTTGGGGATGTGTCAGTGATTTGGTGAATTTTACTTGACTGAAAAGGGGCAGTCGAACTGGTGAAGATGCTTCCAGCTGCAGTTGGAAATGCCGCCTTCTGTAACCTTGTAATGGTTGCCTGAGTAACCTATGAGCTCCTGATGTAGTGCTTCTCTCCTGTAGGTATATATTTTTTAATTTTAGCGATAATTAAATCAAGGTGATAATTGCTCTGCATTTGCTTAGTCAGCTGAGGCTGCTGCTGCATAAATTATTTTAATTGTAATGAGATTGAAGAGTTTGGATACGAGGACAAATGGGCTTGACAACATCATGTTTCTGGAAGCAAAGATCTTTGGACAATGACTCACTGCTCACCACCTCTCCCACTCTGTGTTGTATGCAAGGAATGCCTCATACAAATTCCTTTATGGGGTTTTCTCTTGGTTCCTTATATCTTCTTTCGCCTCATTTAAATTCTCTCCACCAGGAGCAGTTCTCAAGATATTGTTAAGAACAGTGGTGTTTCTAGGGAGCGACCTGAAGGTGCTGTTTACTATGCAATTGTCAGGCATGGAGCGATCTTTTTAATGATACCATTGGTTGAATGTGGTGTGATCCATAGCCTTTTCTTCCCCTAGGAAAAGAGCTAGCGCAGTGCCTGAATTGTAATGAAAATATTTTGCTGTTGAAACAGAAGTTATGCTGTCATCTGAAAAAAACAAAACAAAACAAAAAACCAAAACAAAACAAAAAAACCCCCACCCACTTTCAAAGCATATTATTATCTGCTAAAAATTAGAAAGGAAGGAGTATTTCTTTTTTTCAGTGCTTTATTTTCCTTTTTTGTTGCCTTTGTTGTGGTTGTTCAGACCTTTCAGAAAAAAAAAATCAGCTATTAAAAATCTGCTTTCCCCCAGCTTTACTAGGGGGCTGCACAAGCTGTGTTTAATTCCCAGAACAGTTCCGTGCACTAATACGCCGTTCCACCTTTTTTTTGGACAGCAGCAGCAGCAGCAGCAGCGTATCACTGTTTCAGTGTCAAACAGTTGCATTCAGAAGCGCAGGGCACTCGCTGCAGGCACTGTGGAGCCATCATTGGTATGCTGCTGCTGTAAGAAGCCAGTCACTCCTGCTTCCCTCCTTCCACCGAAACCTGAGTTTGCCAGGAGCCTGGGGGAACCTGCCCTGCTTCACACGGTGGTACCCCATGCAGATCGCCTGCTGAGCTCAGACCTGTATTCATGTTCCCCAGCTCTGGCTTAAGCACAGTGATGTGAATCTGCATGGTTTTGATTCGGCCAAGATGCTGAATATCTGCTCAGGGTGATGGTCCATGACAGGACTCTGGTTTTATAAGAATTGAGAGCAACCACTTTTCCATGAGCATCCTGGTCTTTCTCTGCTACTTAACCTTCTCACAGTTTCTAGGGAGTAATTAACATTAACAGGTTCTTTAGATAAATATCCTATCCAGAGCACTTAGCTCTCTAAAAAACTGTAATTCTTTTCCCTTGTGTTTGTCCCCAGTAGCTCATCCCTCCTCCTGTCACTCTTTACAAATTATTGTCATTGGAATCGGCCATCTCTTGTTTGAATACTTTCACCTTAGCATCTGGATCCTTTCTTGTCTCATTTTTGATCTGACATGAGTTTAAGGTATCCCTCCAGTCTCAAAAATTTGATATTCAGAGATTAAAGCCACAGCACCTCTCCTTTCCCCCCTCTGCACTGCCAGTCCCAGGTGAAATCTGATAGTTGTGCAAGCAGTTCAGGGTGTTCTTTGTTCACGTTTTCAGAAACATGCAGCTTTCTTCCTGCCATGGTTGCAAACAAACAGCAGCGTGGACAGACAAACAGTGAAGCAGAAGAGAGGCAGGTTGGCACCTTGGACCAGAAATGGAGTGAAACAAATAGATCCCCATCAAGGGGTGTAGTTTTAAAGGACTTTATTGCACTGGCTAGTGCAGAAGGGAACCAGGTCCTTCACCAGATTTAACTGAAGCTCCTCAGTTACGCTGGGGCTGCATGTTCTCATCCTGCAAGAGATGTTCTTTAAGGGATGGTGAACATTTTTTGAAGATGGGGCTCTGAGCCATTTCTTCAATTACTTACATTTTGAAGGCCCCCACAGACACTGCATTAATAAATAGCAGCAGGTCTTGCAGCCAAAATGTTGACTATGTACAACCATTTTATGGTAGCCTAAGTCCTGTCCCTTGCAGGGGTGCACACACTCACAGGTCTTGCCCCTCAGGGCTTCAGGATCAATTGCTGCTTAACTATTTGACTTCTAACGCAAACCTCCTGCTGCGCTGACTTCCCCCTTCATCCCCTCAAAATGCATTTGTCATATTGTTGCTGGCTTTCACCTTTAGCAAAGCTGGGATAACACGGCTTTATGTAATCATGGAGCTGGGTCCTGCTGTCCTTGCTTGGTGCTGGGACAACACAAACAGGCTGCAAATGTTTGTTCCCCTTTAATGATGAGACTTGAGGTTCCAGTGTACAGCATTTATTCTTTTGAGTAAATATCCGTTCCCACAGGCATCCTGCAGTGTCTGGCAGAGAAGTTGAAAAGAGCAGAAATGAGAAGTATTTTCCCCACTTTCGGGGGGGAGCAGGCAGCAGGACATCTCCTGTGAGGTGAGATGGCTGAATGTGCTCTTTGCAAAGCAACCCGTGCGCTTGGCCAGGGCTGTGCGCGGAGCGGCTGTGCTTCCAGCCCAGGCTGTTGGCTGCTGGTGGAATAGGTAGAGTATTTAAAATGTCTGTTTGCAGCATGGGCTTTGGCGAGCAGAGCTCTTGCTGATGATCATGCTGATAAATAATTTAGGATCAGGGTTTCTGCAGCTCTCTTGTGGGATTTTTTCCCCCTTGGGCAATCTAGCCCTAGATTGAGGGGCCTCGTGGGGGGATGTTGTTTTCATCTTTTTCTGTACAGCAGAAGAGCCATGCAAACTGAAAAAGGTAACATGGTTCAAATGGGAGCTGAGGCACCGTGTTTCTGAGCAGGGATGCGTGCTTGTGAGCTGCTGCCACTCTGAGCAGGCAAGGAGGTCACTGTTTGGGGGCTCATGTCCTCACAGTGGCTCTTTACCCTGTTTCCTCTGAGAAGGCATCACTTTGAGTCCTCAGCTAGTGGTGAGGTTCTCGTTCCCTGCTCTGGAGACTGGTCTCGGGTTAAAGAGATGGGGAACCGAAATCTTTGATGCTCAGGATTTTTGTGAGGGGAAGGTTCTCTCCCTCAGTGTTGTCTACGTGTGGTGGTGGCCTGCCCCATGCTGAGGGCTTGTAGATCCTGTTCTCTGGGTCACTGTACAGAAACCTTGATCTTGCTGGGTAGCAAGCTAGACAAGATGTTAAGCACAATAGCTTTAGCTTTAAGGTCATTATAGTGTAATGCTAGCTAAACCCAACAAGCCTGTCTGAAAATCAGTTCAGGCTGGGGACATGTATTACTTTGTGACCAGAAGATGATTTAATGAGTGAGCTGCTGTCTCTGGTTGGTCCAGTGCCCAAGCGTGAGTTAAGATGGGAAGGTGCCAAGAACTAATCCTACAGTGAAGAAAGATGTTTGTGATGACAGGAAGGCCACAGGTGAAACCCTTCAGCCTCCTGACCAAATGCAGACAGGGAGAAAGGATTTCAGGCCATGCTGGTCTCTTAAGTCATGTGGTGGTTGTACATCCAGAGATTATACTGTCCGCTGGTAAAGTGGCAGTGAAAAAAACCTCCTGACAGCTGAAAGGCCTCTCCTCTGCCTGTCCATTGGACTAAGTGGCATCACTTAACTGGGGTGGACTGGAGGAGCGGGATGTGTGTGTCTCTTTCTGTAATAAGTCTTCGGAGATAAATTGCTTCCAGATGGAGAGAGTATGTGGGAAATGTCTCAGCATCAGAGACCAAGGGAAGAAGTGGGGAATAAAAGTGCCTGGTCACCCCCCACGCCTTGGCTCTGCAGCTGTGGGAAGGAGTCACTTGGGGTGCCCACATGGGATAGCATTGAAAAAATGTTTGTAGTGCTCCTGAGCACTCGGCTGAGATTGATGCCTCCTGCATGCACTGGGGGGGCTTTCTGGGTGGGTACGTTTGTCTGTCTGGAGCCATTGTCTGTCTGTGCTTCTGGCAAGCTGTTGCTATATTGACGGTTGGCCATCAGAGAAAGTTAAATGAATTTTCTTAATATGATTTTGCAACATTTTCTCCAGTTTAAGTGGTAAATATAAAATGACTTAATATCCTGCCCCTGCTGTGTAATACTTTCATGAAAGCATGTCAGTGAAACTAGGAGAAAAAAAGACTTCTCTGTCACTTGCAAGGCTGTGGACGATCAGAGGTGAGAGCGGAGGAACGGAGCTCGTCTGCATTTACTGCTGGCTTTCTGTTTTGGTGATGTGTATATTGTATGAATGACTTCAACTGGACAGTTGCTCATTACTGTAAAAAAAGACCAGAGACCATGTAAGCACCCCATTGTACCAACCAGCTTTGTTGCTTTGCTGTCGTCAGCAGATATCTGAAGATGTGCTTGATTTGTCATGTCGGGAGCGAAAAATCTCAAATGACACATTTGTCCCAGAGTCATTGGAAATTGGCCATATGGATCATCACAGAGAGGTTGTAAATGCGAGTAGTTAGGGAGTAATTTGAAGAAGTGCTGATCTTCGGAGCTCTACATCACAGACCAGTAGTGATGGACTTTTCTCCTGATTTCAGTATCCGTGTTGCTTAGACCATGCCCACAGCAGTCCCAGTCTCCCCAGTGGATGGGTCAGAGAGAGCTGGGATGTTTCCACCTCCCACTGATCGCAGGGAGCATGGGGAGAGGCAGTCACAAGCTGCTGGGAGCATAATTTGCTGTTAGGCTACGTGGCATCCTGTTGCCCATCAAATACAGCCTCAGCTTGGAATAAAAGGGAATGAGCGTCCAAGCTGTTGCCTGCTGGGGAGGAGGAGCTGTGAATGCATTTTGAAAGGAAAGAAAGTGAAGGAAGTATCATGCTGAAAGATTGCAGATGGGAAAAGAGGGAAGCTACATTAAAAAAAAACACACTCCAGAA
This sequence comes from Tyto alba, assembly GCF_018691265.1. Classification (NCBI taxonomy): domain Eukaryota; kingdom Metazoa; phylum Chordata; class Aves; order Strigiformes; family Tytonidae; genus Tyto; species Tyto alba. The sequence continues at coordinate 89,605 of NW_024881316.1, forward strand.
CCTGTTTTTTACCTGCAAAGTCATGTGCTATCAAAGTATGAATTAAAGAGCTTTTTCTAGTTTTGTCTGCTGAAAATACAGACTCGTACTTAGGTGGAGAGGGGAAAAACTGATGCATAAGCAAGCAGAATTTATCTTGCTGTACAGCTGATGTCAGTGTGGCAACCCAGTGTCAGGGAGCTGGAGCCAGAGGGTTATTTCTCACAGCGTGTAGTCCCGAGTGTGGCACTGTGGTTCAGGAGGATGGGGTGGGTCTGAGTTCCACTCCTCTGCTTGAAAGCCGTAACCAGCTCTTCTCTCCCTGCTCCCAGCCTATGCTGCAGAGCTGCTCCCATGGAAAGGAGGAGGGATCCTCCTTTCCTGACCTGTACTGCATTTGCTGGTTTTGCTTTTCCTGGCTGCCGCTTCCATATGCCGAGTTCGTGCTGGAAGTAATACAGCTAAATTGCTTCTTCTAGCTACTCGCTCTCAATTGACTCTTCTCCATGGGAAGCTTTAAATGGTGCCCACCAGACAGCACAGAGCCTGAAATCCCCGTTAACCCTGGTATTTCAAAAATGATCAAGGCAAACAGAGCTCTGATCTGTGCTTTAGGAAAGGATGCATGGTTGTAACAAGACATTACCCTAAAAATGAGAAATCAGCCGTCATAAAGTATATATTAACTTCACAAACTAAAACACATTATTTTTTGGCTGTTTTATATGCTTGGTTGTGCATGAGGAAGGGCCTGTTGTTTTTTTGTTTTTTCCACTAGTGTAACTGGTGCAATGCCACAGTGCTTTTTCAGGGGAGCTAAACACATTTTAAAATCCACATTTTTTACTTTTCTGTGATAACTTAGTTAGTTTGTGGAAGGTAAGAGGATTTATGGAAGAGGAACCAGCCTTAGTCTGCGAGTGCTGGAAACTGGCAAGAAATTGACTGCCATCCTTTACTTTCAGGCACTGTATATCTTTGCCCTCCAGGATTTACTCCCAGCAACAGGCTCTGGCTTTGCTCTCAGGTGAATTGGAGCTTTGAATTTATAGGTTTGTCCACTAATCCTTTCACTGGTGCTTTGAATCAAGGCATCTGGAAGGTGGTAGTGCATTTCTTATCAGCAGAGTGCTGATTATCGCTGATGGTAAATATCTCCTGAGTAGTCTAATCATCACAAAACTTCCGTTCAGTGTTATAGGGACCCTTGTTATTCGCTCAGATACTCTGACACAAAGCTGTTCTACCATTTATTTTACCCTGTCCACAGCATAAAATGGAGACTCTGGGATGAGACGGATGCCTTGCCTGAAAGGTGGTCACAAAAGTTGGTGGGTAGAGACAGGTACCTTCCTTCCTCCAGGTGTCTCAGCAGTGCAGGACACGAAAGGCAACAAAGAGCCCTGGTTTGTGTATGCAGCACATCCCGAGTAGCCTTGAGTTTCTTTCCTGGTCATTTCAGTATGTGTTTAAGGCAGTTATTGTGGTAACTCATTATCATACTGAAACATTGGTTAGCAGCCAATTTTCAGATCAATTTTGCAAATACAGCTCAGAGCATGCGGAGTGCCTGCTGAGCAGCCACAGCAGCAGTTAGTATAACAAAAGAAAAACAAACCAACATGGACGATGACTGGAAACATTACCATGGGAAAAAGATGTCCTTCAGTTGCCATAAAGCAAGATCATGGGAAAACAAAAGCAAACACTTAGAAACTTTTCCACCTACTACCTGTGTGTCAGTCTCTCAAATATAAAAATCTGTGATTTCTGAAGTGTGGCAGCACTGTCCTATGGCAGTTGCACCCAAGTGGAATCAGCTACCTACAAAATTGCATTACAGGTAGAGCTGCTATTTAAATGTATAAAGGAAAACAACTGAGCTCAAGCATGAAGTAGTTTTCAGCGGAAATGTCATGAGTAGCATCATTTACATTCAGCTTCCTCTTGGACTCAAAAGAGTGCTGTGCTAAACTGTTGCACTGACCCGTGGATGGACAGACTGACAGGCTCTTTGTTGCAGAGTCAAGTTAGGAAATACCAGAGCCCATGTTGTCTGTGCAACCTTCCTCTCTGCTCCCTGTGCATATGTGCCACAATAGGGGCTTTAATTCCATAATCCCTCGGTCATTTTCCAGTGGGCCCCTGCCTCCCTTGGTGTGGAGGAGGCACAATGCTGCCTTAATGAGCAGACAGTCAGTGGCTTGGCTTGTCATTATTCAGTCCGTGACCATGGACCTCACTGAAATCCCACTCTCCAAGTCCTGCTCTGAACATGCAGCGTTTTGTTTTCAGCTGTTTTACGGCTCGTTCCACAAAAGTCTCGCGGCTCTTCATGGGCACAACCCTTGCACCCTGCAGAGGGTGTTCAGTGGTTTAATACCCCCGTTTTACAGCTGGAGACCAGAAACGGCAAGAGTTTGAACATCTGCCGATCAAGTCTTGCCATCCCATGCCCATCCGCAACGCTGGAGCACAGCCCCTGAGGAGGGCTGATGTGGTTGTGAGGGCTCTACAGCTCAGCAGATCAGAGCCTGGTGCATCCAGTCAGCCAGCCAGAGAACGAGGGAGGGTAGGCATGGCCATCCCTTGCCGTGGCCCTGTGGTTTCTGGCTACGGCCCGTGCGAAGCAGAGCTCTGGTTGTATGGGAAAGGTGCTCACAGCACAACCCCTGCCCTGCACCCCTGGGCAGAGGGGTCTACAAGCCAGGGCCCCGGCCTGCATGGATGGGGCATGGCCTGACGCCAGCAGGGTGTCCTGGGGTGGCACAGCTTAGGAAAGCGGTTGCCTTGGCAAGGTTTTTACATCACCCGCCAAAATTTCTCTCCTGTACCTGCACAGGTGCCTTTTCTGACTGTTAGGGTAGGCTGCTAGAGAGAATCTGGGTGTTTTTTGTTGTTTTTCTTTACTATTCTCGATTCTTAATAAAGTATTCAGTTTTTCACTTAAAACGCATCTTGAGCATGAGTAGATGGGCAGAAGCAGCAGCTCAGGTGGAACCGGTACAGGCAAACCCCGCTCTCGGGGTGGGGGAGTTTCTCCTGTTCAGCTCTGGGAAACACAGGCCCTTGAGCTCTGCAGCTTGTGACCGCTACTGCAGTCAGGGTTTTCTACCAGGTGTGAAATTGTGATGAAATGCTCTTTTTTTATTAAAGCATACAACTCCCCTCCCCCAGCTAATCTCCAAGAAAAGTCAACCTGCAGTCGTGTTGGGCTGTGAGAAGTTGGATTGCTGACTATCTTACTACAAGTTTTAATAATGGTCTAAAACTAAAACAAGACACTTTTATTTTAGATGTATTTTGCCCTTCAAACAGCTTCACAGATTTTTCCTGCTATCCCTTTTACCTTGGAGCTGCCCTTAAAACTCTGTAGACTCAGTGCATAATTCTCTTTTGATTTGGTCCTCCTCGCTCAGCATCCCTAGTGGTGCCCACAAAGGCTTCAGACAGCAGCTTGGCTGTGGGTAGCTGGTGACCTGAGTTGCTCATAGCTTTCAGTTCACTTTGGCCTTCTCCTGTACTTGTGTGGTACACATAGTGTCTGGCACATGAGAACCCTGCTCTACTGTGGTGCAGATGATTACTGTTAGTGTATTTTGTTCTGTCTTAGGGTTTTGTGATGGAGAAATAAGGAAGAGCGATGCCTTAGTGTCTTTGTTTAGTTGGATGGGTTTCTTTTTTCCATAGCTTTGATACCATCACAAGATTTGTGAAGGAACCGTAACGTGCTTTGGTTGTAGGATGAGCTGCATCAGCCACCTCGGGGTTCAAAGCTTTTCAGACCAGAAGTTGGAGGCAGGAGGAGAAGGGCTGTGAACAGGCAAGTGTGAAAATTCACATACTGTCCGTGTTAGCCCTAGGATGCTCTGGTTTTCTACATTTTTTTTTTTTTTTTTTAATACAAAAGGAATTTTACATAAGAACAATCATGTATATTATAAAATGGACAAGCCTGGCTTCAGATGGTACTGACAATAATTGAAAAGCCTCTCATTTTCACATAGTAATGGTGGTTTTGTTGCAGATTGATGTCCTCAAGGCAGATGTGGAGAGCGCTGAGTGGAAAATTTTGGAAAACCTCATACTGGAAGATGTTGTTGAGCAGATAGGACAGCTGGTCTTTGAGGTGCACATCCACTGGCCTGGGTTTGAAGTCAGCGGCAATGACAGCACCGTGGTGCGGTACTGGTACAGTCTGCTCCGAGAACTGGAGCTGAAGGACTTCAGGCTTTTCCATACCTACAAAGACTTATCAAAACCACAGATGTTTCTGAAAAAGGAAGCCTTCAATGCTAGTAGCTGTTACACACTGAGCTGGGTAAATACAAGATGGAAATAACAGAAAGGAATTTATGATGTGTGACTGAGAGCCATCTCGCCCCGTAGCGTTATTGAAGAGGACTTTGGCATCCCTGGCTAAAGTTGCTAAATATGCACAGCGTGACTGCTAACAAAATGGACTGGCTTTTATACATTATCAAAAAAACTGGCAGTAGTAGAAGATACATGATGCAAATTTTTTATAGCAATCTCTTTGCCAGCGGGTACACTGTCTCAGAGGACAGAGGTTTCTGTAAAGGTTTGTCTGGGGGGGCTAGCAGCACGGCTTTCCCTGGCTGCCCTGTGCCTGAGCATGCCGGCACGGAGGGCATCCCTCTGGGGCTGCCCCAGGAGGCTCCGCTCACTGAGCCACGCCAGCCCTTCGGCCCGAGAGTGCTCGTGAGGAGGTGCCTTTCTCAGGAAGGGTCAAGTGTCACTTTTCTGTAAAGCTATCATCTTTGATTTGCACCTTCTTTACTTTGGCCTTGCTTCCTGTGGAACAAATTTTAGGCAAGAACAGTTATGTTCTTGAACCCACTGGCAAATTTCAGCTGAATTCGGCAGAGGCAGAAATCGCCACCAAACTAAATTCCCGCCTGTTTAGTTGAGCGGCTTCTGAGTGCTCTGACTGTGGCTCTTTAAGGCAGTCTGGCTGCAGGATGTGAGTTCAGAGCTTCTGACACAGGAGATGGTGGGACAGAGAGACTCAGCTGCTGGAAAAGCTGCCACCAGCGCTCCCCTCCTCACCCTGCAGCGGCTTCAGCCACGGAAGACAGGGCTTCCCTAGTTCATCTGCTGAAAGAATGGCTTGTTTTAAATTCCTCTTGCAGTGGTTGTAGCAAATGTTTTTTTTTTGTCTAGGGAGGTACTTAATCTAAAGGAGCTGAAAGTGAAACCTGGTCTTTTTCGTTTGTTTGGTTTGAGGTTTAGTTGCAGGTTTTGCTGCACCTGGAGGCCGGCTCCCTCCTCAGCACCTGGCTGGCCCGGCTGCCTCTCCCTGGCACGAGGAGGCCGGGCCCTGTCTCCGCTCCGGGGCTGGCAGAACCGCTGGCACAGGCGGGTGCCTGGGCTCTACAGGCCGGCCTGTGGGCTGTCTGCAGTGCACCCCCAGAATGGCGGGAGGTAAAAAATATATATACCAGGTTGCGTTTTTTCTTCTAATCAAAAGAATTTAGACATTGAACTTTGTTATTAAAATACAAGATGACACCACTTCAGTGTCTTTAATATATGGCCTTTGTAACTGCCTTTGGTTTTGGACTTTTGCAGGGCTCAGTGTTCCTCCCCTTGGCGTGCCTCAGCCCAGCACTGTGTTTTTAAGAAGTCTCTCTTCCCCTGTCCCCATGTTGTTCCTTCTCTTGTAATCCTGGCATTTCCTTCTCTCCTTTCCTACCCTCCTTTCCTTTTTCAGCCTTTCTTGCTGCCCCAGCTCCCTCATCCCCTTCTTCCCAGAGCAGGGCCCTGCGCCGGATCCAGTATACTCACAGGATCTCAGGAAGCAGCCAGAGGCGGGGAAAATAAGCATAGGAGCTCTTCCTTGCAGGCAGGTGAGTCAGCCTTCTCCCAGAGCCACTGCTTTGCCTCACCAGTGGATCGAGCCATTCCCCTCACCTTCCCCAGGCTTCACACCCAGCCAGGCATCCACTTTCCTCCTCTCCCACCTCTCTGAGGGCTCCCACTGCTTCAGGGTGGGCAGGGACCACTCTCCCCAGCAGAAACTGCTTCAGCCCTTCAGCTCAGCTCCCTTTCTCACAGGAAAGGCCAGCAAGTGAGTGACCCTGCCAGGGTGACAGCCTTCCTCCCACCACCTTTGCTCTGGGGCTGCAGGGAGCAGCCTGCCCTGGCCCCAGCACCCACCTACCGCCTGGACCTGCAGAGCCTGTTGTGAGGCTTGAAACTGCTGCAGCTAATTCGACTTCGGGCATCCGTGTTGGCCACAGAGGCCACAGACCTTGGGCTGCTTCGGAAGACGGAGAAAATCCCCCCTCCCTGCTTCAGTGGTGAAGGACTATGGTGGTGAGGGGCTAGTGGAAATGGAGGGGATTTTAATCTCTTCAGTGAAAGCCAGCTCTGTGCTCTCGTGCACTCTGGTTTGTATCAGTCTTCCTAGTCACATTTGAAATTTTGACTTCTGGCTAAATGTCAAACCCTTTCTTTTGTAACAAATGCATGCTGGTTTTCAATCTACTGCCTTTCGGTCACACTGACAGTGCCTTGTGTTGTATGGAGTCTGCCTCCCCATTTTAATTTTCCTTTTATAAAGAAACCCATGTACTTCTTTAGTTACACTAGGATTTGCTTAAGTGGAGCATAATTCTAAGGGGACTTAACATGGGCTTCTGCACATCAGATACCTCATTTAGGGAAGAAGGAAGATGGTGCAGCCAGACCAGGACTGCTGACCAGATGATGAGCCCAGCTATGCCTGTTCTAGTAAAATAGGCAGGGTCAGGGAGTGTGCTCAGGAATGGCTATCTACCTGATTAATTAATGAGATCCCTGGCATGATTTTGGCTCAGGCCATCATCTCCCAGATGATATCTAGGCACAGCCATAGAGTAGGCCTATGCCAAGGACATCTTGAATGCAGCAAATTTGTTGGGAAGCTGAAAGAGTTAAGTAAATGGACATGGCCAGGCCATCTTTGCCAGTTTGCCTCAAGGCTGGGGAATACCTCCTGGTACCGTTTTGTTTTCTGATATAATTTAACAAGAACAAGTGCCAGATTCTCCTCCTGGGACGGGGTAATCCTGGTTATACATACAAACTGGGTATGGGAGGCTGGAGAACGGCCCCTCAGAAAGAGAACTGGAGGTTTGGGTCGATAGCAAGTTGAGTATGAGACAACAGTGTGCTGTGACAGCCAAAGGGCCAATCATGTCCTGGGGTGCATCCAGCACAGCATCGCTGGCTGGTCAGGGGAGGTGATTGTGCAGTCTACAGTGAACTGGTGGGGCCCCAGCTTGAGTACTGTGTGCACTTTTGGGTGCCTCAGTGTAAGAAGGACATCAAATTATTTGAGTGTGTCCAGAGGTGAGTGACCAAGGGGGTGCAAGGTCTCAAGGGCAAGACTTACGAGGAGCGGCTGAGGTCGCTTGACTTGTTCATCTTGGAGAAGGCAAGGCTGAGGGGTGACCTCATCACAGTCTAGAACTTTCTCAAGGGAGGCGGTGGGGGGGGGGGGGGGGGGAGGTGCTGATCTCCTCTCTCTGATGACCAGCAACAGGACTTGAGGAAATGGAGTGAAGCTGTGGCAGGGGAAGTTCAGATTGGACATTAGAAAAAGGACATTAGGAAACCACTGAGGAGGGTGGTTGGTCTCCAGGGAAGTGGTCACGGCACCAAGCCTGCAAGAGTTCACTCAAGGAGCATCTGGACAGTGCTCTTAGTCCTATGGTTTAGTGTTAGGTAGACCTGTGAGGAGCAGGGAGTTGGACTCAGTGATGCTTATTTGGTCCCTTCCAACTTAAGATTCTGTGATTCTATAAATGTAGCTTCTGTTTCTGCCCCTGCACATCGCACCTGAACCAGGGTGCAAGGGGCTTTGCAGTCACTCAGACCAGGGCACTGTGGGGGCCCACCTTGTCCTCAGCTCTGCAGTGCTCAAAATCAAGATGACTATTGCAGATGTGTTTGATTTCCTTGTGTCCAAGAGGTTGAACAAAGCATTTTCCTTGAGGCCAAGCTACAAGAGGGTGCCAGGATTTCCTAAACCAGCATCTAGCTTGTTGGAGTGATCATGCTTGCTGCACCGCAGAATGGCTGAACTCCCATTTTTCAAATAATGGGGTGGCAAAAGCCCAGCTGCAAGTCCTGATCTATTAATAAAGCATAAAAATATGGGCTCTAGCACTGCACAGGTTTTTCCTCCTGATTAGCCTTAAAGTAGCCTAGTAGCTTATTATCATTTGTTTAAGAAACCAATAGATAGAGGTTACAAAACAAATTGCATGATTTCTCTCAGGTGTTCAAATTCCGAAGAGATGCACATCTTGCATCATATATTGCCCTGAAGAAAATATGTTAATGTATATGTAAATTATAGAAATAGAGTAGCGGTCCATCCTGGTTCTTACTTGGTTAAGAGTTTAGTAAACCCTCATCTAATCTCTTGCTCATGATTGCCAGGTAGTGTCAGGAACAATTCAGGCTGTGACAAATATATCTTCTGCAAGAAAAGATTCCAATAACTATGGTAATTTTTAAGGAAACCTTCTCTCAGATACAGGATAGATAAAAGCCATTTATCATTCTGGAGGCAGTTATGTGATATTATGGGAGAAAATGAACAGCTCATTTTATGCACTAACCGTGCCTTTCTACTTCATATCTCTTAAAGCAGAATCACAGCCTTCCTTTCTGAGGTCTTGCTTTTGTGCCCTTACCCCTTCTCTTTTCCTGATCTCTTTTACCTAAACAAGAGACTCTTAAGTGAATTCAGTTCCCATCTCCTAAAGACTGAGCCACCGGGTATGTGCACAGGGGCACGAGCCAGCGCAAACACAACCTGTGTTTGAGCCTGCCTTACCCCTGTGTAGGGTGGCTCCTTGCAGGGAGTGTTGCACTGCCCAGGAGCAGCTCTGGAGGAGAGCTGGCTGTTGGGAGAGACCGTGAAGCAGGTGAGGAGCTTCTTGAGGTGATCCCCCTGCAGGGAGCCCTGCAGTTACCGCATGCCAGCGTTGTACTCCACATGTCTTCCCAGATCAGACCTGCACAGGAACTGTGGTAGCTGCCCCCTTCTTCAAGGTCGAAGTACAGAGCACACCATTAAAACCACTGTGGGCAGGGCATTCTCCCATTTTTGCCATAGCCTGGTAGACCAGTAACTGTGTGGCCATGCCCAGGCAGGAGGAAAGGGCCTGTCCTGGCATTGCTAAAATATTCCTGAGTGCCTGGTCTGGGTAGCATCCAGCATCTCCTGCAGAGAATGCAGTAGAGCCTATTTTTCCCCCTGGTCTGTCTGAGAGAGAGACGTGGCTGTTCAGAGACCCGCTGTGGGGTCTTGCCCTTGGCAGCAGACTTCAAACTCCTGGCAGGAGCAGCACAGGAAGGTGCCCAGATCAAATCAGGGCAGAGCAGGAGCACAAGGGCCAAATCGTCCCAAGTCATCAGGTGGCACCTGGCCAACGTGTGTCTCCAGACTGGCCTTCCAGCAACGTGCTCAGCAATGCGTTTGCACAGTTCATTGCAAAAAAGTGGCATGTCCCCTTTCCTAAGCCATATATCCATACTGGGCCATACCTTCGGCGGCCCCGGATCTGTTCAGCATCACTGTTACAGGTATTGCCCAGCTCCACTTTCCCCCCAGGTGCATTGGGCATCTCCCTGCATTCCCTGCAGGTGTCTGCTTTGGCTCCCCAGACCAGCCAGCCCATTGCCTCTAGCCTGGTGCCAGCTGAAACCCAGCCCTGGAGCCTCCTTGCTGCACACCTCAGGCCACTCACGGTGGCCACAGCCAGTGCCAACCCCAGCTAACAAGGGTGTGATGAGCAGGTTCCTGAAGTGGCATCATTATTGCATTAGTTGGCCACCTCCACCAGGAGATGTTTCAGCTCGGTCTAAAATGGATCTTTGAATAGATGAACTGTGTGTAGTGGCAGTTTTATTTGCACAGACCCTTCTGTGGGGGTGAGGGCATCTCCCCTTCAGAGAGGCCCACAGTGATTTATAAATCACACGCGTTTGTGAATCAGAATTTACAGGTGCTGCCCATGACTTGGTGAAGATGAAGAGCAGCAACAGATGTGAATCCCCCAAACTATCACAGTTAATACTGCAACATGGGCTTTCCCTAGCGAGCCCACAGCAGCACAGAGTGGGATGTGTTAGGACACTAATGCACCTCTCCAGGGAAACTGGTCCCTTTCTGAATGGCACGCTGGTCTCCTTGGAGGTTCCAAAATTTGACCAAAGGCAGGCCTGACCTCCTGCCGCACTCCAAAACCTGATGTTTATCACATCCACTTTTGGCCCCAGGCTTTGATCCCATTGGTGACTTGTGAGGGGTTGTTCTTCACGAGCACCTCTCAACTGTGAAAGACCAAAGAAAGCGTAAAGGAAACGTGTCTGGCCTTTCTTGGCAGATGCCAAAAAGACGTATCACCTGGTAGTACACCTGAAGAAATAGCACTTATTTTCTCTGGTGAATTAGTCAACAGCCGAGACCATCTGGTTCATTCAAAAACTTTCATTTCGTGAGCTTTATTAGCTGCTCCCTTGCCCTTGAAAGGATCCTCGGGGTTATTCAGCCAAAAATCACTCTTGATTTCTTCCTGCTTGTTAACACAATGTGTCAGTCAGTAGAAACCTGGTGTAGTGCTGGTGGAAGTTCAGAGCTGACCTACATTCAGAGACATATTTATACTTGCCTCCCTTCACTGGCTTTCAGGGGCAGAGCAAGCCCAGCGCTTGAAGGGAACCGCCTGTGATAATGAACGGATCTCTTCCCTTAAATAGAACTCCCTGTTCACTGTGTAGTTTGACCTGCCTGTTGCAAAGAGTTTCAGCTGGTTCAGAAAGAGACCTTTGCAGAGACAGCCCTTAATACCTCCCTTATTCTGATGGCAGGACGTTACACAAGGGGAGATCAGGAGCCTGCTTTGTGCTGCCTAGAAATGACGACTCCAGTGTGAATACCAATGTGACATCCCTGCTCTTTCTGGTGGATTACGACCATACATGTTTGGTTTTGAGCAGTTTCCTGAAAGAAAGTTTAGTGGTGTACACAGTACAAAATTTCTGCAAGTAATTAAAATGCTCCTGTGCCTCAGCTGGTATTCCCTCCCTGCCCCCCCCCCTATATTTGAAATTCCATTTCTGAATCAAACCCAAACAATGTGAATCCCACCCTTTCATCCATCTTCAGAGTTCTAGAGTGGAGCCACCACCCTGGGTGTCACCACCCTCGCAAGGAGGTGGGGACAGCAGCCTGACCAGTGTCAGACCTCTAATGCAGCCGCAGCCGCAGCAGCAGCGGCCGCTGTGCCCCGGGACTGCCTGTGTCTCTCTGCTGCTACCAGCCAGGAGCAGGCACAAGGCAGGGGCTGGCACTTCACCAGACAGCTCCACGCTGAGCTCCCAAACTGACCTGGCCAGGAAGCAGAGAGCTTCAGATGCCCTCTAGCTGCTTCTTTATGCCGGCAAGGAAAATTACTCCATGAAATAGGAGATATTCGCCACCTGAAGAAATATTCCATAATGTTATTCCATTCTTTTAATATTAGAGGAATAATGACAAAAAGCGAACAAAAGCAACTCACCCCCCTGCCCCAGAGTACTCCCAACAGGTCGGCCAGGGCAGAGGGAGGAACCTGCTGTGGAGAAGCTGTTCTGACAAAACTCAATGTAGTTTTGAAAACCCCAGGGAATGGGCCTCACTTCTTTTTCCTGTAGATGTCCGGCCTGACAACTGACTTCATTCGAAGTCCAACTTCCCTCTTTGTCTCCTGATCAAGGCATATTGGAAAGGATTACATTTCACAGAGTATATACAGAGGAGCTGAAGGAGCAAGGATGCAGAAATAAAATAAAGATACAAAAACAAAATACAAACAACTAGCCTGGGGGGGAAATAAGCCTAGTGCAAGCTAAGGTAGGAAGTTAAGTTGTTAAAGCTCTTATAGGAAAGAGCGTTTTTGCTGCTTTTTTTTTTAAAAAAAGAAAAAAATATTGCTTTGCAAGAGTTTAAACTCCACCAAAAAAACCCACTTATTTCACAATCGAAGATTTTAGCTGAGGAGTTATAGCAAGACACCAACTGCAGGGCAATTACACTGGGAGAACTGGACTGATTTGCAGCTCCCAGAACCATGGCCGGCTGTCAGTGGTCTGGAAGCTACATAAAGTTCCTATTACAGAAATGACTCCCTAAAGGATTTGAGTTGTGGCCTTCCTTTCCCAAATCAGAGAAGCAGGTTCAGTTAGTCTTGACATCTTTCAGACTAACCAGAAAAACCCAAGGTCTAATGAGAACCTCTTATTCTGAATGACAAACCTAATGCATCTGCAGTAACATTTCATTTTAGCAGTCTCCCAGTGGCATGAAGCACAGCAGGTTGGAAGGAGTCAGGAAGGCTCAGTGCTTTAGTATTTAACACATTTTAAATGTTCTATCATATAAGATAACAAGCAAGTCTGAGGTCAAACTTACAGTGTACCTGGCGAATTTAGAGGTCCTGTTGAAAGTCATTGCAACTTGTTTGTAAAAGCTTCAAACTCTGCAATGAGCTTCTGTAAACATAACCCTGCTACAAGCAGTTTTCTCTGAGTGCTGCACGACAGTCATGGTGTATGCTTTTTGTATTTTTTTTATTTTTTTTTTTTTTATCAGTGTGAGAAACAAGCCCACGTATATAAAAATTTTATTGGGGACAAAGTCAGTGGAGCAAAGAATACAGCGCTGGGCGCAATGGCACGCCCTGGAGCCAAAGGGGCTCCCTTTTATTGTATAAATGGTTACATATTCATCTACTCTAACACATATGCATCACTACTCCAAGGATAGGGAGGGAATATTACAATTAGTTCCAAGAAATCATGAACATATCCCCCCACCCCAAATTCCTCCCGTCGCGCTTGCGCAGTGCTCCCTGGGGGTCGTGGGCAGGGGGCTGCAGATGAAGGCTCGTAGTCTTCTTCACTGTGTTCGCTCGTTGACCCTTATTTCTGCACAAACTCAGTCCTGTGGTCACGTACACCTTGTCCTTCAGGTCTGGGCTAATTTTCAGCTCCTCTGTCTTTCTGGCTCAGTGGTTTCAGTTCCTCTCTTATCTCAAGGACAAGAGGTACCAGGGATGGCCCATCCTGTTCTTTCTCATTCCATTGCAAAGGAGTCACCGCCCTGTGATATGGACCATCTGGTGAGCATCCCAAAGGAAAAAGGGGGGGCTGTTGGGTTGGTGTTTCCTCTGATCAATCCACCCCCCCTTCTCTTTTCCCACTAGTAAATTATTTTACTTTTCTTAAAATTTGTATCATTGTACTAATAATAGCTTTAACCTAATTCAATAAAAGTAATTGTTTAATTACTTTTAGCGAAAGCAAAATTCTTCTATTATTTATCACAATCAGCAAGCTTGACAGAAAAGATGTAATTTAGTGCAAGATGACTTAAATTTTGAGTGTATGGTAGTGAAATCAACCTCCGGTAGCAAGTCCTTAAGTAGTCTCCAGATGAACAACCTCCCTGGCAACTGATTTCTCTGGTGTATAGGTTCAACTGTTTAGTCTTCCAAGCAAAACTCCCCTCCCTTGGCTGCTCTCTGCATGTTCCCCCTCACGCAGGCTGCTTGTCATATGGAGTCTTGCCAGCAAACGGGAGCAGGGTTTTGTAATGACCAGCTGGTAGAAAGAAGGAAAGTGCACTGTGGTTCAGGGCTCAGAGCTGCAAGGCTCACTGTTTAAATCAACCTTTAAAGACCACAGTGTTAAAAGTTATACTGAGCACCTGCCTGTTGCTAAATATTGGCTTTCGACAAGGCAATCTTGGACTTTTCTGGATGTACAGTAATTTAGATATTTGTTCCCTGTAATGAGGACAAAGACTGAGCAGCTCCATCTTACTGGCGACAGTTACAAACTCTGAGCAAGACAGATGCCAAGACCATCTGCTTCAAGAAAGACAGCCTTCTTACCAGCAAGTTGCGTGAGAATATGTGGGTCATTTCCTCCTCTCGCATATGAAAAAAGTCCAAGAAAAAGATGGCACAAGGCCTAAGGAACCATCAAGTTTCCCAGGCAGAACTCCAAGAACAATGGAGATAGATAATTATCTGTAAAACTTCCACCGTAAAAGTAATTGGTATTAATAAAAGTGGCAACATATTAGCACATAATTTCTGAAAGTTACAGATGCAGGATCAAGAGGAACAGAATTATGATGCTTCAACAGCAGCCCTGCACTCCAGCTTGTGTCTATTCCTTCCCGGCAGCGTGACATGCTTCCCTCCAGCCCTCCCCAAAAGCTCCTTTCAGCTTGAATCACTGTTGCATTCTCCACCTAATATCAGGGGAGAACGAATTGGGGGAACTCAAAACATGCTCTTCCCCTTTCCTCCCAACCCTGAATTTTCCCTGGCTCTGTCTGCTCACACGCTCAGTTCAGCCTAGGGGTCCTCAGTCTAGACTTGCTCTGACTAGCATTTGTAACAGACCAATTTCTGGCTAAACATGAAATTGGAAAGATAAGAGGAGGACATGATTCGAGTTAATTAGCTCAGCAAGAAAGCTTTTCCCAGGTGGCTGCTGAAAAGACAAGTCCAGGCTCGCACCGCACAGACACGCGCCGTCTGTCCTTGTGCACAGCAAACTAGCTGACAACGTGAGTTTTGGAGTCTGCAACTCTCAAGCTGACAAGAGGGAATTATCCTCATAAAAATTCCCCCTTCAGGCTTCAATGCAAATGTGAGAAATTCCACAAAAGATTAACACGGTGACCAACAGTGCAAGGGACAAAGGATTTTATCTGAAAGTTTCTGGGGGAATTTTGATTCTCAGCTTGTTGCAAACATTTAATCCCAATTCACCAACTCCAGCAAAATTCATTCAGTCAACATTTCTCACTTTTGTTCCCAAAGCCAACACTCAGCATATTACTACTAAAGTTAATAAACTTATTTTTATACTTTGTGTGCATATATATATATATATATATATATATGAAATATACATATTTATTTTTTTACCTGCCTGGTGACACATGGGAAAACACAGTACCAACTACAGAGCCAGATATTTTGTGTATTATGATTTAAAGGCTTTTAAGCATTTGGGAGGTATGTTTCTGGTAGGGAAGCTAATACACATTTCGGTGAGAAGCTTTTGTACCTATCTGCTCTATTCCTCCTCTCCTCCCCAATTCCGTATTTATAAGCTGCTAATGGTCAGGGCACGCTGCCACATATCCACTTAGAAAATGTACTTGAAGAAAACTGTTCTAAATTATTTCAGCCCACTTTATACCGAAGCAGCACCCGGGGCACAGTGCGCACCAGAGCTCAACTCCCAGCTCAGGAGTCAAGTTTCCCAAGAACCACGTTGTAAATTCACCCCCTGTGACAGGGCAGCATCTCGCGCCCACCCGTACACCCAGGAGCTGAGACACAGGAGCAGCCTCCCCCCTGCCCACAGAGGGAATCGTCCTCAGGCCAGGCCAGACCATCTCTTCCCTCTCTCTCTCCCCAGGCTCTTCCATTTCCTACCTGTGTATCTGCACAGGTCCAAAGCTAGGCACTACCCAGGTACCACCAGAACAGAGCCTGGGAGAAGGGAGTGTGGGGTTTTTCAGGTACACAAGGCTACACAGATGGGAAGATAAACAGAAACATGGAAAGTTGATGCAGTTACACAGTGGCATGAATGGACAGTGGAAAGACTTCCAGTTCAGCTTTAGAGAGTTGACCTAAAAATGCGTAAGCTCCACGTGCACTCACAAAGGCCTAACTTCAGCAAGTGCTCTCTGAAAGAACAGAATTAGTTATTTTATTAACAAGACCAAACCCAACAAGAAACCCCACAAAACCACCAACCCCTTTCCTTCCCTCTACACAATTTCAGATTCTTTTCATCTCATCTACAGCAGCGCCTTATCTTCTATCCTGCTGTCAATTAAGGTGATTACTACTTTGATATGGTTTATAACTGATGAGCAGTGATTGGATTTATTATAAACAATGTAGTGTAATTCAAAACTGTAATTAAAGACTGATCCATGGGATAAATTCATTATATGTTTTTGTCTCCATTATGTGCTCAATAAAAGAGCAGATAGGTAGTTGAAAGGATTTTTTTTCTCCTGCATCCAACTTGCACAAACAGTGCAAGAGAATGAGTTTATCTAAACACTGGTATAACTGCAAATTAAAATACCAAATGGTAAGAAATGTTTTATAGGGACACTGCTAGATAGAAGAATTAAGATAAACAGACTTTTTATAAAAAGATTTATTAAAAATAAGTTCTTTAAAGAGAAAAGAGCGTGACATGTATATACATTAACCTGTCAAAACCTTTATGGGGTTTATAATACAATGTATTCCAAAGTGAACAAGAGACATTCACTTTTTTTTAATATGTCATGCTTGTTGGAAAGTAACAGCATATGGGAAGAGAAAAAAAAAAAACACAGAACTTAACACACAACCATTACAAGCAAAATCTTGAAATTGAGGACTTCTTGCAAAGATGAAACTCAGTGATCAGCACGATGATATTGTTAAATACAGACAGAAACCAAAAGTTTATGAATACAGTCTTCAGTTGATTCAGTTTATGTGACAACTGCCAGCTTCTGATTAGTTCTTCATTTCTCCTATGAATTAACATATCTTAACAAGTGGGTTTGTGTTCTGTAAAGGTACTAGTATTTTGAGGACAACAAAATACCACCCCAAACCAAACAAGCGCCTCTTTTTCCAGTTCTACTGGAGTAGATATCAAAGATTTCTTCTTAGGAAGAGCCACACAATTGCTGTTTTTTTTCCTTTAACTCCCCACATCTCTGTCAGCCAGAACCACAAAAACAGTTTTTCTTAAAATTATTTTATTTTACAAAAGTGTTTTGCACAAACAGTGACATGACACACTAGCACGTGATTCTGCATGCTCCAGATGACCTCAGCTTCTCATACCCAGAGGTCGTATTTAGAACTACAGCCTTTCAGCTGTGTCTTCTGAAGATTTCCCATTTTTTGGTGCACATGTACAGCTAGTTGAGAACTGCAGTATTACAAATGCCTACCCATCCTTGCAGCAGAATTCACTCTAATCTCAGATGTATGCAGGACTTAAATCTTCAGATCTCCGCAGCAGCCTCTTTAGTCCCACAGTTTAATAAGACCATCCCAGCCGCATGTAATGACTTTTGATGTTTCGTGTGGATGCCACACTGCACCGATACAGACTTTATCATGTGCTTTTAATCTGCTGTAGAGTTTTGTTGTCTTCCAGTCCCAGATGTTAAGTTTTCCATCTGCATCTCCAGATATCACGTAGCTACATTAAGAGGATTAAAATAAAAGCTGTATCGTGTGTGAAGACTGCTTGCATTGTAATACTACATTGAGCAACAGAAAAGAGCTTCACCCTGTCTGACAGTCTGCAAACATACCTACCAAAGAATTAGCATTCATGCTGTGCTTTAAAGCGCGCAAGTCTGCAGAAGGTGATTCATCAACTGCGAGGTAAATGTGCTAAGCAATGTGATTATACCATACACTGTGTTACTGGAACTAAGGAGAATACAACAGCAAAAGAGAAAGTGCCATAAGTTTATCTGAAATTTATAGACACTTCCCAGTTTTTTCTCCAGTTTTGCTGAGGTTATTCTCCAGTGTTTATAGTAATGAATATCTTATGTACATACAGTGGTAAATGTATGGGCATATTTCTAAGCAAATAGGATGAGAAAGGTGGTTTTCTGAACAATAAATGAGGATACCTACACCGGACCTGCAAACTGGAAAAACTGGGCAAGTCAGAATCCCAGGGACTCTAGGCAAGTGCATACTGTGAGAATGAACCCTGTGCTGCAGACCATGTGCGAAAAGCCAGATACGAGTCAGAAGCAGAAGCCTCCTGTGCTGCACCAGAGCTGGGCAAAACAAGGGGAGGCTCCGGATGGTTTAACAGCAACTTAAATCATCTTTGCAGAATGGGGAATCTGGATTACATGGCCTGTTTTCTTAATGTTGCTCAGAGCAACCACTGAGTATAACTTAGTCCTATCAAATGACAAGGGTAAACTTTCTGTTATGCTGTTTAGTTCTCTGTCTGATGCTGAGTTAACAGGATGGCTGTGCATCAATGAATGTTGCAGAGGACTCAAAAAGAAATTTAGTGTCTGTGCCAGCAAGTCTTAAGATGAAGCTCATTTCCACAAAAACTTACCTCATGTCAGGTGAAAAATCCACTTGACAAGCGTAGCCAGCTACCATGTGACCTTTGAAAATTTTCTTTTTGTTTAATCTGAATCTGTTCTGAGCTCCAAAAATCAGAATTTGGTTATCCATCGACTGGCAAGCCAACCATTTCCCTGTGAGTGCAATAAACAAACGGTGGTATCAGAGTGCTGCATTTGAATAAACAGACTTAACTGGAATGTTTTAAGAGATTTTTTTGTAACTTCTCTTGCACTATCTTAATCCAGGTTTTCACTATGTAACGGGGTTCTAGGTAGCAGCTGATATTACTTCTGTCTGGTACAACTGCCAAGAGGCAAAACCTTGTGTTTGACAGGATTTGGGGAGCCTATTCCTACAAAAAGTATTCAGGACTCTAGAAAAGCTCTAGCCATTACAACTGTGTGCTGCATCAACCCCACTGATTTACTGCTAAGTTTTACAGCTACTGAGTAAGCTTCCTAGTGTGCATAATCAGGTAATTCAGATGAGAGGAAAAAATCCCACCTAGCTGCAATCTATTTGATTACCTGTTTTGTGGGTACTCTAAGATGGTCACCTCTTATTTTCCTTATGGGAAAAACAGGTCTAAGGTAGACTCAGGAGTTTGAAAATCCTTACGTATTCTCTGCCCTAATGGAATGCAATTTAATAAAGATACTTCAGTCAAAGAAAAAAAAAAACCTCAGGCTTTTCTAATCTTAACTCTAACTCATTTTGTGTGTTGGCAGTACATTAACTCCTGCCTGAGAATCCAGTGAAGATGATGTGCTACAGGACACCATCGAACAGAGACTTCTGCCTGAACTCTGCATATCGTCACTGCCTTTACAGTGTTTTACGCAAACTGCGATAACATAAAATGTGCTGACTTGACTGTAAATCTGATCACACTTCCAGCTACTAGCTTGGAATCTGAGGATTTTTTTTCAGCCTCCCATAAATCAAATCAAGTGTGTACCCCAAGCATGTTATTCTCCTCTTCTACTTTTTAAAAGGTCTGTTTCCTGCATTGCTCAGGAGGAAAAATTTAATTGATGACATTCATAAATCAGTGCCTCTAAGCAGAAAAGTTCCACATCTGTAAAAATTTCAATTTACTTTTCTTTAAAGGACTCATTTAACTCCCAAATGATGCATGATGTGTCTGGCACAATCTGTAGTGTAACTATGCAGAAAGAACTTGTTTTGTGCAATACTGGACTACTGCAGGTCAAGACAATGTTAATTAATGTGACAGGTGATATCTTGAGCTGAAAAGATAACTATTTCATTCCTAACATCATTTCCTGTCTCATCTCAGTAATCAAATACTCAAATATTGGCTAGCCAGAACTGGAAAAAGAATGAGAAATCCAGTATTTCAATGTGGAAGTATGAGATGAACTGAAAAACTGGATCAGAATTCATCAAGTTGTGGAACTTCAGAAACCGGGGTTGAAAAAGGCCAGCTTGGGAAACTAACATTTTTAAATGCAGTTACCTCTTTCTCCAGAATCTTCCTTTTTATATTAGAAACCCACTTCTACTGTTAAGAATAAAATATTTACAATGCAAACCAAATACAATTTGATGCTGATAGCTGGCCAAAAACGTTAGCTGTGCAACAAGTTGATCAGCCACTACTGAGCATAATGGGACTGTTAACTGTAAATCTGGCAACACTTCAATAATGTTGACACTAAAGCTATTTAATATTGGCCAAACCAGATAACAGAGATTTTGTCCTGTTAGAAGGATTTTCAGTGATTACTGGAAGCACTAAACCTTTATATCCTTCAGTTTGACTCTTACTGAAGAACATAAACACCAGTGAAACATTAACATACAGAAACACTGAAATAATTTGGGATTTCTCTTATGCAAGACTTATGTGGGCTATATTCAGAACAGAAAGGAACAGCATTAACAGAATCATGTACAACACCGGTTTTTGCTTTAAAGGTGGCACTACAAGGACTGCTGAACTTGCTTAGTACTTTGCAGCCACTGTCAGTTCCCACCATTGTTTCTCTTAATATTTTAAATACAGCGAAAATCACATCATAACTCTGTGAAAAGAAAAAGTCCTTTTGCCCTGTCTGGATTTAATTTAATACAGTTATCCTGATATAACCCCTGATTTTGACATACTTGTTCTTCTTAAGACTGCTAAATCAGAACAGGATCCAGTCCAGTCTTGGAATAAATGCACATAGTGATTTCAGGGGTGAGGGGGAGTGGTGTGGGGTGACAGGGGGATGCAACACGGCAACATTACAGAGATATAATCAGTCAGACACGCCTACATAAACTAGGTCTAAGAAGGCACTAAAGCTACCTACCATTTGGAGACAAAGTCACGGCTGGCATCGAATGCATACTTGGCTCAGCTATGTACTTGAAGTCTACAGGAATGTCCCTGCAAAAGGAAGAAGTATGTGTTTTATGAAGACATGGAGATGTTCCAAAGGGCTGCCTCCAGTCAGCTGGTTTACTCAGCCACTGCCCCATGGAGAACATATGGTGGTGTCCAAAGGAAGAATGTGCAAAAGCTCAAAAATATTATGACAGCCCACCTAGAGAGCTCCAGCTGTGAAGCCATCGACAGGATAACCACTGATAGAGTGAATTTACACCAGTGAAATGACCCAGAGTCTAAAGTAGAATCATAATTCCAATAGTTAAAGAGTAAAACACAAGGATAATCTATTGCCTTCAGTTTAACTGCAACTCCTACAAATTCTTATGCAAGTAGCAAGAATAGACTGATATATGCATGTATTCTATTGGAATGTCTTACTGACTTGAGTTTTAACTAGAATGTTTCTCCCCCCCTTTTTTTTTTTTATTTTTTGAAAACAGGAATCTCTCTCATCTCTCTGACAATGCCCGCTTCCTCCTGATCTCCCCAAATGGGATGCCAACCAATCCTAAATGTTCACAGCTGAACTGAACTGTGAACTCCCCGGTCTCAACTGCAGAGTACTGTGCCAGTGTATCTTAAGAACAGAACACTGTCCTGTACAAAGGCCTAGGGAAAAAATAAATACAGTCTAATCCTTATTCTGCAGAACTGTCATTTGGTTTTGACTATGTAAATTGAATTACTAATGGTCCATGCATATTCACAGTATTCCTCACACCCTACACTAGGAGACTGGTGAAAAAAGTAAGGCATGCATGTCTTTCTCATTAAGCAAAAGAAATCTCCATCAGAAAAATAGATTTGATTAATGTATTCAGCAGAAAACACAAGCAAAATGCTCTGTAGCAACATTAATTAATACAAAGGGGATGGTTATGACCTCATTGTCTAATTCACACAGTAGAAGGGCAGCTGGGACACTATCAGAGCAGTGACCGTGGGTGGCTGCCTTGTACTAGCTGATCGAGCCTTGCTGGATGGCAACATGGTCAACATTAGCAAAGTAATTTCCATGCTATTTTATTGTGGAGTAAGTGATTTCTATCATCTTGTGTTAAGCAATGTGCACATGGGCAGCAGGGTAAGAACACTCTCTATTGTTAGGAAGCAACACAAATGCTCCCGTGAGTTAAAAGTTAAAATCATTTACCCCTCAGAATAAGTAGGGCAACCCACTTAATACACACTGTGGATAAGACCATGCCCATGGACAACTGGTTTCCAAACAGGCAGACCTAAGGCTACTGTTGGACAGTAAATCTGTAAAGGAATAACAAAAAGTCCACAATATCTGAGGCTGACCAACATGACAGCATAGGAAGTGCAGCCCCCTGTGCCCTGTCCTACC
The DNA here is from genome assembly GCF_018691265.1 of Tyto alba. Taxonomy (NCBI): domain Eukaryota; kingdom Metazoa; phylum Chordata; class Aves; order Strigiformes; family Tytonidae; genus Tyto; species Tyto alba. Next base: position 111,557 of record NW_024881316.1, read on the forward strand.
CTTTTCCATCAATTCTCAAACAGCTTCAAACCCCACCTGCAACTAGGTCATCGCTGTAATAAGGCCAGATCCTGACCAGCTCCCACCATCTAACACTCCCTCAGCCCACCAGTCACCTAGAGTCCACAACGTCACGTAAAAGCAATCTCACTGGAAGCCCCATTTAAAAAAGTCTCATCACAGAAGATGCATCTCCAACGCCAAATTGTACTGCAGTGAAAAATTTAAATGCAGCACAGGCTGTCCTGCCTTCTCTCCTTTTACAAATGAAGGCAGGCTCACCTACTGGAATTTATTCAAGACAGCTCTGCTTTATGCTGCAGCCTACCAGACACACAGACAGCTGCAGGATACGCTGCATTAAACTATTGGGCAGAATAATTAGATACATCTATGTTTCACATTTGCTTCCAGTCAAATTGCTAAGTAATTTCAGACTGCTCCCTTAAAAAAAACTTTAAAAAAAATTACCAAGAAAGATGCTGTCATGGTTGCCCGACCTCAAAACTCATGTGATATATTGTTTGTTCAAATTTTAAAATTCAAAGATCTTCAAGTCCTTTCCTACTTCATAGCATTTCAAAGGCTGACAAGTTTTAAATATCAAAAGTAGTATTTACTAGCCAAGATTTAGAAATGTGATACTCTGAGGTTCTAATACAACTTCTTCCCCAAGCAGGAGAGAAAAATCCTTTTAAAGAAAGAAGGGAAAAAAAAACCAACCAAACAAACCAAAACCAAACCCAACCCAATTTTGGGATCTACACATCATGAAGAGCTCTCTCAGGAGACTACAGCATCTTTACCAGGAACGATGGAGAGAAAAGGCCTGCTGAGTGGTATAGTTTTTAGATGAGAAGCCTAAGCCTGTCTGGATAACATCCAAGCTACCATTGTACGGTTCTTGCTTTGCTAGCCGACTTGAAAGTAAAAGGAAATAAAAGCTTCCAAGGTCAATTGCCCAAATCATGTCACTGTTCACCCAAGTAGGACCAGATGCATACAAAGCAAAGACAAAACAACGTTTTGCATTTCTAGAAGAACGAACACAAAATATGATACCCATGCCAACTTTAATATCCCTGCTGTAACAATACAATCACATGAAATGCAAAAGCAGACACATTTTAAAGTACTCCCACTAAGATTCCTAAAGAAACCATTTAATCTGCAGGAGTCTGGGCTATACTTGCAGGATGAACTTTCAGCAATCAGCCAAGTGCAATTCAGCGTACAGCACAGTGCAGGCTATGCACAGGATGAACTCTTGGGGAAAGGAGATTTAGATTCTCAGAAGAGAAGTTCCTCGCTGTGATGAAGTCTGACAGGGCATCCCATTACCAGCTCTGGCCAAGTCAAAGTGTTTACAAAACATACTACAAAATTCCTCTAGACAATTGAAGCTAAGCAATTAGACCAGCTTTAATTACTGGCTTTTAAGGCCATACTCGGGTCATAATTACTTCTGCTTTGTTTCTGTAGGTTACTGAAGAAATATTGTGCTGAAAAGCATATGAAGAAAAGTGCCAAAAAGTGCCGGAACAAAATCACCCTAAGTTGCAAATAGTTATTCGAAGTGCAGCATGAAATAATTTGCCACAGAAGTTTTCAAGCTCCAAAAGCTTCTGTGGTGAATATATTAACTTAGTTTTAATGCACTGTAAAAATCTGGATCTTGAAATTATAGAAATATGCCTACAGACCAATTAACCTATATGATGGCAGGTTGTAGAGGAAGCTTTTCAAGTTATGCCCAGGAAGACAGCATTACGTTTGCTTTTTATAAAACAAAAAAAAATCCCTGATGACTGTATTACAGAATATTGCCTACAGTTGAGTTCCCTATTATTTGAACAAGGGAGCTCTTTCTTCCGCGTACAGCAAGCTCAGTACATATTTTTTCTTCAGGAGGAAACAACTTCTGCTACTGGAACAATCAGGTTGTGATGTTCCCATGCCAGAACCTTTTTGCCTTTCCTGCTTCTCCCCACAGAGTGACTAAACCCACCCACTTTGCTATTTATTTCAGCCATCAACACAAAGCTCACAAAACAAGGGCAATCCAATCTCAAGGCAATAACAGATTTGTGCAAGTGAAGTCATCCTCCCACTCACCAGAGAGGAGCCATTCCTTAGCTGATATGATATTGCGAAGATTTTTCCTTAAGGAGCTCAGTAAATGCATGGGTCTAATTATGAAGTACTGAACAGAGGCTCTCTTGGAGTGACACACAGCGACAGCATTACATGTCTAGCCTAAGCCTGGATTCCCCAACTTTGGTCATTACCACCGCTGCTACTGGCAGTGAAAGCAGCCCATCAGACACGCTGAGGGTTTTGCTGGATGCTTGGGTAACATTCAAATACCACAGATTGGAGTCTCTTTTTTTTTGTTTTGTTTTGTTTAAAAAAAAAAAAAAAAAAGCTAGGAAGGAACTGATTAGTCACAGAACTGTCAAACTATCATCCGTATTGTTCAACAGCTTTGCATGTGTGAACAGCAAAAGGAAATGGATACCTAAAGATATGGGAGTGATTATATCAAAATGAAATTTGAAATCCTAGAGAAAGCTTAAAAGTCCTAAGCTGAAAATGTTAGTACCCAGAACCTTCTGAAAAACATTTCAGATAGGAGAGATTTGGTTTTTTTCCCAGATATTTGGAAGCCATTTAAAATTCTGTTTCTTATGAATTTTTCTTGGCTAGACTTTCACTTTTCTGTCATCTATTGTATTCATACTGTGGGTATCAATGATCGCCAAAAAAACAGACTACCAGCAAACCAGAAATGAAGCTACACTAAACTAGTTATTTCATACATGGGCCAAATATTATATAATACTATGCACATCCAAGTTCAAAGCATTCAAAACTAATGTAACAGAGCAGGTATTTCTTTAAAAGGTTAATTAAAGGGCTAATACACCATTGGGGAAAGGAGAAAGAACAGAGATCACTAATAGAGTGCAGTGTGCTTCAGGCTGACAGGGCTGTCTTGTGCCTTGGGGGGGTGGGGTGGGGGAAAGATGAAATCTGTGATATGTCTCAAGCATTAGGCCGGAATAGGGTTTTAAAGCTAGCTCTTCCTCAGCTGGCTAGAAGTCAGTACAATCCAGTGTCCTATGTATACTTTTTAAAATTAAACTCTTTTCTCAGTTTGCTCATAAGTTAAAATTCAAAATTTTAAACTTACCATTCCCAGACTCTTAAACTCTTGTCATCGGATGTACTCACAAACCTTCTATTTTCATCCACAAACACAATGGTGTTGACAGCTCCCAAATGCCTATCATATTCCTGCACAATCTCACCACTTCGAATATCCCACTACAAATAAAAGTCAGAATAAGGCCTTGTTTTTCACTAAATACCAGAATTTTTAGAGGAAGAGATATTAAGTAGACATACCTGCACAATCTTCTTATCTGACATTCCTGCAACAAAGAGATTTTGTTTATCTTCGTCAGGATTGAACTTGACACAATAAGGAACCTTCCTGTTTGTAAATCTTGAAATACATTGCCCTGCAACAGAAAAGCCATTCACAGTGCATCAGGTTAGAAGTTCTATGGGCTGATTAGTTCTTCGCAGACATTGAAAAAAAACCATTCATTTTACTTTTACTTTACTAACAGCAGAAAATACTTATTTCAAATCCCTTGAGAGGATTAGAGTATAGATTTTACCCTGCTCTTTGATTAGATACTTCATGCGTTTGTATGCATGCACCTGTATAAACACATACAAACTGTTCTGTAGCTTTACTACAGTTTTCCAAACAATATAACTGCTCAGGACCTTGTATGCCATCAGGATATATCAAGAACATCAGGACGGGTCAGGATATCACAAGCTGACCTTAGGATCAGAGGTCTTCCTGACCAGAGACTTAAACTCAGGTAAGAATTCCTCAATCTAAACCTTGAAAAGGATAACAGTAATCCAACTGCAAAACAAACCACTGATGTCCTCTTACAGCCTCAGCCATAAATATCCTGATTACATGTTATCTGTAACTTACAGGAGCCTGTTTTAATCCAAAAGCTCCATAAATTATTCAGGTGTCTAAATAATTGAGTTCAGACTCAAGACTGGAGAATTTGACTTATACCTTTCTGGCTGTTACCTACATAAGACTAGCTAACCAAGATGCCTAACATCTTTTTCAAACAGGGGAACTTCCTGTCCTAGGAACAGACTTAAATTTAAAAGAATATTGAAAAAATGTCTCCTGTATCTTTTTAGCTTAAGAGACTACTTGGAGCAGATGTTATAGAGCATCTCCCAGGCAGTTTTGTGACAGCATGAGACCTGCCCTCCAACTCCCTCTACCAGCAGCGCAATTTCCACCACATTTTCTTATTTGGAGTGCTCTTCAAGTTCAGGTTAACAGAAAGGTCAAGTGAAATAATTCTTCTAAATTGAGCATATTTAGCTCTAAATTGTGATTTAATTACTTAACTTTATGCCCACAAATGTAAACATGCAATTAACTGATTTTGTAAAATTTTGTCTTTTTGCTGAAAATTGTTCTAGCATTACAGATGACTATCAAATCCCTCAAGTAAAAAGGTGTATTAAATACAGGTACATAGGTAGTGTCAATTGCACCATTACAGATAACAAAACATTTAGGAAAAAAAAGACTATCCATTCTGCAATGAAAGCCTAAACACCGAAATACAAGACGATATTAAGGATAATTGGAAACAACCTGACTGACCAATAATATATCTTGATATTTTCTGTTAATGAAATATAGTTCCAAGTAACAGCATCTACAAATACAAGCCTACCTGTTTCAGTGTCCCAGAGTTTAAGATAGCGGTCATATGCAGCACTAAGAAATCGAGTGCCAGCATTATTAAAACAGATGTCTCGAACAGCTTTACTATGTCCTACAAGATAGAAAAAATGCAATGATAAACCTTTATCCATTCATGCTTAATGTTTGGGTTTTTTTTTTTTTTTTTAATATATATTATTCCAGGGAAATGCTCCAGTCTTTAATAATGCAAAGAGAAGAAGAAAATCACTTAAAGTTCTTCATGAGCACTAAAAGAATGATTTGCATGAGAAAGAAAAAGTAACTCCTAAAGAACGATGAGAATAAAACCCCCAAACCCACACACCTCTAAAACACTGGAGAAACAATAGCACTGCACAGTGCCAACCACTGTGCATCATTCATAAATTGATATAAAAGAACTTTAAGTACTGTTGGCTTCAAAGATTGTTCTCTTGCAGTTAGGAATAGCATTTAGAAAGTCACAGTTAGGAACTGCAAGAGAAGTTTAAAACACTGTAATAAATGTCCACATCTAATGAAAAAGAGAGACAAACACTACAGGAGACACTTTTAAAGGAGAAGCATTTATAATTAGAAAACAGGCACAAAATATGGGAAATATTAGATCAGAAAATTAAGAATGTTTTCATCTGGTGTTAACCTTGTTACCCCTCAACCCCGATACTTTCATCTGATCACTGCATCAGACTTGTAGGAAATCTCTTTAGTTAAAATATTGGCACAGTAACTTAAATATAGCAAAATAGCAGGTGAACCTAGTTGATAAGAAGAACCTTTTGAGAAAAACAGTCAAACTGTTCAGAAAGAACAGTCTACTGAGAGAGAAATGTTTTTGAGCCATCATCTTTGTCACACTGCTGTCATCAGAAATATTAGGTGAAAAAAGACTTCTTTGTTGTAACTCAACATATATTCACACAGTGTTCTAGAAATGCTCCCATTTAAAAAGGAGAATCAGCTGCTTTTGTTCTGCATTCAAGGCTGCTAAAAAGTTTGTATTTCTCTCTCAGCTATCTGCTTTAAAAAGCATCTGTTACATGAACAAAGAAGGCACCTGAACCTAAAAAAAAAAGAAAAACACAACTTTCCCAGGCTTTTGCACTCAAAACTCAGCACAGAAGAGACCACCTATTTAAGGCGGGATCATCAGTCCATGAGATGCCCTCACTGCTGCTGTTCTCAACATAAATACCAGGCAATTTAATTTCACAACTTTGCCTTTGGAAAGGAGTCTTGCATAAAGTATTGATGACTGCAATATACTAATATTTTGATTTAAAGGTCATGAGGTGTTATACATCAACATTAAATTGCTTGGAATAATGACAAAGGTTCACTAAAAAGCTGCACTTTTTTCAATTCTTATTGCCAAGATCATACTGAATACCATTTGCCTTAGATTCCTACAGGTCCCTTCTGTGATAAGTTAATAAGCTAAGCTAAATCATACCCTTCCATGAAGTTGCTTTATACATACGTCAGTTTTTTTAAAACAAATACTATTACCAATGAATGTTCGTAGACATCTTCGATCACCATATACTTCCCATAGCTTGGAAAAAAAGAAAAGAAAGGCATGGGGAGAAAAGATGTCAATTGTTAAACAATAATTATGCTCAAATTAAGTGCAAAAATATATGGAAACATCTTTTAAGAAATTATTTACAAACATATAACATCTACTGATTAATCACAACTATCTACCCAGAAATTCACAAGAACGCTCTGTCACCTTCTTGTTAGCAAAACCCCCTTGAGATAACTAAAACCCCCATACCATATTCCAACTTCAAAACCTGAAGGTTTTGATAGTTAATAAAAACAAACAAAAAAAATATCATCAGCTTTCTAATATGATGTATGCTGGACTAAAATGAGATTAGTTCAAGACCACAAATGCTTTGGTAAAATACTTCAAGAAACCTATTGCTAGTTGTAAAACTAGGCTTCACAGAAAATTAATTATTATAATAACAAAGGCAATAATCTGAGGAACTTGTGACTTCCTAAATGCTATTACTAAATTATTAACACTGTTCTAACACCCACAGTCTTGTGTGTTATGTCTATCTTTGTTCCAACAGATTTGTAATTTAAAAATCAAGTGAGAAAAATAAAAGTAACGGACAAAAGGTATTTGGAAGAATTACCAGATGTTTAAGTATTCTAAAATGCATTGCCTGCATTCAGTGATGGTATAAAATATAACCACGAAAACAGAAGAAGAATAAAAGAAAAACTCACCTTAATTTTGCAATCCATAGAGCAAGACAACAGTATATGCCCAGATAGAGGAAACAATCTAACTGCACTGACACCCTGTAAATAAGGACATTAATTAAACAGTAAGTGGAGATTCTAGATATTTTATCAGTTCACTTGCCCTCTTTTCTAAGGAAAAAGCTAAAGCTTATGTTCATAAAATATACAGATACTGTATCTTCAAAAGAAATGACCTACCCACATTCCATTTTAGAAACTGCAATACATCTTGAACAATTGTTATTGGCAACAAATTGATTCACTTCCACAGCTGCATTTATACCCTCCTTCCACACTCACAACATTACCGTGGTAAACCACAAAGAAATACAAACTGTGGGTTTGGGCTACTGTTTCTGCATAACAAGCCTTTTCATGTGGGGCAGGTGAGGAATTTTTCCACAAAAAAATGTTTCTGGCCAGCTCCACTTCTCACATATACTTCCAGTGGCTTCTTCACACTGAACTCCTATTTCTTGGGCACAGCATCTTCACATCTACCTGTACTTCAGGTACTCCTTTCAGAGAAAGTCCAAAGAACCACCAACTACTCATGGTTTGATGGCTCCTTCCATGTAATTTTCATGTAATTTACTCCAGTCATTTTCCATCCAGTTCCTCCCACCCCTGGTTTGACTGGAGTGCTTTATCCTCTCTATTATTGTCTACTTATATCCCCCAGGTTTTCTAGATTGGTCAACCCGTCTTTCTCGTTTCCCTCGCTGATATCGTTATTCATCTCGTTTGAAGGGAAAAGCTATTTTATGCATCAGTCTGTTCTAATAGAATAATAGGCAGAGGAGTGAGTAGAGCTTCGAAGAGGAGATGTTATTCTGGAAAGCACTGATAGTTGCAGCTACAAGCTCTTTGATGCATCAATCATTAAAGAAGAGTTCAGAGCTGTGACTCAACTGAAAAAGGGTAAAAGCTAAAAGTGTTCCCTGTGTCCTCCCGTCTTCCATCTTTCAGATATCATTAAGGTGCTGTCCACTGCAGCACAGCATATTCCCTCAAGCAATACAGAAAATTAGAAACAAAAGAAGTAGCAAATTGAATATAACCTGGTGAAACACTTTTTTAATACCAAAAGTATGAATATAGTTATGGGCTCTGACACAAGAAGAAACTGAAGATGTTAAGCAGCATCATCAAATAAAAAGATTAACAAGGCAGACCTCTCAAAGATAACAGCTGTATTTGGGAAACCTGTAATGCTGATGCATCATAAATCACAAAACCTATGTAAATTTTCATAAGTTTGATATGAAATAGCCCTTAAGTACTTTTACTATAACAAAACAAAAAAAAAAGGCATTTTCAGGGATCTCTACAATTAGCCTCATGTGGTAGTTTAGGAAATAACTCCAAATCCCACAGCAGTCACTGAATAATATTTATCCTGTTAAGAGAGGCCAGGAAGTCACTATGCTAATAAAAAAGTATATGCAGGTAAACAACTGCATTTGAGCAGACAAACACCTTGTGTGAGCCTGTAATGCAACCAATTACATGCTTAATGTGGTGAAGACAAAAATACTCATTCTTTCTACTGATCAGTTTTATAGAAGTTACTAGCTTCAGACACAAAGTGAAATGGATTTTTATGATGCACGCTCACAAACATGACTTCCTACCTTTGTATGTCCAGACCACACATGGATTTGTTTCTTTGGAAGATAGCACTTCTCAGGTGGCACTGTAGAACGGAGGTTAACTCCAACATCTTGAGGGACATGAAGATACGATCTCCCCTGATAGTCATACATTTCCTTAACTGAAAAGGTAAACACAAAATTCTGAGAATCCCTGAGCCTGTATTTAATTGGTTATAATCTTTGAAAGGCTCAACAGCCACACACAATTAAGGCTTTTCTCAACACAGCTCCTCTGCTGTGAAGTGGCAGGAAAAAAACAAAAAACACCCCACTTCATAGGATACAGATGTGGAATCTTATTTGACATCTGTTAAGATCAAAATTAAGTCCTTTCAGCCAGTCTGCCTGAAATCTGATCATCTGAACGTTAAAACAATCTCCCCCTACACACCTTACTCATCATCAAACAGCAAGAGAGTTCCTCGGGTCAACAAGTGTTTGCTTACATTAACTGTACAGATTATAACATGCAACTCCAACCCTGGCATTTGCTTGCAATTCACATTCCAGCCAGTTCTGTGCGGTGTCACTCATGTAAACAGAATTACAAATCAGAGTAAAAAAGATCCATTTGGCTAGTATGAACCAATGTTGGTCAGCAGCAGCCAAAAGCTGTTCTTAAACTAGATTTAGTAAGTTATTGGACAGTCAGACACGCAGGGACGTATTGTGCATGGAAATGGGTATTTCAGACTAGACTTGTGTTGGATAGCCATGACATTAAGCTGTGCACTGATTAAATTAATTTCTCAGTTTCTGGGATATTGTTATAGCAGTTTTTGTTGTACAAGTGACCTCCTGCACAGTATCAATGTTTACACGTGTCTACCAAATGGCATATTTCTGGAATGGTTGTGCTTGAGAAGATCATTTTCAGGGAGAGACCATGAAAAGTTGGATACAAAATAAATATTCTATAGGAGGCTCAATGGCTAAAATTTCAGGTTTGTTATGTTCATCACCATTGAATAAATATTGTCATGATCTACTACATATAAGCAGAATCAAGTACTGATGTCAGCAACACGTATCTCATAGCTGCTTCTTTAATGCATGTTAAGAAAGGATGCTCCACCTTGTGCACCTGAACCTGGCTGTAGAAAGTGGTAAACAAAGAGAACCTTGGTTTACCCAACTATCTGTGCCAAGCAGTATAAGACAGGGCTGTTCTGCATGTAAAGAGTTGAAGTAACAGTTTCCAAAAATCACTTTATTTTACTTACTTACCAAACCATTTTCTTTGAAGGTATCACATGCTATAGGCCTCCAGAGGGCAATTATTATTTGATATGAAATTATTCATAGTATGACAGCAAGAACATTTACATTAAGAATTGAGGAAGTATAAAGTGATTTTCTAAATTGTATGTAAGCCATAAATCAAAGCACTACCTGCTGATGAAAGTACTGACACATAAAACTGCAGTAATTTTGAAGTTGAAGCTAAGCCAAACTCATAATGTTAAAATGTTTGCCCTGTAAAATAGGAAAGGGATATGTGCATTTAGTAGCATTAAAAATAAATAAATAAAACTAGTACCCTGAAAGATGACATTTCCACACTGTTCTTCACAGTATGAAGTGGAATTAGTCCAAGTTTATCTCTTTTCCTGTCCTTTATGCTTATGCCTGTGAGCGCTATTATCTCCAATAAAGAAACATTGAGGTGCCTCAGCGAAACTGCTGAGGCTGTCTGCCATCCTTACTAATTAACACAGCAGGCAAGAAAACACACTGAACAAGAAAATGAGAACAGGCAGGAAGATGCCATTACCATGTAATATAGTCTTCTCCTCTCCAGGTTTATCATCTTCTAGTTTTCCTCTCTTCTGCCTCTTAGCTGTTATTTCATCCAACTCTTTCTGTTCTTCCTGGAAAAATAAAACATGATCTTTCTCAAATTCAGCATTCAGAATCACAAAATCCAGTAAAAAACATTAAGTACTACTGTTTACTTATTATTAAGAACACATTTATTTGCTAAATGAGATTAGAAATATTCTAAGCAGCAATAAAGAGAATACACATTAATCAAAACCAGAATAGTTTGAAAAGCTATATACACTGAAAGAATTAAATATAACCTTTTTATTCATAGACCACAGCTAAACATCACTGACTGAATAAGAAGGATGTTCAGTGGTTGGAGAGCTGGGGATATGTGTGTGTTATTTTTTGTTGTTGCTGTTTTTTTCTTTTTTAAAAAAGTTTTACTTTCAGTCATTTTCAAACTACTTCCATTTATAAACATCTTTTAATCAGACTCTACACACAGATACAATTAATTTCATTTCCAATCAGTCTTGCAAATAATCGAATGCAGACTATTTGGAATACCTTATTCAGACATACCACCTGAAGTTTCTATCACCCTGAAGCATAACTTGGACAAACTACTCATGCAGCTTGATCTCTGTTAAAACCACTGCAACATACTTACAATTTGTATCTATTGTGTTGAAGTAGTACTTACTTCTGATGGTTTGGCTACTTCTTTTTCATCAATATACTTTGCCCATGGTCCCAGAAAACCATCAATATTAGATGCATCATTCTCCTTGAATTTCTTCCTTTTTTCAATTTTCCTTTGTCCTGTTTCAAACACTGTTAAACCTGAAGAAGGAAACAATACACTGGCTAGCTGCTAACTCTGAATACAACATCACAGGTCACACCATAGTCAGTTTAAAAGAAAAAAAACAAACACACACACACATCACCATCACTCCTTCCAATACACACAGCAAAATGGAAAAAAACATTTGAGCAAAATTGGTCAAAGCATTGCTAACTTCTCTAGCTATGAACACTGCTAATTATGTACAGTAACAGAGGAACCACTTAAACTGTGTGTCATGATTTGTTTTTTAACCATTCAGGTACCCATGCATTTTTAACAAGTCTGCAGACTGTATGAATACCTCAATTTTTGTACTTTAAACAGGGCAGTGCTTGCAAATAGAGTCCTAGCAATTGGCTTCTGATCCCACTCACCCCTCTCAGTTTCCAAAAAAAAAACCCCCAAAAAACAAAATAGAACAAGTCTTCCAAAATGCCAACCACAACTGCGTATTTTAATTTAGTAAAAATCTATAGAATCATAAAATGATTTTGGTTGGAAGGGACCTTTAAAGGTCAACAAGTCCAACCCCCTTGCAATAAGCAGAGACATTTTCAACTAGATCGGGTTGCTCAGAGCCCCATCCAACCCAGCCTTGAATGTTTCCAGGGACGTGGCATCTACCTCTCTGGGCAACCTGTTCCAGTGTTTTAGCACCCTCACAGTAAAAAATTTCTTCCTTATATCTAGTTTGAATCCACGCTCTTTTAGATTAAAACCATTGCCCTTTGTCCTGTTGCTACAGGTCCTATTAAAAAGTCTGTCCCTATTGACATGGTCATCTACCTCCAACCACTATCTTGTTCTTTCATATGAATGCTAGTTTTTCACTAATGCTGTGCCCTCAGATTTTCATCTGTCAAAACCACTAAACAATATAGACATGAGAGGAAAAAAATTAAAAGACATTATAGTAATGACTTAAAAGTTTTTCAAGAGATTGTATATACAATTATGAGCAATTTTCAATGTTTTTCTACAGCATCAGGAATGCTCATCTAGTGCAAAGCAACCAAAAAGCTTTGTATAAAGGGAAAACGGGCAATGTAAAAATTAAAGCAATGATCATATGAAGGAAACATACATTAATCAAGAGTCTTCTTAAAATAAATTATTAAAATTCCATTATGAAAAGATTGGTTTTTTATTTTTGAAATTATTTAAATCTTGGCCATTTCTGTCTAATGTCTGTAGCTGCTATACTGAAATAAGTCTATTTTCTTTATCTTACTTTGGAAGGAAAGAATGAAATAACCTTGGATATATTCAGTGGAAGAGGACACATAAATAAAAAACCTTCGTATACACCTTTGTATGTGAACAAGATACTAGGAAAAGACATGTAAGGGAAAGCATAACCATAAAGTTTACACAGCTACAATCTTCAAATGCAAACAAGTCAGTTTGAGTGTTAAATATCTTGTATCAAAGTATTAATTACAATCCCATGCCTCTGGTGGTCAATCCTCCCAGTGGCCAGATATGCCTTTAACATCTGGCAGCCTTCCAATGGTTTTTCTTTTCCAAATAATCCGAACATCTTAACTCTGCTAAACAGAGATAACATGCAATTCCCAACTGGAGTGCTAGAGGTTGTATACAGAGTGATCAGTTTGCTACTAAGTAGTACAGTTAAGGTGATTAGCCCAGCATATAGGTATCTTGAAGCAGACCTGATAATTTTAGGTAAAACAGAATTGAAGTGGACCAAAAAGCTGTTTCAAATATACATATGAATTCTATAAATGCAATGGCACGTGCTAGGTTCCAACTGCAAATCCTAACCTGAAATTTGACACAGTAGCCTGAAATATTTGCTACTTCAAGAAAACAAAGCACTCCAATATCTCTCGTCCCTCTTCACATTACAATTGCAACACATCTTTCTTTATTGTGTCTTTGGCCACAGGTAAGTCTCTCATAATTCCTTCCTTTGCCAATACCTATTCAATTTCTTAGTAAAGAAGAAATGGAAACAGTTATCAGTTACGAGTCATTATATGAGATTCTGAACTAATTACCTTGGTTTTTTTCAGCTTCTTCTACAGAACCAATATATTTGGTAGCAACTTCAGGGTTATCTATAGAAGGATCTAATGCATAACCTAGAATAAAAGGATAAATTAAATACTGTTAAGTCAAGCTTTTTAGTTTTGTACAACTTTTGTTACTTCGTGCCCCCCCTCCCCATCAAATTTTTTCCCGTTGGCTTTCAAGAAGCTAAGGATGAGGAAGGTTTAATACTTTGAAATCCCATCCACTTTTCACTTGGCCTGAGTATTAAGATTACTACCAAGCATTACCATGAGGCCTTTGAGTATGCATTGTTGCCAGAATGCTTAAATTTGCACAAGATATAGAAGGAAATAATTACAAGAGAAAAATGTCAACATAAGATCCATTGGGAGGGTTGTCACAGGAAGCAACGTCACAGAATCTTTCTGGTGGGAAGGGACCTCAGGAGGCCCCTGGCCCAATACCCTGCTCCAAGTGAGGTCAACACTGATTTCAGACCAGTTTGCTGAAAAGCAAACACCAGATTTTGAAATGCCACAGCAACTTCTTCTTGTTGTACCATGGCATAAGGAAAAGACTGGCTCAAAATCTTATGGTAGTGACAAGTGATTTTAAACAGATGCTGCTCTAGTCGAGGCCACTGTTCCTTGGTTTGTGAAGCCAGAAAGTCACACCGAAACCAGCCTGTTGCTGCTACACACAGAGCCCCCTGAGTACAGCAGCAGCCTCTGGCGCTGCAGCCCCCGGCCCTGCCCACCACCTCCACCGGGTCACAGGGCTGGCGGCAGCTGGAAGGAAGAGGACGGAGATGGGGAAAAAATTAAAGCAAATGAAGGTTACTATAGCTTTGTGCATATTCTGTCTCCCCCAACAGAAAGTATTTCATCCTCCTCCTGCCAGAGTTGGGAACGGTTGTTCCTTTGACTTGAAAGCACTTGCTTTGACCAGCATGGCTGATATCAGAGGTAGCAGCAACGACCTTTAATTTTTAAAAGAATTAATTAATCACATATTCATTTGCTGATTTCAGATATTGAACCTCATTAATTATAAAAATACAAACTAAAACAACAAAATCTGCTGCAATTACTCTTATAAATAATTTATAAAATGTACCACCATTTAATAGATATCCAGGATATTTACGATTTCTGATATTGAGGTTCTCATTTTAATATGCATATCTTACAGTTTTTCTCCATTTCTCCTGAAATGGATAGCATGATCTTATGAGAACAAGATAGATACATAAATTCATCTAATTTCCAAGGAACAGGTGCACTAAACAGTTACTGACCAACATGGCTTTTTTTTGGAAAAGACTGCACCCTGGTGGACATATCACCAATTTTTATTAAATATTACTCAAGTGACAAAAAGTCCCTTGAGGACCCAATGATAATTTCTCCGTATCAGGAAAGAAGAAAAAAAAATAATAAACAAAATGCAGCAATGAAGATATTAAACCACCAGTAAAAGTAATCACACACACAAAAATCAAATAAATCCTACCGGATACAATGTACTACTTATATTTTTGTTGATTCACAGACACAACCATGTAGGCATCACCTCGTCCATGCCAGAGACCAATGGCTCATAGAAGCACTTGGGTGCATACAAGCTGAGAACCTACCAACACTATCCCATTAGCCATAGGAAATCATCTCCTCAAGTATTTCTCAGAAAGACTACTGTCCTAGATGATCCAGTTCATAAAAAGATGCTTGGAAAAAAAAAAAAATATTTTTGCAATTTCTAGAAGAGCCATTACAAGGACACAGCAAGGGTTCCCATACAAATGGAGCAATCCACCTGCCGATCAGCTCTGGAGCTGCAAACCTGGTAAGAGCCAGTCATGGAACAACATTCGCCCAGATGTTCCATGAATACGATACAGGGAGAGAACTATGTACCAATGCCCTCTTATGAAATACAAATTTCCACTATACCTAAACCAAAGGACAAAAAAATTATTCTAGACTACTATTAGGATTCACTTCCGTGGATAACCAAATAGAGCAGACACTGCAGTTAGACTTTCGCTAATTCAACTGCCTGCTTTTACTAAGCCACTATTTCAATGAGTTCTCTTCCAAGCTATAAGGTTTCTGTTAACAGCAGAGAGATTATTACTTTGGATTTATGTCAAAAATCAATACAGTGGTATACTTGTCCTCCAACTGTATTGAGACAGCCTCTGGGACTCTATTTGCTTAGTACTTGTAAAAGAGGGGCAGTATTCTAATGAATAGGGCCCCTGGGCCAAGCACAGCTTCCCGTGGAAGTGGAGACTTCTTATAGCTGGGTTGAATTTGGTCCAGCATCAGTCTCATAGAAACGCTCTGAACAATTTCTACTTTCTAGTGGGTATGTGAAAGAGAATCTTTTCTTTCTGGCTGGGACTCCTAAACGCAGCTGCAAAAGACAGCTTGCTTTTATCCTACTCAGCTGGTATGCCATATAACGTGCCCTGACTTCTACATCTCCTTCAGTTTTATTTAGGAGGTAGAAATTTCATGCCATATTTTAGCAAGGAAAGGTACAACTCCAGCTATATCCATAATTTCAGTACACCTGAAAATAGTTGGTTAAGTAATCAGACTTTGATGCACACTCCAGAAAGACAGCTAATTAAAATATGTTTACACTGCACTGTGCAATGCAGCATACAGAGACCCAAGGTAGCTCAGGTATGTGGAAAAATACAGCTGGACTAATCCATTCTGACTGCACTGGCCTCTCTGCAGAATCAAAGTAATCAGAGAATAAAGCGCCTACAACTGTGAGAGGTAATAGTGACTGCAGGTGTTGCCTGTAACATGAGCAGTTGAAAAAAATCGTGTTATTTCCAAGTCAGAGTAATTTTAAGCTCTTAAAATACCAGTCTTTCTGATGAAGTAATCCCGTTACAACCAAGTTACTGAATACTCATAAAGAGCTTTGAGATTCATGGACAGAAGCCTGTTTCTTATTAAAAAGGACATTAATAACTTGTGAAGGAGACATTTTAAAATACTAAATGCTGCATGAATGAAGCAGTCCACTTCTAGAATGAGTACTGACGCCAAAATAGCTATGAAATTATTTTTCCACCATATTCATGAATAGTTTGTGTGCAGCATGTAAAAAATCATATGTAATTCTGCTTCACACTGAAAATAGTACTCAAAAGGGAATTTTCAAGTAAAGAGACTGCTTCTACTGAGGGTAGAGATACAGAAGAACAAACAAGTGCTTGTATTTTAGGACTACTTAGTCTTTTTAGCCATGCACCAAGGACCACACTGGAAAAATAATGCTAGTTAAGCTTTTGGACATTTATGTCATAATGGCTTGTAAAGAAAAATTTGTTCTTCTAGAGAGAAAGCATTCTCTTTAATAGTTGAAGTTATATAAGAATATTGCCTTACATCAATGGATTCAAAACAGGGTAATTACCTATGGCTGCAGATGCAAAACTGTTTATACAAATACAATTAGAAAAAGGTCAAACACTCACAGAGTAATTATTAATGGCTTTCCATCAAACAGAGAGGATCTTATGCGAGATTGTAAAATGGCCTGCCTGGACTATTTTATTCAATATTTTTATGGATTATGCCATCAGAAAAGGATCACATACGTGTAAAACCTGCAGCTGACACCAAAAGACAAGTGTGAAATATTTCACTTCAGCAAAGACATGCTGAATGACAAATACAACAAAAAAGAAAAAAAAAAAAGAAAATAACTGATTATGTACAGGGGAAAAGAAAATACAGGCTGCAAGGGTAGTGGTGTTGATACACATAAGTCTAGCTGACACCAATGAAGAAAAAAAAAAGAAATCTGAGATTTATGGCAAAGGAAAAGCTATATAAAATATGGAACAGCACTCACAAGGTCTAATCTAGATTGGTGTGTCCAATTTTAAGCAATGTATTTTAAAGAAAAATTTAGACAAAAATTGAGAGTAACAAGAAAGGTAAAATGTTGGGGGTGGTGGAAAGGCCTAGAAAAGATTGAAGAAACTTGCTTGTCAGCCTAAAGAGACATGAAGGACAGAAGGTGAAAAATTGATGGACTCAAAGGTAGTTTCAGTATGTGAAACATTAAAGACAACCATGATCTATGGGTTGACAGGGCCACTGAAGGGAATATGAGAAATAGTTTAAATTAGCAGCACAGAAGATTCAGCGTGGTATCAATAAAATCTCAACTATTACACTCATGAAAAACCTAGAACTACAATAATCACATAGATTTTAAAACCACGCAAAGTAGTGTAAAAATAGGAATGATCTTGAAACAATTCTGACTCAAAACATCTGACTAGATCACTGGTTTCAAGCTGTTGTCTGTGGATACAGGACCTCAGATGACTTCTCCCTGACACTTTCTGGGGAGTCTGAAAAACATGAGAAGCAGGTTTACATTCACAATAACAAGCGTTCACAACCTGTTGGGGGTCAGGGATGAAATGACAGCTGAAGAATCCAGTGTCTAAGGAAAAACAAAAAAACAAAAAAACAAAAAAAAACACAAGGATGACTAGAGCAGTCTAAGATTCAGCTTTCCCATTTGTGTTTTATATGCCTGAACTATAGTGCTTTGTATCCAAAGGAATAAAGACAGCAGCAGCAATCTGACTACTTCCACATGCTGGTATCAGAGAGGCATTCTTGATAAAGAAGCTGAGTTCTATTGATTGGTCCAAGATCTGAGGTTTGTATTTAGCATGCTCTTCCTCAGTTTCCCACAGACTGAGTGACAGCACAAAAGCGACTCAATTAAGTTGCGGTATTTTTGGCTTTGTATAAAATACATTCTGGAAGGGCAGCTCATTCTCAAGAGATTGTTTACTGCAAAGAGAAGCTACAGATCTTAATCCTAACGTAGAAAACATCCCCAGTGCCTCTGTCAGCTTCACCTCTCCAAATTCCTAGAAAAAAGGGAACCTTACTGAGATGGGTAGGTCTCATCTAGATTTAAAAGATTGTTGGTACTAAGAAGGTTCAAAGAATGCTTTTTGATGAAATAGTTGGGGATAGCCATTAGTTAAAGAGAAATAAGCAATTTGGAGTGACACAACCTTAAAAAAAGCCATATTCTTGAGCAAAAGGTAGCACAGAAATCTGAAACCTCAGATAACAGGGATAAGCAGTAAGCACAGAATCCTACTTAAACTGAGGACAGGGAAATGGAAAACCCAAGCATGCACACAAAATGGCAGAGGCTAAAAATAATACATAGTGAAATTGAAATATCTTGTTTTAAATTCATAAACATAATTGGTAGGACAATACTGACATAATTGGATAGAATACATTCTTTACCAGGTAGAAAGAATACACAAATAAATTGGTCATACCAGTAGGAAAAAACATGCTATATGGTACAGAAAGCTTAAAGACAAATCAGACTAACAAGTCAATAGCGCTAACAAGTGTTAAAGGTTCCTTTGGATTGAAATTCCGGGTTTAAGTAGTGGTGAGTACAGTTGCCAGGACTCTCTTACTGACTGTTCAGCCAGAAGATGCAACAACAATGAAACGGTAACAGAAACTGAGTAGGTGCTAGGGAAAGCAGCTCAGCAATGATGACCTATTTTAGTCACCTCCTTGTAGTTGACTGTGAAAATTTCGCACAAAGATGTGATGAAAACAGCATTTTTACACAATGTACTTGTACCATGAAGCAATCAAGTTAAAGATTCACATGAAAAAAAAAAGCCAATTAAGCAGTACAGGGAACTTGATTTTAAGACATTTTTTTCTAAGGATACACATTTTAACAATGACCATAATGAAATATAAATCAACATTGTTAGGGAAGCAATGAAAGCTGTAAAAACATTTACTACAACAATTTCAACCTCAAAGCAGGAGGACTATATTAAGTAAAAAAGATTTTAAAAAGGAACAGAAAGTGAGCACCAAAGGGTAAAGCCTTTTCCAAACGCAGGGGCATTTCAAAGACACCATGCTGGAGAAAATGAACTAATGTCTGCCAGCTATTAAAAGAAGACTTTAAAGAGACCAGAAGGAAGTGAGCAGAGCTGAACAATATGTAAAGAGAAATTATTAGAAATAAGGAACTGTTCTTCAGACAGCTGAAGTTGCATCCAAATGTGAGAAATGCAAAGAACTAAATCCTACCAAAGTAAACACTACACTAAGGCAGCCCCCCTGGCCCCCCAAATGAGGAGCAAAATCACATAAGGTATAAGAACTAACACTTGTCCTTTGTCAAAAACTGCAGGGGCAGAAAGTGTACCAGACAGCGTGTAGGCCAACAGATGATCAAGGAATGAAAGGAGAGCATCAGTGAGGGGTTTTTTTAAACACATGTTCATTATGGAAGAGCCTGGATAGGCTCCTGTGCCAGAACCTTTCTTTGTGGGTAACATGACAAACTATCTACCTCAAAGTTAATGTCAGAAAGCTAAAGAGTCAAATAAGTGGTAACAAAACACTGGGATCAGATGGTAGTCATCCAAGAGATCTAAAACTGAACCACTGTGCAAAAACTCTCGCCTAATATCACCTCAATATGATGGAAATGGAACGTATCAAATACAATGCCAACTTTCAAAAGATGCTTCAGAGGAGATCTGGGGAACTACAGGTCAACCAGACAGACGCTTGTATGGTTAGAAGTTTCAAGAAGTAGAAACCATAATAAAATAATAAGTAGGCACTTGGATGAGCATGATACATTGCAGCAGAGCACACAACACAGCTTTCTGTACAGGTTAATTACAATGACGAAGTCTCCAGAAAATTTCTGAGGTGACAATCATGTAAATGAGCAAAGCTTGGCTGATGTGGGATACCTTTACAAAATTGAGTTAGACTGATTACAAGGTGCCTCAAAAATAATTTTAAAAACCCATAGATCTTTACATGGTCAATTGATTAAGAGTTATTAAAACACTGGCAAGAATAAATTGTCAGCTTCCACAGCACAGGAAAGTTGCTGGTGGATCCATGCTCAGGCCTATGCTGTTCAACATACTGATAAACAGTCTGGAAAAAAGGAGCAAGCAATTTTTACAAGTTACTCAAAGTTATAGAGAAAAATGCAATGTTAAGAATTCTTAGAAACTGAAGGGGAAAAGCCTCTCACTTTCTTAAACCACAGAACAAATTCAGAGATTACATGTTAAACTCTGTGAACAGCTTTGCTGTTCATCTTGGGAACGATACAATGAAACTAGCAGAGACAGAGGAGAAAGAGCACAGCCATAGGCATAGAAAGGCTGTAATAGAGGAACAAGACTGACCACATCTTTTCAGGTGGAAAAAAAGCAGCCTTAAATGAAGTCATGGCCAAGACTTATAAAATAAAGAATGACACAGAAATGGTGAATAAGAACTGACTGCTCATTGTGTCTTCCAACACAAGAGACTAGGGGACATCAAGTCAAACAAGAAGGCTGTTAAGTTCTACAAGTTCAAAACAGAGGTATTTCCTCACACAAGGTGATGGTAAGCTGCAGAACTGCCTGCAATGGTTACTACGTACACTGAAAAATTATATGGGTTCAAGAAGCAGCTGGACAAATTTACCAAAAACAAAACCGAAGCAAAACCAACAAGTTCACTGAAAATTAATAAATAGACATTGCCCTTGGTTGAAAGACTGCATATTGAAAAAAAATATTCAGATGTATCACTATTTGCTTGCTTCTTTCTTGTACTCCTGACAAGGCACCCATTGCAGCCCACCTGCCTAGGATAAAGGGCTGGAAGGACCCTCAGTCAATGACATCATAGATGTTCTGCACTATCCAAACACCACAAGGAAAAAGTACTTTTGACAGTAAATATTCACTGCAAGAGAAGTAGATGAAAAAGACTGTTTGCCAGAAAATACTTGGGTTTTCTGATTAATATATAGGTTTTTTACTAAATATGTTTTAACTTTCAAGATGATATATAAAGCTTTTTTTTTTAAAAAAAAGACCCTGCAGCAGTTAACCTGTTTGGTTATATGATCTCATTTACCATGCTCTTTGTCTTGTAACACACTCATCCTTCATTTACAGTCACTGCTTATCTACCTGCTAGCCACTGCAGATTTGTTTGAGATCTGCTTTAGCACAGTGGTGCTGAACAGCCTAACAGAGGCCAGAGGTCTCAAGATCTGCAGCTTTTAATTGAGTTTACTCTCTGTTCTTCCAATATGTTATGACTTAGTAATTAAAAACATGTATGACTTAGATCTATGCCTAGCAATTATAGTTGTGTTTTTATACTTGGTCTCTTCTAAGAAGATATTTATTACCTCCTTTCAAATGGAAAAGAGATTATTGAATTTTTTAATAGACAACGTTATGACAACTTAAAGGATTGCTGGTTTTAACAGACCTTCTAGTGAGCCAGGATATCATGCTCATTTACTACATCTTCTAGCTTGAACTTCAGCTTCTTGGTGCTTGTTCTCACAGTTTAAATTGACTGTATCTCCTTTTCATAGTTCCATTTTCACTGTACCCAGATCATTAGCTATTGAACATTTCTAGGAAGCTGAATATTATAGTTAAACAGTTGCCAATGTTACCAGTCTTAAAAATATATTTTTATACTCTCTTGTAATACAGCTTTAAAGGCAGTTGCTGTACACTGGTAATATAAACCAACAGCAACAGCTTTGAGACACTCACTAATTCTATCTTCCCCCAAACTAAACTTCACAAACAAAAAACCCCAAAACCAAACGCTATACCCCTACAGACCCTTTTTCCCAATATCTATTTTACACATACACACAAAAATGCACAATCCACTCAATACAACATTTAATTTCACAGAAAAATATGTAACCTGTCTGTTCCGATCCTGAATGGCTCCTATCCGCATTGTCTATCAACTTCTAACATCAAAATTGCAGTCAAGAAAGCCAAAGTTATGCTATGGAACTAGACATCCATTTCTTATTACCGGTATTTTGCTTAAATTCTGCATCCTAACAACTCAGTGAAAAGTACCTATTAGCTAAAACTGTGTAAAAGAAAAAAACTGTCTTAAATATATTTCAATATTTAACATTTACAAGAAAACCTCTAAGAAAATCCAAATATGAAGAGAAACTGAGGATGTTAGTGTCTCTGATTTTATGTAATTTTTTCTTCCAGGTTTCACTCTAACATGGCTCCCATAGATGTTAGCAATAAAGTCCCAATCTTATCCATCACAGAATGCAGTAAGTGATTTCATGCACGCATAAAGCCCTAACAAACTTGGAGTCACGTGTAGGGAGGTGATTTTGAGGCATGAGAGTCTGCAGTATTCTGAATGTAAATATGAATAAAGATGCAAGTCCGTTGTGCAAAAAGTTGAGTGTTGTGACACTAGGTTTACACAGGAAGCATCAGAACTTGCCTGAATTTGAAGAATATAAAGTGGTACTTAATCTGAAAACAAAGATTCTTATTTGCAAGACAAGCACTTGCAGTCAAGTTTAAAACAGAAATGAAAGGTTACAATGAAACAGAGAAAAATTAACCATTGTTATATGTAAATACACAGCAGTTTTGTTCTTTCAAATGTGTCCAAAAGAATGCTTAGAATCCATAGCCATTCCACATTTTTCTTATTAAAAGTAATTTTTTCTTACAATCCATAAAAAGTTTATTTGAAACTCAAGCCTCTCCAAAACTCAAATGTTTCATTTTTCAAATGCAACTATTCACAAGTGAAAAGGTTCTTCAAGATAAGAAGCCAGCAACTATAATGACCACCAACAAACAGTTCTTTTCGTCTGTCTTTGCTAAGAACACTTTAGTCATGTATTCCTGCTGTCTTTAATTCCCCTTCATTCAGCCTGTATCTAGAGGCAATCACTCTGAAGAACCTGACAACTCATTAACACTTCCTTTTGGTTTTGAGAGCTACCTTTAGTTAGAATCACATGAAAGAATCTATTTGGATAACAGATATACAGTTATTTGTCACATTAAAATTGTGAAATTTTGATTTGTTTTCTCTACACTGATGCAACTAATGGAAGGATTAATTAAGAGGGGTTTGGTAGGAGGTCATACATTTGATCACATTTTCAAAGGGAATTACAAAATGAGGTTTCTCAAATAAATACTATGATCTTCAGCCGTACGCATTCTCATTCAAAGACCTTTCCTCATTTTAGTAAATCTGTTAAAAAGCAATTTACAGAACTTGCAGTCATATTAGCTGCTCTATTGAGAACAACTTATTTTCTCCAACCTGGGCATAATAAAGGTGGAAGTGAATTCCACTGTTAAGGACTTACCATAGGTTGCAAATGTTCTTCTTTGTTGTTCAAACATAAAATCATTGATGTGAGCTGGTTCGGCATATCCAGAAAGCATATTTCTAGGTGCAGCCATTTGTTGAGTCCTAAATGGGTTTTCTGGTCCAAACTACATCGATGTTAAAAGAAAGTATATCAGAATTACTAACGTCTTATTTTTGTGTGTGTACTTTTTAAGGAAAAACAAAGGAAAGAAAAAAAAAAAGCCTTGTCTTTCAAAAACTGTAACACAATATCACTCCAACTTTATGGTTCTTTATGACTACTGAGTAAGCTTCTTAGTCTATCATTTTACACAGTAATTGCTTACACAGTTGCTTCACAATTGAACTTTCTAGTCTGTATTACTGGTACAGAGAACAAATCAATATCAACTACTTGCCACAAAACACTGCCATTCAGTATGTGTTCAGTACAACATTCAGAAGACAAAACCACAGCATACTGTGCCTTGTAAGGTGGAGATACAAAGAAATGCTATCAGGTCCCACTAAACTCATGTGCTTAATATGGAAATTACACTGACAGCAATACTTTCATGCATCTAAAAAGCAACTGAGGACTTGCTGCATTATTCCAGGAAATACAATTATGAAACTCTGCTTTGCTTTTCTTCTTGCGAGATGACAAATGCCAGTCTTCCTGACCATACCATGATTAGGGTAAAGAACAGTAAATACAAACAAATGCAATATACTGAGACTAATAACAAGCTAAATTTAATTGTAATCCCTATGCTTATCAGCCCTATTTGCAGACACCTGAAACTGTCCCACATTAGGCTTCCCTAACTAAAACACTTCCACAAGGTAACACCATCGTAAGTTTAAATCAGTATTTTTTCCTCACGCACTTCATGGGTTTGGTATGTTGCAAAATGCAAGCTTGCTATGAAAAGGCTAATTTATGTGGTTCCACAAAAGGTTTTCTAAACATAAAGCATAGTTAATGTAAAAATTTCAGACTGATGCAGTCTTTATCTACCTAGAACATTAAGCCTTGGTCTAACAGAAGACAAACTGTACAAAAGTGAAATACTGGAAAAAGTTTGAGCAGCTATTTTTATCTTTCAGATAGCCTGTCAGTTGTAATAAAATACAAAGTGGTTCACATAGTACCAGGCTGTCCAAATTCAGCCTAAAATGTTTTTTCACTATACGCAGCTTAAGCTCCTACAACACTTAACACTGATGTGAATAGCTATACTGACAGTTCCTGGATTTTAATTTTAAATCTTCCTTTTAAAAGCCATATATCTGCCAGACTTAGAAACATTAGTTTTGCTTTAAGTAGCTTAATGAGTAAATAGCAAAACTGTGAAAATAGCAAGAGACTACTTTAATGCAGTTCATGTTTTACTCAACATCTTTACAATGCTATTTTCCTAGCTTGATTTTTAATTTCTGTAGCTATAATTCCGATAAAAACTTTAAGATTCTTCTTAGAATAGCTTTATGCAAAAATATTAAAATTCAAGCATTAAAAATACCAACATACCTGTGCAGAATCTTTTTCAATTTGACCAAACTAGATTCCAAAACACAGCAAGCATTCAAAGAAGAAATGTCTTATATGAATTTCATACAAGATTTATAGAACCTCTGCCCTCTAAGCCAAAGGCATTTCTGCTCTAAAGATACTGTTTCCTACCTCAGGTGCAAACATGGTATCATAAGTGGGATTGTATTGAACTTCCTTGATAGCAGGATCAAGGTGGACTCCTGTTTCCACATCTTCCTGAAAAAAATAGACATATTAATAAACGATTTTTCACATACAGACCTTTAAATATATGACATTATCCCACTCCAGACCTAATTAGGGCTGTAGTTTAAGTTGTCACTTTCAGCACTATGAAAGGAGAAGAGTAGCTTGGTCAAAGTTTCTATCTAAAAATCCAAATTGATTGCAAAACCAATGTCAGGCTTTCACTGAGAAATTAGTCCAAGATACACGTGAAAAATTCTGCATGTATTATTACTTTTTTTTAAAGACATCACACACACATTTCAAAAACGGTAGCAAGAATGGAGGCAAGCTTTTCTTTTTGGAGGATGTTTTAAGACCAGACCTTGTAAAGAGAAGCCAAGTAAAATGGTGACCAGTAAGCATGAAAACTAGAGCTCTACAAAAGGTAGAAGGCAGAAGTCACTATTAACTGCCTTGAAAGATAGTTGGGAAAAAAACATTAGATGTCAGCACAAACACACATATAACAATGAGTTTCAGATAATCCAACAATCCCTTATCTCCAAGTTTTTGCCAAAAGGTATAAACGTAATTCAGCTTCAGTATTTACACACATTTCCAAGCCTGTCGGCTTGGAACAAAAATTTAACTTGCTAGATGAAGGGACAAGAAAGAAGGGCTAAACAAAAAAATAACTTCTCGAGCAAGCCAAAGGGAAAAAACTCCAAAGGGCACATGCAGCTGAAGTAGAAGACAGAGAAGTTGGAAAGAAAAAGGCTGATTAGGTGGCAGTGCTCAAAAAGACCTGGTTTCACAGAGCTCTCCAAAGGCTCACTTACACTGATCCTAAATTGATACTACCTCCCCATTATGGGCTCAGTTAATGAAGGAAAACGTTATTTTGCAGTATTATTACTGGTATTGCTTCCCACATCTTTATTCCAGAATAAATGCATTTGAAAGGGATTTACAATGTGCTAGTATATTGACAATATCCGTAGTAATTATATCGAAAAAGCTATCTTAGCGTCAGTGTTTAATCAGTGCTCACCTACCAACAGGATCCAAAAGCATTTGCAACTCACAGAAGGAAGCAGCACAACAGAGGATCATATTTTAACAGTCACTTCATTAATAGAAAATTACCTTGAACAAACTCAATCTTGCTTTGTATTATAGTATCTCGAAAGAACAAAATGGCATGTTCTTTACTTATCTAATATTGCTAGCTATTCTCTCACACGCTGTGCCCAGAAGCTTTTTTTCTCCCCAATTCAACAGCAGGTCAATTACAAACAAATTCACTTTGGCATGCAAGGCTTAAAAGGTTTTCTAACCTGGTTTTCTAGAACACAGAAGAGAAAAACAGTACCTAAAAATCTTTGGCTTATTATTCAATTATACTTAGTTAAAAATGCTCAAAAAAAAAAAAGTGTGTTTTATTTGTTTTTAAAGAGAATGACATCAGCAATCCCATCAGTTGTTTTTCTACCAAGACCACTGTCTTAGTAGAACTGCTACGGCCAACTAGAAAGCTTTACTCTGTGTATCAATTATTTTAACAGGCGAGTCCAGCCACTGCACTGCTCTTGCTTGAGCCCTTGGCACTGCCAATTCTTGGCCTGACCTCATTTCTCTCATCACACGACCTATCCAATTCACTGGGCTTGGATGACAACAGCTACCAGTAAATTCACAGCCCTGACTTCCATACACTCTGAACTCGCCTGGGAACAGCACAGCAGGCCTAATCCAGTCATTCAGCAACAAAAACAGAGCCCCACCATCCCCAGCTAGAATAGGAGCATATCAAAACCCTTTGCTAACGTGTATTACCTACACACTTATAATTTCCTTTCACAGCTCCATGACTTGCAGATATTTTCCATAGACAACTTTTTCAAATCACATCATACAGCTTGTTCTGCCAGCTAGACTTCACATCCACCAACCTTATAATTTGAAAAAAATAAAAATTAGTATCACTAATAATATGGCAAAATTTATCTGATCAACTGTCAGTGACATTTAAACAATTATCAGTTCACTTGACATTAAGACACGTTTTTTTTCCTGGTCTTTAAACTGAAAAAGTGAGAAAACCCCAGCTTTGCCAAAGTGTCAAGAATTTTTCAGTTCTGCTATTTTTTTTTCCTCTTTTCCTCCTGTTGAGTCCTATTATATGCCACTCAGTAATTGAGAAATGAAACAGATTGTGCCATGAAAGCTGATCCTCTGCTGGACCATTATAGCAATTCTGGTTCTACTTCACTGCTGGTAGAACAGTGCTGAGTCACTTGGAAGCCACACAATATGTTCACTCCTGGACCACCACAGGCACAGTCTTTCTGCGTGAAAACTACTGAGCCTTGAAACTGAAGCACATGTTATATTTATCAGAGCTACACCCCCCAAGACTGCCAGCTTTATTCATGCTTTCATATATTTGGGCATCAAGTGAGATCTGTTAGTATGCTGCCTAAGTATATAATGTTTATCTTTTTCACTATGCAAGTTCACTTTAAACTATATAATAATTTGAATGTGTCCCAACTCACCACTTTACCTTCTCAGTATTTTAAAGAATTGAAATCTTGATAGGAAAATAAACTACTGACACAACATATTCTGAAATGTTAGTCTACATCAAGAGTTCAAACTGCAGCAGACAAATCAGCCTTTGGTCAACATCTGACAAAAGCCATTTTGTACAGCATTATGAGACTCTGGTAGATAACAGAAACATTAAAAATATTAACCTACTCCATCAATCATTTCATAAATTGGCAAGCTATCTGCATTGGGGAGTTTTGTTTTGTTTTCTCATGACAGGAAATAACTCATCAGCAACCCCTGCACGTGGTAAAGATCACTGGGTACAACTGCATGCATCACCAGAAGACCGTTTCAGAGGAACTCATCCTTCTAAGACCCAGAAAGGGAAAAAAGTAAACATACAGGTCTTATGACTCTGTCCCTTCACGTTGCCAACTGCCAACAGAATTTACCCACAGGCACTCTAGGTGCATTTGCCATAGCTACAGCGAACAGGGAAGGGATCACAGGAGCAGCAGTCTGGTAGAGCTGTGACTGAGATAAGCTAATCTAAGGGATCATGATGCCCTGCTGTGCTGTAGTTTTTTCTTTGGTCACAGACAACATATCCTGATTTCTCTAAGGTTAGCAATTCTTCATGTAGTTTATGTCCCAAGTGCTACACAAGTGGCTCTGCAGCATGGAAGACTATCAGTAGCTAGGCAGAAAGTGGAGGGCATCTGTGAATTCAATGATGGCCTAAGTATTACCCCAGGTCATTTCCCACTCACAAAAGCACAGGAATCATAAAAAGGGGGGTCAAGAAGCTGTCAGTTTAAACAGATACAGTATTCCTCCAGAGAAAGCTGTAAGTTCAGTTTTAGGTCTGGCAGAGAAGCAGCTTGGGTTTGCTCTAACTCAGAAATTGTATAAATATGGGTTTTAAAGCATGCCGTAATATCATTAAGGGTGGTACATTCCATATAACCTGGAAAAGAAGAATTTACGAAGTTATGTTTTACTGAATATGACTTTCTTGGAAGACATAATAGAATGGAGCTGCAAACTTCAGCTCTACATGTCAGCTTTCTGCTTTTCTCAGCACTGGTAACAAGCACCCAACTGAAATACAGTGGCCTTATCGGGTAAGACAGACGCTACTGAAAAGGGTCCAAAAGAGAAAATCAAGAATGATCAGAGGTCTAAGAAAATATGACATATATAAAACTGAACTATCTAATTCAGCCTAAAAAATACTCAAACTATACAACTTAGCAGAAATAAGGACAGCTAAACACTGAAATTGCTCAGTCTGTAGATCCACTGAAGTTTGGTAAACAGGTTAAATGAGTGTCTGTCCAAACAGATGCAGATAACGCTCCTGATGCAAAGCAAAAAAAGAAGCTGATGGTATCTTATCACTGAACTCCTTGGTCTGTTGGTTGGGAATTTTTGGTTTTGTTTTGTTTTAAATAAGTGTGATGTCTGCTTACTTGCAGTGTCAAGTTGATTTACAGTTCAAATATGTGATCAGGTAAAAAATCCTTTGATAATTAAGTGCTCTCCTTTTGCTTCTTTCATCCTACAACACAGCATCACACTATCATAGGGGAATGGCAGTTAGGGTTATACCCTGGAATATTAGCATTTCCTAAGGAACCTACCTTTAGACAGAAAGAAGCTTTTGATGATGTGTAGACAAGCAGGTGCTTTATTATAACTCCCTACAGATCACAGAATATCTAGCTCCTGCCAAGGTGTGCTCCTTTAGTCCTACTATAAAGGCCCTTTGGCCTGTTAAAAGTCAGCATAGGAAAGAGCACAGGAAATAGAAGGGATTTTAGACGATAAACACAAAAAATCAGATTAGCTTTCCCTCTTGTAGATTCCTTAAACGTGCCACAGTCCTGTTTTTCTCCAGAAAAACCCTACCTAAACAACATAAAACAAAACTATTACCATCTATGAAAAGTACTTGATTTATAGAATGCAAAATAGTTCAATAATAATAAAAAAAAAAATCTGAAAAAAGCTTGCTAGAAGTTTTCTTTTATATGTATACAAGACAAAAACATTTTTGAGCTAAACACAGCCCAAATCCATGTAACAGGCATCAACGCAAAACCTTAAATAAAACAAACAAGTTGCAGAATGGGCTGCAACACTGGATGCTAATTCTGTTCCTTATAAAGAATATAATGTGATTTATATTAAAGGCAACTCACAGTCTTTTTCATCCACAATATTTTAAAATTTCAGCCAAATTCTATAATCCCCACTGTGATAATATGTGGCTACCTGTAAGTTTAATGAGAGCTGTTTATGCATTTAGAAGCAGAATTTGACACTTAGATCTCAAGTGTTTGTCTAAACACAAAATTTATTAGAACAAAGCAAAGGTCAGAGTCTTCCAGTTTCATATCATGCAGAAAGTTGTGATGTCTATGTTTGTGGGGTTTTTTCTGTTTTGTTTCGTTTTTGTTTTGTTTTTTTTTCTGGACATTTTAGATAAAGCTACAATGTTTGCTTCTCCCCAGGTAAATTCGTTTTAGCCAAATGACTAAAAAGGGCAGGCTGCTTTGCATAAGATTTAATTAATTTTAATTATCCATTAAATTAAAATGTGGTAAATTAAGACCCCATCCCATGAGCCACAGAGGCTTAAGCCATTTGTCACCAATTCTTGCATAAAACACTTGGGCTGTCAAATATACAGTATTACCTCATTCTAAATTTTTTCAGAGTTATTACCAAGAGATGAATGGCATTTACAGTGAAGTCCCAACATTAAGATTTAGTTGTTATCATCATTTAGTCATTCTACCCATTTATATGCTCTTAACAGCAAATGTCCATCCCACTAACTTCAATAGAATAAAAATAAACCTGCAAGAAAAGCATATGTTAAATGGTTTTGTTGAACTAGGCTAGATTCCCAGCATCTTGCACTGTGACAAATTCTAAACATCTATTCTCCTCAAGATATTTTGTGTCAAAGAAAGCAGGAACACCCACCATATTAAAAGAAACCAAAACATTCCTAACCAAGAACACCTCCCAAGTCACTAACGTTCATCCCTGCTACACACTGACTTTGTATCTCTCCTCTCTCCATAGCTGGGCAGGGGTTAGGTTTTAAAGAACAGTAAGAAATGTGACTGAAGTCTCTCTCTTCCCCTGAAGTAGTATTTTTCTGAACACCTGCATAGTGCCAGAGGTAAATTCAATTCAACAGAGAAACACACATGAGACTTCCAACTCCTTCCCACATCAAGGGCAACACAAACCCTCCAGCTCCTGTACTAGGCCAGGCCAGGCCGCGCCAGGCCAGCCTAATTGATTTCAACCCAGTTGAGTATCCTCTCCTCAAAACCAGTGAAGGGGACACTGTAGATAAATATGGTAAAATCTGCTCCCATCCAAATCTCACCCTGAACTGATGGAGATCAAACAGTAAAAGTTCTCTCCAAATGCAAGGCTTATACCTGCAACATTTCCTGTGAAAGTGATTTCTTCACAAAGCATGCAATTTCTTGAACTTCCTTCAGCATTTTTATTCCGGTAGTTAAGGTAAATACTTTGTAAGCAATCTTAGAGTCATTTTTTCATATCAGTGGAAGCTGTAGGAAAATTAATTATAATTGGTTTTGGCAATGTCTAGTAAAATATAACTTAGAAAGAACCCTAAAATAAGAGGTGAAAAAAGAATGAAAAAAGGAAACCGCTGTTTCAGGACTTGAAACACATGCTCACCTCTACTTTCAAATCAAAGGCAGCATTATTTAAACACTGAACAAACATTCATAACACACTGGTGTTAAGGACCAAGCAAATGAGTGTCTGCATTTGACTTTTTCAGTTTATGTCCTCAATTAGCCTAATTCACTCCCACACATAAAAGCCACCACTAACAAACACACCTTACTTAGCCAGTTTCTGGGTAGCTAACAGCAATGGAGCTCTAGATCATCAGACTTCCATTACTTAAACATATCCTGAGGTTCTTCACACGGGGTTAACTGTAGTTAACCAGTTCATAAAATCGATCACTTTAAGAGCATAAGAGACAAAGAGCCTGCCTAGCCCAGTGTCATGGGCATTGCCATGCTGGGGAGGAGATCTATATGGTCAATTTATACTTAGTGCCTCAAGTTCTCAAAAGCTTCATACCCCACAATAACCAGAGTCAACACAACTGTCTTGGAGCTACCCATCCTGCAGCAAGATGCTCTTACAGAGCAGAAAGGCTTAAGGTCTTACTTCAGGTGGAATCTACTTCTCCTTAGACTGGAGCAAAAGACAAGAGCCACTGATGTGTGAGGCCTGACCAGTAGCAGAAAGCACTGGTGCTCTTGTATGGGAGGGAGGGAGGGAGGGAGATAAGCCTCCCTTCCTCTGGAAGCCACATGTATGACTCACAGGAGACATCACAGAGGCAGAAAGGTTGTACCTTCTGTTGATTTTAACTGCCTTAAGTCTCACCATGAAGCTGATTAAGGCAAAAAATACCCATAAAAAAACAGTACCAAAGCACCGGTATGGTGTGTGCTTAGCCAGTGCAGTTGCTAGAGAGTCAGATGGGACAGATGAGCTAT
Source organism: Tyto alba (assembly GCF_018691265.1). NCBI lineage: Eukaryota > Metazoa > Chordata > Aves > Strigiformes > Tytonidae > Tyto > Tyto alba. The sequence continues at coordinate 144,017 of NW_024881316.1, forward strand.
GCTTTACAAAGAGTTGCTTCTGCCATGATGTGCTGGGTTTGTGCGAGTGGTGGGGTTTTTGGTAGCGGAGGGTGGGGCAGCGTTATAGTGGTGACTCCCCTGTGAGAAGCTTCTTGAAGCTCTCCTGGCTTCAAGTTGGACCCACTTCTGGCCGGGGCTGAGACCATTAGCTGTGCCTCTGTGAGAATGTATTTAAGAAGGGACCTGGGAAGAAGAGTTGGAGTTGTGAGGAAAATACCTATGTGAACACTGAGGTCAGTAAAGAAAGAAGGAGGAAGGTGGGGAGGCGCACCGGTGCAGAGTCCCCCTGCAGCCTGTAGTGAGATGCCTCCCTGCCACCCATGGAGGTCCACAGTGGAGCAGAAACCAACCTGCAGCCTGTAGAGGAACCCACACCAGAGCAATTCACTGTGACTGAAGGAGGCTGGGACTCCGTGGGAAGAAGCAGCCCCCTAGGTTGCAGTTCAGCGCTGGGAGTATTGCAACACATGGGGTGACCCCATGCCGGAGCAGCTCAGGGAGAGCTGCATCCTGTGGGAAGGATGCCAAGGCAGAGGAAGTTCATGGAAGACTGTCCTGTGAGAGGGGAACCATGCTGGAGCAGGAGAAGAATGTGAGGCATTCACTCCTCACACCCCCCACCCCCAGGAGAAAGCAGCAGCAGGACTGACTGTACTCCCCATCCCCTGCCCCCTGCACCGCTGTGGAGGAGGAGGTAGAGAGTTCAGGAGCAGAACTGAGCTGGGGAAGAAGGGAGGGGTAGGGGGAATGTGTCTCTGTCTGTTAAGTAGTGTTGTTATTAGCATCTGAATTAAATTTATGTTCTTTTTTTCTTCCCCTAATGAGTCTGTCTTTTGCCCATAATGGGTGAGTCACCCCCCTCTGTACTTATCTTGATTCCTGAGCCTTTTGCTTTATTTTCTCTCTCCCAGCGCTGAGGGGTAAAAGGGGAAGTGAGCAGCTGCATGGTGCTCAGCTGCCCTCTGAGCTGAAACCACAGCACATGAGTGGAAGAATCTACTGTATCTTAAAGACAACAAGGAGAAGGACACTTTATTTTTTCCATACAGAAAACACAACTACAAACAGAAAGGTGAGAAGAGCAGCATCTATATCAACAAGTCAATGAATCGACACAAATCCTTGCAGAAGTCACAGGATCTGGCTTTCTCTGAAGGAATATCCACTCATGATAGAACAGACTAGTAGAAGTACTGAAACTCCACTCTCATGGTGCAAGTTCTGAGGATACCATGAAAATATTCCGTATGTCTTGCTCCTCACAATGACCACTGCAAGAAGGAAGACATTTCCTAGCCCTGGCTATTGTCAAGTGGCCTCCCTTCCCTCTGTGGAACAGTGTCTATCAACAACACTATCATGCTTACCTGCCAACTGATGATGTATTTGGAGTAAGAAAATATCTTGATTAACCTATCCACTCTCCTCACAAAAAGAAAACATCAGGCTTACAACAACTTGACACCCAGGGGAGAGTAAGAACAGGGCAAGTATACACGATACTACTTCTGCACCCTCCCAACAGTCAAATATTTTCAGGTCAGAACAGTTTGTGAGCTTGAAGAAATCTGTGTATTTACTGACACCTCTTCCTTCAATGGATCTCTTCCAAGTACTTGTTCAGACTCTCCTTGTAACAGTGTAAACTTCTTGCATACACAGTACTTCCTGGCATGGGAATAGTCCTGTTACATGTTGCATGACAAACTGCATCCTTCTGTTTGTTTTGGACTCATTTCCTACTAGTTAGCTTATAGTTGCTGTATTAGAAGAGGCAGTGAGTATTCAACCCTCTCTCCATGCAATTAAATGATTTTTTAGGGCTCTATCATACTTTTCACCGCAGTCATCTTTTTCAGTTTTGGCCTCCTCAGTAATTCCTTATACAGAAGGAGGAACCTTCTTCAGCCCTGCTGAAGTTCTCGGAACTTTTTGCAGTTATAACATATCCATTTCTGGATGAAGGGACTAGAAGTGCATACTTTCTTCCTCTGTTGTCTTCCCTCAGGTACTGTAACATTTTCAGCACTTTAGTAGTGCTAAAAATAGTAGTAGAAACATGCACTTTCATTTAGTTAGCTTTCAAATTTAAAATTAAAGTGGAACTATTACTGGATTGAAGTAACCAATAATTATAATTCAGTATTTTTTATTGTGAGTAATTTAACATCAAAATCAGTAATAGGCCTATTTTAACAAGCAGACTGTAAGAAAATGGTGTAATAAAAGCCAACCCCTCAAACTTATAAAACAGTTACAAATCATTCCCACAGTTCTCAATTACAGAAAAAGTATTTTAATAGAAATATGATTTTATATATTTATGATGTTCTTTGAGGCAAGAACTCAGCAGATTTCTGTAGAATAAAGAAATACATCTTGGAGTAACATCTTAGGGCTATATTTGATACACACATTTAAGTGACAACAAAAAAAAAAACCAGCTGCTGTAGCTGAGTGTGCTAACAATTATGCCTTGCTAATAAAGAGAGTGAGGAACCTATTTCTCTTTAAAGTACATGTAAGTCATGTCTGTGCAAGTTAATGGGACAAAATTCTGAACCAAAACAGTTACAATGATTAGAACCAGGATGCAGAACACCAACCATTTAAGACTTACATTCTCAACTGCAACAATGCACTTGGTGTGCAGCTGTTGTTTATATTTATTGTATGACTTAACCTTCTAGTCTCCCTTCTTACCACCATCTTTACTTATCCATTCCTGGTCTTTTGTGTAATATATATCCATGAACTTAAGAGTACTTGATCCTTATTCATGTCCAAACAACATTTGCACAAACGAAGTGATACTCTATTTTCCTCCTTGCTCAGCTTGCTGTTTTTCCAACCCTGTACTTAAAGAATTCTTGTGACCTATCCTCAAACATCAGGCCTTTTACATTTGTGCAGTAAGGGCTTTCTAATCCTAAAGAATTAGGGTAAATATCTGAGGGGGGTGACTGGCAAGCTTTCACTACTGATTGGTGCGATGCTATAAGTTTCAGACATGGAAGGTGTTGAGAGCATGTTGCCTGCAAGACCAGCACTTCTTTCTCGAACTGTAAAGGTCTGAAAAGATAGCTTGATATCATTCTACAAGGAAATGATCTGTTACTCCTCAAAGAAGGTTGTGGTGCTAAAAGAGGCTCCAGTATGCTGTGTACACAGAAAGCCTTTGCTTGAATTTATTGATCTTTTCAGTTATATGCATCCCATCTATGATCTCAAATAAAAATGATAAATATTTTAATGAAACATCTTGATACTCCCTTTTTACCTTGGTTAGCAGAACACCTGCGGCAGAGACAGTCCTAGCTGTACTGGTAGATACCCCTGTGAGGGCACAGCCTGGGGAACAGCTTTGAACGGAACATGCTACTAACACCCAAGTCTTTCCTCCAGCTGCTTGTTCCTACCCTGGCACTGGGCACTTAACTGTGCTGAAACAGCATTTGTGCAGCTACACTGCAAGTCAGATCAAGTAACAGAGCCAAGAACAAATAACTCTGTCATAATCTTTTTTTTTTTTTTTTTTTTTAATTCAGAGCAGTTCCCTGATGTCAGCCAGCAAGCAACTGCATAAACCTTTGTGCTGGCATGGCAAATCAAAAACCTGTTGCTACAGCCTTAAGAGTGGTGAAGAGCACAGTTAATGCTACTTGCCACTTATCGTCATTCACACTCAAAAGATATTACAGATACTAATTAGCATTCCTTTCAAAGCCTATACAAGACAGTCTGCCAGATGTTGCACTTCAATAATTTAAATATTTCTAAGGCTCTAAGGGATAATAAAATGCACATCTAGTCAATACATACAAAATAACACACATACACAAATATGATCAGCTGAGATAGCATATGAATTAAGTAATGCCAACAAAGTGAAAGATTCCATCCATTCCATCCACCTCTTTGTACAAAGCAGGAAACTTTTCAGAACAACTGAAAGGAACACAACACTACTGCGACATCATGCTGAGACACCTGCTTTTGATTAGACAAGAGTTGCCTATGCTAAAATCCCCAAACCAAAACAACATCCTCCCCTCCCCCTTTCTGGAGTCATAGAAGTGAACCAATACGATAAGGAACTTGGAAAACTAAGGTTTCCCAAGCAACTGTGGAACGAAAACAGAAAACACCGATCAGCTTTCAGCTGTTCTTTAGAACAGGATCAGCCGCACTCTCCCTATCAAGTATCGATTTCACCCCACCACCCAGAAAAACATCTTAAACTCGGGTGAACAAAAGGCAAGAGCACCTGAGGAACCCCGAGCGAGGCACGGTTTTAGAGATAACGTTAATATGCTTTAAGAAGATTAATCGCCACAGCGGGATCCACCGGCCTAACTCCCCGACACACTCCCTACCCCCCTCCCTCCAGCTCCGGCCCCCGCACCGTGGGGCGGGGCGGGGCAGGGCAGGGCCGGGCGGCGACCACGTCCCCGTCCCCGTCCCCGTCCCCCCCCCGCGCCCCAGGACTGTCCCCCCCAGACCCAGAGCCCCGCGGCGGCGGGGGGGGACGCGCCGCGATCCTCAGGCCCCAGAGGCGGGGGGGGTAGGCCTACCTTTACGGCTACTTCCGGGGCCGCGTCGACGGCCAAAGCCGGGGTCGCTGCGGGCGGCGCCCGGAGGTGCAGCACGGCGTCGCGGCTGGCGAGCACGGCGTCGTGCTGGGAGCCGCCCTCAGCCTCGGGTTCCGAGTCGGGCTCTGAGTCGGAGCCGCCGTAGGAGGCGAGCGCGGCGATAGCCGCCGACATCTTGGCGCGGGGGATGACGGGACAGAGCAGGTCCTGGCAGCTGCGCGGAGCTCACCGCCTCCCCCCGCGGAACGAGCGGCGTAGGGCTGCGCCTTAAAAAGTAGCTCATTAAAACGGAAAATACGCAGTAAAGAATAAAGTGTGGTTTTCTGTGGGATATACAACCGTTCGGGGCGGAGGGGGGATTACGTCCCTTTGTTGGCGGTGGTGCTTAACCTTTCAGGACTCCTCGGCGGAACTACAAGCTCCAGCACGCAACGCGGCGCCGGCCGGCGGCGTGGCCGTTGCCGTGCTGCCGCCCGGGCGGCGGAATTGTTACGGGGCCGCTCTTGCCGGGGAGACGAGCGCGAGGGCGAACTTCTCCCCGCTGCCCGTTCCCGGGGAACGCGCGCCGTCCCACCGTCGTGGCGTGATCCCGACAGCTCGTCCCCCACCCGGTGCCGCGCACCCACCCGTTACCAATAGTCGCGGGAGCTCGGGGCTTTCCCCCCACCCCCGGCGCTCGCCTGCACCTTGCGTAACGACAGGAGAAATCATTCAGCAGGGCGTGAGCTGCGCCTACCCCGACCTCCCACCATCTTTGCCCCGGCGTGGGGGGGTGTAGGGTGGGGGCTGTGCCCCGCCCTCCTCCCGTTGATTGGCCGCCAGCGCCCGGCTTCGGTTACGTCACACCGGCAGGCCCCACCCCGCACGCGCTGGGGAGCGGGAGCCGGCGGGCCGGACTGTACCACCTGCCGCCCGCGGGGTGGAGGGGGCTCGGCTCGGCCTCCCTCCCTCCCTCCCTCCTTTCCTCACGTCGCGGGGTTGGGGGCGCGGCGGCGCATGGACCAGCCCGAGCATCGCGGGGGGGGGGGGGTCGGCCGCCGGGTAAACAGCCCTCCCCTCCCGCCTCGGCGCGCCGGGAGAGGCCCCTCCTCCCGCGCGAGCACACAGACACACACACACACGCGCGCGCTGTCCTGTGTCTATTGTGAAGCCTTCGGGGGAGCTCCGCGCCGCCGCCGGGGCCGCACGCGCCCCCCGGCGCCTCCCCTACCCCGTTCCTTTCCCCCCCCGCCCCCCCCGGGAGGAGCCGCCTCTGGCCGGCAACGGCACGCGCGGAATGGCAGGCGCCGCTTGAAGTTCCAGCGCCCCGAAGGGGGAGGGAAGGGCCGAGGCGAGCGGCGCAAAGGTGCGAGGCTGAGGGGAGCGTGGAGCGCCGGGCCGGCCAGTAAGTGCCCCCCCACACACGCAAAGGGAGCGGCCCCCCGCCAGGTGTTGGCCCCCTCCCCTTTGTTCGTGCCGGTGCTGGGGCGGGGGGGGAGGATGGCGAGTACGTCGCGGCCGCGGAGACCCTTTCCCCCGCCGGGAGGGGGGCGCGTTGCGAGGCGGAGGAGGGGAGGGGGGGGCCGCGCTGGATGCCGGAGCGCGGCGCTTTCCTCTTCCCTCACCGTCCAGCCCGCTCGCCCCGTGTGCCCGGCAGCCGGCGGGGGAGGGCGGGGCCGTGCCGGGGCCGTAGGCGGCGGTGACGTCAGCCGCAGCCAGGTGCGAGCGGCCGCCGCCGGGCCGGGCTGAGGTGAGGTGCGCTCTCCCCCCCCCCCCCCCTCCATTTTCCCGTCCTCGCCGCCGCGCCGCTGGGGTGGCCGGGGCTCGGGAGGGCAGAGGCGGGGACGGGCGGCGGGTCTGGCTTTGCGAGGCGAGGGGATTCCGTGCCGGTGCCCGGCAGGTCTGCCCGCGGGAACGCCGCTACCATTGTTAGGCTGGCTGGGGGATCGCGGCTGGCCGGCGGCGGGAGGAGCGCGGAGGTTCTAACTTCTCCGGGCAGCCAAAAAAAAAAAAAAAAGCCTTTCTCTGCTGCCGCTTCACTCGCGGACACAATAAATAGAAAGGGCGGAGCGCTGGGGGGCTAGCGTCGGTGCCAGGCATATGCATTGCATGCGCTTGCACCTGGAGCAGCGCATTGCCGGGAGTTCCTTTCATGCTGCATGTGCTTTCAGAATTAAAGTGAGCATAGAGTGACATCTAATTGTGACACTGTGGCAGTTAATCAGCTTAAACGCTCTCCTTTGATTTTTCCACCCTTGTCAGTAGTCAGTGTTTTAAACAAATAGCTCAGCTTGAGAAGATGTAACTTGGATTCTTTTTTGGAAAAAAACATGAGTAAACGTAAGGGCAAATAGTGTTCACAGCATGGAGTGGAGTAAGGTGCTGCATTCAGATCTCTTTTATTAAACACTGACATGCCTCTTTGTATGCTGGAATCGGGATTTTAGGTAAAAGTCACACATTTTCAACACGTGAGATCTTTCTTTTGTTTGTACCTCCAACAGCTGAAATATGCTATATTTAACTACCATTTTATATGGTAATGAGTTGACTTTTTCTCTTAAATATATGGATGATGAATCTCTTCAGTAAGGAAAGCTGTATGACGCTTAACATGAATCGCAGCTTATTAATATCAAAAGTGGATCCTCCACTGCAGTTGATTTGCTTATTGGCTGTAATTGTTAACTGATTCCATATGACTGCATTCCTTTTTCTCTTGGCCTGCAGATGCTGGGTGTTGTCTGAAGTTGAAAGGTGCGCTTCCTGAAAAGTGAAATATTTCAAGATTTATTTGTGCAACTAGTCTGTGATATTTTATCTAGAGAATCGTGTTGAAGATGATTAATTTTGCTTTGTTATCCTTGAATCTGAAATGTTTCATCAGCAAAGCTTTGGTTGTTTGCTTAAGTATTTTCAGCCACGTTGTGTCCAAGCATCCTAGATTGCTTGCCAGTGAAATTTAATCATCTGGGATTCGAGATGCTTTCTCTGTAGAACCTATGAAAATCGCTTACTGGTTTAAATGAGTTGCTTTTCTAGTACTATCAGGCTAGTGCACAAGCAAACAAACAAGAAGGCATTCAGTAGAACACCACCTGAAGTTTCTCTTTGCTTAAATTGTAGCAAAGATTCATTTTTAGCAAACATGTAGATGCCATTTTTTGGTATGAAATACTGACTTAACTACACTTTAGAAGTGTAGATGGAGAATATACATGGTTATCTAAAATCTGGTTTTATTGAAAAAGCTGAGGAATTGCTGCTTGTCATTTGTGTCAAGATAATATGACTATTAACTGCATGTTTGTGATTTCAAGAAGGGGTTGATCAGTATAAAACAAATCAAAAGAGTGACACAGCTTTTTAAAAAAAGGTATGGTCAGTGATTATTGTATGCTGTAGGTATGTTCTGTTTGAGTCGGGTTCCAGAAAATGTATTATGTTGTGTGTTGGATGCTGCTGGTTCTGAAGGCAGATTGGAGTAGTGGGTGGAAAGTGATTTGGGCTACTTGGCTTGTCTTTCCATCCAGCTTTTCTACTGCTGTTTTTCCTTGCAGTCACTTTGCCTCTCTTGCTTTGATTTCTCCAAAGGAAGATGAAAATGTCTTCCTTTCTACAGCACTTTTGCATATGAAAAGGGTCCTTTGGCACATGTTTGTTACTACTCTGGATGGTGAATAATATACCGAGTATTGCCATGTCCTCCTTTATTCCCCAGGTGAAAGAGGAAGAAGTATTTTAAAAGAGTAGTTCCTTGAGAAGTAGAAGCCTAACTTCTTACCTTTTTTTTTTTTTTTTTTAATGTCACAGATGATTGTAAGCTTTAATGGATTTTGGTTTTCTTCCGGTTTGAAACATTTATAGTCTTATCCTTTTGTGGGTCATCTGATGTCTAATAAGTTTTTAATGCATACTGCAGCCTTTCCCTTGGTCGGGACACTCATAGCATCTTGATTTCATGAACTTCGCATTTTCTTAGGTAGTTATCTTTGAGACCTCAACCCTTCTGTCAAATTTGATTGATTTTGGCCAGCCAGTTTCCAAGTGGGGGACACCCCCCACTCCCCCAACACTTCCTGCATGAGACTAATTTCCTTAAAAAGCTGGGGTAAAATATATTAAGTTTTAACTCAACATTTCACTGTTTTTCTTTCACATCAGTCTTTTCTTCCCTATAGTAGATAATAAAATCTTTCCTTGTGCTTTTAATGTATTTTATACTCCTTTCTTTTCCCTTTACTTGCCCTTTCATAGTTCTCTTTTGTCGGTTTCCATGATGGATGTACTTTATCTCGTACCTTGTGTTTTCTGTTCATTTTTCTTCCCAACAGAATATGATGCATATAATCCTGCTTGTTCTATTTTTTTCTATATTTTTTTTTAACACTCTTAAACTGCTATCAACCCACTTGCATATAGTTCTCATCCACCAAGATCTGTAAGTCTGCAGTTTGGAGGGAAGAAAAAAAAAAATCCAGTTACTTATCAGACAGAGGATTGAACTAAAATATGAGGCTATATTGTCTGTGGGAAATAGAGTTTGAAAGAAAATTATTTTTTTTCCCTTTGTTTCTATGCTTTTGGCTGCTGAGAAAAGGTATAATGAGAGAAGTCTTATCAGGTAACTATTACTGCATTCGGATTGGGCCTTTTCATAAGCTTCTGCTTGTGTGTCTGATGCATCTTAATGTACTCTATTTAATTGCTTGGAGAGTGAAGCACCTTTTATAACTCATGCTCTGCTTTTTCTACCACATTGGAGCCTCTAACTGCTGCAAGGGTGATAATACCTCTATTCCAGTTTTTGTTTTTTTGGATTACGTCCCGGATTCTCAAATATATCAAGGCGCCAGATTGCAATAGGAGTTCTGTGTTCCAGTACATCTGTGAATCAGTCTCTTAAGTTTTTTTGGGAGGGATCTTGAGGTCGTCTGACACAGATTACAGGCTATATATTTCATGTTTACAAGACATGGTTTCAGGGAAAAAAAAAGATACGGGATAAGACTGGAACAACTTAGACTGTCATACTTATTTCAAATGGCTTTGCAAGCAAAACAATTTTTTTTTTTCCACGGCTACTTCCTCCCTAGAGGTCAGAAGCTGTGTAGCGTCTTCGAACTACTCAAGTGCTTATGCAGTGCTGTGACCTGCATCATATAACACAAGTTAAACAAAGAACATGTCGGAGAGGCAGCAAATCATTAATTACAGACTTCAGAAAAATAAACTAATTAGCATAATTAGAAATTCTCTTTAATATTGGATTTCTTAGTTCTCTGAAAAATGTTTTTTTAATCAGCTAAAGGATAGAAATATCATCAAAAGTGTATACATTTCTAAAATTATATTTATTAATTTGGGTGCCTATATTTTTGGCCAAGTGGGAGGCTAAACTGAATGCTAGCTTACATGCGCTAGTGTCTTGGTGTAATAAACTACCTTATCACACAAAGAACTACAGAATAACAAAGGTAGTTACATTTTAACAAAACACTTAATGAAGAATAGAAATAATGGATAGTTTTCAATGAATAAGCTGTTGATTGACTTTTTAGTTAGATGCTATGCTTGTGACATTAATGTAGTCTTCCAACAGCTGGTTCCATACAGAAGTGGTTTATTATGATGCCATAACTGACACTTAAAACTTATTAGGAAACAGGAATCTATTCTAAAGCCAGGTGGGTTTTTTGGGTATCTAGTAAAAGGCATTAAATTCTGCTGAAGCGTTTCTTATGGTTATTGCATTTGTACTGGTTTTTTTTTCCCCTTTTTTCCTGCTCCATGGTAAGCGGCATTCATTTACAGGGATTATTAATAGAGTCTCTGTTCTCTATCTGGCTCTTGTTTTCACAGATTCGGAGAAAGTCAATGTACTTGAGTCCAATTTGGTAGGAATTGATCAATAGATTTTAAGTTACTGAAGGACAGCTTCCAACAAATACTCTGTAAATGGTCTCATAAACCTTGTTTGCATAGGAAACAGATCTGAAAATTCTTGGGCACTCTTAAAGAAAACACAAGCACACACAGTTCTCATCCCTTACAATCACAACTGCCTGTAGATAGCAATATACGATGACAACAAAGAGTGATGGTAGACTCAGTAGTACTAACTAGTATTACTGATGTAGTTAGTACTGCTTCTGCAAAGACAGTTGTGCCTCGCTAATCTGCTAGGGTTTTTGATTGCAGTAATAGCATAGCAGATTAAATTTTAATACAGTTCTAATTTACATATATTTTTTAAAGGTATAATTGAAGGTTCCTCATATCAGGCTATTAAATAAAGAAGCCATGATGTGAGAGGTAAAATACCTTCACGGGTCACAAAAATCTTTGAGAGGAGATATCAGAAATAAATGTTAAGTTAGAGGAGGCCTAATGTTTTGTCTTAAATCAGGAGCTGTTCGATAGGTTCTATTAATCATCTGTAGAATTTGATTTATAAATTAGCAGTACTTACTGAGGATTCAAAGCTGTTTAATCAAATTCAGAAATACTGGAAAGGTCACCTGAGAAGTCTATGCATGCTGTGTGAATGGACAACAGGATGATAGGTAAAACTGATGGTTGTTATATGGAAAACGGTGTCTTTTGGAGACAGAAAATAAGATACCATTTATATGTCTTAAAAGTTCCTAAATTAACGGTATTAATATAACGAGAAAATTTGGACATCATTGCAGTTTGCTGAGGTATCGTTACCCGATTTGTAGCTGTAATCAGAAGTGGGGAAAAAAGCATAGAGAAGAAAGTGCTGTTCTATACAAATTCCTTATCTGACATTCAAAGTGTGTTATTATCTGTCAATCAGTTTAAAAAAAGATAAATCACAGTATTGTGGAGATTTTGGTATGAAGGATATGGTAGAGTTTTTCAAGGGATTGAAAAGATTGGAATTATTTACTGAAGGAAATGAAATGCAGATCAAACAAGTGAGGAGCGGGAAGTTACAGAATAGATGTGAATTTATGCTCTCCAATAACGAATGTAAAAGAAAAGTGCATTCAGTAAAAGATGATTTATTGAAGCCATACTTTTTTTGCAAGGAGAGGGGAATTGCCAATTTTTCCCTGCTTCCACTCAGTGTACCAGTATTTCTCTCCATATATGTACGTATGTATCTGTCATGCAGTGTTAGACGATTTCTCTTGAATACACAGAATCAGCTTAAACTCCTTGCTTTATCTGCTTCAAACCAATAATTTTAACTTTGCTCTTTCTCATCAGAGATGACTGGTCAAGTAAATTAATATTCATTGGAGTGAGGTATTCTCAGTCTTCTATAGCTGAAATGAATTTTGTAATTTCTGGGCTTTGGAGTAATTTTCTAGCTGTTGTAATGAACTGTTTTACACAAAATGAAACAGTCCAAATCAGGGGGATGGTGAGAGAAACTCTTACATCAATATGTTGAATATGGAAGTAGCTTGTAGCATGAGGATGGCCAGTTTGAACAGAAATCATGGATGAAAATTGATGTTTGAAGAGAAGCAGTTTCAGGCCATTCTAGCAAGCCTATACTGAAGATGTATGGGAAAGGAGCATGAAGGTCCTTTTTGGGTGTGGAATCTTCTTTCAGATTAACCCTTTTATTTAGTATCAGTACTGCATCATAGATGCATAGGTTATGGACAACTGAAAGAGTGATTGACACTGAGGTACTTTACTGGTAGTACTTATGCTAAATACTGTATTATAGTGGCTTGCCCAGCAGCACCCAGTTGCTACCTCTGAAGTAATGTCTATGGAGTGGCCAAAATCAAATTTGTCAGCTATATTTCTACAACATGATGCTGTTCATGGTTCCAGGGTACGGAATATTTTATCTTCAGGCACATTCAGGATGGTGCTGTGGGTTCAGATAGATTGTCTGCCAGATCAGCTACACCAGATAAGCAGTATTGAAGAGCCATTGTTGCTAGCTGAAAGCAGTTTTCCACAAAAGATTCTCATTATCATAAGGCAAAACAGCACCCTTCACAGTGATTTTGGCACAGACCTTCAAGTAATAAAAAAAAAAATTAGGAAAATCAGAAGTCATTTGTAACTTGATAATATGTGTGAACTTAAGTAGTTCAACCAGCTCTTGTAAAAATGGCATGCAGTCGGCTTTTCAGTAAAAAAGGAAATGCTTAACTTATTAAATCTTGTTCAGCCACTAGCCACAGAATGTGTGTGCAGAAATGCTTAGAGAGGTCTTTTACACTCAGCTGGTTCTGCCTTTTTGTTGATATTAAAGGTAGAGTCTGTGGCTGACAAAGTTTTCCAACTGTGATTCCATGTGGAGTTGTGAAACTTGCTAGGCTTGAGAACACAACCAAAAATACAAGTTGAGTTTGTCATAGGTACTCTTTCTTTGGAAGCCTCTCCAGGAGCAAGGTCTTTACAAAAACTGTGTACTTTGTGTGGAGGGAAATTTCACTTCTGTGTCTCCCAGCTACCTGGTGTAACAAATGTCAGTCTTTGCTGGTAATAGAAGACAGTGATATTTATTATATCCGAATACTCTGAGCAACGTCTTCTAGTTGATCCTGCTTTGGGCAACCTCAGATGTTCTATGATTATATGATCTTCACGGGGGGAAAAAAATCTTACAAATAATTCAGAAGTGACAGGTGGCCTAGACTGCTGTAGAGGTGGTAATGAAAGTTTCTGGCATTGCAGTCTGATCTGAATTTGCTCTTGTGAAAATACATCAAATATGCTACAAGTATTCAGTGCTGCAGGGATCTACACTGCAGCTGAAGAATGGCATTATATGGCAGAATACATATGCACATCATTCATATACAGAATGAACTATTCCATAGTCTTGAACATTTGAGACTACTGCACTCTGGAAACTTCAGATGTGACTACCCACTTGAAACAATACTGTTTGCCTCCCCAGGAAAGACAATGGAATGCATTCTGTGGCTCTAGCTGCCATGAGCGATCTATTAAAAAAAAAAAAAACAAAACAAAACAAAACACTAAAATAAATCTGAGTTACAAAGGAGTTAACAGTTTTCTTTTCCCATGGGAATGAACTTCAAGCAAATCTACCTTCAGCAAGTTCCATGGTATAGGGAGAGGTTCTGTACAATTCAGTCCAAAAAGAACATATTTTCTACCAGCTATGAAGTTTTCAGTAATGGAAGTCAGATATTGGGGATTATCTGTGGCTAGCCTATCTAGCTAGACTTTTATCCATTGTACTTCTAAGTGTAAAAAAGATTTTATTTATTTGTCTAGGAAAGGATAAAAAGTTTTATTAACAAAAGAAAGATTTTTTTCATACTGTTTTTTCTCATTGGAGGAGAATTGGACCTCTATTCCATACCTGTGGCTACTCTACTGATAAACAGATTATTTTATTCCAGGATGACAAATGCATGTGTCTTTAAGGTCTGGACAGGTTTGTATTCCTTCTATACAGTGATCTGTCCGACCTGCAGAGAAGTTCAGAGTGGGGCTTCATTACTCAAATCTTTACGAGTACTGCCAGTATTCGTGAAAAAATTTGATAGTAGTGATATTATGTTGAAAGGGAAAATGAACTCTTATGGCTCCTTAGTTCTTACCTGATGGCTTACATACCAGACTCTCTAGGGCATTTGAAGTAGGTGGGATTGGTTCTTCACAAGTTTACTATCTTCTTATTCATTAGAGATTTGATCAGTGGTGCCAAAAGATTATTCTCTTGAAACTTGTGCACCATCCCTTTGGGTGTCTGTTGATTTATTTAATACAGCATAGCATGTTATACTTGAAATATGACCTTCTTAGAGTGGATCGGTGTGGCCAAGTGATGGGACATCTTGATGAATGTATCTACTTTTGTGGCCTAAAATTTTTCTTAACTCTGCACTTCTGATAGCAACTGAACACACTCTCTGCCTAGGTGTTAGAGAGGTCCTATGGGAAATAGCCACTTCATGATTAGTGTTGTCCTAAAGTTGGTAAGAAGTTTCGTATAGAATAACCTCTTGGTAGAGAAAAATCCTCGTTACTTTGAATAATTCCAGACTCTTGCCCTGTCACATAAAATAATCCCCTAATTCTGTCTTTCATTGCTCCTGGGGACGCATTGAAAAACAAAGCTATATGTGTATCGAAACAGTCTAAATGGGTCATCTTCTGCATCTGAGTATTTTCAGAAATGCAAGTCCTTTCCCCTAGCTCAGTGCTTGCATATGGGGCACTGGCTACCAAAGCTGATTTTTGAGCATGAATGTAGCATCCAATCCTTTTTATGTGGTAAGAAGCAAATGTTTCAGTTTTTCAGAATCCCAAACCATATGCTTGTTATAGATATTCTAGTCCATCCCTGATTATAATGAGCATCTTTACTCATAGTTATTTTTCCTTTAAAACCTTCTGTATCATTAGAGAAAGAATCTTTACAGAAAAAAAAAAAAAGACTAACTTTATTAAGCAAAGAGATAAGGATATGGTTTTAAAATGCCAATAGCTAGAAAAGAAAACCTTACGAACTGTATGATGCAGTCATAAAACTTGTTGGATGTTGTTTTACTGTTCTGGTTGTTGGTCAGTTTTTGTTCTGAAACATGTTAGCAAGATAGAGCTAAGGGTTCTGCCTGATGGTAACTTTCAAGAAGGCTGAGACAGACTTTAAAGGACAGATTCTTCTCTGTTTTATGCCTCCTTTTTTAGAAATTTATAAGGTCACGTTGCAACACTTTCAGACATGCACTGTAAGAGTTTTTAATGTTGGTTTCACCACCTTCCTCAAAAGTCTGGCTTGCAACATGAGGCTTTTCATATGTTTTTGCTGACTTAAACTTGCCTTTATACCATTTTTGCAGGTTAGCAGTTTATGTTAATTTTCAAGACATTAATGTCCACTTAGATCTCAAGACACATCTGTTAGCCTTATTTTTAGAGTACTTGGCTATCTCTGAGTTGCAGACAAAATGATAGATGGTTTTGATTTCATGTTGGAATATGAGCAACCCTTTAGACATTGTTGTTGAAAGGATTCTGGAGAAGCTTGATTCACCTGTACTTGGGAACAGTACTTTGGTTCAAAAGATACACTTCAGAAAAATATATAGTGTGTCAGGACCTTATTTCTGTAAGACTATAGGAATGTTGAAATATCTGTCTTATAGAAAGAAAATGCATGTTCAGTGCACAGAGTTATAGCCATTTTAAAAGTGCAGACATTTTAGGATGCCTAAAACAGACAATGAAACATTTGAATATAATTACAATAGTAATGTTTTTCAGATTGGTGTTTGGTTTTGTGTTGTGTTTTGTTTTTTTTTTTTCTCCCTAACTTAATGAAAATTTATAACTGGTACATGATGGTTTTACTGGAGTGCATTTGTTAATTTGGAGTAGAATTATGCAAGATTTGGAGATAAGATTTAATAAGTGATGCAGATTATTTAAAAAAATGTAAAATTGTAACTTAATTTCTAGATTTAATTGGACAAACTGATGTTAATTACTTACATGTAATAATTTTTATTTTGTTAGAAATGCTGTGGGGTTTGTTATATAGATGTAATTATAACTGAGTGCTTCAAAATCACTTGTTAGCCAAAGTTTGTGAAAATGTATATTAAAAATGAAACATAATTATTACATGTTTAAAAAGTGAAAGTATTGCTTATACTGTTTGTTATTGTGCAGCTGTTAGGATTTTAAAAAATATATTCTGGATAAAATATCTGGAAAAAATATATTAGTGGATACCCTAGGGAGAGAAATTTGTCTAGTAAATATAGCTGGCTAGTACATGAATTGGGCAGGTGAGCAGATGGCATCCAGTTTGACTCTGGTCTGAGACTAATACGAGCCATAATATTTTCAGTGGATGTGCTTGTGTATTATAGAGCTCATCATCAGAAGTAGCGTTAATACTACCATAGATAAACAAGGAGTAAATGGATCTAAATGTGTATTAGCTTTTTCTATTCTGCTGTTTAACTCTTCTATAAGCCAACCACTCACGTTCCAAACTTTCTATGTCAAAAGTACAAATTTGAGTCATACTCTTGCAAAGTCTTGGCTTTCAGTTTTTATTTAAACTGCACTTATTTTTAGCATGTCAATCTTATTATGGAAGTGTATTTTGAAGAATATCAATATAAAAACATATTTAGAAAAGCATGGCCTTTAATGATAACCCCCCCTACATACACTGCTATTTTTTCTTTAGTTTTCATGTGTCAATTATATGACAAGTTGTCTTTTGTTGATGAAATTGGAATTAGATCATGATACAGGACTCCTGCTTAATAATTTTGGTGTGTTTCAGCTGGGATGACACTTTCCGGCTTTTCTAAAGATTCAAAAATTAGTGCTGAAAAATCTCAGGTAACTAGTATGTATTATATGGGAAAATCATTTTTGGTAAGTCTGATTAGCATTGCAGAAATTAATGTACTGCATCTTTAGTACAACCAGCAATATTAAGAAGATAACCTTACTTGTCAGTAAACAGGACGTTTCCCTTATTGAGTATGAAAACCAACCTAAAGCTATTATTAGAATTTATACTTTCAGTTAAATAGCTATAATTTTTTAAGTAGTAATAGAAAATAATAATAATTTTTGTTCTGTTTAATACACAGTGTGTTTCATTCCCTTTGCTGCAGCTTGGATTTTTGTCAGAAAGTTGCAGAATGAAATTAATGCCTGTCAGCTCGGTTAAGACTTAGGTATGTTCTCAACTCTTCTATGTTACATGCATGAAAAGGAAAGGAGAGAGAAAGTGGTTTAGCCTTGTTCTAGTGCTAATGGAGATATGGTGAGTCCAGTATATAAGATTTCAGGGTAGAAAACAGAAAGTTCAGGGATCTTGTTTTTCAAGAAGGAAGTGGTGGATCGCTAGGCTTTAAGCAGGGAACTGCAAGGGAATGTTGCTGATGGTGGACTTTACCATTTAAAAATGGTGTCAACTGCTTGCCGCTTTGGGCTGTGGCTAAAAATTGTCAGGCAAATCATCAGTCCTTGATGCTTTGTCCTGTTTAGTATCTACCTACTTTCTTTCTAACAAATAAAGTGAAAATAGCGTCAAATTTCCTGGGAACTTGCATAGGCTGGAATTCGGGAAAGCAGACTTTGGCCTCTTTAGGGATTTGCTTGGTAGTATAGTATGGGATAAAGTCCTGGAGGGAAGAGGGGCCCAAGAAAGCTGGTTAATATTCAAGGATCACCTTCTCCAAGCTCAGGAGACATGCATCCCAACAAAGAGGAAGTCAGGCAAAAATGCCAGGAGGCCTGATTGGATGAACAGGGAGCTCCTGGACAAGCTCAAACACAAAAATGAAGCCTTCAGGGAGTGGAAGTAAGGACAGGGAGACTGGGAGGAATACAGAGAAATTGTCTGAGCAGCCAGGGATCAGGTTAGGAAAGCTAACACCCTGATAAAATTAACTCTGGCCAGGGATGTTGAGGGCAGCAAGAAAAGCTTCTATAGGTACATCGATCATAAAAGGAGGGCTGGGGAAAATGCAGGCTCCCTCTGAAAGGAAACAGAAGACCTGTTTACCTGGGACATGGAGAAGAATGATGTACTCAGACTTACTGGCAAGGGGTCCAGCCACACTGTCCAAGACGCAGAAAGCAAAGGTGGGGACTGGGGGAATGAACTGCCCACTGTATGAGAAGATCAGGTTTGAGACCATCTAAGGAACCTGAAGGCACACAAGGCCATGGGACTTGATGAAATGCATCTGCAGGTCCTGAGGAAACTGGCAGGTGAAGTGACTAAGACACTATCCATCATGTTTGAGAAGTTGTGGCAGTCCAGTGAAGTTCCCGTTGACTGGTAGAGGGGAAACATAACTCCCATTTTAAAAAGGGGAATAAAGAAGACCCGGGGAACTATGGGCCAGTCAGTCTCACCTCTGTGACCAGCAAGATCATGGAGTGAGTCCTCCTAGAAACTATGATAGGGCACATGGAAAAATAAGTAATTGGTGACAGCCAACAGGGCTTCACTAAGGGCAAATCATGCCTGAAGAATTTGGTGGCCTTCTACAGCAGGGTTACAGCCCTCATGGACAGGGGAAGAGCAACTGATGTCATCTACCTGGACTTGTGCAAATCTTCTGACACTGTCCCACACGACATCTTTGTCTCTAAATTGGAGAGACATATATTTGATGGATGGACCACTCAGTGGATAAGGAATGGGCTGGATGGTCTCACTCAAAGAGCTGCTGTCAACAGCTTGATGTCCAAGTGAAGACCAGTGACGAGCAGCATTCCTCAGGGGTCAGTGCTGGGACCGGCGCTGTTTAACATCTCTGCCAGTGGTACGGACAGCGGGATTGAGTGCACCCTCAGCAAGTTTGCTGATGACACCAAGCTGTGTGGTGCGATCAACACGCTGGAGGGCAGGGATGCCATCCAGAGGGACCTTGACAGGCTGGAGAGGTGGGCTAGTGTAAACTTCATGAAGTTCAGGAAGGCTGAGTGCAAGGTCCTGCACATGGGTCAAAGCAATCCCAAGCACAAATACAGGCTGGGTGATGAGTGGTTTGAGAGCAGCCTTGCAGAGAAGGACTTGGGGGTAGTAGTGGATTGGAAAAGTGAATATGACCCTGCAGTGTGCACTTGGAGCCCAGAAAGCCAACTGTATCCTGGGCTGAAGCCTGTGTTCAGCTCTGGAGCCCTCAATATAAGAAGGACATGGACCTTTTTGAGCAAGTCCAGAGGAAGGCACAGAGATGATCAGGGAGCTGGAGCACTTCCCTTATGAGGACAGGCTGAGAGAGTTGGGGTTGTTCAGCCTGGAGAAGGCTCCATAAAGACTTTATAGCAGCCTTCCAGTACTTAAAGGGGGCCTATAGGAAGGATGGGAGGGACTCTTTATCAGTGACTGTAGGGATAGGATGATGGGTAATGGTTTTAAACTGAAAGAGGGTAGATTTAGATGAGATATGAGGAGGAAATTCTTCACAGTGAGTGGTGAGATACTGGAATAGGTTTCCCAGAGCAGCTGTGGCTGCCCCCTCCCTGGAAGGGTTCAAGGCCAGGTTGGACGGGGCTTTGAGCCCTGGCAGGGGTGTTGGAACTAGTTAATCTTTAAGGTCCCTCCCAACCCAAACCATTACGTTTCCATGATTTCTTCTTTATTCAGTTTTTATGTATGTTGTCTGTGTTCTGAGTTTTTAGCATGTTTTTTGTTGTAATAACAGAGAATTTTAGAAAGTTACTACATGAAATACAGAAAGGCTCTCTGGAGGCTGTGTGTCCTGACTGCTGCGTCATACAGTAATGCTTGATCTTTTTCTGCTATTGTGAATCTTGAATTGTTCTGTGGTTAGTGGAACAACTGCGAAGGGAAGGTGAATAGTTTTCCAATTTGTGTTTGTATACAGTGTATCTATAGATAAACATATATGTATTCTCCCCCACGGGAAGTAGGAGATATGCTTTTGAATTCCCTGAAAGCCAAGGAAGATTTTTCTGCTTTGTGGGGGACAGACCTAATACCAAGGATGGGTGTTCTCTCTCCTGGCTACATTTTGTAAGAGAAAATAAGGACATCTGCTGCATTCTTTGAAGCAATGAATGTAAACACCTGTGTTTATCTTTAGTGGATAAAGAAGCTTGCCTATAGGTATAAATCTGACAGGTGAAATCTAGAAAAGGGGTGGAATATAAAATTCACCTGTCTCTAGTGTCATCCATAGATTTTTAGGTTATACCCTCGCCGCATCATACCATATGTGGGTAGTCTAGAAGCTTAAATGAGGATTTTTCTCTGAAAGGCAGTCCATGCTGCCGTGGGCAGAAGATGGGGCTGAGGCAGTGCTGGCTCATGTCCAGACACCTTAATGGATAGCTGTCTTGAGCTGTCCAGTTAGACATACTGTAAATGTTCTATTATATCTAGGCTTTAATGCTATGATCAGATTTAACTGAATGGTATAGAATGCAAAGTTGCTTGACACATGTAAATAAAAGCAAGTTTGGGTTTTGGTTTGTTTTTTGTGTTTTGTTTTTTTTTTTTTTTTTTTTTTTGTGAGAATCAAGCTGTCTATGCAGTATTGAAAAAATGTATGTTTTTAAATGAAAGGTGACACACTTATACCTGTGGAAGTGGAGTCATAGTGTCTCTTCCTTAGTGCATTTATTAGAAAAAATGAAGTATGGCTGAAAATAAACATTGGTGGGGCTTTTTGTTTCTTTGTTTTTATACCTCTACTCCTCCTGATATTTCAGTATTGAACAAAGGAAAGTTATTAGATGCATTTTGGGTAATTCAGGTTTGTTTTATAGCCAGCATATTAGTAATCTTGAATGCTGCTTGGGGACAGACAGTAAAATTGAAGCTGACCAGTAACTGTCATATTATGGTTTGGTAGGAAAATCAGAATTGTTAGAATGTGGAGTCATGTTTCATGTGTGATTGCAAGCTTCTCTCCTTCACCCAAACTCTAGTCTCAGAAAGATCATGTTCCCTCATGGGTGTGTGAAGTTTAAAGACACATCATCTTCCTCTCAATCTTCTAAATATGGCACCTCCACAAGTGCTGATTTACTATCTGTTTTTATTGCAATTCAACATGAATTTTTGAAGGTGGTCTATTTCTACTGGCAACAGAGAAACTTTGAGCAGAAAAATCAACACCTATCTTTGTTGTTCCACCATTTTCAGTGCCTGATATCCTTAATCTCTTCTCTCTGACTCCAAGGGTGTGCTACAAACCTCCACTGCTGTAAGGCAGCTAATAAGAATGTAAATAGAAATTTCCTTAAATTAGCAGTTTTCAAACCTTCTTCCCTGAAGCTGCTGAGCTTCTGTTTACTACAGTTTGAGAAACACTGGCTTGGTTTGTCTGGCCCTGCACCGTTGTACCTGTGTGCACACCTGCAGAATACAGCTGAGAATGAGGAGTGCAGGGAGGCAGTAGGTTCACTCTCTGCTCTCTGTGGAAGAAGGAAGGTACCTGAAACTGTTGCTTTTCTAAAGGGCAGTGATTAGCTTCCCGTAGAGAATGCCGGCTAATGCCTTTCTTCTCATGGCAGACCTTTGCCATCCATGGTCTGGCACACCTACCCGAAATGGCCCCAGAGAGATCCTTATCTGTAAGGGGTCACCCCTTACAGTATGCTTCAGTCCAACATTAAAACCCCCTCAGATTGACAGCTGCTGTCATGGAGAAAGAGATCTCTGCAGATGTGGTGTGACTGATGCTTTTTAAGAGCAGAAGAACCTTCCGTTACTTTAACATTCTGTTGTGACATCTATATAATGGATATTTTATGGAATTTGTAAGTTACTCTTTGTCGGAACATTTTGAACCTCAGGTATGAGAAACTTAATTGAAGTGAACATTTCATTTCAGCCCTTGCTGACCTCTGCAGTCCACATTACCTCTTGGGATAGTAGTTGCATTCACACGCCTGTTAAACAGCTTCTAAAGCTCTACTCTGATCTCAGGAGTGTAGTTTTCTTAATGGAATTTTTTTTTGAAGATGGCCATGAAAGAAAGACAACAGCTACTTTCAGAAGTATTAAGAGGTAGTGCGCAATGTGAGCAGGCTGGTTTAACTCACTCCTAAATATAATTCTTCCAGATTCTTCTAAAAATAACTCTCCTCCAAACAATAAAAATTGACATAAGTTTGACAGCATGCTTTAGCAGACATTGACAAAATGCTGATTTCTGCTTTTTGAGCTTTTAGATAAAACTGTAAGCAAACAATAATTTCAACTCTTCTTAGTAGATGTTGTTGCTAGATTACACTCCCTTGTCTGTTTTCTGTCAGATGAACACTACAAATAAGCATTTATTTTGTTTTCTGATATTTTTCCTCATCTTGCCATTCTCTTCCCCTCTTCTCTTTTCTACAAAATTGCAATGTTTTACTTGCTGAGGGTAGTATCAGTTTGAGCAAGAGAAACAGCCTCGGTTGTAGAGTAAGTTACTGTTCATAGTTCTTGCATTTTCGTTCCTTGCTAAGTGAACCGGTAACTAAAATGCTTTGTTCTCTTGTGGTGGAGGTAAGTCTTCTCTGTGGTAAAGCAGAATGATACCATGCAGGACTTGAACTTATAGGTTTCATCCTATTATTTTCTCAAAACTGGAAGAAACCAATAACTAGAAATTAGGTTTAAGAGGTGAAAAAGAGGTTTGTGGAAACATAGAGGGAATTACTAGCACAGTGAGCAGTTCAGAATCATGTGTGGCAGTTATGTTCTGAAAGAAATTTGCTCAGGCTCCCAACTGAGTCTTAAAAATTCTACCACCAAATTAAAGGAAACCTAGAGTGTTGTTGCTGTCTGCAATAATAGTCTTATTTCTGGATATTGCTATATCACCATTGTAACACATAATTTATGTGGGCATCTCAGGAAACATTTCTTTAAAGTATTAAAGCTTTTTGGAATGAACCAGATTTAGCAAAATAAAAGATGCTCAAGAAATCTACTAAAATGGTGCACAAAATAAGCTCTTTAATCACAATTTGTTCTACCCTTATATGTCAGTTGTCATCTTCAAATGAAATCTTGTCTTTCTTTCAATAAACTTGTAGTTTTTACAAAGAATACTTAATTCTTCCAGTAAAATGCAGCTTAATATTTGCTTGCTTGCCAGTGTAGTTTTTTTCCCTTGGTCTTTATTAGAAAATTGGAAAGTGGGAAGTCAGACTCTAAACCTTGTCATACTCCTTTTCTTTCCAATTACAGATTATGGATACAGCAGTTTTGTCACAAGATGAAAAAATTGGATTTAAGGGCCTCTTGTGCTATCACAACCAGGTAGATTTCTAGCATCAGTGGGCTGTGGGTGGGGATGGGATGGCGAGACTTCATAGTTCTTTTCCCAAGACTGCTGCTGTAGGTCTTTGGGAAGAAAATAGATGACTACTAAAGAAGAAACAAAAGTAAGAGGTGAGTGTAGCTAACCCCCCGCCTTCCACTTGGAAGGCTGGAACAAGAACACAGACCAGTCAGTCATGCTTTGAATGCATTTATTTGACATTTGATTTTACTTTCAAATAGTGTTTTATCTACTTAATTTCTGTCTCTCCTTGGAGAAGGGCTAAATGCAACAAATGATGAGAAAGGGACTGTGACCACTGTCACACCAGTTTGGCCTACTAAGATCAAGAAGACAAGATTTGAAAACATGGGTGAACTCCTGTTGTGGTCAGTCTTCTGTGTGTGCAAAACAGGAAGATTTTTGGTTCTTTTCAGCATGGAATGAGAATGATTATGTTCATAGTTGTGTGTGATTACATCTTGGTACGATGGAGTATGGATGAGTGGGATCAATAGGTGACATTATATGTGAAGGCACAGAACTTAATCGCCAAGATAGGATGGGTGAAGCTGTGCAGAGAGAAACTGTAAGGAGTTAAATGAAATTGAAAAAAAAAGAAGCATTTGTGATCTTTCAAGTACCTACTGAGTTTGAGGGGCACTGGAGGCTTCTATGTTATTTTTTCCTTTAGGAAAATTCACTTTAAAAACTGTCCATTTTTTCTCTTAAAAAGGGAAAGTAAAATAACCTTCTGGAAGCAGAGGGAGAAAAGCAAGTAGAGAAAGATAACAAAAATACTATGTATGCAGAGGATCGAACTGCATATCCGTCCTAAACCAGGGGCTCGTTTTAGAAAAGACAGACACCTGAATTTACAAACAGTCTTAAGAAAATATGAGGCAGGAAGAGAGATACGGGATATAAATCTACGTTAAACTACAACTTGATGTTAGGAACCCTATGTATATCTGAAAGGCCTGTAGGTATTAGTGGAGCTTCTTTATAGGCCATATTTGTTTTGTTCAAAGGAACAGCTAGACAGTCAGACTAATATCTTGTTAGTCACTGTAATTCATCCTATAATCTTAAGAGTATGAGTTAAATTTTCGTCTTGCCTTCTGGCAGATGCTTTTTTCCTTAAAGATAGCAACATAAGATTTTGTGGAGCAAGTTATTTAAGTGGGGGTATGAGGCTTCAGTGCATTATGTTAACAATCAGCACAAGGCCTCAGCAATGTCTGAAGAACATCGTGCAATCTGAAACTTCATGACTAATTTAGGCTAAAATCATGTTGTATAAAATTTTTGCACTGTTGACACTGAACTTGAGGCAGAAACCCTGTCTCTTCTATGTCTTTATTTTGAAAAAGTATATACTTCTATATAGATAAAATATTTTAAGTAGGTTCCGTTTCAGAAATGTGCTTGTAAGAATGTAGATTGTCAAGAAATTCTTGCAGTACCAATTTTTTTAGGTAGCCCCTGCTGATGGTCTTTGTGTTCATGTCAATTTGCAGTTGTATGGTTTTACAAATAAGTGGGATTGGGTGCTCATCCAAGGTCTTTTTGGTTTTGTTTCCTGGATTACATTTTACTTGGATTATTTTTCTGTTCTAGGACAATTTTACTTGCGTGATGGGAGTAGAAAGATAGTGGAAGAAACTGCAGGATTTCTGTCTGTGCTGCTTAAAAATTGGTTATCAATTTATTACCCAAGTATCCATTGAAGATTTATGGAAAACTTTTTCAAGACTTCTCTTCAAATCTATTTCTGCACTTGTGAAATCAAGGGGACTTTTCAGATGATTTCAGTAGAATCAGGCTCCTTATAAAAAAAAGGCAAACTGGTGTGGTTTGAGCGCAGAGGGCAGCTGAACACCACAAGCTGCTTGCTCACTTATTCCCCCTGTGAGAAACAAGCCCACGTATATATAAAAAAAAGTTTTATTGGGGACAAAGTCAGTGGAGCAAAGAATACAGCGCTGGGCGCAATGGCGCGCCCTGGAGCCAAAAGGGGCTCCCTTTTATTGTATAAATGGTTACATATTCATCTACTCTAATACATATGCATCACTACTTCTAAGGATAGGGAGGGAATATTACAATTAGTTCCGAGAAATCATTAACATATCCCCCCAACCCAAATTCCTCCCGTCGCGCTTGCGCAGTGCTCCCTGGTGGTCGTGGGCAGGGGTCTGCAGATGAAGGCTCGTAGTCTTCTTCACTGTGTTCGCTCGTTGACCCTTATTTATGCGCAAACTCAGTCCTGTGGTCACGTACACCTTGTCCTTCAAATCTGGGCTAATTTGTAGCTCTTTTGTCTTTATGGCTCAGCGGCTCCAGTTCCTCTCTTATCTCAAGAACAGGAGATAACAGAGAGGGCCCATCATGTTCTTTCCCATTCCATTGCAAAGGAGTTACCATCCTTTGATATGGACCATCTGGTGAGCATTCCAAAGGAAAAAGGGGGGGCTGTTGGGTTGGTGTTTCCTCTGATCAATCCCCCCTCTCTTCTCTTTTCCCACTAGTAAATTATTTTACTTTTCTTAAAATTTGTATCATTGTACTAATAACAGCTTCAGCCTAATTCAATAAAAGTAATTGTTTAATTACTTTTAGCGAAAGCAAAATTCTTCTATTATTTATCACAATCCACCCTTTTTTTTTTTTTTTAATACCATATTTTGCTTGAGCTTACTAACACTTAGTCTCATTCTTTTCTTAATATCATAACTTTGTGGGCACCAGCCACTGCTGCCATCTCAGGGTTTACTGGTATTGCTGTTATTTGCATCCCCTCAATAACATGAGATATTAGCTGTATAAAGCAAGGTATTAAACATGGTAAAAATAGTAAGCCCGCGACGGCACAAAAGGAAGAAAAATTCAATCTTTTCCACCAGGAAGCTCCTAATAGATCATCCCACCATTCTGAGTCTAACATTGAGGGTGTTTTCAGAGCACCATAGGTAAAACAGCTCTTATTCTATCTGCTATGTGCAGTTGTCGCCTTAATGTTTTTGCCGTGTGTTATTTATTCCTTGCTTTGTTCAGTTAATCCAACATGTTGTGACCAACATGCAATTTGCTACTACTGTTTCACCTGTTGGCGTTAAGCAAAATTCGAGCTGTGTGCCAAACTGCACAGTCAACCGTACTATCAGACACTCTGTAAACAATAATCAACAATTTATTAACAAACAAGAACCTGAAATAATTAACTGTATAACAATCCAGCAAAGTCCCACACGACACAATCAGAAAGAGAAAAAGTAAGAACCAAAGATATCAGCACTGTCCTTTGGATGTTGTCCTTCGATGTCTTGTTACCCTTACTCACGGGGGCGATAGCGATAGAAAGATAGAAAGAGTCCAAGAACAACAGTCACGCGCCGCGTGGTAACTCCTCTGATCAATAACATTTTCTTCTTTGAACTATAAGTCTGTTTCCATCACCTCATCAAGGTTTCGAGGGCGTCTTAGTTGTCTTCGTGATCTTGGAGGATTGGGTGGAGGAGGTGATCTTCTCCGACACCAGCCACGAGACATTCCCTCGCATACCACGATGGCAACGACAGTCACCACCAATATAATGAAAAATCCCAACAGCAGGCCGGCGCACACGGGATCGTCCCCTACTCCCATCTTCCCAAGATTGCAATCCAGTGGGATCAGTAAGATTAGTGGGATAGTCCAGCCCCAGGCTAGCGGCTTGACCGAGGAAGGTCCAAGTGCGCAATGAGCGGAAGTTTCTCTTCCACCCAGAATGCCTGTGCTGCCTAGATCTGGGCGGGCCTGGCAGTTGTTTTTGCCATCCGGGTATAGCCGAACTTTCGAGACCCTCCAACAACACATGCGCTTTGGACTGGGGGCGTGGAAATCCATTTTCCTGCTGCGTATGTGGACCCTGACTCCTGATCCCTACGGACCAGGCAGGTTCACCACTTGCGCTCTCACTCTTGTACCTCCGATACCGCGAAAACAATGGAGCGTGCTTATGCATGGGCAGCAATTTATTGTGCAGCCTTGATGTTGGTAGCCCTCACTTTGTTTGCCTTTTTACTACATATCTTTTGCCCTTGTAAATGTTCCTCTTTCAAGTGCCCATGTAGTTGTATCTGCTTATGTAAACCACCATCTCCTTTGGTTAACCATGTCGAAAATTCTGTTATAGGTCTTTTCGGCGGTTTTGGTACTGACTGTTTTACTTCTGTCACATCTTTTACTTGGATTCTCTTCTTCCCACTAAAAATATCTCCATCCACCCTTCTGTCTTTGGGAAAGCAAAGCCACTCTGATGTTGGACATAACAGTAAAGCACTTGCTGCACAAATTTGCCACTATTAAAGCAAACCATACCAGGATGATTAGCAGAGGTCCGGTATAACATATGCTCCCACCTCTCATGCCTATGGGGTTGCAGCCCACAGCTGAGATACAAGTCTTCCTGGTGGCGAGCACAGAGGTTAACCCGGTCTTGCCCTCTACTATTTAACGAATCCATGTGTTAAGAGTTAGTCAATTCAAGTGCAGCTCCTTTGTAGCCACTTCCTTTGTTTCTAAGCAAAGCAAAATTTTTGGCACTTCCTGATAGTGTCCTCCCATCAACTCTCAGGGACATCACAAATTCTGGGGACTAACCTCTTTTTCCCCGTAAATCAAGGTTACAGTTCATGCCCCTTCCCTATACAGTTATAAGACAATTTTCTCCATCTGCAAGAAATACCACATCCGGTAACACATTTCACATTCACACAAAACCCACGCTTCATAACATCCATACATACACTCGAGACAAGGTATTACCCTATTAGGTTGATTTTCTAGCAATGCCTAATTGAATCCAAAATGCTCATAATCTGTTACCAAAAGCCACTCTGTAACATGTCTGTCAGTTAATGCTCGGTAAACGCCAGCTTTTCCCTGACAGTTTTTTTGTTTGTTTGTTTGTTTTTTGTTTTTGTTTCCTTATACAGCAAGTAAGCAAATGAATAAGTAAATTTTCGCAGTGTTACCTCTGAACCCAGTTAAAAACCCAGTCAAACCACTGGTTAAGAGTCATTCAATCCCCTCCTGATGAATTTACTTAGTCCTTTGAGGGTGACTTGTAGTTGGTCAGTTGATGGTACCACAGTCCACTCCTGAGGCTTTTCCACGGTCCTTTTCCTCAGGAGGCAAGAGTCCACCCCTTTTCTTTTGTTCGGATCGCTGTCTCGGTGGTCAGCAGCACCTGAAATGGACCTTCCCACTCGGGAGTTAATGATTAATCTTTCCACACTTTTATCAATACCCAATCACCTGGTTTTACATTGTGGATATTAAAAGCCAATAGTGGTATTTGAGGCAGAAGTCCTTTCTTTCTTAATTTCATTAAAGTGTTACCAATTCTTATTACATACTTTCTTACATACTGATCTCCTACTTCAGGGATGACAATATCCCTGTCATTACTCATACATGGTAATCCAAGCATCATTTCATAGGGAGAAATACCCAGGTCTGTTCGTGGCTGAGTATTGATCCTTAATAAGGCCAATGGCAGGCATTTAATCCAAGACATCTGAGTCTCAATCATTAACTTAGTCAAGGTTTGTTTTGAAGTTTGATTCATTCTTTCTCCTCTTCCAGAACTCCGAGGATGCCATGGGGTGTGCCATGCCCATTCGATCCCTAAGGCTTCAGATAGCTGTTGTATATAATTTTTAAAATGAAATGTGTTCCTCCGCCCAAGTCTATTCTTTCTATTAATCCATATCTGGGGATAATGTTTTCCAGTAACACCTTGGATACCATGCTTGCCATTGCCCTTGGTGTGGGGGATTGCTTCCACCCAATGAGTTAAGTGAGCCACTAATACCAACAAATACTTCCACCTTTGTATTTAAGGTAGCTCTGTTAAGTCTACCTGGAGGCTTTGTATGGCTAGCTCCTGTTCCCCAGCCACCCTTTATTATTCTCATTACCTTTTTGTTCACTTTTTGACAAATCAAACATCGATCAACTAGTTGTTTAGCCACCATATATATATTCCTATACACCCATATTGTCTAAGGAAATGATCACAAAGTGATTGCGTTCCCCAATGTATTTTCTGATGTATTAATGGCAGAATTTCTCATGATCTTGTTTTATTTAACATCTGCCTTCCATCTGCTAAAGTCCATTTTCCTTCTGAATCTTTTCCCCCCTTATTTTTAAGTATATCCTTTTCTTGTTCTGTGAAATTTGGGGCTAAATTCTCATAATCCCCTGGTATTATTACCAATAAAACTACCAATGATGATTCTGTAGCTGCTTCTCTGGCTACTTAATCTGCTAAATTATTCCCCCTTATTTCCATTGATGCTCCCCTCTGATGTCCTTTCACATGCACAATTGCAATTTCTGTGGGGAGCTTCAGGGCTTCTAAAACTTCTCTGATCAGCCGCTCGTGTACTAGCTCCTTCCCTTTTGTATTTATAAGCCCTCTTTCTTCCCATATTTTTCCAAATGTGTGGACCACTCCAAATGCATACTTTGAGTCTGTGTACACTGTCCCTTCCTTATCTCTCAAATATACCAATGTCTGTTTTAGGGCATAGAGTTCACAGACTTGTGCTGACCACCCAGCAGGTAATTTCCCCTTTTCAAACACTTCCATCTTCTGCCTCTCGATAATTACATAACCCAATATTTTCCTTCTAGGCATCGAGAGGACCCATCAATAAATAGTTTTTCTCTATAGGGCAAAGGTTTATTTAACAGATCTTCTCTTATTTTCGTTTGATAATCTATAAAATCCAAACAGTTACACTCTGGTTCCTAAATATCCTCCCCGATTCTCCTCCCATAATTCTAGTAATTTAACCACTAGTTTTCCTTCATCCAGTACCACACCTATTCCTAATTGCACTTGTAAATCTCTACCCAGCAAATTACATCCTACCCCTGGCATTAACAGATCATTAACAGCATATTGATCCTCCCCCTGTATTAACACATTCGTTATAACTGGGACCGAAAACCCCTTCACCTTTAACCCCTACAGCCCAAGTTGTATCTTTTACATAATCTTCCTCCTGGGGTCTTAATTTCAAATTTATCAAGGGCTCTTCTGTTGGTATATCCCCCAGGAGGTAGAGCCCCTGACACCCCTAGTGATTACCACCCTCATCCTGTTGGGTTACTTCAAACACCAACAGGTCCCGTATTCTCTGGGGGCATTCTTGTTTATAATGCCCCCCCTCCCCACAATAAAAACATTCCCTTGTGATTTCCCTAGCCAGTGGTGCCTCTTGGTTCCACCTTCCCTTTCATTCCCTTGCCTGTTTCAAATTGTGATTTCCCGTCTGAGATTTCTTGTGTTTATTTCTAACAGCTTCTTGTGCAGTTATCATAATTTTAGCTTTAGTTTTAGCCTTTTCTTCATCCTTCCTAATATCTACTTTCTGTGCTTCTCTCAGGAGTTCCTCCAGACACTTATTATAATGACCTAGAGTCACTCATATCTCTCCTCCGCTCTTGTTCATTCTGATTCCACTGCAGAGGGGTTACAGGGAGTTTCCTTTCCCCGGGTATCCCCTGCTGATTTTCTCTCTCCCATATCCACATTCCAACTGTTCTGATCATCTGTCTTTCCTCAGGAGAGAAAAAAAAATTCCCGTAATCGACTGCATCTCCTCCCATGTATATATATACTGGGTCCCAAAAATTGATCAATCTTCTCTGACAGCCCCACAGGGTCCTCTAAAAACCTCCTAAATTCATTCTTATACGCCCTCACTTCTACATTAGTGAGCGGCACATCCACAAATCCCATCCCCCCTTGAATTCCTGCCGCTGGGACTTCCCCGCAAGGGATTAACCCTAGCCGCCCCGTGCTCCCTTAAACGATTTCCCCCCCCCCTTCGTTGCTGCCCGGTTTCAGGTCTGATATTAACAACAGGGGCCTCCTCACCCGCATCTTCCTGCTGCACCCCTTGATTTCCTAGGTGTGCCAGGTTATATGGGGGGGGTAAATTATCCAAAGGGTCCCATCTCTTTTCCTTCCTTTCCCTTTCACCTTCTTCAACCTGCTCCTCCTGCTTCAATTAAAAAAATCCCAAATCTCTGCGACCCCCTCCAACATGAGGCATATTCACTTTCTTCTTGATTAAATGGTTCCTTTGAATTAACATAAATATTAAGAGCTTGACAAATCCAATCCTCTTCTGATCCATATTTTGGCCAATTCACCGAATCTTCCCTGATAGGTCCTTTAGTCCATTCGAACATACAATAATTTGCCATCTTGATCTTACTCTTCCCTCTGGTACATGGGCTATAATCCCAATTTATATATATATACACACACACACATATATATATATATATATATATATATATATATATATATATTTTATTATTATTTTTTTTTTTTCCCAGCCTTTCCCTAATGGACTGTATGGGAAATGGCAATCTTTGGCTCCCTATTACCCTGGAAACTCAACTGCCTAGCTCCTAGTTTCTTGTTCACTCAACTAGACTAACTGAAGTATCTTGTTTCCCAATCCCGGGGAACTCAACTATCTAGCTCCTAGTTTCTTGTTCACTCAACCAGACTAACTGGAGTATTTTGTTTCCCAATACCGGGAAACTCAACTGCCTAGCTCCCAGTTTCTTGTTCACTCAACCAGACTAACTGAAGTATCTTGTTTCCCCTTTCCTCCCGGGGGAGCCGTTCACTCCTTTTCACTCGCTTCGTCTCTTCACCGGCCGTCCCCCTCGCGGGAGCACGGAACCGCGGTTAGAAAGACTCCACAATCGCTTCGCAAGTGCGACCTGGCGCCTCGCGTCTCACACACACACCTTTCAGTCCTCCCCCTATCCCGCCATCCGGACACTACTTACAGTCCCCTTTTCGTTGCCCGGATCTTGTGCACAAGGTTTAATGGCTGCCGCGGTCTCCAGGGAGCCCTAACCCCCTCTTTGGTCCACGAGTCCCCCGCCGGGATCGTCACCGTCAACCTCCGATGGCGCCGGAGGGAACCGAAGAGACCGCTGAACTCAGCGGGGCGCGCCTTCCGTTCAGGGCCCTCTGGCTCCATGGCGGTGAGGCTTCTGTCATCCCGGACGAGCCCCCAATTGTGAGAAACAAGCCCACGTATATATAAAAAAAAGTTTTATTGGGGACAAAGTCAGTGGAGCAAAGAATACAGCGCTGGGCGCAATGGCGCGCCCTGGAGCCAAAAGGGGCTCCCTTTTATTGTATAAATGGTTACATATTCATCTACTCTAATACATATGCATCACTACTTCTAAGGATAGGGAGGGAATATTACAATTAGTTCCGAGAAATCATTAACATATCCCCCCAACCCAAATTCCTCCCGTCGCGCTTGCGCAGTGCTCCCTGGTGGTCGTGGGCAGGGGTCTGCAGATGAAGGCTCGTAGTCTTCTTCACTGTGTTCGCTCGTTGACCCTTATTTATGCGCAAACTCAGTCCTGTGGTCACGTACACCTTGTCCTTCAAATCTGGGCTAATTTGTAGCTCTTTTGTCTTTATGGCTCAGCGGCTCCAGTTCCTCTCTTATCTCAAGAACAGGAGATAACAGAGAGGGCCCATCATGTTCTTTCCCATTCCATTGCAAAGGAGTTACCATCCTTTGATATGGACCATCTGGTGAGCATTCCAAAGGAAAAAGGGGGGGCTGTTGGGTTGGTGTTTCCTCTGATCAATCCCCCCTCTCTTCTCTTTTCCCACTAGTAAATTATTTTACTTTTCTTAAAATTTGTATCATTGTACTAATAACAGCTTCAGCCTAATTCAATAAAAGTAATTGTTTAATTACTTTTAGCGAAAGCAAAATTCTTCTATTATTTATCACACCCCTCAGGAATGGGAATTAGAAAGTGAAGTAGAAGGCTCAGGAACAGAGAGAAGAACAGGGAGGGATGACTCACCCATTACATTTAGGGGCAAAAGACAAACTCATTAGGGGAAGAAGAAAAGATCACTTTAATTCAAACACAACAACAACACGTAACAGAGTAGGACAGTGAGAAGCATTACCACATCTTAAAAACACCTCCCTCCAGCCCAGCCCTCCCTCCTTCCCCTGCTCAGCTCTGCTCCCGATCTCTACCTTCCCCCACCAGCGGTGCCGGGGGCAGGGAATGGGGGTTACTACCGGTTGGCTGCTCCTTCCTCCTCGTGGAGGTGGGGTGGTGGTAGTGGTATTTGTCACATTCGTTCTCTGCTCCAGCACAGTTCCCCTCTCGCAGGAGATAGTCTTCCACAAACCTTCTCTGGTGTGACTCCTCTCCATGGGCTGCGGCCGCTCCCCAGCCGCTCTGGTGTGCGTCCCTCCCGCAAGTTGCAGTCTTCCCAGTGCCCAACTACAACAGCGAGGGCTGCTTTTTCTCACAGGGTCCCAGCCTCCTTTAATCGCAGACACCTGCTCTGGTGTGGGCTCTTCCACAGGCCGCAGGTCAGCCTCTGCTTCACTGCACACCTCCATGGTGGCAGGCGGGTGGCCCTGCTGCTTTGCCATGGGATACAGGGCAGTGATGTCTCTGCACCAGTGCATCTCCTCCTCTTCCTCCTTTTTCCTGCTGACCTCGGTGTTCACATAGGTGTCTTTCTCACAATTCCTACTCCTCCTCCCTTGTTCCCCGTCTTAAATATGTTCTCGCAGAGGCACAGCCACCGTCACTAATTGGCTTGGCCCTGGCCAGAGGCGGGTCTGACTTGGAGTCGGGGGAGCTTTCTAGAAGCTTCTCACAGGGGTCACCGTTGTAGCCCCCCTCCCCTGCTACCAAAAACCCCACCGCAGAAACCCAGCACAACTGGGGAAGCTAGGCGTCTGGAGGGAACTCCTGAGGTTTCTCTTTCAAGACACAAGTCATTTTTTCCATTTTGATCACAGTATGCTTAGGTTTAAACTAGCAGAGTAAGAAAATAAGGCATCTATGTAGGTTTGGATTTGGACTTGACATATCAGTTGGGCTTTTGTCAGAAAAAGTCATAGCTGTAAATGGTCCTTATTAAATTCAGACTGTATTTCAGAATAAAGTATTTCTGATAAATATGTCAGTCCAAGCTGGAGATGCCGTCTTCTGTGAGTCCCTTAAATTAGCTTCTTAATTTTAAGTGCAACATTATGGATGGGGAAGCTGTATTAATGAACTTGGGGATGAGCAAGTTTGAATAAAATAGGCAATAAGGGTGACATTTAAAATGAGATGTCAGTTCTGTAAGACAGTAGAAAGAGATTGTTCTAAAATCAAATAAACAGTTTGCATGCCTAGATTAGATATCAGTAATCTGATGCTGTGTCAAACAGACTTCTGTAATTGTTTATCTTAGAAGAATGGGCCACATTTCCAAACTTGTAAGTTAAAGAGAAAAGGAACATTTATTTTTTCATTTTCATCTTTGTAGTGATGAGAAGTTATTGCTATTGAATAGTGTTTTTGCACTGTCTGTGGTTACACAATCACTGTAGCACAGTACTGTGTTAGCCTTCAAGGATGTTATCCCAGTAGACTGTCCATCCATATATTACACATGTTGAAGCTGTTTATAGATTAATAAGTGCCACCTTTTTGGGGATGTAAATACCAGCAGCTTTCAAAGGAAGAAAAATGGACAGGTATTTCAAAAATAATGGTGCAGTCATGTTTTGAGTATCTGCAGTAAAACCTGCTTTACACCCACATATTTCAAATGCAATTACTGACATAGTTTGTTGTGATTAATACAGTTAATATTGGGATTCTTTTTACATAAATAATGAGGTCAGTCTAAGCTTCTTACAATTTTTATATAAAAGTGTTTCTTTGAAGATATAATTTGAACAGGAAGTAGAAGAATGAGGGCTGATATATTTGTGTGTGAAGGAATTAATTTTTGTTAATCTGTTCATTAAAATTTTAAAAGAAAAAAACTTGGAAGTTTTTCTGCCAACCTAATCTAGTTTTATTTTTTTAATATTGCAGCTGAAATTAAAAGCATTTGTCATAGTGATGTGGATGAATAAAGGAGATACTCCTCACAGAGTTATTACATGCTAATGATCATCTACTAATAATATAGTTAATAGCAAATAATTTGAATAGTGAGTGCACAGAAAGTCAGTGCAACTGAGATAAAGAATGCAAGAGTATTTTTGTCTGAAAAATAGATATTAAGATGTACAGAAATATAACATTCCTGTGATTCTGATGGTTTTGTTAGTTTTAGCAATTAAGACTGCAAGACTAAGACCTAAAGTGCTTATATTCAGTAGACACAGGACAAACACTGGTACTAGCAATGCAACCTTTCTGTCCACACACCAAATGCTATTACTTGCTTTCAATTCATATTTAACATAGTTGCTTTAAGGTTGTGAAAGGAAACTAAATGTTCCTTCTCTTCTGCAAAGTCAAAGATTATTTTTACCTTTGACAGCACTTTGTGTTTTAAATTGAAGCTGCACAGATATGGGTGGTCTCTTGCATTATGAAAAACTGTCTTTCTGAATTTGTAGTGTCTGCATATTGGAAGACTGAGGCCTGTTATGATTACTTTGCACTTCTTGAAATTCACATTCAATTTTAGGTTTCTGTGTGCTTTGGTACAGTAGTAGCACATTGCAACCAAAAGACTTTTAAGTGTGGTGCTTCTGATTTCTGAGCAGGGGGAATTTTTGATTGATACTGAAGATTGGTTTTGTTCAATCACTTTTCTTAGCTGGAAATACAGTATCCATGTGTGTAAAAGTCTTGGAACAGCATCCTGAATTCTCAGTATCCTAGTAGAACTTAGAGGTCCCCAGGTAGATTTACTTACCCATTTTATGTCTGTCTTGCCACTTAATTTGCTGTGAGCTGGCTAATTCAGGCAAAATTTTAATCCCTGTAGGTGTCATGACAATCCAGACAATAGTGACTCTGAAAATAGATTGTAGGACATTGTGTTCTCTATATTTCCTAATTTTTACTGCAGGGCAAACAAATGTGTATTCTTTTGCTCACAATTAGTACACCTGCTAAAGCACAGGACCTTTCTTCAACACTATTGCTCTGTGACAAGAACATTATTATAATTGTATTTTTTCTGTCAGAAGAGCAGTAGGAGGAATAATGCATTTAAATATACCAAGCCATATTTAATGTATTGCTTAGCAGCCAAAGTAAATTATGGAAATCTCGTGAGACAGATCAAATATTACTGTAGTAAAGAGATTTCAGATCAACTTGTCCATTTTTGTTCTCATTTAATATTACACCAAAGTTCAGAGTTTGGCGGAGGGAGGTGTCTTTTCCCAGTTAGTGATGTTCTCATTAGCCAAGATCATTTTGATGAAACCTGAATGGGCATCAGGAGAAAAGCAAAAGTGAATATTGAAACAAAAAAGGGAGTGCTGGAAGAAAAGAGGCAAAAAAACAACTCAGCCTTTTGAAATCTCACCAGATGAGCACTTTAGTTAGGTATGTAGATGAGAAAATGTAACGTATCCCTAGTCTGGATGCTTGAGGAATTCCCTGGATGCCAATTTAATTTACAGGTTTTTTTCACCATGTAAGTTCAAGCATATGGAAAATACCTTAGTCTTTGCTGTTTTGAAAGTACAAGTGATTCAGTTTCACATTGTGCAGAGGGGAAGCTATGTTATGTGTGAAATCTTA
Organism: Tyto alba; assembly: GCF_018691265.1. NCBI lineage: Eukaryota > Metazoa > Chordata > Aves > Strigiformes > Tytonidae > Tyto > Tyto alba. The sequence continues at coordinate 180,990 of NW_024881316.1, forward strand.
ATAATTTAGTCTTCATTTAGTTTTACTGTGTGTAGTTGGATACAAAGGATAGTAATTACCACAGCAAAAGCAAACAGAAGCTTTGAGCACATACAACTCTTCTAAAGTTTTTCGTTCTCCGATATTTTGTGCAGGAAGGAATTGCTATGAATTGATGTTTGGGGGTGGGGATGTGGAAATGAAAATCTATTTAAAGATAAAAGTACCTCCAGATTGATTCAAGGTACAGCTATAAATACACACAGAATAAGAATTTTTTTTTTTTTAAAAAAAGATGCTTTAATATACAAGTAAGCATGAAGGTGTATGCAAGCAGAGCCAAACCACTGCTCTGAGTTGACTGAGGAGCAGACTGAGCTGATCAGAAGATGCTCATATGTGGCTAATGCAAATTCATCTGAGGGGCTGGTATAGCTATAACACCAAAGTTCATGCAGTAGAGAAGGGCAGAGATTGGGATAGAGATTGGGATTTTTTTTTTTTTTTTTTTCTCCTGTTCAGTCTGATGGCTTCTTCTGATGGCTCCTCCTGTGCTCTGGGATCCCAAGCAGAAGGCAATGCTGGCAGGGCTAATCAGGCCAGCCCCTGGCATCTGAATTTGGCCTCTCAGAGCATGAAGGAAGCAGCTGCTGCAGTGCATGGGAGCTGGGCACTGTAACGGGAAGTGTGCATGGGTGTATGAACTGAGGAAATTCCTAATCTTGAAGCATGAAAATGGACTAATTTGGAATCAATGTTTTGTGATCACAAACCTGTTGCTGTCATGAAACCTGAAACCTTTTAGAAAGAAAAATCCTTTTGATTGGAAGCTTGAGGTATGCTTATCTCAGTCTGTTTTCTTTGTTTGTCAGTGAGGAAATAGAAGCTGAAGTTCTCAGGCTATGACCATAAGTGTGATCTTTGACTTTTACCTCCTCTAAATCTTTGGCCTTTTTTTCTTTATATTTTTTTCTGGTATAAAGATAGTTTTCATCCTTCTTTTAAAGTTTCTCATTCTGGTTTAAATGAGTAATCCTGTGTGTGGGCAGCATCATTTTGAGGGTAGCTTTTGATGCATAAGCAACTGCTGTAGGGAGATACTGAATATTTATGGAAGTTGGTTTTCTGGTTTGGGTTTTTTTTTGGTTACATGAGCAGAGTATTACTTATTGTAACATAGAGAAGGCAATATATACTTTTCAAAATAAGATCTAGAAAATGTTTTTTTGTATCTGCAGCTTTTATATCATAAACCCAAACTCAGTAAAACCTGAATGTTTAGTTTCTTCTTTACTGCGAAATATTTCTGCAGTTTGTATGGTCTTCCAAGAATTCTGTTTACGCAGCAGCTTTTGTTTAAAGGTATTTATGTACTTCAAGGCTTAACTGGATTTAGTAAAACATATGAGAAACATGGGAACTATCTGTTTTCTTTCATATCAAAAGCTAAAGGGATGGAGGATCTTTGTGGACTGCTTAAAATTAAAACCATGAGAAGTTCAAAAGAAGAGCCAACTCCCCCAACTCCTTATGCCCTAATCTCAAAATTATTATTTTTCTTCTATGGCATTCAGAATTTAATTTCAAAATTTAATTTTAGACAGTGGCAAAATTCCAGGTTACAGAACAGTGCTGATGTAAAAATATTTCTCAAAAGACACTTGGATGCTAAAGCTGAAATTTGACAACCTAGTTTAGTTGTAGTTGAGGGAAAGGGCTCTTACTGTGCTGTGTTTGTGGGGTGTTTTGTTTTGTTTTGTTTCCTGATGGAAACAGGTTCTATTATTGTAGTCTACAGTTTCAGTGGGAAAAAAGACTGAAAAGCATCCAGAGGGCATGACTGGTGTTTTACTGACAAAATTCAAAGGTAATGTTACCAGTCAACAGTTGGCATCTAATAGTTTGCTTACTGACAGGAGCCTTAAGGGGGGTAGTCTACAAATTGGCAATGAGAACATCAGAAATTATCTCCTTCTGTAAGTTAGTGCAGCTTTTAGTTTAAATGGTAAGACAAATTCCTTTAGCTGTACGGGACCTCTGTTTTTCTCAAAACTTACAATAGGTAGTCTTTTCTCCATGTCTTCCATATGAGCCTTATCGCATCAACTATAGGGGGTGTTTCTCACAGGTGGCATCTTGTCACATGCTCACTTTTAGGACACACTTGATCTGTATGTTTCTGACAGGACAGTGTGTACTGCACACGTTCAGTACAGCAAAAGCACCAACATAGATTCCTTGCTTGTGTCTGTTGGAAAGGCAGCATCCAGAAATGGCACCACTACAATTTATGTAGTATGCTCTGAATCATATTCTTTCCTGATGACTACCAAAAATATGTGGATGATGAGGTAGGCAGCTGCAATCTGTTTCCTTCTTCTGTTTCTTCTGGAGTCTCTTCTCTGATGTGCATCTCTCACATGGAGGCACTGAAAGACAGGTGCCAGTAAGGAGCAGACTGCAGCCACAGAGATTTTTGTTCATCTGCAGCCCCTTTCACTCTACTGGGTTTGAAAGGCCCTAAATAGAAAGCATGGACTTTGTGTCAGGTGAATTGGGATGGCAGGTTGCATGTGTATCTTGAATTATGTCATTTAGGAAATGGTGTTCCAAAGCGGCTGAAAGTATTCTGCTGATCATGGTTTTCTCTCAGTGTATGGATCTAACCAACCACATACTAGATTTGTTGACTTAAAAATTATTTGGCAAGAGCAATGTTGAATCTTGTTTTCTAGCCTCTGATCTTGCAGTCAGGGCAGAGACTTTGGATCTGTGGTGCTTTTATGTGCATGTGCTGATATTTGAAAAATAAACTTGTGAGAAATTGTTTTATCTTGATTTGCATTGAAATGCATTTGAAGATAACATCATCTTGCAGCATTGGATTGTTAATCTTTATTGCTAAATTTCTTTGTTTATGAGCTTGAATATCATCTATATACCTAACATAGACAGAGTGAATTTGTCTGCCTGCCCACATTTATATTCATAGAGTAATAAATTCTAAGCAAGCAGAAGATACCATGATGGTTGATGTTATTCAGATCTTCAAAGCTGTTGTAGCAAATATGTGAAATTGCGTAGTTTATACAGAGAGCTTTTGTGCTTATAGAACAAAAAAAGTGCACACATTTTGTATGTTTTATGAGCTTGGGTAATTTTTTTTTTTTTTTTCCCCTAATGCATAGCTGAACTTTAGTTGAAATTACCAATGATAGATCTCTTTCCTGCCACTTCTCTGGGTAAATTCATTGTAACTGCTTTTCAGGAATGTAAAAAATTCACTGAAGGCTTTCTATGGAATTATAAAGAATGCACTACACTTGCTTGGCGTATGCACTATTAACAGTAGTCATTCAATGAGCATTAGGTTAACATTATGATGCCACTAGAAATCTCTGAGTATTGTAGTAAATTAAGGTGTTTATTTTCATTCTAATGTCAATAAAAGTTGCTGGAAATTTGGACTGTGTGAGGATGACAAATTTTGGCAGATCTGTTTTTTCTTGTGTAATCATTTAGATGCCTTTCTAAATTGTATCGTTTATTTTAACACTTAAATAAGAATGCTGCAGTCACATTCAGGTGTCATCAAACATGAACAGTTTTCCAGCACTTTGGGTATTCTGCTGTGAGAAATTCTTGTATACGTTTAGATTAGGAAGAGCACCATATTACGATATGATAGATTGTATTACATCACAGAATAATTGAGGTTGTAAAGGACCTCTGGAAGTCATCTGGCCCAACCTCCCTGCTCATGGCCACCTAAGGACAGTGCCTAGGACCTGTCCAGAGATTCTTGAAGATCTCCAAGGATAGAGACTCCACAAGATCTCTGGGCAACTTGCGCTAGTGCTTGGTCATGCTCACAATAAAAAAGTGTTTCATGGTGTTCAGAGGGAACCTCATATATTTCAGTTTGTGCCTGTTGCCTCTGGTCCTGTCACTGGGCATCACTGAGAAGACCCTGTGTTCCTCCTCTTTGCACCTTCCCTTCAGATATCCATATAACATTGGTAAGATTGCACACTGGGCCTTCTCTTCTCCAGGCGGAACAGTCCCAGCTCTCTGGACCTTTCCTCATATATGAGGTGCTCTGCACTTCTCCTTTGTTAAACTTCATGACTCCATTGACTCCATAATCTTGTATTTCTTTAATCATTGACTAATTTAATCATTTTTTTTAATTTTTAATAATTTCTTTAATTCATTGACTTCTTTAATCTTGTATATCTAACATAATGCTTTATCTACAAAATCTTGTGTATTCTTCATCTGTTTTTCCATCTAGATTTTCAATATGTAAATGGAGATGGCTTTCTGAGTGCATTTATGTTCTTGAATTGATCAATCTCAAAATTGAAGGAGGAAAAAAATTGTTCTTTCTGCATTGTGGCAGTATTTCTGTTGCAGTTGTGAAAAAGCTAATGTAGATGCATTATAAGTGACTTGTGTAAGCAGCAGTGTGAATGTTGTAAATACATTTATAACATGAACACAAACTTTGAACTTTTTTCCTTAAGTAAATGAAAAGAGAGAAATCAAGCCTGAAAAGAGCTTAGCATCTTACCATATCGTTTTGTTGAAAGTTATTATGAGTTCTTTAAGTTAATAATTTTATATTTATTTTACATCCTTGTTTTTTACATGGCAGTCTTAAAAAATTGACAGTACTGGTTGACCTTCCTTTTTACAGAACAGACCATTTAATGGTTTTGTATTGTTTTATGTCCTTTTAAATTTCAGTGAATTATTATTGGTGTATGTAGAAAGAAAACTTACTGAAAAGGGTACTTACTAGAAAGGGACGGTTTCTGAAAGGGAAAAAACATGAAAAATTTAAAAGAATACATTGTTTCAAGGAAACAATTCTATAATCTGCCACAATCTGCCCTTCTTCCACCCCCTCAATGTGAAGAGGCAGAGCCAGGCCCACACTGAAAGAACAGGATTTGCAACTTTTAGTAGTTGTCTTAGTCCTGGAGGCCTACATACACAAGTGACAGTAAAAATTCTTATGAGCATGCCCAGTGCTTTTCCATCACGTGATGCCCTTAGCAATCTGAAGGCATTCAGGGGAAAAAAGGAGAGCAGTCATAACATCAGGAATCTTCTGTTATAGTTTGAATTTATCAGCTCTGAATTTTTATCTTGGAATTTATAAAAATTATCATTCCATCAAGTCACATATTAGAACTCTATTATGTGCTCTTCCTGCTATTTCTTCTCAGCTGATCTCGTAACCTGCTTGTTACATCTCAGATTTTTTCCTGCTCTTCTTGCCAGCATCTCTTTCATCTCATTTTATTCCTTTTTTGAGATCTCATTCTTTCCAGTGTCCAGAGACGACATCTACAACTTTGCTAGCGTATATATTGAAGTGTCATCTCTGTGAAGCTATCTATATCTGAATGAATTGATCAGATTTTGTTGTACTGTACAGGGCTTATATGGCAAGGTTTTGGTACCTTGGGGGCTGCGGGAGTGGCTTCTGTGAGAAGGCACCAGGAGTTGCCCCCATGTTGAACAGTTTCAGCTGGCTCCAAAACAGGCTCCTTCATTTCCTGTCACATTTTAAGGTTTTTGGAACATGGAGTAGACCACTTAGTTACCAGGTGAAAATTAAGAGGATATATACATTGTAAGGTGAGACAGGGTGGTGAGGCACTGGCACAAGTTGCCCAGAGAAGTTTTGGTTGCTCCATCCCTGGAATTGTTCAAGGCCAGGTTGGACGGGGCTTTGAGCAACCTGGTCGTAGAAGGTGTCCCTGCCCGTGGCAGGGGGGTTGGAGCTAGATGACCTTTAAGGTCTCTTCCAACCCAAACCATTCTATGATTCTGAGAACCAGAGTGGTTTATTGTAGATGTACACAATAGAAGAAATTGAGAAACTAGAAGTACATTTGTTGACTCAAGGATCTTTTCTTACTCTTACCTTAGAAAATGCAGATAGGTTTTTAACTGTTTGCGGTGATAACTAATAAAAGCTATAACGTAGTCTCTAAATATATTTCAGTTACTAAAATGCTATGGCACAGTTGCAGGGAAAACACTGAATTTAATAATACTGCCTGATGTTCCTATACTAAAACCTGAAACTCTTAAAAATCATTCTTCAATGGCATTTAACCAGTTGCTGTGTTCCTATTGGGCATATGCATTACTGCAGGCATACTGAGCTTTGCAAAGTCAAATATAAGAATCAAATATATTTTAATTTAACAAAACACATGATGCATTCATGTTTTTTCTTCAGAAAGAAAATAGCTCCAAAAGGAGTCTTTATTTTTTCTAAAAATATATAAAATAAAGGTATATGTGTGTCTGATGTCTGTGTTGTTTTTTCTGTATTTTTTTCCTGGGCAGTGAGGAGAATAGGGAGGGACAGTGAGCACCTGCAGAGAAATACAAACCATACTCCAAAACCAAGAAGCTTCCCAGAAGTGTCTCTGTTCCTTCAGCTCCTTCCAACTGAGAAAATTTTAATTTAAGAACCTTGCCTTTTCCTAGCAAACAAGACCACTGAGGTATTTGGAGTCCATAGTGCTAGAGACTTTAAAGTCACTATCTTTTAACTGGATCGGGGAACAATTGGTGGATTTGTAGAAAGAACAAAAGCTGTATTATGAAGAACAAAAAGCTATATTATGATTGCCTCACAATAAAATGTAGAAATAGATGCAGTTCTATTAGTTCCTGTCTTTTCGGCTAGTGCCAACTGTACATGTAAATAGAGAAACCACCAGAGTATGTTTACACATCTATCCAGCTGGCTGTAACAATTTCTTAAAGAATAAACACTAGGAAAAAAAATCCAGAGATCATGTGATTTTTTTTAATACAGTATAAAAAACGATTCTTGTTCTGTACTCAAGGATATGGCAAATTACCTGTAACTTCTAATGATGGTTATCATTTGCATTTTATTTAATGGATGGAAGAAAATGACAATCATAAAGCTCAGCCAAATGCCTCGGTGTTAGTTCTTAATATTTTATTATTGTTTCTTCACTGTGATTCATGCAGACTTCAAAAGATCATGAAATAATGTTTGATGGTCTTCACAAATTATATAAAACTAGGAAGAGTTGCTAATGCAGGGATGTGGGACCTGGACAAGCTGACAGGAACCTCATGAAGTTCCACAAAGAGAAGTGCAGAGTCCTGCACCTGTGGAGGAACAACCCTAGGCACCAGTACATGCTGGGGGCAGACTGGCTGGAAAATAGCTTGACAGAAAAGAACCTGAGGGTGCTGGCTGAATATGAGCCAGCAAGGTGCTGTTGCAGCAGAGGACAACAGTGTCTGGAGCTGCATTAGACACTGGGTCACCGGTGACTCAAGGGAGGTCATCGTTCCCCTCTACTCAGCACTAGCAAGACCACATCTGGAGTGCTGGCTCCAGTTCTGGGTTCCCCAGCACAGGAAAGGCGTGGATATACTGGAGTGAAAGGCCATAAAATTGATTAAGGGACTGGAACATCTGTAACACGGGGAGAGTCTCAGTGAGCTGGGGTTGTTTAGCCTAGAGGAGAGAAGGCTCAGGGGAATGTCATTAATGTGTATAAATGCCTGACAGAAGGTGGTAAAGAAGATGGAACCAGGCTCTTAATGGTGCCCAGTAACATGACAAGAGGCAATGGGCACAAACTGAAACACAGGAAATTCCATTTAAAAATAAGAGAAACTTTTCTGTGGGTGTGGTCAAACACTAGAACAGGTTGTCCAGACATTGTGGACTTTTTATCTGTGGATATACTCAAAACTTGACTGGACAAGTCTTGGAGCAACTGCTGTAGCTGACCTTGCTTTGAGAAGGGGATTGTTCTGGATGGTCTTCAGAGGTCCTTTTGAACTGCACTGATACTGTGACTTATTGACCAAAGTTCTTCTGACTTGCTTTTCTACTGAACTGAGCTTTTATTACTTCAAACCTGTGGACTTCTTTAAACTTTCTGGAAGCATTCTAGGAGGACAGTGCAGCACTGGAACAGGTTGCTCAGGGAGATTATAGTCTTCATCCTTACAGGCCTCTAGACCATGATGAATCAAAGCCAAGGCTGCCCTTGTTTAGTGCTGGCAATAATCCTCATTTGAGTGGGAGGTGGGTCTAGATGACCCCTGGAGGTCCCTCTAACCAAATGTCTCTGTGATTCAGTGTCTTTCTGTGAATTTTAGATCCATATGTTCATTAGACTTGATTTAGAAAGTGAGTAAGGATTCTTGCTAATCACCTTGACTGGGGTCATTATGATGAATTGATCCAAGCCACTTAACCCCCTGTAGCTGTGGTTCTTTGAGCGGCTGTCATTATGCACATGGTGACCTAGCTTCTATTCTTGCTGTTTGGAACTTCTGCAGCTGAGAGTTCCTGCCACTGCACATGCACAAAGAACAACTTCATCTGTTGCACCTGCAGGTGTCATAATATAGAGACAGTTCAGCAAAATAAAATGTTTCTGGTTAAAAGAAGCCCGAGTTTACCAGGTTGCTTGCAAACCAGCAATGAAAGGTCTGCAGTAAATAAATCTGAAGTAACTATGTTTGGTTCTAGATCAGTAACTGTTTTCTTTTCACAAAACAGGTGTAAGATTATGCAACAAAGGTACCTAAGTTCCACTGCTTTGTCTTTTCATTGACAGTAACATGGAGAGGTTGTCATTGGGGTAAGAATAGTTTGCCTCTATGCTGATCCATTTTGATGACTCTCCGCAATAAATTAACTGTATTGAATTATCCAATCTCTTCATGTTAGCTGCTAACTAACTTTCACTTTAGCTGGTGTCACATTGGCTGTGCTATTAGATAATGGTAAATTTTCATGGCTTTTCATATCTATGCTAGTTACAGCATGTGGGTTTGTTTTCAATGTTTTTAATGCTGATTATAAAATCAAAGGCGGTCTTCACTATTCTGTTCTATATTTTCTCCTTCTTCTCCCTTAAGAAATGGGCGGGAAGTGGGGGAAGGAGGGAGGTAACACTGCAAACTGTGTTGCAGCACATCTTCTGGAATGGTAGGCGGTTTGAGGTTGTGTGCATCTTTATGAGAGATGCTTTCGGAAGTTGACATAAAACCATGCAGCCGATGAAATTATGCTTACTTCACTGAGTGATCTAGTTGCGTAGTTGTGCACACGGTTGCACATCGATCTAAATTTACTTGTTCTTCTGTAATAAGTTTATGATATCAGTATATATGGTTTTGAAGTTGTGCTGGGTTTCTGTGGCGAGGTTTTTTGGTATCGGGGAGGGGGCTACAGCAGTGGCCCCTGTGAGAAGCTTCTCAAAAGCTCCCCTGGCTCCAAGTTGGACCCACCTTTGGCCAGGGCTGAGCCTGAGGGAACCTGAAAATGAGAGGGGACTCGTGAGGGGGAGTTACAAAAAGGACGAACACGGAGGTCAGGGGAAGAGGAAGGCCGTGGGGGAGGCGCGGTGCAGTGGCGCAGAGCCCCCCCGTACCCTGTGGGGAGACAGCAGGGCTGCCCACTGTTCCACCCGCGGAGATCTGCGCTGCAGCAGGGGCTGGCCTGCGGCCCGCGGCGGAGCCCACACCAGGACAGGCGCCTGCCCGGGAAGGAGGCCGGGACCCTGAGGGGAGAAGCGGCCCCCGCTGCTGCGGGTGGGCGCTGGGAGGACCCACGGCGGGGCAGCGCGGGAACGGCGGCGGCCCGTGCGGAGGACTCGTGCCAGAGAAGGGTCGTGCCGGCCGGTCTGCAGGGAGAGGGGAGCCCCGGGGAGCAGGGGAGGGGGGCGCGGCGCTCCCCCCGCTCCCGAGCGGGACGGAGCGGCGAGCTGGCTGTGAGCCCCATCCCCTGCCCCTGCGCTGCCGGGGGAGGAGGGGGAGATGGGGAGCGGAGCTGAGCGCGGGGGGGAGGTGGTTTTGGATGGGGTGGCGCTTCTCGCTGTCCCACCGTGGCTGTGCAGTGTTGTCTTTGTTAGTGTTTGAATTAAAGTGATGTTTTTTTGTTTTCTTCCCCATGACCACAATAGGTGAGCATCCCTCCCTGTCCTTATCTGGATACCTGAGCCTTTTTCCTTCATTTTCTCCTTCCTTTTCTCCTTCTCATTTCTGAGGGGGGAAAGGGTGAGTGAGTAGCTGTGTGGTGCTCAGTTGCCCTCTGGGTTCAAACCACCACAGAGGTAAAAGATGTAAAAAATGTTTCTCACATTTACGTCTAGTTATAGCTAAATGTACTTCAGTGGCTTGATTGGAAACTTGAAAAGCAGGGTTTGTATGTGTTAGCAGGTGTTCCTGTAAATATAGTAAACAGTTCTGTTGAGGCACAGAATCACGACTTTAGAACCAGTAAGGTTATAAAGTAGATATGTTTATTCAGCACTGGGCACATGGAGGAATCATTTCCTCCAAATGCACGCACGCCTTGGAGCCAAAAGTGGCTCCTTTTTATTACGTAGAATGTTACATATGTATCACAATTCCAGGAACAGGGATGGAATATTACAATTAGTTCCGAGAAATCCTTAAAATATCCCCCACCCCAAGCCCCCGGCGCCGACCCTCCCCTAACAACTCCCATGTTATCAGATAAATGACATGTCTTAACAAAACACAGGGCATGTCCCAACAAGCAATCTTAACAGACAGAGGGCATGTCTCAACCCCCAGGTGCAACGTTTCCTGAGGGGGAGGGGGGGGGGGGGCGCATCTGGTTTCCTTAGATCAATTCCCCCCTTTTCCAGTAGCAAATTCTTTTACTATTAAGACCAAGACAAAAATAATTTTCCTGGTTGGACTTGTGTGATTCTCCACTGAGACTTAGGAGCCTTCTTCACTCGAGTGATGGATACAGGCATTCTGCTCCTTGATTTTGATAGCTGTGAATGAGGTCAGAAGTACTTGGAATGGTCCTTCCTACTGCGGTTCCAAAGTCTTATCTGCAAGAGGCTTTACATACACAAAGTCACCAGGCGGTATCTTATGTATTGGCCCATCAAGTCCCCTGCCTCTTGTACTGTATACATGTTTCTCAATCTTTCTGAGTTGTCTGCTCAACTCTATGAGGTACCCATTCAATTGTTTTTCCGCTGTTTGTGATGATGTTCCCATCTTTACAGAATATGGCCTCCCATATAGAATTTCGAATGAGCTCACCCCTTCCTTGGCCCTGGGTCTTGTTCTGATCCATAAAAGAGCCAGAGGCAAGGACTGTGGCCAAGCCAAGTTTGCTTCCTGCCCCAATTTCACAATCTGTTGTTTGATCAAGGGATTCATTTTCTCTACCTGACCACTCAATTGAGGCCGACAGGGAGTATACAGTTGCCTGTCAATCACTAGTCGTAAGCTCACTTGTTGAACTATTTTTGATATAAAGTGTGGGCCCCTATCTGAGGACATTACTGATGGTACACCAAACCTTGGAATGATTTCTTGTAGCAAGACTTTGGTGACCTCCCAAGCTTTTGCCATCCTGCAAGGAAATGCTTCTGGCCATCCTGAAAAAGTACTGGTTAATACCAACAAATATCGGTACCGCCCCTTTCTTGGGAGTTCTGAGAAATCAATTTGCCATTGTTGCCCAGGCAGGTTACCTCTGCCTATCTGGCCCATCTCTAGTTTTGGACCTCCTTTGGGGGTAGTCTGAAGACAAAGATCACACTGTTGAGTCACCTGTCGCACTGCTGTATACAGGTTTCTTGCAATGATCTTCCCAATCAAATGTTTATACAGTGCTTCTGCTCCCCAGTGACCTTTTCTATGTTCCTCTCGAACTACTGCCCATATCACGTGTGAGGGAACTATGATTTTCTGCTGTGGAGTCACAGCCCATCCATCCTGGTTATATTCCCCATCTAAATCCCATATAAGTTTAAGGTCTTCCTTATTATAGTGAGGTTTTCCCTCCAGTATGACCTTACCATCTGGGATTAGTGCTCCCTCAGTTACCTATTCTGCTCGTGCCGCTCGTTTCGCCCCTCTGTCCGCGAACTCATTGCCTCTTTCTATGCCCGACCATAATTTCTGGTGTGCCTTTACATGCATGATAGCCACTTTTTCTGGCAATTGGATGGCTTCCAGAAGTTTCAGAATCTCTGTGGCATGCTTGACGGTTTTCCCTTGAGAGTTCAAGAGTCCTCTTTCCTTCCAAATAGTTCCATGAGCATGCACCACTCCGAATGCATATTTAGAATTGGTTCATATGTTGATTCTCAATCCTTTAGCTTTCTCAAGGGCCTTTGTCAGGGCAATTATTTCTGCTTTCTGGGCCAAGGTTGAAGCAAGTAGCGGCCCAGAGTCCAGAACTCTGTCAGTTGTTGTGACAGCATACCCTGAGTATCGCATGCCGCTTACCATATAACTGCTTCCATCTGTGAACCAGTCATCAGCTCCCTTCAATGGAGTGTCTGTCAGGTCTGGGCAGCAGGAGTACACCGCTTCAGTAGTCTCTAAGCAGTCATGCTCCACAGGCTCCCCTTGGTTGCCATCTAGGAAAGAAGCTGGGTTGACAGTATTAGTCACCACTATCTCTACATCGTCTTGTTCCACCGTGATAGCCTGGTATTTCAGGAATCTTTGTGGTGACAACCAGTGGCCACCTTTAGCTTCCAAGACTGCCAACACCATGTGAGAGACAAGCACGGTCATTCTGTGGCCCAAGGTGAACTTACGAGTCTCCTGGTCATTCAAGATAGTAGCTGCCACTGCTCTGAGACACCCTGGCCACCCTTTTGCCGCCTCATCCAATTTCTTGGAGAAATAGGCCACAGCTCTTTGATAGGGCCCAAGGTCCTGGGCTAGGATTCCCAAAGCAATTCCCTGCTTCTCATGAGAGAATAAAAGGAAAGGTTTACTCATGTGTGGGAGTCCAAGCGCAGGTGCTGACATCAGGGCTCTCTTTAAGTCTGTGTAGGCCCTGATTGCTTCTGGGGTCCATCTCAGTCTGTTCTCGCATGCGCATGACTTGATAAGGTCATACAAAGGTTTCACCAGGAGCCCATAGTTATAAATCCAGAGTCTACACCACCCAGCCATGCCCAAAAAGGTGCATAGTTCTTTCACAGTCCTGGGCTGTGGAGTCTGGCAAATTGTTTCCTTTCAGCTTTGTCCTAGGGTACAGATGCCCACACTTATCTCGTAGCCCAAATGACAACCTGCTGTTGTACTACCTGCGCCGCCTTCTGGGAGACCCAGCACCCCTGTAGGGCCAAAAAGTTTAAAAGACTCACCATCCAGGCTGTACAACCTTCTCTGGTTTCCACGGCAACAAGCAGGTCATCTATGTATTGAAGCACTTTGCCTTTGTCAGGTGGCGGGTCCCAGCTTTCAAGATCTTTGGCTAGTTGACTGCCAAATATCATGGGACTGTTCTTAAATCCTTGAGGCAACACCGTCCAAGTTAATTGAGTTTTACAGCCGCTTTTGTGATTTTCCCATTCGAAAGCAAATAATTTCTGGCTAGACTCGTGGAGAGGGAGGCAAAAGAAGGCGTCCTTTAAATCTAAAACAGTAAACCAGGTTAATTCATGGGTCATGGTAGTAAGCAAGGTATAGGGGTTAGCCACTACAGGATATAGGTCCTCGGTTATCTTGTTAATTGCCTTCAGGTCCTGTACAACCCGGCGAGATCCATCTGGTTTCTTCACTAGAAGGATAGGGGTATTAAAGACAGATTCACATTCCTTCAGCAATCCCTGGTCCAAAAATTTTTCAATAATGGGCTGAATACCTTCCCAATCCTCCCGCTTTAGAGGATATTGTTTTATCCTTACTGGCTTTTGTCCCTCTTTCAATTTCACTATAACTGGTATAGCATTTTTAGCTTGCTCTGGTATGCCTGTTGCCCATACTCCTGGGTATACCTGGTCAGTAATTTCCATGTTGATTTCTCCTTTTAGTGGAAGATCTGTTAAAAGTAAACTCATTATTTGTACATATTGTTGATCATTTACCTCCAGAGTAACTTCCCCATTCTTAAACTTAATTGTGGCCTGCAATTGTTCCAGGAGGTCTCTTCCCAAAAGGGCTTTGGGCAAATCTGGCAAATACAAGAATTTGTGAACACCCATTTGTTTTCCCAATTTATATTTTAGCGGCTTGCAAAAATAGGCTTTCTCAGTTTGGCCAGTAGCTCCCTTGACCATAACATATTCTTCTCCTAGGGGCATCAAGGCCTGATTAAGGACCGAATAGGTTGCTCCTGTATCCACTAAAAATTCCCCTTCCCTTTGTTCTTTCTAGGAACAACATTAATTGTAGAAGAGTGTTATAGTCCCATTTAGTGGCCATTTTGCTTCATTTTCCAGTTTATAAAGTGGCCACCACTGATTGCAGTACTTAGTAAAGGTCTTTTTACTTTCTGTGCCCCTAGACCCGGTGATATCTTTCCAATGTGCTAATATACGTCCCAAAGGGCTTTTCTTCAGGATTTCTTTACCTTGGGTATTTCCCATTTTTCTTCCCGCTTTAATCTTACGTGAAATTGATATGTTACCACAAAAACAGCGTCAAATGACCACAGCAATTATTATTCCACCTACCACCCCACCAGCAGCTAAGGATATCCAACTCAGCATATCAGTCTCATTCGCTTCTTTCACCTCCGGCCGCTCTCCTCGCGGAGCACACGGAACGGCGGGTCAGAACTCCGCACTCGCTCCGCGGCTGCACTGCGTCTCACTCACACCCTGCAGGCATGCAGTCACACAAAGGGCCCGCCACGCTTTTCACTCACACCACAAAATGCATCAATTTAAAACAACAGCCAAGCTCGTGTGTAGCATAAATCATAAACCATTAACCATTTGCCACAAGTACAAAACCGACTAATGCGAATCAGCACACAATGCACAGTACCGGATGCAAAAACTTATTTCAGTTCCCATGGGTTACAACAGATGACATGAACGATAGCTATCCCACTGGTGTACTGCCCTTAATAAGGGGTCCGCGCCAGGACTTCACTTGCGTACTGCCCTCCTGCCCTAAGGAGAGATTCCCGCAAGTCCTGCGTAATGCCCTTAATAAGGGATTCCCACAAGTCCGGGCCAGGGCAGAGTAGGAGTGCTCCGGCAGGACTTTATTACGGAAGGCAAACTATCTCTTATATGCCAATCATTGATAGTCTCCTGGCAAACTATCTCTTATATACCAATCATTCACAGTCTCCCAAAGCCTGTTCCTTGCTCCTGTTACCACTCTAGACAGAGCCCTTCCCCAGGCGCCTTAACCAGACTGGGTACCCCACCTTGGGACTGTGCTGTGCGCCAGATGTCTCTGCGCGCCTTACCAGCAGCCCATTACCCCGTAAACACACCTTTGTCCGCAGTTCAGATGGCTCTTGTCTGCTCCCGCAGCGAACGGCTGGGAGCGGAGTTCCTCTGAGAATTCTCAGGCCGTGGCAAGGACGTCCGTTCCTCAGTCATTCCGGCAGCCGAGCAGAGAGTCCCATCAGGGTTGCCAAAATAAGGGGCGGAATCACGACTTTAGAACCAGTAAGGTTATAAAGTAGATATGTTTATTCAGCACTGGGCACATGGGGGAATCATTTCCTCCAAATGCACGCACGCCTTGGAGCCAAAAGCAGCTCCTTTTTATTACATAGAATGTTACATATGTATCACAATTCTGGGAACAGGGATGGAATATTGCAATTAGTTCCGAGAAATCCTTAAAATATTCCCGGCGCCGACCCTCCCCTAACAACTCCCATGTTATCAGATAAATGGCATGTCTTAACAAAACACAGGGCATGTCCCAACAAGCAATCTTAACAGACAGAGGGCATGTCTCAACCCCCAGGTGCAACGTTTCCTGAGGGGGGGCGCATCTGGTTTCCATAGGTCACTATCTGCCTGGTTTTTGTATTTTATGCAGTGATAGTAGCAGTTGTTAAAATACATTTGAAATACTAGAGTTTTTATAGAATTCTGTCAGGTTATGTAAATTTGAGACTGTTGTGGTTTAGGCCCAGAGGGCAACTGAGCACCAAGCAGATGTTCACTCACCCCTTCCCCATCAGGGAATGGGGAGGAGAATATGACCATCTAAGGACAGGAAGGAATAGCTCACCCATTACGGTCACTGGCAAAAGACAGACTCCTTAGGGGAACAAAAGAAAACATCACTTTAAAATGCTGGCAAAGACAACACTGCACAGCCACGGTGGGACAGCGAGAAGCGCCACCCCATCCAAAACCACCTCCCCCCCGCGCTCCCTTCCCCCGGGCTCAGCTCCGCTCCCCATCTCCCCCTCCTCCCCCGGCAGCGCAGGGGCAGGGGATGGGGCTCACAGCCAGCTCGCCGCTCCGTCCCGCTCGGGAGCGGGGGGAGCGCCGCGCCCCCCTCCCCTGCTCCCCGGGGCTCCCCTCTCCCTGCAGACCGGCCGGCACGACCCTTCTCTGGCACGAGTCCTCCGCACGGGCCGCCGCCGTTCCCGCGCTGCCCCGCCGTGGGTCCTCCCAGCGCCCACCCGCAGCAGCGGGGGCCGCTTCTCCCCTCAGGGTCCCGGCCTCCTTCCCGGGCAGGCGCCTGTCCTGGTGTGGGCTCCGCCGCGGGCCGCAGGCCAGCCCCTGCTGCAGCGCAGATCTCCGCGGGTGGAACAGTGGGCAGCCCTGCTGTCTCCCCACAGGGTACGGGGGGGCTCTGCGCCACTGCACCGCGCCTCCCCCACGGCCTTCCCCTGACCTCCGTGTTCGTCCTTTTTGTAACTCCCCCTCACGAGTCCCCTCTCATTTTCAGGTTCCCTCAGGCTCAGCCCTGGCCAAAGGTGGGTCCAACTTGGAGCCAGGGGAGCTTTTGAGAAGCTTCTCACAGGGGCCACTGCTGTAGCCCCCTCCCCGATACCAAAAAACCTCGCCACAGAAACCCAAGACAAAGACTTACTTCCACCCCACCCTCCCCGTTTCATTAATTTCTTTGCAAAGAATGTAGTAGTTACTCATCTTCTTATCTCTGCAAATAAAAAAGTTATCATAAAGTATATTCAATACAATAAAGATGAAAATTTAAATGTGAAAATTATTTTAGTAAATGCAACTTTGGGCAGTTTACATTGTGCACAATGTTTGTTAGTCTTGTCAGGCTGGTTTAAACAGATGCAGGACATGGGACAAAACTGAGTGCCTTAGGAAGTTAGGGTTTATGTGTATATACACAGAAAATGCTGCAAGTAGGTAAGCAACAGGTATCTTTAAGAAAAAATATCCCAGTTTCCTCTCCACTTTTTGTATTAGTCTTCATCTTGGCTGCAGAAGCTGTGTCAACAGATCACAGACCTAAGCCTCTTTTCTGTTCCTTTTGCACTCTGGGTGAGGTAATGCATTCTCTTCACCCAGCAACATGTAGCTTTTTGATGACTGGAAGAAGGAACAGTCAGGGATCCAAGCTGCCAAAACAGAATTGAAATGCAGAGAGACAGTTACTCAACTGGGACAGAAAAAAAAAAAAAAAAAAAAAAAAAAAAGGGAGAGACTACATGAGGAGACAGTATGTAGAGAGAAATGGGTATGATGGATATGGATAAAGGAAAATTGAATAGTTTTATCTCAGATCAGATATATCATTCTCAAGGCAGATGAACACAAGCTGTTGGATTTAAAAAAAAAACAACTAAACCACCAACAAATAACGCCCCTTTCCTCCTCATTGCCTGTCCCCATGAAAGATGTCTCTAATACCTCTCATTCTAAGCATGGGTTCTATAACTTCCAAAAATAAAATAAAAAAACCAAACATCCCAAACTTTTGTTCAAAAATAATGTAAATACATTGATAATATCAAATTAAGCTATTGGATACTGGTTTGTAATCATCTGGTGACAGAAAGAAAGGAAACTTATCAGCTGTGCTTGAGAACATAGTTTATGCTCTAGTAAAAGTGGTTTCACTTTCATCTTCATTATAGTAACTGAGTGATCAGGAAACTAAGTTAACTTTCAAATCAGTGGTATCTGAGTTATTTTGAAAATCAGCAAATTAATTGCATAGTTGAAGACCTGAAGTGGGCAAAATTGCCTGTACAAGGAAACTATTGTTTTAAGTTGCACAAAGCACTTCAGTTGTATTTATGTGCAACAGTAGAATTGGAAGGCAGAGGAAGAATAGGACTTACATACTTTAGCACAACAAAATGTGAATAGTTGTGTGTAATTTATATGCAGATATGGGGGGGTTTATCAGTTTTTCAAAACAGATGCAAATATGGAAACTAAGAATTTTTATAGCGCCCCTGTACTGACAAGGTTTAAGGTTTTAAGGGGAGGTAACCTCCTATGAAAAAGCTGAACTCCTGCGTAGTCCAAAAACAATAGTTGTGTTTCTGATTTTTATACTCATATAATAGAAGAAACTATTAATGAAAGACCCTGCTGTTCAGCCTGAATTAGTTATTGCCTTTATTTACAGAGGTGTTTTATTTGTCGGTTGATTTTGGTTTTCTCTCAAAGACTGGAAAAAGGAGAGATGAGCAGCTGGGAGCTACGCATAGTAGGAAGAAAATGGCATTGTTCCCTGTAAGAAAGACCAATGATTCGGTTTGGACCACTTATGGAAAAGACAGCATGCTTCTGATTGATCTTGCTTCGGGTGCTTTAATAAAATTATGTATTATGTACAGAAATGTACAGCCTTACTGAGGCATGATGGAATAAAGAAGTGAAGATGGTGCATTAAGCACTTCCCCACCCCCCTCCAACCATGCAGTATTTTAGTAAAAACAAAACAAAACAAAACAAACAAAACAGATTTAAGACTGGGCACGTGATATAATTAATATGTTTGGGCTTTTCTGTGATTTGACTAGGTCCTGTCACTGTGCGTTCAAGTGATCATTAAAATAGTCACAGTACTGATAGACTTCACAATTACAGGATTGTATCTTTGACTTTTAATTTTTCTAAGGTAATTCTATTAGAATGGAACACCCTTTCCCTTAGTTTCTACAGAAAAGATTGAATGGACTGGGATTTTTCAGCTTGGAAAAAAGACATTCAAATGCTCAAAGAATCTGAATAAGAAGCTGCTTTCTGAAGTAGGCTAGTGTACAGTGTAATGAAATTATGATGCAGATGTTTTCAAACAAGGGAGTACGTTTTCACATAATGCCTAAGTTTTGACATTAATTGTTTCTGGATGAGTATGCTGACAGTATGATTTATCCTAAGCCTTAAGAAAATTATTAGATACCCGGTAGGAATTGCTAATGTGGATACAGTTCATGACTTAGGGAGTACCTAAATTGCTGGTGGTGAAAAGTTGCTAAGCTATGTAATGGAAGTGTGTTTTTACACTCTCAGAAATCAGATCCTCAGCTGGGTATTTTGAGAGCATATGACTATTTTTCTGTAAAAGGCCTTAAAATAATGGAAAGAAAGGTTCTGCACAATAGATAGTGATATTAAAAAGCTTGCGTAAGGTTTTTTTTGGAAAAAAATCAAAATCGAACCAAACAAAAAGCCCCCTAGCAAACAAAACAAAAAAACCCCAATCTGCCTATGGTGGCTTGTTGTAATTGTGATAAAATACAGCAAAAATACAAACTACTTGTCCTGCAGCTAGAAGGTAAATATTGGATAGAGAGGGAGAACTAGCACTACCTAGGAACTGTGGACCCCTGAATATAATATCTCTTTCCCACCCCTTTTTAAAAATAAAATAAAAAAAAAACAAACCCAGAACAAAACCATTGACATTAATGCCTTGTATGTACAAAATAATGACAGGATCTGTCTTGAGCACAGTATTCATTCTTTCTTAGTTCCTTCTGTCTTTAATAAGATTATATCTGTTTGACTTTTGGTCTCATTCCTACAAGTTATTCTGACTGAGTAGAACTGCAAAAGCATTCTTTTTAGATCAGTTTATAGGATTGAGATTTCCACAGGCTTTTGGAATAGGGAATCTGTGATCTCTTATTACTAATTGAGAGGTTTCCTTTCAGACAATGTAGTAGAGCATGAGGCTTCATTTTAGTGTGATGGTTGGGATCTTATCCATTCTTCTTTTATATTTAAATAATACCTGAGTTAGCTATCTGAAGTCTTCATCTCTACTTTTCTAAAAGGAGAGCAGGAAGAAAAAGGTAGGTAATCATCTACAAAGGTGCCAAAAGCAAACTTCAGCATTTATTCTCTGGAATACGTATCTCGTATTTCTATGTGACATGGTAAATGTATCTCATTTCATAGAGTGGGTTGTAAAAAATTGTACATTATAAATTCTTGTTTCATGATGATTTTCATAATGACTTTATCTTAATAGAATTGAGCTGATAACCTTGTCCTAGACCAGTTAGGGGTCTGTATTGCAACACTGAATAACTGCTTTACATAATGACTTTGAATGAGGTACATACAGCCTTCGCATCTTTTATTCTTTGCATGGTATGTCTTATGGCAATCTTCTAATTGAATTGTTATTTTTTTAAGTAGTAATTTTAAAAGCAGTTTTATATCTGCTAGTTTAGCTATGACATTTGAAACTTTAAAAAAAAACCTGTATCTCCTTGGCTTTCTAAAAAGCATGATGTGATCATTTTTACATGCTTCTAATCTAGCTGCTTGGCATGCTTAGAGTCTCCTAACACTAAGGACTCTATGTACATATTTATGACTACAGTTCTGATGTGTATGCCATTTTATTTAATTTTGTTTAGCAGAATTGGCATCTAGGCTATGAAACAATTTGTGAGCCTACTCTCCAAGTTATGCCAGTAAATCCTAGTGTCTTAGAAAAAATTAACTAAGCATGCATATCAGTAGCAAAAGAGCAATTGAGCTGTGACATTGATTCTGGTACCTTCTGCTGATGGGAGTAACTTTCAAAGAGAAGGAAATGTTACTTTTCCCAAGCCTTTCCATTTCAGGAAGTTTTAGAAACAGTAGTGTTTCTTTTTCTTCACAAATTCTTATCTTTGTTTGCTTTTAATATTATGTAAATATAACTCAGTTCTTTAGGGCTGGTTTGTAATGGTGTTTTATCCTGGCAACATCAGACAAAGAAAGGATGAAATGACCTTTTATAAACATTGCAAACTACATGGAAGAAGAAAAATTAAACTTGCACTTTTTCTGTTAGTTTATCTGTCTATAATCAGCTAATTAAGATGGGGTGACTATGATCTTTCTATATCAGTTTTCAGAATCCACATTTTAAGATACTGCTTCCCAAGTTAGGGGGTTGAGGGTTTTGGGGTTTCTTTTTTTGTTTTCTGTTGTGTGTATCACTGGCAATGGAAAACATGATCTAAAACTTCAGCTCTGTGTTAGATTGTGTACAGCTCTCAAGAACTGAAGGTACTGTAAGAGGTACATGTACCATTAACTGAGAGTCCCTGTTCTTGAAGAGATTCCTTCCACTGGAGGTAGGTTGAAGAGCACCCTGCAAATCAAGAGCAAGATAGATTGTTTGTCTTGAAAAAAAAACAAAACAAAACAAAACATTATCATCACCATTTCACTATGTATTCTATTTTTGGTATTAGTTGATAATCAGAGCTATATGCCTAAGTCCAGAATGTCTCTAGAACTTTCCAAATATGTATGTTGCCCAGGGTTGTTGGAATGGTTTGATTTAGGATTCTGAATTTGTCTGAAGTGAAGATAAATTCATTTTTTGTGTTAGCCATGAGACCATTCTCTGTTCTCAGTTGTTCACAGATCTGACCAAATCCTGTTTTCGCAGTCTTAAATTAACTGTCAGTTCTTTTACAAACTGTGTCCCTTGGATCTCTCTTCTAGGGAAGAAGAGCTTAATAATTTTCCCTTTCTTTCCTCCTCAGAGTCAGCTGGCATTTCTTTGCAGAACTATTGGAAAGGTTTTTGCACAAAAGGCTCCCAGGATGTTTGTGGAAGGAGTAGTGCCACTTCCTAAATAAATGTTGACTTTATCCATGGAAACATTTAATCAGATATGAATATTTATTCCTTTTTCATTATTCTAGTAGATATACAATGAATATTTAAGACATATTGGTTGAAATGTTCTTTCCATGGTGCTGCTTTCACTGCTAATGCTTATTAAAGAGAAACTGCATTTTTTAAGTGCTTGAAAAGAACTTTTAAGTTTTTTTCAGGCAAGAGGATTAAGCCAGATTTATTTTCACAGAGTATGCCTGCACAAGTCACAAATCAAAAATATTTTCTCTATATCTTGATCTATATTTGCTTGGTGTTTTGTTTGTTTATTGCAAACCTACTACTACCACCAAGGAACAGTGTTAATAGATGGAGTGATAAAAGTGAATGATAGGAGCTTTTTTTCCTTCCTGACAATAAATAAAGTGTGTTGGCACTCACCTATAGAAAACCTTCTAACCACTAAGAGAACTGCACTTTGGGAAGTAAAGGGAAGGACAATTAGTGGTTTGCTTGTTTTAGGGGGTGTGGTTTTGTTCTTTTTATAAATCAGATGTAGACATAAAGCTCTAGAATTTTGGATAAGTATAGGTGACAAAAAATTGACCAACAAGACTCACAAAACTGTCTTGTATATATTAAATGCTTCCCTTCACAAACGTATTATCCTGTTGTGACAAGAAATCTGTCCTTCGGCTGGTTTTGCTTGTGTTGTATGTGTATACTTCCATCTGTATGCTTACTTATATTCTGCGTCACAGAACTGGAGAGTGCCCTGCAGTTGTAATAGAACAGTTTTTATTATCCTGCAGTAATTTATTTCCATAAACTTTCAAAAGTAATTTATGATGTAAAGTTGATTTTGCCTGTTGATAGTAAGCTCCATATATTTCTTTTCATGAGGAGGAAGAGGGATGAAAGAAACCTTTTTATATGCAACTGTACGTACAATACGTGTACAACCTTAAGATAGAAGTAGCCACAGAAACTGTCAGAAGCCTTGAAAGCGTATGATTTTGTTGAGATATGCCTTACAGTGGGATAATCCACTATGGCAGGCAGGATTAGAGAATAAGTATATTAAAAATAAATGGTGCTTTAAAATTTTAGAGACTGTGTTTGAGCACAGATATATAACAATGTCTATGCTCATATGTTAAAAGAGTACTAATAAAGCATGGTACTGAATAGATTATTATTGACACTTCCTATCATCACTGCATTACACATATATATAATTATGGCAAATGACAGCTAGTTTTTGAGGTGATAAATAGATTTGTCTCTTATACTTGAAATGTTTCCTGAACTAGAAAATATCATCTTTCCAGACAAAACATTAATTTTGAGTTAATGTCGAGTAACAGTAATGTTAGGGGAAAAAATCACTAATGTTAGGAAAAATACATGTAAAATATCCAACTTAATTAAATTCACAGAACCAAAGGGTGAATTTCCACAAACACACAGATGCATGAAGTGCTGGTTAAGAGCTGAAGAGCTGTGCAGAGCCAAGGCAAAATGGAGAAAACAAATCTCATACTCCCATCTATGGCACTGTCAAAGGATAAGAACAGGGAAGGCGTGTACGCAGCTATTCTCTAAAATACTTTCCCAGCTTTGAGTTTGTGTGGGATTCAGATTTCCAAGGTTGAGAGTGATCCGAATAACTGAAAAATCTAATTAATTATCACCATTGTGTAAAGTTTCTAGTAAAAACTTTCATAGACTTTAAAGACTGTGCTTAGCCCAGGCTTGGAGGTGCAGTCATCAGCATGTTTTGATGTCGAACTTCCAGCAAAAGCTGTTTAGAAACCATGGGTAGACATTTGTACTACTGCATTCTTTCATGAGTGCAAACCAGGAGGAAAGAGCTGAGCACATTTGATGCATATAAGACAGTAGAGAATTAAGCCCAAACCACAGCTCTTTCTTTGTCAGAAACATATAAGGTACCAGTACCTGTATCCTGATGCTTAAGGCATTCTCCTAGAAAGTGGGAAGGATGAATAGATGAGTTTCTGCTTAGTGAATCAGTGCTTCCCCTTAGTGCTTTAGTGTCTAGGCTGTTGTGTGAGAAATGGGCAGTAACATCGACTAATCCAGTTGTCTGGGTACAGATAATACGGTTGAGAAAACTAAGCGTGGGAAACATTTAACATAATTTGAGATGCTTACTTCAAGCTTAGTTTAGGTGTCTAAATGAATAAAAGAAGTAAAATTTCAGAAGCACATTTCTCTTACACATTTAGTTTTGGTGGTTGTAGGTATTTCTTTTACTCGGGATACTGACTATTGTGAATACCATTTTTCTGTACAGAAGGCTGTACACAGAGGTATAGACAATGAAGGTGCTTAGTGGACTTGTGAATTCCATCCCTAGAGCCAGCCACCATATTTCTTATGCTCTGGCCTTTAGTTTTGAGTCTTATTTTGGATCTGACCCTTGGTTACACTTTAACAAGAGCAGTTAAAACTGGTACAGTGAGATCACTTAAGGCATATTTGTTATTTTTGCTGGTTCTATACACAGAGAATAAAAGATGGCATTTTTCAGTTACATAAAAAATTAATTTGAAACATTTTGAAAGCAGCCTTATCTTTGATTCCTGTTGAGTGTATCTTTAATGGAAAAGAAACACAAGCAATGAAAAAAAAATTTTAAAAGGTTTTCAATGCACAGTATGTTACAAAATGGATAGTGCGTATGTGAAGAAAACTTTCCAGGTCATACAGAACTGTGCTGCTTTTCATGCTTGTGTTAATGCTATTCACTATTTGATATCTGTAAAAATACTTCATTATAGTCCATCAAAATCCTCCTTAAAATTTGTTGTCAGATACCTCCCTAAACAGGCATAGGCGATACTAATGCCAGTATTTGTGTCTATGTTCTTCTGTCTTTTACTTTCTTGTCTCCTGTTGAAAGTCTCTTGGAGGTACCAGTCTTAATTAGCACACACAAAGTGGGAAGATGTTGATGAAATCTGTAGATGAGACAGTGAAATGCATCACTAAATAGTGAAAGTTTGTGATATTATAGAGGAAAGATTGAACAATTCTGAAGACAGAATTAATCAGGGTGAAATGTAATAGAAAGTGCAAATGTCAAAAAAAGCATTTTTACATTTACAGTGAAAGAATGCATGAGAAAACCTGAGAAGTGCTAGTTGACCCAAGTGAAAATGAATCTGAATAGTGTAAAAGGCACATTTGATATTAGGCTGTATTAGATGAAGTATTTCTAAAATAGCTAGAAATAAAATAGTGCCATTTTACAAAGCACTGGAAAGATCTAATGTAAAATTTTGTATTCAGGAATGATATAATTGTAATACATGCAGCTAAGAACTAAGAGAGTGATTTAGAGTGATTTATTTGATGTACAAAGTTGAAGTTTTAAGGAGTTGTGCCTCCCCCATCTAAGTACATCAGAGGGTAAACACTGAAGAAGAGTTACTTAAACAATGGCTATGGCAAGAGAATAAATACTTGTAAGTTTGGGCATGAATACATTTAGGTTGGAAATTGGAGAGGGTGTTTAACTGTACAGAGTTGTGTGGTTCTGAAATAGCTTTCAATTCAAGTTTTATCTTTTATAGCCCTGCAGTAGACATCAAACAGAACTTGGTTAAAGAAAAAACACGACAGGATTGGCCATGTTGGATTTTCTAAGTATGTTATACTTATGGTACAACCCAGTTAAAAAAAAAAAAAAAAGAAACATACAGCCATGAAATGACAAATAAATGTGCTAGTAACATACAGAAAGTATTTAGCAGTTATAGTTCTGTTGATAAAATATGAGAATAAATGTATATGTTTTTTAAAAAGAAGTAAAATAAGGAAAATACCTAAAATCCAGAAGAAATATTATTTCAAATAAATTATTATAGTTAAACTATTTACTGTACTACTAATCTTACCTAGCTTTCATAGGTTCAGCAACTAAGTTACAAAAAGTGTTTGCGCTTCTCAAGATATGAGCTTCTGCATGAACATGAGTTCAAGGACAGCTGAATGCAATTTGAATGATTATCTTTTAGATATTTAAGTTTATGTAAGGTTATTAGATACGATTGTACTCCCTTATCTCAACCTTCGTAATGTGAATTGTTTGTTAGTAGTTTGCAGAAAATGTTGTACCCAAATAACTAACCAAATAATGAATTCTGCACCAAACTGTCTTACTCAATATTCGTACTTCAACAGTAGCCACCAGCAGATGCCTAGAGAAGAGTACAATAGGATTAACCCCTATGATACTTCCTAATATTCTTTCAGCTTCTGACCATTTTCATCTTGAAAGCTTTGTAAACTTTTGGGGGTCAGTCTGTTTGGGCACCTGCAGTGAATCTCTCTCCCAAGTGCTTGTCTGGTTTTCCCTTGACCTCATCATGTGAGCTTCTTGCATTCAGTGTCCCCAGCACAGAGTCCAGGGGGCTGCTGCTCATTGTTTGAAGTCCTACCACGTGTTTGCTTTGAACCTGCTCCTCCTACTTTTATGTGATACTCTTTAATTTGTATTATTGGAGGAAACCATGAATACTAAATCTCTATCTAAGGTGTTGCCAGTAAAGATTTTGTAGATCTCTGTCATAGCAGCTCCCAAACTCACATTTTTTTTTGCAAACAGAAGAGTCCCGATCTACTTGATCATTCCTTGTATGGGGGCAATTCATGCTGTAGGTCATTCCTGCCCTCTCAGAGCCCTTTCCACTTCTACTGTGTCCTCTATTGAGAGGAACAGGCAAAACATTCATGCAATATTTAAAGTATGGAACAAACATAAGTTTATAGAAATCTATAGAATAACCATTTTCTGTTTCATATTCTTCTCCTTTCATAATGTTTCCTAATTTTCATAATACTTCTTGAATTTCTTAATTTGCTTTTTTAGTATGGTCAAGCACCGAGCTGATACTTTCATTCAATTATGTAGCACAACCCCACTCTTCTGCTGCTTAGTGCCTCTTGTTTTATATATGAAGCTAGGATTAGTTTTCCATACACGTATCGTTTTACATGAATCTAAATTGAATTTCACTAGCCATTTTATTACCTGATCACTCAGACTGATAAGGTGTTTTTGCTGTTCTTTAAGGCACTCATCCTTACTACCCTGAATAAGCGTGTACCTCCGTAGATTTTTCTCACCTCACTGATACCCTGCCATGCCTTTCTCTTTCTCCCTTGTCATGTTACTTATGCATGTCTTCCCAGTACAGCCCCCTGTGCAGGTGTCTTCCCTCCATTGTGAAAGCTGAGTCTGAACTTCTGTCTTCTAGTTCCTCTACTCTAATCAGCTATTTTTCCATACCACAACCTGTGTTTTTATGTCTTGTCAGCTTAGTTTCCTGAAAAGCCCTTGTCCGCTAATTCTGTCATTTATTATACTTTCTATTATCAAATCGCAGGCTTAGCCAAATGTATTCCTCAGAACTTTTTTGTTTCTCAAGATTGGCATTGCATTTGTCAGCTCCAGTGTTTAGGTACCAAAGAAACTGTAGTCATTTGTCTACCTCATCTTGTATTTCATTAGAACCCTTGGGTGAATACCATGGAGCCTATGTTAATTTGTGTGTTTATACCATAGCTTCTTCCATAGTTACTTTAATTTTAAACTGAACCTCTGCTTAGTGACTTAATGACTTAGCTGTTTAGTCAGCTGATTACACTTTACCCTGTACCAGCATTTGCTTTAGTAAGTTGTGTACCCTGGCATTGCATTTCTGATACGATATCCTTCAGTAGTCTATACCTCTGCCTGTAAGGATTCAGTTGTTTTAGAAGCCACTTCTGGCTTGTTTTAACAGTCCTCATTTTTACATAGTTCTGCCTTCTGAAGATCAGCACAACTATGGTGATTTTTCTTGACCTTTGTGCTCATGCGGTGATACTAAGTTCATTATAGACACTGCTGAAGTGGCACTTTAACTGTGGGGTCTTGGACAGTGTAAGCATGTCATGGGTTGTATTTCCTTTTTTGTGATGCTAACCATAAACCAACCTCTGATCTAAAAAAAACAGCGAGATCTTAAAAATGACATATTTATACGGTTTGTTCCATCTACATCATGTCTAATACAATTGAGTGCTCTGCCTTTGCTACATCTCTGATGTCTATTAGCAGGTTGATGCCTCTGTTGTGATTGGTGTCACTATCATGCTAGCAGGTAGCAAGATGCACCAAAACTTTTTATTTCTATCTGAAATTTCAATCCATGCAGCTTGTCTGCTAGTCACTGAAATGGTAGTTTGTTACTTAGATTTGATCTTAAACTGTCTTTTTAATACATAGTTCTCTTGTAGACCTAGGACAGTTTACCATTATCTGTATATTTTGTGTCCCCGGGCTTCCTTTCACAAAGTTTCCAATATGACTGGCATATTAATGTTTTTATTTAGGACAGGTAATTCATCTAAAATGGCCCTTTGAATTTTCAACTCCAGTTCTAATGCTGAAAGTATAAATAATATATTCTGCATTATTAATGCATTCTATAAATATTGAGACAGAGGCATTAATAATTTGATAAAATTCAGCATTTAAAACATAGTTTAAAATGCAATTTTATATAAAATGAAAGTTAAAAAAGAAAAAATGTCATGGAAAAGTATAAAATGAAATGTCTTAAGTGCTATGCACTAGAGGTATGAGCTGTATAGTACATGCTGTTAATGTAGAAATGCTGGTGATGTAGAAATACGCAAATGTGTACTTTTTCCAGCTCTTCTGTTGAAAGACCAGAATAATAAAATGGAACAAAGAGATGAACAGATCAGCCAGAATATTAACATTGGAATTACATACTTGACAGAACATTTTTGTGTTAAATGTATATCCCTCTCATTTTAATTGGAAGATAATTTATTTTGTTCAAAAAAAGGAAATGGCATTTTCTCTTAATTAAAGAAACCCAAAACAACCAAGTCACATAATCAGCATTTCCTCCTTCTGATTTCTAGTATTAGGTGAGTCTGGTACCGGTAGGTCAGGATTCCACAGTTATTTGGGATTCAACCTCTAAAACTGAGATCTTCAGGGCAGGAGTAATGTCTTTATTTAGTGCTAGATGCTGAATAAAGTCTCGACATGATACTGTAGTAAAAGTAATGGCACAAAAAGAAAACCTTTGCCATTCTTATGATCACTTCTTTACCTTTTGTTCTATGCGTTCTACTGTGAGAACCCACACAAATCATTTGGCCTTTTTTTTTTTTTTATATATATCTTTTATCTAAATTTAACACCCTGAACAATTTAGAATTATCCTAGTGGGATTTTTAGAGAGTATTCTCTACCTATACAGATTTAGTACATGGTGTTTGAGGCAGTTACCCCATGCATGAATGAAGGGTGCCTGATGAAAGGTCTTTAATCCGTGCCTCAGAAGACTTTTCAGCTGATCTGTGGAATTTACTGAATACTTAAGATTAACCATCCTCATTTCAGTGAACAAGCTCCAGGAAGTTTACAGATTAAATAATGTGAATAACATAAGTACTCTCTGTGTTCCCTGCTCCACCCCCCAGATTCTTTGAAATTCAGCAACCCTTCAGGGCTGTACAGTGAAGTCATTCCATTTTCTTTTTACTTCTGTATTGTCAGAAGTAGTTAAAAATATAATTCTGAATGCATCAAATAAGCTGCTAAAACATGTAATAAACTGTTTCAAGACTTTCTGATTGTCTTATTTTATATATATGTTCCATTAATGC
Organism: Tyto alba; assembly: GCF_018691265.1. Taxonomy (NCBI): domain Eukaryota; kingdom Metazoa; phylum Chordata; class Aves; order Strigiformes; family Tytonidae; genus Tyto; species Tyto alba. The sequence goes on from NW_024881316.1 coordinate 210,506, forward strand.
ACGATGAAATCTTCTGTAGCACATAGGAACAAGAAGTTACTTCATTCTTCATTTATATAGCATCTTGAAAGAGTATGTTAATACTAAAAAAGTGTAACACTTTCTTTAATACAGAAATTTGGCAAATGTAGTATGCACCCAGCCAAAGATGCTCATTTAAAGCATGTTAAATACTGAATACAGTATTTATTTTATATACTTTCTGGTAACAACTTTAGCTTGAATTTCTCAGAACATTTATACAGCTTTAAAACTTGCTTTTAGTTTTACTGTGAAATTTGCCCATTCTTTGCTCTTTTCAATAGGAGAATGTAATTGAAGAATCCAGTAGCATTACCAGTTGAAGTTAAGAATTACAATTTTATGTGTGTACAATATTTGTAACTATTGAAATTTGCCTTCCAGGTAGTGTACATGTTTATTTTTGAAATAATTTAATAGATGCAAAATTTAAGTTTTTTGTTGATGTACTGATTTTTCTGCTTTGAATTATTTTAATTAATCCCTGAAATATACTTTCAGTATATTTACCACCGTTGCTTATTACTTTGAAATGGCCCCATTACAATTACAAGAACTCTTGGGGCCTCCTCTAGGAGAGAGAATCTAGAGGTGGATTAGCAGTCTAATACACTTCTTACTTTCTGCCCGCTCTCATGAGTTTCTTTACTTGGAAATAATTAGGAATATTTCTTCTCTCTGTGCGTTTCAAGGGTTATTACAGACTTGTCCTAGCTCCACAGTTTAAGATGCTTTTGCAGTAATGGCAGGAAAGTGGCTGAGTGATAGGGTTGTTCATTACAGTGTGAGGAGAACTGGGGACCTGGCTGCTGGGACAGCAGTGCCAGACAGTGTTAGCGTGTTCAGTCAGAAACCAGCACATTCCAACTTCACAGGATACTGTGCAGCACATAACTATGCTCAACAATAGTCTCTTTCTCTCCCTGTTTCAGTTTACAGAGGGGAATAAAATGCATCTTGGTATGTAGTGTGATGGCTATATGCAGTTCTTCACAGTGCTGTTTTAAAAACATTCCCCTTCAGAGTGATAAATCAGCATCTTATTGTATTCTGAATGCTGGTAATTGAGGGCACAACAAGAAACTGATACTAACACTGGAACCTTGCATGTAGGAACCAGTTTCTGTTAAAAGTTCAGAAATCCTCACCATAAAAAGGCACACTCAGTTTATCCTTCAGTTGCCTTTCTTTTCAGGCAGATTTTCTTCTACAGGCTATGGCTGGTATTTCCATATAAGTGTTTAAGAGGTACAGTGCTTGGTGAAAGCAAACGTTTTTCATAAGTAGTCATCCTCACTGCTGTAAGGTTAGGTTATTGCACCAACATAGAAGAGACTCAGCATAACTGAGATTCTGAATGATGTCCTTAGTCTGACTAAAAATATAATTCTGTTGTTTTCAGTGGACTCTTTCACCCCTTTGTAGCTGCTCTGATACAGGCAGTTGTGGATGAAGTTGTCAGAGAAACGGAGTTTTACCATCTGTGCACTTGGTTAACTCTGTTTCTGCACAGGTCACAGAAAAGAATTATGTAGTAGTTATTGCCAGTCACTCCCAGTCTAGCCTGGATTTCAGCTGAGAGGTAGAAGACTCGGGGACCATTTATCCATTCCGTGAGCCAGCCAGCCATCTAACTGAGAAATTGGTTTGGTTTCGGTTAACAGAAGAACTATTCAAATTCTGGCACATTTAGCTTGGACTTAGGTGTATCTGAGGTGGGTTTTTTTAAAGCTGTTGAATAAAACCTTAATATTTTGTTATAAACTATCTTCCTTATGTAAGAAAGGGATAAAGGACATTGCTGACACGTTGGCAGTTACCTGGAGTCAGTACGAGTCCTAGAATGACTGCTGCCATTTATGCCAACATAGATGGCTGAGACTCTTGACAAACGAATTGTTAGATTTTATTATGGAGGCTTAAGATGCTGCTCTCTGCTGTCTGTCCCACTTATCTGATGCCCCTTTGCAAGGGTGGGAGAAGATTTGTCTGCTTTTCTTGGTTCAGTACATCAGCAGACACCGCTGTTAGTTTAAGCTAAATTTACCAGAGCTGTGGTTGAAGTTTTGAGATAAACAGAAAACCAAGGTACAGTTTTCTGGGGGTAAGATTGTTTCCCTACCTGAGCTATTTTTGCTGTGAGAACTGCACCCCCACCTCCTTCTTTTCTCCTGTGTTTGCCCAGTATTATTATTTGGGACACATAAGATTATTCGCAGATACAATGAAACATACTTGTTCTCAGTGATTCAGGTGACCTGTGGTTTTTGTGAAACATTGCAACAACTTTTTTTGGAAGTTTGGCAGACTTTGAGATGTTTGTGGATGTTTTTAAGGACAGGTTAACCAATCATTTGCTAGCAATAACTTGCATATAATTGATCCCTCCTTGGAATGGAAGAATGGACTGTAGATGATCTGAAACTTTCCCTGCTCTTACACTCAGCTTTATGAATCTTACAGTCTTTTAAAACTCCCATGGGATCACTCCTGGGATTTGCTCATGGTGGATTCCTACAATCTTCAGTCTCCTGAGCACCTGGATGGATTCAACCGAGATGGATCTTCCTGACCTCTTCAGGGTGTCAGGCTGAAGAGGGGAGTGCTTTGGCAGAAAGTGCCTTTGCTGCCTTCCTCCCCCCTGGAAAGCCTGTAGGGGTTAGAAAGCAAACAGAGATACAGAAGACTCTACAGAACGTGACTGATGAGAGTCCAACCGATGAGTTGGGGGTCTCTCCAAAGTGACTCAAAGCATCAGGAAATTCTGCCAGCTATCCCTAGGGGAGTCTCCTTTGGGGATTCCTGGCAGAGCTCCTTGTGCTTTCTGCAGTGGAGTGTCTTTATCTTGCAAGAGATGTCAGGGCTGCCTGAAGTAGAGATGAAGTCTCTGGGTAAAAGCGCTTTCTTGCCAAGGAACTCGGCCTGTGAAGCCATTTCAGCAGGCTTCATGCTCTTTGTACCTGCCTTGCATCTGGGGGTGCCCAGTATCGTATTTTCAGTACTATTTCAGCAATCCTGACCAGAAGCTGAAAGGGGATTTTTAAAATTGGTGTTCTCATCTACAGTTATGTTTAGAAGGAACAGGTGACTTTTAAGCAAGATGGAAGTTGCAGGTAGGACACTGAGGCGTCTTGAAGACATAAAATGAATGTATCAGTCTCATGCAAACTTCTGAGAACTGTGGAAACTTATTTTCTGCACATTCTGCTCATTCAATATCGGCTATTAGAAATCACTAAAAAAAATGGCAGTGATTGAAAACTTACATTTAAATGAAACATTCTCAGTGAAGTACCTTCAAAGTGAAATTAGCTACTTTTGTAGTAAAAAAAGCCAGTCCCTAAAGCTTTTTTCAATTTAATTGTTACTGTGCTGTTATGCTGACTGGTCTGCAAAGAACAAGAACCTCCTCTTCTTATCCTTAGTCTCAAAGTTAACAGTTTTGCTCTAAGCGTTGTGTCATCATTTGGTTCTTTTATCTAATTATGTGACAAGATGCTTCTCTTTCTTCAATAAGTAGTAATATTTTTGAGTTACAACAGTAGTAGGGGATAATTTCTTTATGGGGAATAATTATGGCTCAGTAAACTTGTAGTCTTCATTATGAATGACTGTGTGACTACAAGTACTGGACAATCACTTTCAGCCTTTTTATTTATGGATAAGATTGTCTAAATATTTATACAATAATAAGTGAATGGTTTTACTGTAAAGTTTTGTACAAGGTTGCTTTTTGTTATTTCTAATTCGTTTCCTCTCATATTAGCAAAATATTCTCCCTATAGTGGTGCCTGATATAAACTGGGTATTGAAAGAAGATGCTCTGGACTTGTGATGTAACTTAATAGCAAAACACAGAGGTTTTCTTCTTCCTAATGTTTTCATTTTAATTAGTGTCTTTCTGGTTAGTTCTCTGAAGGAAAGTGGTTTCAGTGTGTTATTGGGATATAAATTTTGAAACGTCCTTTCTTGTTGCTTTGATACTCAGATTACTGTGCCCCTCCCACCCCCTGACCCATGTGCATTGGAGTGGATCATCCCAACACTAATAGAATAACTCCAAGCACGTAGGAGTTGTTATTTGAGTTAAAACTTAGTTCATCTAAACACGTATGTGGCAAGGATCATCTCAGTATTAATAGAATAATTCCAAGCACATAGGAGCTGCCATGTGAGTTAAATAATAATTATCAAAGTTGGTACTAGTCTTCAGTTATAGCCAGGAGCTTAAACTGGAAAAGAAAATGTAGACATAACATAACCACAAGAGGTTTATTTATAACTGTTTGCACATGGCTTTTTTTCCTGGAAAATTATCATATGTGTGTATTCCATAATTTGAGGTATTCTGTTGTTTGTTCCACTTTCTGCATGCATGTAGTTCAAAGCAGAAGTTCTGGTGTTGGTGCAAAAAAATTAGGAGCATTTCTACAACCTGTGCACTGCAGTGAGTCAGAATACGTAATTCTGTTAGTCCTTCTAGTCATTGGTTCAGATGTGAATTCTGGTAGTATTTTTCCCTACATGAGAGACTAGCCCTTCGGGAGCAGTACTAAACTGAGGCTAAATTGGATTATAAAAGCATAGATGGAGTTGGCATAGTTTTTGAGAAATGTATAGAAATCTTATTATGCCAAACCAGCTTAAGTTTTCCTTTTTAAACCTGGGCTTTCAGATCTCATCTTTGGGACCTTTCATTTTATCTATATATAAATACAAAAATATGTGTTCATTTAATGAATAAACAGCAGTATCAGTTTTGTCACCACTATGGTATTCTTTCCTGGTTACTATTGCAATGTATCTCCAGAGTGTTAGTTGAAACTTGTTATCTACTCTGTTACATGCATAGCCATGTCTATTTTCATTTGCAATATTGACCTGAAAGTAATACAAATGACATTTTGGTGGCTGCTTTAGCTTTTATTTGTTGTCATCAGCAGTGTTATTTTATTTTGGATTGTGCTAACGGTAGTATTTCTTTGAGCAAGCTTTTTACTTTCCTTCTTGGTTATTTTTCTGGCCTTTTGATAAAACTTTTGATTGAAGATCTTGAAGAAAATCCAAGCAGTTTCCTTGCATCTGTCATTGTAGTATATAGGATAAGGCAAGTTTTTTATTTACAGCTTGTATTTCTTAAATTTATTGGGAAAAAATAGATTGGTTAACTAAGAATTTTAGTGGTATAAAATTATTCTGTGCTATCTCATTGAAATAAAGAATTTACTACAGAGGAATATTATTCTAATTAATTTCATTTTGTTAGTTTTTACTGACAAAAAGACAGACAACTATCTGAATTTGCTGTATGAATATTTCCACTAAGCTTTGTATGAATCATGGAATCATTTAGGTTGGAAAAGACCTTTAATATCATTGAGTCCAACTGTTGACCTAACACTGCCAAGCCCACCACTAAACCTTGTCCCCAGGCACCACATCTGCATGTCTTTTAAATACCTCCAGGGATGGTGACTCAACCACTTCCCTGGGCAGCCCGTTCCAATGCTTGATAACCCTTTTGGTAAAGAAATTTTTCCTAATATCCAATCTAAACCTCCCCTGGCGCAACTTGAGGCAATTTCGTCTCATCCTGTAACTTACTACTTGGGAAAAGAGACTGACACCCACCTCGCTGCAACCTCATTTCAGGCAGTTGTGGAGAGCAATAAGGTCTCCCTTGAGCCTCCTTCTCTCCACGCTGAACAACTCTAGTTCCCTCAGCTGCTCCTCATAAGATTTGTGCTCTAGACACTTCACCACCTTTATTGCTTTTCTTTGGACACCTCCACCATTAAAAGTAATGTTTACAGTTTGTGTGAATGTTTGTGAAACTTTCCTGGGGATGCTAGTCACAGTGATACCTTTACACTCTTATCTGGCAATGTCTCTAAGAGGCAGTTTAGGTAGGAGTTCTGTTTAAAGAGAAAGAAAATTTCTCATTCTATTTTTATTAGTCTCCTGGCATTGGTCAGTGGAATTCTCCCACCTCTGATACAATATATGAAGTAATATTTGCATAGGCATTTACCTTTACCTTTCAAAAATAGGTTGTGGATATGCCGAAGTTCTCAAAATGGAAGATGTGTTTATCTTCGGTAGCACTCTTGAGAGTAGTGTCAGCCCTTGCACACACCATGAAGAGACTACTGTGCTCCTCTCAATTGTCTGCCTAGGTGAGAGCTTTAAATACTTATCTACAGTGCCAGAATAATTTGTAGGCAGTAAACTCCAGCTTTTGGGGGTTCCTGCTTATTTTTTTAGCTTTTGTTTATTGTGTTCTCTTGTAATTTTTATCGTTTGTTTGTTGGTTCTGCCCCCACTCACACCCCACTCTGTTTGCTTCTGGACCTTCTACTCGTGGTACAGTTTTCTTCAGGGTTCACCCTTTTCCTTTAAGAAGTTTGATTCTTACTGCTGTGAAGTGACCTTTGGGTAAGTCTGTGAGCTTTGAAGTTTGGACACTGAGTGACTGCTACATTTCATTATTAGAACAGACATTTCCATGTCTGTACCATGTCTTTGGAAAATGCATTTGCAGGTGCTTTGAGCCAGGTGCAAGAGAAGGGTTTAAGGAGAGGCTCTAGATGTAATCTTCTGAGATAATCCATTGGTTTTGCCTTAGATCCTAGACCTAACTGTTAGAAGTTTTCTCATTTCAGCCAGACTTTTCATCAAGGACAAATAAGACTGCTTCTGATTGTGAGACCACTGTGCATTTCAGGGACAAGTTCTCAACCAAGCTGTTTCTGTTAATACTTTATCTATTTTCTACTAAGCATGATGGCTTTGCTTTCCTCATTCCATTAAAAACTGCTCAAAGACTTGGTAGCTTGCAGACAGCCAAAAAGGCATGTTGGAGAATTTCCTCACTTCCAAAAATTTTGATTGACTCTCTCATATACAAACCAAAGAAGGGAAAACTTTGGGTTGCTCTTGCTCAGTGGCTATAGGTGATGCTTCTAGTAGCCCTGTTACTTACTCTAAAGTTCTTAGTATTACATCTCAGTGCTTTACAGACCTTGGTGCCATAGCATACTTGCCATACCTAGAGCCACTTTCTTGATTGGTCATACTTTTTCCAGTTACCCAGACTTGAGAGAGTTGCTCTTCTGCTGGGACTTCAAAGCTTCCAGTGACATACTCTGAAGAATGCTGCAGGTTGGTTGTCTTAGACAACTGTAAATCAGAGACATGTGTTTCATTCCCTGGTGGTACCAAGGCAAGGACACTAGAAGAATTTGTGTAGTTACCCAAATCCCTAGTCTGCTCCTCAAATGATGTTTGTTCACAACCCTCTTGAAATCTTTGGTCTAAGCAGTTGTCACAGTGTGAAGTGTAAGACCACAGCACTGTAAGAGTGATTCCACCCAGCAAGAGAGCTCATATGGCAGCTGTTCCTCTGTTCCTGCATGGATAATGGACTCTGTCTTATCTCAGGGATATGTGAACAGCTGTGAGCAAAGACTAACCTTTCTTAAAATTCTTTGGCTTCACATATAACTCAAAGTCATTCAAGTCTCAGCAATTCTTGAATTGGGAGATCAGAGGATTCCTTCACAATTGCTGTTTTTTCTCTGCTTATTGTCTTTCACCTTTTTGTATCACTAAAAGTGCAATGAATGCAGAGCACAAAAATTCTCTACTGCATAATAAATTTCCCTCTAACACAAGGTCTACTTTTTAGAGACATAACTGAAGTTACTCCCCACGATAAACATCACTTGACTTTGCTGACATGCCTGTTCATCTAGAGATGTGCCATTAAAAGATTTCCTTTTTCCTTTTTTTTTTTTTTTTTCCTGTGGAGCGTATTTAGTCGGATGCTGTTTTGACTTTCTTTTTAAGAATTCAGTGGGTACCTTGGTATTCTTTTTGGAGTCTTTCTTCTGGTTTTAAGATTAGTTTTTCTGAATGTTTTCTTCAACATCCTGAGTTTCAAAGGTTTTGTAACCCTCAGTGGAGGAGACAGCAATTCCACTGCAGCAGACAATTTTTATGTTCAGTGTTCATTGTACCTCAGACATCATCATGTATCTTTGCTTAGGAGATACTTCCCCTTAGCTGTAACTTCTTCCTGACACATCTTTGGGATCAGTTCTGAAGCAGTTTCACCTTGAAAGGAAGTATTCAACATCATTCTGTTCAGTAACCACTACATCTAGTCTAATTCTCTAGCAGCCCTTAGCCTTACCATCTTCATCTCTTTTCAGTTACCCATTTTTTTTTTTTTTTTTTTTTTTTTTTTTTTTTACAAAAGACTGACATATCAAGAAGCTACTCTTCTAACCAGGAAGAGATGGAATTAATCCTTCCCATCTCAAGAAAATAGTTTGCTGCATTTATTTTCTCATAACAGAGACATATTTTGGATTAAAGAAGTATGGATGCCTCTATTTGCTGGTTCAAGATAACGTGCAAGACACAATGATACTGTCTCTTCAATAGAGATATTGGCCCACATCTCTGTTTTCAGGACACTTCTATATCCTCTGTCTAGCAGAAAACACCTTGCAGTCTTGTAGTGATCCAGCCATTATCGTTGTGTGCCATTGGGACTGATACGTTCTTATGCATAGATTATCCCTTTTGTGGTGTAAAAATAATAGCTCTTTTCTCTTTATTACTTAGAGGCACCCTGCAAATCACTTTGTTGTATTAGTAAATATAAAAAGTCTATACTAACCCCTGTGCAAAGCCCTGGAGAACATCAGAACTATTCTGGACTTGGTTTCTACCTATGCTTACCTTCTCCAAGCTGTGATATGTACAAAGGATTTTTTGTAGTGTTTCTTTACACCCTCTTCCCATATACTGATGAGCTCCTTAGGTATTCTGGGCCACATATGCTGAATCCCATACTAAATTCCACATCCACTCTTTTTCAAGCGTGTCTCTGGACTATGTGGATTCCTGACTGGTGTTTCGTCAACTTCCTAGTAACAGTCTCCTGGACAGTATTCTCATCTGTAAGTTAATAAAATAACCTGAATCAGAATCTAAACACCTCTAGACTTGAACCAAAGTCCACATGGTAATCAAGGTATTCTGTACTTCCTTGATTACGCAACTTGTCCTTCCGTCGGAAGGGCATATTGTTGGTTTTAATTATCTTAATTATATTTTAGTTATGTGAAACTGGGAAGGTAGTAAAGGACAGAAGTACAGTTGGAGAGACAAGATTTTTTAAGGAAACTGGGCAATGAAGAACACTTTTAGAATGGGAAAAAAACTAGTATTAATCACAAATCTAGAATGGAATTGGCATGTACTCCCCCTTTACTCCACTCTTGTAAGACCCCACCTGGGGTCCTGTGTCCAGCTCTGGGGCCAACATAAGAAGGACATGGACCTGTTGGACCAAGTCCAAAGGAGGCCATGAAGATGATCAGGGGCCTGGGGCACCTCTCCTGTGAGGGCAGGCTGAGAGAGTTGGGGTGATTCAGCCTGGAGAAGAGAAGGCTCTGGGGAGACCTTATAGTGGCCTTCCAGTACCTAAAGGGGGCTACAGGAAAGGTGGGGAGAAACTTTTGCAAGGACACATAGTGATAGGACAAGGACTAATGGCTTTAAAATGGAAGAGGGTAGGTTTAAATGAGATAGGAGATTCTTCACAGTGAGGATGGTGAGACACTGGCCCAGGGTGCCCAGAGCAGCTGTGGCTGCCCCCTCCCTGGAAGGGTTCAAGGCCAGGTTGGACGGGGCTTTGAGCAGCCTGGTCTAGTGGAATGTGTCCTTGCCCCTGGCAGAGGGGTTGGAACTAGATAATCTTTAAGGTTCCTTCCAATCCAAACCATTCTATGATGAATAGGATAGGATAGAATAGGATAGGATAGGTTACTGTCTCCTGTCATCTAAGGCATGAATTGTGCTTAAAGTTAATATCAGGGGCAAAGATTTAACTAGATTTAAAATGGAGATTGATTAGTTTAGTTCATGAATAGGATTATACAGTGTTGTCTTCTGTGCTGCATAGAATTAAATTTGTGGTTTAAGGATGACATATCCTACCCAAATTGCAGTTTAGCCACTCAAAATATATACATCTCAGGTAGTCAAACTACTTATTTTCCAAGACTAATGCTTAACATTATGTGTATAAATACATTAGGCTTCTCCCTGCTTAGCTGAAACATTTAACTTGAGTCACCCACACATGCTTAGAGGTGCTTAATTTGTCTAGATATCTGGACAGCCTACTAAATTTTCTACCATTCCCAAGAGAAGCTTGAAAATGTGAGCTGGGGATTAGATCTGTGACCGATTTCATCTTATGTGAGAGTGGTCATTACTGTCCCTGACTGATAGAGCATTGGTTATGCCATATTAGAGCACTGAGAAATAAGGGTTTAACACTCAAGCTAAGTGATTTAAACCTATGTCTTCCACTTTCTATGGTAGAAAGGGCTAGGCAATAGAGGAAAAATACCTTTCAAGTAACCAGGACGTTAAACTGGAAGGACACATATCTAATTTTCTAATCAATAAATCTGCAGATGGTTTTATCTAATGACAATATATGTTTTTTTAAATGCGTAATTATTTTCTGGGATTAAGATCTGGAAACTTCTGCGGCTTGCAGCTAATATTCAAACTTCTGGATAAGATTTGGGTTCCTTTTTTACTTGCTCAGTTTCAAGTGCTTTCACACAAAATGTTCTGTGGCTTGATGCTTTTGATTACTGCAATAAGGGAGTCATGAATTAATTCCTCTTAATCTAGCTTCCACCCTTTAATCAGTCTCTCCATTTCATGAGTCAGTTCTCCAAACAGCAGGCTGTTGTTCAGGAGGCAAGAACCATCCTTTCTTTGGTGTCTGTACTTCAGAGGGTGTAGACAGAGTTAATCTGAAGTACACTCAGGCCTCTTAGATTTCCTGTTGGTTCCATACATCCTTAGTAGAAAAAGAATAATAAATGGACTGGATTGCTCTTTATAGGCACCTGTGATTTCTGTGCATTCGCTGGAAATGCAGACATTTACCTAAGTATGGTGGTTTGCCACTCCTGACCTCAGAGACTGCTGAAGTAACTATGTTGCTGTCTTCCCAGCCATGCCTATTTCCTTCCTTTTTCTATACTTGGAATCAACATTTCAATGACAGCACCAATATTTGGTAATTAGAGTTTTATACAGTTTTATTCCAATACTGTGTCCTAAATTCTCTGAATATTTACAGTTAACATACCTTAAGTGAGGAAGGAATTAATGAAATTATTGTTTCCTTGGTTCTTATGTTACCTACATCTGAGGCAAACACATATCTTTATTACTTGATAATTATATGTACGAGTTCAAAGTCTAACAATTCCAAGCTATCTTTTCAGAGGTCTCTGTAGAGACAGCTAAAGATAATCTCATTTTCTTCATCCTTATTCAATCACTACTTACCCTTTGCCTAAATGCTTGTTAAGACAGAAGGAGACAACTTTATTAACACCCTTACTGGGTCTGTCCTTGCTCTTGGCTGGCTGGGCTAATCTTTATGCTGTATTGTAGAGAATAAACAGATTCACCTTCTTTCCCTTTTCATGTCTGTAGTCCCTTGACTCCCTCAAAGGAGCCAGTAGAGATCTGTGTTTACTCAGTGTTTCCCGTATCACAGAAGATATTATGATTGTCACATGTAATTGTCCTGAGGGCCACGGATGTTTTTTCCTGCAGACTGAGAACACCTTATTTTCCCTGATAAATATGTACATGAAGTTTTTTTGGTGATACTGGTTTAATAATGTTGATGCCATAAGCCTTGTAGGTGTACCTTTACTGTCTCTTTATTAAGAAGTCTGATATAAGAGGAACACGCAACTGAAAACAGTCTTCTGACCCTGGGAAGATAAGTTCCCTTGCAAAGCTTCCAAATGTGACTAGTTTGTCTCTGCTTGAAACTGAGGTGGCATCTCCAGTTTAGTGACTGTAGTTTCCATTCCCATAGATTTTGTATTCCCAAGCCCAAATCAGAAAGTACAAGAATGTGTGAATTTCAAAATGTTCTTATTTCATGTTTGTGCCTCCAGTTATTTAAACTAGCAACTTAAATAATTGTTTGAAGCATAGCACAAACCCAAGTTACTTTAAAAGTCAAGTTTCCAAACCTGGGGTCAAGAAAAGGAGGTGAATGCAGTCATTCTTTGTCTGTTTGTCTATGATTCCTATTTCATCCCGCTAATTTCTAAAGTGTTCTCTGATTTGAGACAGATTTCATAGGGGAACAGATACTTGAAACATTGTTAAACTCCTACACATATTATGAAAATTTATGTCTTTGCAAATGTTTTGGGCAATGGAAAGGTGGCAGTGTTAGTTTACATGTAAATAGATACAGGAAACCAGAGAGGAAAGGCATCTTACAGATATCCCAATTATGGGAACAGCTTTAGTTAAAGCTCACAATCAGCCATGACACAAAAGCTTCCAGAGGACTAGCTTTAATTAGTTCCAGTGTTCACAAAACAAAAATAGTTTCTTCTGCAGTATTTATTTATTTCCTGGCAAAAATATTTTTCAAACTTGGACAGTGAAAGTAAGTGCTGGCTAGAATTAATTTTAGTATTTAAATTTAGGTTAAAATATATACGTAAATATGAGGGCTTTAAATGCTGCTTATGAAGTTACAAGGGAATCTAATTTTGTCTGGAAAATAAGTTTTTCCGTATGGTATATTTTAAGGTGTTTAAATTATGGCTTGAAGAAATTATGAAATATTAGAATTAATTTATTGAAATACATGAAGTTTAAAAACTTTCGTGCAGGCAATCCCTGCTTGCTATATAAATTTGCTAAATGAATACTGATTTATTTTTTATAGGCCAGAGGATGCAGCCTTATTTCTCTTTCATCAGAGTGTTACAACAGAAGGGCAAATAGCATCACATTTCTTCGTAAAAAATATCGGCATGAGTAGTTTCTTCAATTTCCTGTAAAATCTATTTATTTTTTCTGAGTCCTATAAATTACACTAGTAGAAAAAACTTCCTGTTGCAAATTCTAAATGTGATCCTGCAACGAATCACATTTAACTTCAGAATAGCTACCTAAAGGACCGAGAGTTTGAGAGTCTCGGCTGCAGACCTCGACCATCAAAGGACATCCAAACTAGAAACTTCATCAGGAAAAAAAAAAGCCTTACTTGCACAATTGAATTTATACAGGTTCAAATTTAGAGTGGGTGATAGCAACAAATAATGGTATAATTGAAAGAATTCATAGAAACATAGAATGGTTTGGGTTGGAGGAGACCTCTACAGATGATCCAGTTCCCACCCCCCTGCCCCGGGCAGGGCCCCCTTCCCCCCGCCCAGGGTGCTCCCAGCCCCGTCCAACCTGGCCTTGAACCCTTCCAGGGAGGGGGCACCCACAGCTGCTCTGGGCACCCTGGGCCAGCGCCTCACCCCCCGCACAGGGAAAGATTTCTTCCTTCTATCTCATTTAAACCTACCCTCTTCCAGTTTAAAACCATGTCCCTTGTCCTATCACTATGTGTCCTTGTAAAGAGTCCCCCCACATCTTTCCTGTACCCCCCTTTAAGTACTGAAAGACCGCTATAAGGTCTCCCTGGAGCCTTCCCTTCTCCACGCTGAACAACCCCAACTCTCTCAGCCTTACAGGAGCGGTGTTCCAGCCCTCTGACCATTTCTGGGGCCCTCTTCTGGACTCACTTCAACAGGTCCAGGTCTTTCTTATGTTGGGGGCCCCAGAGCTGGACACAGCACCCCAGGGGGGTCTCACGAGAGTGCAGGAGAGGGGGAGAATCCCCTCCCTCGACCTGCTGGCCACCCTGCTCTTGATGCAGCCCAGGGCACGGGTGGCTTTCTGGGCCACAAGCGCCCGTTGTCGGCTGAACACCATCCTGATGTTCAGACTTGTTTGGGTATGCTCATGTGACACAAATGCATCCAGAATTTGTGGATCCTCAATTTTGGATACCACATTGCTAGAATAATGCTCATAAATTAGATGGCACTTGAGTAAGAGTAATAAACATTACTGGAATTAGTGACACTTAAAATTTTTTTTTCTGCTAAATAAGAACAGAAATGTATAACCTGGTAGAATTGCTAGCAAAGAAAGGGTGTGATATCTCTAAATGCCTGAAGGTTACAATCAACAAGAAATAAGAACTAATATGTGTAATCTGAAAGTATAGGGGAAGAAAACTGAGTGGGAAAGAGGGAGAATTGACAGATTTTCCTGCGTATGAGGTGTAGTTTTTTGTAGAAGAGTTTACCCAAGAAGTTATTGGAAACCCCCCACTTAAAATGATGAATGTTGAAATACTGGCAAAATTATCGTCCCATGTAGCACTGCACCAGGTAGGAAACAGACACATCTCAGTCTTCCAGCCTTTACTTAGCAAATCTTTTATTCACCTCAATGAGGAGTTTTGACACTATACTGAGTGAAGGATGAAGTGATCAGTTTCTAGCCTTCAACAATATAAATCAGCAGTGTTTCTGGACTTTTGAATATTTAATAACATTTCTGTTCAAAAGTAATGTTAATACCTTTTTCCCACAGCATGTCTGTTCAAACATATTAAGTAGCATAAATGGCAGTAGACAGGGCAAAACATTCCATATGAACATTGACATTTTTTGCAACAAACCCTCTTCTGAGGAATTTTATTGTTCACAAGGGGGAAAAAATCATCTACAAAGAAGCTCAGCTAGTAATAATAGGGTGATTATTACACATCTGTACATCCCGCTTGGTAGCTGGTATATCTTAAGTCTTCCTTTAAAACTGTGAAAAAGAAAATCAAAACCAATAATCTGTCATTCATGGTCTTGATATCCTAGCATAAAATGCATTTAGGCATTTGGTATCATAACATAAAATTCAGTGAAAATTTAATTTTTAAATACATGGCTTATCTCTGGCTCTTGCAGTGCTAACATCACTTCAAATCTCTAGTAATGTCTTGAGGCACAAAAAACTTCTGATGGTCATTGTTGACACCTGTTATTTAGTTTAGTGAGTGAGTACTAGTTAGTATAGTGTTCATTCACTGGTGGATTAATATATGGGAACTGAATAAGTAGCTCCTACATTGCATGTGTTTTGGTCTCAGCCCTCTGTACGTTGGTCTGATTACTACTGTAGATTCCTGACATTATTTATTATTTCATTAGCATCCAATTTCCTTCTCGGATTCGGCAGTAAGGTCAACACAATGAAAGGCCCAGACTGTCATTTCCCCTTTCTTCCTTTCCTCACCCATGTACAACCACTCATTTTTTCATTTTTGGAAAGTCATAATTTAATATTTACCAGTTGTAGCTCGGTACCAAAGGAATAATTATTTCCTAAACCGCTCTGCTTTCAGGGGTTTCTCCACTTGTGTCTGGGGAAGAAGGGCAGGCTTTGGTCGCCAGGGGTGAGTGCTTCTGGGTTTCCTTTGCAAGGGCAGCTCTGTTGTTAAGGCAGGGCACTGTGTGTTGAATTCTAATGCCTTTGTGCGAGGGCCAGCCTGTTTCCAAGCTGGCCAGCGTGGGAGGTGTTGGCTGCGATTGCTAGTGCCAAACCCTGGGGGCTCCCTCAGCCTGGGGAGCTGTGGAAGTTGGCAGAGCAGGGCTGATGGGGGCCACAGCCGTTCAGTGCCGTAGCCAGGGTGGAACACCTTACCTTCCCGGTACCTTCCAGGTTACTTTCCTTAGCAGCTGGGAAGTTCAGGTACCTTTTCTTTAAATGTTGACAATTTACTGCCACAAAATGCTGTCCGTTCAAAAGCAGGTTGTTATATCTGTGCAATAGAAGTATATTGGCATTCATTTTACATGGCTTTGGCAAATTTTGTAAAATCGAGTTATAAAATTGGCATGTGCATTTAATAGGTCTGATCCTGGACTGGTAAAGGACAGTGTAACAAAGGTAACTTAATATATAGAATATACATTTTCAAGAAAAAACGTAGAAATTTTTCAAAGTTAGTATGTTATGATAGATACGCTAAAACCACGGAAGCTGTACCCGTAGTTCTAGTACTAAGGTTTTGATTTTAAATTAACACTGGACTAGTTCTCTGTCTCTGTCAAGACTATAATAAAGAGCTTTTGTTGCAATCCATCATAGGGCTTTTGTGTTATACACCATATGTAGAAACTGTTAACAGGAAGACCAGAGAGAAAAAATGTCATCAGATAAAACATAGGTCTCAAAAAGCAATTTCAAAACACATAGTATGTTATGCATAAATACAGTTTTAGCCTTCGGGGAACAGAGGAAAACTTGTAATCAAAAATTAATTTGAGCATTCTTGGCTGTACCTAAATTAGAACCCAGGATACTTCCAAAATTACTTTTAATCAAATGACCTGACAGGAGCTTACTAGGAGAAAACTAATGAGTATGGGATAATGTGAGTAATATTTATTAATGCTGATAAGAAATTTTGCATCTCTTTTTTCAAATCTTACCTGTAATAATTTAAAAGATTTCTATTTAGAGGTTGCAGTACATGTGTATGTATGCATATAATGTAAATACATTGTGCATATGTTTTATATTTTTTAAATTATGTTTTTCAGAAAGCTTAATAGAAGTGCAAGAAGTCACTTTTTTTTCTTTTTTCTTGATTAATATCCTAACAATAATGTGCAATGTGGTTCCACATGACTTGAATATTTCTCCATTTATATATGGACACATATGATGAATATCATTAATCTTTTTTTTGTAGTAAAGTATCATTAGAGCTTGTGCCTGCTTGGGGACAATGATTCTCATCTTTTCTGTGAACTATTCACAAGATTGGCTTTCTAAGCGTTCACTGTAGTTTAATACTGTAGTTGCAATATTGGAAGGAAAAGAATTGGTGATTAGTCTTTAAGATTTGCATTTGGATTTGAAGAATGCAATTATGTTCTATTCAGTTTCTGATTGTTTACCATTTTGTAAACTTAAAACTGTCACAGGTCATGAAGGAGTGGGATCATCATTTATGTAACAAAAGTTTTAGTTTAAAGATACTGAGAAGTAGAATTGTAAGGAACACTTCCCACCCCCATCTCCAAATACCAGTTAATTCTAATCTAACATCTGGAAATCTTTAGCGTTGGGGTTTTTTTGTTTTGTTTATTTGGTTATTCAATATACTTAAGGATTTTTTTGAGTCAGAAATTTTATTCTTCCTATGTTCTGTGTTTTTTGTTATATATGTTTTGAAAGTCAGTTGTTACACCAAAAAAAGTTCACTATCTTTTTAAATTTCAATTTTTGCTTAAAATACTTAATGTGAAGGAAATTTGTAAGTCTAAATGTTTCTTGCTGTAGACACGCTAAACAGTGACATGTCTAACTTTAGTCATTGAATTTTGTCTATGATCCAGAAATGCAACTGGCTTAGTACCTTATTGCTCCAGCAGTCTTACTGCTCAGGGTAGGTAGTGTTGAACCTGATTTTTGTTTGTTTTTGTTTTTTTTTTTTTCTTTGCAAGAGCAATTTGATTTAAATAGTTGTTTATTAAGATGAATAGAAATGTTTTTACAGTTATTAGCAAAACACATTGAGTAACTGCAGTTATGGTGGCTGGATTGTTTTTTGGTTTTGCTTTCACTGTAGATTTGTTAAATTTGATAGAAACAATTTATGTTTAAGACACTTTCTGTTGGTAGTGGGGAAAAATGAAGGAAGCAACATGATTAAAAGAATCGATGCTTAACAAATTGACAAATCAGTAGATACTTGCTTATGTTCCAGTAAATCAGAGATGAAAACAAAGTAAAAAACTTCAGTTATGTGAAATGAAGCTGAGCTTAGCCTTGGAAAGAAGCTGCCTAAAAAAGCCAGAGTTTGTAAACTGCTGTGCTCTGAATTGTGTTTGCATTCCACTTTATTAATAGGAATTCTGCTTAACAAAAAGAATGAGATTTGCAAAATCTGCATGCTGTTATTTAACTGTATTGTATTTTGCATTCATATCAGAAAAAATAAACTAATATTGAGCTGAATAGTCTCTCCTTGTATTCAGGATACCTTAGGTTTTTGCCCTGTAGACATGATGGGAGTGAAATCTTTCATTAAGGCTTGAGGGGAGGAGAGGACTGTATAAATGATGGTGACAGTCTCTGTCATCTGCATACTAGGACAAGAGGAGCCAGTGACAGCACAAACAAAACAGAGGTGGGAGGATTTTCAGACAAGCGTGTAAGGACCATGAGGAAGCCCCAAGCTATCCAGTGGGTTGTAGCCAAACTTTAAATGATATTCCCAAGCAGAATTGGAAGTGGTGTGGAAGCCCTGAGGGCTGGACTTGCTCAGTAGGGAGTGGTTGCTGCATGCTCTGATGCTGTATTTTGTTACATGAAGCTTGTTGACTCAACCCGGTTTGCAGTGTTTCACTGCTGAAAATAAATGATGCTGTTGCCTCCTCTAAAACCTGAGGTAGCCCCTGCAGTTATGAATTGGCACGTCAGCTTTCTCCCCTGAAATATTGCTGCTGTTCTATTAATTAAGTTGTACTTGATGCATCGATACTGGGGGTCATATTTTGCTGGGTTATCCATACTGAGGATTCTGCTGTTGCTGCCATCACCGGAGTCATCTCAGTGACAGTAATTATTTAAGATTTTTTTAGAAAAGCTAATTTATCACAGATAAAGCTCTTAAAAGTCAGCATGCAAATAATTAATCAAACCATTTCTTCCCACCCATAACTTGCCAAAATTGCCTTTATTTTTATTATACCAATATAGGGCTGGAAATACATATTTTTTTTCCAGTATAAAAATTACTGCCTTTTTTTCATTTGTCTAGCAGAATAAAGGTGAAACCTGGAAATTTTGGCAAGGAAGTAGGTGTAGCTGCAGTTTGTGTCTATAATCAAACCCATAATTTTCAAATATTTTTTCCATGTGCTTTAAAGATGAGTGTACCTGTGTGTGTGCAGGTGTGCGTGCAGGTGTGGGGGGAGAGATTGTAGTCTTATGATGCACATCTGAGAGAAAATTGGCTGGATGGTAGTAGGAAAAAGTAGTTTTTTAGTACTGTCTATAATTATGCCTTAGAGATTCAGTAGAACTTGTCCTACCCATTTTTGTGACTGCGTTGTCTGTTTTCTGCTTATCTAATGTGACAGATGTACTGAGATGGCTACAGATTGTTCTATAAGAAGAAAATAGTAATTGTCACAGACAATTAAAACATTACAGAAGTCAGTCATTATTAAATACAGAATAAAAATTACAAATGCATTTATAATACATTTTATAATTCTATGAGTTAGATTTTTTTTTTTACAATCTGTTCATTATTATCTTGCAAATCAAATATTTTCCTATACAGTGAGGTAGAGACTTCAGTGGCCCATTGAGATATTAATCCATCCCTGTATAATCTTATCTTCAGTTCAGCAACAGAATATTTAGAGAAAGTTTGAGATACTGTTATTGGTATTACTTGGGGAATGGTATTTTTTGTATTTGTGACTACAAACAAAATCAGAAAAATTTTTTTAATGACTCTGGTTTAATAAAAAAATAAATTATCAACTTCCTTTATATACCTTATATAGACATTGCTCATTATGTTGACCAAGTATTTAACAACTTTTTTGAATAGACAATCTAGCATAAGAGATCTTAAGATGTAAACAATTCATTATACACTCACTCTTAAACAGCAGTGGTGTCAACATCACTTTCTAGTAATACATTTTTCATTTATTTTCTTTGACGCTGCTTTTTAGTTACAATAAGGTCATCTTTTCCTATTCACTTCCACTTAGAAAAATTGTTGAGAGTTGCATAAGACCGAGCTTTGAGGGAAGTGTTCCAAGGAGAAGATTTTTCATTCTGTAACATGGTTCATAACAGAAAGGATTGCAAAACTGTAAATTTTAACACATTTCTGTTGAATTGTCAATTTAAGATGCCAGTTGTCATCTTGTCAGTTCCAAGATGTATTCTCTAAGGGATTTTAATTGCCTTTAGAGTTTTAAAATTGTTATGTTGACTCAGCAGTAGGTGGTCGTGGCCTACTTTCTTGAAGGACACCATACAGTTGGTGCCTGTTCTTTCTCAGGCTTTTACCTGGACCTTGATCTTGCAGTGAGAGATGCAGAGAAACAAGCTGCATAAAGTCTTTGCACATTTGCATTTTCATCGTAGAGGTGTGTATTATAAGATCTTAATCTTTGTATTTTCTGCAACTGGTATAACATCATGTCTCGTTGTACAATTAAGAGAAAATTTGACAAGAGAAGTTTTGTTAACCGATAAAATTCTGATTTTACCAGATTCCTTAACACATTTGAGGATTTTTATTAGCTCCTTTCATTCTGTCACAAAGTCTGTAGCTGCTGTTAGTACATGATTATGTAAGCAAATATAAAAACTATCCCATACTCTTATTTCTGTTCCTAAGGGTGGGTGGGGGAAGTGTTGATTGTTGTGTTTCAAACTGTGGTCTGTTCTGCCAGCAGCTAGAACGTGATCAATTAAATGAGGCATATAAAAGGCATTGCTGTTTCACACTGTTAAAGGAAAATTACAGGAGTATGGTAATATTAAGGCAGAAAGATACGCTATAGAAGTGGTTGGAATGAAATTTAACTCTATGAAAGCAGGGATATTCAGTGCTGCATTATTGCTATTTTTTTTTTTTTTATAGAAGAATGTCTTTCATTAATGCTAAGAAAATAATGTCAAGTTTAGTAAGGACAAAATGTAACCTAGTCAGTAGTAAACTTTCATTAAAAAAGACATGTGATCATGAAATCTAATTCATCTGCTGAAAGTAAAACTGATGGATAGTTTAATTACCAGTTAAACTGTTGGGCAGGTTAGTTAGTTTTCCCCACCTTAGTGTTGTGCTTTCATTCCTACTTGTCTTACTGTACTTGCTAGAAAACCTGAATCATTCCTGTGACAACCGACATTTCAGATTTTTGACAAGCTTCCAGTAATGTAACATTTCTCCACACGTCTTGCAATTCTGAAATACTGCTACAGGAGTGTGTCGAAGGGAAAATGAGAGCTGTTGCCTACACCAGTGCTCCCCAGGGCCTTCTCTTGGCAGCAGCAGCAGCAGCAGGAAGGTGAAACCGTCCTGCTCGGAGCCGCGGGAGCAGCGGTGCAGGCGCCCGGGGTCAGGGGTCTCGGCTCCTACCTGCAGCATTCCAGAAGTGTGAGGTGGGGATAGAAGAGCGTCGCCCCTCACAGCTGAGGAGGGCTGTGCAGCGCACTAAGCAACTTGTCTTTTGGAAAGAAGTGTGGTGGAATCTCATTAAGGCTGTTCTTCTGAAAATATATTACTTGACTTTCATTAGTGCCGTTGTTCCGCAGTTTTTTTAAGTAATAGGAATTAATTGAAAATTAACTGGAGCGTGTTACCTAATTCCTAAAAGATCATGTATCAAAGCATGATAGATTAATAAAAACATTAGACAGTCATTATGTACACACATTCGTATTCTGTACTCACAGTCGCAGGGTATGTGTGGGGGGTGAGGTTGTGCCAGCCATTGTGCAACTGAAGTAGCAGAAGGATTTGTAAAGATTAGAGTTGGCTTCTCAAGTGGATTCAGAGTGCTTCAAAGGATGCATAGGACCTGGGGGAGAAGAGTTTTCCACAGTGGTTCTGCAAAAGAGATCGGCATCTCTTTGTAAAGCGGAGTTTCAGTTTGTTATAGAGTAAAGCACTTCCATTGAACTAAAGTATAAACTAGTGCCGCTTCCTAAGAATTGCCTCAAAGATTTACATGGGGCATCAGAGAGGAACTGATGCTTGTGTTTGAGGATTGTCTTCCCTTCCCAGAGTTTTGAGCTGGGGAGCACTGGGGCTGAGGGGAGGGAGAGCTCTGAGACCCGTGCGAGGGAGGAGAGCTCTGAGGAGGTGTCATGTAACCTTCCAGCCTAGGGATCCTCTAGTGCACCGACAAGCCTCTTCTCTTCTGCCTGCTCGGGGTTATGAACAGTTTCCAGGGCTTACTCAGGAGCAACATGATAACAGGATTTTATGATCTAGGAATGAATTTTTCCTTTGCTGCCTGAGTGGCTGGGGTAATGTATGGCTTGGGAGTGGGGGGTGGGGAGATGTGTATTTTTTTCCTTTTCACCTAAAGAATATACTAGATTGTAACAATGACTTTTTTTTGGGTTTCCTCTTTCACAGCTCTAAAACTGCATAATAAATATAGTGATTTCAGAATTTTTCAGCTTTCTTGATAGAACTGCATTAGGAAAGACATTTTTTATAGAAGTGAAGAAACTGTGTGGGTACAGTAAAGTTCTGTTTGCTCTTGCACGCCCATTGCTCCCTGTGCTGGGATCACTAAATAGAATTGGGGAGGAACCATCGAGACATTCTAGTGGTTGCAACAAACTGCAAAGAATATGGGGTCAGTAGTGGACACATTACTGGCAGGTACTTTTGTTCTATACACCATCCTGTGGCAGGGAGTTCCACAGTTTATTAAACATTGTGTGAAATGCCTTTTCATTTATTTTAAGTATGTTTGAGTGATATTTTCCTTTCTTGCCTCCTTGTTCTTGTTTCTGTGGGAAGCAGGGAAATTATTCAGGCTTTGCATAGTTTTCAGACATGATGCATAATTTGGAAGGTGTCATTGTATCTTCTGTCGTTTGTTTCCCTTCCAAGTTTATTCTTGTTTTTAAACTGTACCTTTTACTATGCTTACAGTTCCCTCTGCTACCTTTTCTTGTTATACTATATCTTTGGGTAGGACAACAACAACTGTGTTATTCAGATATTAGAAAATGGTATTTGTGAGGTTCAGGGGAGGAAAAAAGATCAAAGAGTAGATTTTCTGCAAATCCTATAGAGGTCAAAGCAAGAAAATTTCCATTGTTTTAAATGGAGTTCTATTCAGATTCAAAGTTGTACATTTTGAGGTCAGGAAGTTCTGGCTTCATTTCTGCTTGTGCATCATCTTTTTATGTGTGTTGGAGATAATGTTTGGGCCAATACTGTGTCTTTTCAGCTGTTTAACCTACAGACATATCAGACTGGTAAAGGGCGGTACACACTCAAACGCTGTTACTTAAAATCTAGCTAACGGTTGGAATTAAAGATTTTTTTTTTTTTTTTTGCTACTACACAGTTTTCTAAAGAATCTGTCACTTGATTATCTGAAGCTTTATGATCTATACATGCTATAAATTATGGAAGTTTATTCATGAATGACGTAAAATCAAAGAGGGAGAGCAATATTATCACTTACTAACAACTTGATAAAACAAAAGAAAAAGTGCACTAGCCATGAACTGGTTTTATTCTTGTTATTTACAGATTTTTTTTACCTTTATAGCCAACATCTGTATTAGATAGATGGAAATAAGGATTATTTCAGTTTCTTTTATATGTAGATTTGTACTTTTTCTGTGAAAACATTTCTTTACATACCCTTTTAAAAGACTTGCCTACTGTGCTTTTTATACAACAGTATCATTAAAACAGTAATCAAGAAAGGGCTTAACTCTGGAATTAATATTTAATTGCTTCTGTAGAACATTGCTCATGTATCATTTGTTGTGTTTCTTTGACAGTGACAGAAGGGTTCCTTTACTTTCTGTTGGGGAACCGTGATAACAAACCTGTAGTTAAGGGTTTCTTCAGGGTCTTGTCACTGGGGGGAGAGGGGTTGCGCACTTCTAAGACAGAAGCTCTGCTGGTGGGGCCTGTTTGATCTCCCTTGCTTCAAGCTACACCTGTGTCTTACACCAGCAGGTATAAAGTCTCACATTAATTATAAACACTTTGTCATTGCTTCTATCTGAGCCAGTGTTCAGATTTGCACTTTTTATTTCATTTAGCTTGTATGTAGCAGCTAGCTTTTTAGTACTTAGGTATTTAGGGAATAGAAAAATCTGGGATATTCCTAGAAAATAAAAATAAAACTCTGTTCTTATAATTTACTCCTGCCCCATGCACACTTCCATAATTTTTACTGTTAATATTGAGAAACTAGATTACAAAATTTTAAGAACTATATAATCTTTCCCTTAAGCCAGTGACTAGAAGAATTATTTTCATTGGGTTTTATCCCTCAAAAGCATGAAATATTTTTTATAGTTCCCTCAAGAAAATAAGGGCAGTAGACATGGTGTTAAAATACACTGAATGTAGTCCAATCAGATCCTGGAAACACAAAGATGTTTCTCCAGTAGATTTAAGGTTCCTGCCTGGGTCCCTCAGCTATAAGCCCTGGCTTCAGTGAAAAAATACACTCCCAGGAAAAGTGGCAAGGAGAAATCTAAGCAGTCTGCAAGAGGAAAATACTCCATGACGGTCGTCTTTGATTCTTAATTCCCTATGCCATTCTAGGTCAGCAAAATTTCAGCTCTACCACCATGGCTTTATGTTATTCTTATCCAAAAAGTCTCTCCATTTCAACCAAGCAAGGATAACTGGCAGAATATGTAATGTAGGGAAGACGCATTCTGTGGTGCAACACAAGCCCTAGCTGCATCCTGGAAACATTCTGGGATAAAGCTTCTAAGTAGAGGACAGATAAAGCTGTGGCAGGCTGGTTGAAGGACTAGGTCTGCAGTTTGAGTTTTCAAAAACTTGTCTACCTTACTGTCTCAGGAAAGTGTGATCTCTTCTACAATAGGAAGGGAGACTAAATTATGCCAATACCAAGCGTATCCATTCTCTGCGTATCAAATGGGAGTTTTGCATTGGTTATTCCAGAGTTTTACAAGACAAATGATGGAAAAATTACAGAATTTTAGGGAATCCATTTTTCATGAAGAAAAGTCTTAGTAGACAGATCTTAATAAGCAGCACTAATAAGATGAGAAGCATAACTTCCCCCCCTGGGACACTCCTACCAATCAGTGGCATGGGTGCAGATAATTACAGCCTGGGATTCACAGTCTGATATGATTCTTACACTGTCTGCAGAACTAGTAAAGACTCTTGACTAATTTAACATAAGTGGATTTGGAAAGGTGTGGAAAGGTAGGATTTCTGAGTCATGGAGGACTTTGCACTACAAGTTTACTGGGATGACCTGTGTTTGAAAGGTGCATTCTTAGCTTAATTTATTTCCAGTAGCAGTGTATGTAGAAGGGAAACATCATCTCTTTTCTTACCTTGATTAGGTGTGATTTAGAAGTGATATTTAGAGTAGAAGGGTGACTAGTAACATGACAATATGTAATGAATGGATCATATCTACCTTTCTGGTGGAATAGGCAACTATTATAGTTTGACCTCATAATAAAGGGAATTTGTTGTTGGACTTTGCCTAGTCTAAATAAGGAAGTAGTCCTTCAAGAAGGAAATAATTCTTTAATGTTTTTGTACTGTAAAGATTTTCCTGTCTTTTTTTTTCAGGGGAAAAAAGAAAAAAGCATGAACTGTAAATAATTATTTGTCACTTCACTGGCATCTGAGTCAGGTAAAGGTTTAAAGAGAGAGAATGAAATAGTCTTTCATTGAGCAAAGAAGAAAAGATTTATGTACTCAAAGAGCAATGAATTCCATCAGTACTATGGAGGTATTTTTATCTTGTTAGGATTAGTCAATTCAACTTTAGACATCATCTGAATTTAAAATAAAATTAAACTTATAACGGTATTTTGTCTTCTTTCTTTACAGGTTTTCTGGTCCTCTGATACATTTCAGAATGCCGCTGGTAAAAAGGAACATAGATCCCAGGCATCTGTGCCACACAGCTCTGCCCCGAGGTATCAAGAATGAATTGGAATGTGTCACCAATATCTCCTTGGCAAATATAATCAGACAACTGAGTAGCCTAAGTAAGTATGTTGTCCTAATAGCTGTATTTAGAACTAATATATTTTACAGTCACAGTTTTTGTGGTAGAAGTAGGAACACCTTTTCGAATTTGCAGTAGAAAATTGTGACTGAGCCTCAAATGTACTCCTTTTGTAGCTAGTGACTAGCATGGACTTCTGCGAAAGAAAGCTAGGAATTTTTCCAGCAGCACATCTTAAGACTGTTCAGCCACATGCTTCTGTTACCAGTGGAACATGACAGAAAAAGGTACCTGGTAGTTAATGAAGTCAGTAATTGATAACTTAGAGCAAATCTTGAGTAGGGAATATGACTTAATGAGAAATACATCACTGGTTGCTTAATTCTCTTAACTTAATCCCTTGGTCATGTTATGGTCATTCAGAAAAAAAGTAGTTGCCTTTTAAAATAATAAACCCAGAAATGTAGTTATTACATAGTATTTCAAACAGCTAGTTTTTTCTTCTTCTTCTCCCTCCTGTCAACAGTTTTTCCCTAGGTGTATTTGAGAGGAGTGAGTACTTCTCAAGCTCTGGAACTCTGAAGGAATTTTTCTGAAACGGATGGTTTCTGGGTTGTTTCTTCTTTAAATTATAGCAATTTCTAAAAGTTGTCAGATGAACCAGCATGATAGCATTTTGAATTTCCAATACTACAGGTGCTTTTTAACCACTAGGACATCAGTAAGACTACCAACACATTAAATATTAAAATGTGCATGTTATATACATCTACAATGTGAAAAGCCTTTCAGCTCCATCAGCATCTTAGGGTCATAGGTGATGTAGCCTAATTTGTTAATTAGATTGATTTAGTTATTGGTTTGATGGTGTACTGTTTTGGCAGCCTTTCAAAGCTGTTAAGGTGCTCTTATGTTGAAGACTAATTGAGGACACTGAATTATGCAATTGAGACAGGAATGCTTACAGCACATAAATATGAACATTATTAGTATAGCTACTGCAACAGCAATGTAAACAACTATTTAAATTCTTTTCCGTGAACCAAGAGTGTATCAGATTAGGATGCAGTATATGATCACCATCTGTGATCTTGCTTCATTCTGCCAAAAGACCTTCTCAGACTAGCTGCTCATGTACTAGCCTCCCCTTCCAAATCACTCTTACTAATATTGTATTCATTTATTTTAATTTTCTTGTTTTAAATATTCTTATTTGATTATATACTCCATTTAGGGAAATTTCCTTTTGTAGGTGGCATACCAAATTTACTTTTTATATTTTTATTTGGAAG
Source organism: Tyto alba (assembly GCF_018691265.1). Classification (NCBI taxonomy): domain Eukaryota; kingdom Metazoa; phylum Chordata; class Aves; order Strigiformes; family Tytonidae; genus Tyto; species Tyto alba. The sequence goes on from NW_024881316.1 coordinate 237,504, forward strand.
TTTCATTTCACCTTAAAAAAAAAAAAAACCCAAAAAACAAATCAAACCAAAAAAACCCCGACACTTGGTTTTTCAGTTTTAAAGAACACCAACTTCTAACTCAACATCATGGTGTCTCAGTACTTACCTGTTGAGATTTGGCTGCCTTTGCTATGTTTTCTTGGTATACAGAGCTTATGCCTGACATTGTGTGCACAACTTCTCAGGAAGAGGTCAGAATGAAGCAATACCAGAACAGAAAGAACTCAGTTAAGGCAGAAAAAAAGTATTGAAGAATATCCATTGAATGCTCCTACTTCTGTTATATGGCTTGCCTAATGTATAGCAGAGTTAGAGAGATATTTTCAAGGGAATGTAACCGTAATTATGAAAATTGATTTTCTGAAACGAAATATTGTTCTACATGATTTGTTCATACACAGGGATGAGCCCTAAATTAGCTGTTTTCACTTGAGAGGAGTTTCTGTCATGAACTTGTGACTCACTAGTGGTCAAAAAGGCATGTAATGTTGGAAATGACAAGGAAAGCAAAAGAGGAGGGAAAATGCACTAGTTTACTCTGCAACAGCAAGTCCAGAATGGGTCATTCAGAATTTTTTGTAAGTTAAACACTGATGATCAGGACCTGTTACTTCTGTCTTTTGTCCTTCCCTCCAAATAGCATCATGGTGTTTGTAGGTTTTCTATGGGCAGGATTTATACCAGCTGAAGTAAATTTTTGGTTTATACTGTATGTTTTCAACAAAAAAACATTTTTTCCTACAATTAAATAGAACCATGTTTTACAAAATAATCCTTATTTCTCATCAACATTAAGGATTGCTCCATAAAATGAAGATCATGTTACAAAGGTATGAGTACTTGTGGAAGTATTTTGTTCCCAAATTCTTTTAGCTTTTCTGCCTGTTTGTGCTAGTAACAATACAAATTCAAAAAGATTTGGGAGTTCGGGCGTAGAAATTTTCTCTCTTGTGCTTAAACGCAAATAACCAGTCTTCCCTTGGTGTGTCACTGTTAGCAGTGTACAGCAAGGCCTGCTGCCTTGCAGATAAATTTTAGTAGTTGCCTGTGAGTCACAGCCTCAGGCATGGTTTCGCAGCAGTCCCCTGGCAACCAGCTTCTCTGCAGTCCTTCCCTTTTTGTTTTCTGTGGATAATATGTGTGTTTGAGAATCAGCCTTTAAGTTGTAGATGAAACGAGGCTTCACTCTGAGACTGGAAACTGAGTGTTCTAATAGGGTTTAATTTCCCTTAAACTAAAGCTGCTTTTGTTTTTGACAGTAAAGTTATACAAATTTAAATGAATGGTCTTTGACCTGATTAGCACTTGGTCATTTCTGCCTCTAAGATTTTTCAGTTACTGGCCCTTAAATAAAGGATTAATCTCCTTCCATTGTGACTCTTAAGACCAAACGTTCTTAACCTTTCTTCTGAAATGATATGGAGAAAGAGTGCTGTGATGGAATTAGATCCTCCAGTACTTTAGATGATACTGAAAAACATTATTTAGAAAAGCTAAGTGTAGAGTTTTATCATGTATATCATTAGATCTCCATTCTTGGAGGTATTAATAACTCAACTAGATCAGTCAAGCAACTGGATCTAATTGGAATTGCTTTGAGCAGGGTGTTGGACTAGATGACTTCTGGAGGTCTTATCGACCTGAACAGGACTGTGCTTCTGTGTTGATCTTGGATGCTATGTGTAAGTAGGACATGCATGCAGAAACAATACCTATTAAATGACAGGAATTCTGCCTTCCTGTGCTTTAATATAGAATGAAAAGAGCTTTACATCAGTATGTCAGCAATAGCTGCAATGTGTCTTCATACAAATTCTTAGTCCTTCCACAGTTTGTTTGATGTGTTGCTTTTAATTGTTCAGTTTGAGAAATTTTTTAACCTTTAAAGTAGAGATGAAAGGACGAAATACCTACTTCTGCTTTGAGTGACAGTCCTCGCCTTTCTCCCTGGAGCATGAAAACATATCAGTCTGTCTTGATACAAGATAGAAAATTGCCAGTAAGTAATTATTTTTCCCCCTGTCTATTCCCAGTCTTCTCTAGCTTCATAAAAGGATCTGTCTTCTGACATTTTTCTCAGCACTGTGGCAACAGAAACTCTCTGGACAACAGCAACAGCTGGTTTGGTTTCCTAGCCATTCTTCCCTGTATTTCTTGCTTTCTGACTGCATCTGCTTTGGAGAAGTGCTTACCTATTTTTTTTCAGCAATATTGCAGATACATTAGTACTCCAGTAGTGTCTCAGTTGGTATATGTTGGGGTATGTCAGGCTATAGCATTCCAGTATATGTGAAACACAACTGATAGTATTGTGCAGGTGTGCCATTGTTAGAAGATGGATAAATAGTTCTCTTGGCTGCACATGTCCTCATTTTGTTCATAGCTATTGACCAATCTTGGTTTTCCTTTTATTCAGCTGACCCCTGTAAACAGACTCTCATACCACATAAAAAAACCTAACTGATGGGATTTATTCTTGGCCCTGGTCTCTGACACCTTCATCTGGGGAGGAGAGAACATTTTTCCTTTTGAGTATGTTCCTTTAATTAATATTTATATTGCAGGCATTCAGACCAGAACCTTTATTCAATCATAGCAAGATGTAATTTCCCTTTTTTTCTTCTACCTCTATATAAAGAAAGAGAATGCTGCATAACTCCGTTTGCTAAGGTGGAATGCCTTTTATGTTAGTGAAAACAATTTTCAATTAACATTGAAACTTCAGTAGCCTTTCCCCACTATCTTTTCTTTGTACTATTTCCTATTTTTACCATGTTCTCCTAGTTAGTTCTTTTCCTCACCTCATTTGTTAGTTTTTAGGAGTGAAACCTTGACTTTTGAGCATATTATTTATCACCTTTTTTTTTTTTTTCCTCTCTGACACTATTAACTTTTCTTCCTTGTTTTTTGCTTGCCATGCCATACCCTAGAGTGTTTTAAACACTGCTCATCTTGTGAGAGACGTTTTCTCACTTCAGGAAAACCTTCAATTTTCCATGGCTTAAGGTGTTAACATTCAGTAAGTAGGAAATGTTTCTTCAGAAATACTTAGCAGCAAGGTGCCTGGACTGCAACTAATCATTAGAACGAGGCCTCTTCATCTGAAAGACCAGTGTCTCCTTCATCCTGTCTGGATGACATCTTCAGCAAACGGTGAGGCCCCTGCATGTTGCACGATCGGAGGTAGGTCTCTACAGATCTGCAGCTGGAGCTTCAGTCAGTATTCCAGAACCATCAGAATCTGTGTGGCAGGTCTTGTCCTGGGAATCCTCCTTCTCACTGTGCTCACAAGCACATTCAGTATTCTCTGTGATTTTTCTTCAGTAGCCACCCCTCTTTCTTTGTTGTTACTATGATTGCCAGGGAACACTAGAGAAAGTGTTGTTATGCACATGGGGTAAAGGAACCGATGGACTTGAAAACTAAAGCTTACTCAGCTTTTTGGAAATCCTCATCCTCTCGAAGACTTCTGTCTCATTTCTTGATGTTGTTTCCCTACCCGTGGTAGTAGTGGCAATGTGATGCTGGTTTGTGTCCATCTCAAATGATAATGAGGGAATGAGCAAATGATCAGTAATTTCTCATTGAAAACAACTATGTCTTAGCAGAGAAAAGTCCTAGCTGTCATTAATTCCTTGCCTACATCGATCAGTGAATTCAGATTATATTAAAAAAGGAAAGGAAGAGATAGAATTCCCTATGAAATGATCTTTAGGACTGGTGCCTTCAATATCAGGTTCAGCTCTCAGCAGTCTCTTTCACAGATTTCTGAATACCTAGTGGATAATCTCAGCCAGTTTATTTGGTGTCCTCAGTGGGCGATAAATGATTTCTCCAACATCCATGACTGGAGATTTTTGAAGGCTGACTTCTTCTTCTTGGATGTCAACAAGAAGCATCAGGCCTGCTCCAGAGATGTTCTTTGACAGAGTTTATTTCATACTTTTGGTACTCTGCTTGGGTTGTCTGATAAATGCCTGGTTCAATTTTGCTGGCTAAAGGAACCAAGTTGTCTCTTCAGTGCTCTGATAGTCCTGTTACAATCCTTAAATCCAGTCCTTGTGGACTGCCCTTACACCTTCATAGTGATAGGTTCCTCATTAGCATCACTGAACTATTATTTAGTTACATCGTTTTTCAGAGCTCCCTCAGCCATAGCCACTGAAGTTCTCAAGGATCTACCAATGTTCTTCTCTCCAACCCTGGGAGGCGGTTCAGCCTCCTAGCTTTTAGTCTATCTCCTAGCCACTGAGCTGTGAGATTGAAATGATTCTGATGAGAAACAAGCCTAGGGTTTCAAGTGAAGCTCTAACCCATTCCATTAAATAAAATTAATGCAGTGAAGAGCTGAAGCTGAATTGAACAGGCAGTGGGCATATTAAATTACGTGTTAGAAATAACAGAGGAAGAAAAGGTATTAAGAGACTTAGAATAACTTTCTTGTTTTGCTTTATAAAGGGATCCTGGTTATATATTGTTAGTGAGTTATGTGGTAACTAATTATCCTGAAAATGTTTTCTAATATATACACTATATGGTATAGGAAGGAACTGTTGAGTAGTGAATAATGTAATTTTTTATAGTGTAAGTATATTGGGAAGGGATTGTGCAGTAGGATGAGAGACAGGTTTTACAGCTGCTTTTGTTCTATGCTTTTATGTTTTAGAAAATGTACTGGGCAAAAATATTGTTTTGTGTGTGAATGGAACTGAAATAATAGAAATCAAGGCATGATAGCATATAGGTGGGTAACAGACTGAATTCTTAGCTATTCTTTCTAATATTTTATCAATTTCTACATCTTTTTAAAAAAACAAATTGTCAAACCTATAATATTTTGAGGTTTATATATTTCAATATATCAACATATTAACTATTTTAACATTAAAATAACATTTAATAATATTAAATTTAATGATATAACACCTCATTTTACACTGCATTTAATAATGTCATGACATATTTAGTGTATTAAATGTTTTTATAATTTAATTTAAGTTAGAAGTATGTTGGGTTGGATTTTGTTTGTGTATGTGTGCACACCACACATGAACACCCACTGAGCTCCAGAAGCTTGGCAGATTAATTAAGGCTAAATTAATTCAGATTAATACTTTGGCAACATTGAACAATTGTCTCATTTTGATTGTCCTGCTTGATGCATCTTGTACTGGCCTGAGATTTACCTGTCATCCTCTTGAATTTCCAAAAATGATTCTGCTTTATAGCATTGAGGACTTTAGGTGCTCAATTTATTTATCTGGATAGCTACTTAAAATTTAGACCATGGTTCCTAGAGGCTAGTGATGCCATAACTGATCTGTAGGATGCTGTTTCAGGTTTAGATGCAGTTGAAGGATTTGGAACTCTTTTTCTTTAAAAATACCAAAAGATAGTAAAGAAGTGGCTTCTTCTACAAGTCTTGCTTCAGAACTTGTATCCCACTCCTTGTCTGAGAGACTGTAACTAAATCTGATGGTAACTGATCTAGTATTGTAAAATGATTAATTTAAATGCCCTTTCCTTAAGGTTTGCTAACGGATACAGCGTGGAAAAATGCTGTAGTTTGGGTAAATTTAAGGACCATTGTTTTGAGGGGACTGCTAATTTATGCCCTGATCCTGCAGCGTGGTGGTGTGGTTATAGCAATTTGTGCAACACAATGCATAAAACTTAGAAGACCTCTCTTTGCCACACCTTGCTTAATTAGCCTGAAATAAGGTTCTGAACCACCTTATGTGGTGGTTGTGGGGTTGACTTCAGTTCATCTGATATATACCCAGTCCCCCAGAACAAGACAAAAATAACATTTCTTTTACCTTAGTATCCCTTCATATTAGTGTATTGGATAGTTAGAAATTATTAATTTGTGCACAGAAGCCAATGGTGGACAAATGTTTAAGAAATTATGAGGGAAAAATAGGAGATAAAACAAATTAAGAGAAACAAATGGTGAAAGAGGAGTACTATAAAACTGATCAGTCATTTTTTCAGATTTTATAGGCCATTGTACACTGCCATGGTGATGAACAGGAGTGGATGATACATTTCAGTGGCTTTAATTTTGAAAAAATGAGGAAGGCAGTGAGCGGTATTATTTTTATTTTATTTTCAGCTAGTAGCTAGTAGCTGGTTTTCTATTTTCAGCTCATAGGTCTGTTTTAAATGTTGGGAAAATAATTGTTCAAAAAAGGCTATCAAAAAATGCACTCAGGGGAGGAAGGACAACGTGTCGCTTCCAAGACATTTTATTTGGCTGTCACAACAAAGGACACTGACTGACACCAGAGGGAGCTGCATTCCTGTATCCCTTTCTTACTGAAGGGTTAATCGTGAATAGAGACCTTTGAGACAAGAAAAAAGTTGTGAAAAGAATAAGAAGGTGAATAATACATTCCTTAATTAAAAATAAATAATAACTTTTCCTCTTATTTAAATGAAGAAAAATTGTTCTCTGTTAATAAAAATAAATGCTAGTGTGATGGACCGAGAAGAACAGCTAGTAATATTGGAGGGAATATGACTTGCCTTTTGAAAATGACACATTTTTGTATATTTTTGGTCAATTAAGCAAGTTTTAGAAATACGGTAAAATAAGTTTTTCGCAGATGTTAAAATAATTTCTTTACAGAATTCTGTATTGTCATTTAATTTAATAAGCAAACAAGACCACTGATCTTTCTAGTCTGGTATTATGTATCCAAACATGACCGTGATCCTAAGGCATTATTATTTTATTTGTCATAGTCAGATGTCATTCTCTTTATTGTACTGCATGAAACGAGTAATTCTTCATCAAGCAGTCCCATAATGATATAAATTTTCTGAAGTGTTAATAATACTTTGAAATATTCATTCTATATAATGGAATCAATTTTTATTCCTTACTCTTCTAACGTATTACTCATGAATTAAGTAGAATGAGATCAGCTTTATTTACTAATGTATTTTTTTTCTCATACTTTTTTTTTTACTTATTTGTGACACTTTGTTCAGTGTCATCACCTGTATTTGTATCTTGTATAATTCATTCAAAACTGAAGATATGTTCATATTGAATACAGAGATGGCAACATAAACACTGGATTATAAATGTTGTATACATATATACATTCACATGCAGTATTCTTCTGAACAGAAATTGTACATTTCACTAAAAGCAAACATTTTTCTTTGCTTGTAAAAGCATTTAGTTAAATATACTTTGGGCTAAATAAGGAGACTGCCAACAAGGATGGCAGTAAAGACATTACGGTTGTCATACTACTTCAAACACGACAGGTTGTTTTTAATGTATTTCCCATCTGAGGATTAGTGTTCATAAGCATAGGCAAATTATTCCTTGCAATGTGTTCATGGCTGTATGCAACATGAAATGAAAAGAATTTTTTGACAGATTATTTGCAACTAGAGCTCATTCACGAGGTAGATTAACTGTAAGCCTTATGAAATGATATAGATAAAACAAACTGTTGCGTTAAAATACACCTATAAAAAGGAAATTGTTGGATTTTAGAGCCCTGCAATTTACTTTTTATTCTATACATGAAATTTTACACTTGTTTTTAATTTTAATTTGCATGTCTGAATATTGCGTAAATTGTCTAATGAAAATGAGTGATATACCTGAATACATTATCTGAAATACATTAAATTTGTAGTAAATGTATATTAAAAGTTTAGTAATCTTGCTCTTAGCAGGTCAGATTTTTAAGTAATTTCTCCTGATTCAGATACAGGTTAGAGAACATAAACTTTTCACAGTTTCAAGATATGTATTAGAAAGTCTTACATTAAGTGAGTTGCCAGCTAAGTAGACATTACTAACTTTCCATCTCCATCTTAATGTGGACTAATACTTAAAAGATGAAGGTTCTAAGAATGGCTGCACCTTTCATCTGTTTCTTATTGTGGCCAATAGCAGAAACTCCAAGAATGAGAGAAAGGCAAGCATCTACAGTGCTCCTACTAATCTCCCAGCCCCCAACTCTCCCCAGCATGGAAGCCTCTTCAACCAGCTGGGGTTTCTGTGTATTTACTAATGCTCAGTGTGTTTCTTTTCCATGACAGCATCATTGGCAGACTTTAATCTCATTTTTTTCAAGTTATTTACAGAGATCTTGAATAGCATAGGACCCAATACAGAAACCTATGAAAACTCACCTTTCTCAACTGTGAAAACCAGTGATTTACTCTTATCCTCTGTTTTATACCTTTTAAGGAATTATTTATCTGCACTATGTCATTTGTAGTTTGGGTTTTCTTATGCCCCGTCTGTTAAGTTTTCCTAAAAAGCTTTGATTACGGACTTTCAAAACTCTTGGAAATCTAATTAGATCATAGCTCTCCATCTGTCTGCTTATAAACTTTTCAGAGTCTTCACTTTGCAAAAGCTGTGTTGTCTCTTCTCTAGCAAGTCATCCAGGTGTCTGCTAATTCGTTTCTTCATAATGATTTATACTAATTTGTCTGGATGTCAGGCTTACAGGCCTGTAACTCTCAAGATGTTCCATGAAAAAATTGTATAACTTTGCTGTTGTGCGACACCTTTCAGTGTGTTTTAAGGAAATATGCAAATTGTTACTAATATTTTACTGGTCATTTTGTCGATTCGGTTCTGTAATTTTTACATAGTCCCTTCAGCTTCTTTGAGCCTACCACAAAGAGTTCTGGCATGAGGGTCTCTCCAGTTCCTTTCACTGAACACCAGTGGAAAGTGTTAAATTAGCTTGTCTTCTCTGAGTAGTCCTTTATACCTTCATTGCCAGTTGGCTCTACAGACTCCCCAGCAGGCTTTCTTGCTCCTCACGTCTTTGAAGGAATATTTAATATTAGTTTGCTAGTTGTTCCTTAGGCTAGTTTTTGGGGGTTATATTTAATATAAATCTCTCCCTTTTATGTTCTGATGTTTATAGTCATGCTGGTTTTCTGTGGCACTACCTAAGTCTTAATAAATGGTATGTGCCGGCCTTGTGCTTACTACATAGTATCCTTTAGTTTCCACAGTACATGTAGGGATTTCATTTTTTTCTTTTTCATGTGTTTATTTAAAAATGTCCTAATTTTTATGTATACTTCACCAAAGGCAAAATATCCGTAACTATCCTTTCCTGTTGTACCTGTCAGAACTGGTGTGCAAAGCAGGTAGTAGAAATTTGTGAGTTTTATACTTCCAAAACCAATGTAAGTGCACAACAGTACACAAATTACATATGCACAGTATGCTAGAAATTTTTGAACACTGTCACATGATATTTCAGAAATGTGGCTACGAATTTTGGTAGACAGTCTGGTGGTTTTTTTCAGAGGCATTGGCAGACTACTCGAGTCGAGTCCAGGGAGCATGAGATGCACTATATGGAGTACTCTGTCTATAGAAGAGAAACTTGTTACTGATCCTTTTCTGATGATATTTGAATCTTCTGCTCTTTTGGGCTAAATGTGTGATATCCATTGAAGTGAACAAAGGAGATTCTTCTTTTCCTTCAGTATAAATTGGTCAGTTACTAGAATTTTGATCCTTCAAGGTAGGATTTATTATTTTAGTGTGTATTTTTGAATAGGCTGGCTCTAATTAACCTAGATATAATTATCTGTTCTTCCATTTCTGAAAGGTCCTCCATAGAGTAGGAGTGGAAGTTGTGCTTCATTTTGAGAAATGTTGAGATAAATTTCACTTGGAAAGATTGGTTATTGGTCATACAGGAGCAGCTTCAGATGCTGAAAATCATCCTTTTATACATACCTAAGACATTCATCAGTCTAGTTCCTTTCATATCAGCATAGTTAAATCAATTTTACCATATGAATATCTGTCCTATAATGTATTAAATAATTTCATTTCAGATAAATTGTGAATTAAATATTTAACTTCTGTTTACTTTTCTGAAGCATTCTTGGTGGTCTCAATAAGTACAAGCTGTTAAAAGTGATACTCATGCATCTTAGATTTACTTAGTTAAAACAGTTAGAAATCTTTTGCAGGGCAAACTCATTTGGCTGTCTTGTGGTATGCTTGAGTTATATTTCTTTTTTTCATATTTCAGGTAAATATGCTGAAGATATATTCGGTGAACTTTTCAATGAAGCACACAGTTTCTCATTTAGAGTCAACTCCTTACAAGAACGTGTAGATCGATTATCTGTCAGTGTAACACAACTCGATCCAAAGGAAGAGGAATGTAAGTTAAGTCCTGCATTGAAGATTTCTTATTTTGTCACCCAGACACCACTGACACATAAAATAGAAATAATAATAATTTAAACTATACTTATAAGAACACAGAGCAAAGCGTCCTGAGAAAGAGGTCCATCTCTATTTCTGCTAGAGGTTTCTTTTGTAGCCTTGAGCAGCTTTCTGAGCTCAACATTTTCATCATTGTTGAAAAATACTGTTACCAATGAATTTACATAAAAACTGCTACAGGTGTATGTGTCACTTCAGTAGTATTACATATTAGTGTTAATAATATTAATAATAAGTAATATTATGTGAATGCTTGGAGAGAAGTCTTTACTCTTCTTTTTTAACCTTCCTGGTAATTCCCATGGGTATAACCGTTTGTCCAAGTAGGGTTTTTGCATTTGTTACCATCTTACTTTCTGTATGAAGTTATAGCTATATAGCTATATTTATTGACACTATATATCCCCTTGGATTCTTCCTAAATAGCTTTAAGTACTATAAATGTTGGTTAACACTGAGAAAACAAGTACTCCCAAAAGTCAGTCGGGTATGGCTCATGCCTGTAAGATAGAATTTGTATGGGATTTCAATGATTCATAGGCTTTGTGATGACTACAGGAGCACTGACCACCTAATATATAAATGCCACGAAGCTTTTTTGCCTTCCTGGATACTTGTTGGTTACAGGTGGAACTAAGAAAGGTCTGGTAACCCCGAACAGTTTCAGAGTGTTCTAGACTATATGACTAAGACCTAGAAAGTAGAGCAATATCCTATCATGAAAAATAACTTCAGATTGCTTGTGGGATCTAATTTTGAAGTACAGAAAGCTGTTTCAGTTCTGAATGTCTAGGTATAATAGTTGTGTGCCATTCAGGAAAAATGAAGTGTTGAACCAGGATCATGATCTTCAGGCTGTGTTTAGTTACCAGTGTGGAAATTTCACTAATAGTAAAATCATGCTAAAGAAGTTTTGATTCTGTATTTTGTGTTACATTAATTTTAGAGCAGGTTTCAAAAGACAGCTGTTAACAGCTAGTAGCAGATTTTCCATGAAATCATGACTTGCCTAAGGGAATTCTTACATTAATGGGATTTTCCAAATCTCTTGACAACTGAGCATAAATCATACACATACACCTTTTTTTCCAATAAAATTCCATGATTAATGTGATTGGATAATGATAAAAATCCCTTCTGTGTACAGTAACAAATTGTCAGCAATTGTAATCTTGTAAGAGCTGTAATACTTCAGAGTGTAAATGTCATTTCTGCATTTACCCTTGACAGCCTAGTTTTTGGTTTAAATCAGTGGCATACATGTTGATACGTCATATCTAGTATGGCAACCATTCACATTTGAGGAAAATGGAGAAAACATTTTAAGTCATTGAGTTAAATCATCTAAGGATGTTGCAGGATAGCAAGATGGAAAATTGTACTTTCCTGTGTAAATGGCCTTTGACAAGTTTGGCTGTAGATTTCAGTACTGAGTACCCATAACTATTTGATATTAGAGAATGGTGAGAAAAACTTTTAAATAATATGTAGTCCCAAAGGCACCGGATCAATACCTTTTCACAGTAAGGTGTATACTATAGCATTTGCTAAACCGTATCGCTAAAGAAAGGGACAGACCCCACAATTAAAGAAAACAGGGCTGAAAGGAGGTCTGCTTGATCAGGTCCAGAGTGGCTAAGTGTGACTCAAATCTGATACCCTGGATTTGTCTCTCACAGCATAGAACAGCAGTGACTGCTAGTACTTCAGAGGAACACATGCAATCCTCAGTGTCAGGAACTATTAAATTACTATTTTTATTACCCTAAGAATATCCAGTCCTTGAGCCATACCCAGTGTTCCTTATTCACAAGCGCCTGCCCAGAATGAGTCATCAGATGAGGACAAAGGAGATGAGAGAAAATTGGTTATTATATTTCCTTAAAAATTAGGGATTAGGAAACTGTTTCTCTTTCAGTATCCTATTTTGGCTCAAAATTTAGAAATACATCACAAATAGTTTTATTTTAGTCCTGATCTGTTCTAAAATAGCTGGAGGATGTTAATACATGAAGGTGTGGGGAAAACATTTAGATTTACCTTTCTTAACCCTCTGTGCAAGAATTAAGCAAATTTCAGTACTTTTGCTTAGCTAACAGCATGTGTAAAACGGGCTATACTTGTAAAATGAGTCTCATTTGCTAACTCTTTGCCAGCAGGCAGTAATAGAAGATTTAGTGTGTTCCTTTGGGCCCATGCTATTACACAAGAGGAAGAAGTTAAGATTCATTTAAAGCTAAGTGGCATGAACAAAACCAGCCCAAGTCAGATTCATTGAGCAAGGTGCAGATACTTTACAAGGTGTTTCTGGTAGAGTCAAAGTAATAAAAAGCTCTGAATTTTTTGGATAGTCTGTGTATTTTCTCAGTTTGAATTATTACAATATCTCTGTGAAAGAATAAAACCAAATGAAACCAATGTTAGGAATGTATCCTCAAGGAACAAACTCGCAGTGCACATTTTTCTGTCACAGAATTGCTATGGACTTGGTTTAGTTTGAATTATTACACTGTTTTCAAATTCTTGATTTCTCAGAAGTATTAATTTCATATTATAATCGATTTTTTACATATTTCATTCTTTTTACATGCATGTGTTTTTTTCCCCTCAGAAGAGATACTAAACTGGCATACAGGCAAAAAGAAATCCCCTGCTTTCCTTCAGTAAACAACTCCATTTCAATTGTATACAAAACTAGCCTATATGTATTCAAGAGTTACCATATCTGGGGTCTTTTTAGGACTGGGAAAATTCTTGCCATGAAGGTGAACTAAGGTTGATGGTTCCAGTAGCTCTTCAGTACAAGATATCCTCATAGGTCAGAAAATAAACCCTAAGAGTATAGTTTCTTTGCAACCTTTTTTAATTTCAGTATTTACATTATAAGTAATTAACTCTCCCCATAAGTATGCAAATTTTATAAGTATAATAATATAATTTTTTTAATTTACCACGATTTTGTGAATTTATTTGTGCCATTAAGCCTGAAGTACTACTACAAGTAAATAATTCCATATCTGTATAATTCTGACAGTCTTAAAAATAATATTCTTTTTAGCTTTTATGTTGCTCTTTTTTGAAATGCTGATGCACAGTACAGCTCTGATATGCTGTGTAATGAAGTATTAGAAAATAGTTGTGTATCACTGAAAAATAAATGGTATCATGGCAGAAGGAGAATTCATAAACCAATAGTTTATCTGCATATTTTGGTATTAATTTAGTGGTTCTCTAGTATGGACTGCTTAATTTTATTTAAATCTCAAACTGGAGAGGATTTTAGTCTCACAGGCAGTGTATCATATTGATTTCTACAGCATATCAGTTACAACTGTGACAAGCAACTTAAAAAGTTTAATGGCAGAAGTGCTATGGTTGAGCAGCCTGGCATAGTTCAGGAAAGGAATCAGTGTTGTTCACTAGGTTTCTGACTTTGAATACACGTGCTTTTTTTTTTCCTAAACATTCTAGAAACACTGCTCTGTGAAAAAAAGGATAGTAGTTTGGAAGTTTTGCTGGATTAATGCTAAAGAGAGATTTGACGTTTTGCTATAGGCAAAAAAGGTGGCATCTGATGGGGAGAAACCTAAAAAGCTTGACAGCTAATTGTGGTCTGTATACTTCTGAAAATGGGAGACTCAGTCAACTTTCAAATCTGGATACTTAGCCCATTGTGAGACTCAGAGGGAAAGGGTAGTAAATCCCATTTTAAGGGTCAGCTCACCCCTTAGATGGGGCATAGAGATGGTAACATCTCTAGCCTCCGAAGACGAATTTGGTGACTTGAGTATAAATGTAATGAAAGTTAAGAACAGAGAGCATGTGAAAATTGGGTCATGACCTCCACGTGTAATAAGTTAATGGGAGAATAACACTGTCAGTTCATTCATAATAATTTTTACCCCCAAAGTCAAGTAAAGAAAAAGACTGTTAAATTAAATTGTATAGCAGGTCACTTTTCCTGGCACATCTCCACTTAATGAAAGTTGGATTTAAATGCATCTCCCTCTCAAACATCTGTGCAGATGGGCTGGGCTCCAACTGCTCTCTGTGCTTTTTCTCCAATTTTCTTAGCCCTCGATTCAATTTATGGGTTATTGAGTAAGTAAATCAGTTTTAAATTAGTGTGTCTAAAGCTTAACAGTTCAGTGGTAAAGCCGTGATATCGTGTAACTTGTATTTTATAAATAAAAAGAGAGATATGGAGAAAATGTCATTTGCTAAATAACATGGTGGTTTTGTTGAGACTTACCTACAGATTCCCTGCTTGATGCATCTGGGTGATTTACATCTTCCCTAACAGGCTGCTCAGGGCTCCCTAGTTCTATACCCTGCATTTAAAGCAGCTTCCAAGTCCTTTTAAAATGATTGCTCTAGCATTTACATCTTCTCTTTGTTTACCTGCAGTAGTTAAGCTACACATTCTTTATCCAAAGAGTGCTTGAGCTATTTTGCATTCTTTAAATATTTCAGAAAATTTGTATTTCTTGTGTTGGGGACAAGCCCAAAGGAGAGTAGTTTCTCTTCTGCAGAATTAGTCTCTCTACTTAGCAACTATTAAACTTGCAGTGACCAGTCAGAAGCACTCTGGTGGCAGAGAAAAAGTATGTGCAATTCTAGGCATTGTTGAAGTGGATAATCATTAAAAAAGTTAAATACATAAAGTAGAAATCAGACTTCAAGATTGAAACATCTTTAGGAACTGCATTACTTAAATCTTTATCTGAAGAGAATTTTCAAACACAACAACCCTACCCCCAGTTACCCAATTATCTTTAATTGGAATCTGAGCACTATGTTACTCATTTGATACTGTCATTCTTTCTTCCCTGCACTTTTCAAATTGCTAAATTTTAAATTTTCAATTTAAACAGAGAAAGGGAATTCTGGGCAATTGAGTCCATTGATTTGTATATAATTTCCCATAGTCATTCAGTTCTGCGAGGACTCATAACTGTGGCATTCATGGTTTTAAAAGCTGTCAGGATGAAATCCTGCAGAAAGTGTTGAGAGAGCAAACTTTTAAAAGGAATATATATTATTTATTTAACACCTTTAGAAAAATGGTATTTTTTGGCCTAGAACCTTTCCATAAATTGTACATTGGAGTGAATTTAAAAGAATAAAAAAAAAAAGCTAGTAATGGGTTTTTTTCCTTCTGGTGATGTAAAATAAAATGTAATATTTAATTTTGTAATTCAGCCCAAATGAAACCCAGTTATTGTATCCTACTAGAGTGCAATTTGCATACCTTTTTTTTCCCATTTTTTTGTTGATTACAAATCAAAATGGACTGGTATCTCTTTTTCAAAACCAAATGTACAAAAGGTTGGTAACTTAGCTTTCTGACAGAGGAAATTTTAATTATGTGGAAAATATTGTTGTGTACAGAAAGTTTGGCTGATACAATACATCTTTTTATACAATCCAAACAGACACAGTAAAGAGAAACTTGCGTTTGTTCAGATTGTTGAATGAAGTTTAATTTAAATTGTGAACATCTCAACATTAAAGGAAGTTATTTAAGACTCCATTTTTTGTACAGTGCAGTAAACACGAGTGATGTAGCAGATGGACTTTCAGGCAAATGTATCCATATGAAATTTAGGATCTTGGGCTAAATGAAGGTTCTGGTGCTAGTTAGGCAAGTGGAAGCTGAAATTTAATAGCATCAAATTAAATGCCTGCTGGATTTCCAACTTCTCCTTCAGTGTCTCGTCTCTTCACACCTGAATTCATACATCCAATTTGTTTGACCTGTCCTTTTGCCGTGCCAGTTTGTCAATCAGCCAAAGCTAAGTGACTGGACGACCAGCCAGGTTTTCACATATTCTGCCCCCTGAGGTAGCAAGCCACACAGAGCTTCTCTTTCTTAGCCAGATGGCAAGCTAAACAAATGGCTTGGTAAACCAAACCGTGCACAGCCCGGGATTACGCTGTGCTTGCAATATGGGTTTACTTGATCCCTGTCTGTAGGTGAGTTATATCAGTGTCATGATTCTCAGTATTTTGTGTGTCCCAGCCTTTCATGTCCTTAGTAACGTTGTCCTAACACAGTCAGTTGTTTCGAATAATGGCATGCTTTTCAGTGAACATCGGTCATTGGATATCAGCGCAGGAAATGCTGTTAGCTGTTTGAAGTTCCATAGTGCATGCTTTCTACAAAGACGTTTCCTATGTAGCTTAGTTTTAGAGAGAAAGTAATCTATGCTTATTGCTGGGGATTGATTGATTATCCTCAGGTGTGTTATCCCCTTGTACATGTTTACAGAAAGTGGAGATTTAAACAAGAAAATTGAGATTATGAATTAGACTGTATTTGCTCACTGAAAAGATTAAGGAATGGTAATGAAGAGTTTATAGAAGAGTGTATGTCTCAATAATATGGTGTCACATACTCTGTGAGCTTTTTAATATTAAAACAGAACTGTATTTATTTATTGGAATAAATTACTTTACTTCATTGCTTTCAGAATGTACACAGGCTCAAAGAAAAGTATACTAACTTTTATTTTTGTTGGCATAGTCTCCAATAAGTGACAGAGAGTTTAAAGATTTGCAGGATTGCCAAGCAACTCTGAACAAGTACATTTGGTGAGATCTGTAAAACCAACAACCCAAAGGAAAAATAGTTGAAGTATAAAAGGATCTAAGACTAGGTTTTTATATGAGGTAAACCCCATTTCTTCTAACTGTGAACTTTTTACAGTAAATAACCTGTGCTTCATGATGGATACAAAATATATATGATTATTTATGAGTGCAAAAATGCCTGCAGAAATTGAGACTCCTAGCTGACATTCATACATTATAATACTTCTTTCACACACTTAGAAAGGCTTCTGGGCAGCTAATTAAAGGTATTAAAAAGAATAAAAGACACTGTAATGAAATAGAACCTAAGGGTAGAAAGGAGGAAACTTCTCCAGAAACACACAACCTTGCCAACTGTAATAAACTTCAAAAGCCAAACTGAAAATCAAATAAATCCCATCTTTAGCCTCACAAAGGATGCTGCCAATACTCTTAGGTAAGAAGATAGAACATTCCAGGAATTGCAAGCCCTCTGGAAAAATCTTGCCTGCTGCCCCTTTGTGATCATACAATAGAAATCCAGCCCTCTGTGTGTGTGTGTACATACGTATGTGTACACTTGCATGTATTACAGGAACCAGAGGAAAACGCAGCTTTCAGCTTAAACAGATACACTCTTTTTAAAAATTGTTGCTGAAGGCCCTAGTGATATAGGAGGGAAGGGAGTGAGGTGTCCTTGAGTAAAGGGGCACTACTATCAACCTGTTTGTATAAAATAAACATTTATCTTTTCTAGTATGTCTTAAAGCTGTTTTCAGTATTGTTTGTGATTTAAAGGGGGGGAAGCCCAAACCAAAGAAAAGGTCTGCTGCTTCTTCATCTGGTCTAACACTGGCTGCAGAATCAATCTTGAGACACACCCGGACTTCACAGATATAGTAAATTAAGATCAGGGAAGGATATAAATATGAAACTGAACAGGTACACTGTTTCCAGAATTAAAAGTGCAAGTTTCATCAGTTGTGGTCACTTTTCCATTAATCTTTTTCTAAATTTTAATGATTGTGAAACAGAAAAAGATATATAAGCTTTAACAGCAGTGAGTCAATATATTTCAAATCACTGTTTCATCTATTGTGTTCACCTAGTGTTGTTTTCCTTTGAATCTTAAATAAAGATAATTGATTATTCCTGACTACTGTGCTTAAAATCTTAAGGTGTCTCACATGAATTAAACAGAGAAGTCTCATCGCGATTAAACAGTCTGATAAAAAAGAACAGTATTTGACTAGTTTCATGTGTTGGAACATAGTATCATCTCCCGTTAAAACTCACTGATATCAGTAGCATAAGCTTAAGTGATTTGCTGATTTGGCATCTCAGTGGGCCTTCAGTGGAACTGCTGCCAACATGCAAGGAATGCAAAGTTTGGCTTGCTCACAGTATAAAGGTAAAATCTATACCTCAAGTTAGAGAGTAATTCTTTAGTATCAAAAAGATTGTGACATGGAGTTGGTAAATGTTATTAGGTACTTCTGAACTACAGAATGATATTTTATAGCTACAGTAAGCCAATTTGTTAAACTGCTTTGAAGAGACAGAATTCTGGTATCTATACAAGTGAGCAAAGATTTCATGTGAAGCTAAAGAGAGGATAATGGGCTAGAACATTACAGTTATGTTTTTCACATAATATGACAGTATCTTGTGGCAGTAGTGCTAGATGAATTTCTGTTTGCTGTAAAATGCATAAGATACTAGTAGTAATGTTTATTATTTATATTCTATCCAGCATTAAGCAATTCCAGATTAATCCAAATAAACTAACTTTGCTGTTTTTTTTAATGGCAATATCCCCTTTCAGTGTCACTGCAGGACATTACAATGAGGAAAGCCTTCCGGAGTTCCACAATTCAAGATCAACAGCTGTTTGACCGCAAAACTCTGCCTATTCCTTTGCAAGAGACTTACGACATTTGTGAACAGCCTCCTCCACTTAACATTCTCACCCCTTATAGGTTAGTAAAATAAAATTAATCAAAACCAATTTCTAGCTTATTTCATGTAATAGAGATGCTATATCTAGGCACCTTGCTCATGTTGAGTAGCCCTTGAATATTTAAGAAGCCACACTAGAAAACTGTGAAGCTGCTGGAGGAATACAGGCAGCAGAAGACATTATAAGCATTAAAATTTTGTTCCACTTTACTCAGATTTTACTCTAGTGTAACAATGATAAGAAAAAAGCCATTTTTATTATCTGTATTTATTAAACTGTGCAATGCTTTTGGATGCCAAGTGAAGAAAATAAGCAGTTAAGTATGTAGAAAGAAAGGTCTTTAATGGAAATGAATGTTGTTTGCTGTCCCAAAGTCAATTTGAATTAGTAGTTGAACATGAGCAGCCACAGAAATTTGCTCATTGTTTTAAGAGAAAGATTTGAGTCATTGGAATAGGAGTTCTCTGATTTATAATACTCCTTTTTATCTACAGCTCGTGTTAAAGTTACTTTACTAAAATCAGGACCTTGAATACAAGGAAAGACAGTAAAGAATGATGGCACAAGAGGTCAATGTTCATTTTTTTAATGTTCTTCAGTAAAATATTTCAGGGTCTGAGATACTAGGTATTTCTTAATATGCCTTTTCTTTGCCTTAATGTTTGGATTTGTGTGTTGTCAAATAAATAGTATGCCCTGTTTGCACCATTGTATTTCAGGGATGATGGAAAAGAGGGTTTGAAGTTTTATACCAATCCTTCATACTTCTTTGATCTGTGGAAGGAAAAAATGTTGCAGGACACCGAGGACAAAAGAAAAGAAAAGAGGAAGCAGAAGGTATGTATGTTAGATTTATATAGCTTCTGGTTGTTTTTTTCCAGGAAAGGGTTCACTTGCAGATATGGTACCTTTTTGGTTACGAAATTAATAACAATCCAAAGTTTACAAAGTTATCTTCATTCAACTAAAACCACTTGGATTCTTTCAATTCCATTAGCTTTAACAAATATATTTAATAATAATAAAAAAATCATACGGAAGGGCCTAGAGCTTTCATGCTGTCTTAATGTAACTAACAGCAGGTTTGCCAAAACTTGTAAGTCTTCTGGCAATGACTCAAAAAGGAGAAAAAGGGGGGGATACATCAAGAATAAAGAATTTCACTGGAACACTTTTTTATAATACAAAATTCTGACAGTCTTACAGGTGAAAAAGCTTGAATGTCATTCTAATGGATATGTTTACTATAAACTAGAAAGAAATTGGTAGGAACAGAGCACTTTGTTTAATTTTAAGAAAATGTAAACAAACACTTTTGCAAAGGTAATGCTACTTTTTTGTTTCCCCATTACTCTGTATATTTCATACATAGAGACCGTAAATGTAAGTGTCAGATTCATAATTTCATTTCAGACATAGGATAAAAAGCTACTTACCCAGTTATTTTTCTCTGTATTATTCAGCTAATTATCCACTAGACTGAAGTTTCTGCTTCTTACAATTCTTTTTGGCTTACTTGTCATATTTAGACTGAAATTAAATTTTTCTTGCACTTGAATTGGGATTTTCATTATTTTGTGGCTGATGTTTAAGTGCAACTAATTAAAAAACACTTAGTTGTCAGTTTTGTTTGTACGACTCTCCTACAGCAGAAAAATCTAGATCGCCCTCATGAACCAGAAAAAGTGCCAAGGGCACCTCATGACAGACGGAGGGAATGGCAGAAGTTAGCCCAAGGTCCGGAGCTCGCGGAAGATGATGCTAACCTCTTACATAAGCACATTGAAGTTGCTAATGGCCCAGCTTCACATTTTGAATCAAGGTTTCTTTTTATTTTTTCTATCCTTTATTAATTTAATTGTCCTTCATTATTTACAGATATTCATACCACATAGTGAACATGCTTGAGAAATGGTAAATGATGAGATGCTACTAGTATTCTTGAAATGCACTGGAAATCATTGATTTAGCTCAGTCAAAACTCAGGTTTAAAATACTTAGTGCGTCCTTAAAGGAGTAGTTATTATCTTGTTATTTTTAAGAATACCATGTGTCCTTGGAATTTATTGTATCCTTGAGGATGTGTTGTTTTTTGCAACTTGAAAAAGGTGTAGTGTCACTGATGCAAGCTTGCACGCAGGTTTGTCACTACATTCCAGTCTTGACCTACAAAATCGCTATTATTCCAGTCTCCTGGTCTTTCTTAAGCAGACACTGCCAAGACCATAAGGTGGGTATGATCTGAACAAATGTCCACTTTAAACTCAAATGAGAATGCTGAGCTTCTCTTTACTCTTGAGCAAATCCAAGATTTGATTGACATTTCTGATCATAGCCTATTAGAAAATCCAACCTGTTGGAGTCTCATTTCACAGCACATATTTGCTGGTGGCTAAAAATAGCATTTCACATGGTAAACACCTGTTGTGTTTATGCTTCTGGTGTCTGTGCAAAACCCAGTTCATTTTACCAACCAGGAAACATATGATAGGAAAGAGGGCTGACAAGTAATATTAGGAGTTTTGGGGGTATGTTTTGGGTGGGTTGGGGTTTTTTGATTTAAAAGTATTCATTGTCATCCAAAAAACAGTTACATTTTTCTCCTATCTTTTGCTGGCCAAAGCACACCATAAAAGAGTATTTTGTTTAGCTTTGTAAGGCCTTCAGACAAACTTAATAGTGACAGTGGGTAATTGCGACAACTCCAGGAGATACTGTTTGCTGTCTGAAAAATGGCGAAACCTGCTTATAGAGAACTTAGCTCAATTCGGAAGGTAAAAAATGGTCTCAGTGCATTTCACTCAGAAGGGTACAACTAAAGTTACGGTGATTAGCATTTTTTCTGGGAACAACTTTGTCATGTCTTATCTTTGTAAGCTGCTGTGTCAAGTTGTTGGTAGAAACATTTGCTTTCCTGCTGTCCTTCTCCTGTGTTGTACATCAGATTCCACATTACAAACACTTGTTGCAGGACTCCTTTTATGTCCAGGACCCTGGCCTAAACCTTGATTATTATCTCACTACCACTAATGCAATTATGAATAATGGTGTAGGGCTTGGGAGCACTACCTGTGCAGAGCATGTTGTTCAGATACAGAACAGCACTGTGCTTTTGAAGAACAGAGTAAGAACTTCACACTAAAGAACCTAATAGGCTTAGATACTACTGTGGTGGCAGTATGTGGAAATTCATAGTATTGATTTACTTGTTGGAAAGTGTTCTGCAAACACATTTGCTCTGAATTTAATAGAGAATTTTTTAAAAGAACTTTGAGTTGTTAATTAAAATTTCCTAACTGATCAGGCCCTTGAGGTGTGTCTGAAGTTATTAACAAATAAGTTGAACCACCTTTATTTACTGCTACTACTCAATAATAAATATTTATATTATCTTCCTTATATCTGTTGTATAACTACAAAGGATTAGGTCTAAAGTAGTGAATTCTCTTTCTATATTGGAATATAGATCCTCTGACAGAAGTTCAGCTAAATTATTCAGTTGTGAATTCTACCATTCTAACATCAATGGATGTTTCATGAATGTTATAAAAGAATATGGTCGCATATATGTAGGGATTGAGGAGCAGAAATGATTATCTAGTATAGTGTCTGTTTCATAATACACTCTGGTATATGTGTATTTCTGATTGTATTGCTATGTTTACTTAACTCAAAATAATGTGACTAATAAACACTAAGATCATACAAGTACTGTAGAAATTGTCTGATATACCTGTCAAAATCATTAAACCCTTGAGCTGCTAGAAGCAATGGCATGGAAAATGGGATAAAATATTAAAAAGCCAACACTGCTTCAGAGAAGATACTTGAATTCAGAAAAGAAACTCAGGTAAAGAAGAGTAGCTGAGGGCACTAATAATTATGTTTACTAAAGGTTACATTGGATCATTTTTCACTGTTTTCCTACAGATCTCAAGCATATGTAGACCATATGGATGGATCATATTCGCTTTCTGCATTACCCTATAGCCAGATGTCTGAACTTCTGAACAGAGCCGAGGAGCGAGTGTTGGTCAGACCACATGAACCACCACCGCCACCTCCAATGCATGGAGCAGATGTGAAACCCGTGCCTCCTTGTGTTAGGTATGAAGATTTATTGGGGAGTTTCAGTTTTACACCACCCCAGTAATAGTCATGAGTATTATTTCCATGCGGCCCAGGCAGTACACAATCCTAGGGACTGTGTCATCCCACAGCCCTGACACGTCTGCAGTTGCAGGGCCACGCGGGAGTTGGAGAGAAAGGCCAGCATCTAAACCCTGTGGGGTGCCACTGTGGGGAGAGGTGTCACCTCGCCATTAATACTGCGACTGTGTCACCTTCTGAGTTAAATGGCAAGACAAATACTGTATGGAAAAAGTTTCTGTGAAAGATGTTGGAATCTCAGGAGTTAGCTTTGGAATTTTGGAAATTTGGAAATCCAAAATTTGCACAACTGAACAGTGTTTCAGCCTACATGAAAGGAAGACTATATCACAGTAAGACAGTCAGCTGTCAAAACTATATATTCATCACATTTGCTAAATTGCAAGTGCTTTTTTTTAGTTCTTCCCCCAAGTGTTTTAACTTTCTATTTCGCTGTGCCTTTCCAAAACTGGATATATACTTAGGGTATTTTCTAGAGTGAGGTTCTGGTTGTCAATCCCCTGTTGTTTCATACCCAAAATCTTTCTTTGTGGTCAGGGACATACAACTTGGAATAGAGGACAATTAATTCAGACGTGGTTGTTACATTGTTAGTCTCTTGAAAAGAATGCCTTTTTACTGTTCAGGAGCTTATACACAGAAATGCATAAATGTCTAGATTAATTTTCCACAACAACTAAAAGAAATCCTTTAGTGGTCTTTCAGGAAAATAATTTCACTGTTCCCTTTTGTTTTCTTCTTATAATGAGTATCTAGCATATAAATATACCTCTTTCTCTGTACGTAGAACTGATGAGCTTTGATATTAGCCTTCACTCATCTTGTCATCAAATCTTAGATATGTATTTCAAATGTAACTCATCCTCTTTACTTGTACTGTTTTGTTTTGGTTTTAAGTTCTGTGAATTGAAGCAGTTAATCAACTGCTAGTTCCTTTCAGAAAAATAATTTGAATTTACTTAGGGATGGGAGGAGAGAATTACACTAGTATAGAAAACCTTTGATAAATATGCAGGTTTGTATAAGGGCATAAACTTGGTTAATAGCTGAAATTGAGCAAAGGTCCATTGGAAGACTGATGTATACTCCATACTGAGAATTAGGTTTCCTTGTATGTGAGGTTTGAATACCTTGAAATCATCACAGTACATCATGCTCTTTAATGTCCAGCGTTCAATATTCTTAAGTTGCAGAAGTGAATCTATTACTATTTTTTCCACTCTCCATCATTAATAACTTTGTCCTGTTATTGGGTGTTTCAGCTCTTCTACTGGCTTGGTAGAAAATCGTCCTCAGTCACCAGCAACAGGCAAAACACCAGTGTTCGTGAGCCCCACTCCTCCTCCACCGCCACCACCACCTCTGCCATCTG
The DNA here is from genome assembly GCF_018691265.1 of Tyto alba. Lineage (NCBI taxonomy): Eukaryota > Metazoa > Chordata > Aves > Strigiformes > Tytonidae > Tyto > Tyto alba. The sequence goes on from NW_024881316.1 coordinate 261,846, forward strand.
CTTTGTCAACTTCATCCTTAAGAGCTGCAATGACTTCCACCCCTCCACCCCCAGTCCCACCTCCCCCACCCCCTCCCACAGCGGCTCTGCAGGCCCCGGCTGTGCCACCTCCACCAGCTCCTCTCCAGATAGCTCCTGGAGTCCTACATCCCGCTCCACCTCCAATTGCTCCTCCCCTAGCACAGCCCTCTCCTCCCGTCACCAGAGCCGCCCAGGTGTGTGAAGCCGTACCCGTGCACCCAGTTCCTCCACCAGCTGAAGTACAGGGACTTCCTCCACCACCCCCACCTCCTCCCTTGCCTCCTCCTGGCATTCGACCCTCCTCTCCTGTCACAGTTGCAGCCCTTGCTCACCCTCCTCCCGTTCTGCACCCTCCTCCCACAACCATCGTCCCTGGCCCTCACGCCCCTCTAATGCCTCCATCTCCACCATCCCAAGTGATCCCTGCTCCTGAACCCAAACGCCATCCTTCAACTCTTCCTGTAATCAGCGATGCTAGAAGCGTTCTGCTGGAAGCAATACGGAAAGGTAATGTGCAGCTATTAACGGGTCTCAGAAACTTGCTGAATACACGTTAGCTTTGAGAGATGGAATATTTCACAGGTATAAGAAGTTATTTTAGAGGAATGCAACTCGAGTCTGTTTCTGCTTTCTACTCTCTACAGCCTATGCATTGCCAAGTAGATTTTTTCCAGTTTGTAATTGCGCTTATCAGATGTTTAGTTTGGATGGCAAAACTGGTTCTCAGTGGAAGTTAGATTTTAAAAAAGTACATGTGTTTACAGATGATCTGTAGAGGTTATCTCTTCATTTCTGTTTACCTGAAAAGGTAGGTATTTCTGATAACCTACAGATTGTGTAGAAGACAAAAACATTGTTTTTCCAAGACTGTTGGATAAAAGCAGAACAAATCAATGGCATTGGAACTTTGATCATATGTCAGTGTATTACAACAACATATAAGTAGCATTCAGAAGTCGTTGCTTAAGACTTAAAGCTGTTACGTATCTACTCTTGACATGTCTCAGTGCCATAGTGCAATGCCTTTACATTGCAAGGTGCCCCTCTGGCAGAGTGCAGGTGAATGGCAGATGTGCAGTGCAGGGCAATGTTTTCCTGATGATCTGGGGAGGAACTGCATATACAGGCTGTACCTTTCAGCTTACGTGCCTATGGCCAGAAAAATCCCCACCACACTTTGCATGCTGCTCTTTGACTATGTGGTATCTTTGAATAGTTAATCTGTTTCGAGTACTACATTCTTCTGATTTTCCTTTGCACCTATAACACAGTACAGAATCTGTATGGTACTGTAATATCAGTAGGCTATAATACTCAAAATATTTTTAAAGCATCTATATGCACATGAATTGATAACATCATTGACTCTAAAGAAGTATCAACAGCAGTTGAGTGGTGCGTGAACACTGGTAGAGAATGTCAGCAAAATACCTAATAAAGGAGAGTCTGCTGGTATTTGGGCAATTCCTGAAAACGCTTTTGACCAAGTTTTGCACAACAAACAAAGGCTGAAGTTACCACAGCTTAAATTCCACCTAAGGACCTGTGCTTGCATTGCCTGCCAGTTAACAACAGAGAGGATGAAGTACAGGATGTAGGTCATATTTAGACTATCAGTCTGTGGTGGTGTGAGTATAAAACCAAAATATGTAATCTCTGTTACATTTTTAACTAAGTTACTGGATTTATCATTCTCACACTGTCGATATGTGTTATTTCTCCTTTGTGTTTGATCTTTAAATAATACTTTATCCCAAAACAGACCATTACGTGATCAAAACTGGGTTACAAGAAGTCCTGTCTTGTTCAGATACCCAAATAGCTATAAATTTTAATTGAAATAATGAAGAGAGATTATAGAAAGTGTCTGGAAATGCAAATATTAAAATGGCTTAATCACTTACAGTAGTACTAAAAATGTGGATTCATTTTTAATGGGAAATCTGAATCAGGATATCGTAGTAGAAGGACTGATGATCTACTGTGCCATTGCAATTCTGACATCGTCTCTTCAAAAACTTGACAGAGAACTTCTATCTGAGGAGGACAATATTCTCACCCTTCATTTTTGCTTGAAAAGCATTTTGTGAATCATGAGCTAAATACTTTGTGTAATGGTAAAGGAGGAGAGTAATATGTTTGTGATTTGATATTCAGGTATTCAGCTACGCAAAGTTGAAGAGCAGCGTGAACAAGAAGCAAAACATGAACGCATTGAGAATGATGTTGCTACTATACTTTCTCGTCGCATTGCTGTGGAATACAGCGATTCAGAAGATGACTCAGAATTTGATGAAGTGGATTGGTTAGAGTAAAATCATTACATTGCTGTACACTGCAAAATCGAATGCTAATGTCCATTGTGGTGCTTGTTCTTTGAAAGTTTGATGGTCATTTCTAGTGTTTTTTGTATTCTTTTCTTTACATAATTAACCCATGTTTTTCTACTTTTCAGTTTACAAAAAACTCCTAGTGCATCTTTGAAACTAAATGTTTTACAGTGGCTTTTCTTACACATCTTTTTTGAAAGAACATACTTTGTTCCAATAGACCACTAAGTATTAAGCATGGGCAGCTGTTGATAGAGTAGCAATTTCAATTTTTTGGCATATCTTAACTGTGCACTTTGTGAATTTTAAGTTAATGAAGGCAACTGAGATTGACATTCCAAGGGCAGCTGTATGTACTAATGAGCCTTATTCCACTTCTGATAGTGTTTTAAAACATTAAACCTAGCTATCAAGATATCACTGCCTCAATTACATCTGTACACTAAAAGTACATATAGTTAGCAGCACTGAACACACTGAAAGGAAAAATGGATCTTTGGGGGGCTTTATTATTGTTTTACTGTTGTTTTTAAATAATTATGGCCTTATTTGAATGTTTAGAGATTTCCCTTCCCTTCTTCCCTCCCAGGTACATATTGTGTGGTACTATTTTTGCCTGCATAATAAAAGTTTAAATTTTTTTTCCTTGTAAAATCTTTTGACTTAAACATGCTGTGTAACTTATGTAACTGTTAAAATAACAGTTTGATTTAATAAATGGTTAATTTTAAATGTTCCTGGTTGTTGCTTTTTCAATTAAGCCTGCTTTTCACTCGTATACCTGAGGGAACCTTGGATTTCAACAATTTAATCTGTGGCCTGCAAAATTACAGTAAATATTCTGCACTTGGTCTAAGGACCCATATTATACAAGGAAACATTTATCATCAAAAGATATCTATATGCATATCTACAAAAAAAAAAAAAGCTTAAATCTTACTGTGATCCATTACTTTAAAATAAAAAATACAAAATTGGGAGCTTGTGGCATATGTGATTTAGTTGTTTTTTTTTTTTTTTAAAGTTTACCATCAGTGCATCTTGAGAAGAGGAGATGCAGCAGTCAAAATCATGGTTACTGAAAGATGACAAATAACATGGGTGATATTACAAAATATTTTTTTAAGTGCTGTCTAGCAGTGTATTGCACGTTGCACAGGACTTCTGTGACTCCTTCAAGTCCGAGCACATAGTCAAAAGGCTATTAAGAAGGGAAGCACGAGAAAGTGCAAGAGCACTCTCATCTTGTGAACTCATTCCTGGAAGATAGAATTGTATAATAGAGGAAAACAAGTGTTGAAAGTCAGAACGAGATTTCTGAAGGTGGAACCTGAAATGTTTTACAGGCTACAGAAAAATTTACAGAGGCATGTGGTCGTTAACCTACTCTTGGGATGGAACAAATCTCCAGAGGTATAGACTGAAGTGGGAATAATGTCCAGCAGCTCTTCTGACTTCACTGTCACCATCTCAGCCACCACCATAATGTTGTATGTGGTCTACTCTAGTCAAGACTTTTCCCACTGCAACGGTAATGCCTTTGTTGTGTTTGTGGGAGAAAAATCATTGTCACAGTTTGTGAATCTGCATCTTTGTAACTATGGATGGAGTTCTCTATACACTATTCTCTTTGATAGTTGTCTTCCAATAATGTCATCTGGTTTGTCTTGCCCATTCTCAGTTAACTTTCAAAGTGCATGTTCTTCTTAATAGCTTATCATAATGTTAAAGAAAAGATATCAGAAGCACCACTGCATGAATATTTGATGGTGTTTAATCTAGGTTTTTCCTTGGATCTCAGTAAGCCTAAATTGCCAGATCTGGCCCAGTAACTAAATTGGAGAGCTCTCATTTGCACAGCCGTAAAGGATTGAGATTTTCAAGCCGAAGTGCAACTTTGGTTTAAGCAGGGAGCCACTACACTTCAGGCAACTGAAAGAATAGCTTGTGCCTCAATTCTATGTGTAGCTAGTTCTGCCATGCACAAAATTACTTTTCAATTGATGTTTGTACCTGTTCCTTGCTGAAGTCTCTAAACTCCTGATTTTCCTGGCAGATATTCTAGACAGCAGCCTACATACCTTTCACATGTACATCTGATAAAATGGAAAATATGGGCCCTCTCCAGAAGGAAAAAGGAGACTTGGTCACCCAGGATACGAAGAAGGCTGAGGTACTCAAAGACTTTTTTGCCTCAGCCTTCACTGGCAAGGGCTCCAGCCACACCATCCAAGCTGCAGAAGGCAAAGGTCGGGACTGGGAGAATGAGGAACTGCCCACTGTAGGAGATCAGATTCAAGACCATCTAAGGAACCTGAAGGTGCACAAGCCCATGGGACCTGATGAGATGCATCTGCAGGTCCTGAGGGAACTGGTGGATGAAGTGGCTAAGTCACTATCCATCATATTTGAGAAGTTGTGGCAGTCCGGTAAAGTTCTTGCTGTCTGGAAAAGAGGAAACTTAACCCCCGTTTTAAAAAAGGAAAAAAATAAGACCCAGGGAACTACCGGCCAGTCAGTCTCACCTCTGTGACCAGCAAGGTCATGGAGTGGGTCCTCCTGGAAACTATGCTAGGGCACATGGAAAATAAGGAGGTAATTGGTGGCAGCCAACAGGGCTTCACTAAGGGCAAATCATGCCTGATGAATTTGGTGAACTTCTACAATGGGGTTACAGCACTGGTGGTTAAGGGAAGAGCAACTGATGTCATCTACCTGGTCGTGTGAAAAGCTTTTGACGCTGACCTACACAACATCCTTGTTTCTAAATTGGAGAGACATATATTTGATGGATGGACCACTCAGTGGATAAGGAATGGGCTGGATGGTCTCACTCAAAGAGCTGCTGTCAACAGCTCGATGTCCAAGTGAAGACCAGTGACGAGCAGCATTCCTCAGGGGTCAGTGCTGGGACCGGCGCTGTTTAACATCTCTGCCAGTGGTACGGACAGCGGGATTGAGTGCACCCTCAGCAAGTTTGCTGATGACACCGAGCTGTGTGGTGCGATCAACACGCTGGAGGGCAGGGATGCCATCCAGAGGGACCTTGACAGGCTGGAGAGGTGGGCTAGTGTAAACTTCATGAAGTTCAGGAAGGCTGAGTGCAAGGTCCTGCACATGGGTCAAAGCAATCCCAAGCACAAATACAGGCTGGGTGATGAGTGGTTTGAGAGCAGCCTTGCAGAGAAGGACTTGGGGGTAGTAGTGGATGGAAAACTGACCATGAGCTGGCAACATGCACTCACAGCCCAGAAAACCAACTGTATTCTGGGCTGTATCAAGAGCAGCGTGTCCAGCAGGCCAAGGGAGTTGATTCTCTCCCTCTGCTGAGACCCCACCTGGAGTCCTGTGTCCAGCTCTGGGGTCCCCAATATAAGAAAGACCTGGACCTGTTGGTATGAGTCCAGAGGAGGATCACAAGGATGATCAGGGGGCTGGAGCACCTCCCCATGAGGACAGGCTGAGAGAGTTGGGGTTGTTCAGCCTGGAGAAAAGAAGGCTCCGGGGAGACCTGATAGCGGCCTTCTAGTACTGAAAGGGGGGTACAGGAAAGATGGGGAGGGACTCTTGATCAGGCAGACTAGGGATAGGATGATGGGTAATGGTTTTAAACTGAAAGAGGATAGATTTAGATTAAATGTAAGGAAGAAATTCTTTGTTGTGAGAGTGGTGAGATACTGGAATAGGTTTCCCAAAGTAGCTGTGGCTGCCCCCTCCCTGGAAGGGTTCAAGGCCAGGTTGGACGGGGCTTTGAGCAACCTGGGCTGGGGGAAGGGGGCCCTGCCCCTGGCAGAGGGGTTGGAACTAGTTGATCTTTAAGGTCCCTCCCAACCCAAACCATTCTATGATTGTCACTTAAACAGAGCAGCAGCATGTTTGGGCCCAGGCTGTAAGCATTCGAAGTAGAGTATCTCCTCATTGCACCATCACACCTGCACTGTAGGAATGCTCTGAGTGTGTCCAGGTGCTGTGCACTGAGTATAACTTGCCTAAAGTAGAGCGATAAGTTAGCAAAAAAAAAAAAAAAAAAACCAAGGAAAAAAAAAAAAAAGACCCAAAAAGGTCTTTATATGATTGTAGCTATCACATATTGGACTTGAAGGTGTAAAAAAATCCTTATTGACAAATGGTTGTTATTGACCTGCTTTGCTGTCCTGTTGATTAATAGTATTGCTTCTAAACTGGTACCCAGGGCAGACAAAGCATTCATGTAATATGACACAATCACATGAAGTAATGAACCTTGCCTGAGAAAAGTCAAGAGTTAAATTCAGTTAACATTTCAAAGGCGAGATTCTTGGCCTTCTGCCACTGCTACAGCTCTCTGCCATAGCAACTAGTCTCCAGATAGCAATAGTGTGATTCACTAGTGGCAAGAGGTAGTTGTTGAATTTGAATATTTGCATTTATAGATCTACTCCAAGCAATGCATTTGCAATCTCAGTGATTTGTGTCCCTCTTACTGTAGTCTCCAATTGCCCTTCTCATTTGGCAGAATGCTGTGCAGAGGCTGCTGAGCTATTCGTGCCTGTGATTAGATGTGTAATAGATTATTGATGGCTTTTTCTTGTAAGGTACTAAATCAGTTCTTCTGTATTGAACTGTTTACAGAGTCTGTTGTTTACTTCTGTACACTTAGAGCAGCTGGTTAAAATCAAAGGCTCAAAGTCTACCCCAAAAATAACACGTCAGTAATATTCAATATAAGAGAAGAGAAACCTTTGTTCAACTTCATACCTTTCTTGAACTGTGATCTGGGATGGTTAAAAATTGTCTACCTCCTCTACTGCAAAAGGGGAAAAAAAAAAAATAAAAGTGTAGAAAGAAGAAACAAAGGTACTTGGTGGCAGAATCAGAGCAGAAGACTAGGGAGGTGCAAAATTGGTCACTTGGGGTTTTTATCAAAAGATAAGGTAGTAACAATTACTCAGCCATCGTGGACAGACCAAAAATAAATAGGTAAATGGAAGAGAACAAGTACTTAAGAAACAAAAATTACAGAGACATAATTCTGGTTCTATTTTTAGTGGTGTGTTATGAACAGCAACCATTAAATACCACCTATCTTTAAGGGACTATGTTATCTCCCATTAAATTGGGATTAAAAAAGCAAGAGACATTTTAAAAAGACCTTTAATTAATAAAATCATCCTTCCCTGCTTGTGGCACAGGGGTGCACTCCTCAGCATTTGGGTGGACACTGACACACTGCCGCTTGTCTGATGAACACACAGACTAACACAGAGTCAGCTTCAAAAGGTGCTGTGGGACCTGAGCAATGCAAACAGGCACCGATGGGCCCAGATTCGTTGCCATGGGCATCCTCCACGACGCTGGAACCGTCTTGGCTTGGGTGCAGCTGCCAGCCCTGAAGCGCATCCCCGCTTGCTTTACCTGGTGGCCGTGAGCCCTTGGCCTGCCCTGAGGGGGCAGACAGAAACGCAGGTTCTGTGGTGGGATGCCACATCTCGGTCTCCCCAGCCCCTGGGTCATCATGGGGAGGGGGTGTCAACACCAGCTTCGAAGCATAGTGCGGAAACGTCCAGCCCACAGCCAGGTACAGATCTCTGCAGAACTGCTAGCTCAAAGCAGTGTTCCCACAGCAGCACAGGATTACGGCGGCAGCAGTCAGCGCCCCGAAACCCAGCGTTTGCACAAACCGAGGCAGTTCCAAGAGGCGACGCAGAGGCAGAGCCTCAGCACAGCCTCTGCAGCCGAAGTCAGCATCACCAAAAGATCTGATGGAAATTCAACTCAGGCTCCCTCAAGTACCTGCTCTGTCTCCTCAGCTACAGGCTAGAGAGAGTTTTACTCTCCCTCATTCTGTTTTGCAGGTGGCAACATTAAACACCAGAAGAGGACACAGAACCAAGAAGTCAGGGGCAACAACAGCGAACTCCCTTTTGGAGGCCACTCGGCTGCTTTTTCCCTCTTCCTTCCACTCCTGAGTACTTTTTCCACTTGAACAATTCTCAGGGGTGGTAGCCTCCTCGTGGGAGACTTTTCACACACCCTTTGAGGATGCAGCTGAGATTACTGATTCCCAAACTGCTTCTTGGGTATATCACCAGCCCTTGGTAGACATTGGTGCTCCCCATCTGCCCCTTGAGCTGCCTAGGACAGAGCTCTCTCGCCCAACCCAGCCATAATGAGCTGGGGTAGGTTTAAGTGCTTGAAAAGCAGGTTTCTGGCAATTCAGGAACCTGCCTTTTGACGGCACGCACGCAGGGAGCGCTCCCGTGAGTGACCTGGCTGTCAGCTCCGAGGGCTTAATGAACGTCTGCCAGCACACCACCGGGCAGCTGCAGGGCAACGGGCAGGGGATGGGAACCTCATCCCCATCCCAGCTCCTGCTAGAAGAGGACACGTGGAGAAGAAAAGGGTGCTGGGGCCCAGAGCAGACCCTGTGAGGCTGGAACTGCACATCCCATCTCATTCCTGTTGGAGCGACAGACCCGATGATACTGCGCAGGCTATGATTTTCCTTTGATCCTTGTCACAAGCAGATGTCCCTCCCCTCCTTCTACCGCCTTTGCTTGGTTCTGCCACTTTAGTCATCGCTTGCGCTCCCCGACTGACAGCAGCCCCTGACAGCAGCATCACTAACAGCCTGCAGAGAAAATTGCATACGTCCCATCTCTTTGAAATTATTTTTAGAGTTTTTGCAGGCTACCTTCCTTTTGGCAACTGGAAACATCTGGGTATGGACTGGAACAGGTATCAAGTATCTCTCACCAAACAGGGCTGAATATTCCCCTCATGTTTTTTTCTCCGATGGTTCAATAGCTTCACTTTCAGACAAAATATAGCTGAGGGCCCCCTACAGACATGTTGTTTCCATTTTTCACCCCCCCCACACTTTAATGCCTTTAATGACAGAGTGTTTGTTATTGCAAAACCTGTGCAATTTTAACACAGCTTACTGGCAGTATTACTCCAAGAAAAGCTTCAAAAATTACATCCTTTCAGTGTGATTTCATACTGTGCTTTAGCCACTTCCATTCTTCTGTGAGGCGTTTTCTTCATCACAATTTTTAAATCTCAGAACAGGCCTTGGGGCCCTTCAATCTCTCCCTTGGAGCAAGCATCCACGCTCAGTGTCATATTATCACAGCTTGACTTTGCACTTCAGTTCCATCCAGAAATAACTCCAGCAAACTGCCCAAGACTTCTAACCTCACGAGAAGGCAGCATGCAGCCTGGATGTTGGCATGCTGGTGTAGCTTTAGCGCTGACCCTTCGTGCCAAGCAACGGCATGGGCTGAATTTTCCCGGCTGCATTTTGGCAAAGCCAAAACCAGTCTGCAAGCATCGCCAGCATGGCCCCATGCAGGGATGTGGGTGTCATCAAACAGCCCGGTCTGAGTGCTGCCCTCCCTCACTGTGTGCCAGAGGAGGATGTGTCTTCTAGGTTTTAAAAGCACAAAGAAGCTAGCAATGCTCCCAAATGGGACAGGTGTTGCCCATGAGCCAGAAACGTTTGCTGGCCAGCAGGATTCCTGGCAGTAATTCAGTGGTGATTAATTAAAAGAAAACATTAGGGTAACTCCTTTGCTTCTGTATACTTTGCTCTCTGCAGGGCCACTGTGCCCCCACGCTTGCCACGATGAGTTTCAGTGCTGATGATTCATTTTGGGATGAATCAGAGGTAGAAAGCAGTGTCAGCCCTTGTATGTGTGTGTGTGTCCAGCAAGGGAAAGCCCTGCTCTGGGAGCAACTGAACATACCCAGGCTTCCCAGGCAGCTCCTGCGGGTCACTCTCTGTACATCTCTGATGGAGATCTCTAAGGTCACATGGCAAAATTATCACCCTAAATCCCAGGGATTATTAGGCCAGGTTTAAATGCCTCTTTGGTTTTTGAAACCTTCCACTGACTTGCCACATCTCTGCAGCTTGCAAAATCCCCAGATGCAAGCACAAGGTACAGCCAGCCTGGTACCCACAGCCACGGCAATGACAACTTCATGCCCCCTGCAACCAGGAGGCATTTTGGGGAGCACCAGGGCCAAGGGCCTGCCCCAGCCGTAGATGCGATGCCCTCTGTCATGAGGCCTGAGTGCGTCCCACAAGAGCAAACCTAAGGGGCTTGTGTGACCATCACCCCCTGTTCATCTAAATAAAAATCCTGCTGAAGCATCCTGCCATCATCTACATCAACTCCCAGTGTTGGCACAGTCAGTGACACCTGTGAGGAGGTGTTTGGCTGAAGTCTGCTGGCAAAACATCCTCCCTTCCCTACACATATGGGACCAATTACTTTTGCAGGTTTTTTCCTCTGTTTTTTAAGAGTCCTTATATTCCCCATAAATTTAATTAGCTGGATTTATGTGGTCACTAAACTACTTGATACAGTGATATATTCACAACAGGAAATTATTTGCCATTCTGGTGAAAATGAGCATTTCCTAGTTTTGTCAATGCAGAGAATTACATTAACAGGGAAATAATAACCAGGTGAACTGAAAGAGGGTTTGATTCATGGTAATTACTGATTATATGCAGATTACTTCATGCCTTTAATTCTTTGGTCTCCCACTGTTAGCTTGTTAAACCTCTAAAAAACAACAAAAAAAAAAGAAGAGAGCGAGCGTATGAGCATTCTGTTTGTAAGGTATATTACAGACCCTAATTTGTTGATTACAATGAAAGGAAGCAGAGCTCTGCACAGGCCGAGACTGTGATGGGAAGGAGCCGGCAGTGAGCCACATCCATCTCTGGCTGCAGCCACTTCAGTGCTGCTCCTGATCATCCAGTTCACATCCCCAAGATTGTAGCCCTCACCTGTGCTTGAAGCTGGTTTTACTGGGGCCACAGCAGGGCCTGATAAAACATCCATGAGCACAGGTGAGGCCATGTGAAGGTGGCTCCTTGCTTCTTCAGCTCACAGCCCCCCAGCCTGTCCCTTTTCTGCTTTCACCCCCATTAATTTGTGCTCAAAATGCCCCTCAAAACACTTTTTCCAAGTGCGCCAAAAAGGCTCTTGCAAACCTCCTTCAGTTTTAACTTGCACCATGCTTTAAAACATCAGAAGCTGGTTAGCAAACTACAGACTGCCTTTGACAGAAAGCTATCCAAAAATAGAGCACCACATTGCCATTTCTCAGCCACTCCAGCCTTTCCAAAACAGCTCTTCTCCTCTTATTTCCCACAGCAAACCTTCAGCAGACTCACAATCTCCACAGACAAACCAGGCCTTTTGTTCATATATATTATTCTTAGCATCGCTAAAGCGAAATTTCAGCCCTTGCTCTCTCTGTAATGGCAAGATGGGGAGCGGGGCCATGCTTTTGCTGACCTCAGCCGCCTCCTTGCTTGGCTGGGGAGTGCGGCTATCCTTATTGTGCCTGGGCAGCATGCTGACTTCATGCTGTGTTTATTCTTAAAATACATATCAACACCTTCTTAAGTGAAAAGTGGGTTGCTGGGGTTTTACATCCAAAACTATCTCCCCACATCAGAGCAGGGCCAGCGGCTGGATGCTGGTTTGCAGCTGCTCCCGTGCGTGCTGGCTGGGAGCTTCCAGCTGCCAATGCTTTATCTGAGAGATGAAAGAGAGAGAGAAGGAAAGCACTGGAATTACCAACATGAATGCCATCCCTGCCTGCCAGCACCCCCCCCCGGAGAAGGAAACTCAGAGGATTGGGGGCGAGCAGCCCCCACAGAACCCATCAAGGATGGCCTGGAGCGGCACTCGCAGCCCGTGTGAGCCCTGTCCCCATGGTGGCACGGTGCAGGGCCAGATCCAGGCTTTGGGATGGAGGATCAGCACCACCAGCACCCCCACGGGAACCTCCAGAAATGCACCCTGTGCCCTTGGTCGGTCCCAGCCATGATGGGGCCCCCAGCCTGACCATGGGGTAATGTTCTTCCTTCAGTCCACATCACCCCCTTCACTACTGGAGGTCCCCCGCCCAGCTGCCAAATCAGATCCTCAGCTGCTCCCGAGGGCCCCAGCAGCAGAAACACCCTGGCTTTGTGCCCCATTCGCTTCAACGAGCAGCCCCACTCCGTGGGATGGTGTCTTCAGATGTGGTCCCCATTTCTGCCGTAATGTCAACGGGGATGTTTTAGCCTTTGTTTTGCACAGGGAGAGCTGAAGGCAGGCAGGTGTCCCCCACCCCACCCCCCCAGCAGACTTTTATCTGCCTGTGCAGGACAGCCACCCTTTGGATTTCTGAACTTTCCCTTCTCCCTTTGCAGGTCACAAGCCTTTAGAAGAACGACATACGCCACTTTGCGCTGACCATTCAGAGCTATTCTTCCCCACATTTACCACCTTATTTCTCTGCCTGTCTTCAGTGTGAGGATACCAACTAAAATGCAATCATAATGAAATAAATACAATTAAAAGAGAGCTGCTTTCCTTTTGGCTGTTTGCTATGAGAAGACTGCTCCTTCCCTGTCTGCCTCATCGTTCCACTCACACCCACCACCAGCCAACGCCTGATCAACTGCCGCAAATTAGCTGAATGCGGATCACGGATGGTTTCCATGCCCTTCTGTGCGCAGTTTTGCTTCATCACCAAGCTGGCTGCTCCCGGGGCTGCCCATAAAAACCACTCCAGGCCGCGCTGGCTCCGGGCGGTGGTGAACCCCAAAGCCTCAGGGGCTCCCCGGGAGCCTGGCCAGGCTGCGGCCGCGGAGCGGGGCCCCTGGCCCGAGCTGGAGATGCGCATCGGGAGGTGGCAGCATTTCCCCGCCTTGCAGGGTCCGGCCCCCGGGGGGGACCGGCCGGGCCCAGCCGCCCCCCCCCCGCAGCCCCCTCCCAGCTGCCACAGAGCTCTTTGCCGGGGGAAAAGAAGCAATTGTTATTACTCTTGCTTTCAAGGCCCACACTTGGCATCTCATACCTTCTGCTTACCACTTACTTCTATTTTTAGCTCTCCCCTTTTATTTCGCTTTTTATTTACTTATTTAAGAGACGGGAAGGAGGCAAAAGAGACGGTAAATAAAGGAGGTAAAAGAGGTAGTAAATAAAAAGCAGCAAACTGCCTGCAGCAGCTGGAGCAGCATCCCTGGGTCTCATCTGAGCATTGCTGGTCACCTCAGCCCCAGCGAAGATGGGCACCGGAGAGGGCTCCCACGTCACCTGTGTCCCCCCTGGGATGCTCGCTGCAGGCCCAGGGCCCCCGCCTGCTCAAGGGGATGGGGACTGGATACTCCCAGTGGGGGCTGTGGTGCAGGTCCCCCCGGCCTCCTACTCACCTGGGGATAGGTGTGACAAGCCCCGCAGGAGTCCCGTGAGACCCGCCAAGGTGAGTGAGAAATCCCTCTCCTCTGATAATCTTGGAAAGGGAAGGCAGCACTGCTAACTCTCTGTGAGTGGCTCCGCACCATGAGTGGCACAGAGCCTGGGGATCCCTGAAAAGGGACCCACGGGGGGCTCAGGACAGCAGCCAGACCTGCACACACCCCTCCGTGCTGTCCCGGGCCTGCTGCAACGCAGGCTGGGGTGGGTGTCACAGCCCCACTGGCCCAGCCTCCTTCAACTACTGGGGAAGGCCATAAACCACAGGAAAACAGTAAAAACCATAAATCCCGGCTGGCTCCTGCAGCAAGAGCTCTGCAACACCTTTCCTTTACAGAAGGCAGCAGCCCGATGCAGGAGCGATGCCTGTCTTCTCCTCCCTGATGCAGAGCTATTGCTCTTCTGCGGGATTTAATCAGTCGGCCCACGTCCTCTCAGCTGCACAAAATGCTCCTAAAACCCAAAACATTTCTTTGCGCTCAGTGTGCCAGCTTCAGCCTCCTGCAGACCACAGCGCAGTTCAGACCCAAGGGAGCTTGAGAGCACTTTTAAAAAAGCACCACTTTGGATAACCTGAGATCTCTTTTCCAAAAGGAGCCATGGTGTTTTGAAGCCCAAGAGGTCATTCAGAAGTGCCTGTGCCATTTCTGCCAGTGGGGAATAGATGGTTCAAGAATATTTCTTCTTGTTTACAGAAAGCTACTAAGTGGAAAAACACCCAGCTCTGCTGTGGGAAGGGACACGAGCAGCCGTGCTGCTAACCCACAGCCAAGGTCCAGTGCTAGTGGTCCCTGGCCAAAGCCATCCTCAAGCACCACCAAAAAAAAGTAGAAAACAGCCTCAACTCATATTTCAAGAATCTCCTGGGACATTTCCAAAGGCCTTTGTGAAAAACTGCAATCATGGCCCTTTTTGTAAACATAGCCTAGCACAATTAATCTCTAAAATTCAGGTATAGGAAGGCAGGTGAGATCGTGCTGGCATCGTGCTGGCATTTAAATGTACAAGAGCAGCAGAGCCAGAGGCCACACCTTGACGTAAACTGGTTGTAAATTGGTGGGAGGGATGCTGGTCCCAGCAGAGCAGCAGCACATCCCTCAGGCACAGGAAGAGGCACTGGGAATTTGCCCAAGTGCTAATTGCTAAATCAACTAGACTGCCCAGAAATGGCAGAAGGCATGTGGTGTAGGATAAGTGAGCTGTTCCCTAAGGGTGCGCAGAGCACCACTCATACACAGCTATTCCTCTGCACTAAAATGGTGTTTTCGGCAGAGGCCCTTACCTGCCAGAAAGCTGTCATCTTCACCACACAGACGAGGAAACACAGGGGCGTTCGTTAAAGAAGGTTTAGCTCCTAATTGGTTGGTATCCTTTTTTATAAATACTTAAAGGTGGGGTTTCTGTCTCATTAGATTTCATTTACACCTGGCAAGTAGCATAATTGCCAGTCACGCATTTGTGAATGCGTTATGTCAGGGTGCTGCTGCGCCGGGCTTTACTGTCCTGGGTTTGAGTGAGCAGTGGGTTTTTTTGGTAGCAGGGGAGGGGGCTATAGGGTCAGCCCCCTGTGAGACTGGAGCCTCAATCCAGGACAGTATCCACCCCTTAGGAGGTAGGTAGGTTTCCTATCCCATTTCTTTGTGTCTTCTCCATGGTCGCGCAGGTGCTAACGATGGTAGAAACAACTACTGGATGGCTGGAAACATATGCTTAGAACTGAGTCAGATAACGTCACTCATTTTTGAAATAATCTCATAAACACCTGGTAGCATGGTGGTTGGCTGCCAAACAGGCTCAAACCACAACACTTACGCATCCTCACCGTGGCCTCGGGCCTGTGGTGAAGCCCCTGTGGAACTTGCTGCTGTGGACGCAGGTTTGTGGGGTGTCAGGGCGAGCCGGAGCCCTGCTGCTGGGGTGCCCTGTGCCTCTGCACTGCTCGCTGATCAGCGTCCTTCCAACCCCAGGGCTGATCCAGGAGAAGGGGCTGAGGGGAAGTGCCCACTGTCCTTCGCCCTTTTCAGTTTTCTTTTGCAGTGTTATTGGTAGTGGTGGGCTGGCGGTGCAGGCCTGGCTGGGGTTGAGGCTCCCCACGCAGCACCCCCTGACACAGCAATGGCAGCGAGCATGGCCACTCGGTGTGTCTCCAGATGGATTCGAGCAAAAATATCTAGGGCTGCCTCCTCTCACTTGAAGCCCCGAGCCCAGAGACCCCTGGTTGTAGCCCCTGGTACCTTCATGTGTGCAACTGGCCTGGCCAAACATGTCCTCTCTGATGCGAGACCAAATACCCCAAAGGAACAAGTGCTCTAACACCAGAGTCCTCACTGGCTTGGTGGTGTCCCGCATCCGAATCCCACATGTGTTTGCTGCAGTGACACTGACTGTTAGGCAGTGCCAAGTCAAGGTGAACACTTCACGTTGTCAGGCACTACATGGCAGTACTGGTCCCCAGGGCTCAGAAAGTCAGGGTGTTTTTCCAATGAGTTTCCCTCTGCTTTCCTACCCTGCATGACCCTCGAGTGTGGTTTGGGGTTACACCACCGGTGCTGTTACCGTGGGCCACGGCTGCTGCGCTGAAAGGCTGTGGTCCCGCTGGCAGACACTTTAATGTCGGCCTTTACATTTGCACGAGGATGTCAGAGTGGCTCATACCACTAGTGGAGATAAGAGCTGGTGGAGGCTGCCCGTGGGTTTTGGTCTCCGTATGCACCAGGAAACTAAAGCAGGCGCTTGGTGCGGTGCCTCTGCGCCCTGGCATCTCCTCGGGGAACAGGGGTGAGAGGGGCTGCCCAGGGAAGGCAGGTCATTGTGCTGGGGGGGCTCTGGGGAGCTCCTCCCCAGCACTGCCAGCACTCGTGGGTGCCCTGCCTGGGTTGTGGCCGACAGCTGGCGCTGGGCTTGGCCATCTCACCCACTCTGGCAGTTTGGTCCTGGGGATTTGTCAGGTCAGGCAGCACAAGCGATTCCACACAAAGCCACCTGGGGCTGACCCCTCCCCTGGGCCAGAGCCATCCCTTTCCCCAGAGGGGCTGGTGGCTGTCAGAGCTCACCTCCAAGGGCACAGCTTTGCTAGGTACCAGCTATTATGTGTAGCATACATGCACTGTGCACAGTGACACGGTGCCGCCAACATATGAGCTGTTTTAGGGTGTGCTGGATTGTTACTGTCATGTAAGTGTTTGTATTGGGGGGAGTAGCAGTGAGGAGGAAACAGGGTCCTGGCCCCCACTGAATTAGGTACAACACAGCCATATAAAAAAAAAAAAATAGTCCTGCCTGGAGTTGGCTAAAGCTGAGCTCCTAAATCCTGGTTTAAGCATGTAAATAGAGGAGCTGATGCCTGGACAAGCTGAATGCTGTCATCTTTACCGTGAGGGTGGTGAGACACTGGCACAGGTTTCCCAGAGCAGCTGTGGCTGCCCCCTCCCTGGAAGGGTTCAAGGCCAGGTTGGACGGGGCTTTGAGCTACCTGGTCAAGTGGAAGGTGTCCCTGCCCATGGCAGGGGGGTTGGAACTAGATGATTTTAAGGTCATTTCCAAGACAAACCATTCTATGATTCTATGATCTCCCAGTGATTTCAGAGGAGCATCCTGGGAAATGGTTTTTATTCTTCTGTGGAAACACTGAAAACCAGGAAAGCACAGTTTAGCTGAAAACGTTTGCAGTACTCAAGAAGACTAAAGGCTACAAATTAATTTTTGAATACCCATTTTGTCACTAGGCATGAGACATTACAAGAAACTTTCTTTTTAATCAAGTCTTTGAGGACAGGTGGGCTGCCACAGGGCCATTTCCTGAAAACATCACTCAGGTTAAAACAATGAGCATCCTACAGGCAAGCACACCAAGAAATTCCGGGACGTTTGCTCTTTGCATGCTGTACCTGTCTCCGAAAGCATGGGCAGGGCTGGGGAAGAGCAGCCTGCACACAGTGGCTCTTCCCACCCCTGGGAAGGAGAAAGAGAATGGCAGAAACAACACCAAGACCTCTCTGCATCTTAGATTCACAGGACAAGCCCCAAGCAAAGCTGCTTCTCCGTGGTGACCAGCTCACAGAGGCGCTTCCCTGCGCAGAACTGGCAGAATAGGCTATTTCACAAAAGGAAACCAGTGAGTACATGCAAATTTGGAGCCTGCTGCCCCACAAGACTGCCCCACGTGTGAGTGGGGTGGTGTTACTCCATGGTCTGTGCCCGTCCTGCCCCTTCCAGTGAGCCTGGGAAAGCGGCGGCAGGGCTGAGTGACAGCACAAGGCAGCGTGGCTTCAGCTGGGAGGCCAGCCTGCTCAGAAGTAACCATGGCTGGCAAGAATAACAGCCTCCTGAGTCCCTTTAAATGAAATAACTGTTCCCTTTCTTGTAAATGTTTTCATGCAAACAGGGTGGCCGTACCTTTATCAGCAACCGGATATTGAGGTATCAGTGCCTGTGATTTCAGCAGCTTGTTTAAGCACAGATGTTCCTTTTACGGGCTGCAATAAATCAAGCTGATGATATTGGCTAAATTACTAGTTTTCTTTTGGGTAGTTGTCTGCAGATTAGAGTTTTACTGTTGCTGATAACTGCACATATTCCTGTGTCACATACCATTCTAACAGGAACATTTTTAATAGTAAGGAAAGAACATGCTAAAGAGTTTCCCCTCCCCTTCTCCTCAAGGCAAAGCCAACACAAAGAGCCAGCCATAAAACAATATGAGAACTTATTGCTATCATGTGGTTGTACTAAATGTCTTTATTAGCCTGATGTTCACAGAAAAGTAAATGCTCTGGGAAAATATCAACAAGGGTAACATATTTTATTTGGCAGTTGACCACATGTGACTGCTATGATCTTTGCTATGACCATTTTAAAGCAGGCTCCCAGTAGCACTGCGTGTGAGCAGCGGAGAGAGTGCATTACAGATGTGCGCTGCCAAAAATGAAAGACCAGTGGGTCAAGACCATAACCCTAATCCAAAGCCTGGCCACGGAGCAGAACCGTGTACAAGGGACTCGGCCAACCTACTCATTGCTGAGGACACAGAACTTGGAGTCCTGCAGCAAACCAGTGTTGTGAATCTTGTATCCAGCTGCACCCACAGAAGAAATGTCCTTTTTGGGTAACAGCCATGTCTGCGCGGGCACTTGGTGCTGCACACTGCCCGGCCTGCCCCAGAAACAAGGGTCTCCAGGACCCCTCTCACACCATTTCCACCACCCAAGGGGCCTTCTGCCTTTTCTTGCTTCATTCAGTTCTTTCATCTCCTTGCATAGTGTGTCCATGGGATGGTTCTGGAGATCACATGTCCCTGGAAAGATGCACCCAAGTAATACTGGTTGTAACGAACTTGATCTGTAACACAGATGTTCTAAGACATATAAAGGCTTTCAGGCAAGAGCTATTTAGCGTAATGAATGAGTAGGTTTTCTGCGTGGGGGGATCAGTGCAACATGCAGCTCTATGGGCTCCAGATTCTTATTCAAACTGCGTCCTGTCAGCATCCCTCAGAGGGTCTAGAAAACCGAATTTTTGTCTTTTTTTTTAGCTAACAAAGTTTGACTAATTCAAACTCAGCAGCATGAACATCTGAACAGATTGTCTCCCTCCAGGTTTTCTACAAGGTTCTTTGTCAAAAGTTACTATAATTTAGATAAATGTTTACTGTTGCCACCAAGCCTATAGCTTTGATAAAGGCAGCTATTGATTTTGTCTGATGTGATCTATCCTGTATGAACACATGCAGCTTCTCACTCATCAACTTGTTATTGGTTACATTATTAAGTATCTATTCCCTTATTTGTTTAGCATTTATCATCTGTAGGAGTTGGTGGAGTTGTTTGGCAACTTTGGGGACAAATCTTCACGAAGGCTCTTTGCTTTACTCCAGTTTTCTCAGCAAAGCTTGGCCAAAGTTTGTCAGAGGGATAGCATTACTTCCTGCTCATTTCCACAGGTTCCCTGAATGGCCTGAGCAGAAAGGGAACTGGATGATCCCTTAAGATCAGTCCTACCCTGACCTTTCTATCAAAGCCACAAGGTCTGTCCTCTGAGGTTGCAGACGCTGACTTGTGCATGTATGCACATACACACCTACCTTAATTATGCTGTCAGACACCATTACATTACAATTACCACTAATTAAAATTAATGGCTGCGTCCTAATGACGTGGACTAGAATTTGACCCCGTTTGTTCATCCACATCATTATGATTTAATTTGCAGTCTCTGTAGTGCTATGCCAGTTGCTACAGAGCACGTACAACAGACCTGAACAACTCAAGGAGATTTTCTTCCACCCCTTTCTATTTTTGGCATCACGAGCCCCTGCTTGCTGGATAACCTTCACTCTGTCTGGCAAGTGGTCTCTGGTCAGCGGTGGTGACCAGGGGCTGGCAGTGTGCTATCAGGTTTCAGTGATTCAACAACCCTTCCCTCCCATCAGTTGTAGATAACCTGGAATAAATAATATCTCCATGGAAGTCACTTGAGGCATTTTTCCTAGACTGATATTCATTTGCCACCAGTTTCCAAACTCAGCTTTAGCTAAAGAGAAAAGATGGTTTACTCCATAAACTTTTTGCACAGCGTCTCAAAGAAAAAGAGTGCTTCAGCTTGTACCTACAGGTACAGCTGTCCTCAGATGACTTCAGTCCTTTCTCTATAACAACTTGGAGGTCAACTGGATGCAATCGTTATAGGAAATGTACCAAAGCACCTCCTATTGTGAGGGATGATTTGTAGCACTCCCTCCTTGCAATGGGCTTGCACTCAAGGAAATCCAACAAAAGAAAACTTGATTTAAAAAGGTGTGTATATATACACATGTGCAAACTCAGAGTTCAGTGCTTGATCAAGAAGATGCTGACACTCTGTAGGAAATATTTTGGGGGAAAAGCCTGTCGCATTTATTCATAAACAATTCTGCTCATACAGGTTCCTTTCTCATGTCTAAGTATTGTATGAATTGGGAGAAGAATTGCTGGCCGTAGGAGGCCAGCAAGACATAACAAATTAATCATAAAGTCTGGCCTGAGCAGAAGGTAGAGAACTGTAGCATCTGTAGTATCAGACTACCTGCTATTCAAGTACTTGCAAACAGCTAATTTAAAAAGTACATGTAACTATAACAGTGACATACTAAAATAGCGCTGGAAGAGACCTCACGAGATTATTCAACCCATCACTCTGTCTGGAGAAGGACTCATTCTCCCTGTGTTGTTCCTGGTGGATGTTTGCAACTTGCTGTGAGATTTTTCCGGTGACAGAGGTCCCCACAACCTCCCTACACAGATTGTTCCAGTGGTCTTTTATTTCTGGCAATTTTCCAGCGTCAAGCCTGACTCTTCCTTGCTGTCATTTAAATCCATCACTCATTGTTCTACAAGCCATAGATGCTGGATACACAAGATTTCCTTCCACTTTTACAGCAACTTTCACATACTGGAAGAGCTCCCCCGAGCCTTCACAAATGGTAAGGCAAAGCCACTGACCAAGCTCATGGGTTTGCTACGTGGCTAGTTACTCCCCATCCTGAATTTGCACTGCTGATTTTCCTGCTGAGTTGCTGTGTTTGCCCCAATAGACTATCTTCTTTTTTTTTAACCAGACTCTCTTTCAGATTTTATAAAATCATGTTGAACACCAGCTTGGTCCTCCAAGGTAACTGCAGCCCCTCCCAGCTGCCTGGCAGCCTGCACACTGAGTAAGTATTGTCCCTGCTCTGTCACCCAAGTCATTTATGAAAAAATTGAATCACACTTTGACTGAGATAGACACCTGTAAAACTCAGTACGTCCTTCTGCTCCAGCAGCACACCCCCAGTGATTTCTCTCATGAGAGACTTTCCAGAGAAATTTAACCCAAACCAAGCTTTTCTCCCTTGCTTATGAGATTAACTCAATGCTCTTGAGAGGTTACACAGAAGAATTAGGGTTTGTGTCAGGTTTTCTTCCTCCACTGTAGTTATGAAGGACATTTGCATAAAGCAGCTGTCACATTTTTAGAAAGAAAAAGAAACAAGATTAACTCAATGACAGAAGAAGAGGTACAAACAAGCAACAAAAAAGCTCTCGGGATCTGAAGTTTCACTGGTCATCCTGCCTACATCAGCTCCAGGTAAGACTTTAACAACTAGAACCAGAAAAATAATATAGACCATGAAGATTTCTACTGTATCTCTCTACAAAGGAATATTTTCAAAAGTTATAAACCACCCCTGGGCCACAGCATAAAGGAGCCTGCAGGAAGATGGACAACATCTATGTGATGGATGAAGTGTGCAAACAGCTGTTGAGAAAGTCAGCTTGATGAGAAACTGTGCTGAGCAATAGTTCTTCTCACTCTTTTGCTCGGAGTGGATGGACCCAGTTAACCACAGCACAGCAAGCGCATTGCAGCCAATCGATAGCCCAAAGTGCTGGAACAGCTGAGAAATTGTTGCTATGGATTTATATAGGGTTATAAATTTTAAAGTGAGGTCACCTGAGAGTAATCTTAAGAAGCAGAAACAGCAAATTCTCTTCTATGTGGAAGCAAAGAGAGGTGAGATCAGGACAGACAAAGTCTTAAACATCAAGTTAAGGCATTTGGGAATGGAGCAAAGGCAAGAATGTAAAAGCTTAGGTTGTTTAAAAGATATTTTTATTGCCTGCAGGTGATACATCCAAGGACATAAATGTGGATTTCTCAGCCTCAGTTTCTGATTATGAAAGACAGCAAATTACAGACCACGTTTGGAGCCTTCCTCAGGGGCAGCAAGACAGAGTGGGAAGGGAGGGCCCTGAGCAGCCTGGCACCACCAGCTGCCCCAGACTTGGGGTTTGTGTCACCCAGCTGGGAGAGACAAGACACCCACCTCCCCGAGGGAGCCACGGGGGGCTTGTGGTGGAGCTGGCCTGCACTCCCCATCTTTCCTGGTTTGTCCCCTCCCCTCTACCTCCTACCCGCAGCCAGGCAGCCAGGCTCACATGTCCATATTAAAAGGGAGCCACCACCACAGATACTGCTGCAGGTTAAAATTGTTTACCTCCACCAAAGGGTCTGGCCGACCCCTCTGATATGTGCAAAATCACTTCGCGGCATGTTTTTAGACCAACCTGAACACACCTGCATGTTGGCTGTGCTCTGGAAGTGGGCCTCCACTGCTCCACCCACATGAATCTGTTCTGTTCTTACCCTGGTGCCTGGAAAAAATGATCCACAGGGCACTGTGCTGCCTATCGCACCCCAAAGGCAGGTCTTGAAGATGTCCTTCAGGGAGCCCAACAGCATGGCATGCCCTTTCGGATTATCCTGGTCACACATCAGCAGGTAGTGATGAGGTGGGCTAAGCCTTTGGTGCTCACTCTGAACCCCTTAGGAGTGTAATAGACTGAGGATCCTGAAAAATACCACTTCGGTTGTGGCTTTTCATCTCTGGTGGTAGGTGACTTCCAAAAGACAGAGAGTAAACTCCACCAGCTGCTTACAGATGCTTCTGAGGAGCACTGGGAGACAGTAAGCTGCAGATCAGAGAGACCCAGTCATTTTTGTTTGCATCTCTGACAGACTGGCCCACGAATCTCACTCATTTGTAATTTTCCCAGGTGTAGCAAGACCAGAAGTGGCACAGAAGTAACACTGTCCCCCTTGGAGCAGTCCCCTCTGTGATAACATCCACCCAACTCCTCACATGTGAAACCCCTCTGAGAAGCAGTAGCACCATCTGAAAAGAGAGGAAAATGGAGACAAGTTTGAGGAAAGGCAGTTCATGCCAAGAGCAAGAAAGCCAACATTGTCACAGTGTCTTCATGGAAGAGAGAAGGAAAGGCAACCTCCAGGACAGAAATGAAGGTGAAAGGGGTGCCAGGGCAAGAAGAGACAGCAAGAGAAATAAAAAACACATATGGATGTTCCCAAAATAGGAACAGAAGACATGCATCCTACCCGTGTTTTGTGTGCAAATACCTCATTCCAGGAACAAAATGACTTTTCTGATGTTCTTTGGTAGCTCCCAAGCAAATTTCACTGCTACCTCATTTTCTCATGTCATCGTTTTCTGCTCTGCTGAGGAGGAGGATTACAAAGCACGGGTTCTCATGCAGGTGTCCAGCTCTCACCTGTTACTACATAGGGATGCTCCACAGAGTGAGATAAGACAGGTTCCATGCCTTGAACTGCACAGTGGTATGTGGTACTCATGAGAAACGGGGAGCACCCACAGCACCAAGTGCCACCAACATACTCCTCGGTTTGTGGCAGGGGTAAAATGAGAATGGGGCACCAGGGGGGCTCATGCCCTTCCCAGCACTGTCTGAGGCACCAGGGAATCAGTGGAGAGGTGGAAACAACAGCCACATAGTTTTGGCAGATAAATGAGGTAAACAACTGGTTGTGCAGAAAACCAATTCTGCTGCCTGCATGATAGAGAATCTGGACTGACATGGCCAAGTATCAGACACATTCCGCGTGTTTCTGCCTGCTCAGATAGAGTAACAAGTGCTCACTTCATACCAAGCATGGCAAGACGAAAGAGTATTATTAGGAAGCTTTTATGGATCTGACCAATACTATGGACGTGATATGATTAGGCAAAAGGTCCCAGTTTCAATGACAATGAAGCCAGAGCCAGAGCCTTTCCTAACTTCCACAGATGTCTTATGAAAGAAGAAAATCAGAGGTGTTATGATTGGCACAGTAAATGCCATGTGCTGCTAACACAGCAGTGGGTTTCAGCAGACAAGCTAGCAGCCAGGCTAATTACCTAGATAGGGCTGGGAGTGTTGTGGTGCTTCAGAGAGCCTTTATTTCCCTCAAAGGCATCTCCTGTGGAACTGATGCTGTCTGACACCACAGCAACTACAGCACAGTATGCTAATCTTCCCAATTTCATTTCAAATGAAAATAATGAGATTAGCTGTTCTTGTTCACAAATAGGCAGTATCTGATTACTCTTAGGGTTCACTATTCTAGTGTTATGAGCAAGGCCTCATCCAACAGATTGGTCTGCAAATGCCTGTCTCCCACATAATGGTCTCTGACTGCCAGGGAGCAGCTCAAATCCCTGGGAGAAAGGAGTTCATCTTCAGCAACGTCAAGCTGGGGAGCTGCTCAAAGTCTTGGGGTTATGCTTGGCACACAGATCACACTTCATCCCCAAACTCTCCCTGCAAAAGGCCTTTTGATGTGTTTATTTTGACAGCATAATTCAATCAACTTCATTATTTTCTTTAACCCAATTATAGAGCAGCAAGTGTACAGAAAGGTGGAGCCCTTAACTTATTTGTGTCACATTTTCCTTATTTGCCACTGCATGACAACATTTAAAACAGAATACATGACTGCTTGGAAAAATGATAAATGCTTTAGGAAAACCTAACTTCCTACTGATTAAGAAAAAATAGCAGTCTCAAAAGTCAGAGAGTGATACTGGGAAGCAGCAAGGTCCCCATATTTACTGATACAATAAATTTCCAACATCATAGACTTCTTTTGACAACATCTTAATATTGTCTAGAAGCATTTCTTTCTGTAAAAAGTAGCAACTAGAAGGGACAAATTATATCTGCCTGCAGGTATACAATCACATTGTCTCGCTCTGATGCAAAGGATAATGTGCCACAGAAGGTGATGATTAAAAAAAAATATTCAGTCATTCAAAGTGTGTCATAGTTCTAATTACATTTTATAGGAGACTCAACCTTTATCTAAACAATCTACATCTTGGGGAATGTTTCCAGAGCCTCTCCTGCCTTGGTTTTAAATGTAATTACTAATCAGCATGCCATCGTGTTGTCTGTGAGAAAATAAGTACTGATCCATACAAAATATGCCTTAACTCAAAAAAGACAGAAGATTCAAGCTAATTTTTTAAACCTTCTTCCAAGCTTTCCCTGAAAAACCTGTCTTTCAATTAAGCTACAAAAGGAAGCAACCAAGCAACAAGCAGGCCACTTGGAGAAACTCCTTCCCAAGAAAAACAACTTTACTTTAAACCAGTCAGGAGCTAGTCAGTGAGTAGCAGCAAAAAAGCATGAAAATATTCTCCCAGCTCAGAATTTCTTTTCTTCCCGCAGAGCCAATTTGCGTCCTTCTGACCCCATCCAGCCCCTGTTCCTGAAGCATCGCAGCCAGCCTGCCCCTGCTGTCCTCTCATCATTGAACCAAAACACCCTGTGCTAGAGAAACAAGTGTTCCTAACAGTGATGATAAACTTCCATTGCTTAAAAACCCCCTCTCTGCCAATATCCTGGGCTCAGTCCCTTCCTTTGCTGGAGCGAACTTAAGCCCATGAAAACACTGACCAATAGAGAGACAAAAAACCTGGATTGTCCTATTCTCAAACGGTGTTCCCGTTCTTTCCTACCAAACAGAGCTACATGGGAAATATGGGTGTAAGGATGCAGAGCTCCTCAATCCCCACTGAGTTTAGGGAAAAAAAGCAGCTTCCAGGCTGCTCAGGCGGTGAAAAAGCAAAGCACCCTGTGTACATGCTGCTGCCTGGCTATAAGGACACAGAGGATAAAAATGTAAAAGGGCCTATTGATTTGGTACTTGTAGGTCCAGTCAGTAAGCAGTATTGCTGAGGGGCCCACCCTTAGGAATATGGGTGCTTAAATCCCTTTCCTAATTCTGATCCCAAGCATTTAATTCTCACTTTTACGTGCTGACACATCTTTAAAAATCAGTCATTATATGGATTTTACATGCTAAGGAAAATGAGGAATCCTCTTTTCTTTCTGAGTAAATCTGGAGGGCTAGATAGATTCAGAATCAGGAGCTCAATTGACACAATACTGTTTTTTTTTTCTTGATTACAGAACTGTAACTCCTATTTACTTAGTTATAAAAAGAAATACATCTGTAGAGAGATACAGCTTGACTCAGATTAAAGTTCCCCTAACAGTTATTCAGATTTGCTTGTTCCACTCAACACCTACTGTAATGCCGGTGGGCACCAGCAACAGGCAAAAGCTGGGAACTAAAGTGCAGCCAAACATTGGCAGGTATTTTCTGAGGTATTTTTTCTCATCAGCCAGGTTCTGATGCCATGCCCAGCTGTGAGTGAGATCGAGAGCACGCTTGCGTCATGTCACACTGCTGTAGGAAACAGCACCTCCAGGAGATGCTCCAGTAACCGAAAGACCCATAACAGGGCACAGATTTCTGGAGATGTGGAGCCACGATCTGGAGCTCACATCAGCTAATACAGTAGCACAGCGGTCCATCAGTGTGGGTCACATAAAGCACATGGAAATAAAAGGAAAAAGCAACAAACACAAATAGGACGTAGTGAAGACGTTGAGGACACCTCTTGGTTACTGTAGCATTGGGACATTATAATTTTTGTTGTGGTTTTTTTTTTTTGGTTTTATTTTTTTTTTAATGGTTTTGGTCTTTTTCATGTGTTTAATGCACTGGCATCCAATTGGATGCTAGATGTTTCTGCTCTGGACCCAAACATGTATGATAGAAACACCACAGGCTCCTTTGTCTGGAAACAAATGAAAACATTTGTTTTTTAAGGAAAACAGCAAGGAGCATGGACTAACCAAGGCCCGATGTGTTCAGGCGCAGGGGGTGATAGTAGGCACAGTGCCTGGCTCCTGCTCTGGTCTTGCCTGGGTGGAGAGAAAGCTTCAGGGGAAGGTGCAAAGATGCTCTGCCCCAGCACCTTGTGTCAGGGACACAGTGGGTAGCAGGAGCTGGAAGAGGCATGTTGTCTTATAGGTGATTTCTAGGTCTGGGTTTGCAGCTAGAAGTTTAATTATGTTCAGAAGCAGGGTGAAAGGTGGGTCTGAACTATGTTTTATTCCTTCACGAGGCTGAACAGTAGGTTGGGCAGCTCGAGGGATCTGCCTGCACTTGCCATTGCCCACTCGAGGGGTCCAGGATTGATGATAACTCAAACGATGCTGCAGTGAAGAAATGTTTTTGGTCTTTTGTCCTGTGCACAGCACCAACCCTTTGCTGGAAGGGCTCACCACATTCAGTTGATGCATCCAAGGTACCTGCCTGAGGAACTGTTTCCATGTTGTGCATCATACCTTGAACCACTGTGCTCTTCCCCTAACGCAGATATTAGCACATTCGTCTTTTCTCTTGCTCTTTCTCTCCCGCCTCTTGTATTATGATACCAACAAAGTAGAATGATAAAAAAAGGATGGGAATCTGCTGGGAAACCCCGCTTCACTATTGGGCTTTGCTGTAACGCTTGGACCCTTCACAGAGGCCACACGATTGCTTCATTTCCCACTGCCATCTGTCACTTCTTTGCAGCAGACAGAGCTGGCACAAGCTGACATGTCACCACTGAACCAGTTGCCACACCTGTCATCAGTGCTGAATCAGCACATACAGCTTTCCAAGTGCCCCAGCAGTGGCTGGATTATTTCCATGCCAAGTTACTGTCATCGATAAATGAAATAACCCAACGGGGGAATTTTTTCCCTGTGAGATATTTCTGTAGGCAGAGGAAAGAGTTTAAGTATCAAGAGGGCAGTGAAAGGCATGTCTGTTTTCCACCCACGGGAGTTCTGTGTGGCACTCCTGAGCAAAGCACAGCAGCTCAGGAGCTGCTCTGTGAACTTTCAGCTGCAGCAGGTCCCAGAGAGGACTTCACTCAGTGAGGACCAGGCAGTGAGGAGACACCTCACAATTCAGAGTGTCCCCCAAACGAGCAAAGCCAGCAGGGGTTAAGGTGAGCTTCAGATGTGCTCATCCTTTGTGCAGAGCTGAACTGCGCCCTCTCAGTCTCTCCTTGCCCCACGAGTTGCATGTCTCAGTCATGAAGCAGCAAAAAGGAGAAAATACAGTTTTTTGGTTTCCCTCTTGTCTTATTTTCATTTTAAATGCCTACCGCAAAAGCTAGCTGAAGAGCTTAGGAGCAGCTGCATGATCAGAAATTATTTTTACCTCATTAAAAAAATGTATCCTTTTAAAATAAGAACAGCAAAATGGAGATTAGAGCTTCTGGTGCTTCGCCGGGTGTTGCTTAGTACCTGTGGGTCATTACCTTGATAAAAATATGTACAGACTCACTTTTCAGGTTTAAAAGTGTTTTGTCCTTTTGTTTGCTTAGCTAAATAAAGAGTTTTTGTTTGACCTGTGATTTTGAATCCAGCTGGCTTTTAAATATATGGTGACTCATACAAAACAGCCTGCAGAGTTGGTCTCGTTTCCACCGTTACTCCGCTGATTTTGGCAGAAGCCGCACAGAAAATGAAGTGGTGTGGGGGGCTTTTGGCCCAGCTCCCAACTAGGCCTTCCTCACCAGAGCTGTGCTCTTCCTCCTGTAATGGCTCTTGCCAAAATGAAGGAGCTAATCATAGAGAGAGGTGCTTCACACAAGCCAAATTGCCAGGATCTGGCCTTTCGAGGCACTGCAAATCCCATCAGATTTTCAAGTTTAGTAATAAACCATTAGTTTCTAATGAAAATTTGTGCTGAGGATGAGAACTTCCTGCCTCAACATGGTAATT
Source organism: Tyto alba (assembly GCF_018691265.1). Classification (NCBI taxonomy): domain Eukaryota; kingdom Metazoa; phylum Chordata; class Aves; order Strigiformes; family Tytonidae; genus Tyto; species Tyto alba. The sequence goes on from NW_024881316.1 coordinate 290,889, forward strand.
TTTCATAACGAGATACTGTCATTATCTTGGCTGATGTGCAATAGAGCATCACTGGTTTTAGTGGGAGCAGGCTGGGAGCTCTTTAGACCAAGACTGACAATATTTTATTTAATTCAGAATAAGCCAAATAATTTTTAAGGGTGGTAAAGCAGGAAATCTCATTTCCATTCTCAGTAAAGGCTGCATATAACATATCATTACCAGAAGTTGGGCCTGATACTCGCACTTAACTCAGTGTGTGTTTTCTCCCCTCACAGACTGCACCATTGATGTGAGAACATAAAAACCTTTGAGCACACAGGCCTGCAAGAACCAGGAAAGATCCGTGCTCACCAGTGGTAAGGGAAATTTCTATTGCAGTTCTGCAGTCTCTGTGCAAGCAAAATTGCCTGTTGACTTCTGGAAATATGAGATCAGGTACAGTACATGGCTCTCCACTGGGGCTGTGTGGGGGTCACAGCGATGCGCTGCCCAGTGACTGGCAATGGAGGCTCCAGGAATTTTTATCTTCCACAAATCATTTCATGACCAAGGTAAAAGTGCTATCGTCTCACAACAGGAGAAATCTGTGGGTCCAGATACTGCAAATGTAACACCATTTTCTCAAATAAATGTCTGCTGTTTCGATAAAAAACTCAGCAAGTAAAATATAGGACTCATGCTATACACAGTTCCTGGACTTCCTGCATCAGGAATCACAGCTCTTCTTTTTCTAAAGTAAGATGTTATTTGAGGAGACAGGAGGTTATGTAGCCTGCTTTATGTTATTCTGCTCAGGTATCCCTGCAGATCAGAATTCACTTTGGAAATGAAAGGCCGTATTTTACTGCAAGTGGGTTGATGTCAATTCTATTCTCAGGGCTAACCAAAAAACAACAAAATACTGTCTCCTCTTTTGCCTTAGTCTTTCCCAGAAACTATGAGTCAGTAAAAGCTTTCTGAAAGTGGTATATAGAAAATCCCCCCACATTTATGTTGTCCCGACAAAATGAATGGCTAAGATCATTGTAACCCAAACTTGCTTCCTAGAAGAGGGGAAGAATGCTCAGGGAAATAAATACCTTAAAAGTGTCGCATTTTTAACAAGAGGGATTCAGCTTTATTTTGTAGATGCAGTAACTCATTGGGGAAAATGCTAAACTGAAAATGTGGTCAGATAGTAAAAAAATGAAATAAAGCAAATAACATGTTGGGCTAAAAATGGAAAAGTAACTCACTTAAGTCATTTTCACTCCTGTACTAAGTGGTTTATTACTGAAGTAGGATTCTATCCATCTAAGTTTTCTATATCTAATTTTTATACAGGTTGCCACTGCATCCCTGATCCCCAGTTCGTGACAGTCAATGGAGGGACGTGGTATCAGGGGTGATCTCCAGCAAACCTCCCTAACTTCCAGATCTAAAAGTGCACATAAGAAATATCTCCTAGGGGCTTTTAGAGCCAGTACTGCTCTTCAGATCCCGCACAGCACTCCCAGGAGCCTGCCAAGATCCTACTCAGCACCCCACACCTGGGTGCAGGTTCAGTGCCGAGGTGTGAGGACCTGCATCCCGGCAGAGAGCGCTGCCTGCAAGAAACGCTCAGTAAGGGAACTGATGGCAACCCTGCCCTGTGGATTTACTGCGGTCCACGCAGAAATGACAAAGATTTATGAGACTAGAGCCTCTCAGGTGGCAAGTTTTCCAGTTTTACCAGAAAGTATTGCCATATTTCAACAGTCCAAGGCACTCGCTGGTCTTTCCTCTCAGCAGTTACTACTGTGGGTGATGCAGCATCTGTGGCTGAGTCCATGTGGGTTACTAGCGCAGGGCCAGGATGCTCCAGCCAGCAGTTTGGCCCCTGGCTTTGCAGGGGAAAAGGGCTTAGGCACCCTCTGTACCGCCTGGCCACAGGGCTGGAGGGCAGGCCTTGCCCTCTTTTATTTGCTAGCTTAGATATAGTGTATGAGATGCGGGCTTAAAAGAAGAGGAAAAAATATCATCAATTACAGTGTCACATTTGTGATTATTAGAATTTAGAAAAATAATGGGGCTAGGAGAATCCAGAATTCAGTTTGGTTTTAGTCTTTTTGTTGTTGTTTTGTTTGTTTGTTTTAAATTAGATTTCTTTATATTATAAGTGAAATGATACTTGTCTTCTTAATACTCATACTCACATAAATGCAGCATTACTGATTCACTTCAAGCTGAGGCTTGTTGGATCCTTGTGGCCCCAGCTGCTCCAACAGGCAAATGCTTGATGCATTGCCCAGTCATAAACTGGACAGCACATCAGTCCACACTTTTTTGTACGGTACTTTGCACATAAAAGTAATCTGTTTCAGTCCTCAAATACAGATTGAAATGATAGTGATAAACTATAACATAATTAGGATGTAAATGTAGCATAACTATAAATATATAAGCAGCAACACTCCTGAAATCTGCCACGTGTATTATTGCTCTAAATAAAACAGTCACTGGTGAATTTGAACCTGAGTGAAGAAGTGTTTCCAAACTCTGAACGACACTGATGTCTGATGGGCTCTTTGAAGCCACTAAACCATGGGATTATCAGAAAACTGTATATTGCTCTGAGACAGGCAGACAGCAAAGATGCACTTAAGTGATTTTTCTACAGCATGCAGCCCCAGAAAAAGGAGAGGGAGAAACAATTCAGGTTCCCCTCAGAGCTGTGGATGATAAAGTCTTAGGAAAGAAGACTGTGACTTTTTCTCTTTTCCTTTTTTTCTCCTCCAGTGCTAGACTAAAAGAGGGAAGAGTCCAATTTAGAGTCAGATTTCCCCCCACAGTTTGATAACTTTCTAATGGAGCATTATCATAAAGGGCTAACTTATAACTAGAAGATGAAAGCTACTGGAAACCTGACGAATAACAGTAATTAGCAGCCTATCTGACTAGGCTTTTTGTTTCTTTGTTTGCTGGAGAATAAAAAGGAGCGTGTGCTCTTCATTCCTCTCTCTTTGCCAGACTAAAGAAGAGAACAAACAAACAAGCAAGCAGGAAGGTGCCTTTCTTGGTGCCGTATTTCATCTCCATAGTGAATGATGATCTCTTTAGGCAGAATTACACGGGGAGCTTTCAAGAGTAAACAAGGGGACTTTGCTCAACTGGCAAATTTGCCAGGTCTCTTATTTCTAAAAGCAGCTAAACACACAGTTATAGTACATCTTACATGTTTTTATTTGTATACAAAATGTTATAATTTATCAATATTGTGCAGCAAAGTATAGACATACACAAACATACATACACACATACATACGCCATCCCCACCCCACCCCCCCCGATGCACACACACACAGAAATACAGCACAAACACAACTTTCTCTCTCTCTGCACTTCAGAAAGGCAACACTGTTTTGGCAGGTCAGCAGCTAGAAATAAGGTGCTAAAATTAAGCATTATTGGAATGTCTTCACTTTATAAATGTGATGTGTAAATTTATATACAATCACATTTTTTTTTCCCATGGAACCCAAAACTGCATACCCCGAACCACTCTCGAGAGATACACACATGTATAAAGTGCTAATACTCAAGCATTTTTCCAACGACTTCACGACGTAGTTTGAAGTTTAGAACAGGCACTGTAATAGTTCACTGGATAGATGGTCACTCGGTGCGGTACGACAGAGAGAAAAGTCACTCAGACATCGCTGGGGGACCGGGAGCGAAAGGACACTTTAGCCCGAAAGCAGCCGCAGAAGAGCACCCACATGGACCTCTGGATTTCCTGGTTTCTGTAGGCATAAATGATGGGGTTGATCATGGAGTTGTAGGTGGCAGGTAGAAGCGTGGCGTACGTGTACACGGAAGGGTAGTGGGGATCCCCCACTACACAGTAGATGGCGAAAGGCAGCCAGCTGGCTCCGAAAGTCCCGAGGATTATAGCGAGGGTAGAGACTCCTTTTTTGGTGGCGACGTAGTGTGAAGCAGTCAGAAAGTGCTGCTGGAGAGCTATCTGGTGGGCATGCCTGCAGATGATCTTGCAGATCTCGATGTAGAGATGGAGCATGATGAGGAAAATGAGAAAGAAAGAGGCGGACAGCAGCGTCACGTTGCTCTTGGTCAAAGGTCTGACGACACTGCAGGCAGCACGGTCATGGAGGCAGTTCCAGCCCAGGATGGGCAGCAGCCCCAGGCAGAGGGAGACCCCCCAGGCGCCCGCCAGCATGGTGTGGATGCAGAGCACCGTCCTCTCGGAGTAGTAGGTGAGGGCGTTGTAGAGGGAGAGGTAGCGATCGACCGTGATGGCCAGCAAGCTACTCACGGAGGCAGCGAAGGAGGCGACGAGGAAGCCCACTGTCAGCAGGCTGACTGTCTCGGAGCGGATCACGTACTGGAAAACGAAGTTGAGGATGAGGCCGAGCCCGGCCAGGAGGTCAGCCGTGGCCAGGCTGCCCACCAGCACGAACATGGGGGTGCGCAGGGCGGGCGAGTAGCAGATGATGGCCACCACCAAGGCGTTCTCGCAGGCGATGGCGGTGCCGGAGACGCAGAGCATCACGTCCCAGGGGTTGAGGGCGGCGGGCGCGGGGGGCCGCGACGACAGCTCCAGCGAGGCGCTCTCGTTGCCGCCGCCGCCGCCGCCGCCGCCGCCGCCGCCGCCGCCGCCCGGCAGCCGCGGGGCGGCCGCTCCGCTCCCGTTCAGGGCTGCCGCTGCCTCCATGGCCGCCCGGGCTGCGCGGGGGCAGAGCCGGGGCTCGGGGGCTCTGGCGCCCGAGGGTTGCAGGGCGGCGGGACTCGGGGGCTCGGCGGCTCGGCGGCGGCGGGCCGCGCATGCCGGACGGCGGGGCCGCGCCCGCCCTGTCTGTGGTGCTGAACGCGCAGAAGTTTCCCGCCGGCCCGGCCGCACCCCCCCGCGCCCCGCCCACCCCCACTCCCCGCCCCGCCGCCCGCTGAGGAGCGGGGAGTGCTGACGGGGTTGCTGAGGGGGTGCTGGGGCGGGGGGTGCTGGGGCGGGGAGCCCCGGCGGGGACGCGGGGCTGCTCCGCTGCGCTGAGGCAGGAGGGCGCTCACCGCCCCCCCCCCCCCCCCCCCCAGGCACACAGCCCTGGCCCGCCTCTGGGCGCCGGGGCACGGCCGGGGCGCAGCGCGGCCCCGCAGCCGCGGGGTTTGCGCGGGAGCGGAGGCGGAGGGAGAGGAGGTGGCTTGAGGGTGTTCTTTGCTGGGGGGGGGGGGGTGGGGGGGGTGGGGACACAACAGAGCTCTTTCAGCCCCGCTCGCCGCTCCCGCCGCTGCCGGTCTCCGCTTTGCATTAGGTCTCCCCGCTCTGGATGCCGCCCGCGGGGTGTCCGTGGGGAGCAGGCGGGAGGTCCTGTGCCCGTACGGCGCCGGCTGTAATGGCGCTGAGTCCGGCGCGGGTGCCTGAGACACCACCGGGTGTGAATGTTTCCGAAAAGCGCTCCACGTTGCTGGAAAAACGCCTGCTTCACACTTACCCTTTCCGAGCAACATACACTCCCGGGTTAACAATCTGTTTACCAGGGAAAGCATCCGTGCCTTTTCCTGAGGTCCCCCAAAATGCGAGGGTCAAACCTGAGGAGACCCGTTTGCATGGGCATAAAAAAATACCAGCTCCCTCCTTCTCTCACCCTCTGTGTCTAGCGCAATGGCCCAGCAGCAGATGTGTTTCCCCTCTAAAGCACATGAGTTGGTGAAGCAGAGGGTAACCATCCGGGCCAATAACTACCAAACCCAATATCACCCAAACGTGGGCAGCAGGTAGTTTCCATTTGCATCTTTTACTAGGACTTGAGTGGGGAACAAGCCAGAGGGGGGGGTTGTTTTTGGGGGGGGGGTGGGGGGGTGCGTGTGTGTCCCAGTGTGGGAGAGCATGTTTGTTCTGTAACTGCTGTTCAGCGTGGAAATAAAATGACCTCTTGGTTATGGGAACAGCACGCAAACCATTCAGACACAATTTTGAAAAATTCATCAGAAGAAAATGCAGTGTTGCTGAAGTGTCTTGGACAGTCCAAAGGAAGAAGGCATGTGGGCCATGCCATGGTAAAAGGTGGACACATTCAAAGGGAAAAGGGAATTAGGGTGTCAGTGTCCTGTGCATCCACGTCCTGCAGGCTAAACACCACTCCCAAGCCAAGCTGTGGATCCTGTGCATCTCTGCAAACAGCCAAAGCCATTGCTTCCCAGGATGTCCAAAATACGATTCTTAGAATCACTGCATTTGGAAGGGACCCGTGGAGCTCAGGTCCGGGGCATCTCTCTGGTCCCACGACCTGCACAGAGCAGGGACAGCATCAGCTGTGCCAGGGTTTTCCTCAGGGTCTCACTCAGCCAAGTCTGAGTGTCTCCAAGGAAGGAGATGGTACAGCCTCTCTGGGCAACCTCTGCCTGTACTTTGCCCTCAACTGTAAAGATTTTCCTCTTTTATCTAGTTGGACTTTCTTTCAGTGCAACTTGTGTCCGCAGCCCCTTGTCCTGCGTGGTGTCCCACTGCCTGTATATTCTCTCATGCCTACCCAGGCGTTACAACAGGATTTGTAACTGCAGCAAAACTGGTTCCAAGAAGGTTTAAGAAGGGTTTGCAAGTCTACATGGCTCAAGCACTTGATCATGTACCCCCGCTATAGTTCAGAAAAAGCTGCGTTGCCTTATTCCCCTCTGTCAAGTAGAGAACGGGCTGGGTACAGTCAACATTAGCTTGGATTAAGATTAAGACTGAGGCCACAAGAATTCCAGTGCAGAAATGGATGCTGCAGTGCAAGGCAAAAGAAGGTAAGGTAGATCAAAGGTAAAGTAAAATTTTGGACTTGTGCAGAGGAAATCCTCCAATCTAGCCCCCAAACAGAGGTGGCTTATTTAACATTAATTAAAATGGCTGCTACAGGATAAACTATTCCAAACATTTTTCAAAATGGGTTAAAAATGGTGCCATTCAAATTTCGCAAGTCAGGTTTACAAACATGAACCAGTTGGGCTCCACAATGAAACTGTAAGATCTGCAGTATTTTTGTGGTGTCTAGAAACATGTAATGCATCTGCTTTTCAGTAATGAAATGTGGTGTGGAAGGTCTTGGTTGTGGGTGATTTGTCACATCTTTGACCAACCTATTACCTCTGGGAAACAAGTATGTGGCAGGTCTTTTCTATAATAACATCTATATTGTGAGGCAGTGTATTCTTTATGTATTTTGGAAATACATCATTTTAAACCTCTAAGTTCTTGAATACTTTTCCTTAACTGAAACCATTGAGAGCCCATGCTATCAAGGCAGAAGGCATTTCACGTGTGGTGAAACCTTGTGAGAGCATTAGGATTGCAGAGTAAGATGTAGGAAGAGATTTTAACATATGAGCCAGTCCAGTCTCACACCCCTTGCCTGTTGTCACGTATTTTACTCAATGGAGGAATTGCTCGAGTATCATAGTGTGTCTCCGAAAGGGAGACGCCTGTGTCCAGATCGACTTCGCTCCTTGTTGTTCAGGTGTTTTCTGAGTTCTCCCAGCTCTTTAGTCCCTGCATTTCTCCAGATTTTCACCCTTTCAAGAGGAGGATGCTCGTACAGCCCATGTCAGGTTCTTACCGAGCTCAGTGAGCAGCTCTGTACATCTCCCTCATCTCCCTCACGTTACCAAGTATCAGTTGGCAGGGTTAGTGACCATCTCCGTGCTTATTAAAATGGTTTCACCTCCCTGGGAATTGTTTCTATTTCCAGAGCTAACATTAAAGGCCTTTTGTTTTCTTAGTATATCTTCTTGCATCAGTCATTCCAACAAAAGGTGAGCCATCTAGATTGCTCTTAGTTTTAACTGGTTGTGGGAAAAAGAGGATCCAAAGAATAGATAAAGCTGGCATCCAACAGCCACACTCATTTACCACAACACCATAAGGAGCAGCAGAGAGAGAAGTCTGGACTGACCTCCTGCGCTGTCGTCAAGATGTTTTTATCTAGGCTTCCTAGCTGAGGCTGGATGTGCAGATCTCATGGGAGAATATAAAAATAAAAAGCTGTGTTTCAGCGATGCATACCTAAGCACAGCATATGATATAACTCAGTAATTATCTCAGCGACTTTCTGAGAATTAAGCAGCAACAAAATTAAAAAGTTGCTGAAATAAACAATCTAAAAACACCCTGCTTGACTTCCCCATCTGTTCTGAGAGCTGAGCAGTATTGCGGTGTAATTTTAATATGTGATTACTTAATTTTGGTTAACTATGGATTATTTTGATAGTCTGTATTCTTTAATGATTAATAAGTAGGCTGAGTAAATGTTAAGTATTATTAAATGTGCTTTACATAGCGTGAGTTGGAACCAAAAAAGAAAAAAAGCACTTCAAAATTTATCTTTCCAATAACATGCTGAAAATATTGAAGAGTTCTTTTTTCTTCTGGCAACTTAAAGAAGCCTTAAAATAAAGGCAGGAGGAGGGGAAGAGAGAGCGGGATAACACAGATGGTGAGCTAACCAGTGCTGACATTTCAGAGATTTCTATGCAGCTGGCATAAAAAGATGTTTTAAACACTTAGCAATCCATTTAGGCACCTCTTCAAGTTTATCATTTTCCTGACTTGGTGAACTCAGCCTCGTCACCTGGTGTCACTGTGACTAGGTCCTTGTTAATGTTACACCCTGGATGATCCTTCAGATTCAGACAGGCATCCACCTGCAAACATGTTGTATTGCAAAACCTACTGATGACATAAACCTAAGAGGGGTTCAGGCACCATTTATAATTTCAGTCCCATCCTACACAGTCCCATTTCTCTGCCACACATTGTGTTTCCCACGTGGTCTTTGACTGCACTTCTTGTTGGAGCACTCACTGTGCCATCAGTCCCCTTTGATGAGTCTTCAGCTGCTTGGCTGCTCTGTCCCTCACGCAGATACAGTCCCAAAAGCAACCTGCATGTATCTAAAATCTATTTTACTTGCACAGTAAGGCTATATGGGACTGCATAAACACATGAACACAACTATCACATTTTTTCTAGCGTGTGCTTGGGGTGAAAATCCTGGTTTACTCTGTTGCGTTCACAAAGCTGAATTTGTCCAATGGATTTTATGGGTGCTTTGGAAGGCGGTACTGTGTCTTATGTGGTCTCTGAATCACTAGCAGAAAGTACAGGGACAGACTTCACAGAAGCAGGTGAAAATCTGCTTTAAGTAGCACAACAAATACTTATCATCAGGGATGAATTCAGACCAAACCACTGGTTGAAACCCACAGAATTTGAGCCATCATGCATTTCTTTTTCAGTGAGAAGAAAATGTAAATGCAGGGAAGTACAGAAAAGTAGACCGAAGCATAGCAAAGACTATTTTGAGCTTTCACTTCTGGCTTCCTCAGGACTTTCCAATAATTTAAAGTGAGAGTCTTCCCCCACCCCTTTGCCTTTGTGGAATGGGATTCCCACCCAGCCTCCCCTCTCCCTGCCCCATCCCACAGTTTCGGCAGCTGCCAATTCTGCCCATGGCTGACAGTGGCACGGTCCCAGGGTATGAGCCGATCTCTTCCTCCAGCTCCCACTTCAGATGGGATGAATTTTTATGCAGCTTTGACCTCTTAAGTTTAGTCAGGCAGGGACTCTCTCCCCTGAGAGACACCTCTTCTGAGTGCTCATCACTCAGAGATGTTATTTTTTTTTTTTCCTCAGCTGCTTGAGCCTTCATACAATCTTTTGATAGGGACCCAGTGATTACAAGAGCCATCTGCACATCTGCTTAGCTTCTTGACATCTGTCAGCCCACTTCCATCAGCCAGCCAGGCTAAAGCAGAGGTCCTGGCTTAGCTTCCAAAGGAATAACCTTTGCCAGCAACATTTGCATGCTAAGAGAGCTGCACTTGAGTTTGTATAGAGTTTGTCAGGAAAGGCATGGTCATTGATTAGCTTTATTAAAAAAGATAGCCTCTGGCCCACTCTGTTTATTTCTAGAGTGATGAATATACTGAAGCTAAATACACATATTTTGCAAATTTTTCTTCCTTGCCCTGATTGTTCTGTTGATGTAAAGAAAGCAGCAGCAGCAAAGGTCATTCAACATTAGATGTGTCATCAAGTCCTGTGGAACAAGGTCTTTTATTGTTTTAATTCTTTGAAACTTTTTCTAAACCTTTTTGCTCAAGTTTTTAAATGGCTTCAATGTATCCTTTAAATTGTGCAGGGGGGTTTCTGCACATCTAAGTGAGGAAGTCCTGAGTTTACCTAACCAATGTCTTTTTCCAGCATTGTAAAAATAAGATGCAAATTTATTTCACTAAAATGTTTCTGTTGTTTCACATGATCCTATAAGCTGCCGATTAGTTACAACACATGAGGGTGTAGACATATTCTTTTCATTAAAGTTAACGGTGAGTCGGAGAACAATTTTTCCAGGTACTAGAATGCAACCTAAAAATAAATTTCATTGTGGAAAAAGCACTCTGTCCATCTTCCTCTCTGAAATTGCTCTCTCAGAAATTGCAAGAAGATAGCCCTATTGTTACTCGAGCAATTTCTTTGCCTGCAGCACAGAACCAGCTCCGCCACCCAGTCTGTATAAAGGACTTGGGCAACTGCAGTAAGGTATGTGCCTCTCAAAAAAGAGGAAAAAATCTATTTCTAAGACAAGAATCCCAGTGCTGAAGGTCCCTTGAGCAGGTAGAGCTCAGAACAGAATCCTGGTGGAAAAGGGAAGAATTTCAGCCTTGACCTCCATGGAGCTGGCCAGAGGGACATGCTGGGGAAGCAGAGCTGCGCCTCTGACCGAGAAGGATCTGCACCAGAACGCTCTCCTGCGAACTGGCAGCCATGTCCTTGCTTTTAGAGACCTGAGCAAGGCTTATACATCAATTTTTTTGAAATCTAGGAGAGAATACTTTTCCAGACACAGCCCTCTAGGTGCTGACCTAGTGAACAAATCCCTGTGGAAATGGAGACAGGGGTTTAACTCCTTACTCCACATCTCCCACGGGAATAAATTAACTACATGACCTAACAAAAATTTGGGCCCAACACTGTATGGCATTAAGCAGTCACTGAATGCAATACAGAAATGTCCCCTTTGAGACAGGACCAAAATCCCCATCTTCGCTCACCCTACGAGGCTGTAGTCAGGCTTTCTTTCCTGCGCTTGCTCTGGTACATCTCCACACAGCCTCAGTGCAAAATCAACTATACTTAAGCTATCCCTGACATATGGGGTTCCATTTTGCCCTTAAAAATCCCTTAAAATTGCCCTTAAAACTCCAGTGATGGAGTTTGTCTCTCATCCCCATAGGCAATCTCTTCTAGGGCTCAACTAACTTCCCTTATTACAAGGGGGTAGCCAAGAAACACTGGATGGTTTTGGCTCACTAAACTGTAAGTAATCTTAGACATCAGAGAAGATGGCATTCTAAAAAGACACAGAAGAAAAGGAGGAATGAAGAGAAGGATAGGATCTTGTTTGTTAATGGTGAGAAAGCAGGAGAAGAGCTACTGCAGGGAGGAAGGCTGTACCTTCAGTGGCGGGGTAGAGTGTAGAGAGAAAGCAAGGTCCCTGCCTGCCAGTAGGAATGTTGTCCTGGGGTATCAGCCTGGGAATTTGGCCACAGGCACAAATTCATACATCCCAGCCAAATGTATTATATGTCAAATTAGACATTACCCAGAGGCATTAATGACTTAGGTTTAAACCGATAGCACCTACATGTACGTATCCTTATCACTATAATGTTTAGTGCTTTACATATTTTGAGTCTTCCAGATACAGATATAGTTTTATATTTCTTTACATATTAGCCTGACAACACTTAGCAAAGACATTTCTTCTAAGAGAACAAATTAAAGCAACTTCAAAACAAGCCTGTTATTGTTCAACAGCCCAGATCCCTGCCAGCAAGAAACAACTTGATTATTTAGCTGCAGCAGTAAAAGAGAACTATAAGTTCTCAGAAAACTTTCTTCTTCTTTTCTTTTTTTTTTTTTTTTTTTTTAAATGGTGGTGTCAGCTTTAATATAAAAGTAAACTGAAAGTAAAGGTGGCAAGGTTGAAGTTATTAACATCGCAGGGTGCTTATAGGGCAGAGTATAGGAGCCAGGATGGTTACATCTTCCAAGGCAGCAGGAAAGGCTGGGAAAAAATCACAGGCAAAGCAATGCTCAGGTGCTGGCAGCAAGCAAAGCCCATCACCCTCTTGCCAGAACCCAGCCTGCTCCCCTCCTCCTTGCCCCACAGGTGAGCACGAACTCGGCTTGGCAGCCCCAAAAGCAGGGACAGAGCTCAGTGGTGCGATATCCATAGGTCTGGACCCCTCCAAACAAATGCTCATGCTGATGTAGATCACAAATGAGTAGTTTTCCAGGCAGAAGGGTGATTGCTTAATCTCTGTAATCCCTGCAGAGGGTCTTGTTTCCTGAGGTGACCGTGAGAACGACATTTTAATGTATGATATCGGGTTTTCGCTATTATTTTGAAAAAACCCTACGAGATAGCAGAATGGATTTGAAACACAGTGCTAGAATATAGAGAGCTTTAAAGTCAAAATTATGGGCTGACTCACTAGCTAAAAGTTCATAAAAAAAGAGGGAGTCTGAAGAGCTGGAAGTAGCAAAGTGCTCTGGGGGAGGAATGGAAGGAGCAAAATGCAAGTTGAGCGCTGATACTTTACTAAGCTGTTGATATATGTGCTAATTGGAAGCATCCACTTTTTATCTAATCAAGGAAGTGTGTATATGTGCCATTAAAAATAAAAATCGATTGCTCCCTGCTATGACCACAAACGCAGGGGTGCACTGTGCAGAAGCTGAGCTGAGCCTTCGGTTCCTCGTCTTGGGAATCCCAGAGTAGGGGGGCAGCCACACTAAGAGACTGTTCCCCTCATGAACACCAGCATTTCAACCAGGACAAAATGCAGCAAACAGGATTTGCCACCAATAATAATGGCTTTTAGTGCCTAAAAATAGCAAGAAGGCCATTTTTAATCCAGAAAGTGCTATATTCAGCTAGAGATGATCTGATGGTAAATTACGTTCTGACAAAGAAGAGTTAATCACTGACCTCAAAATTAGCTGTTGCCTAGGTACCCCTGGCCAGGCTCTGTTGACATTTATGTTGTGCAAACAGAATGCAATACCAGCTACTCTGATGTATATTTAGGGCTTTAAAATGGCCAGTTTCCCAAAGCATAATGCAATGGCTGGGAACCTGAGTTTGACAGTGGAAATGTTCATTCCACCTGGACATCATTCAGATCATTCTGTGGGTGCTCTTGCAGATACAGTTCAAAAAATTTTGTTAAAAGCTCCAGGACCCCGCACAATATGTTTTGTTGGGGAGAAGCCATTCTGGTTAAAAGGAGATGCACAAGTAGCTCTAACAGGTAAGTATTACATGCTACAAACATAACTAATGTGGCTAGCACGGCTTCTCAGAAAACAGATCACATTACATAGCCTTTTATTTCCCTCTGTGATGGGATTAGACCCCCTCTTTTATGGGATAAATACCTCTATGCGGAAAAATACACTTCTCCAAAGCGTGTGACTCAGTACTGCGTGACATTGTGATGTAAGATATTTGCGTGGCGTGGTGTTAACAAGGCATCTGGGGTGGGGGTCAAAACTTGACTCGCTGTCAGATTGCAGCAAATAGTGCAAAGTGGGGGTAACGGGAAATCAAAGGCTCTTGTCTTCACTTTTTTCTCCTAGTGATTATTACCTTTTTCTGAATCTTCTAGTATCAACAACCCAGATAATTAGTAAAAAATCCCCAAATCCACAACTGGTAACGTTCAGGGCCAGCACAAAGATTACGGGTGTTGTAAGAAGACAAGCTACCACTCCGGAAAGATCGGGGTCCTCTGACTGAAGGATTGAGATATTCATAGCAGCCCTACAGAGGATCTGGGGGCAGTAGTGGGTGGAAAAATGACTATGAGCCAGCAATGTGCGCTTGTAGCCCAGAAAGCCAACTGTGTCCTGGGCTGCAAGAGAAGCGTGACCAGAAGGTTGAGGGAGGGGATTCTCCCCCTCTACTCCGCACTCATGAGACCCCAGCTGGAGTCCTGTGTCCAGCTCTGGGGCCCCCAGTATAAGAAAGACATGGACCCGTTAGTGCGAGTCCAGAGGACGATCATAAGGATGATCAGGGTACTGGAGCACCTCCCACATGAGGACAGGCTGAGAGAGTTGGGGTTGTTCAGCCTGGAGAAGAGAAGGCTCCAGGAAGACCTTATAGTGGCCTTCTAGTACTTAAAGGGGGGTACAGGAAAGATGGGGAGGGACTCTTTATCAGGGAGGGTAGGGATAGGATAAGGGGTAACAATTTTAAACTGAAGGAGGGTAGATTTAGGTTAGATACAAGGAAGCAATCCTTTACCATGAGGGTGGTGAGGCACTGGCCCAGGGTGCCCAGAGCAGCTGTGGCTGCCCCCTCCCTGGAAGGGTTCAAGGCCAGGTTGGACGGGGCTGGGAGCACCCTGGGCTGGTGGGAGGTGTCCCTGCCCATGGCAGGGGGGTTGGAACTGGATGATTTTTAAGGTCTTTTCCAGCCCAAACCATTCTATGATTGCAACTACAGCAGGTGCATTTCAGTTACAATTAAAGGTCAGGTGAGCCATTTGGGAATGACTCCCAGAAAGTCTCCCTGGAGAGTGCAGCCCTGTCTAGGAAACCTGTGACTCAAAGCAAGAGTTGGCAGTTGACATGGATAAACACTCTTGCATCTAAGTTTTGGATCAGAAATTGCTCTCTTAAATGGAAATCAGTAATAATTTTAAAGGTACATGATAAGCCAGGCTCTGAGGAGTGTTGAGGCATGGGTAGGATTAAATTGGATGAGTGTGGGTGTCTGCTTTTGGATGGAAGGTCCTTCCAGCTCTTGAGTTTCTTCACACCTTTCTGCAGTGCTCTGCGTTTCTGCATTAGGGCAATGGTCTTCAGACCTTGTGCAGCATCAAGGCTTCAGCTGCTTGCCTGCAAAGGATATAGCAGGTTTCTTCCCTCCAAAATAGAATCTTAAGGAATTGTTCTTCTTTACTGCACAGTTGGCTTAGTTTTTTTATTATTATAATCATTATCAAGGTGCTTTTTCACCTTCTTCTCAAGTATCTAAGATATTGGTCAGCTGTGTCCTCTGGGGTGACATAACAAATGTTTTCCTTTTCTTCCTTTTCATCCCAAAAGGTGGTCCTGACCAGCAGCTCCAGGCTGGCATAGCCTCATATCTGATTGTAAGGGACGAAGCAGTTCACATACTGGGTTCATCTTGCTTCATCAATCCCCTGCCGTTACAAGAGACCAAGGGATGTGTGGAGCTCATGGAGGCCACCACCACTTACCTCTGCTGAGGACTGAGCTCCTCAGACTGACCACGGGGTGCAACACACAGCGGAACTCAGACTGCTGGTCCCTCTTCCTCTGAAGCACTATGGAAATGAAAAAATATCCAAGCAAAACGACAGGAGCCAGAGCTTAAATGTGTCACACCTTGTTGGCCTGAGACTGACCCAGGAGTTAACTGCATTTTATGAGGTTTATGAGCAGGTAACTGCTTGTTTGCTGATTGTCTGATCGCCTGGAAGTAGCAATATGTCCAAGTTTCTCCAGCTCTGTCTCCTGTGTGCCCTCGTAATTTTGAACATTATGGTATGATCTTGGCCAGCTCACACCCTGCCTGCAACTCCACCCCAACGTAAGTCAAACAGAAACCTGGCAGAGCTGCTCTTCCATCCACAATATTGTTTCATTCACAATACTTCTTCATTCAAGCTGTTGGTTACCCTTTGAAGCATGCTCTTGGGGGGCTTACAAGGGAAGGTTCTGTGTCAGAGCCTTTACAATCTTCAGTAAGATTGTAAAGAGAGTAGTAGCAAACCCAGTGTGGTGGAACATGATTTTGAAAAGCAGGTGATGTTAAAACAAAAGCAAGAATGTTAAAACCCCTAAAAACACTGAGCCTCTTCCGAGCACACTGACTAATACCTTCTCAGCATGCCATAGTGGGGACAGGTGGAACAGGGACAACCCTTCAAAACAAAGGTGTCCCCACAGATACCCTGTAGCTGGCAGCCAGCAGAGTGGGGGGGTCGATGTACCCAGTTCCAGCTCAGGCTGCCTGCCTGGGCCAGAGGGCTGCTTGCTGGACGTGAACTGCACTGTGCTCAGAGTTGGACCAGCAATCAAAAGAGAGGAACAAAGGTCTTTCCCTTTAGAGGACTCATAATCCTGCTGTGACCATGGAAAGGAAGACAATGTCTCTGAGATGACCTGCCTATTTCAGCAAGAGGGCTATAACCTGTGCATCACAGGGATACTGCTGTATGGCCCTGCTGGTGAAGTTATGGGTATATACCGCACTCTGTGCCGCAAAGGGGTCAGGAGAAATCTGAGGTGGCTGCTGTGAATCCCTCCCAGCACCTCAGCACCTTGCGGGGTGGTGGTGGCCAGGGCAGAAGGTTACTTACCACCAGACCTTTTGGACCACGATGCCTCCAAAACGATGCCCATCGGTAAGGAACCTTTGTGTGCCTATTTGCAGTCCAGCATGGAAACACTGATTTAAGAGCACTGATAGGCCAGGAGCAAACCCCAGCTGGTGTGGAGAGGCATGACTTTGGGACCCTTAGCTGCCCTGAAAACCTCTGCTCCTGGGGTGGGTTTTGGGGATGGGATTTTTCTCGCCCACCCTGATGAATCACTGAGAGGTACTGAAAGGGGAGAGGCTGTGTACTGCCTCCTCCTGCCGTCCTGAAAGCCCACCACACATCTCCTTGGGAGCCAGCCCCAGCTGCAAGCTGGCATACCAGGTGGGCCTTGCTAATATATGATGTGAAGATTGGTTCATCTGCAACTTGAGAAAAGATTGCTAATTCCTGATTTGCACCTCTGTGCTTCAGGCACTCCAGCCCAATTTTTCCCTAGTCTGATTTGAAAAAGAGAACATGTTAGAAGATAAGTCCAAAGATCTGCTCCAATGTTGGCCTTGTCACCTAGCTCTGCTGTACATGCTTGATGCAATAGTAAGGGTGTGTTCCCAGAGCAACAGGAGGAATTAGTTTATTGATATTATGAGGCCTTATTTGTATGTGTGCACACATACACACTTGCACACTTGCATACTGTGCACACACAGGGAAAAGGAAAATGAGCAAGTCCTACTCTTCAAGAAGATCCCTGTGAGAATTCAGTCCTGTCCATGAGGTTCATCATGACCGCAAGATCCTGATTTTCACCTTGCAGCTGCAAACCCAAAAGCCGACCAACCAGCTCAAACAAATGCATCAGCACAGCCCTACATCAACGGGGCCCAACCCTGCAGCAGCACTACAGCTGGGGGTGGCAACCCCAGCAGTGGGAGGCTGGAGGACGACCCACCTCTCACCGCACACATCACGCCTGGCAGCGGGCAAAGTCCCGCTCTGTGCGTGCTGCCTGCAGACAAGTGGATTAGCAGCAGCATTTTGGTCCTGTCCCAGTTGCCTTTGCTCTGCAGGAAGATGCTGAGCTTCACAGTGTTTTGTCTACCTCATCCTAGTGATGGTGGCTTTTGGACACCCTTTGTGTCATCAAACGCAAGTCATGTTTATTGCTGTTCTGATACTCACAGTCTGTCACACATTAGCCAAATAAACTTCAGGTTTGTCAAACACCGACACTGTAGATTGAAATATCTCACAAAGAGCTATTCATTGATGCTAAGGACAACACAATTTACCCTTAAATACCATTCTCCAAATCGTTTAGTAGCTTCGGTGTCTAAACTGTGTTGTTCCGAAAACCTTGTTGTGAATTCCTCATGGGAGATAAATGATAGGAAAACCAACTACTTTGGAAGAGCTCTCCAAAAATGATGCTCACCCATTTTTCTGATGCTTAAAATGCTAATATGGTTTTGCTTGTGTTTGTCATCTAAAGGCATACAAATGTTTATTTTAAGGTGTCGAAAAGGTCAGAGTTCATCTCTAGTTAAAGACATTTTGTAGGTCATCAAAAGTAGACAACATTCTAAATTAGTCTGAATGCTCAAAGTGAAAAAAAATAATCTTAGTTATTTTATCTGAAAGTATTCCAGTACAATTTTAGGAATGAGCCACTACTGCATTCCCACACCCCCCCGTGCTGTGCTCAGCTGTTGCCCTGCTACAGGAGTGGGGGAAGATTTCAGATCTGGCTTGAAAAAAACCTGAAGCTCGTTTTCAGGCAAGCACCCCTTACTGCATTTGTAATAACCTTTTTGCTGGTTTTGAGTTCATGTGCAGTGCCAAAATCAAACAGAAGTTTTTTGTGTGTTTTTTTTCATTTGTCGGTTTGGGGGTTTTTTTGTTTGTTTGTTTTTTTGTTTGTTTGTTTGGTTGGTTGGGGTTTTTTTGTGTGTGTGGCACTGATAGATTTCTAATGATGTTTTCTTTATTGGTTGTCTCACAGTTCTCTCCAACAATACTCAGAGTTAAAACACATTTTTTTTTTTTTACCAAGTGATTTAACTGATTTAATCTCTGGTAGTTGGGATACCTACCTCTATTACATGTCTGAACATTATCAGAGGTGCTGGCCCAGTGATGTTCTCATGGGTTGCATTAGATGCCTCATTTTCTAACCACCCAAATTTGCTTTTATTCCTTTATCGTGCAACAGGAGGGACCTTTAAAAAAAATCCTGGAAGTGAACAGCTGAGCATATGGAGAGGAACACACAGTTCCTGAGCAAGGCGAGGAATATGATGCAAAGGTGACTGGCACAGGGAAACCTCTGCTTCCTTGGGGACATGAGTTTTTCCCTCCTTGGACCTCTCCAAATGCAGGAGCTGCTGCTCAGCATCTGGATGTGGAGGGACAACCAGTGCCAGAAGTGCACCCGAACACAGGGGTTTCATCCTTCTCTCATACTGCAACACTTTTGTATGTACCAGAGGAGAGGGAAGAGCGACAGGCGCTGCTGACTCTGGGGTTTTCTCCTCCCTCGCTGTGGTGGGGGGGAGCCTGTGCTGTTCTGCCCCTGATTTTCAAGGAATTGCCTGAAATTCCTGTACGGGAATGACTTGATTTCCATCCAGGCAGCAGTGAGCAGACAGACAGCAAACCCCCATGGCTAGCAGCTCCTAACAGGGAAGAGGCAGGTGGATCATAAAAATGACAACTACAGAAAGAAATCCAGTGAGTGGGATGTCAAGAGAATCTGGGGAGGGTGTCGGAGGACGCACACCCTTTGCAAGCCTCTGCCCTGGGGGCTGAGTTTTGTCACAAACAAGCTTAGGATTTTATTTGCAGGATGTAGTCTTACAGACAGAAGGAAGCACAGGGTCCTATGAGGTGGAAGTCAATTTTGCACTGAAATATATCTAGGTAGGTCCTTTCTCTGGATCACAGCCCCGTGTTAGTGCAATAGAGCCAGCATGCCTACGCCTTGCAGGGAACCTCAGGGCCCAGCAACAGCAATGATTGATGCCAAGAGAGACCTTAAATAGAGGGTGTTTAACTGAGGGACTGGACATTTCAGTGAACAGGACATGGCCTGGAAGGCTACAGTTCCTGGCTGATGGCAATAAAAAAACAAAAACCATCTCTTGGCACTGGGCTAAACGGAGGCAGACAGGGCTGGGCATTACACAGGCTGTGGCAGGCCTCCCTCCTGCAGAGCAAGCAGTCTGCACCTCTTGTGGCTCCAAGATGAGTTACAACGTGGGGTCCTGTCGGTGGAAAGTAAAAGACTGAGAAGAAAATGTGCAAGAGTGACCTCCATGCACTTATTTCACTGGGAGGATTGTAAAGGGCTCTACAGATGTGGGGTGCCCTATGGTCTTTTTAAAACCACGCTTCCCCGCAGCAGCGAGCTTCCCCCAGGCCCCAGTGGCACCAGAGCAACCCTGAGGCAAAGGCAGCCCTCCCGCTGCCTGCTCCCAGACCTCGCGTGGGTCCCCAGTGTCACCGAGCTCCCACGGATCACACATCGGCTGTTGGCAAAGTTCTACAGAAAAGCAAGCTTTGCAGCTCAAGGAATCCAGATTATTTCCGATCATTTGGGGATTGTGGGGAAGGAAGGAGAAATGTGGGGTGAATTTGAAAACTCAGGGGACTTCATAAAATAACTCTCTGCCATGTCAGTAGGGCCCCAGACAGGTATCATTGCCTTAATCATACTGTGATGCTGAGGACTGTCAATCTCTGCACCACTGAGGGTTTTGAAACCTCAAGCCCCAGACTGCAGATCACAAAGCATTAATGAATTGTTTGTTCCTGGTGAGTGGAAATAATGGCCGTATATTTTTAAAGACAGAAGCAGACATGGGATCATCAGTCTTGCAGGTCTGCACCACAAATGCCAGCTATTCAAGCAACTACAAGATGGCACAGGGAACAGAGATTTTGGGATGTACCTACCCCAGTGCAGCTTTTCAATGGGCTTTAGTCTTGCTGCATGACATGGTTGCATAGCACAGGCTGCACCAGGAGATGGGAGCTGCAAATCCTCACTCAACAGCACATGAGAAAAACGAGCCATGGCTGTTATACCCTTGTCTCGTGAGAGCAGGGAGTCAAGATGCTGAGGCAGAAAAGAATGAACCATCTTCATCAAAGAAGCTGATGTAAATTTGCCTTTATTTTGTTTGCTTCGCCAACCTGCTGTTTTCTCTTTTGTCCTGTCTAAAATGAGATTTCATACTTGGAATTCATCCATGCTCCAAAAATATCCGGATACAGAAAGACACTGGATGAGCCACCAAAAATCCAAGCTGAAGAATTTAAGAATACATTTTAATTAGAGTTAGCATTAATTTAATGCTACCTAATGTCTTTAATTACACAGTCATTTATTTTTGGCACCAAATTACAACAAAATATAATTTATTTTGGAGTACTTGACTGTTAGCATATGCAAGATTCAAAAGGGAGACGTAATTATAATTTCCCAAACAATTAATTTGCTGGACATCAAGAACTGAGGATGTCAGTGCTCAGAAATGAACTCGGTTCCTGATGAATATGAAGCAGCATGCAGTGAAAAGGTAAAGCTGCTGAGTTTCAAAAAGCTGTTTGCAGGTCATTTTTAAAAAACAGCTGGTCATGCCTATTTCCAAAAATCTACTTTTGAACCTGATGGCTTAGCAAATAATCATTTCATATCAGATATCCCTTTCAAAGCCTTAACGCTAGAATATGCAGTGCTGATATGGCTGAATATAAGCACTTAAATAAAGGTTATTATTTCCAGGTCTGTGAAAAAAAAAATGCAATAGGGCAGCTGTGTTCAAAAGATGCTGAATAAACTTATTAAATGCTGATTCTGGTCATCTGTTCCCCTCTATTATATTGCTGCAAGCCCATGAATCGCTTCTTGCTCCAGTGGTGTTGACAGCACCTTCAGGGGCAACCATGCCTCATTTCCAGGGATGCCAGTGCACCCCCCCTACTCTGCTTGTAGTACCAGGATAATGCTTTAAGCACCTGGTTTCAAAATCCATTCACATAGTTCGAGAACTTGGAGAGATCAGACTTTTGTGGTCTAGTCCCTCACTTTAATGCAGGTGAAACTTTGATCCATTGCTTGATCCCCTGTTAGGAAAAAGAAAAAAAAAAAAAAAAAAAAAAGTCCTGATATTGTCCTTTTTGTATTTGCTGCAGTCAGGTGCAGCTGCGGAAGGTTTTTTTGATGCTTCTGTTGTTTCAAGCTATTGCTATACATTGTACATTGCATTAAAAACCTTTGAGGTCTGCACATGGTGGTGCTCTCGTCTCTTTATCTGGGAAATCACCCCCAGAAATACATGCATGGTGTGAAGGGAACCTAACTCATGCCAAGCACAGCTGCTGTGTGGCCTGGACATTTCTTCTGATGGCCAAATAATCAATTACCCTTCTTCCATCTAAACAAGATTCAAGGGAGGGGATGAAGAAAAAAGATATGCCCTCTGGCCCGGCTGTCAGGCCTGTAGTCTGGATCTTCGGAGTTCAGGTGGATTCTGGACTTCTCTGTAGCCATCTTCAAATTACTTTCAGTCAGTTCATATCATAACTCTTAACCTACCCTATGAATAATCTATGAGTATATACACTGCTTTTAGTCATGGCCACAGTCTGCTAAATATATGCCAAAGAGCAGCCTATGCCATTGAAATCAATATAATTGCTAGGACATAAATATGGTTGGAGGAGGATAAAGGTGATAGAAGTCTCCCTTCAAGATGTTCCCATTGCCTGTTGGTTGGTTTGATTTCATTCTCTCCCCTCCCTTGTAATGTTTTAAATAGTTATGACTGAAGGACACCGCTGAACCCCTTCCCTCCCAACGCCGTGCCTGGCAGAGAGGAGAGGGAGAGAGCTCAGCCTAGCAGGCTGCCAAGTGCTCTGGCCCTCCATCAGCAAAGCACTTAAGCACATGCTTGTTTGTAAGTATTTAAGCAGCACCACTGACAGAAAGCCCATAGTACAGAGTGCTCAGGTTCCTAATCAAGGCTAAACGACATGTGTGAGATCTTAAAATGCTGGTTTTTTGCTTCCCAGCAATGATGCAAGAATTGCCCAAATGAACAAACAAAACCATGCTATTGAAAGGCTGCCCATCTGGCTTCTCTCCTAGGTGTGCTAAGGCAAACAGCAAGGCTTATCTAGGTCAGGTTATAATTATAAAAATATAAAAACTCCTATTATTCTATTATTCTATTATTCTATTATTCTATTCTTTCTATTCTATTCTATTCTATTCTATTCTATTCTATTCTATTCTATTCTATTCTATTCTATTCTATTCTATTCTATTCTATTCTACTCTGTTCTATTCTATTCTATCCTATCCTATCCTACCCTATCCTATCCTATCCTACCCTATCCTATCCTATCCTATCCTATCCTATCCTATCTTATCCTATCCTATCCTATCCTATCCTATCCTATCCTATCCTATCCTATATATAAAGTGTGGACCTTGTCTTCCTTATAGCAGACAATAACATACATCAAAGAAACATCATGAAAAAAACAGCAGCTCCAAGTTTCTTGCTGGCCTGACATGAAAATTTTCAGCCCAAACAGTAAAGTTCAGCAAAAGCGTAGCAACCAAAACCAGGATTCTGGAAATGGTCAGGGAAGTGTAGTGGATGTCACTGCTGCTTATGCTGCCACTGAGAAGAAAAGCTGGAAACACAACCACAGTCTGAGATGCACATGCCTCCAAGTGTTTCATAAATGTGCACAATTCCTGGGATACATTTCAGAGGAAAATGCATAGGGGCTGTGATGGGTTGCATACTCTGGTAATTATTGTGCCTATGTGCACCATGTAAGATGTATGATGGATAACGTGTCACAGATTCTGCAGGATAAACACACTAAATTAGGCACATTTTCAGCTCAAAATAAGTGAATGGTAAGCCAAACCACTCAAAATTTAAACCAAATGCAAGTCAGGGCTTTCCTATTGAGTAATCTTTAAAATAAATGTAATTTCTGTCATCAACTCTTGATGATTCATCCTTAATCTGGACTATTTAATCCTGGGTTTTACTGACATTTTCCACAGTGTCTTTTGTCTGGTTGTGGCTAGGTCAACAATGCCTGTATTCCTTGAAACTATATGTTAAACTATTGACCAGACCCTATCTTCTCTGTGATTTTGAAGTCCCTAGAAGTCAATTTATCTAAGCACACCAGACTTCAGTGGTAATGCAACTAAGTCCAGTTCAGAAAAATATAACCTCTCTTTTCCTGAAGTTTGTGGTTTTTTCTCAGATCAATGTATGGTTTATTGAACTCTCTGCTTCGAGAGCAAGTTAAGATCCTTATTGCTTAAGCAGAAAGTTATTTATTTCATGCCCAACAAGACTGAACCTCAATGCATTCAACTCAAAAAATACAGTGTTCCTGTAGTGTTATAGTTAATGGTTGGGTGGGAAGAAATCAGAAATTTCTCTTGCAAATCCATCATGGAATCTGCATCAATCTAAACTCACAAATCATCAGCAATGGCCACCTAAACCTAAACCACCTAACCGTGAACAAGAGACGACGCTACTGGTCTCCTTTCTCTGTGCCCTCTTAGAGCACAGATACATCAGTGTGCCCCAACATCTGCCTGCCCTGCCAGCACGCCCAGGGGTGGGATATGCAAGGGGCTGACATCACTTGAGATGTAGAGAACAGCAGGGAGATGTTAGGACAAAAGAGTGTCAATATGGGAGTGACAACAAGTGGATCGTTAAGACCAGGCAGAGGAGAGGAAGTTGTGGTGAAAAGAGGATGGGGAGAATGATTACACCACATTCCCACCAAAGCCTGATATAAACACAGGATTCCCCAGATTTGGTGCTCCTGTGTCAGAGGATATCAGGGCAACATCTTTTTCACGCTCTTCTTGTGGTTAGTTGGTGCAGAAGGTCACAGCTGACATCATTGTTGGTTGCTATGCAGTCTGAAGTGGTAAGGGCTAAAGCCATGAATCTGCTGACTCAATTCTGGCCATGGACCACCTGAACAGCGTGTCAAAATTGCACTGAGAGTCAACAAAATTGTTAATTGAGGGAGAACATGAGCAAAAGCACAGAATAAGGACTGTTTGCAGGAGCAGCAGCAGATGGGACTTTGGCCCACATATAGGTCCGTGGTACACCACACACCTCCTGGCACTTGCAGGTCCCTAAACAGTAACCCAAGGCATGCAGATGTCAACCTCCTTACAAATTAGACCCCTACCATACACAGAGTATTTCACAGAGTGGGCAGTAAGCTGGGGTTTCTGGATGGCCAGGAACACTGTAAAATGTTGTTTATTTCACAATAAAATGCTGCTTATCTCAACCAGCATTGTTACAGGCTTGATGCTGTGCTACATCATGAAAGGCAGCTTCTAGAGAGATGCTTTTCTAGAGTGTGCATAGAGCAGCATCCATGTTTAATACCAAGACACATTCCTTATTTATTTTTCTAGATCACTTGCAGCCTCTTTGTATAAGCACTTACAGAGATTCCTTCTTTTCCATGTGCCAAAACACTATTTAAAAATGTGGAAACTGATACAAAGCAATTTTATCCATCTCTGCAAATCAGCCAGCATGAGCACTGGGAACCAGGGAGAAGATCCTCAAGTCCTACTCCAGAACCATTGCTGGACCACACTGTGCCCAACAGGAATCACGGCTCAATAAAACTGACATTAGAGTCTCCATGTTGCCTATTGGCACTAAAATAAAATATTGGCTGAATGTCTAAGACATGCCAGAACACTTATCATATCAATACATATGCAATGGTGCAGGCTTCGTTTCATGTTCTGTGAAATGCAACGCCTGCAGACACGTCACTGGGACTCTGGGCAATTGCTTTTGCTTCCCCTGGTTCCCACACTGGCTTTCTTCCCTATCTCCATCCCCACCTAGAAATGGTGGCACGGTTACCTAGCCAGCATGCTCTGCCAGTGGATGAACATAGCAAAGAAATTGTTTCCAAATGGTGAGGTAGGAAGAGAAGAAGAATAAGGTGGGAAAGCAAAGTGTGCAGAAAGCAATTATCGGAGACCCGGGAGTCTGGCCAGGGAAGAGTCCACTTCTTTTACAAGACCTTTCTGGGGGAAATTGATTTGGTTGGTTGTATTTTCTATAGTAAGTAAATGAAAGACAGAATCCGCAACGTATTCTTTCAGTTATTCTTGCCTGACATAGGACAAAATATCAATGCTTTTACAGCCAACAAAAGACGTTTATAGTAGGGGGGATCTTCAGGATGTCACTGGAATGATGTCTCTGATTAAACCATAAAATCGCTGCTGTTAAATATGGTGCTTCTGAACAATGTGAGGAAAATACTACCTGTGTACAGGATGACATCATTCTACCCATATACCACAGGTTTTAGAAGGTTTTTATGCTCACATTTTAGGGCTGATACTGTCTGAACTCAAAGCAGTATTCCCACACAGATCCCTACAAGAAACACATGGCTCTAGATATCAATGTCCTTAAAAATCAGTTCTTATTGATGAAGCAGAGACAAAGCTATGTGCACGCTTTTCTTCTACCATCCTGTTTCCAGAGTTGAAAATCCACCATAGTCTTTGTAGATGAAGCAACAAGCACCTCCCTTCATGTTGGTGTCTTGAAATGAAGGGTGTTTTGCCAAACTCAAGTGACACCAACAGCTTTTAGGCATTCTAAAGCAAGTAGCAAATCTCCCCAAACCCCTTAATGTTATTGGAAGGCTATCTGAGATGGAGCCCATGGAGCGTGGCATGCTACCATGAATAAAGCACTGCAAAGGAGAGGAGAGAAAAGGGAGTGAGAGAGTGACAAAGAGAGTATGAGTGCGCGGAAGCTTACCGGCCATTTTGGCAAAAAGCAGACTGTCAGCAAAGAGGATATTTATAGTCTTGAAGTTAGGACTCAAAGAGCAAGGGCCTGCCATGAGTCTGAGCCATGGCCCCTTGAAGCAGGGTAAGGTGGAGAATACAAAACCCTGGAACCAGTTCCCACCATAGATGAGAACTGGAGACCTCCTACTTGTGCTCCTGACCATACAGTTATTGAGTTACAAACAGGTCAATGTGCAAAATGATCCTATGCTGAGTGCAAATGTATGCTCTAAAATCACAGCACTTACAAGAAAATCATTGGCAAATCTCTTTATTTTTTGACAGTAAAAAGAAAGGAACTGGGAAATAGAGAAATATTCATTACATCCAAATACCAAAGCACGTTCATTTCTTTATAGGGGTTCTTGTGATTGCTCCATAATTAGAAGCTGAAAAGCATCTTATGCTTATGAAGAATGCATGTGTATCCTTCCCAGAGTCATAACACTTACACCAAGGATAAACATTTTTTGGAGGTTTTACAGGCTGATCTAATAATCAGCTCAAGTTAAACAGTTCTTTTGAGAAAATTCATACTGTACCAAACAGTCTGTAGTACTGACGGTGTTTTAATGATATTTTTATTTTGTACTGGAAAACTTACTCTCTATCGAGAAATAAAACTGTTCCACCTCAGGGGATTCTGTGGAAAAAAACAATGCTCTTTCAAAACATCTCCAGCCTCCCGCTGTGATCGAAACACAAGCCAGCCCGAGCTAGCCCATCTCCGTTGCCTGTGCCCGTGTGTTGACATACAGCCATGAAGAGACCCAGCGATGCTCAGTTTGAAACACATTCATGCAGCTGAGAAGACAGGTGGGACCTGGAAATGTTTTCCGTCTTCTGCAGGAGCCGACAAGCAGGCCCACCTGAGCGTGCACGGGGGTGACGAGCTGTCGGCGATTTCAGGTGGCTGTAGGAGAGAGCTGAGGCAATTGCAAGAGATGAGTCTTTGATTCATCTAGTGGGAAAAGAGACATTTTGTGTTTGTGTCTTCTCAAGCTTTTTCTGAATAGCCTTACGAGGGTGTGATGACGTGTCCTTAGAAGGGTATGTCGGGACTGCACCCTCAGCACTTGGGCCATGCTGCAATTCCAGTCAGTGACAACCTGTTGAGATCACGGAAAGGCTGTAAGCTGGCTTCATGAACTGCAGCCTCTCTTTCTACAGGCACAGCTAATTGCCAAATCACTGACCTGCTGCTGAGGAAAAGAAAAAATTAAACAGAAGGAAAATATTAGGGGATATAAACAGAGACGTCTAGTTGCAAGCCAGCCCAAATCTGCAGTCCAGAAACAACAATGAAGAGGCAGACTAATGCCTAGAGGAAGAACTAGCAAGAAACACATCCTTGGCTAAACTTCCCAGATTCACATCTGCAACTACAGAGCTGGAAAGGTGAAGGGCAATTTTTGTGATTGCCCAGAGAAGGAATCGTGGCCCTGTGCTCAGACCCATAATGCTTGAGATGCGCAGAAGGATTTATAAAATCAGCAATGGCAGAGATATTTAGAATAAAAACAGGCAAAAAAGATATCTGTAAGTTAGAAGTTGTAAGAAAAAAAAAAAATGTAAAGGATCCATCTGGAAAACAACTAAACCAATGCAGTATTTCTGCTACCACAATTTGCTCTGCGGATGACATTTAATAAAAGGGAGCATGGAGGAGATGAGTGGTGATGATTAAAACAGACCAGCAGATACGTACAGTATTGAACATCTGAAAGCAGGATACATCAGGTAGATAAGAGGTCAGGTAGCATTTATATAGCAGATAAGTGAAGATACCCAATTGTGACCAGCTACTTCTGACCAAAACTGCAGGTAGTCTCATCTTCAGTCTGCGGACAGTGCAAACTAACACTATCCAAACCCAGCCTTTGAAGAAAAAACATTTGATGGGTCTGCAGACTCTCTAATGGTATAAATGTTACTGGAAAAGCCATTCCATAACATAATGTTCATCAGAGATCCAAGTCAAGGCAGCAGATGGAGAACATGCTGGCAGCAGGCAGACGAGAAGCAGAGCTAACCTTTGTGAGTTCCAGGGGAGTTCCAGGGGAGAGCTGGTCCCTGGATGAGGCTCCTGATGTGGGTAGAGAGGTGACCACAATCCGTCAGCGATGGAGACACAGACAAGTCCTGGTTTGGTCAAAGCCACTGATGATTGACAAGATCTGCTGACCCTGAATGGCCCATTCTCTGCCCTGGCTGGTGATAGATCAGAAGTCCCATCTACTCCTGACAGCGTGGGGTAGCTCTGAAGTGGCATATGCCCTTATTTTAGAGAAGCATTGTACCAAAAGTGTACCTACCTGTGTCTAGAGTGGTTGAGACAGAGGTCAAACCCATTAAATCATTTTGTAAGGGACCCGTTGATGACTATAATGTTATAGTTCTGGTGACTTATCTCACAGCTCTGCCAGGTTTTATAAAGGCTACCAAGGGACTCACTCAATTTTAGTTTTTTAATGCGGTTGTCTTGGCTGAGCTAGTTGTGTAGGTTCCTCCGAGGTGGCACAATAGGGAGAAATAAGCACCTGCAGAGAGGTAACTCATCCTACCCTAAGACATGTGAGCTGACTCCCCTCTGGAAGCCCTCCTCTCTGTTTACACGCTACCTGGCATTGATGCCCCTGCCATCAGGTAAGATGGGCTTCAATCAGCTGGTCCTACAGACCAACCTACACCTCCAGAAAGCTACTCTACTAGTTTCATGAAACACCCAGCAAGACATGCTTGCTAGGTTAAAATCTGATCACCTATGAAGTGTGTCTGCTACACAGCCCCCTCTCCTATGACACCCCTGAAGCAGAGAGCAGAGCAGATGAGCCTGAGGCCTCGGTGAGAGCCCTGTACCACACTGCTTGGTTACACCAGCGTGTCCCGAGGCCATCGCACAGGCCCAGCAGGAGACACTTGTTAATGAGACCGCTGGTACACTGAGAATGACAAAAGTGACCTTTGGAAATTCAAATTAGGCTTGGCACATGTATCTTCCAAATGACTGCCGTGACTGCCATCAGGGTTCATGCGGACACGGGGTAAGCCTCAACTGCAGGCTTGCTGCTTGTTTTACACGTGCTGTGACCCAGCCTCCTCCCCACCACGGCAGCACAAACCCTTTGCTCCACGTGTCCCTGTGCGTGTTGGACCCATGCTCACACACTCAGCTGGGGCTCTGAGACACGGTGTGCTCCAGCTTTGTAATGTCAACCTACCCATTTGCCTGACAACGTGAAAGCAAACGAGGTGCGTGTGCCCAGGCTCATGCACAGCTCTTCTGCAGATCCTAGCAACAAAATTACGGCCTCCCCACCAATCTACTCTTCCCTGTACATCAGCTTGGTTGTTCAAATACACTTCACTGAGGTTCAACCCTCTATTTTCACACAGGCAACTCTTCCCTTATTTGCCTTTTTCCTTTCCCCCTCGCCTCATTTAGATGCATGCTAGGTCTTGCTCACCCCTGCTATTAAGTCTGCTGTAAGGGACTGTGATTTATGGGGGGAGATGGGAGCGCAAAAGGAAAAACACCTAAAAAGATCACTTAGGCCATGCTATGGAAAGGTTATGAGAGTTTTGGGGAAAAAGGATTCTCTATCAGATGACAGGTCTAACTCCTCCTTAAAAGCCTGACTTTGTTAGGAGAGGTTTCACTGAGTTGTCCCTCTCTTGCTGCACAGGGAGTTTGTGATCCTATAAAATGCCCTTGTAAGCTGTAGAAGAGGAAACCAAAATATCCCCAAATAGAGGGCAAAGCCTTAAGCCTGGCATCAGGCTTCATAGCCTGGACTTCTGAGCATCTGAGACTATTATCCAATAGTTTGACCAGGGAAAAACCTGGGAAGAGAGTGGACCAGAATATTTATTGTTATTATAGAAGAAGTTACTAGAGGAGTTCTGGGCTGTGGAGAATGTCTGCATGCAATGAGATGGGTTTAAGTTTGACTGCAAGTTGAAATCTTACCATTTTGCTTAGTTTCTCCTTTCCTTTTCCCTTCCTCCTGACATGATCCACACTGTATTTCCAGGGAAGTATGTGGAAAATAAAACAAATTAAGAAAAATTAAAATGACTCATTGATGGCAATTCTGAATACATCACTAATAAAACAAGCAAGACAAAGTATTAGCAATACAGACTAGACAAAAAAAACGTGCACATACTGCTCTCTCAGCACCTTTGTCATCCTGTTAGAATAACACTGAGTCAGGTTTTTACCACAATTAAATTACTGTATTGGGCCACCTTATGCTTGAATTATTGTATTGGGCTCACCTGAAAATCCCAGGAAAAGTGGAAAGAGCCTTTATGGGACTTCAGATACCATCCGCTCATAGGCTGGTGAAAAAAAGAAGCAGGTCTGCTGTTAGAAACCTGCATGTCCATGTCCAGCATCCTGACAGTGCCCATTTAAGCTTTCTCCCATTCTGGCCTGACGATGCTTGAGTTTTTCAGTTGTTGGTGGTGCTGTTTTGTTTTTGGTTTTGTTTTTGAATTATGCAGAAAAAAATGCAAGATGGGCAAATCTTCACCAGATGCTTCAACATCTGCTCAGTCAGTAAACAATAACATACTGGGATAGTTGGGATTCAACAGTATTCAATGATGATCACCGTATCTGCTGGGGTGGGTCGGTGTTATGTACCTGTAGTCCAACCAACTGCTATATACCTGGCAATTGGGACAGTACCCTTCAAACCCTGCACAGTCACACTACTTTCTATAGGCACCATCAGTGGCTTCAATGCAATTTAGGAACTCTGTTCTCTCAGAGTTAACTATTATTGAGGCAGAAAAGCCCCAAATTAAATATGCAGCTAGTGATTCATAAATACTAATTCTGTGTCCTGGATTGAGTGAGTGGTGGAGTTTTTTGGTGGCAGGGGAGGGAGCTATCGGGGTGGCCCCCTGTGAGAAGCTTCTCGAAGCTCCCCCACCTCCATGTCAGCTCCACGTCTGTTTGGGAAATTGAGCCAATCGGCTGCGCCTCTGCGATAACGTATTTAAGAAGGGACGTGGTGACGGGCAGGGGGACTTGTGAGGAGGAGTTGCTGCAGCTGCGTGAACACCAAGGTCAGTGGAGGAACGGAGGAAGAAAGGAGGGGGGAGGTGTGCTGGAGCAGAGACCCCCCTGTATCCTGTGGTGAGATGGCAGGGTAGCCCCCCTGCCACCCATGAAGATCTACGGTGGAGCAGACATTGATTTACGGCCTGTTGCTCCTGCCCAGATGATCAAGGTTCTGTGCCCGAAGAAGGCCGGGGTCTCGTGGAAAAAGGCAGCCCCGCTGCTGTAATTCAGCGCTGGGAGGATTGCAGCATGCGGGGGAGTCCCACGCCGGAGCAGCTCGGGAAGGGCTGCAGCCGTGGGAGGGAATCCAGTCGGAGGAAGTTAGTGACCCATGATGGAGCAATGTGGGGAACGCTGCGGCCCATGGAATTCATGGCAGAGAAAGTTTGTGGAGGACTGTCTCCTGTGAGAGGGGGCACACGCTGGAGCAGGAGGAACAAGTTCCAGACACTCCCCTCACTGAAGAGGAAGAAAGTGGCAGCGCTGCCTGCACCCCCCATTCCCTGCCCCTGCGCCACTGGGGGAGGAGGTAGAGATATCGGGAGCAGAGCTGAGCCCGGGAAGAAGGGAGGGGTGGGGGGAAGGTGTTCTCAAGATGTGGCAATGCTTCTCACTGTCCTACTCTGTTATGTGTTGTTAGTGTCTGTAATAAATGTATGTTCTTTTTTTTTTCTTCCCCTAACGAGTCTGCCTTTTGCTCGTGATCATAAAAGGGGGATTTTCCCCCATCCCAGTCCTATCTCGAACCCCAAGCCTGGCTCTCTGTCCCTTCTCGTTGCCAGAGGGGAAGGGAGAGAGAGGTGCTGCATTGTGGTTGACTGCCAATCAGGCCCAAACCACAACATTCTGAATGCATCTTGCTGGATACTGATTTTTAATGTATTTTACTGGATCTTCCAGCAAAAGCCCACTGTCTGAATTATTCAGGATTTGCAGTATAAAATGGCTGTATGTTTGGAGAATATTTGAACTTCAGTGGTTTTGAGCACCCGCACTTCTGCAAAAATAACTACATCTAGATGCCAGAATTTTGAGGGAAACATTTGCAGTAGATGTAAGATAGTGCCACCTCTGTGAACCTGCCATGACATGAGCTCATAACAGCGTCATCTGTCACCTTTAGGGTGTGTGTTAGTGCTGGAGGGTGTGGGCAGGTGATGACCGGGTTCTACTTCACACAGGAAGGTCTGTGTCACAGAAAAAATGGCTCCTGATACAGAGTTAAAGTAATGTGCTGCTTATTTTAAGCCAAATGAATAACACAGCATGTAAACTGCCTTTTCTTATATCTTAGAGACATTTTAACCCTGTTCAATCAAGATATCTGAGGTATAATAACACGTGCTTTAGGGAATGGATGCAGGTAAATATTTTCTAAAAGCACTCAGATGAAAGTCATCAGAGGCTGATTTTAAGCACATGAAGCTGCTTTTCAGTGTGGGCTTTTATTCACAGAAGTCAACCCATCTTTTTGTCTGCTATACTCACACAAGTGTGCCACCCATCCTCCCAAAGCTGACAAAACAAACAAAATGCTGAGTATATTCCTGGATTAAGAGAGTGGGTATAATTAAGAGGTAACTTAATGGGTATCCGCTATTTTGATCCTTTGAAAAACAGTGGATCCTCCCCTGTGTGACCAGCACAACCAGAAGGGCCGTCGTGTTCTGCAGGTTCGCAGGGGCTCCCCCGTGGGAGCTGTCCTCTCCTCGTACCCGGGGTGGAGCAGCCCTGCGGGAGTGGAGCCCACGCTCAAGCCTAACCCACAGGCAATGAATGCCGGTTTTAGCGTGGGTAACTGCCACAGGAGGCAGCGATGTGAATCTGAGTGTCAGAGTCCACTGTCAGTGTCGAGCAAGAGGCACTGGGAGGGAACAGAGACATCAGAACTGAAAGGATAAAAACCCCTAAGGGATCTGAGCCAGGCTTATCACTGCAGAATCTCTCCCTGGACATGCCAGTGAATCTTGACACGTACCAACACTGGCTCATTCAAACGGGCTGGATCCACTTTCTTTGGAGTACAAGCCAAAAAAAAATGCTTCCCTCATCTTTGGAGAAATCCACGCAGTAGGGTGCAGAGTGCTGCTACAGCGGGACCAGAGGCAAGCAGGGAGGAACACTTTAAATGCTCTCCTACTTTCTTAATCAGAACAGCACTTGACTTTCTCTAGTGGGAAAGATTTTAAGCGACGTCTACAATTTGTTCAAGCGCTAACATCCTGTACCCAGGCAGAGCACTCCTCAAGAATCTGTTACCAAGCCACAGAGAACCCAAGAGAGACAATCCACGTGTCTGTCACCACCCCAGGAGGTAGGAAATCAGGCAGGGCAGTTGATGGCACAGCCTGTGTTTTTAAAAGGAGGGAGATGGATTGCTGAAGAGAGCATTAAGGTTTTTCAATAAAAGGATTAAATTTTACAGTTTTCCTTCAAGTGAAAGCTCCAAAAGGGTATGGATATAGCGGGCAATCTGCAATTTGTGTCACAGTTCTGGGAAACAGAAAGGTTTCTGAACCACAGGTGGTGAGGAAGAAAGAGGGAGGGAAATCAAACAAACTACCAAAAAAATCAGAAGAAAAAAAGACGGGAAATAGGACAACAAAAGAAAACCCTTACAAAAAAAAATAGAAAGACTACCTGAGCTGCCAGGGAATACAAAATAACAGTGGTCTCCCAAGGCCTGGGTTTTTTGAGAGGATTTGGAGGCTGCAGTGTACACACTGTCTTGTACATGCTACATGCTAAAAATGGGAAGACCACCACAAATGCATGCTCTGAAGCTATTGCAATGCCTAAAAACCACACCGGGCTTTAGTGCCTGCAATACAGCCACACATGGAATGGGAAAATGCAAATGGACCACCAAAGATGGGTCATTACCTGCTGCTTGCCTGTCCTACCGTTATTACACTAGCTCTTTATTCTTCACAGATTAATATATTCAGAAAAAAATGGAATTTAAATGTTATATTCAAACCTTAGATCAGATATGGCAAAAAGCATGTATTGTTCCTCCAGAAATATACAGTAATGCTAAACATTGTTCTTCATGCCTTTTCTCAGTACTTTTTCACTTGATGCTAGTAGACAGATTAGCAGCTGTAACAGTTTTAAAAAAAACTGTAAAAAAAACTGTAACAGTTTTCTTTGTAGCATACGGATTAAAGAATTCCAGTAGGGAACTGCTGATTATCAATATTTGCAAGAGAAGCAATTCCAACATATGATTTTTTTTCATTAGTATTTTGTAATGTATTGCACTAGTTCCATATTACTTTTAAATCACCATCAAAAGTGACAACTTTAATTAGATTTTCTAAATATACAGAAGACAGAGGGAGGCATCTGAGAGCCAAGCACATTATATATTTTCCAGATGATCAATCTGATTCAATCTGTGCCAGCAAATGGAACAATACTTTATACATAACTGAACGCTCATGCAATTTTTGAAGTATGTTGTATGCACCATTTTATCCTCAGTGAACTGTACTTGTATGTGTGATTATTCAGGGAGTACTGAAAGGGCAAACTCCTATGGAGAATGATCTCCTGAGTGAAGCTGCTATTTCCTCTTACTGTAAAACATAAGTATTTGACAGGTCGTGTGCTTTGGAGTTTTTACAAGTGAGGGCTGGCCTGAGTCTGTGGAAGGTAGCAGAACCTTTCTGGGATCCTGTGCATAGATCTCAAAAACTCAACACAAAAACAAAGAGGTGCCACAAATGTCAGCCCAGAACTACCTACAGCTCTTTCAGTTTCTCCCCTCTGGTAGTTGCATCTGTGTGCACATTAAAAGGATCCTATTTCAGGGTCACATCTGAGTCTCTCTGGAAAGGAGTAAGAGTGAGAAAACAAAAAAAAAACAGTGGTCTTTGCAAGCAGAAGCAAAACTCACAAGTTGGGGAAACTACCAGTGAAAGCGTTGGGGAACAACTGCTCCTAAGGGCTCAAGTATCACTCTGAAGAGGGTCACAGAACAGGGCTTAAGCTGTCGGACTGGCATCAAAGAACCACTGGCTCAGAAATGACAGAGCCCTAATGTGATGTCTGCGCCTCCTGAATCCACAAGAAAAGAACCCGAAGTCATTTTTCTCCAGGTGTACATTTTAGTACTGTATTTCAATGTAACCTTCAGACACACTGAAACTAAATATATTTTGGAGGAAAACAAACACATTTCTCATAATTACTTTATTTGTCCATATAGTTTAATGTTAAAGATGATCATTAGCACTTAAGAGTCAAAAAGAGCACTGTGTTAGTCTTCAGAGCCAACACAACCCATTCTTTTTGTGTTTATACTTATTTTACACACTTTTTCCTCAGTTCCTGAAAGGGAAATATATGTATCTATTCAGCCTTTGTAACACATTTGAGAACTGAACCTTTTTATCACAAGTACAACTAAAACTGTAAGATGGGTGTTGAGTGTATTTTCTTTTTACATTAGTTCTTTACACGCATTAAGCAGCAGATCTATTCAGACTGTCAAAACCCAGTCATTCAGACAGCGTTAAGATGGGAGTCTTGGTTTGTGCACTGGTTTATTCTTTTTAAACAAACCTGGTAAACAGTTGACTTTAGCACCCTGAATTATTCTTAGCAGCTGCTAAGAGTACACTGATGCTAGATCGTACAGGCTGTTACCTGAAAACCCAAGCATATGAAAGTAATGCACAAAGCCTTAAACGCTGGTAAACGGCCAGGAGAAACAAGCAGCAGTTACACAAACCGAAAGGTCCAAGGGGACACTATGACAGCAGTGTCATGACAATTCATCTCAGAACTGTAAAAACAAACCCCTTTAACCTTCTTTTCCTGCGGAGTGTTTGAATTGCAGAAGGCTGAACATATTTTCTCTTAAAGCTGTAAAATTACAATTCCTGTATTTTGCAACAACATTAGATGTTGAAAAAGGAAGCAGCATCTTTTGCCTTATCTGTCATTAAGTGGTACGCTTTCACGGGCAACTTTTATGAATTACCAGTATCCATGAACAACAAAAGTATAAGGATTGTGATAGGATAGAAAACATTCTTTGCAATAGCTTAAGTGCAGTAAGAAAATCATGCATTTGCTTCATTAGGGTAAAGACCTCAGCTCTGTATTTTTCCAAAGCAAGCATTTATTCCTTCAAATTATTTTTCATATTGGACTAAAGAATTCAGTACAGGGTTTTTTTCACAGAAAAAAATGTTGACAGTTGTAATGAAGTATTATCTAAAGTGACATTTTATTCTTGCATCTCCTGAAATACATCCATTTCTCTCAAAACAGTATTAATCAATTAACAAAAGAAAATGGACACCAAAATGTTTTGGTAGTTTGTGTAACATGCTCTCTCACCAACTGCATACAAGTCTATCCCTGAAACAAATCTCTATCACAAGAAACTTCTATCTTTTCCCTTTACCCACTGCATCTTTTCTTACATTGAATTACAGACAAAAGTGCAACTTACTGCATCAAATGTTCAAACATATTCAGAATATGTTTGCAGCATGCAGGCAAGAATCTGCAGGAGCTGCCTGCAAGCAATTTACTACAAACTCAAACATGTTCTCTACATCTAGTACCTGCAGTTGGCTGACATCCCTAAAGCAGTTATTCAGTTGTTCCAGAAAATTCTGAAACATGGTCTGTATAAGCTTGCGGAATAACATAGTTTGTCAAGGAAGCTGCTGATATTGTCAGTATTCTTCAAGGCAAAGGGCCAGAAAGCAGTGTTGGGAATTTTAGCTTAGTAATTGCAAATAATAATCTTTTTCGTTTTTTTTTTTTTTTGTTTTGGTTTTGGTTTTTTTTTTTTTTTTTTTTGTTGTTGTTTTTTCAAGCACAAGTTAAACAACCTATTTCAGATACCCGCTGCCTTTCTGCTTCTTGCCAATTGCTGGGCATGATGCTCAGTCTTGCCTAACCCAACTACTGCTGCTTACTTGCATGACCACCCCAGCTGATCCAGTCTCTATATGTCACTTACCGATACTGGTTTCTTGTGAGGCTGTAGGCTTGAACCAGAAAGAACCTCGCAGGAGCACAAATACATGGATGAAAAGAGTATGCTGCAAAAATGATAATGCCTGTCATACAGAAAAATGACAGGATGGGTTTGTGCTCTCTAGGAGTCTAAACCCAGTAAAGTGGAGAGCATTTCTTCATTTGTAGACAGTCAGTAAGTGGTTCACCTCAGATTCCTACTAGAAGCCCATGACAATTAGTCACAAGCTATTTTCACCCTGCATGTGGCACAGATTTCTGTATCACCTAGCA
Organism: Tyto alba; assembly: GCF_018691265.1. Lineage (NCBI taxonomy): Eukaryota > Metazoa > Chordata > Aves > Strigiformes > Tytonidae > Tyto > Tyto alba. Next base: position 328,499 of record NW_024881316.1, read on the forward strand.
TCAGTGAGATTAGTTTTGACATAAATTAGGGTTACAAAGTTTGTTAGTCTTGATGCAAATTTTTATATAAGCCACATATTTTTCACTTTTGCTTAAGAAAGCAGCAAACTACAAGCAGTCATTTTAGCACTCAGTTTACTAGAAATCTCCAGAAATATCAGAAAATACTCTGCTGTAAAGCAGATTGCTTGCTGTCATGGAACAGAGAGGAAGAAAACCATTCTCTTTGATTCTTATGTATGAATCACTTCAGGTTTACAAGCAAACATAACCATGTAAGAAATTAATATAAAAACATAAAGATGCAATATTTTCTTTGCCATAAATTGCTACATACTCTTCAGTGACTGTAGGTACTCTGGTTATCCAACTTAGACTCTTAAGATACACTTTCTCTTTCAGCTGAAGAGCAAATATTAAGTCACTTTTTTTTCCTGTAAAGCACAATACTGTAAATGGACAGTAGTAAAGAATAAATAGAAATTTTAGATAAAAAATTTATTACTGCAAAATAACAAAACTAGATTTCCTTTCTAAAATTATTTGTATGACTTATCAGTACAGTAGACTTGGCAGGAGAATCCAGCTTCTATTTACATGTATCTGTTTCGAATATACTCTCTGTACATGAGGAAGTCATCTTTTCCCAGGGGTTGCATGTTTCCTCTTCCAGCCTGAATGTGTGCATGAAAAATCTCTGTTGATTTCCTATCAGCTCTTGGAGGCTGGACTTCATAAATATTGTCTTGAGAAAAGGAGGAGATGGGTATACTGGAAAAAAAAAAGCAAAAAAAAACAAAACATGTAGAATATTTGGAACTTCAGGTAAAAAATTTCCACAGAGAGAGAAAAGTATTTATTTTCCTTGAAATATATATGAGAGTCAATGAAAGGGCAACTTCCCACTAGAGATAATTCATTTACCTAGATTTTTATCACTACTGAAGACCTGATAAGACCTAGCTTTCCAAGTAGGGTAATTAGGTAAGTTGTCACTAATCACACCACAGAATACTTTCTCACTTCCCTCTGCTTTGCCCTCATTTCTTCATCCTTCCTCAGATCTACTATGGTTAGTAAGTACCCAAGCTGAAACAGATCTGTGTCATGCATTATAGCAGATAATAGAAAAACTTTATTGAGCTATCCACTTAGCAGCAATTATAACAAACAAATGATTCTACTTTGAACCAACATATAGAAAGGATTTATCAGGTAAGAAATTTCCATCTAACTATCAGGAAACAGACAACTTATTACTAGAAACAGCACTCTCTACATTGGGACTACTGGTAAAATTTATGAAAATATTTTTTAAAATAGCTTCTTACAATAAATACCATCTCTGAATCCTCATATTTAAACCTACTCATGAGAAATACATGGTTTGAAAGTTTACAAGAACCTGAGTTTGTCAGATGTTTTCTAAACACTATTGTCAGACTCATAAGGTAGAAGCTGGTCTTTTAACTGTAACTCTTGAAAACTGCATAGCCAGCAGGTCAAGAAAAGTGATTGCTTCTCTCTATTCAGGGCTTGAGGGACCATATCGGGAGCGTTGTGCCCACTTCGGGGTCTCCAGTACAATACTGACAATGAAACATTTGGACAAGTCCAGCAAATGTTACCAAGATGATTAGAGAGCTAGAGCACATGGCATACGGAGAGAGACTGCAAGAGCTGGGTTTGTCCAGCCCGGAGAAGAGAAGCTACAGGGGACCTTACTGTCAACTGCAACTACCCAGTGGGAGAGTGTCTGTGTGGAGCCAGACTCTGCTCGGAGTGCGCGATGAAAAGACAAATTTCAAAATGGGACTGCAACATGGGATATTCTGATTAGATACAAGGGAACTTTTTCCACTATGAGGGTTGCCAATCACTGTTGTTGCTCAGAAAGGCTGTGGGACCTCCCTCCCTAAGGATATTCAACAGTCAAGTGTATGTAGCCCTGAACAACCTCATCTAATCTGATCCTCCTCTGAGCAGGGGACTGGCTCAGATGATCTCCAGGGTCCTTTCCAGTTTTTAATATTCTATGGTTCTAAGCCAGACTCTTCAATAGCAATGTGTTCTCCGCAACCAACTGCAAGGTACCAGAAAAACTACTTATACCCAATATATAACAAATGAATAAACATTAGAAGTATCTGTGTAGTAAGTAATTTTCATTTTAAAGCACTTCAGCTAATGTGCAAACTGTATTCATAAATATAGTATCCACATTTCCCAGCAATATTTTAGTAATTTATTTATAAAATACTCCCAGTAGTTGAACAGTACAGATGTTTTACATGTGTGATAGCAGATCAGTCTGGATTCTACAACAGAACATTCAATGACTAATGCAATGGCATATGAAGATAATCTATGCATTAAGTTTTCCTTCTGTCGATACTATTTGATTTAGAAAAAAATCAAAGTTTGAAATTCACTCCAAGAAAAAATACTGACAGAATTATGATTATCTATAAGAGTGGATGCAAAATGCTAAACAGGAGAAATAAATAATTTCTCAGTTATGAAAAAAAGTGATATAAATGTTTTAAAAGTTCTCTAAATTATCAGTTTCATACATTTTTAGCTTGTATTTCAGATGGAGAAGCTAATTTACTTTCTAGATAGCTATTAAAATACTGCTGCGTTATAATCTATATAAACAAAGGTGCCTAGGTGTTCAGTTGTGATGAGTCTGTGTATATGGCTGGGGTTTTTGTTAGTGGGGGAGGGGGCTACAGCAGAGCCCCCTGTGAGAGATTTAAATTCTGGAAGACTCATTTTCCTACTACCACATACACTGAACACTTTTCTACATCAGACCATCACTTACAGGTGGACCCAAAATTTCAAGGGGCCCAGTAGCCTGTCTCATGGAGTAACTAGCAGCAATGTTTGAGGACAGGTTATTAAAACAGAACAGGTACTGAACAATCCCTTCTCCAGTATATCCTCCTGGATTTCAGCAACCAGGATTTAGGATCTACCTGAAGCAAAATTTGAAACTGGACTACTGTTTTATGAAAAGTGATTTCCAGAGGTCTTCACTAGTTTTTCTAATATCTCTGAGACTTGCAGAATCCTGTGGTAATAAGTTCCATTACTTGTGTCTGGTGTGCCACTCCTTTCATTTGTTACCATGCGCCTTGGTTGCTTGTCATTCTTACAGTGGGAGAAATGGTGAATAGTCATTCTCTCTCTGCCTCCTTCACATCACTATCAGACAACCAAGCCTCTCCTCGTATATATACTAGTTATTCTCTGATGAACCCTGTCACCTTGCCATTAGTGCAGAGTTCCAAGGTCTACTCCATCCTCTTTGATAATTCAGTGAGAACCAAAACTGCATTTAATACCTGATATTTTTTAAATTATCTTTTCATTTGACATCTACTATTTTAGCTACTGAAGATACATTTTCCATATACCTTACATAATAGTATATTGGAATAGAAGACAGTGCCAATGGCTGAAAAACAGTTAGAATGCTCTTGTTAAATATTGTATTAGCATGTGCACATAATTTGGGGCTCAAAACTTCTCAGGTAAGAAATAACAGCATCAACTTACTATCAGAGTTCACAATTTCCAAAACCAAACATTGACCAGTCCAAATGCAAAGAAGATTCAAATATTAGCATCATTGCTATATTCCACAGAAGCCAGTCATGACTCTATCTGGGTGCTCTTCAAGAGACAAGAAGTTATTTTTATGTGTGTAATCTCCTTCTTTAAAGGGAAAAAACAAGGAAGAACTGAATACTCAAACAATGCTTCTATAAATGAAATTCAGTAATAAACTTCTAGTTGCCTTATGAGCACAAACTAATGTTTGACACAGTTTCTAAATGAAGATCTCTATTAGAAATGCCAAAAGACTTGCTCCCTTACTTTACAGCCTTTTATCTTATTAAAATATGTTGGGTTTTCAATGTTTCATCACATCACGGTTCGTTAGTCTTATAAAATGACTCCAATGTGTCATCTAGTATAGTATGCCTAATATTCCACTACAACTGGAATGTAGTATATAAAATAAAAAGGTTTCCATATTAAAGTCTTATTTTTCAATTTCATATTTAAATCTGTATTTTTCCATTTTGAATAGCAACACATTCAGTTGGTTACACTTTGACTGCAATGACAGAATTACTTATACAGGTATACTATTGAATTTGAGACAATAAAATCACTGGCCACCCACAGAGTTTCGCTGCATACTTAAAAGCCAAGTTACATTTTACCAGAATGCAGACAGAAGCAACTTTATATTTATATTATATTTATTTATATTTATATCTAACTTTATATCTAGAAGCTTTAAAAGAAGATTGATATTCAAAGCACCCATAGCTTCTACAGATACTTATTTATCTAGTTTAAAGCATTCAAGCTGAGACTCTAGCAATGGTATTTGACACTAGCACACTGTAGTAACTTCTCAGTGTCACTTCGTAACACCAAAAGACATCACTCAAATGCAGCTGGTCTGCCTAGTCCACTAGCAAGCGAACTAATTAAGTAAAAGAACAAAACAAAGCCATAATACTAATTAGGATGCCTTTTCTATTTATTGCTTTGTCTCTAAATACATGACATTTCTGAAGCACTGAGTCAAAAGTCATTTCCGTAGGCATAATGGAAGCTGGTCAGCAAAGTGTATTTCATTTTGAGTATTCAGTAACTAAATCTCAATTTTCCACTTGCTTCAACATGATAAAAATATATTGAAAGAAACCACATGTTCATGCACGTCGATTTTGATTAATAACCCTGTATTAAGCTGTAACTATTTGTAGAGCGCTTGTATTATCCCATCATTTAATTAAACTCATTTGTTTAACACTATTCATGTAAAAATCTAATCTACTTAATAAGTTTAATATGTTACTATCGAGTCATGAAGGAGAGCACATTATTTATGACTTGGCTATCAGATCTCCCTAGCTCCATGGCCTCCCAATGAAAATTACATAGACAGAAACATAAACACCATGTCATGAAGGACTACACCCTTGACATGCAAAGTGCTATTACTTTCATCCCACTTGTGAGCAGGTTTCATGGTGTTATGGTTTCACCAAGAGCAGCACTGTCTCTACAGTAAAAGAAGATACAACTAAATTCTTCAGTTACCATGAGAATATGCCATGCTTTGAAGGAAAAGTGCATGGTGATGTGCTTAGCTCTCAGAAATATAGCAGTAACCAAAAAGCCGCCATATTTGTTTCAACACTGATTAGTTCCGCTCAAGTCCCTAAAGTATATCTAAAGGAGGAGACAAAATGTACTCTGCTGCCTTTTTTGAATCCTAAGCAAATATATCTGACTTACAAAACTCTGGAAAATCTGGAATTTTGGTTTGGGTTTCCACCCCCATAAACAGTATCCCTTTAAATTGCTTGCTGTGCTCTTCAAAAAGCCTTCAGCAGCATTTTCCTTCCTTAGACACCAACACCTCCATACAACAAAGTTTCAGTCATATTCTTTCTAAGTGGAGAGGACTGAAAACCAGAAAGCCTCCTCAGAAGCTTCTTTTCAGTATTTCTACAACATCAATTCAAGTTCATAAATATCACTGATGTAAAAGTAAGAAATATTTCTTTTTGTATTGGCTTTACATATTTGATAAAAATGGCCACAAGGTTTAAGGTTGTTTGTTTAAGATCTAAAAAGGATATTAAAAAAAGTATTTACTTGAAAAGTGTGGAAATGACAGCAACTAACCTAAGCCTAAATTATACCTCACTGCTGGTGAGAAACTGAAGTTTTAGATTGAGTACTTCATCTTACTATGAAAAGGACAGGAGCTTAATTGCATTTGTATCTAGAAGGAACTACTGAAGAATCAAATTTGCCAGATTTTTTTTCAATTTAAAATGCATCTAACATCAAATTAACTCAAGTTAGCATAATTTTTCAATTTCTTCAAGTACTCCTTGGGAAACAAGGAAATATGCAGTCCAACCAGTGCAAGATGTGCCTCAGCTGCTGTTACTGAAAACCCTCTCTCTCGACCTAATCTTGAGTATAGTATGTTCAAGCTATTTTATCTCTAAGAATTTAGTATTCTCCAAGGATATTCCTGGCTCAGAACATCAATTCAAACTCAGTAAGAGAAAGCTTCCCTGTTCCAGAATTGAACAACATGCCTTTAAAGAATGGCTACATTTATGGCTTTTCTTGAAAGATCAATCCGTCATCATCCAAACAGTATAGAAACTTTTTTAAAAAGTTGCAGAACAAAAGCTGAAGAAATTTTTTAATCTGTATAAAGATACACTTTCAGAAAAAAAAAAAAATTAACTACTCTAAGATACCCTCTTTCATCTCAGATCTGTGCAGAAGAGCATGTTTGGTAGAACTGGCAGAGAAAGACGATCTACTTGACTTCAAGAGGAGGAGTGACAGGAGGCACAGATTTGTGTGCTCTATGTCTTTTACACTTTCACTATTCAGAAACACATGGAAATTACACTTGAGAGAGGAGAAAAATGAACATCTGACTACCCAAAACCCACCAGAACCATGTGTATAGACTCTTTTTAGTGTGTTCATTTTACAGCATAGCATGGGGAATAATTTACTCTACTTTAAGGGAGCAAGAAAGGAATTATTATCTTCTGCACTGTCAAACATGCTGGAAGATTTTACAATTACACTAAAGCAATTGCCTTTGTTCACAGGAAAAATATTCCTATTATTATAAAATAATTTCTTAATAACCATTTCCCTTCAAAACATTCAGGGTTGTGCCTTCATTTTTAAAAAGTTTTACAGTTTACCAACTTAACTTACTATTTTAATACCCATCAGATATATTTTATTATAAAACTACAGGCACATTCACCTTCACAGTGTAAGCTTATTGATGATGAACCATCATCACTTAAAATGTATATAATACTAAATGGCTAAGCACTGATATTAAGCAGTATTGTCTCATAGACAATATTAAATCTGTTTCATGTTATTCTGCTCCCTCAGCCCCACTGAGACACCCTAGTCACTATCCCTACCTGAGTAGGTGCTATGTGCAAACTTCGCTTACTTCATCAGCACAGAGGGAATGGACTAGAGTCAGTGCAGAAAACAAAGGTGAGGCTTCTGTAAATCAATGGATTGCAGTAAAGGTCTGCAGTTCTATGGAGTGGCCGTGCTGTTGGGTAAGAGATCATGTACCCAAAAGACAAAAGTAAATAAAAACTTGCCTTGGTAAAACTTTAAGCTGCCTACGATACACGAAGATGTCAACTGGGCAGTTGGGAGTTGATCATCTAAATTCCAAGACCTGCTTCAATAACAGTATATCTGGATAATATCATGACCATTTTTTATATGATTACTAAGAAAAGATTCAAATCATCTAGCTGATCACTAAAGGCCATTCTTGTACATTAATAATCAATCCATAATCACATATATTCCTTATTTCAGTACAAATTAAACATGAGCACCTATTGTAATTTTAATGTTATTTTTCATAGTAATTGAGAGCTACCCTATTCGCAACAGAATACATCAAAATTATTCCACATGGCAGTTATCTCTGGAGAGCAATACTCTTACCATCCAACCACAATTGGCGTTGTTGAATATGGCTCTCATACTAATTTTCTGGGATTATTCAGGTGTTTAATTGACAAAAAGCACTTGGATATTGACCTTACCTTACAACCTACCATTAACTACTTATCTGTTTGGAACAAGATGCAAAATGTATCTATTGTAACAAATGAACTGTTTAAAAAAATGCCTCATCAGCTCAAAGTATATGAAAAATGCATAGAACCAATATGTAACAAAAAACAGACAACAAAAAAAAAAAACAAGAAGATACTTCTAAGGAAAATGTAGCAGACTAATTGTTAAAATAACATCTATGCAAGATTCAAGGTGCTCTTTTCTTCAGTTAAAACACCCTGCATACTGATTAAAAACAGTATAGATCCTCTGACTTCAGTGACACAGATGGGCATTGAGTGCACAAAACAAAATAGAAATCAATTCTCACTTTACCCTACTCTCTCCAGCACCTGGCCACTCACCAGAAAAATAAAAATATCCCATTTGACCTCTCAAGGCTCCTCAACTGTTCACTAAAACAAATACAGGGCATTCATAGCCTTCTCGGAACAAATAAATTAAGATAACTGTACACTAAAGACTGGGTTGCAACTTTGATTTTTTTTTTAATGATGAATATGCAGGTCAACCAATCCCTTTCAAAAGCAATCACAGGGAGAAGAAATTGCCTTTTAAAGTCAGTAGTTTCAGCATTTTGTGTTGTGATAACCCATGACTGCTAAGAATTTTGAATACAAAAATCTTGGCAGTACAAAAACTGAAAAAAAAAAAAAAAAAAAAAACAACACTACCACCACCACCCCCAAACCCAACAAAAAAAAAACAAACAAAAAAACCAATGCACTTTTTAAAAAAATTACAAGGGAGAAGCATGAACCTAATTTTTCATGTTATGCATTGAATCCCCTTATGTAGCAAAAGCAACAGAAGTATGACTCTCAAACAATTTAACATCAAATTTACCTGATGATTTTTCAGGTCTAACGATAAAAGCAAAAAGAAATAGGCTACAGCAAAAAAGAAAAACAGTACTTACAAATTTATAACCCTATCCAAATGGTGTTTTGAGGAAAATTGCTGGCTGCTCTTGTCTTGTTTATGCTGACTCTGTCCCAGCTGAACAAACCTGTGAAAAGCATTAGATAGAATAATTCAAAAGAAGCAAAAGAACTATCCCCCAAAATTCAGCAAATGAAAGAAAATGACATGAAAAAAATGAGTCTTTAAGTCATGTTATATACATCACTGATCATGAACTATTACCTCTCTGGTAAATGAGAGAGATTTTTAAAACTTTGCAGGGGGTGCATGTGAGAACTCAGCAGCTTCTTTTAACTTTAAAAAGATTTCCCTATTTATTGCTGCCAGCTAGTATGTCATGGGATAGAAACAGGCCTCTGCTCCTACAAAACAGGCAGCCTGCTACAGTCAGCTTCCTATGTCTTCTTCAAAGCAATCAGTCAGATGAATAGCCTATGGGAGAAATCAACAAAAGAGATAAAAATTCTCTCATGTTTCAGATTTAAGTAAGTCCTCAGCCAAATTCAATCTAGTTTAGTCAGCTGAAATGCTGTTAGTCCAGATCACTTATTTACAAGCACAACCTTTTGGGAGAATTCTCCCATCTCCAAATATTTGCTGGAAGTTGGAAAATACTGTTGTAACTTTTTTCTTGGCAATGAACTGGAGCAAAATTAAAAAAAAAAAAAAAAAAAAATTACTAATCTTATTCACTTAGTCTAAGAAGAAAAATACGAGAATTTCAAATATATGTATATGTAGTTATCTCACACTCGAACTCAATTTGTTCACTCTCCAACACATCTGTGCTACTGAAAACAGAAGTAAATGTTAGTTGTGATATAATAGTTTAATTTTCTGAGGCGGAGGGTTTTTCTTAATAGTTAGCTTCCATTTAGCTTAAAAATAGTCTTACTAGTCTATTTCAGAAATATTTACTACATTGTAATGGTGAGCAATTAACAGTGAAAAAGCAATTGCATGGAAGAATGTACAGAAGACAAAGGAACAATACATTCCTAAACAACTTATTGTGGCTTTTCTTTCTGCTCCATTCAGATTCTGTACTGTAAAAACAAAAGCCTCAGAAACATGTGACATCACTTCGGATGTTGAAGGAATAAATACTTACATTTCTAAATAAGAGAATTGTAAATGGAAATAAAGATAATTAAGATCTTCTCGTGCAGGAGCTTGCTATTGAAACTAAATAAAGGCAAACTATTTGAATGAATTTCTTCAAATTATGTAATATTCTGAAACAAATGAGGCCTAAATTAACACAAGGAAGTTACCAGGCATCAGTAAGATACCATGCAGAGTTGATCTGCAGTATACATCCTCAAATTATTTGAGGAACCTCCTATCCCTTCCAAACTCAACCAATCTGTGCTTCTATGATTACTATTTTGATGAGAATTAATACAAGTTATCCCAGCCATCAGTGAAAATGGGCTGAACAGATTACTTTTGATTTGCATATAGACTCAATACAGATCAGTTAACATAAAGTAACTTAACTTGAGGTACTTTAAATCTGTGAGTTCCTGATGCTAATAAAGAAAAAATTAGGTAACTTGTCCAATGATGTCAAGTAGAGTCAGGATCTTACATCTCCATTTCCCTTATTACAATAATACAAAAAGACTTGAAGTGAGAACTGTAATCATACCATTAAATAAATTGCTGCTATTCTCAAATTATGTACATTGTAATAAAGGATGTCAGTAAAATCTATACTTTCCACATAAATCAGTACATCAGACCATAAATAACACTATGTCTTGTTTGCTAAAAGAGGTAAGGAATTTGTAATTGTTATATTTTTAAAACCTGCATTACTTGAGGGAAATTAAATAAATGCAACATTTTTTTTGTCTTGAAAAGGATATGACTAGGGAGTTTCAAAGCCCCCATGGAGTTTACAGTGCTACTGTAACATTATACTGAATATTAGTCCAGCCTGGAAAATTATAAAATGGGAAGTAGCTGCAATTCTGGATGTTATCACAGCACTGTACCTCTGCACGAAGTGACTCGTAGTAGACACCAGCTCACACTGGGCCATTTGCAAAACAACAATAACAATTCGGTATACCAAAGGGTAATTGTCAGTGGTTAAAATACAGTACCAAAGTCAAAGGCATAGGTGAAGTAAAAATTTCAGAGATGGTGAGAAATATCCTCCTGCTATTCAAGTGTACTATCTTCAAATTACTCGGCATGTAGGAAATAGGTAGAAATGGGAATTTCAAAGAACTGAAGAGTGCAAGAGAAGTAGCTACCCCTAAAGAAAAATTAACAGAAAAAGACTTTTAAATAAAAAGAAAAAAAATGCTTTGAGAGGATTAATGAACTAAGTCAGGATTAACCAACACATATCGCCAAATGAGAAGACATCATAGTGAATTAAAACTTCCCTCACAAATTGAAAAGGTTTCAAATATAACAGGGTAATCACTGCTATTACACATTAGAAAATAAAACCAAATGCACACAAGTCCATTTCAATGCATGCCTCGTAAGTATTCACTTCAATATACACAGTGTTTTTCTGAGATGACGTGTAGTTTTCTTACACCCTTTTTCTCAAACTCCATTAATTCTACATTCTAAGCAGGTGTTTGAAACATAGGTTTATTAAGCAAATGTAATTGGTTTGGACTCCTGCTGTCTTGCATAAGCAATCAGTCTCTTAGCAACAGCCTGTAAGAACTAAGAGGGTCTCCAATTTGGATCTAAATTTCTCCAACTGATCTCCAGTACTGAATTCCCATTATTGTGACTAGTTTTCAAAGAAAAAGATTGCAGTTCAGACAAGAATCTCCTCCATCAGGGAACTAAGTAACTTTTCAGTTCAGTTCTCATTCATCTATAACTGAAATTATTCTAGTTCAGTTTTGGTTCAAGTTAAAAAAAAATTCAAAGAGTTCAAATTAATTTCTGATTTAAGAAAAAATATTTTAACTAGTTTCTTTTCGCCTTCAGTGTTATTCTGCAATACTGAGGAGAGTATTTGAGAACAACAGCATAAGTACACATTTTTTTAACAACGGCAACACATAGCCAGTGCTCTATATGGGGTTATGGCATTTCAGAAACAGAATTCCTGATACAATGGGAGTCACTGCCTTTTGCTGGAGAAGCATACCATTAATTTACTGACTGCTCTTGGGGAGCTGACAGTTCAGGGCTCCTGCAGGAGTGGTGACAACTGTCTTATAGAGGATAAAAGTCCAAGTTACCCTTGAATAAAAGCAGAAGTCTGTGCATAGTTGGAGCTAGGAGGTGACACCTTGAGGCTTGCCCACCAAGTCTTACCTCCCACTGCTCAGAGCTCCTAAGGAGAGCCCCGAGGTGCTGTGCAGCATGTTGCCTCGCACTCTAGCAGTTTACCTCAAAGTGCAGGAACTGAGTGGGAACTTGCTGGACCACCTAAGGCGCTGTATTTTGTCTTGCACTATGCTGTATCTTACTCATTTCCTGTACATATGGTTTGAATTCAAAAAACTTTTATTAAGAACAGGTGGCAGTATGATGCTGTTCAAAATGCAGTGTGGAAGAGCACATCATTACACACACTGCACTTAGCGCTGAGCATACATATACACACACATGAACTCCCATGCCATGTATATTTGCATGTCGTTATTTCATGATTCTCCAATAATGTCAAGAGCCAAACTGACTTCTCCCTCTCCTGAAACTTACAGTACAAATACATGTCACTTAGCTATCCATGCTTCTACACTGTGAGTTATCCTGACCTCTTTTCTCAACTCTTCTCCTCATAGTCTTTACTGGACTTAGTAATGGTCTCAAGGTCTCCCTATAAAATCCACAATTTCTTATGTCAAGCTCAAAAGGCCAAGATGTTTCAAGAAAAAGTCTGGGTATTATTCAGAGAAATAATTTTCCTTGAACATCAAAAGGCATACAGCTATTTAAATTTGAGTAAAAGGTAACAGTTAACACATATCTCTAATGTTAAAAAAAGAACTAACTTCTGGGTTTTGTATGTATTTTTATAGAAGAGGCTATTTCACGTATGACTGATTTGAATTAGTTTAATTCAACATTTGACAAATGCAAAAAAATCACAGCTTAGAACCACGGAACCACTCCTAATATGGAATTTGCTTATTAATTTCTAGGACTATGGTAAGTGACAAGTATTTCTATTGAAGCACCTTTCATTTGATTTAAGTTCCAAATTTTGCATTCAGAGACATCTACATAACTTCCACTGAAATCAGAGTTGACACAGACATCTGAAAACAGTTTGATTTTAAAAACAGAATTGTACATATATCCAAATAGCTCCCAAATTTATAATTTAAATAAGTTTAATCAAAGACAGCACTTTGATAAGCTGTATTTAACTAGCTCCAATTATCTTTTACTCATTACCACTGGGAATTTATCTCACCTAGTGTATATTGTGAGATCATCTTCTGAAGGAACATCTGAAAGATTGACTCCATATACATCTTTTGTTGATTGCACTACATTCTGGAACATAAGAAAAAAGATTCAGACTAAGGATACCATAACAACACCCAAAGAAAAGTTTGCTTTCAAGCAAAGAATTCTTTCTAAATCTGCAAATAATTTTAGAAGTGCAGGTAAAACCAAACAAGTTTCTCATATACACAGTAATCTTAGCTTGTGCATGTTGTCTTTTTTTTTTAAATAAAAATAATTTATTGAAAATATTCTTTAAAGACATTTGTTCAACAAGTAAAGGAAAAGATTCTTAAAAGATAACATCAGATAAAACAACTTATTAGGAAAATATACTTATAGAACATATAATGGTGTATTAAATTCTGTTCTGTGTTGAAATTTAATATAGAATAAATCATATTAGTTCAGAACATACTCCCACTTCCTTTCACATTTCCTGCAGTCAATTCTGAAATAATTACAAACTTAAGATCGAACAAAACTATTTTTATTTTATACATTACACAATCATGTCAGCCAACTATTACAAGGAGCCAGTGCACATACATTACTTCACTATGTCAAATGATTCAGTGTTAAACTGAGGGGGTTTACTGACAAGACACGTGTGGCTCCAAGTAAGTTGACTATAAAAATAGTTTTCTTTTAATTCAAAAAGATCCAAAATCAAAGAACAATTTTGGAAAGTTGCACAGAAGTACAAAAGCATTTTATTACTAACTTCTGTGAGATATGAATAGAAAGGAACTAGCTGTTTGAGTTCCCCAGTCCCATAATGATACAATTTTTCCTCTACTGTACAGTTGCAGATGTAAGAAACACCAAAATTCAACTCCCTCACCAAACATCCAATCACTCTGGAATAATCATAGTTAATCAAGAATGCACCTAAAAATAAAAGCTTACAAACATAAACTCTTTAATACACAAAAATTCCCCACACTACTGTTTTTAACCTAAACTTCTAGTATTTTTGAACAATACTATACACAATCTATATTCACAAATGAGAAAACAGTACAGTGCAGACTGGTTAGAGTGCTAGTAAGCTGTCAGTTTAGCTAATGGAGACATAATATGGAATATCTGTAAGTTTAGGGTTTTAAGTGCATTCTTCATTAAAGTATCTTTTTTAAGTTAACTTGAGAAAAAAAAAGAAAAAAGTATCTGAAACATTTCTATGGCTTACCAGTTCTAGAAAACAGACACTTATTTAATCAACTAGATTATCACCTTTTTCAGTCATAGCTGTTTTGTTTCTTGTTACATTATTCAGTTCAGCCATCAAGTTTTGAAACCCTCTGTTACAGTAGTTCTTTTTAAACTTTTTAACCACATGTGTACACACAACAAATAATTGCCACTGCCAGAAAAAATAATTCCAAAACATTTATTGAAAAGTCTATATGTGATGCTCTCCTTAGCCTCATAATGTAAAAACAACACTTCACAAGCTACATGAAGATAATCTGGTAAACACATTAAAATCTAATACCTAACAGTCTACTAATTTTTATGTTTGGTTTCTGAACAGAAAGTTTGCATAAACATAATGCACTCAAAAATAGTCTACCTAAAAGCAGCTTTTACTTCTGAGGAGAATAAACAAATTTACAACAGGCAAGCAGACATTAACGATAAACACAAGTTAATTGCTAACACAGCAATCCAGCAAAATTGAATAGGTAATCCTTTTTACCACTGCAATTTTAATAAGCGATGACACAAATTAACACCACAACTTACGACTAAAACTCACAAAAAGGTGCTAATAAAATGGAAAATATTTCTTCATGTGCATTACTAAAAGGATCAAAATAGCTCACCCATTTTTAAGCCATTAAAATTCAGTCCTATCTTAAATAATATTTTGTGTTTATGCATCTTTCATTTAAGCATCTTAAAAATCTAAAAAAAAGTATCTTAGGTCTGAGTGTTGAAGTGTGTTCAATACACAGATGGAAAAATCAATATGAGGCAACTGCAATGGTAAGAAACAAGAACAAAAATTCAGGTTGGATTTCTGTTAAATAAAAAATCTAGAAACAATCTAACTTGATGGAAAACAGGTACTCTATTATTCAGAGACAATGGAAATTTTTCAGATCAAATATCTTGCATAAACAGCAATAAATGCACTTACACTGGCACAACAGTTAATCCACATTGTCCAAAATTAATACCACACTAATTCATAGTTATTTTACTGAAAATGTTTCATTAATGTTAGGAAGAAGACTGTGTTGTACAGAAGACTGAAAGTCCATTATCTGAGAACACACAACCCTTGGCTAAAGACAGAATGGAATGAAAGTTTGAGTCGTAGCAGAAAAAAAGGCTGTTTTATTCTCTGTTGCCTATCAGGCACTGCATTTTATACTGACAAAGCTCATAAATACTAAAGTTTCTTCAAAAGTGATAATGTGTACAAGCACAACACTGTACACATTTAAATCAGCTGTGACTTAAAAAAAAAAAAAAAACATCCTAAGATAACCAAAGCCACCAAAACAACATAAGTATTTTCCAAATTTGTATAATCTGAATTAGCATATCCTTTTGCTAAGACATTTTCAATTGTACCCAAAATGGATATCTACAAGAAATAATTTGAAGAAAAGTTACATGAATTAATAAAATAGGTATTTCCATACTAGTTCATACAAATTAATATTTTCATTAAATTCACACCCAAGGGATTCCAACAGAACTGGAGTTATGCTAGCAAAAAAACCATTAATAGCATATAACTGAGAATATGCATTCTTTCCATATGACTGTGCATACACTATTCTGCCATTATCTTCAACCTTACTGGTAATAATGGCATAGGACCAATGTGACAACATTATCATGCACATTTTTGGAGTTAGCTTAATTTTTTTTTTTTTTTTTTTTTTTTGTCAGACCGTGCAATTATGAAACAGCTATTTCAAAATATTCACAAAAATCAGGTTGAAATTTAGCCAGATTGAACATTACTAAACATTAGCCAGATTTACAGTTATATCTGCCTGACCAACTGGCATCATTCAAAAGGAACAGATCTGTAATTGAAAGAGGTGGTGCTCAGGACCTCAGATCCATACTACACGTCTTTCAGGGGATTTGCTCCAGATTAGCTCTCATGGACTAAATGTTGATTAGGTAGGTAGATCAGGTACATTCCTGGAGAAGCAACTCCCAGTTTAGCTTCATGCAAAAAGGAATCCCATTTGCATGGTCCAAGACCACCTCATGATGCGAGCCAGAGCATGGTAAGGGACAATGATCAGAAGTGCACTACTGCTCTGAATTAACACACTAACATAGATATATTTTCTGGTTTACGTAGTGGACTACACCTGACCTGAGTACGTTTCATATGCCATAGGTTTCAAACAGTAATTTTCATTTTTTGAAAAATGTTATTTCCATTGTGTTTCACTATTACACAACAAAAAAAAATAGCAAAGTTTTATAAGCAGTTGTGCTAATCTACACGAAGAAATTACACTGGAGACCTTTTTCACTTAATTTCTCAGTGCTTTACTTCTGAATGTTCTGTAACATTTACTGGTGTTTTTTTAGGAAATGTGAATTTAAATCCATGATTAGGTTTCTCGCCTGCCACAATAATTTCTTACCTCTGTGATTTTTGTACTGTCTCCTGTATCAGTCACCTTTACTGGAGTTGAACGTTGAGAAACAGCACCTTCATCTTCTTTGTCTGTCCCAGAATCATCTTCAGAACTACTTGACACTGCTTCCTCACTTGGGGGTGGAGGAGCACTAGCAGCTGTTTTGCGCTGCAGCACCGTCTCTTCTCTGTTACTTTTGCTCCTATTATGAAAGGCAGTGTGTATTTATGAAATCAGTGAGATATTAACAAGTATTTTTATTTCCTAATTTTGGTTACAGTCTTAGCAGGGGAAATGAGTTCTGTTCTCTGGAGCAATTTGTTGCTTATCTTTTGAATTTCCCAACTGATTTACTTTTCTTCAATATATTCTCAGTCCAGAGCATTTAAAGAGAGCTCTAAGGATTGTCAGCTTTTCTCCCCCAATTCACTGATTCTTTACTTAAACCTCTCCCACAGATTGAATGAATAAGAAGGCATAAAAATTCACTGAGACATATCATCCTTGGTTTTGATGTGGGAAAAAGTTTCACTTTCTGATTAACAACATTATCCACTCCACTAGCTTTCTTGATGTTGGGCCCAAAAAATCTTAATGTCACTTTTTTCCTTTCATTTTCTATAACTCTCCCCTCAATTCAGTTCTTTAATCAGCAACATTTCTTTATGTGGCATGTAGTTCTCACTCTAAAAATTATAGTTAATATAAAGAGGTGCCTTATTTCTAAGAATTCTTCAAGATACAGCATCTATATTTTAGTAGGCTAACATTGTGTTTAACTGTACAAGCTCTGAAATGTGTATGTTACTTTACCCGTCAGAAACTGTATCAACCTTACATCCTCTATATCCTTTCCTACTGGCCATAGAAGGGTATGTGGTTGCACTTTCCTCAGACACCGTCATAATCCTTCAGGGACTCTGAAGGAAGAGGGACTGGAAGGCAGGTTAATGAGTTATGTTTATAGACAAATCAATTATGGAAACGGAAACATCTCCTCCTTGCTGAGGTGGCTGTCCCTATACATGCTGACATTGTGCATGACTGTCCTCGTTTTGGCTGGGATAGAATTAATTTTCTTCCTAGTAACAGGTACGGTGCAGTGTTTTGGATTTAGGATAAGAATAATGTTGATAACACAGATGTTTTAGTTGTTGCTGAGCAGTGCTTACACTAAGTCCAGGACTTTTCAGCTTCTCATGCTGCCCTGTCAGCAAGGCAGCTAGGGGTGCACGAGAAGCTGGGGGGGGGGACAAACAGGACAGTTGACCTCAACTGACCAAAGGGATATTCCATACCATATGATGTCATGCTCAGCATATAAACTAGGGGAAAAGCTGGTCAGGGGGCCACTGCTTAGGAACAGGCTGGGCATCAGTTGGCTGGTGGTGAACAACTGTTTTTCATTTGCATCACTTGTTTTTCTTGGGTTTTATTTCTCTCTCCTTTTGTTATTCTCCTTTTCATTACAAATTATTATTATTATTTTATTTCAATAATTAATTTTTTCTTATCTCAACCCTTGAGTTTCCTTACGTTTACCCTTCTGATTCTCTCCCCCATCACTCCATAAGGGAAGTGAGCAAGTGACTGTGTGGTGCTTAGTTTCCAGCTGGGGTTAAACCATGACAGTGACTTACTCTAAAGGAAGGCCCTAAAGGAAGACAGCAGCATGCCAAGAGGCTCTGACAACACCATGCAGTTTGGTGCAAATGCTATTTTGAGTTGCTGCTCTAGTGTAAGTAGCCAAACACTGTTAAGAGTAATATCCTCACCCCCAACAAATGCTCAGAAGGCGGCCAAGATCTAATTGTCCTAGGGGACCAGAACACTTACAGATGAAAACAGATCACCAAATCCTCCAGAAATGTCATATTAGATCAAAAGATGATGACACATATGCAAAGCAAAGTTACCACCTCTACCAAGGGCTAAATATGGGTAAGGTGGAAGACTGAAGCCACCTTTTACCCCACTACACAGCCAATGCATGGGAAGCCTTACGAGCAATTCCCAAGGAGTCCTGAAACGTGCCTTTGATCCATCTGATTCTCTGTCTTGTAGCAATCCCTAAAAATCACAGCAGAGAGCTTGAAGCAAAGTGCCTGGGAAAAATTTATAATGGTCAAGTATTTAATGGAATATCTAGAGAGAAATTAGTCAGTCCAAAATCTGCCACGATACCAAAGCGGAAGAATAAAGCTTATCCTCAAAAGTTCCCATAAACTCACAATTCTTAACAGAGGTAAACTGCATAACTGTTGAACAGTCTCCCTGTTTATTCTCAGGGAACATCAGTAGCATGAAATCAGGTTCTACCAGTAATAAACATGGACTACTCTCAACATTTATTTACAGTGTGTCCCTTAGGGTCAAGGGACAACGGATGTTATTTATGAGACAGTCAAATTTTGTAGCTTTTAACAGAACAGCGTTTTCAGAAGAACTTATAATGTTGTGACAGCACAGGTTTGTCATTACTGACAAAAGGTTTCCTCAGTATGAAGCATCAAAGATAGAAGAATTTGTTCAGGAAGAGTACCCATTGCCCTTGCGTGATACAGTAGATCAAACACAACAATGGAATAAATAAAGTAATAAAGCAAATCCAGGATACAAAAGCAACTAAATTAAACATTAATTTGTCCTAATAACTATTGCTGAATTGTTTTATATCATTTTATATCTCAATATTTTTAACAATATTTATCAAAAACTGTGTTGAAAGGGGCATTTATTGCTGTTTCGAGATACGTTCTATTTACTCAAAATGTATTAATTAAAAAAAAAACCCAACAATAATATATGCATTCCTGTCATCTCCAATAGAGAATACAGTTGCCACTAGTATGAAGAGATGATAAAATTTTAAAAACCTCTGTATCTTTATTCCAAATAAAATTTTCTCCTGGGTTTCACTTTGAGGAGTACAAGAAAACAGAAAAGATTACACAAGTCTGAATAAAGAATTCCCAGCGTCAAATAAAAATCTCAGGTATTACTCTCAAAGTGTACAATTCTATAGTATAACATAAATGGTTTTTTTTTTATTTCCCATGTAACATTTGTTTATATATATATATACACACACATACACACACGGAGTTTATATATTTGCATTACAACTTCATTACTATTAAACCAGAAAAAATTTCATATTACAAACTTACCCCAACACTGATTTTCCAGTTTCATCGGGTTTACGAACAGTAAAAGGACTTGGATCAATCCCCACATTCTTAGGCATAAAATCTCTGGCAAAATAGAAAGGAAAAACTGTTTATGAGCAAAGTTCAACACAAAATGCTTAAATTTTCTGGAAGAACCGCCTCTAGTAACTATCTCTGAATTAAAAAAAAATAATTATAAAAATAAATATCAAGTTCTATTACAAGTTACAGTCATGTAAATATAACCCCCCCCGGTATTTAAAAAGCTTTCAATTGCATTATTTAGTCCCATAAAACAGCTGCAAACATTACCACTTGCCAAGGTGGCTAGAGCAATGTGCTGAAGAAGCCCTGTAACTCAGCTACACTCTTTTCAAAATGCTGCCAACACTCAAACTGGGTCAAAGTGCTACATGAAATGTAATCTTCCTGAAAGATTTTAGCTAAAGTGTGATTAAGATCATGTTTAGAGTATCCAGCTGATTGCTGCCAACAAAAAACAAAACCCAAACAAACAAAAAACCCTATCTGGCCAGCTCTGAGAACCTGATGAACTGAAGAAAACAATAGTAAAATGAGAGCAGAACAATTAGAAAGCAGTAGCTTTGAAGGTAGCCTCTGTGATCCAAGTCCAAGGAGAAAAATGCATTTCTCAGCCTTCAAATGCCCAAACATTTGGCACACCATAATGGAAAATAATTGGAAATTTAAATGCTATCTTATTAGAGTCGCATTTCCATTTCAGTATTGCAATTTAGTTCTTAGAATTTTGATAAACTTGAAGCTTTAAAAAAAAAATAAAACAACAACAAAAAAAACCCCATATGCCCCACAAAACCTATTGTGTTACTTAGATTTAACCAAATAAATCAAATATACATTTAATTCACACCAAATCGATTTCCTGTTAAGGATTTATAGTCACCAAACACCCCAATATACCGTGTAGAATTGGTCATTGCCAAGCAGAAGGTCTCATCAAAACTGCTCAACTCATACGGCCGAAAAAATTCATTGTGGATATCAATTTCCTCTTCATATTTGTGGAATTTCTTCACTGTCAACTTGCGTCTGTTTTCGGCACATGTCACTGGGGAGGGAAAAAAAAAAAAAAAATATCTTTTTACTAACAGTTACTGCCTCTGCAAAAATCAAAATAAACAGCAGCCTGCTTACCTAGCCACCCTACCAGGCGGTTTTCTACAGCCATATCCCCTCTAAGGCAAGAAAATATGATATAAAGAAGGTGCACAGCATAGCTTTAATAAATATGCATTATCAACCACCATAATTTGATTTCCCTTCATGATGACAATTCCTAATAAAACATGCTCCACAGTATCCCAGAGAATTAAGACACACTGTCTATACCCTGTCACCTGCAATAGGAGTATAACCACTAGCACACACTACAAATCTATGTTAACATGCAAAGAAACAAAAAATAGTGAAGTGAGCCCTGGCCCATAAACATGGAGGTCAAGTTTTAGCCCATTACGTATCTCTTGCATCCTGAAGTTGAAAAATCACAGCTTTTTTTTTTTTTTTTTTTTTTTTTTTGTCAGATTTGGGATCTAAAACAGTTAAAAAGCATTTCTGACTAAAACTTTTTTCAAGACACTGTGTAAGGGAAGGAGCAAACATGGTTCCTACCTTCATCAAAAGGAAGAGGTAAATGCTTCAGCACACCTGTGGTCCACCAGTAAGTATAGCTGTACAGGAAAAAGACACACAATTGATACAGAAAATTTGATCTTGTATCCAGTCTAAATGTTTGTACATAGCAGTTACCCAACCATACAGTGTCACGTTAGTAAACATTTCTTTGTAATTCACATGTGGAAGAAAGTAAAGAATTATTCTTGGAAAAGGATTTCAACAGTCCTCTAGCCTACCAGTATGCTCTCAGGCCACGAAATTTAAACACATGAAGCCCAAGACAGGTATGGAGGGAGAAGTTGTTTTGTTCCCTTAAACAAAATACATTTCAGATGCCTACCTCTATAGTAGTAAAAATTAAGGTCTTAGTGCATACAGAAGGTATTTATGTATTTCTCTTGTTCTGGTCTTTTTAATAAATAAATAAATAAATAAATTTTAAAAAGCATAAACCAATACCTATCACTTGTTATTCAGATCCTAAAATTTAGGAAAAAGGCATGAAGAAATGAAGGTCGATGATAATAAAATTGTCAAAGCAGCCGACTTCTAAACATAGAAATACATTTTGATGTGACACTGCCCTAAGTATGAGAACTGTTAGCATAGCTAACAGCAAAAATCAGGCCCTAGGAAGCTTATTCAGGATTTCTGAAAGACAACAAAGAAACTCAAGCAACATGCATAAAATAAAGCAAGTTCTATCCTTCAGTCATGTTTGCACATTTTTATTTTCTCTTCTCAAATATATTTCAATTTCTTCTCTAAATTATTCTGATAGTTTCTTCTATTTCATTACTTGGTATGAAAAGTCATCTTCATTGATTTTATTTCAAATATTCACAATACAGTAAAGGCTGTAATCAGGAGTATTAAGGCAGTTCTCTCCCACTCATGTTAGTGTAGCCATCTGGAGCAGAAACATGTGTATTCATTCCTATGCCCAGACACAGACTTGATAGAGGGACTTGGCAAACGGTGCAGCACAGGGAGGGCAACACACTTCAATTCCAAGAACTGTGTCATATCCTTGACAGAAAGGAATGAGTTACGCCTGATGGCCCCGTCTCCTCTTGAAGTATTCTACCAGGCCACGCGGGTACAGCGGTTTCTCCGGTGCCTTCAGACACTATGCAGCCATACCCAGTTTTGCTGCTTGCATAAGTGTTAAGTGCTGTGCCAACAGAAAGTCTCCTTTCCATATTCACTATCCTTTCACATGATTCACAAATTATGTAAAAGTAATATATGAAACTCATTATGAAATCTCTTCTTTTTGATGGAAAGATAAACATAATATAGGAACAGCACAGATAATCAGAAGAAGTTTCAATGACAGGAAACAACATCTTCCTTCTCTTCCTATATCCTTGATTTCATTATGTGTTTTCCTTATTTCTTTTGCTGTGCCCAAGGAACCCCAAAAAAGCAGGCAGAAGTTAGACAAAGCTGTCCCAATAGTTCGATAAAAACAAAAAATTACTTGGAACAGCTTTTTTCACCTAACTACGTATTACATGGAGGTGTCATTTTGTTCACATGACAAGACAACTTGATTGTATAAGTGCTCAGAAGAAATTCTGGCTAAAATGAAAGGTAAAACTAATTAACAAGTAAATGAATACCACCAACAATTTTTTTTTTTTTAAATGGTCCCCCTCATTTGAGAGCAGTATCTTTGACAAATAAGAGACAGTTGTTTAACAGTAATAGATGAAAGGGAGACAAGGATATTCGTATATTTGCTATATATCAGCTGAATTAATTTTTGACATACAATAATGTTCAGAACAAGTAGGCAATAAAACTAATGTTGCATGTTTCATGTGTGCCTGAAACAGCACTTGCTCATACGGCTGATATGAGCTAGCATCAAGAGAAGCCTCAGGAGACAATACAAAAGGACTGAAATTTAGAAACAGTCGTATCACGTGCCAGCTGCCACAACGGGTTAATGGAATAAGCAGCCAACAGGGACTGAACACACTGTTTAAATACTTGAAATTTTCCCCAGACAAAAATCTAAATGCAGATATTCAGATCCACCATTTGTGATACAGAGCTTTAAGACTCGCAGAAAGAACAAAGATACAAAGAGTGAAATTCCTAAAAGAGATGATTTAGTTAACAAGTCTAGTACTGTCATTATTAAAATGGAAATTTTTATTTTTTTTTTTTTTTTTTTTTTTTTACACACAGTATTTGTAATCCTTAATACAATCATTCCACATTGTGAAGCACTCTAAAATTACTTTAAAATGTTTACACTTTAGATCTATTACTTCTGTATATTACCATGCAACTACAATGGAATACAAATGAAGAAAAATAGTCTTCAAAACAGGCTAGACATGGCTGAAAGGAAGGTAGAAAATCATGGAATTCTTGGTATGCACAGCTGCAGACTAAATGTATTACACCAGAAAAAAAAAAAAAAAGCAAACATTATCCTCAGCACCTCATCTCAAATATAACAATGACCTAATAAATCTGACCAAAAATAATGCACCTGTATGTTACTTAACAAGACAATGGTAACTGTACTTCAATAAAACAGTGAAGCATTTCACACTGTGGGATAGAATTTCATATGAAATGAAACTTCTTTTTTTTTTCAGTACAACAGGAAAATAACATACTAAAGTAAACCCTTCAAAATGTCAACAGACAACCTTTTTGGTCATCTCTTGAAGGTTTGGGGGTTTTTAAGTTTTTACAGTAAGCCAGTGTTTGATAGGCTGACCAAATTATTTGGTTCACAACATGTATTTTTTAAAATTTATTAGAGCAATACCAAACAAAAAGCAGAACAGCAAAATACCTTCTCCTGGTCTGTGACAGACTGAGGGTGTTCTTGTGATGCAAATAAAAATCAGTGGGAAGTTCCCAGAGATGAGGTTTTCCTTCTGTAGGCTTGAATACTCCCAGAAAGAGATTGATAGAATCTTGCCTGTCTGCATCTGTTAGACAAGAGGTACACTTAACGCCAGGAACATTGCAAAACTCAAGCCCATTCAGACATCTGCTTGTTTGTTGGGTTTGCTCCTCACAGAGTTTGTATGTCCTCCTATTTCTACAGGGACCTCTGGGCTTCAACCTCCAAAATGAAACATCCTTTAGAAACACAACGGAACTTCATTTAGACCTGACTGACTCCTGCCACACTGCAGTGCACGTGGGGCTGGTACCAGCACTGCCTCTTTCTTTGGCTTCTCTCATGGAAGGCGAAGTAGAAGCTCTGCTTGGAGGCTTTGCAGAAGTAAGACCTCACGCTGCAGCTCCATCTCCCACTTCTGCATATATGTGCATGCATGAAGCATGTGCATGTATTTATGCATGTTTCAGGGAATCTGATGTATCATGATGAATTTACTGCAGTCTAACAGAAGACTTAATTTAACAAAATTAAACAGTATCCATACAATACACAAGTTTCCCACATAACACATAATGAATTCTTTGGGTTTTTCTAGGCAAAACATACTCTGTAAAATGATTAAACTTCACAAACACCTTTTAATAGTTTGGACTTTTTTTCCTGTTGGTTTAAATTCTCAATTTCTCTTACCATATTCTAAGCTTCAAACTAAATAAGGCAAGTGTTAAAATCCAGTAGTTACATACCACTGTAGATGAAGCATGACAAGAAATGTTGCTGTTCACTTACATCTTTAAAATCTCTTTTGCTACCTAGCTGCAGATAGGATGAGTTACAACAGATATGAATAAAAGCTGGAATCAGATGAAGGCTTGGGCATGGTGAAATGTGATAAAGACAGTTTTGTGAGCAGAGTCATAAGGGCAGAGGAAGGCCTACATGCAAAGGGTCTTCAGATATGAGGGAATATGTGGAGAATTGAGGTCTGGTTGTGCCCTGAGGAATTAGCATGTGGAAAGCTCTTGTCTCCACTCTTGTTTGCACTTCAGTAATCATCAGACAAGGAAGGAATAGTTCAGCCTAGTTCAATAGCTAGTGTTACTTCTTCAGTTTCCACATTTCAAAGAGAGTGTCATGAGAGTTGAGTGTCCCTCTAGCAACACACTGCACCAAAAAACAGCTGACAAATGAAGTGCTATGTAGAAACTTGGTGACAACAGGATGATAGGAAAGTATGGTACTTTACAGAAGTGTGCATATGTGGAGGTCAATATTTGGAAGTGGGATCTTCTGTATAAACAGTCCCATGGTGTAAACATGTGTAACAAATAGGTTAGAATTGGTGGTAATTTCTGAAAGCTAAAGGCAGAGATGAGCCTCCTTTGATCATTTACCATTGTTTCACTTGCCAAGAACAGAAGGTATACTGAAACTGTTAACTAAATAACTGTAAAACAATTAGAGTAAAACAAGATAATTCAGTTAAACTATGTCACTACTTATGACAGATGCTAAAATGAAGTAAAGCTACATTAAATTTGTTCTATGAAAAACAGCTTGAATTTAAACTCATACCAACTGAATTAACCCATTAATTGTCTGAAATGGTCTATAACAACGGTAGTTCATTAAAGCATTCTTACCTTTCTTCCATAGTTAAAAAAATGACTGCTGTTAAATGTTACATTGCAAATGGACTGAAACTCTTTTTTGCATTTATTGTTTCAGTTGTGCAGCTGTGTTTTAAACTTAGCAAAAATACAGGACATTTATCAGAAAATGTCTTTCTACTGACTCACTTCAACTTGTAATTTAAAAGTAGGTAAAAAACCATAACATTAAAGATTCCTTGTGCGTAAGTCTTCAAGCAGGTACAAACATACATGGCTGTGGAATCAAATAGTTAACTTGAAAAGCAACGATCCTCCCCCCGCCTATACTTTAATAAACGAACAATGTTATGACTTAATTTTGAACAAAAATAATGAAAGCTTTTGTCTTTCTTTGAAACACTGACCACAGAAAATAGGATACTGAGCTTTTCAGATCAACCTTCTTATCTAGATAGAAAAATCTCTCTTTTAAAAAATAAATAAATAAGAATGTGTCAATGCACTGTGGAGCACAGACAAAAGAACAAACAGGATTTCTCCCTTCATTGTTAGCAAGCAAGTAGAAAGACTGCACTGATTTTTTCAAAAAATACTGCAATGTACGTGTATACTAGCACATTTTTAAGATCATTTGAGAAAACAGGAACTGAAGGGGTCATTTAATTGAATTATCTTAAAATAATCTACTGCTCTCAATCTGACTTTGTAACTGCACTAGGTGACAAATTACAAAATCACGAGAGATTCAACAAAATTAGGATTATAAAGTCCCATGTCTAAAAGGTTATAGTAATTAAGTTTACTTTCATACAACACTACAAGGTAGTTTACTCTGTCCAGTCCTGTTTGTGGATAGATTATTCCAGATTCCAGAAGCTCATTATGCATGTTGCAACCCTAGCACTGAAGTCTGAAACAGCATATTACTTTTTAAAAGGCATAAAAGCTAGATGAATATTATTTGGAATATTATTTCCTAATTTCTCTGGCAATTACAAATGAAAGAAAAATGTTAGAATTCAACTAGTCAGAATGCCTGCCAGAGAATATGTTGAAGGAACACCTAATTCTTAGCTGGATGTGTTCTTTTTTCTGGTACAGCTCATTTGCTTATAACCAGAGTAATTCAAACAGTTAACTTCCTAAACCACACTGCACCCTTTACTTTCTTCAAATGCTATAATTAAAAACATGCAAGAAAAAAGGTCAGAATTTTTGCCTAAACCTTTTCAAGTTACCATAACATTATTTGTCCCATATTTTTTAGGAGGAAACCTTGGTTTTCTTCTAAGCTTAACTTCGAGAACAATTTTTTAATTGCCTCTTCTATTATACAGGCAACATATTACAAATTTATAGGTACAGAAAATCTGTAGAAAAGCTAAGCCATATACCATGAACTAGGGTGAAACTGCATTCAGTGTTACCTTTCTTACAAGTCTTATCTACTGGATTAATATCTCCAGGCAAGTCACTTAGCTGATACATGTCTTTCTTCTTCTCATCCCAAGAGCTTTGAGGTCAACAGATTCAACCATTTTCTTAAAAGTGTAAATTATTTTTAGAATCGTGTATTTTTTATGATAGACAAACAGAACAAGTGTGGCTAAATGATTTATTTAGGAGGCACTGTTAGCAGGCTACTTGTTATCTTGCTTTGAATCTGATATACTGTATGAGATCAAGCAAATCACTAAGATTTTCTGTTTACTATTGGTACATAAAATTCATAAGTATTAAAAAAAAACATTCCTCAGATCAGAAACATGAGGAAATGCTGGCTCATGAACTGGCTAGCCCTCATATTTTTATTTGCATTTTAAAGGATATGTGTTGGGTAGTAAAAATAGTAAGTGCAGTATAGCAAATCAGAATCTTGTTTTAAAAATTCTTTCCTTTGCACTGCTTTCTGAGAAAACTTCAAGAATAAAATGATCTGTCTCAATGTGTCACATTAACAGGTTTGCAAATGCCACCTGAACAGGCAGTGTTGGACAGTCAACCTTTAAATTTCACTGAACTGAGTCTTAAAATTTCATACTAAAAATAAAGTAAATACAACATTGAATGCAACGTTTCAACAATGCCATCTTGAAATCCAAGGAATGTATAAAGCACCAAAAATATTTGGCTAAAATGGGATCAAATACCAAAACCATAAGTAAATTTTGGGACAGTGAGCTGCACCTGCAAAAGTTTAATTTTTCATATTGACATCTGTGCACTCAGCGACAAGCTTGACCAGGTGACAAAATGGACTTTTTCATTCTGTATTCTTTCTTCTTTTTGTAACACCTTTTTTGGAACAAATTATTTTATTAAAAAAAAAAAAAAATGCATATCGTGACTATCCTTGCAAGCAGACCCGAATGTCAATCTAGAACTTTGCTCAAGCTTCCACTTAACCATTTAAGTGGTTGGCATAAAAGTGAACAGCTTCAGAGATTTGTTTCATCTTGTACTTACTAGTACAGGTGATACTGCAAGTGTGCTTCCTTTTGCTCATATGAATTGATGAAGCCATACCTTATTGCCATTGCAAATAATAAGAGGCCATATCACTGAAATAAACAAGCTCTCCATTTCTCATTTCATTTGAGCAAATATGATATACAAATTACATTAATTACATTCAGAAACAGTACTTTAAATGCTGTGCTCTCACACTTTGTTACATACACAGAATTGTCACTAACACAAGCAGTAACTTCAGCCAAAGAAACCAGAGATTACTGTAGTATTTCTAGCCAGTGTCCAAATCACCATTTTAATGGAACACAGTTCCTAAATAATTGCAGTCTAGTCAAAATAAAAATGCTACTTCCTGCCCTGGCTATGCAGCTTTTGTGGAAAAGAGTAATAGAGGACTGGCACGATTATTTAGAACACAGCAGCACTCAATGTTTGTCATCTGACATGTCTTATACTATCCTTTGATCATTCTTTTAGATCTTTCTCATGACTTCTAAAACACCAAGCATTTTTTTTTTTTTTGAGTTATTTTGCATACGGTATGGCTCAGCATTTTTCAAAGAGGTTTTTCCAACTTATTTAACTCAAAAAAATATTTTATTGATGGACCTTGCTTTTCCAAATTTAATTTTGTCTTTTCTACCACAGATTCATCTTAGCTTCTATTCGTACAAAACAATTAAGTGCATTGGAGCTTGCTGTTTGTCTGAAGTCCCCAGAAACATTACAAGAAATACTCCACTTGAAGCCTTCTACTTGTGTTTAGATGTAGATTTACCAGTTTCCTTGTATTTGTTGAAGCCATTCTGTCCATCATTTTAACAGCCCTGTAACAGCTACCTGCTCCTCTACTGATCTACAAATGTCACTGGCAGTTTCAGTGCTACACGTGTACATTTTCTAAATACTTCTTACATCAGTTCACTAACTTTTATCAAATAAGGCTGCATGCTACAACATGCATTTGCATAGCATATAAGCACTTCAGCAACGCAGAATACCCATTTGATATCCATCAGATTTTACTGAATTATTTGAAAATTATAGTATAGAGGATCTCTGTCGTAAGATCATAACATGGATTATTGAAACATCACAAGTAAGATTCTTTTTAAATAATGCCTTAAAAGAAAGCACTTAAAATTAAATTCACCTGAGAAAGCATTACTGTAATATCTTGAGAGTGTTTGCATAATATCTTTGGAATGCTGAGTCCATGGAGCTATCTTTCTATAGGTTTTTACTCTGTGGACAAGCTGAGAACCTCCATATTGCAGAGAAAGCGTGTCTCCGTGATCCTCATATAATTCTTCAAACAATCTGAAGGAAAGGCAAAATGTGTCATCTATCAAACTGCTAAAAAGAGTTCTTTAAGAGAAAAAATCATGAAGTATTGTAATAATAAAGTCTGTCTGTTTAACAAGCAATACATTTTCTTCTCCTAAGTATTTGTGCCAGTTCAAAAAAACAAGTATTTCATTAAAACGTGATATTAACTTACTACCACTGAAATTTAAAGCTAAGTCTCTATTTTTATTCAGATAAGTATGTGGAAATTTTATTCAGATATTATAATTACTAAGAAGGATTAGACTGTAAGATTTTCACTAATTTATAACATATCAGAATGCATTCACACTACAGAATATGCACTTGTGTAGATTCAGGAAGAAGATTTACATGTTCTATTAGTCTATGGTGAGAAAACAAATCATATACCTTCACAAACTAAAGTATTTTAAATATAGTAAATGGGACAAAACACATCAATATCTCAAGGCTGTATTTTCTGTCAAGTCCACTGGGAATTAAGTTATCATAACTTTCCACAAATCTCCCTACTTACAATAATGATGGCTCAAAGGTACAAACTGAATAAACATGACTTGTAAGAAATGTGAATGGAAGGCAGATACCCATTGCTGGAGCTGGAAAAACAGGCTATAAGAAGAAAGTAGAAAGAGTCGGCTGCTAAGATGAACAAGCAGAGCTGGCTAAAAGCAACACAGTCCTCTAGCATCAAGAAGTTGACAGTAGACTCTAAACTGAGAGAAGTCCAAATACCAAAAATTATCAAGAAGCTCCCCATCAATGGCACAACCAAGACAACAGTCTCAGAAAACAAGGCTATCCTAAGGAGATGACAGCTGGTCTAAAAGATAACAGATTGAAAAGTGCTTCTCAGAAATTGAGACTACAGCCTTGCTTGAGCAAGACAATGACAAGGATGGTATCTTGCTAAAAGAGGCTGAAAGTTTAGTTAAGAGGCAAAAAAACCACAACAGAACAAAAAAAAAAAAAAACATCAAACCTGTGGAAACCTGCTTCACATCAGTATATCAAGACACAGCAACTCAGGCATCTGTGTGTGATACACTGTAATACCTGAGAAGAAAAAAGTACTTAAGAAGTGAAAAGAAGGGTAAAAAAGACAAAACAATGCAACAACAAAATAAATTTTAAAAACCCCACAACAAAACAAAACAACAAAACAATAAAAGTATTCAATTAATAAAGTTTCCAATAAAGAGACAGTACAGAGTATGTAACCTAGCAACCATCTGACTGAAGTCCCCCTCAAAGGGTCCTGGATGAAGAACACTTATCTGAGCAGCAAATCAATTTCTGTAAAAAGAAAACAGCTTTCCAGCAAACCTTCTGCCCCAGGGCAAGTACAAAAAGATCAATTAGGAGGAAACATGTACTTATTAACTTATTAAAAAACAAAACAAAACAAAACCCCACACACACACCAAAAAAAAAAAAACAACACAAACAAAAGAAACAAAAACAAAAAAAAAACAAACAAAAAAACCCCCAACAAATGAAACAAACTGTCCTGGGTTGAGTGAGTGGTGGAGTTTTTTGGTGGCAGGGGAGGGGGCTATCGGGGCGGCCCCCTGTGAGAAGCTTCTCGAAGCTCCCCCAGCTCCACGTCAGCTCCACTTCTGTTTGGGAAACTGAGCCAATCGGCTGCGCCTCTGCGATAACGTATTTAAGAAGGGACTGTGGTGACGGGCAGGGGGACTTGTGAGGAGGAGTTGCTGCAGCTGCATGAACACCAAGGTCAGTGGAGGAACGGAGGAAGAAAGGAGGGGGGAGGTGTGCCGGAGCAGAGACCCCCCTGTATCCTGTGGGGAGACGGCAGGGCGGCCCCCCCCTACCACCCATGGAGATCTACGGTGGAGCAGACATTGATTTATGGTCTGTGGCTTCCGCCTGGTATAATCAAGGTGCTGTGCCCGAAGAAGGCCGGGGTCTCATGGGAAAAGGCAGCCCCGCTGCTGTAATTCAGCGCTGGGAGGATTGCAGCATGCGGGGGAGTCCCACACCGGAGCAGCTCGGGAAGGGCTGCAGCCGTGGGAGGGAATCCAGTCGGAGGAAGTTAGTGACCCATGACGGAGCAGTGTGGGGAACGCTGCGGCCCATGGGAGGAATTCAATGTCAGGAGAAAGTTTGTGGAGGACTGTCTCCTGTGAGAGGGGGACCACGATGGAGCAGGGGGGAACAAGTTCTGGACACTCCCCTCACCTGAAGATGAAGGAAGTGGCAGCGCTGACTGCACCCCCCATTCCCTGCCCCTGCGCCACTGGGGGAGGAGGTAGAGATATCGGGAGCAGAGCTGAGCCCGGGAAGAAGGGAGGGGTGGGGGGAAGGTGTTCTCAAGGATGTGGCAATGCTCCTCACTGTCCTACTCTGTTATGTGTTGTTAGTGTCTGTAATAAATGTATGTTCTTTTTTTTTTCTTCCCCTAACGAGTCTGCCTTTTGCTCGTGATCATAAAGGGGGATTTTTCCCCATCCCAGTCCTATCTCAGACCCCAAACCTGGCTCTCTGTCCCTTCTTGTTGCTGGAGGGGACGGGAGAGAGAGCTGCTGCATGGTGGTTGGCTGCCAACCAGGCCCAAACCACGACACAAACCAAAACCCACTTGCCACTATACAAATTGTTCAGAGCTCATGATACCATGTATGAGAATCTACTGTTTGTTTCTTTAGGTTTACTGGGTTGGTTGGTTTGGGCTTTTGGTTTTTTGGGTTTTTTTGGTTTGTTTTTGTTTGTTCGGGGTTTTTTTGTTTTGTTTTGTTTTGTTTTGTTTGTTTGTTTTTTTATACTAGGGGAAAGACAGCAATGCTGGTCAACTAAAAGCTAAAAAAACTGGTTGAAGGCAAAAACTGGCAGGTAAAAGGATTATGCCTCTCAAAAATTTTCCAGTCAGCCATGGGGGATTGATGAACAGAGTTCCAATGACTTTGCAATAAAGGTTCACAGAAATCAGACAACTCTGAAATCATTAAGGACATGGAACCACTTGATTTAGAAAATCATTGTAGAGTTAAATTACCCTTCCACAGACTCAAAATATTAAGCTCTCAGTCAAAGACTAGTCTTCTGTATAAAGAAAACTTAACTACGTATGATAAAATAAGATGTTAAGGTACATTTTGTTTAGGAAACTTCCTAGATAGGACAATTACACTGAAGGAATCACTAAAAAACATAGTTTGTTGCACAGGACCATTTCTGCAGAATCATTAAGGAGATTAATCTTGCCAGACAAAATATTGGGCTGTTCAAGACACATCATTTCTTTATCCTTCAGGATGGCCAACCAAAATAAAATGTTGCCTTCAGAAACCTAGTTCAACAGAAATTCTGGATTGTAGACAGCCAGTGAGACCATATGAGAAAAATCAGGATTATAAGAAGGACAGTGGAAGAGTGTGATGAAAAAAAGTTAGTTTTTTAGACACATTAGCTAAATTATGGAATACAGACCGTTACAGATTACCCGTTTTGGCCAGTTAGAAGAATATAAATGAAGAGGCAAAGTACGCAGGAAGCAGAGACTTGATGTGAGACAATCCAGGGAACAAGAATGCAGGAGGTCAAAGTGAAAGACTGCACAATGGAGAGACAGTATAGCACATGCCTGTCTTCAGAATTTGTTGCATTATGGAGCAGGATTTTTTAATTATTCTGAATGCAGTAATTCAGAATTAACAGTTGACAAAATCAGTTTCAGACAGGCATACATCTAGTGCAATGGAGGGGGGAAAAAATAAATATGCCAAATGTGGCCAGATAAAAGTAACCTTTTATGACAGGCTAAAATCTGCATTTCAAACAGATAATGAGAAATAAGGTATTATGAAAATCAGAGACAAAGAAACTACTATAATCTTAAGAGATGATGGTAAGAGATGGAAATTTGGGTATTTGGGGAATAGAGAGGTAACAGGAGGGAGAGAAGAGAGACAGGAAAGGTGGGACTATCACTGCAGGAAGCAACAGAGGAAATCTGGACTCCCAAAATACGGGTGGGAAGGGGGGAAGTAGTGAAATCTAAGGAAATATAGTAAAATGCAGCCTGAAGTAAGTGGTAGTAAGTGGTAGCTGTAGAGAATATCACAAAGAGTGGATGTAAGAGACCTGTCCAGCTCCTGACCCACTCCAGTTAGAGCCCAAGAGTCCTGATTGCCGAGTCCCCAGGAGGCTGCACGGCAACTGGTATTTGCAGCAGCAGTCACTTGTTCCCAGAGGGAAACATGCGGCACCTAGCAGCTGGGACGTGGTGGAGGAGAGGCATTGCTAGCACACCGAGGAAGCCATTAGGCAGAGGCCAGGAGCCACCGCTTGCAGTGAGCCAACGTGCTGCAAGGGAGATTGTTTCTGCAGCACATACCAGCTCCTGGCACCAGGCAAGTGCTGGAAACTAATGGGAAAAAGAAGAAGGGCTGAAGGTATGTCTTGAATAATGGGGAGGGGAGACTGAGTACTTTGTCTTTTCTGAAATACGAGTTACATCTCCACATTCTAAAACTATCAAACCACTATTCAAAGGCAGCAATGAAGCCGTAAGTTTCCCAGTCACGACAACAGCTTTAAGGAATAAACACACATCACCTCAAGAACTCTTATATTAATTTCTGAAGCATATTCACAAGTTAATTGGCTTAGTTTCCCCTGACCCCTAAAGCATTTCAATTTAAATGCTGGGCTTTCTTAAATATTTTGAGAATGCTTGAATAAGTATCACTGATACTTGATCTGAGAGAACAACTTTGCTGAAAACTTTTCTTCAATAAATCAAAAAGTACAAAATTTTCCCAAGAAAAAGTAGGAAATAATAAGGTAAGATGTACTTACTTGTATGAAGAATGCTAAATATCAGTTTGGCATTCTGCATAAAAGCATGTACTTATTTCGGGTTTCATTTTTCATCAGGATTTTGCCTCAAGCAAGTGACTAAGTGTAAAAGACTGGGGTGGGGGGTTTTTTGTTACATTTACTTGAAAGTAAAACTCTTAGCTTTAAGTTTCGGCATATAAAGAGAATGAAGTCAAGAAGTTATCTTATAAGAAGCCTCATTAACATACTTTTCCAGAGGAACAAATTTTCAGCATGGCTGGATTTTCTCAAGAAGATGGAAGATTTTTTAAACTTGGATGAGTAAACATTATTAAATCATTCCAACAGAAAGAATCGCACTTTTCTTCTACATAGACATAATTTTCCTAAACCTCTTGACACAAAATTAAAAAATAAAACCATGACACTTTATTAATATATCTTACCTAACAGCATCCGTATCAAATTGTAAATTTGGTTTATCAATGAGTCCCAATGAATAGAGTTGGTATGCCAAAGCACATTTTCCCACCATAAACTGGGCTGTGTTTGTGCGATCTAAACAATCGACACAATTGGTTCGGAGAACTCCAGTCTGGTAAAACAATACAAATAAGAGATTTTTCTTCATTAACAAATTACTACACTCATCATTATTACTTTTTTCCTACTATCCAAGACTTGCCAAATCTCAAATTATGCAAGTTCACAAAAATTTCAGAAAATGGATTTCTAAAATATGCTAAAAAGCAATTAATCTCTAACAAGCTACATCAGACTGCTGTAATGACTACTTTCAAAATGTTCTTTCTTCTGTCATCACACAAACTGCATTGCTCCTTCAACTCACAAACAGCCCTAAAGATTTACCTTAAAAAGAAAAGCTATGTCATTTCAGTGAAGAAGGTCTTATTTTTGGGTATGCTGTAACTACTGCAAAATATAAAGCCCACTTGTTGTGGTTCTGTTGTGATGAGCTTATATTTTAAGCTTTCTGTACCTGGAACAACACACATGATCATTTTGTTGAAGGTCACAGTCATGCACATATTCTTTTATGCTGCTTGCACCACCATTCTTCAATTCCATAATGCACAGAAAGTTATTTAAAAATATGAACAGCTGCAAGAACCATATTTTAATGTAACAGCATGGGGGATTCTTCTGTTCAAGCATATGTGGCTACATCCAAGGTAGTCAACTAAACTTTTATTGCCTTAATAAAGAAGCACCTTTTGCGTGTGACTCACAAAATGTCTATTCCGAGATGAACTGTGATCCAAATGCTTACATGTATGCCAATGGTGACTACCTCAAATAAATGAAGTTGAAAGATAGATAAAATAATCATTCCCCTAGCACAGGTGAAACTGTACGACTAACATTAAAAAAAAATAAAATCTAACTAGCATTGATACATTTTATTTTAAAACAGATCAAATTCTATCTACTCCACTATTTATCTGTCCTCAACAAACATATCCCAATGATCAGCTTTCTAATTTACATGAACTACAAAATTCTGAATGGCAGGTCAAAAACAACTAATGCTTCTTAAGGATATGCCTTGTATTCAGAGTATGTATCATAACATGCAGGTATAAATCTGTCACTGTATGGTTTACAGTTTAGTCATCATTTTTCTGACCTTAAAGAAAGCAGCGTTTCTAGTTTTATTTACTTTTAGTGATGGAAATTGTAACAATGTACAGAATATTCAGCACTGGTGTAAATGTTTTTAATAACCCATTTTTGTGTGTATGAATATGTCACTAGGCTTAAGTATGCTTATTCCTCACCTCTTATGTATAATATTATATTATGCAGTTTGCTAAAATGCTGCTGTTTTCACTTTCACTGCACTGGTAAGACTACAGACTAAATAGTAATGGAAACTGTTTAAAATATGAGCATTTCTCAGACTAGCTCCAGCAGAAATACAATTCTAACATCATTAGGTTTTGTGGTACCATGCAAGAACTTTAAGCCCTATTTCCCAGTTTGATTTCTGGGATGGATAGGAATAATGCTGCTTACTATAAATATTAATTTAAGAGCACTCTGTGAATCACCAGTTGGGTATTTAAACAACATGGTTTAGTGGTGCTTTGGGAATGATCTGCATCACTATAACTATGAATTAATAAAGTATATTTGAGTACCTGCAAGCGTCCAGTGGAAACAACGTAACCTCCTAGTTCATTCCACCTGAAAGAGAAACAAAACAGAACAACTTACAAATCATTTTAAAAAAATAACAGATCGTATCATGTATTGATCTGCTCAGTGAAAAAGGGTAATGATTAAAAACCTGCCACAAAGCAAAACTGATATCCCTGAATAGCAGAAAGCAGTAAAATCTCTATGCAGCAGTAAAACATTGTATTTAAACCACATTGCAAAAAAAAAAAACCAAACCAAAAACCTAGCCTTAAAGTTGAAATATTCCAAAGTCATACAAAATATTTCCTTTGCTCCCCATAAAATAGAGTACAAGCAAAACAAGTGTTGCTAGACTGGGTCCTGAGTGCAGAAAAATTGAATGCCAGCAACTGGAAGGTAGAGGCATAACATACGCTACAGCACAAGCTGGCTGATTTACATCTCCCCCTCATACTGATTTTAGGCATGCATGCCAGATACATACATCTGTACATATTGTCCAGGTCTTGCAATTCTGTATAGGCCTTAATTGTACCCCAGATCCAGAAAACATCAATTAATGACATTTTTGAGGTAGAGAAGTAGTTATGCTTAGTGCAAGTAACTACTGAAATACTGAATATTTTCAAGTTAGTAGGGTTACCTAGCCTGACCAAAGCACTTCTATGGCAAGCCTATATACTACATTTGAGACTCCCCAGATGAACTCTTCAGAGCACAGCATTACATGGATGTATTGATCCTGTTCCTGCTAGTTTACAGTTGCCATGTTTGCTGCACTGCATGGCAGAGAAAAGTTGTAAGAGAACCTATGAGAGTTTTAGCTCAGACTGTTTCTAAATCAAGAGAGGCAAAAAAGGCAAGGATGATCTTCATGTAAAATATGAATGTCTATTTGGGGAGTGATGAAAACTTGAATCAAAAACTTATTGAGCTTCTAACGTGGAAGTTATTTTACTTCTGGATTTTCATGGACTTAAGAGAATTCAACTAATTAAATCACTGTATTTCTGCAGCAGTGGAAGCAAATACAGTTTCTATTTCTGAAAAAAGGTAGATTTTAAATTTCGTATGTATAAATACCCAAAAATCCACTGGAAAACACTCAGCTCAGTAACATTTAGATGATAGTTGTCATACTAGTATGCCTCAAAAGAAGCCACTTACTAAATTCCAAATGCTGTTTGCTTTATTAAATTTACTCCTAAATTTAGGATTCTTTTGGTTAAGGTGAAAAAAACCAAAACCTTTATGTAAACACACCTGGCACAGATTACAAGTTACAAATAATGGTTTGCAGTAAGAGTTCATTATAAGTAGAAGAGCAGCAGCAGCATAACTGTAGTCTTTCAGTGTATTAGTATTTCTTAGCATGTGGCTCTAACTTCAATCCTTTTAGCTATAACTTAATAATTAATTATGGGGTTTTATATTAATTTAAGCCTTAAAATAAGAAACAATGTAATACACATAGAAATTCCAGAACAATTCTCCAAGGAATAGATGTTAGTCATTACGCATCAATTAAATTATATGTACTTTTCATCTGGCCGCAAGATACTGCAGTAGGAATCAGGTCGATTTACAAAAAATCCAGTCGTCTTTACTACACTTTCTGCAATCACATTCAGTCTATCAAGGACATTGCAAAGTTTGCTGAGGAGATAAAAAAAAAAAATACACAGTCAAGATACATTAATAATAAAAAGATTTTCACTGATTGAAGAGTCTTTTAGTAACAAAAATTATTTAAAGGAAGACTAAAGTCACAGCTTTATTTATCTAAAAGTAATTATGTCTATAGTTTACTTAGTTTTTACAGACTTAGGAAACAGATGCTGACCATATCTGAGGAATTTTGTTTACTTTTTAATAAAACACATTATATAAACTAGAAGTGGAAGACTTAAAAAATCTAAAACTTGTTGACTTTTATATCACACTAATTTTCCTCTACCAAACTTTCTGTGATTCACAAAATAAGAATGAGGTAGAAAAGGACATATGATTATGTTAAATCATATTCCCTTATTTCATTTGCAAGGTGCTGTTTTGTTCAGTAACATTTGTTTCCATGTGTGGCCTTCATGAAGTCCTACACCTCCTGCTCAGATCAGGCCATCCATCCATTCATTGCTGAGGAGTTTAACTTCTGTTTACTCGTAATTTTATTTTCAAAGATTTTATGACAGTGTTTACATTTCAAGTAACAAAAATTTTTTTTTTTTTTTTTAAGATTGCTTTTACTGAGATGGAAGCAGTATTTTAGAACATTTCCACCAGTACTACTTTCCAGCAAACTTACTTGAAAACTACATGTTAAAGCAAATACATTCTCAGTATTCCTGAAACTGTCAATTCTTTAGGCAGACACATACATTATCTTCCATTCTTAAATATCTCTTGCTTGCATAAATAATCAATCTTGTTCAAAGCCCTCAAGGTACTTTTGATATCTATACTAGGGTGGTTATGTATATAAATATACCTCAAGCTTAAAGCTAGAAAGGGAATCCTTTGATTACATAGTATAATTTCCCATATAGGACAGACCACTAAGCTTCCTTAGCATCACTCTATGTGAAACACAAGAACTTGCATCCAGCATAACTTCTGAAAGGAAATCTACCCTTATTCTGAGATTTGCTATTTAATCGTAACACAAATAATGGCATATACACCTAACTGTACACAATGCCATTTTAGAATAAAAAAGCAGTGTGAAACTATGTCAAACTTTAAAGTAACATCTTCATACCTACATGACCAACTGCATCAACCAACTTGTACTCTCAAATAACATATAATGATTGTTTTCCAAAGCTTTTTTTTCATAAAATTATGATTGACAAACATTAATTAAATTCCTGTCCTTTGAACCATACCAGTATTTCCATTGTTTTGCTTAGACTGATATAGTAACAGATACCTGAAAGATGATCCAACAATTCTTATCATTCCCCTAGAATTTTTGGCATTATAAGATACAGTAGACATATGCAGATCAGAGAACTTTACAACCAAGTTCTGTTCTAGTTAAGAATAGCAATCTATACCTGTAGAATTAAAATGCAGATTTAAAATGTGCCTTGTAAATATTTCTACATTTAGGAAAACCTTCATCCTTTTCACATGATCCTAGTACAGCATACTATTGCCCAAAATTATAGAAAAAAAGTTACAGAATATATTTGCCTTTCTAAGATGCATGCTCCTAATAATCTAAATGCTTTATAACATTGAAATTAATGTCCTCATTTCCTTTTGGAAGATGAAATCGAAAATACTGATTGATATTAAACCCCTTGTTTTCCAAAATTTTGTAACTCAATTAATTCCATGACTGA
This sequence comes from Tyto alba, assembly GCF_018691265.1. NCBI lineage: Eukaryota > Metazoa > Chordata > Aves > Strigiformes > Tytonidae > Tyto > Tyto alba. The sequence goes on from NW_024881316.1 coordinate 368,621, forward strand.
AATGGAACACCTGATAAAATGCAGTGTTTTGAGTAATTCAAAATAAAAAGTGAAAGTTGATGGCTTTTTTGTAGCTTTTCTCTAAAATTTTCCTTTGCAGACAATTTCAAATTTTTCAGGCCTTACTCCACTTTGGTAAGAAATCATAGAAAACATTTTAAATCCTTCAAAAAGCTGAGGTTTATTCTGTCCATAGATCTTTAAAAAATTCTCCCATCATTCCTAAGCTACATCCAACTGAAAAGCAACACACTCAGCATGCAGTTATTTATATTGCAGCTAAGAGCACTAGTACAAACAAGGATCTTTTCTACCTTTTTGTGTATTTGGCCATATCCCAGGGTATATATATAATTGCATGCTCTGGGGGTAAAAACTGGTTGAGATATGTCACAGCAGCAACAAGTTCTTCACTAAGTATCCTTTCATGCTTTCTTTTTTCACGTTCCTTTAGCAAAAAGAAAATGAAATTAACATTACAATATTTATTAACTAACATATGTAACCCATATACACACATATATATATGTATGTATTTATAAGAGAAATTAAAAGTGGAAGCTGTAACAGCAGGAGGCAGTTCTTCATAGCTAGTACAATTACATTAAGAGCAGAAGAGACAGAAAAATCTAAACATTCTGGGGTTTTAGCAAAACTCTATGAGTAGTAAAAGTCACCTGTTTCAACTATGCATAATTATTGGCTGAAAAATAGAACCCTGTAAGAGCAAAGAAGAGCACACAGAAACAAAAGTGGTAACACGGAGGAAATGGACAAAGACAAAGAGAAGGAAAAAGGCAGGAAGCATCACATTCAGTTCTGGGTACAAGAGGACCCAGGGAAATTCTTCTCCATTACTGACAGGAGATGGGCAACAGCTCCCATCTCCGAGCTTTGCAATAATTCTAAAAAATTGGTTATGTTGTCATTTTCTGAATATACCAGGTGTTTTCATACTCTATATACTAGTATGGCTTTCCTCTCAACTTCATCCAAACTAAAGCCTATACTGAACCTATGTTACAGAAACTGTTTTAATTCTGTAATCCCAGTATTAAATGAACAAACCCAAAGGAAGCCTAATACATTCATTACTAGTTAACAAGTTTCTAAGATAGACAGATATAGGAGGACATAGATTTATATTACATCAACATTTAAGAAAACAAATAATAAAATACTGGAGATCAAAGTGCTTAGCATTTGTGCAAAAGCAACAGCAACACCCAGAAAAAAAGGTGTTCAAGTGTGGGGGCTTCCATGCCTTGCTGCCTTTTTTTTTGTTGTTGTTATACAGTACATAAAGTAATAAAGGAACACGAATTTTAGCATATTAATATTGAGCATCTACAGAGAGGGAAAGAGAGAGATGCATTTTCAGCCCTTGTATCAAAAGCCCTGTGAATAAAATCATATAATGACTCACATGTCAAGGTCATGTGAGCCTGGACTCACATGGTCACATGTGAGCCTGGACCTGTTTTTTGACAGCTATGACTGCAAGAGATAAAGTAATTTTCTTGTCAACAAATGCTATCCTAAGTTGATTCCACAGACTCTTGGTCAGTCTTAAAAGCACTCCTACACAGAAAAGCTTCTAGAAAGAGCAAATAGGTTGTCTAGTTGCCATTTATTACAACTGAAGAATTTTAAAAGCTTCCCTTTTGCATTTTCCCTATATTTTTATACTAGGAATGGAACCTACATGCACATAAAAGATCCTTTTTTTCTGCTGAATACAGTTCTACAACATACTAAATTTTTTTTTTTTAAGACTAAAAAGAAGTAAGGAATGATTCAAGCAAAACAAATCAATGTATTAAACTCAAATGTGGAAACAGACACCACCAGAAAAAATGTCTAGATCAGAAAAAACACAAAACGAAAGAAAACCCCAACACAAATACAAGATGTAATAACCAAAATAACAGTGACACCCAGAATCCAGACTTTGTACCACAGCCTCTCGCACAGCAGTGAACTGAAATCATGAAGCCCCTCGCATTAGTGAAGCCCTGCTGCCAACCACACTGCCCGTTAGCTAGCATCAGATGCTTCAGTTTTCTCTCCTGCTCATTCTTCCATAACTCTACCAGATGGAGCAAACAACAGAATGTAAGTCTTTATCATAGTATTTCAAATAACTCAGTCACCTGTGTCAAGAAGCCTACAAACCTCATTTTGCATGAGAACCATATTATTTTAGTATTTTTTAGTGCCAAGTTAAATTTAGTGGTAAAATTATTTGGACTTACATCTAAGGGCTAGTAGCAAAACCCTGAAACCAACAGTGAAAGGTTACTGTAAGAAGTCTATAAACATGGGAAACTTATTTTTTTGAATGTTGGTAGTGGAAGCAGTTATAGTTATGTGCTATACCACGTAAAATGAGATTTATGAAGAAAAGATTCCATTTATAAGCTAATGTTAGTTTAGAACACAACCAAAATTACACAGATACTTTACAGAAGTAACCATAATACTAAAAATTAGAAAACCTACTGAACATATTCCAAGTATTGTACCTTCACAAGATTCAAAATAATAATTGGAGAGCCAAATCTCTGAAGCATTTGGTCAAAGTGAAGAGCAGCAACATGTGCGAAAGGATCTGCTTGGTCCACTGCAACAAATACATATGTTCAGGATGATAGTAAGTGAGCTGTAGAGTCACTTAAATCACTTTCCCTTAAAAGTACTCTTCACAAAATGCATATTAATTCTCTATTAGTAACGATACAATTACATACTTTCCCCCGTTTTCATGCAACTGCTGTTAAAAAAAAAAAAATCTTCCCTTTTCCAAATTGGAAGTAACTTCTTAACCAAAACTTTCATGAGATGCTTACAAAGAGCAATTAGTCTCACCCCCATTAAACTTAGCCCAGACATTTACCACCATTTTCAATAGGTTCAAAATTTTATCCACAATACTAAGATAAACATAGCTAACTTTGTATACAAAATAAAACACAAAGAAAGCTGACATCTTCAAACAGAAGTTTTTTGTATTCCATTTCTGAATGTGAAGTCTAAGGTGGAGATTTATTTCTATTCCAATTCACCAAATGCAGCATTTTATATGGTTGAATGTTTGTATGCCATGGTGTTTATTATAAAGAATACTGATTTGCCTTCAATTATGGCTTCCCAAAGAACAAATGCTTAGACAATTTGTTCATTTTTGCAAATGTAGTTTTCACTTACTCTCTCAGCTTTTCCTTTAGGCCACGGAGCTAACCATAATCTATCACAAAGAATAATTTGCACATACGTGTTATTGGTGGCTTAGGCATCATAGTTGAAATATCTTGAGACCAGTACAAAGGGACAGATCCTCGAACCTGGACATATGATGAATAACTCCCCGCAGAAAATGACATAACCGAAGCATCATAAAGTATTTGTTCCGTTTCTACTTCATTAGCAACATCTCCCTGAAACAAACAGAAATACATATACGATGTAAACATGACACTTCAGAGCCACATGCATTATAGAGAACTCATCATTACAGAATACAATTCAACTGTAAGACACCAAATCATAGGAGTGAAAACACCACTGAAGGTTAAATTCCCACTTGTCCCTAAATTTATATTATCAGATTTTATTTTTTTCCCCTCTATTTGGGAAATAACATTATCTGTAAGTGTAAAAAAAAAAACAAAAAAACAAAAAAAACAAAAAACCGCTAGTTAAGACTTACTATTTTAAGAACAGCTTTATTATCTCAATTAAAAATGTAACAATAGCTGTGATAACATTATCTAATAGCATAATTTACAGTCAAAACCCTAACAACCCTCTAAAACATTTCAGTTCTCCAGTCAGTCAAGCTCAGACCTTCATATTGTTGGGGAGGGCAGGGGGGAACCCCTAAAATCACATTTAATTTACCTCACAGTTTGCTCCTCGTTTCAGAAAACGTGTTCCAGCAAATTTGCTTGATCTTCTGGCTATCAGAGTGACATATATAGGGCGACCATATATTAACAGCTCTTGAAAGAGAAGTTAAGGTTTACATGTCACATGCAATTTTTCATTTACTTATTTCATGGAAGCAAAAATAAATTCTAAATAAGGTATATGAAACTGAAACATCTGATTTACTAAAATCTCCTTAACAGTGATGAGTATCACTTCAAATTTCCTTTGCAGATGAGAGAGAGCATTGCCCTTTTCAGCAATTGTTTTTAAGAGCTCTGGAATGGGAATCTACATTACAATACATCAACCACTTTTCACAACATACAAGAGAGAAATGTTTCTGTTTTATGAAGTGACAATGGATGTAAAATATATACAAGATTCACCGTGGGCTGCAAATACTGCTTTTGTGAATACTGGGATTAAAGCCTGGGAGCTTCTCTTTTCAAATCAGGTATATTAGTCACCTTCTAATTATTTCTCTGAAAAAGTAGATAAATTTGCAACTAAAGTAACAACAACTGAAAGCCAGAGTTGAACAGCTACAGATGCAGTGGTGGCTTTTTTTAAAGCTTTTTATTTCTTATTGAAAACAAAAAAAGATAGAATCAGATGTCTAGCATGACTATCAACTGCTTTCTTAGCATAAGGGAGCCACAAGAAAGAGGGAAGATGACATCTGCTCATCAAATACCTAAAGCAGAGGCTACTGTCACTCACTAAACAACTGCAGGCATAATGCTGGTGGTCAGATCCACAGCTACTACTTCAATTAAGTAAGACCACAGATGAAATAGTGGTATATAAAAACAGATCTAGCTTTCTGTCTGCGGACTAAGCCAATGACCAGCAACCTTGCAATCATGAAAAATCAAAACTAAATTCTGCAAAGACACCACTAACCTTAACTTCATAATTGTATTTGTTTCCCCAGATATTTTGTTGACAGGCTTTTAAACTAACATGATACTGTTGATGACTAGAGTGTCTCTGTAATGTACTAAATTCTTATCAACTAAGATGTTGAGATGGCATTCCTTTGGAATGTGATATGCATTTAGACCTTTTCTCCTCCTACTACAATGTACATAGACCTCTTTACCCATTTTAAATAATACATAGTCAAGAAGGAAGGTTTTCAGATATTCTAGTGTTCACTTAACACTCTTTACACAGCGGGCCTGAAGTTCTATCATTATCTTCAACAGAAAGAATAAATACAAGAATTTCTGCAAATCTCAGTTACTAAAAAAATGTTTTGAAGAAGATTAGTAAGAGAACATTTTTACGTCAGCAATTCAGTTCTGTTTAGCATTCCTCTTTTTCCTCAAATATCTGTGAAAAAGTAAAGCTGAGCCTTAAAATCCTCTCAAGTTCTAAACCCCATGCTTACAAACATTGCCTCACTGATAATGCAGTCTACCTGTACCAGGGCCTTGTTATAAGAACATAACCGTATTTCTTATTTAGCATAAAGCCTAGAAAAGTAATGAAAATAAAAGCCAACCAATAATTCTAAAATTGAAAAGTATTTACATGACGTGTATTTCATGTGTTCAAACTGTTTTAAAAATAAAAATACAAAATCAAAAAAAAAAATGATAAACCGACATTCATTACAAAAGTAAAAGGATACTTGATTGCCCACAGAATCCATGAATAATGTACAGCAGCCAGTCACGATGAAGAGTATTTTTTACTGCATCCAGAAGCTTGCCATTCCACACATACTTTTCGTAAGGCCTGCTACAAATCCCAAACACACCTAGGAAGTTGTTACAATGAAAATGCATTAGCAATTAAGAAACAACCTTACCTTCACTGGACTGTTTCAAAATCCAGGTCATGGGATCTTTATTTTGATTTTCCCTTGACTGCAACTCAGCACATCATTTACTCACATCCTTGAAGTTTACCAAACATAGATGACCTCAGGCACATGCTGAATTTCAGCATTTGGAACAGACTACCCAGCTGTGGCTGCCCCCTCCCTGGAAGGGCTCAAGGCCAGGTTGGACGGGGCTGGGAGCCCCCTGGGCTGGGGGAAGGGGGCCCTGCCCAGGGCAGGGGGGTTGGAACATTAAGGCCCCTTCCAACCCAATCCATTCTATGATTCTATGATTTATGAGCATTTACAATTTTTCTACGGTTGCCAGTCACTGTAGTACTTCAGTGCTTCCATTCAGAAGTTTCTGATAGTACTGAAAAGAGATCTCTGCGTGGTAGCAGCTGAGGATTTGATAATAAGGGAAATAAACTGAGTTGTGAATTCCAGTTGAAGCAAAAATACTTTCACATAGGAGGACTTTATAAGCTTTTTAATTCCAGGTCAGCTCTGGAAGATATGCATAGCCCTGGCCCCTTTTACAAAAAGCACGTCAATCTTCTTTTCATATAATTTTACATGATTTTCCTAATTTGCACTGACACCAAGAAATGCAGCTATTGTAGACCTGCAAATTAAAATTCAGTTTCTGATATATGTGGAACTTGAGTCCTTTTCTGTTTCAAAAATTAGGACCAAGATGACAACTGGCCCTAAAAGGTGGTGGAGGGAACTGAACAAGTCTAAACCTTAAAGGGAAGGAATAGGACAAGAACTCTATTACCTACATTTTTTGTGTAGTTTTTTCAAATGAAGTTTCTGGCAGGATGAGTTATATCATATCAATTTGTATGTCTATTATAGCAGCCAAATGTCCTGCTGGGGAAAAAGGATGTGTTCTCCTAAGGGACTGAAGGTCAAAATACAGCTGTTGAACAAACTGATGCTACCTAGTCACCCAACTTACCATAAGCCCAGGGAAAACTGATTTAACCATTTAGGTGAAGGAGCGTATACATTCAGCAGAACCTGATCGCAAGCGCTTGGTCAGCAATTTGTCCTCTTTCTCATTTCTAGTAGCATTACTTTTGTAAGAATGTGTTCTTGAATGACATATCTTACACATCTTATATGAATAGATATGTTACTAACATCTACTGGAAATGGAGTTGTGTGTGCTATCAGCATACTGCTGATGAGGTCAAGGTTATGGCATCTTTCTCTCCCGATGTTTTCACAAAGACATAGAAGAGATGATGACATCATATGGATTCCCAATGGATCCTGCAAATAAGAGCTTTTGCAGAAGATGAATTATTGCTCCCTCCACTCTTTATGGTCATTTCTGCCACTGTAGTATTTGACAATCAATTCCTGATATCCTGATATATATGGCCATGTTATTAATATCTTTTCCTTGGGAGGGGGTAGGGGAAAGGTTGCTTTTCTTTAAAGGAAATACATTGTTTGATTATCTTTTAATTTTTCCATCAGATTTAGGGCATAATGTATACAGCTTACTTTTAGGTTTTTAAAACTACTTAACATAGTAAGTTCCAGTAACCAATAAATTCCTTCTTCAGTGCCTTGGAAGAACAGATGAAAGATGAGTCATGTAATTCACACTATCTCAAAGAACCAAAGTTACTTTAGGACAAGTGAGATTTTTGTATCATATTTCTCCGTGTATTATATTTTCTGTGCAACAGAGGTTATAAAGCGGGTGACTATTAATAAGGGCGGTAATGCAGAGAGGCTGTTGAACCTCTTTATAATCAAAACAAGCACAGATCCAGATGTTGCATCTAAGCTGGCTTCCATATCAAGTTCATAGTGTTAAGCAAAATAGTAGCAGACTTCCTCTACCCTATTGTTTTGCTTATCAGTGATGTATTTAAAAGGCACGAGCACTGTTATTTCTGGTATTTCACAATTAAACAAAGAAAAAAGTGGCATCACATATACAAAACAAAAAAGTAAAAAAAAAAGAAAATGTAATTTTTGACAAGCATTCAGATAGTATAAGTCACAGGAAACTAAAACATAAAAAACCCATCAACTTCAACAGAACGAAATCCAGTATTAAGAATTCCATGGTAAATTTTTTTTGTGTGTTTGCTTCACACACACAAGGGAGAGAGAACAGTTATCCTGTCTGGCTGTCCATCTCTGCACTCTCACAAATATGTTAGATCCAAAGTGAAGGCTGCAGTTTTCAACTGAAATCAATAATTTTTCTTCAGACTTCCTGGTAGTGCTTACTACATGAAGATGATACTAACTTCATGCAATTTCTCTGTCTTCAATATTTTCCAACATGAAACGAAAAAGATTTATTAGTACTTAATCAGTTACTGCTTTCCACTCTCTTTGTAATTCGTTCATATTGAGAGTCTTATAAGTCAGTTGAATAATCAATTGCTGAAAAATGTCAGCATGCTCAATTATCTCCATGCGTTGCAATGTAAATTAACAAAACAATGATTAATCATCTCTAGAAATTGCATTGTTCAAATTCAAACAGCTGTAATTGGCACCTTATGTAATCTTTAATTAACTCACAACTGTTACGGAACTACTGATCAATACAGAAGATCCAAATGTTTCTCAAAAGTAAACTTAAGTTGAACATTTTCTAAACATACTCATGATCAACAACTTTATTTAGGCATATATACTTACCACTTCCACCCTGTGTTGAAAGTCCTTCATCTTCAAATATATCAAAACTTTCTTGTCGGGTCTGGGTTGTTTCAGTTTTTAATGTCTCAAGTGGCATTCTCAAGACCGTAAGATTATACTGAAGGGAGTGAGATAGATCATAGCTGTAACTGATAGACAGTTAACATTTATTAATAATTGTAGATGCACAGGACTTCTGAAATCCCTTACTCTCCATCTGTACTTATATTTAACACAGTACTATTTTATCCATTAACAGACTTTTAAACAAGATACACAGATTCTGATTCTATAAGGGCAATGATACAAATTATTTCCAAAAGAAGCTTTACAAACATAGAAAACTGATTACAGTACAATAGCTGAAATTCTATTTATATTCTTCTTATAACTGAAAACTGAACATGACTTTTGAACAAAGCATATCAACAAACAATTAATTATGTCCAAAGAAGCAGTACTGAAGATCAAAAATACCTATTCCAGCAGAAATATCCATAGACAACCACATTTTTCTGAGATTTAAATACTATACTCTAACTACTACCTGAACTCAAAACAACTAAAAATTAGGTCCATAAAAACTGTATCTGTTCTCAAATTTGTGACTGCAGCACAGATGCATCTTAAGACTGGCTGCTGAATAAACAAAACGTTTTTTTTATTATTATTATTATTTCCATAACAATAACAAATTCTGCATATCATGTCTTTTATACTGACAACACTCTACACTAATTGCTAAGTTTTATAAGCCACTAGGATTCATTTCCCCAAGGAGAAACCAAATTTACACAACACTTCAATCAGAAATACACACATATTTCCATTTTAGCCTAAGGCAGCATCAGTGATTACTGGCCCTTCTGTAAGGTCTAGATATTCATTAATGATCTAAAAAAAAAAAAATTATTTAAACATTGGACATTTAGATTTATCATTAATGATAACAAAGTCTAACACATGTGTTCACCACATTTCCTAATAACGACCTGACATGCTTGTCTGTTAGGAAAAAAGTCTGTTACATGCTCAGTTTGTATATAAAAGAACCTTTAAACAGTATCCAAGTAAAAGACTTGTTCAGGTTATTCCTCCATTCTCCTCTTGGACCACATGTTGTCTTATAATCAACTTCTAATTCAGTTCAGGATTTATATGAAAATCATGCAGAAAAACATGCTATGATTTCAGCCAAGAACAATTTAAATTAAGCTTATAAATGTGTTTATCAGAGTCATATAAGAACCTTCTCCTTTCCTTGCTACATACAACCACAGAAATAGTATAAATTCATCATCTCCATGTAGGAGGAAAAGAAAAAAAAAGTTGTATAATGTTTGGGCTGGGACACGCAGCATGGGAGGAAAAACTCAGGTTGTAAACTGTGAAAAAGCATTCCCATGCAAAACCACAAAACAGACATGAAACTTCAGTAGGTTTTGTCTTCACATATACAGTTGTGACAAAAAGCCTTTATTTTCCAAGAGGGAGAATCTTCTGGACTGATACAACTTTTGGTACTTGCAAGAGGGGTTTTCTGCTTAATTTTTAAATCTTAAAGTCTTCTAGCTACTACCGCCAGGTTTATCACCACAGTTCCCCCATTTTTCTGCTGTTGCAAAAATCTCATGTGCAACAGTAGCTGGGACACATAAACTTGTCTTAGGTACGGCATTTATGAAACAATAAGCAAGAGAATTGGTAATGCCTACAAGACCTTATGAAAGACGCACCCTATGCGGGGTATATCTTAGATGAGGACCTATTTCTCTCTCTCTTTGTTTCTGAATGAAGGCAAAGCTTTATTTCTGGAAAAATGAGATCAAGAAGGAAAAACTGACAGGATAAGCAAACCCCCTGAAATGTAATACTTTTCCAAAGAAAGAACTTCTGCATAATCTGGCAAGGCTGAACAGTCAGTGGAAACAATCATTTCAGTGTCTACCTTCTACCACATCCCTAGTGGTTGTATAGTTTTTAACTTCATGGAGACTACAATCCTAGTCAATCCATTGAATCAGAAAGTAGGTTCAAAAGACACAGACGAAAACAGACAAGCAGTGTGATCATGTGCCTTACTTCCCAAAAACACCAACCGAAAGATATTTGGTATCAAAATCCAAAACCAGAATCTTATAGCAAGTATAACTATACAGTTTTTTAGAAGGAATTAGTAACTAATACCTACCTAAAATAGAAGTTGCTAGAAAGGTCCACATTTTGAAAGATTCTCAGATACCTAGCAAAATAATTCAGGTTAAGGGGAAAATTATTAGTTTAACCAGACAGGCTCCAATGAGACAGTCAGAGGGTCTCAGAAATTAGACTACTTATAAACATTGACTCCTGCCATATGTTCCCTTCCTATCTTACTGCAGTTGTTTTGACAGGTAATTCCATTAGAATGCCAGCATCTGGATTAAATAAATGAAATAGCCTTTTGTTTTTTAATCCAGTGTCCACTCATGGATGTACTCTCTTTCTTTAGGCAGTTGTAGATAAAGCTGTAGTTCTATTTTGCACATATGTGGGTTAAATTCTCTAGAACTTACACAAGCACACTCCCAAAAATACTATACAAGAGTTAAACATTTTCACAGTTATTCTCAAATAAATAAACAAGAAAATAAATATCTACTTCAATTTGTCATACCCTTGCAAATTCTCAGAAGAAACCATAACACTGTCTATGAATGATAAAATTGCTAAGAACAGAAATATCTAGGTTAGAGAACATGGCCTGCTGCATTTTAAGAGGGGAGATGGAGGTTTACGATCAGTCATACCTTAAAGTAGAAGCTTTTTTAAAAGTTACCATTGGTTTGATGTATTACCTGACATCAGTTTATCATAATCCATCACTTTTTGACTATTCATATTTGGTACAGACTGAAAAGCAGTTTATTGATACCATTTCCCTGGCATTTCAGAGAAATACAGTTACCCTACCCTGATAAAAACATCACCAGGATGCAGCTGTTCATTTCGTACAATGTTCCCTGCTATTCAAAGGCCCAAATTTCCTTCTTCAGAAAAAAGTCATAGAAAGGAAAAAAGAAACTAAACTTACCAATGTGTCAGTTTATCACCCTTTACAACTGCAACACTCACAAGATTCTGACAACACAGAATCATTAAATAATCTACTCGGCAATTTTTGAAGGGCACAAAATATCTCTTCAGGTGAGGTTAATGATGATACGGCTACTAACAAAATAATAGTACCCCAAACAATATAAACCAGTATTAGCATTATTCTGCCCTTGTAAGAACAATGTTTATATTGGATGCTTTCATGATGCACATTTGCTAGGATGTAGCTTTGACATGTGAGTGACATGGAGATGTGGACAAAAATCTTTGAAAGACTCTAACAGTTTTGTTTACTCTCCAGGTTAGAGGCCACAGAACTCCTGCATTCTTCCACACTAATTTATCAACTAAGATAAAATGGTTTGAATGACATACTAAGAGAAGGAAATCAATGACCAAAATGTCTAGTTGCAGTTCACCATTGCTTAGAAAATATTCAAAAAGTACACACTGTTTACCACCATTATTTACCTGGCTTCATCAGGATGACTGACTCTTACAGAGTCATTTGGAATGTAGATCATATTTGTATCTTCTATTTTATATATTGCATGACCTCCAATATCTGCCATTTTTCTTCTTTTTGTTATTAACACAATGTAGTAGCCTTCTAAAAACCTGACAAAACCTGGTAAGACAGCATTAAAATGTTATTAGTTGTATGTTTGCATTGATTTGATCGAACATAGTTAGAAAAACAGTATCAGTATTGTTTCAAGACTTCATAGAATTTTTGTTTGTTCTTAATGTTATACGTATAATGTGCATATAAACATACAAAAATATACATATACATAGACAGTCTTACAATTCACCCCCAGCAAGTGTTAACCAATGAAGAACACAGTTTTTACTTTTTTTTTCCTTCCACTGTGTATAATTTTAATATTAAGTAGCAGATTTAAGACACTGAAAATTCAGATTAAGCTGCTGTCTTCTTAAGATACTTGTATTTTCTTTTTATAGGACTCTCATTGCTCAAAGCAAGGCATACCCTAATTACTTCAGATGCCAAAAGGTTAATTTTCCAGGGCAAGGAGGAATCCCAGCCTCCAATTTTCTTTTCAGATTTATGTATTCTCTACTGGGGAGGGGGCACAGAACAGCAAAAGTTGGGGGTACTATACCTTTGTGCCTCATCTCTCCTTAACAGCAAAGGATTCAATTCCCTGTCTTGAGCAGCATCTCCCTCAAATTAGCCATTCAGAGCATCAGGGGTAATCCTTTCTCTCTATTTCCTCTCTCAGATACTAATGTCTAACCCTGCGGAAGTCCAGAGGGCTAAGGAGGTAGAACAGGCAGTGCCTGGCTTTATTGCCTATAAAAAGAATGTTCCTGAAGCCTCCACCCTCATTCCCTAATGCTACAAGGCATAGCCATGCTTCTTCAATGAGCTGCTTCTTTGGATGCCTCTATTACATATCATTAGAAAAAAGTGTAACAAACCTTTAAATACAATACAAACATATAAATTCAAATTGCAAATAGAAATACATAACCACTCCTGAACTCAAATTTGTTTCTCATACAGTATAGGGAGTGATGCAGCAGCACTAAGTTTTAGTAACTAATAAATCACACGAAGTAGTTCTTGGAGATAGCTGCTTTGATGGGTTGCTACTAGTAGAGAGCCTGAAACTCAATCACTGCTGCATTGTCAACAAATATATTAATTGGGGCGGGGCAGGGGAGGGGGGAAGAGGGGCAACTCCTCACAATTCACATTTTTGCTTGTATTTATATTCAGTTCTTTTAGCTTTGCAATATAAATTAAAGAAGAAGGATGAGCAAGGCACACATTTTTCTCCCTGTTGTCACTGCTGGAGGCTGCAAGGTGATCGCATAACTGCAGTCTCTTCTGCCTTATTAGCCCACCTTGGAAAAACACTCTCACCTGCACAAGGACAGGAGACCCTGCTGACAATAACAAACAAAATCTTCCACTTGAAGCTGCCAGACTATTGACTACCATTTAACAACTGAAATTCAAAGTTCTTCCCGTATCCTCCAGGTACCTAAATCACTTCCATGAACAGCCTGTATCCTTTGAATTTCACCACATTATAACAAAGTCTGATAAGGAATTCAGCCTTCCCTCTTGGCCTGGTTCTCTCCATTTGAAACTGATTTATATTTTTAAACACTATATAGCGAACCATAATTTAGCCTATCAGCACACCCATTCTGAGTGCACTGAATGCACTGTCCCTGGTTAACGAAATAACCAGGGAACAGAACAAAGCTGTCCTTTTCAGTTCTACAAAAAAATAGCCCTGTCCTGCTGACCTGAGCCAGGAGGCAGATATAAATGACCACTTGCATTCCCTCAAATTACATGTTCATACAGACAGAACTAGACAGGATCAAGAAGGAAGTTGTCTAAAGCATATACTTTAAAAATGCAAGACAATCTGAAGATCACTAAGAGATCATTACTTCTTAAAAAAAATAAAAATCAATAAAATCTAGAAATAGTACACCGTATCCGATAACCAATAAATTTGTCCAGATACAGAAAAGAAACTTTCCTGTTATGAAGAGTACGTATAAACAAACATACAATTGGGATGCAAAATTTTCACTGAACACAACCACTTTCCAGCCAAATATCACATATTTAGATAGTAAGCACTGATAGCTTGTGCAAAAAAGACAAAGCTGCAAGACTGTCAGAAGCTTCTTTATTATTATATACCCATATTATTAATCCTCATAAATTAATAAGGAACATAAACATCATCTGAGGACTTTCTGAAAAGTGGATCCATTGGTAAGTTCGAAAATGTTTTATGGGCAAAAAGAATTACAAAAGCAAGTTTGCTTAATCTGCCACTTTAGATTAGAGTGCTAATAATATTTTCTTACGTTTTGGTTGTTATGCAAAATTCCGGACTATCTCTTGAAGTAATTGCTGCCTTCTCCACCTCCTCTGCAGCTTTGGATTTAGATGTTCAGATGTATATTGATGCAAATAAAGCACAAAGTATTTTTGGGGGCTGCCAGAGCACACATTAATGTTTACTTTGGAGACATCACCCGTCAATATATCGACTTCAGTATATGACAATGAGGAGGAAAATAGTGACTTTCAGATTAAGTTATAAGTTATTAAATCCTCAAAGCAATTCTCTCGGATTTTGGACAGCTGATCAGCACTTAAAAATTCAGCTGACATACTAGTCAGTTATACTTGTTCAAACATGAAAAAGAAATATTTAAATATGTCACTGCAAAAAGTTAACCACAAAGAAAATTAAGCCATCTTCCTGAAGAGTGTGTGATGAAAAAATAAAACCTAATAATGGATGTCAACTTTTGACTTTTTTAAAAAAAGCATTTGGTGAGCTCTGGCATTCAGGAGGACAAGTTCCATGTGACTTGTCTCCCACAATCAGTTGAGTTTGGCAAGATCTTCAACCAAACTTCTAGAGTTTGGCTATTTCCTAGATCTCTCCCTTAGTGAGAAAGGAGGCACTGCTTACAGCACAACTCTCAGCCCTGTACTGGCCACCTGTTTTCACAAAACACATAGAAACTTATTTATCTTTGAGAATGAAATTTCTCAATCCTCTTCAGTTTAAAAAAAAAATCAAGGGAAGACAGAAAGATCTACAGTGTGACACAGTACGCCTCACCTTAAGGAATAAAAGATTTTATAAAACCAAGCAAAACACTTACCCACTACACCAAAAGCAGAGACAGCTCGAGATAACCCAGAAGAGCCCTTCTGGCCAATCTTTGTTCTGTTGCCCAGGTCTAAACGGCCAAGAAGTTCCCTCACCTCTTGTTGTGTATACACATGCTTTAAAATAAAGTCACTTAAGTTACTGCTTTGGTAGTTAAATGTCATAGAATATTAGAATTTACTGAATATGCAATAAACCAAATATCTGCTCTACATCCTCCGTCTCTGGTTTCAGTCCTACCAACAAGTACAACAAGGTTTTTTTAATATACAAAACTCACTGTTTACTGCAAGAGAAATAGTCATGGTCACATGTGAATTCAAACATTTCTAAATCTTAAGTGTTAAGATTTTAAACCATAAACTTCCTGGAAAGGAATCAAGTCTTATTCTATCACGTACATTAAAACTCTTGTTGTTGCTGTTGCTTCAGATATATTAGAAACACTAAAAATTTGGCTAGATAGTAATTAAATGTATTTTGCACTTAGAACAAAACAGTTGAACATAAGAAAACCACTGGAAGCATATACATGATAAACTGAAAAACCTGGGAAAATTTCATTAAAGTGAACATGCTATTCGGAGATCTTGTGGCTGCTCCCATACTATAGCTAGTCATTATCATGCTAATACCATATGCATCTGACATAGGAGGAGAGGCTGAGAGAGCTGGGATTGATCAGCCTGCAGAAGAGAAAGTTCGGAGGGGAACTTGTCAATGTGTACAAATACCTGGTAGAAGGGAGTAAAGAAGTCTGAGGCAGACTATTCTCTGTGGTATCCAATGAAAGGACAAGATGCAGTGGGCACAAGTTGAAATACAGGAAATTCCATTTGAACATAAGAAAAAGGTTTTTTACAGTGAGGATGGTTGAACACTGGAACACGTTACCCAGAGACATGGTGTCTCCATATGTATCCAAAATGTAACTGGGCATGACCCTGAGTAACCTGATCTAGTTGGCATTGCTCTGAGCAGGAGTGTAGGACTAGACAATCTCCAGAGATCCCCTCCAACCTCAATTGTTATGTGACTGATTCTGTAACATACCTTTGTTGAAACAGATGAAATCTGTAATATTTAAATTCAGCTCAATATAGACAATATTAGTCAGAATAACTGAAAAATATCCCTAAATAGAGAGGTTCTCACCTTATCATCAATTATAACCAAATCCTTTGGTTCAGTGCGATCTATTTTCAAGACACGGTATTTGGTTTCTGCAGGATTACTTCCAACAAGAAAATACCGCTATATTAAAAAAAAAAAAAAAGTCAGAATTTTATACAGGATAAAGCAGCCAAAGCCCATTGTAACACAAGATATCAACAATGCCCTTTATATAGTTTCTAGACTAGATTAATTTCAATTATCAAATATGCAATATTCCATATGGACTGTTAATAAACTATTTTAGACATTAGTACCTTAGGTAGGTATATTTGTATACAATCAACCTTTACAGCTTAGAAAAACATCATTTTCTCCACTGTACAAGGAGGAAAAAAAAAAAAAAATTGAAGAATGGTGAAAACTTGTTTAGAGAGGAAAAAGTACAAGTTGCAGCAGGTGCCATCCAACTATGCCCCACCCAGGCCATTACTGTCTATTCATTTGCTTTGTAAAATTTAGCAGAAGCTTATACACATAAGTTTGTAAGTTTTCATGATCTAAGACTACTGTCTCTATATTGTAGTCCACTGCTATTTCTGACAACTAGTCTTTCCAAGTCCATACTAAACACAGAAAAATTTTAAGTACTTCAGTACTACAAGTTATCCTCATTTTTATTTATATTTGCTATGGTAAACTTCTCATCAATGTCCTTCCACAACACTCAAGTTTAATTTGACCAGCTATGCTGGTTAAAAATATTAAGTTTTTTAAAAGACTAGTTTTATTTCTCATTTAAAATATGAAAGAAAGACCACAGATAAAACATACAGTGTGTCCATTTCTCATTTAAGGGAATCACACTGTAAATGAATTTTTACATTTAGAGGAATTAACAGTAAACACAGGTTGCTATAAGCAGCTCTCATTTTACCAATTCATTTAATCAGTGTGATGCTACCACACAGCAAGGTGTAACTCATTAATAATGCTCAGCCTAGTAGGAAAGCACGGCAAATTCATGTGGATCTATGCAGCCAGCTCTTAACTTTAAAAGTCACGTGGATTTAAGATGTGGGGGAGGAAATCAATAAGAACATTCACACAGAACTCAGAATTTCATGATTTATACCAATTAGATGTTAAAAAACATCTTTAATGACTAAATATTTAAGGTGAAAGAAGAACTTCAAGCCCTCTTCAGCTTCCTCGGAATCACAAAAACATCTAGTCAGTAAGCTCTAAAAAAGAAAATGAAATACTTTAACAGCTATAAAAGGAAACACCACCAACTCCTGGCTCCACTCTGTACGCTGACATTACAGTTCTTACTCAGTGGCAAGTTTTGCTGTTTATCCCTAAATGATAGTAAAGAAGACCCTTCGAAGTCATATGCCACTGCAGCACTCCCTCACTGAAGCATCTGAGGCAGCACTTTGGCCCAGGAAACTACTTCCTACTGGGTTTTTTTTTGCAGTGATGTGCTGCTGTGCACAGCCCCAGCTCCCCAGTCTACTCCCCTCAAAGTACCCTCTGCAGGAGATCCTGCAGTGCCAAGATCTGCACTCCCCAGCAGGGAAATCGTAACAACAGGGAGTGGGTCAGAGCCCCCACTGCGTGGCACTGAATGGCTCAAAGGTGGAGGATGGAGCTCTTCTGCTGGCATCACCCACCCACAAGAAACACCAAACCACCAAGACAGACACTTGCTTAGACCACGCCACTTTTTTCTTTCTGTGGCAGAAGATGCATGGGCAGAGGGAAATATCGTATTCATTTGTAATACACAGATAAGTCAGTTTGCCCTTTAAGAGTGCTGCTTCTCTCTTTGTAGAAAATTTTTAATTAAAGCTAAACAATTTTAAGTAGTCCATAATACTGTAACACAGCTCAGTGATCTCCCCCCCAGTTCATTAAAATGAGCATAATTTTTCCCAAAGTGACACCTGTGGTTACCAACAAATCATCCTGAATAAAAACAGAACAGTACAACTTTAAGATGCTTGTCCAAACAGCAGTTTGAACCAAAGACCACATTTAAAATTGTAATATGGCACATGACACACAGGAAGAGAGAGACAGAGAGAGAAAGATGGATATAATGTTGCAAAAGCTATTACTAAGGAAGTTCAGCTGGATACTTTTCTATTTCCATTTTAATAGGCTGATAAAACATGAGGAAGTGCTATGAAGAATGCATCACACATCAGCTTGGCAGCTGCTATAGTGAGCTATGCACAGCTACAGTGCCAGCTCTAAGTGCTGTTGCTGTTGCTTAGAACAGATTAGATGAGAAGTAATTGTATCTACAGACTATGGTGGCAGCCACCATAATGAATGGTACTTAACAAGATCTCTTTGAAGTCCTTTAAGGACTAATTTAGGGGGCTTGCTTTAAGTCAGAAAGCTAGGCTGTGTAATGTATTAAGGAAGGTCAGCTGAGAACAGCATCAAACCCCTGCATCAATGGACTTAAAGAAGCCACCTTCTTGGAAAGCCAGGCAATGGGAAATCTCTATTTAGCAAACTGGAATCTTACCCACTGCATGTTAGAGGATATTCTTGTGGAAGTAATAAAGAAGGAAACATCAGCAAAACTTTTGAATTTGGACTAGTCCTCAAAACTAGGGACCCAAAGTTAGACTTCTACTTGGGAAGTCTTCAGGACTGGCTAACAGTCAACACAACCAGAATTACTCGATATGCCAGCTCATATTCAACCTTCAAGATCTGAAATGAAAATAAAGATATGAAAACTAACAATGCAAAAAATAAACCAAAAAAATAGACACTTCAGCATTAGCTGCTTCTGCTAATACTAATGAATAACTAATGAATACTAGGAAGGAATAAAGCAAAATACCAAATCAACACAGCACTGAGCATGTAACATCAAATAAATTAATTTCTAAGGTTGTAATATAATTGTAAAATTAATCAAAGCTAAAATGCACTGTACTGCTTACAACTATCTTGATTAACAGAAATCATTACAGTAAAAGAAATGAGATCCCACGGGTAAGCTACAGAAAACTTTCTGGGAGTTTCTATTCTTATTCCATTTACTACTAAGTTAATCTGAATAAATTGAAGCATTTTCCAAACATCTCAAACAATTCCACTCCACAGCAAAGCTACTGCATTTAAATAAATGGGCAACCTTGACCAGCAAAGTACTTTCACAACAGAGCAGTACACAAGGAGAAACTGTGCAGACTTCCTCATAGTACTCTGTCAAAGTCCTTCAACCATCACCTGTGATGAAACATGCTGTTTCCAAGTTTAGTTTCCCCTTGGCCTTTGCTGAAACTTATTAACAAGTGAACTTCACCAACCACAGCAGGGCACCATGTAGCTATAAGATCTGGACTGAAGCTTACTTTATTGCACAATTATCACTAAGCAACCACAAGATAGGAACAATCATTAGTCACTTCCACCTGGCACTGAGTTTTAACCAAAGCAATCCAACTGAAGGCTTTACACCTTCTTTTATCAATCTTTTGATTTGGCCAAACCAATAAAAAAAGCTTCTTCTAAAAGGAGTCTAAACAAAATAAAAAACTTCTTACTGTGAATTGTTGTTTGTAATGGCAGGATAACAGTTCTGAAATCAAACATTCTGTCCACATTTTTGTTTTTTCTTTAAGAACATTACTTCTTAGAACTCTTGGTCTAAAACTGTGATTCGCTTCTTTGTATAGACTAATTATCATTAACAAATGTTAGCACTGTAAAGAATATATTTCACTCATAAGTTAAAAAGCAGCACACAGCTTAATCAGTAGGAAAAAAAAAAAGTGAAAATACACTAAAAGATACTTGAAAAAATACTGCAGAGCACTAACACAGCCAATTTTTCAACCTGCAAATAGCATAAAAAAACCCCACTTAAGAACATATACAAAATGTTTGCAAAAGATACTTGTTGAGCCCATGGATGTGTCTAAAAACACAAAGCCCTAAGGAAGTGTAGTGGGCTGACCTTGGCCAGCTGCTAGACCCCTACCCAGCCACTCTCTCACTCCCCCTCCTCAGCAGGACAGGCAGAGAAAAGATGGAAAACATCAATGACAGGGAGATTTTCTAACATTTACCATCACAGGCAGAACAGACTTGGGGAAAATTAATGCAATTTAGTTGACAATTAAAATAGGTTCTGACAGCAAGAAACAAAGATAAATTAAAACACCTTTCCCCGGCCTCCCTTCTCCCCAGGCACAGCTTCACTCCCAAGCTTCTCCACCCTCTCCCTGACCAGAGCAGTGAAGGGGGGTGGGAAATGGGGAGTTGTGGCCAGTTCGTAACAGTTCCTCTGCTGCTCCTTCCACCTCACACTTTTCCCTGCCCCAGCGTGGATCCTCTCCACAGGCTGCAGCTCCTTCAGGAAATCTGCCCCTGCTCCAGCATGGTCCTCCACAGGGACTGCAGGGGGTCTCTGCTCTGGCACCTGGGGCACCTCCTCCTTCACTGGGACCTGGGTGTCCACGCGGCCATTTCTCTCACATTGCTCCTCACCCCTCTCTCTCTCACAGCTGCAGTATAGCATTTTTCACCGTTTCTCAAACACAGTATTACAGAGGCACCACCATTTTGGCTCCGGTGGGTTGGTTGGAGCCGGCCGGAACCAGCTGTGTCTGGCACAGGGCAGCCCCGGCCTCCCCTCAGAGTCCACCCTGCAGCCCTCCACCAGCACCTGGAGACCTGCACCCAGCACGGGAAGGTATTTACGTGCTAGTCACGGTTTCTGTCAGACTAAAGAAACACATGGGGTCGCCAGGTGAGAAACCTTCACGTGGACACTGACTTCGGATCAGCGCACTATTACCTCTCTGCTTTAATTTATGCTTAACTGGGCAGTGCAATGGTAGCTGTCACCTGCCATCGAATTGCCATCCTCCTTCACAGCAGGCACAAAGTTACGCAAGAAAAAGCCTCTTCCTCAAATTTCTGTGGTAGTTTTAATATGTACTGAACTTGACTGTAGATCACAAATCTTCAAGGCATAAATTATATTAAATAGGGTTAAAAAAGGTATAGGTTCAGCCTTTTTTCTCTGCTACACCAAAGAAGGGGAGAAAAATAATTACACCTAGATGTAAGGTACGGCAAAAACTCTACTATATTCTTTCTTTCTAGAGAACATACAGCAATTCAGCGAGTATCTATCTTTCATCTCTCAGAAACTGGCAGAATGACGTGAAGAAAGGAAGAGATGATAAGGGGCAAAACGAGGTACATGAAAATAGCAAAAATTCAGTTAGCATGCTATCTCTTTTCTGTAACCTGCTAAATCTCTTCAAAAGAAGCTCTTTCAAGATGAGAAATTTTAATGACGTGCCCTGCCAAGCACCACTTTCAGGGCACGTAAGAACGGCCGCCCACTCTGCATCCTACAGCCACAGCATTTGGTAATTCTTTTTTGTCCCAGGTCAACCAGTTTTTTTGTCCCAAACAAGACTTTTCTCTTGCTGCTTCACTGAGGGGTTCCTCAAGATTGTCCTTTCTAATTTTCAGCTAAATCTATTAATCATCAATCTATACACTTTCCTTTATCCAAATACTTCTCCCCTCTTTAGCATCTATTCTGCTCAAATGTTTTCATAGACTAAAGAAATCTGGCTGTCACTTTGCTCCTCCCAAGATATCTCTAGCATCTATGTTACCTCACTGGACCCGTTCTTAATTGAATTCTTATTTCTTAAGTGGATATGAACAGAAAGTATACACAATATACCATACAAGGTCTCATTATAGAGATACATCAGTACCTCTCATTAATGACCATACCACAAAAGACCACATCTGCCTTTTTCACAGTTGTGTATCAGCAGCAGCTCAACCTCCCACCTCCTCTTCAGATAAAACACCCAGATCTTCCTCTTCCCCCTCTACTGCTTCTGACTTTATAAACTCTCAACAAACTTTTATTGGTGTGTCATCTGTCCAAAGGTGTATTAAGTTCCACAGTATACCAATGCTATTTAAAATTATTTATTTTATCTACACTTCAGGGTCATAATTTCTTTGTATCTTGTGCTCTGATTATCCTTATTATTTGCAATATTTCAAAACTCTAATAAGAGCTGACCCACATTTGGGGCTAAAAACATTACTGAAAATGCTGAAGTATATCAGGCCTGAAATCATTACTTGAAAAAAAAAATCAACCCTACAAGATGATTCCTTATTCACTCCACCCTAACCTCTCTACTCACCTCCCTCCTTCCATTAGCGACTCCAGAGATTCTCCTTGTGGTGCACCTCCACAGAGGATTTGGTTTAAATGCATAAGGCCATCTAATTTTTAGATGAAGATGTGCAAAACAACCAGGTTAATCTGATAGCATCTTTGTAAGTCTAGACTGCATTTATGTCATTTACCTCAATTTTCAATTAGTTTCCTACAGAAAATTATGTACAGGACTTCAGAATGGATTAAATATTTACAGTGTTTAGTATGCCTCCATGGTCAAATTTGCAGGTTGAATCGAGAAAAATTTATTTCTACCCCAATAATGATTGTTCCCTTTTTCATAAACTCCTTCTTGTTACTCATTTTATCTTCACCCTTGTTCAGTACATTTGTACTCATGAAGTAAACTCTTACTTTAAACAAGGGAAAATACTCATTTAGTTTTAGGGCCATAACAAACTTTGTTTTGAAAATAAAAAATAGCAATAGAAAATACCTATTTTTTTTCATCCTTCTGTCACATTTAAATACATCAATTTGTGATCATTTATCCACAAATTCCTCATCAGCTTTCCATCCAGGAAAGTGCATTCACAACAAAACCAAATCTACAGGTGTATCTCTCTTCTATCAATCTAGTGACTAAATGATGACAACACGGGAGAAAAGAAATAAAACATAGGTCAGCAAAACAACTTAGGCAGACATTTGAAGGCACATCTTCCATATGCAGTGGCGGTGCTACCAGTTTTGAACTTTATTTTTATTCTGCCTGAATAGCATATACTGTTCAAAACTTGTGGTGTTCTCATCACTGCTATTCCACTAAGTATCTGCTGTACTCATAAATGGTCTCAGATACCACATACATTTAAGACAGAAACAGTGATTTGCTGAGTTTCACAAAACTCCTTCTCGTCCCAACTCCATCCTCCGCTCCATTACGTCATTGCCATTACTGGAACACCATTACAGAGAAAACAGGACAGTTAGCCAAGAGGGGCTTTCATCTGCTAATGAAACCATTCCAGAGAGACCAAATTTCATGGCCACTTTTAGCTAGAAAATTATGATAGCTAATGGTTGACCAGCAGATTGTTCACCACTTTCAACATCTTTTAAATGCATCAGATAATCATCCATATAAATCAGGGCACTTCATAATTCAGTAAAAATTCTGCAGCTTTTTCTGTGAAATCATCTTCTATGTCAAAGTTTCTCCAGTTTGACCACAGACTAACTTCATCATTAAGAAAGCAAACCTTGGCTTTGTTAATATAAAAACATTCAAATTATTTTTAGAAGAAATTAAATTTAAAAGAAAAAAAAAGAAAAAAAAAAAAAAACAACAAAAAAAACCATCGTTTTCCCTGGGGAAAAGGGCGGAAAAAAAATCTACAGATATTCATGCTAGTCACATTGCTTAATAAGCTTGTGCAAGTCAGTTGGATACTGTGGAGATGGAGACTGTAGAAGAACCTGATTAGAATAAAATAACAGTAATTAAGCCTCATAATATCCTGAAAGATAGGCAAGTGATATGCCTTTATGGAGATGGCACAAATTGACTTGTTCAATGTCACACCACCTCAAGGGAATGGTAATTTCCAATGAACTAACTTACAGCTTTCAGGAGGGCTTCATTTAGGGGATACACAAAAGTCCCATCTTCTCCTGAAAACAAGAGGAAAATACTTCTTGTTTCTTATAAGTCATACTGCTGAAATATCTTTACTGCCCTCTGCTGTGCATTTTAGCAGTAAATATACACATAAAATGAAAGATAATTGGCATTGATCTGAATACAGCTGTTTCAGTTCATTTTTATGACTACTTCTAAACAAGCCTTCACCCTCCCAGGATAAACAGGCGATACAGTTCACATCTCTAGGGTATTTATTGACCCAAAGCAACAGTTTAAAAGGTAGGCCTCAGGAACAACCCTAAATATAAAAATTAATAGAAAATATATAATTTTGCTCTCTGTTGCTTCAATCGACACTGTGAATTCAGTTCTCCTCACCTCTAGAAGTCTTTCTTGTTTTACTCTAATAACACTACCAGATCCTTTCCTGTTTGACTTACATAATGCTACTGTATTCTTAACTCAAAACAAATAAACAAACAAAAAAATCAACCAAAAAAATCCCTCCCTAGACCATTTCCACTTTCTCATCCATCACATCTCGTCCTGCTTTACCACAGAGGGGTTTTACAGGAATAACCAGTATGATCAGTGTAAACTCCACTGTTCCTCCCACTGCTGACAACTTAAGTCATCCCTTCCGTGCTCAGTCAAGGTCTCCACAAGGAATCTGAGCATACAGCTCCATGTTACTCTATACCTGATATAACTCCAGGTCTCACATGCAAGCCTTTGGGAAATCAGAAGAGTAACCTGAACCAGGAGAAAGCTATTCAATGTTATGTCTGGGTGATGTTTCTGTCATATCAGTGACTGTCACAGCTGGTGACTGCATGATTGTGAGATTTTATGCAAAGGAGGCTGCACGAGGGGTACCTCGGGGAGAAGTGGGAACTTTTGTCAGCAGCCCAACATGACACTGAATCAGCTGTAACAGCAAATTTCTCTCTAAAATTCTCTGTGACCCGATCAAGTCTGAAGCCCAGTTCTGGGCTCCCCAGTACATGACAGACATTGACATACCCAAGTCCAGCAGAGAGCAACCGAGATGATCAGGTGGACAGAGCACATGATGTGTTGGGAAAGTAAGAGAACTGGGTTTGTTCAGCCTTCAGAAAGCTTTGGCATGATCTTACTGCTGTCTAAAACTATCTAACAAGAAGATATAGATGAGACAGAGCCAAACTCTTCCGAGGGTTGAACAGTGGATGGGCAAGATGCAACAAATACAAGTTGAAACATGCAAAATTCCAACTTAAGAAATTTCTCCCCCCCACCAAGCAGTAGAACATGTTGTCTGCAGAGGCTGTAAAATCTACATATTTGCAGGTATTCAAAACTGAGCTGTACACAGAAGTTGTACACAAAACCATCTTGCCTCTTGGAGTGATCAGGACTGCCGGATCTGCCCCTTACTGAATTCTGAGCACAGCAAAGCACGGGCAAACCCACCCATTCAGGCAGATACTGACAGCTACCACCAGCCAGATGTGAAAGACTCTGGTTCCTGAACTAACATGATCAATTTGAGAGGCTTAGAGAATTGTTGCTAGCTGACAGAACCCTAAAGTATAATATTGTCTCTGTACATAGCATGATGTCTCTCAAGCACCTAAGCCTTACACCTCAGAGAGAAATAAGCCAGTTAGATATCCATGCATGCCAAGCACAAAAAGCAGCATGAGTTGTGAGCCAAGAATAACTATATTCAGTAATTCAGGAATCATACTTCCCCATTGCCGTTCGCCCATATAGCAATAATTTTGCTGAAAATAAAACAACAGTGCTTTCCAGCAATGCGGAGAAAGAGGCATCAAGGCAGCCAGCAAAATTACTTTAGGCATAGGTAAAAACAAGTAAAATCCTGGAAAGAAAGAGTAATCTCAATTTTTCCATTTACTGGTATCAATAATTCTGCATGCTTTAATCTGCCACTTTGGTACATTTTCAAGAGGCTACATTGACTTCGGTGTATAAATTATTTTTTTATTATCGCTACAGGTAACACCTGAACTTAGAACTAGAGCGAAGTGTTGCATTTAAAGCCAAGGTACCTAACTCTACCCAAAACTACCTCAAGTGAAAAAAAAAATGTAATATGAAACAAGAGAAACTACACAGAGACATCTGATTGGGAGCTAAAGGATGATAAAGAGAGCAGTATTATCTCAGGTTATTTACACCAAGAATCAGACCCTGACTCACCCCCTAGCATGCTCATCACATGGCTAAAGAAGCAATTACCACTCAAACCTCCAACCCACTTTGCCCGTGGCAAAAAGTTCTGTGAACAGCACATCCCTACAGTTTCTGCCAACAGAACATTAAGGAATGATAAAAATCTTCAACAGCTTACTTCCAGAGGTCAGACTGAAAACTCTGGAAGTTGCTCCACAAGCCATTCTGTGACCACTTCAGCCATCCTGTTTAAATTCTTAACTCTGGACAACTTCAGCTGTCCAGTTTTCATTCACAGCGACACGTGTCAGCACGGTTAGCCTGGCCGAGCGACAACAGCCACAGGACCAAACAAGCAGGGCGTTGTGCAAACACCAACAGCAGCGGCAGCGTGGGGGCCGAAACCTCCGGTGCCCACAGCCTGCAGCACCCCAAGCCGCCCCACTGCTTTGTTTTGGTTTTTTTTTTTTTTTTTTTTTTTTCAGTTATTGTGCATGTTTCAGATATGTGACCACAAAGGAAAAAAATTTTTAAAAGAGAAAAAAGAGAAAGGTAAGGATCGTTCTTTTGACAAGGTGCACGCTGGCCAAGCCAGCACGACAGGGGGGGACAGGGACATCTTCCCGCTCTGCCCCACGCGCGGCGCGGGAGCCCCCAGCCCACGCTCCCCCCCCCGGCGGCGGCGGGGCGGACGCTACTTACAGCCCTGGTCTCGTACAGCACCAGCTTCTGCACTAAGCTGATCATGGGGGCGGCGGCGGCTGCCGCCGGCATGGCGACCGCGCGGGGCTCGGGCCTCGCCCGGCCCCAAGGCGTGGGCGTGGGGCGTGGGGGGACCGTGGGGGCTGCCCGGAAGCAGCCCAGGGAAAAGCCGGAGGGCGTGGGGAAACACACACGCACGCACGGCGGGGCTGAGGAATCGGGAACCAGCCCCCACCGCCGGGACGGGTGGAAGCCGGAAGTGGCGGCGCGCCACCGCGCAGGCGCGTCCACGGGCGGGCGAGTGAGAGCGCCTGCGCGGCCCGCCGCCTGGGTGGGAGGGTGGGGCCGCGTCACGCCTGGCCCCTCGGCAGCGCGGAAAGGGGGCGGGTCACCGGGGCAAAGGGGCGGCTGCCGCCCCGCGGGGTCAGCACCAGGAACAGCTCCCAAGCCCCGCCCCGCCCTCCTCCGCCGCCCGGCGGGGGGCGGGGCGAACGAAAGGGGCGGGGGCACTGGGGGGGGGGCGGTGCTCTTCTGTTGCCCGGGTTACCGGGGGTACACAAGCCGGTGGCGGGCGGCGGCGCGCGCTCGGCGGCCTTTGCCCCCTCACTTCGCTCAAAGTAAGTGACCCCCCCGCCCCCCACCTCCGCCCCGCCCCGCCCTGTCCCTTCCCTGAGGCGGGGGGCGCGCACTGGGGGTGGCGGGGATCGTCTTTGCGCCGTGCTGAGGGGGCCGGAGGGAGACAAGGTCATGCGAGTCGGAGCAGGGTGGGGTCTGGTTTATTTATTTGGTTTGGTTGGGTTGGTTTTTGTAATTAGGAAATTGCCCCTTAGTTGTAAACGTTCGGGAAGGAGTGAAACTGCTGGTCACGCCAGGTAAAGTTCAGCCAGTGAGTTTCCACGAGAGAAACGGAGCGTTGGTTTGTGTGAGATGGTGGCTTTTTAAAAATTAAAATACTGTCCCTATCGTTCAGAAGCTCTTATTCAGGATGTGTCAGAACGTTTCAGTTTGATGTTTCAACAGAAACTTTTTCAGATTTTCATCCTGAAGCAGAATTTTTTAATTCAAAAATAACTAGGGTGGGTGGGGGGTTGAGACTTAAGTGGCCATCTAAAGAGAAAGCAAGGGGGTTTTTTGCCTTCCTTAAAAATGCTTCATCAAGCTCGTCAGATTTTTGGACTCCCATTTGTTTGAAAGGCCACCAAAATTTTGCTCCAGCTTGCCATAATTAGAAACTTGTTTCTGTTTTACTTTGTTGCATAGCACTAGATATGCAACCTCTTGAAGTCCTGGAAGAGCTGGGATTTATGAGAGCATTACAGAACAGATCGTGAACCGCAATTCAATTCTACTGAGCCTTATTCATGTACCTAGCTGTGAACACAGCAATTAGTTCCATTGATCATGATGGGGCTCTTCTGTGCCTGAAGCTCACAAGAGACAGTCTTAGCAGGGCCATGGTCCATTTCAGGGACCAGAGAGAAGTTACAGCTGTGTGGTAATTGGAACAGGAAGGAAAAGGTAATTAAATAACTACATGCTGTTTAAAAAAGAGCAACAGGCAGTTTAGCGGCCAGGAAGAAGTCATTATCAACAACCATATAGCTGCAGCTGGGGATCGGGGGTGGTTCCAATAATCCCTTATTTTTCGGAAGCAGCTCTTCTCTTAGTAATGGGTGCATTGTGTATGTTCTCTAAACGCTTTTTCTTCTTAAAACAGCTTTTGTTACAAAGCAATTTGCTTTGTATCACATTATTATTCAGTTCCATGTTTAAGTATGTGTCATTTTACACATATGTAAGCTACTGTCTTTTATAACAATCTTTCCTCCCACGGTTAGATAATATATGGCTTCACAAGATGAAGAACAAGCTCAGCCCTTTGCAGACATGTTCGATGAAGATGAAGCTGAAAAGTCCTTTCTGTTGTCCAAGCCCACTTGCTTAATTATCCTTGGAAAGCCAGTAAGATGTCTGACAGAAGTTTTTTCTTCAGATATTCTGCTAACAATTTTACTTTTCCTTCAAAACATTTGTTTAGTCACTCTACCAAAAAGATCAAAGACATCCTTTTTTATCTTTTCCACTTTGCAAATCCTGCAGAGTGTGATAAAGGTTCAGATCTCATTTAGTAAGGCCAATTTTTGGCCTCAGTGACCAATTAATTACAATTAAAAATGTTATTACTGTACTTAAAAGTCACATGTTGCTCAAAATATTTCTTCTCTCTTCACATTGGCAACTGGATTGTTTTTATGTTATTTCAAGTATTCTAACTTTTTATAAACTTGACAGAGTAAAGACATAAATATGCATAAAACAACCTTCTGGTTACTGTTAATGTACTAACAGACATGCAATGAGATATTAAATATTTTAACTTTAATATTCATCTTTGACATAATTATATGTCATATATTTGAGAATAACTGAAATCCACCAAGGTGTCCTGATAAGGGGATTTGTACTATAATTTTAACTATAATTCAAGGTCTCTCTTTTTCTCAGAGAATTTGTGGCCTCCTTTACATTTGTTGTTTTATAATCCTAGACTTCTCAGATTTCTTTTTCCCAAGTGTAGGAGTCTCTATAGCGGGTTTTACATTAGTGCCTTAGTTTGCTGAAGGGGGTTCTTTTTTGGTGCAAGTTTGCCATATGTCTACACTGAATCTGGTATGCACTTAAACACCCCACCAGTGCCCCGAAAGCTGCTTTCCTCTTGAACACTGCAGTTGCCCATGAAAGGTGCCTTCAGAGCACACACACACACACCCCTGCCCCCCCCAATTTGTACACAAACTCCTCGAGCACCTTTCCCTCTGCACTTCTGTGCGATTCCATTAGGTACCACAGCAGAGCCTGACGTGACCGTATGAAGATCTGCTTTGCGCTGCCTAACGGGTAGAGAGATAAATGGTGTGCACCTAGGACTGGCAATCAACCCAAGCTTCAGTGCCAAATGACCCACCAGTTCAAGACCCAGTCCACACCACAACACTAGCGCAGAGCTGTGTGGTGTGGTATGCCAGCACGTAGTCGAATGATGGTGGTAGATTATATCGTGGGAAATGCTAAGTGCTAAGGTGTGGCTACGTTTCCTTTCTTCGGAGACTTACAGTGGGCTGGAAGGCTCCCAGTCCCCAGTGTTTGTACAGGTCTGCACCCTTTCATACTCCTCAGCTCCAGTTGCTGGGTAATGCTTGACTGCAAATCTTTGCATCTGACCAAACTGTGAAAGGAGTCAAGGTGGTGTTCTGCAAGTGTATGAGATGCAAACATCACAGTGAGACTGTGTAAGGTGGTAACCAACTAGTGTGCCTTATGGTCAGCGTGAGACTTGAAAGAGTGCATTCAGCTCAGTAGAAAGCTATACTGGACTGGCTCGCCTAGTTTTATACAAACATCAGATTTCTAACCTTACATGAAAAAGGTAACTACATTTTTATAGACCAAACAAGCCTGAAATACTCATTGAAAGACAGTGCAAAAAGCATAACAAATACATATTCTTATCTGAAATCGTTGCCTTCAGTAGATGCTTGATATTAATACAAATTTTAACAAAGGGTTGAAATTACACAGGCCTGGTCAGGAGGGCAGGGAATTAAATGTTCTGTTTTTATGATGATATCTTTTATTTATACAGCTGATGTTTAGAGAATCTATCTAATTTAATATAGATCTTTTAAGTTAAAAACATAATGCCACTAAAGTAAAACCAAATGCATAGATTCTCATCACACCTGTAAGATGTAAGGTATGAGTAGACTGGAGTATTTGCTGATATGCTGTTATCTGAGAATGTGATTTATTTGTGGTTTTTTGCTATTTTTTAATCACAAAATTTATCTAGGACAAACAGACTCTCAGAAAAGTTCTTCTTGTATGCCCCTGAAAAAAGGGCATAATCCTAAGTGTAGAAGGTGGCGAGTTTTGCAAAATCCTATTCAGGTAACTGTACTCTTAGAGGCCTCATTACTCTTGGTTGTGTTGGTTCCTCAGGATTCATGTAAGTGATAAAAATCATTCTGTCAGTATCTAAACCAGATTTGTGGACTAACAAGGTCAATTTTTACATACTCGTTGTTTTAGTCAAAGAATACTATCCCTACATATCTTACTTAGAAACGGCTGAACGGGTTTGCGTCATAATTTGCTTTGAAACTAAAGGTAATAAATTTCAGTCCTAAACTCACAGGAGTTTATGGCCAAATCATATCTGAGTTTTAGATAGAGTTACTCAGAAACAAAGTCAGTATAATTACTTTGTAGATAATTAACTGCAAAGGGCAGCAACAGTACATTAGAAATGCTGGGCAGTTTAAAATGATGGATGGTATTAAAAAGAGTGTGTTTGCCCAGTGCATAACTCAGAAGCCTTAGTCTTTATGATAGCTTTTAATTGTTTTTATAATATGAAAATATATTCTTCGTTGTGTAAAATGTTTGGGGTTTTTTTCCTTCTGCCTGTTTTTCTTTTAAATGTTTATTTTTCATTTTAAGGGTTCTGGAAAGAAAACATTAGCTAGAAAACTAGCACAAATATGGAAATGCGTTTTCATAGAAGGTAAACATACACTATATTTGAAAAATTGCATTGGCTTCATAATATATTTTGGTTTAGAATATCCTCGCTGTTCCCTGTAATTCAAAATGGCATGTTTCTGATTACAGTAAAGACGACTCATAAACAACAAGTCACCATTTTGCCAGGAATGCAATTGCTGAAAACTGGCCTTTTAGTTATAGAGAGGCTTAGAAAATATTTTTTTTTCTTACAAGGGGATATATGTAAGCCATAATAATAACATTCTGTTCCAAATCCTGTACGGTGATTCACAGGACCCTTCTTGTTCACATGGAGGCAACTCATTCAACTACAGGTTGCACAGAAATTTTCCAATTCAGACTGTGAAAGACAAGGAGGATCTTTCCTTTTTGTTTGTGCAGTGCCTAATACAAGGGGGGGGATGGATTCCAGGAAACAGAAGCATAGCTTTTGTATCAGTATAAGTAATAACAGAAGGAATGGAAGCTGGCACTCTGAGATTTCTAAAACATAAATATCCATTGGCTTATTTCAAAAGGTGTAGTTAATTTCTCCCACCACGCATTAACTAGAATACAAGATATCATTTCATTTTCTAAGCTATCCAGCTTGATTTCTGAGTCCCTCTCATCAAAGATTTTTGAAGATATGTAGAGTAAAACCTGTTGCTTATAACATTATCTTATTCCCTATCAACACATGGCTAGAGATTTTTTTTTCATTTCGAGACATCTCAGCAAGAAAGTAGGTTCATATAAAAATTAATTAAGTCTCTTTTTAAGTCTTAATTTAATTTGTCATTTTAATTTAAATCTTTTGTCAGCAGTAACTTCAAAAATATTTTAAAATCTGTATTTTTTTAAAGCCCTGGTAATATTTTTATATCTGTGACATTATAATTCACAAATCTTGATTCATTCACTTAAGTTTTATGAAAAAGGAAAACTTTTCCACCAGATTTGTCCCACCAGTTTGAAGGCTAAAGCATATAATAACCTTAACTATGAAGCAATTTCTTGAGTACTTCTTTGGGGACACCAAATTACAAATTGTTTTTTTGGTATATATGTGCACAGTTGTTCTAATTATGAACTAATGATTTATATATCGATTTTCATTACACTTTTGCTTTTAAATATGCCTCTGGTATTTTCTCTAGTGGCCAGTGTAACGCTTCATATTCCTGTGCATGTGTAGGGTTATTTATCAAATGAAGTATCTTTACCTTATTTTGAAGAATTTGAAGTATAATGTGGTAAAATTCAGTTTTAATAAAGTGCTCTTTTGACCTGTGTAAATATAGAATTTTTAATTCATAGGATTGTCTAACAAAAATTAATACCTGGTCCAAAACATAGATCAGATCAAACAGAAGGAACCTTAGGAATGCACTTAAGCTGATCCACACTGTTTGAATGTACTTAAACAATTATTGACAAATATTTATTGAATTTGTTTTTAAAAACCTCTAGGCAGTCTATCTCTGTAACAGAGTCTTTGCCATTAGAAAGTTTTTCTTAATGACTGATGTAAATCTCACTTACTGCATTTTTATGCCCTATTTCTAGTAGATTCAGAGAATTGTTATTTTCTTCATTTGCTCATGATATTTATTTTAAAATTCCCACACACAGTTACATATACACATTCCTTCAACTTTTGCTAATAGGCTTTTTTCATTTTCCACATCAAGAAAGAAGAAAAAAAAAAAGAAAATCAACACAGTTAAACGTTAATAAATCAGCTCAGAAAGGACCTCCAGAAGTCATTGAGCCCAAACTTCCACTCAAAGCAGGGTCAGCTAGAGAAGGTTGCTCAGGACTCTGTCCAGTTGAGTCTGGAATATGTCCAAGGATGGAGGCTCCACCACCTCTCTAGGCAACGCTTTCCAAAGTTTGATGACCTTCATAATGAAAAATTGCTTCCTAATTACCCCATTGGAATGTCTTATGTCCTTACTTGTGTCTATTGCTTCCTGTCTTATTGGCTTTTCTGTGAGGACAGTGGCTCTGTCTTTGTGCCTTCCCAGTAAGTAGTTTTAGACAGCAGTAAGAATTGTCCTGTTTTCTCCAGGCTGAAGAAGGCCAGTTCTTTTGGCCTCTCCTAGTGCACTGACCGACCACTTCTAATCATCTTGGTGCCCTCCACTGGACTTGCTCCACTGTATCAATATCTGTCCTGTGCTGTCTTTTTTTTTTTTTTTTTTTTTTAATAATCCAAGATAGAGAATTGTTAAATAAGAAAGGTGTTCACAGTCTTTTTAATTTGACAAAATACTTTCTATCCATTTATCCAGTGAATATGTCAATAATCATAAATAAAACAGGGCCATGGTACACTTACAGTGCTGGTTTTCAGTTGTCTGGATTGTTTATTAGTACATTTCCTGTCTCAGTTTTGGCCTACAGCAAATACTGCTCTCCTGAACACCCATTCATAGTGTGAAGGTTAGTATGTGCAACAGTCTAGTAGAAACAGTTTGAAAACAGCCACTATGTTTTGCGAGAATTATTTTAGCTGTATAGACATGATCCACCTGGCTTCAAGACATTTCCCTGGCTCAATTTATTAGTAATATAGATGTAGCCTTAAGGGTCATTCTTGAAAACTTTCATTAAGTGTCTGCTTATTTCAATGGTATAGAATTGTGAAAGATTTTTAGGATCATTCTACAATGATGTCACTGTCCACAGAGACAGAGGGCAGGTCTTTGAATTTGATGGGTGTCAAATTTAGTATCTATTTACTTTTAGATAATTAGACTATATGAGTAGGTTTTTAAGAGATTTTTTTAAAGCTGATGGGTTTGTGTGTCTAGACAGTTCTTTTTATAAAACTTGCTTTTAAAATTTGGGAAGTGTTTGAGCTCAAATACTCATCTCTGGATTACAGAGCAGTAATGCTAATTTGATATAAACCAGTAGTTAAAATAATCCTGCAAGGCTGTGGTTGTGCATTTGTCTGTAGTATCTATAGAGTTAAATTGTAGGGAAAATCATCTGCCCAGACGTTGCCAGAAGGCACCAAGTTCTGGATGAGCTAAATATAATAATGGCCCTAAATGTAATCGCTGTTCATTCAAAAACAGTCTCGTTGCTTGGAGCACACATACACACTCGTGTGTGTTTGTGTATGTATCTGTACGTACATGTCTGTATATAAAATATTTTTTATTAATTATTTTAATTTTATTCTGTCTGATATGCTTCCTCAGCTTTGGAAGTAATTCAAATGAATATTCATGAAGAAACAGAATATGGGCTTAAGGTAAAGGTCTAATCTTCTAGTAAGTTTTGTCACATTCTTGACAAATACATCTTCTATAAGACTATGTTTTGCATTTTACCTTAGTGCCAAGAATTGCTTTTTAAAGGTCAAAGTATTTCTGAAGAACTGGTTACAGAAATGGTTTTGAAAAAGATTGAGTCACCAGAAGTTGCACATTTTGGTAAGTATATTTATAGCCTAAACTACCTAGAATGAGCTAGCTATAATTTTGACACACTTTGCATCCATTACTGCTCAAATATGATTTATTTTGTATTAGATGGTAGAACTTTTTCTTGTGCTCCTCAGGTTTTAGAATATCCATAAACTAAGAGTGCATTTAGGGATTAATTTAACAATATGGGAGATCAGAAAATGTCATAGCAGTCCTACGTTGTGTTAATTTTGAGAAAATGAATTTGCCCCAAATTTTAAGTGTTGCTATGACTCATTTGACAATATTTTCTGTTTAGGAATTAAAATACATTTTTTTTTTTTTTGCTTGGATACTTCTATAACAACAACAACAAAAAAAAATCACCAGCAAAAATATTTTAAACATTTGAAATGATAAAAAAGAAGGAAAACATATTATTGGAAATGCAAAGTATTATGCTCTTTCTTTTTTCTTACAACATTGATAATTCCCTTTGCATTTTGTCACTGAGGGTAAGTTATATGAGAACAGTATGGGTTGTGGTAATAATTCTACTTTTTGAGGAAAAATTATGTTAATTGAGGCTGCTAAGACTAGTGCTGCAGATCTTGCTAGAGTCTGAACCCACTTTCCTGAAGATAAAACAAAAATATGGCTAAGTGCAAAGAAAGTAAAAGAAAATGTAGTTTCTTTTTCTGGTGCAGGCTTTTATTTGAAATTTCCATTATATGAGAGAGACAGGCATAGGGACAAAAAAATGTTAAGTTTCTACTGCTCTGAAAACTAACATGCTTCTATCACCTTTCAGATGCAATGGGTTTTGTTCCTTCTCTAGTCCAAGATTCAACAGTCTTTGCAAAAATGCAAACTTACTTAGTGAAACCAGGCTTTTAAGACAGTAGGCAAAAGACATAGAAATAGGGAAGAAATAAAAAAGAGGAGATTATGAGGAAACAAAAATTTGAAGGAAGAAGTAGCAGCAGAAATTCCAGTCTCTTAATCCATATGTCAAGACTTTAATAAAAGCCTGAATAGATATCTGTGTATCTGAGTTCCCCTCTTTGAGTCAATCTCATGATGAACGCCTATGGTGTGTGTATTACAGAGATATAGATAGATGACTATAAAGTTGATAAAAGTTCGGTTCTTGTAGCCAAGCCATTTTCTCTATTACAGATGCCCCAAAGCAGCAAGGAATAGAATAACCTACATCCTCATTATTTTTCCTACTAACTAGAACTCATCTCCAAAACCAATTTTTGTTGAATATTTTCTAGTTCTAATAACTTTTTGTTTAGCAACTATTATCTTAATATAATCCTTGGAAAGCTTAAATAGGCTTTCAGCAGGAACTAATCAGTCAATTTGCTATTAGTTATTCATTAAAGAGTTTAGAAACACTCTTGTATGAGAGGCTGAGTTTTTTACTTTTAACGTT
This sequence comes from Tyto alba, assembly GCF_018691265.1. NCBI lineage: Eukaryota > Metazoa > Chordata > Aves > Strigiformes > Tytonidae > Tyto > Tyto alba. The sequence goes on from NW_024881316.1 coordinate 405,085, forward strand.
TGTTAAAATACAAGTTTCTAAACAGTATACACAATAAGGAATTACTTCAATGATATTCTTCTGACTTACATAATAAAGGCATATTATGTTTAAGACTGTATCAGAGATATTCAGAAGTGTTAAGGCAAATTACAATATTTAAAAACTGTAAGTCACTAAAAACTTGAGGGGGGTTGACTTCTGAAGGAGTTCGGATAGGAAGCTTCTAAGCTATTTCTTGAAATAAACAGTGTCTCTTTTTAAAATAACATAAGCACTGGAAAATAACAATCATGCTTGTATTTTAGAGTATTGTAAGTAAGAAAATACAGAATTATTACCTCTATGTAGCTGATATGCTTGCTAATTTTGTTTGTAAATAGAACAAGAAAACAACCAGAAGTTCACATCATGTTAGGCTAAATAATTTTTGCAATGGAAAGATCTATGTCATTATCACAGGGGAAAACAGCTCAATTAGCATGATTTAAATCAAATCGGGAACCAAGTTGTTTATTGATTTATTAATGACAAGCAATTAACTGACAGTCAGTGAACTGGTGATCATTGAAAAGGTTCAGTATCAGGCACACAACAGAAAAGACACAGCACTAAGCACTTGCCAAATATTAATAAACACCTACAAATTTCTGAACATTCTCCTAAAACTAATTCTGGAATATACTCAAACTTGCATGGTTATGCATACAAATCCTCCCTCAAAGATGGGTGGAAGTTACAAGCATATATTCCCTTTTCAGAGAATGCATGCTTTACCTATTTAAGCACACTTTCTGTTGGAAATGTAAGCATTCCAGCTTTGTGTGTGCCATTTCCTACAGTCTACTCATCCATACACCAGTGAGAAAGCTCCCCATGAGCTCACGTACACACACTCTAGGTGTGGGTCACTATGTGTTTAACCCTGTTCTGTCAGTCTGGTAGTTGAAATGCAGGTTACTCACAGCATCAAACAGGGAGGCTGCTCTGTCAGGCCTAGACAGAAGGTTGTAGTGCTGGCACATCAAACCTGGTCAGGCTGCTGCTCTTTTACCACGCTCTCACTCTAAGGTCTCTTCCCCCAGTCACAAATTTTAATGCTTCTTTTCAAGATGGCACCTTCTCTCCTCAAAAGTTTCTTGGTAGTCCCCTGGTTATTATTTGATCTGGCTGATGGTTGCCTTAGGTAAACTTCATTGTTAGTCCCCCCACAACATTATCTGTTTGGGGGCAAACACCCTCTCAGGGAACAAACAGTTTGGGATAATCTGTTCCCATGTTACACTCCCATCCCTCCCATATCAGCTGTTGTACTCTGGGATGTGTTGATAAGCAGAGGCTGTGCAGACTCCCCACATCTCACTACCAGTTAGAATTCTTTGAAGATATCAGCAACTTAGAATTCAAGATTTTCATTTCCTAGAAGAATGACTATATATTATGCTTTCTCCTGCTTATCCTCTTCAATAAATTTTGCATCCATGGATAGTAGCTCTGAAAAGAAGAAGTCTTCTGTCCTAATACCTCTTGCAAAGACTGCTACTATGTTTTTGTGCTGCATAGACTTACATTTAAATGTTAACACATAAAATTCTAAGCATTTGGAGCATGCACCATTTCTTTAAGGGAATATTCTCATTAGGCTAAAAAAATCCACCTGATTCTTACTTAGTCTCTTATTCTGGCTTCATGAATATTGAGTTCCTTGCTGTATAGCAGTTCTTACTGTACTGCATGCAGCCATTATCAGTTACAATACTCTTCTAGGAACTTGAAGCTACAAATTCGTCTGTGGAGCTGAGCACTCTAATACTAGAGAAAAGGTACTATTACCATCGTGCTTGTCACATATAGTCGGTGTCTGTTTGCCAAAGAGGATGCAGCATTGTGAATCCTGAGTGAATGGATGCTTACCAGATTGCTTCAGCATGCATACTGTGTGCATAGTGCCTCCTCTTGAGAGGATTTAGCATTCAGGAGCACTGTGTATCCCAGAGAGCTGTTCAGACTTCCTTTACTGTCCACAGAAGCAAAGACCTTTAAAGGTTATAAAAAAAGCCTACACTCCTAGGCTTTGTATCATAGAGTGACTACTTTTTGCAATGTATTTTACAACATCTTTTAGTGGCAAAAATGGTCACTAAAAGCTTGTTGTTTTTTAGGCACTACAGTGAGCTAGGCACATGAAGCAGGTGGTCTGAGTATGATCTTCAATGTCTACATATTTCTTATATTTCTTAACTGAGTTAACAAATTTTGAGACTTCTATATCAAGTTGAAAACAACACACTTTTTTGTCTGTATTTCATCTGAAGTAGACATGGGTGCACAATTTTTTAAGTGTTATGTCATGTACATGGTTAAAAATTGTGCCACTAAATAGATGTGTTGTTTAAAGGAGATGATTATAACCAGCCCTATATTTGACATAACCTTCTAAAAGGTATATTTGATAAAATTTATTCGGCAGGTTATGTTCTCAGTGGATTTCCTTCTCTGTCAGAGGAATACATGACTGTTTCACAGCAAATAGAGAAAATAAAGAATCTAAAATTAAAACCGGATTTCCTGATTAACATTAAGGTAACGTTATCTTCAGTAACTTGCTAGTAATTTTACTAATTACTAGTAGACTCTTATGCTCCACCAGTCAAAAGATAATATTTTCCCCTGTGCATTTGTATATATTTTTTTTGAGGAATAATAAATTGTTCTCTCTTATATTGGAATGTAATTACGCTAGTTTGTTCCATTATAAACATTGCTCATGTAAAATAATGAACATTTCTTAAAACTTCAGTAGCAGTGACAGTCTTTGCACCTCTACCAATTAGAAGATACAGATTTTCAATAAAAGAAAACTTTGATTAGCATGATTATTACAGGATCTTGGATACATGTACATATGCCATTTACATGTTTCAGGAAGAAATATATGGAAGTTAGAATGCAAATTGTTCTAATTTTTACTCACTAATTGTGAAATTGCTTCTTAGTCATTGTTAATTCATCTTGTTTACAAATCTCAATTTCTTCATGAGTAGTGATGTGACATAGCAGATACTTTACAAAAGCGACTCTTATATAATGATAGAAACATAAATAATTGGTAATGTAGGATTAAGAGGACCTTCTCAATGTAACTTAAAAGAATGGGTTTACTGGCTACGTCCATATTAGTAAATAAAACAAAGCAAGTGTGACTCTTCAGACATCGGGCCAACTGGTTTGACAGAACACAGCTAACCTGTCTTATTAGTCAGAATGAGGCGGCCATGTCCGGCCGGCCTGCTGGGAAAGGCCCTGGGCCTGTGCCATTCTGCAGATTGTGCCCAGCTATTCACCAGGGAGAATACTAGCTGGCCCACACTAAATTTTGCCAGACTCCATGCAGACAAAGTCACGGTATGTATAATCATAAAGAAGGGTTCAGGCACTTCCTCTTGCAATATTTCATTTATTATTAGCTAGGTTATTTCTGTCTTTTACTCTGAATGTGAAGAAGGAGATGCTGAGGCATCTCTGAATAATCAGCCTCTGGTGTTGTGCTCCATTTTCATTCGGATTTTTGTTCCAGTTGTCATATCTATGTGGTTTGTCAGATGCTAAGCTTCAGTGCACGGACCTAGTCTATCACTTTGCCAGATTTAAGTCTGTGTTTGTTTGGAGAGAACTTAAAACATCAGAGAAACCTATTTTTGTGCAGTTTTGGTTTTTTTCAGCTAAAGAAGGTCAATCTTTGTTTTAATATGAAATAGTGAGAAATCCTGGGTCTTGAGAATATATGCTGTATAGTTTGATGTGCAACAATACAAATAGAAGAGTGATACTAACTATACTAGAAGGAAAACAGAATTCTTGACTTCATATAGTTATATCATCTTCTTATCCAGGAAGAAAAAATTCTCATAAAAAATTCTTGCCCCAAAGTCAAATAAATAATTTTGCCTTTGATTCTGTGTTTCAATAATTTGACTCTATGTCTTCCGTTCTATGATTATATGATTTCAGGGATACCTCAGGAAATGAGTGCAGCGTGGGTATTGCTAGCAATGCGATCTTAAAAGCTCTGTATTTCCTGTAGAAATCACTGCTCCATTTCTATAACAATTTAACCTTCACAACTACAATATTTTCTTGTTATCTCAGGTTTTTCATATGTAATTGAAGGGTAGGTGTCAGTGATTTAGAAAATAATAATAATATTTTATTTTGTGTTGTGCTCCACCCCCAATTCCGTAGTAGAATTTTAAGAGCCATTTTAAGTCCTGTTGGAGTTCTGGGAACTCCAAGTGTGTATTAATACAATTACAATTTAAGACAGGTTGATAGAAGCTTTTTTAATTATGGTCATAGGGAGCAAGCATTCAGCCAGCATGTCTGTGCTCCCCTGTTTTCTGCTAAGTGATTGCAGAGACCCAGCCAGCTTCTTGTCTTGGAAAAAACAGGAAAAAAAAAAAAAAAAAAAAAAAAAAAAAAAAAAAAAAGAGGTGAGGAAAACCAATCCTGTCAATGTTAACAAAGTCAGGTATCCATCCCTGGAATGGATGGACTCCTTAAGTAGCTTGCTAACAGCCACAATTCTAAGAAGGAATCAAACAGTACACAATGTGACAATGTAGAAAAGGCTCTCAGTGGACCCTACAAAAGTGGCACACCCAGTATTATCTTAGATCAGAAGTGGGGAGGTAGAAACAGTCACAGATTGTTAGCTTTTAGTTGAAAGGAATGTTTTAGTTAGGATAAACTTCTTAGGCAGACCTCTCAAAATCTTAAATATTAATAATTTTACCACCACAGACCACATTCAGATTTATCTGTGTTTAATGTTAAACTAAATTTGTTTCTTCAGGGATTTTTATGGAAAGACAATTGCTTACTCTTCCAGAGCTCCAAATTGCTTTAGCCTCTGACACAATGGCAGTATGCGTTTGGGTGATAGTAGAACTCCCAGAGGTCAGACACACCTAGTAAAATTGACTTAATCTTGCTGAAGTCCAAACCACTTTGGCATTAATTGCAAGAGCAATCACAAGCCTGTCTGCAAAATACTTTTACCCATAAACTACATCTGCACTTGTTATATTACAAGGTATAACTTACATGGTAAAATGTGTTCAAGTAGTGGCTACACTACTGATATGGAATATAAAATGATGGTGGGGAAAAGCTATGCAAGTGTTTAAGTCTTTCTTTAATATTTGCTGCTTTTGAAAATATTGCATTTATTCAGAATGTCATTGGAGAAGTTTATGAATCCAAGTATTTGCCAAACAGGCTTGTACCCTCTGTTCTGCAGTTTCAGGAAAAATAATATTATTATAGAAGTAAAATAAACACATGATATCCTTTTAATTATTCCTTGCTAGTGTTCAGATTATCATTTATGCCAGAGAATATCAGGACAAAGGCAACACCCTGCTTCAGGGCAGGTATATCAGAGGAACCAGTGGGATCCTAACATTATTGAAAAGCATAAGAAAGAGAAAGATCAGCTTGAAGAAGAGGATGAAGAAGAAGGTGAAGAGCAGGAAGAAGAAGAGGTAAATATTGCTGATTTATTAACAGTGAAAACTATTATAATGTACTCTAGACAAAGCAGAACAAATTCTGATATTCTAAAATATCACCATACTACAAAATTAATTTTGCTCAACTTTAATCTTAATTCAGTTTTTGTTCTACTTTAAGAGATGTGGGATAATACTTAAATGTTTGGTTTAAATGACAGCAGATGGTGCTTATTGTAGAGCTTAACCTGGATTCAGTCTCTAACTCTGAAGTCACCAAACTGTTTCTTGCCATAAGTTAAAAGAATGGTAACTCTATACTGTCTGTTTCTTGGTCTAAGCAAATAAGAGCACTTAATTTCTGTTTATTGTAGCAAATTTTACTAGTATTTGCAGGCTAGTAACTTATTTCCTGGTTTTGGTGTTAGACTAATACAAATGGATTTTCTTTTTTTTTTTTTTTTTCATTAAGGTGTTAATTCTGAATTCAGGTTGAATTGTTCTGGTTTATAATGCTGGCTAGAAACTTACCAATGCAAGTTCTAGGCACACTCCTCAATTTGCAGAAACTACAGTTCATCAGGATAGGATCACAGTCAGCAATCACTGGACTAATACTCACTGCAATACAATGGAAAGCTACTTTATTTACTTTTGAGTAAAGACAAAAATTAGTACATTATTTTCTTTCTATATCTTGAAATATTTCACTTTTCATTCTGCAGACTGTAGAAGATTCACTTCCGCTGTCAGAATTTTTGCATCAGTTAGTGCAGAGACCTGAAGATACTCTCGAAAATGCAGAGGAAAGAGTTGGAATGTATAAGGATATAATGCTTCATCCTTTAGAAGTAAGAAAAATCAAAATAACATGATTATGCACAACAAAAGACTTTTTAAAATATCTTGCACTATTTTCTTTCTTTTTTCTTTAAGTTTGAGATTTATTTTATGGAGGTGGGCACAAGGCATGCTATGACTTATCCCCAAGTTTTGAAATTCATACTGAAATCAATGATAGAAAGTTGTCATCTGTAGCTGTTGTTTCTACTCTGGAGTCAACATAAAGTAATCCCCTTTGAGTTTTAAAAGTGAAACCATTCCTGCCACCGCAGATGCTTCCTTAATCTAGGAACTTGATCTGAAGGAAATAATTTAAGAGCCCAGTGTATCATCACCATTACCAGCATTCTACCACCATTCTGGCATGCAATCCCATAAGAAATCTGCTCTTTGCATCCATTGCCTTCTACTCCAATAGATTCTCTTCCTCACCTGCTTCACTGCTTGCAGATTTACATACACAATAATTAGCCCATCAGTTTGCTTTATCACCTAATTTCTTTCTGTAGCTCTGACATTGTTTTTTTTCTTTCCTTGTGTTCATGAAAGTTGGACTTACTATATATCTTTTTTTTTTCCCCACAAAAAAAATCAAAAAAACAAACAAACAAACAAAAAAAAACACAAAACAAAACAAACCCCAGAAAAAACAGGAGAACGGGTTCAAAGCAATAATTTGATATTTTCTTTTTTTCTTCTTTTTTTTTAATCTCCTGATATAAGCAACTGTAAAAACCTCACATTTGCTGCACACTTGACAACTACTGTTTATTTATGCCCTTCAATTTCCTTATGGATTACATAAACCTATAGATAAAATTGTGTAAAACTAATATAATGTTCTTTGCTAGAGTAACAAACTTGTTACTGTTGTGAAGTGGAAAACAAAAAATGTGGTGTCTTTAATTATTATACAGTCTCACATGGATTTCTCGCAAGCAAATTAATAGAAAGTTGCTTAGACTAAATTACTTTAGGATGTACACCAAACTTGAACACTTTCCACACATTCTACCAGTCAGTAGGTCTTACTTAATCTTCACAGATGATCAATGTATTAGTGAACATAGTTAGTGGTCCACTAATACATTAAAAGAACATAGGGGTCTATCACTTGCCCAGTTAGAGGTTGAGATGATGAAATTGAAAAAAAAAAAAAAAAAAAAGCTTATAAGATGTGCAGCTTGCACTGAACTGGGATAGGTAGAAAGAACTTTGGAGAACAGACTTTGATTTTTTGATCAGTTGTTAGGATTAAATTGAGTAGAAATAAGTGTGAAATACTGCAGTTAGGGAGGAAACCTAATGAACAACAACAATGTGAAATAATTGACTAGACCTCAGTACTGCAGACAATCGGCAATCTGTGGGGTTTTGGTTAGTCATCAGCTGAGTCAATAACTGTGATACTATTGTACAAAAGCAAATATTATGGATGTACTAGTAAGACTATTGTATATTAAAACCCCCACAAACTATTATCTTCTCTGTAGAAGAGTATTAGAAAAAAGTAATTAGTTGTTATCTGTTTCTACCAAAGATAGGACAAATAATTTATAGAATAGAAGACTTAGACTAGATACAAGGAGAGGAACTCTGACCATAAGAGTAGTGAAGAACTGGAACAGATTACCTACAAAGTTGTAAAGTCACCTTCACTAGACTTTTTCAGGGCTCAGGTTAGATCAACATCTGTCAGGAATGGACTGATTGCTCTCAGTCCTCAGACAGAGATATTAAAAATGGACATGGGATGTCTAGTTTAGTCTAATACCTTATTTACTAATGGAAAAATTAAAAATAAGAAAAATCAAATACATTATTCAAATGTTACAGAAATTGAGAGTCAGGACCAAAATTTAAAACATTGGTCTCATGGCTGGTATTTCCAAGAAATCTGTTAATTGACATTGTCACCATTTTCCAGCAGAATTAAGGTAGTTAGACAATTAGAAGTTGAATTCATACACGAAACATTGCTATATGTTGATTCTTTGTAGATCTCTTATATTTGAGCTAGGATATCTAATCTGTTTTCTGAACCCATTGTAACTCAAATTTTTGAATTCTCTCTATATTTATCCATCACCAAATAAAAGTTTCACTCCAGAAGACTTTTATAAGTCATTGTGTTATGAAAATTATGCATGCCAGCCACCATAACAAGGTTCAACTCTAGGTTTCTGCTGAATCAGTAAACTGAAAGATAGACTCCTCTATAAAAGTACTTTTTATTATTAGCACAACAGCTCGAGCCTCTGAAGAGGGCCTTCAAACAAAGAACCCCCTGGGCAATTATACCCTTATAATTTCAATCCCCCACCCCTCGTGAGACAGTTTGGACTAGTGGTCACATGAGGGTCTGGGATCTGCCTGTTCTTCACTGGGTCCCATCATTGTCTCCAGGCATGCTGTTTATTTTCTTATCTCTAAGGTTGCAGCTTCTGTTAATGAATGTAGCTTCCTTATCTTCTGTCTTGAACTGGTTCTGGAGCCTTCTTTGACCTGACTAGATAAAAGTTCAACATATCTAGGTAAATGTTCACAGTTTGTGGCAAATTTAGCAAGTTATGCTAAACAAATTCTATGTAAGTAGTATACCAAATCACACAACAGTTGGTACAATGAATTATGGGTTTGCTGCAGTCCACAGGAGTCTAGCCTTTGATATGAACAGGAACAGAATGAGGTTCAATGTCATTACCTGATTAACCATACTCAATAGATAAGTATTTCTTTGTTCTTAAACAGGACTTGATGGCTGAACAGGATAGTCAGTATCTTATTGAACTGGATGGAAATCAACAACCAGATGATCTCTTTCTAGTAAGTAAGCACCAACTTAGTTAACCCCCACTAGAAAATAATTTCTCAATTCTGTGGCTTGCTTTCTTTATTAAGAAAATCCTTTATTAAGAACATTTATTTATTTCTTTATTAAGGTGGCAAAAATTTAAGCTGTGTATAAAACTCATTTAATTACTATTGGAAAACATGACCTTTGAAATGCTTGCTTCTGTTGCTTCATTAAAACAATTATGAAATTCACTGCACCACCCCCCAGGCTTAATTATATGTTACATGAGAGTATTTTCAGGCAGGCCCCAAACTCTTTTGTATTGTATCCATCTGGTTTTAGCACTTTATTTTGTGTATTAGTGTAAAATATCATTATAAACATGAGAAATTAAAACATTTCATGTATATTTACAGAATTGGCTTATTTTGTGCAGGTGTCTAAAATAACGATAGAAATTTTATGAACTTTGATACTGTTTTACAGTGTAATAGAAGACATTTTATTCTTTTAACAATTCTCCTGAGTGCTTGTGTCTAGATTTTTAGCTCATAACATAGCAGGTCATTCTCACTATTAAAAAAATACCGTGATAAAAATTGAAGATAAATAATCTTATACTCTGCCTCAGAAATAAGAGTGTCTTCAAATCAGAACCTAAAGTGTGGGTTGAAAATGAAGTGAGAGATTGTCTTTGACAAGGTAGGAAGTGAGCTGTTCCTGCAGTTTCCCTCCTGTTGTTTGAAACAAATTGAATCAATTATAATTTTGTAAGTATTATTCCAATTTATGCTTTACTTTACTACCAAGAGTAGTCATATGGGGAAAAAAAACCCACTATTTTTGCAGAGTTGGAACATAAAATTTCCTCATTTATGATCTGTTTGTGAACATTGCAACAGAAAATTTATCATAAAGACAAACAAGTTGTGTAGTGTTTCCAAACATTTTACCTACAAGCAAGGCAAAGACCTATTACGAAATTAGTGCAAATAAGACAAAATCTGTTGTCTTATTTCAAGAGCACTTTCATTCAAGCAAGATTACATTCAGGAAATCCTTCAATTAAATGTAATATAATCTGATTCTCATTGGCAGACATCTGGTTTAAGTACCTTTAAATAAATTAGCCGAAGTTGTATTACTTACAAGTGTGCATAATCTGATCTCCTAAAGAGACTTTCCTCCTTTTCAGATTGGAGATTATCTGAACACTTCTACTGCTTTGTGGGAAAGAATCCTTCACAGCCTATTCCTTTAGAAGGCTTGGGATTCACAGCATAGTGAGGAAATATAAAGGCTCTGATTCAGCATTTGTACTGATTGTATCTACCAAGCTGTTAAAACTCAGCTCAATAACTAGCTTGACTTCAGGCTAGAAACAGGACCTTAGTGTATAGGTAGCCATTATACAAATAATAAGTTAAAATTTTAAAAATACTTGGGGTCCTTTTGAATCACAAAAGCAGTTTTGATGGGTACTAAGTCAAGAGTTATTTTCTCTTCAGTCAGTGGTAGTTCGACTTCAGTCTCTGGGTGTTCAAAATGGAGCTCCTATAACTAGACTTCAAAGTCAGCAAGAAGAAACACTGGAGGGACTGGAAAATGTAAGTGTGTTTTTCTAAAATGTGATTGACTGTAATAAGTATAAAAATATCTTTTATTTTCTGCTGTAAGCTTATATTACAAGATCTTTGTTTCACAGCAACCAGTTTGTTTTACCATGCAATAAAGGCATTTTTTGAGCCTTGATTTTCCAGAATTGTGAATTTAAGATAATTCTGGGACTATAATCCACTTAAAAGAGTATAAAAAGAAAAAAGTCTGTCATTTTAAGTAAAAAAAAAAAAAAAAGGTGATTGTGATAAAATTGTGAACAAAATGTTTGTATTGGCAATAGAGGAAGAATTAATTCCTTCCAAGAAGATAAAGACACTTTAGCCAAAGTGTAATATTCTCAGCAGCTGACTCTTAACTCAGTCTTTACTCTTCCTGAATTAATATTAGCCTGCTGTTTCTCATTTAGCAACATCCTGCATAGCTGAAATCACATACATTGTATTTCCTGTAATTAATTAGAACATGACAAGTTAGTGCTGAATGTTTCTGAATCATGACAATTATAATTTGTGACCCTTCCAAACAAAACTGAAAAACATGTCTTTGTATAAATGTCTTCACCTATATTCACTTGCAGTCATATTCCCTATTTCTTAAGCAAAACTTTGAATTTATGAATGGTACTGTAACTGGGAGATCCCACCATTAATCTGCAGAGAAACAACCATCCCTTCACTTTCTGTTTTCTCAGTTCCTGACAAATTCACAAGTGAAAGAGTTTCTGTGTCAGAGGTTGTCTGTATTTATTATTTAGTTAGTCTGTGTGTTTGTATTAGTCTGCGTGTACACTTTTAGCATCCACAGTATTTGTGGCAAGGAGTTCTACAGCTTAACTGGACATTCTATACAGAATCACTTCCCTTTGTGTTGAACAAGCCACCTGTTAGCTCAGTGTCCTCTATTTGTTGATACACAAAAGTCAGTAAAAAGTTTTGTTCTCTGTATCTGCACTTTAACTCTTGATTTCAAACTTCTGCCCTGTTCTTATGAGCTGTCTTGTTCCTGGACTAAGAGTTGCAGTCTACTTTATCTTATTTCTTCTTACATTAAAATCTTTTTGTGTGATTGATCAGCCATATTACCTTTTTCTGAACCTTTTCCATTTCCTCTGCATACTTCTTGAGATTAAAGTAGCAGAATGCACATAGCAGTAAAGATGAGGGCAGGATATAGAAAGTAAAAAAATAAAGCTTTATCTTCTATTCTGTCTTTGATAAACATTCCTAACATTCAGCTTGATTTTCTGACAGGTCTTGGACATTGACCAAATGTTTTAATGGAAGTATGTATTATAATTCCAAGATCTATTTCTGAGTAGTGACAGTCAATGACAACTCGTAATTTTCTGTGTAAAACTGCTATTTAATGCCTGGCTTCCTAGATTCTGAAGTTCTTCACAGCCAGCACTTGCCTGTACTATTCTGAATAACTTGAGAGTCACCAGAAACTTTAGGTTTCACTCACTTTTCACCTTCTATAAAAGGTGACTTACTCCTATCACATGATATTTCCACATGCTTAAAAGAGATATTTTGGCCTTGTTATTCCCCCACAAAGACCTTGGTTCTTTCTTCATCCCCTTTAGAAGAAATCTTGACCATTTTCTGTCATCTTCAATAAATGGCTGATTTGTACCTCTTTATTGTTTTAAGCTTCTGAAAATAATAAATGAGGCTTACAGTAATTAAGTACTATTAAATAAAACTGTAAAATTAAATAGTTTCTCCTTAAAAAGTTCTACAGTTCTGAAATGTATAGTTTTTAAAAAATATTCTAAAAAGTGTGATGTACTTTTCTTTTTAGGTTTGCTTATTTTCTAACAAAATATTTCAAAAAAGGCTAAGAACAATGCATATGTAGCTTCAGACAAAAATTGCTTATGTTGTAACTGCTGTTTTAATAAGCAGGATGAACTTTTCCGGGTCCTGTCATCTTACAAACTAATAGCACACAGATATCGATGGCGTAGAAGCAGGTGGGGTCAAGCATGTCCTGTGGCTCTAAAGCAAGGTGATATTGTAATGGGAAACCCAGACTTGGCTGTGAGGTTAGTGGAATTTAATACTTTCTATTTTTATTCCTATTTTATAAGATAACTGCCTATATCTGTTAGCTTCTCTTCTGTTTTAAGTTTTCTAGGTAAAATGTACATACTGTCATCCCCAGAGGCACTGAAAACATTTATGTTGAATCCACGGCCTTACCTGTTACCGCCCATGCCAATTCCTCCTTGTAAAGTACTAGTATTTGGTCCTCCGTCCTCTGGGAGAACAACTATTTGTAACCTAATTGCACACAAATATAAAGGAAAGGTAGGTTTATAAATGTTTTACATAATGTATCAGCTTGGGAATCGGTTAAGCACGTTCTTATTCCTGATGTGTTATTAACATACACAATTCCAAACATATGGATTACAGATGAAATGTAGTAATTTAGTGAAATCGATTTATATAAAAGTAGCTAAATTTAAAAAATATTTTTATTTACCCTCTATATGAGACAAATACTTATGTGTGTTATTTGTCTTAGCATAAGAATATTATGAATAACTTTTGTATCTAAGATAATTAAATGTAAATGTAAATTAGAAAATATTTTTTCCACAAAAAAAAAAGTCCTGCACTTGAATTATATGTACATGTATCTGAAATTTGCAGAGCTTTTCCAAATTCATTTAATTGTATAGAAGTTGAATCAGTTGCTATACTTATCTCCTGTGATATTTTTATTTTTTCAAATAATTTCACTAGGTTCTTGATATGGCCAAACTCATTCAACCCCGTATGGAAGAATCAAGACAAGAAAACATTGAGCAAGTGCGAAGGGATACAATAGAAAAGGCTATAACGGCAGTGAAAAATAGGTTGGGGTTAGAAAACCAGTCAAGAGAATCAGGTGAATAAGGTGTTCCATGGTCTTTGAAGCTATCTTATTTACTTTAGGTTATTTAACTGAAGCAATTGTTGTTACTTTGACTTATAAAATATTACAGAAGTTGTTATAGTTGTTGTGCTTTAAATATGAACTAAAATAACATGCAGTGAAGGGAACAGCTGAGTAGAATTCAGGAGTTTTGATATATATAAATCCTCTGATATTGAGGGCCACGAGTTGATTCTGACTGATACTAGTTGGAAACTTTCTGTTTGAATGACTTTCTGACAAGTTAAATCTCTGCAAAATTTAAATTTTCTTCAAGAAAGCAGCTTGTCAGCTGGGCTGATGTGAACCCACAGTCTACAGATTTTCCACTTTGGAGCAGACTTCCAAGTATGCTGTCTCAGATGGCATATTCACAAGACTCTCCAGCTCTGTCACATTTAGATTTCTTAAGCTGCCTAGGTTGTTGCAGCTTCATTCGGAAAATATTTTGAAAATATGATAATAACATGGTCTTTTGATGTCTTTTAAACAAAATTTTTATTTTATTTTTGCAGGAAATTCAGTGTTTTTTTTCAAAATTATTTCTTTTGAAATTAAAATTTTCCATTGAATTGGAATTGCCTTTTCCAGTTAGCTCTAGTTATGGTTTAAATGGACTATCAAGACATTTTGCCTTATTCAACTAAGCAAGGAATCACCATACTTGATTTATGCATGGGTAGATACATATCTAGCAAGAAGTCAGTGTATTCCTCTGGTGCTGCAAAACATAGAAGTTGGCAGTGATACAGAAACCATTAGTGTTGCAGTAAGAATAATGGTGAACTATTACACCAAAATTAAAACCATTAAACAGTGTCATGTTCCAGATTCCTGGCTATGTAAGTACTTTTGAGGACAGGTATGTGAAATCATATTAGGATTAATGACAACTTAATCCTAAATAATAACCTTGGAGAGCTCAAGCAATTTTATTGCAAAACAGAACTGGAAACAGATGAAGGATGTAAATTGTCATAGAAACTCAGAAAGCTTCAGAAGGAGACGTTAAATATATTTGGAAGCTTGAATCTAGGTGTAACTATCACAGAAAGTATTTATGCAAAAAAAAAAAAAAACTTATGCAAAAGACATCATATCAGTTTAATTAGTTAAATTGCTTCCTGACTGTCCTGAGTGCTCCCAAGTCCAGTTCAGGGACAGACAGTGAGGCTGTGAAACTCCACTGAAGTCCACAGAGTTTCTATCTACTGTCAGAGTAAGTCAGCTGGTGCTAAGGACTCAATATCCATGTCGCACGGAGGACTTTCAGACTAAGTGTATTGTGATCTCATAGGCTGAACACTTAATGGTTTCAGCATAGCAAATGTGCATCTGGAAGGAATCAGTTTGCATGTTTCAAGACTGCTTTGCCATGTGTTTCAAAGCATGGGAAGGATCAGGAAGTTCACTTAAAACATACTCTTCTGATTCGAAGTCAAAAGGTAACAACTCAGGTCCAGTCTGTTATTGTGCTCAGATGACACCCAGCTCAAACAGAACGACATTGTTCTGTTTGGGGGGAAAATAGGGGAGGGTATTAAATCGGTTAAGCTGAAGAATTGTTTAGGACTTGTGTATTTTTAAATTATTTCCTGGCTTTTGGTCATATTTCTGATCTCTTTTAAGGGGAGGAACAAGCATATGAAAACGGGTACTGCTAGAGAGCTGTTTGTGTCTCACGGGCTGATGGGTACTAGTGTTGCCTTCACTAGGGCTGGAACAGCACTTGTGATTTCTAGGAGGTGTGTTTGGGGGATTCCACAGATTGGGAGGCTGCAGATGAAGAGGAGACTAACATGTAGCTGGTTTTATCAGATGGATTTTGTGATGAAGTATTTGTATAAAAGGTTTTTTTACCAATCTAGTTTTCTATGAATTTAATATGATTTCATAACTATAGGAGACTTGCAAGAACATAGTGTCAAAGAAGCAGATGATTCTGAAGAAGCCACTGAAACCAGAAAGGAAATAAACTTGGAAGAGGGGACTACTATAAAATCTGCCATCATTCAAAAAAGTAGAGAGTAAATCTTAGCTATTTTAAGCACGTTATTACATGCCCTCAGTGCATCTTGCCAATTAAAAATGAAAGACCATACTATTTTTTAACTCATTTACACTTGTAGGATTATTTTAAATTTTCTCCTTGTTGCTGATACCGTTGTTTTGAGAAACCTAAAATTTTGCCATTGAAAGATATTAGCCCATTAATACCACATTAGTGTACATGGGAAAAAACTCCCACTGACCTCTGTAGGAGCTAAGTGTGTATTTTGTTGAAAAGTTTGGGGTTTTTTTTTGACTTACATATCTTCTTATAGCATAAGATTGTTTCAGAATTTTTTAATAGATAAGAAGAATAGGTGTTAATTCACACACAAACAAAAAAATAAGTGAAGAGAGGAGCTAAATTCAGGAGTGGGAGTTTTTGCCACTTGAATATGAGATACTTAAAAGTATGCTAAGTGTTAATTAACCTGCTGAAATAAGTTTCTAAGCCTGACATTTACAAATAGTAGTGTATTTTTCATACAGAACAGACTGATATTTCATCTCAGCCAAGGAAGACAGATTATTAGGTAGATCCAATTAATGGACATTAATGAAATATAAGTATCTAAAATGGAAATTAAACAAATGTGGAGTGTTGAGGTAGTTTTTACAAATTTATTTGTCTTTTTAAAGACAAACATTTATTCCTTCAATTATATTCTTCCTTTAATTTATGATATTCTATACCAGCAAAAGATATTGAAGAGACCACTAAAGAGAGATCTATTTCTTGAATTGGAGAAGTAGAATATAATATCTTTAGCTATGATAACTTTAAAGTCTGTTTGGTTTTGGATTGGGTTGAGGTTTTTTGCAGAATGGAAACATTTAGCAAGATAATTGTCCCTTTCCCAGGGAGCTTGTAACTTGGCAAAAATACGCTGATAATGTGTAAAATTGTGCACGTAAAAAGTATCAACAGAATCAATGAAAAATCCTGGCATAATTACAGAAAGTAAATGTGGCATTTTTACAAAATTGTGCTCTTCATATAGTAGATATTGCATTTGCTTAAAACAGTTCTTCACCAAATTTTATCAAATTAGTATGTAAACTATGAACTAACTCTGGACGTTCCTTAAAAAATTTTTAAACAACTACAGTCCACTGTGTCAGCAATTAATAACAAAATATGGATCCAGTATGAACGCTTTGTACCAAACCCAGAGAATGCAGATTTCATGATTGTTGACAATATACTGTCTTGATCAATGAATTGTATTGATTTTTAAATTAATCTGCTCAACCTTTTGATTTAGGAATCAGAAAGAAATCAAAGGAAATTCTCAGGTGCTGCAGGTGGTGCCTGATTTTTCTAGTACACAAATGTCATTCCATTCATATTGAACCAATATTTCACTTAGTGGTAGAAAATACTGTACAGTTAAAAGGGTTTTTTTTTGTAATGAGAGAGGAAACCAAGATCTTAAAACTTATCTTTATGAAATACACTCTAGAACTGCATTCAGAAGAACTGCTATTTGATTCTTTCTCGGTATTACCGTGTAACATTGCTTAGAATGGCTGCTGCACTGTAATTATGAAGTGGATGGATTTAATTGCCTAGCAGTTATACCTGCCTAGAGGAAATAATTATTTCAGAATTTTTTGAAGCACTTTTAAAAATCTATGTTTTCAGAAATGTCAGAGGTAACTGCTGATCACCCAGAAGTTCAAGCAATGGTAGAAGAAGCCATAAAACGTGCATCAGTCTCTGAAGTTACACTGTCACCTGAAATATATGCTGAAGTACTGGAGACAGCTATTGCAGAGGTAAAGCACTTTTTTCCTAAGAACAGCCTGTAACAGTTTATACATCATCTATATATGTTCTTACTTTTTCTGTTTGAAAGACCAGTTTAGTTTATATCACGTAGTCTGAAAGCTTACCTAGGATTGAGGAGAGACTGAGCAAGATTGCGAAAGACAACAAATCTATTGAGGACTACTATATATATATACAAATTATTTCTGTCTTGCAAAGTACCTGGACTACAAATTGTTAAAGGCTGGGAGAATTACCTGAGGGAAGTATCACTGTATGCTTGCCCTGTTGTTATATTCTTAGTCACTATTAAAAAAGCTCAACACCAGATACAAGTGCTTGAAAAGAATTGTGTATGAAGGTTTATACAAGAATTTTGAATTGTTTTAAATTTGTTTACTGGTTTGTAACTATTGAGACTGAAATCTAAATTATTTGTAGGCAACCTTAAAAAAACACGGTCACATTAATCTTTTTTCGTTTTAAAATGGTTTTATTTCATTTGGACATATAAAGTTATAAATGTCTTACTTTTGATTGACCTGAAATGACAATAGAGAAAAATCATAACATTTAGAAAATCATTTGGTATTATGCAGTCTTTTTGAACAGCTCACAGAGTATCTTAGTCTTTTTATGTTACTGAACCTGACATTTTATAACAGCTTATGAAGAACAACAAAGACAGGTTTCCTGGTGCTCCAGAAAAAGGAGGATGGGTAGTGGATAACTACCCTCTGTCAGTAGATCACTGGTCAGCTTTATCAGAAAAAGGACTTTTACCTGACACTGTTGTCTGTCTGAAGGATACGGAAAAAGATGGTTAGTAAATGTACACTAATGAGAATTAATATTTTTTTTTCTGTATATAAAGCATACTTATAAGAAAAAATAGTAGTTATTTCTCATTTATAAAATTTCAGGTGTCTAGAGAAGGAAAATTCCAGCAAATCAACAAAGGTACTCCAATTTTCTTATAATTTGGATTAAGAGAATTACACAGAATTTGAAAGAGGAATGTTTTACAAAAGCAGTAAAGAAAATTCCTCAGCAGCAAATAGCACTGGACTCATTCAGTTTCAGACTTTCATATTCTGTGCCTGGCTGGCCACCAGTTTGCAATGTGGCTCACAGTCAAATTTTCCTGCCCGTTCATTGGTTTCCCCACTTGCAAAATCAAGTTGTAGATATGAACTTTCTCTGCTTGAAAGAAAACAGAGGGAAAAATACCCCTATGCAGATGTATCCTGCTCCCCATTCTGGGATAAAAATAGTTGAGCAACTTCTTATCCAGATTGATACAATAGCTTAGTACCCATTAATTCAAAGGAGGGGAAGTTGGTACCAGGCATGGAAAACGAAACAGTATCTTACACTGTTAAAAGTTTTGCCTGCCAAATCCTGTAGTAATGGATTATGCCTGCTTGATTCATACCACACCACAGGTTTCATTGTCCCGTGGCAATGTCTGATGATTACCTCTTTGATCCAGTCCATTAACAAAAGGCCTTTTGGTAGCAGAAATTTCCCTTCAAGACAGGAACGATAGGTCTATTCATACTTAGTTCAAGAAAGCTCAGTAACTGCCCAATATCAGAGTCAGTCCAGAGAGCTTTTCAAACCCTTGTCCCTGAATATAAAAATCAACCTGAGCAAATCAAGGTTACACAGTTTACTCAGTACAGATTTCTTATAATAAAAAGCTTTTCAGAAGCATGTCATCTGATCAGCTAATCATCCTCACAACTCTACCTAAGCTACTTAGTCTACCTACTTAGTCATGTAGCTTTGTGAAATTTTGAAACACCTTAAACATCTTAACTAAAAGTCTTCCAGTGTGTCTGGAGCTTGTATACAGACTAAATACAGACAGAACACTTCTATGAGAAAGTTCTGGATCCACTGTTTGTCAGAAAAATTGTATTTTCTGTTCCTATCATTCAAGAAGACCTCACCTCAGATACTTCCAGAAAGAACTTAAGGACAAATTTAATTTCCACGCCTCATCTTTGCTTCCCAGATATTTAAAGCATATTGAAATGTTCTTGAACCTAGTTTCTGGAACACAGTGCATTGTCTTTTCTTACAACCACAAATAGCACCTTACTCATGTAGTTGGCATGCAGTAATGTAATGATAATACTGAGTAACAAGCAGCAGGAGTCAAATTCTAGCCTTTTCTGCAGGGAGAGGACTGAGGTGGGAGAAATGCTTTCAGAATTATGTTAAATTTCTCATAACTTCTCAGAATTTATCACGTTAATGAATTAACTGGATAAAAGTTGTCTCATCATCCCTAAAAGACTTTATTCTGGATCAGATGCTTTGGGAATAGATAATTCTTCATGCAAAGCATGTTGAAAACTGGTCAATAGTAACTGCCCCATTTTTTCCTTAGGGAAGGGAAGAACTTAGAAGTCCATAGCAGAGACTTTAAGACCTCTCTAGGGCTTTCAAATTATTTGCTTCCTTCCTGCAATGTACACCTTTCTGCCATTCCCATTAGTTCTTAAAACTAGCTCGCAATTACTTGTTCTACTCCAAACAATCTATTTTATACTCTTGGTAGCCATCTTTTCCATGCAATTACCTTCTGGTTCTCTAGTCTGATAGGTGGCAGATTCTTTAAAGTATGAGTGTAAGCCCTTCCTAGAAGCTAGATAGGCCCCTCATGAATCTTAAATTTTGTGCTCACAACCCTGATGGTACCTCTGTTTAGATTAACACTGTTATAATCTTTATATCACACAGCAAAAAAGACCGCTTTCTTAATTCCAGTCCATTTGGCCCTATGTATAAGTAGATTTCAGGCTTGGAAGGAAATGCACCATTCCCATTTTTAATGTATTTGAGATGATAATGAGTCTATACCATAATTTTACCCCCAGAGCTGCATCAGGCTTTCATGTGAATCAATGACAACTTATTCTTCTTCAAAGTTTCATTCACTGGTGGGAGGAAATTAATTAACGTACTTTAAATGAGAAAGCATATATTTTTACTGTCTCAGCTTGAAACAAACCACGTGCAAATTGAATACAAGTCATACTATTTCTAGCCTATCATAACAAATCAAAGTGAAATATAATACTAGCATAGAGATTTGCTTAACAGACTTCCATTTGCATTAAAACAGGACATTACAATGACATTGTTCTTTCAATGAGAATCAGCTGGTCTTCCAACAAACCTGTTCCATTAACAAGCTTCTTTTTTGTTAACACTCATAGCAGATATTCTCAGGCCAGCCACTTAGGGCTTTGCTAAATTATTATCCATTATTCTAAAGGCTCAATTTGATGAAGTAATACTGAAATCCTTCATCAGATGAAACAATATTGAATCATTTGAATGAGAAACACATGTGCTAGTACCCAAAGAAGAAAGAATGGTTATAGTATAGTAATTGTGATTCTTCTGGATGTTCTGCATATGATAATTCTGTAATTAAAGCTGCTTAATTTCAGTTCAATGTCCTTTGGACTCTGAATAATTAAGTAAATTAATGCTCCTTGGCATTGCTGCTTCTCATTAATTATTGAGAAAACACAGAGATGGGAAAGTGCAAGACTAGGCCACCAGGCAAAGCCACTGAAAACCCACAGCTTTTTTGCAGAAGAATACAGAGACACAATTATCTAAAGATGAGTTTACAAACTACATGTTAAAAAATTCCTTTCTCTCACCCTCCCTTTCTCAAAAAAAGATTTAATTGAAAGTATTAGTTTAAAATATAAACTGTTCACACAAAATTATAATCTGCTTCAAATCAACACCAGTGTTCCTAGTAGTTAAGTAACATGTTTCTCACCATTCAAGCTTAGATAAAAATACATTTTATGTTATTTGATGATAGCGATCAGGTGAAATATGGGAGCAACAAGTATGAGTGAAAAGAAGTGAAAGGGACAACATCATAATGTCTGCTATAGGGTTTGGCTAAAAGTCTTGCTTTTTGCTTATGGATATGTTTCCTTGAATTTAGCTATTTTGTTTGTTTTGGTTTGTTTTGGGGCTTTTTTTTTTGTTGTTGTTGTTGTTTTTTTCTCTTTTCTTTCATTTTGGCAATTGTGTTAACTCTTTATTGGATTCCCACTAATTTCTGTCCCTTAAATAATAATGTAGTTGTGGAGTTTACATTTTCACAGCATTTAGAGTCATTACTTTGCAAGCTATTCCCTGAACTAATCTAAACTAGCATAATGCCACTGATTTCAGCCACACAGCCATATATTATAAATCTGTTTGACAAAGTAAGTCAGTCAGTAGAGTTCCTAGTAGTAACAGCATATTCTTCATTTCTGCCAACCAGCTTTAGTAGTATAAGTATGTACATTCTTTATATTTTTATTTTCATGTTTTTCATTTGTTTCTTCATAGTTTTCTTTGTACATATACAAACAAAATAAGTGCCAGAGTAATGCACGATATATGGAAATATAAAATAAATCCTTTCAGTGCTGTCTCCCCTTACAGCCTTCATCATAACATTCACCTATCCCAGACTCAGTTTGTTAGGTGCTTGAAACTGAAAAAAAAAGCTCTAAAACCTTAGAAATCATTTAGTATAATAACAGAAACCTTAATATAATAACAGTTCAGTGGTATATATGCCTTTTCTTGGCTTTAAAAAGAAGTAGGAAACTTGTCTACCATTTATTAAATAATTTGCCTAACTCAAATAACTTTAGTTTTATACAGATGCATAAAACTCATTACTGTTGTGTAATTGTACTGCAGGAGTCTGGATACTACGCAGAACATACTTAGCAAATAAAGATGTAATTAATTCTAAGATTTTGAAAAGACTAACAGATGAAGCATTAGAAACGAAAGAAGAAGTAAGGTAAAATATTCCAGATATCTGAGCATAAAAAGTGAGCACAAGAAAATTCTAGCCTTACTTTGTGTTAAAGGTATCAGTGCATTTATCAGCACAAATGTACTAAACCAGTACACTAAGAATAGTTGTGATGTATAGGAAATAATCCTGTGTGTTAACTTTGAGGAATACCTCATTTAGATCAGTAAATATTGTGGCAGAAGATTTTCTTGCTAAATGCATTTTCATTAGCTTTTCTTTAGTCCAGCCTTTTGATGCAATGAGGCAATAATAATTTAGATGAAGAAATATATTTGATTTTTAGTTTCTACATCCCAAATAATATTTCAGTTCCCAACAGTATATTTCCACACCTTTACTTTAACATTTAATATATCTGGAACTTGCTTCAGTAATATTTGTCTAAGTCTTAAGACGAAAAATCTTTTCCTTACAGAAGAGAAATGCAAGAAATACTGACATCAGAGGAGGATGAAACTCTAGAGGCTGCTGAGGAGGAAGGTGTGTGTCATTTGACTTCTATTTTATCTAATTATGTGTTTCAAATCATTTAGCAATTTGGGTTTGATGCAGATTTTACAGTTTTTATTCCTTTTTACATTCAGCTTCTAGAAAAATTACTTTATATTACTACCTTTGCTTCCTTCAATGATTCAGGCACTTATTTCTATGTGTCGTTCTTAATGGATGTTACAGAATATAGACATGCATTAAATCAGATAGCACAGTTACAGTTTTCAATAAATCTGAAGGACAGGACTCTATCTCCTCTAGTCACTTTTCTAAGTGAGTTATTAACTATATTGAAACTTGCTACTTATCAAAAAATCTGTATCCCCTCACAAGTTAGAAAACATTGTTAGAATTTAGCCAATAGCTAATAAGAAAATTGCAAAACTGTCTGATTTTCTGTTCTTCCTCCCAGAAGCTCAGCTTGAAGCAATTCAAGGGTAATGGAAATTATCTGAGGAGTGGCTCTCTTAACATGCATTAATTGCTGAATCTGGTAGCAACATACATTATGAATTGCTGAATCCAGTAGCCCAGTAGAGGTGAGGGTGCTGCAGCTCCATGTCCCCGGGACCATGCAGTAATGAGTCTGAGCATGTATTCCCATTTCCCCTTTCATCCATTTCTTACTCTATTATCCATACTTGTTCCTCCCCAGTCCACTTTGATCCCTTCTTCTCCTTGCCTTTGGTCCTTCTCAGAAATGCCTCATACTATTATTAGCCTCTCACAATCCCAAACTGCTTTTCCTGGCATCCACTAATGAATTTTATACCCTGTAGGCTGTAATCCTCTGCAGACAGGAAGAGCCTCTCTGGCTGACTTGTCTCAATAGATCTCACACCCAGACAATGCCTTCATCATCCTCTTTTAATGACCCGGATGGAAGCCAAGTCAAGGTTATGTTTGTTCTGATTAGGTTATTCAGGTTCCCCCACCTGTCATTGTTCCTCCCCTCCTTTGTACTTATGGAGATTAGCCTTTAATAACATAATCCAACAACATACAAAAATAACAGAATTATGTCTGTTACATGAGGTTTCCCCTCTAATAACAGTATCAATAAAACACTTTGAGTAAAGACTTTCTTACTTTGCTTCTTTCTGTATTGACAGAACTGCATATTATTTTTGTTTAGCTACTCTTTATTTCTTCTAAAGATACTACCTTTATATCAGAATTGTTCTATACTTTGTTCCCAGCAATGAAAATATAATTGTCCTGGGTGGGAGTGAATAATCTGTGAGCAGTGAGATTCTGGGAGAAGGCCAACTGTCACAAATAGGCCAGATTGCAAAAATCAGACAATTCTGTCCGTTGGGTCAACTTTTAGAACTAATTCCAGTTAGTTTCAATGTTTTTGAACCTCAACAGTCAAAAAAGTTGCAGTGTTGTACTTTTCTTTTTGCCGTCTTTCATCACTGCCTACCTTCTTAGAAGAATGTTGCTGTCAGATTTGGATCTGCTGTCAAGATTAAGTACCATACACAAGCATCTGTCTCTACATTAAGAACTAGGCTGGCAACTTTAGAGTATTTTCTTCTGCTGCTATGGGATCTCAGGGTTTCTCCATCATAGACTAAATTATCACCTTAGGCCTGGAGCTGAAATTAAAAATTAAGCGCATGAATTCACATTTCTTGTTTTTTTCCTCTCAGCAGTGGGGGCCTAGATTGCTGCTACTGTCTTCCTTTCAGACATAACATATTGGTTTCTGTAGAAAAACATTATGCCAAAGCTTAAGTTCTGTATTGTCAGTATGTCTCACATACACTTGCTTTCATTACCCAGTCTGGTGTTTATTTTAACTATATATAACAAGGCCTAAGTCATAAAGGTAATATAAGATAGACTGGATATGATAACATGCTTTTAATTTTTAATTAATTAACATTTCACCTACTCTCTGAAAAAAAAAATCTAGCTCTGTAGAGTTCTTTAAATTACATATAAACTTCAAAAGAATTCTACATTATGACTTTTTGTAGTTCCTAATAAAACACATAGATCTCCAAAGTGAATGAGTTCTAAAGTATTAAAGGGTTTTACACAGATACTCTATTATCTCTGTCTCAAACAACAAAGTTCATCTAAGTTCTGAGTATCTAACCCATTTTGATCTGAGTACATCAAAACAACAGTTATTAATGATAAAAGTAATAATGTCACCTACACTGTTGTGGTTTTAACACGCATTAAGTCCTCGTTGAGAGAAAATCATGTTTTCCGGCACCTACTTTTGATTTCAATAATCAAATACTGACTCACCAAAACACTACAGTCATGCTGCTCTTAGTCTGATATCTGTTTTATTTCACATGTAATGCCATCAGCACATTGACTGCAGCTTTTCTCCCATGTGACATCTTTACAAAAATATAAATGAATGATATGTTCACAGTCTGGGGGTTTTTTTATATAGCAGTTATGATATATAAATGAAAACTCAGAAAAATACTCCAGAGCCCCAATCATGCTCTTCTGATGTCTCATATATCATATCATATGGGAATGGTTCAAAGCTGCGTCAGGGGAGGTTTAGACCAGAGGTTAGGAAGCATTTCTTTACAGAGAGGGTGGTCAGACACTGGAACAGGCTTCCTAGAGAGGTGGTCGATGTCCCAAGCCTGTCAGTGTTTAAAAGGCATTTGGACAATGCCCTTAATAACATGCTTTAACTTGGCCAGCCCTGAAGTGGCCAGGCAGTTGGACTAGATGATTCTTGTAGGTCCCTTCCAACTGAAATTATTCTATTCTATTCTATTCTATTCTATTCTATTCTATTCTATTCTATTCTATTCTATTCTATTCTATTCTATTCTATTCTATTCTATTCTATTCTATTCTATTCTATTCTATTCTATTCTATTCTATTCTATTCTATTCTATTCTAATTCTAATTCTATTCTATATAAAGAAATGTTCGTTTCAGTAATTGCAATTTTTGTAACCTCAGCTGGGACATGGAAGTAACTGGGATTGTTCAGGACTGAACATATTCAAATTTATAATATCCTTTGTGTTTAAAAGGAGAAAAAATGGTTCCAGTCATGAGCAAGGTACTTACACGTGTCTTAATGAGAGTGAAAGGAAATGGAGAAGGAGACTTTGGGTAAATTGAACAAATGTATTTAAATGAGTTAGGAAGCTAAGTTCAATGCTGAAAATGTCTGTTGAGGGTACACAAAACAATTTATGTGGCAACTCTTTCTTGTAGTGTCTAGCTGAAAATTATAGCCCCACATCTTCTTTCATGTCCGTTGACACAATTATTCTGAGCTTAATTTTTTTTCAGGAATTTCTTACTATATTTAAGCATTTTTCCAGTAGCTTTTCAGGAGTATGGATTTATTTATACTAGAAGACAGCTATATGACTTCATGAGAATGTATTTCAGGCACTGTAGAAGAGTTATACTGCTTCAGGTAGATCTGTGGGTTCATTCCAATCTTCCTGTAGTAATATTTGGCATATTTCCTTCCTGCCACGTTTCAGCAATAGAATATCCCATACAGTTGATAATAACCACTGAAGCAAAGAGTTTTCATGGTTTAAGAGTTTATTTTCTGTACTTTGTTTTTCAGCCCTGTTTTTCTGTCAGAGGTTACCCCCTTCCTATAACAAACTCAACTGAAGCACATGTACGCCTATGCCCCAGTAGCTCAGGGTGGTGTGCTAATTCAACCTCATCTTCACTTGTCTCTTCTGCTACTCTTGCTATTTGGGCAGAAGCTCTTTCAAGAAATAAATGGGTAGCTGAAGCTAATCATTTCAGCTGTTGTGTCCCATGTTTGTCATTCACAGCTGTTAATATCAATATTTGTTATAAACTATTTAATATTGATCCCAACCCCTCTCTTTCTCATATGACAGATGGTGGAGGATCAAATCAATACCCATCTCTTTAGCTTTTATTTTATGTTTTTGCTTTTTTTTATTTTTATCATCATGTTAAACTCAGTAAGACATTTTAAACAACAACAAAATAAATATAATAATTAAACCCATACATGTTAGAACATTTCCTTTTAGTCTTTGAAAAGAAATGCTTTTTGGAATCAGTTGTAATTATAATATTTACCAGGCAGTTGAGGTGTGCTCAGTCCAACAGCCTCTGAATGTATTTCCCTTGTATTTATTGGCTGGCTTGCATCCAGATTTGCTTTTTTTCCTTCCTCTAACTGAGGGAATTTCAGTGAGAGAGTTTGAACAAGGATATCTTATTAATCTGCAGACAAGGGGTAGCAAATTACTTGTACCACAAACTTCAAAGCAAGCTATAGGGATATTAACATCATAGTTTGTTCAGCCTTTGAGCAAAGTTGCATGATCTTCAAAGCCATTCTGCCCTCCTTCATAAGCCAGATATGATAATTACGTTCTAATATGTGTAATCACAGCATTTTAGGCAGAGAAATTTCAAAATCTGAAACAAAAAGGTTATGAACAACTTTCTCAATTAGATCCCAAATACCTTCAGTTCTTAAATTATTTTAGTCTCTCAGAGAAATAAAGGCTAAGAGATGTTGGTTTACTACAACTATGCATTCCTTTGCAGAAAAAAGAACAGAAGCCTATGATTAGAGCTATCAGCCTCTCTGAAAACTCTTGTCACTTTCTGAACATCTGACAGACAAAGGACATCTTAATTTACTTTGTTTAATGTCTGTCCATCTGCCTTCCTTGACCCTGTCCAGCACCAGTCTTGTAAATCAAATCTCTGAAGTATTTAGACATGCTGTAAAAATTCAGACATACTTAGCTCCTGTGCCACAGCTATTTCCACTGAAGTGTCTAGGACTGTCTGTGATTAAGTTATGAATGCATGTGAGAACTTGCATGTTGACAGCCTTAACAAAGTGTCTTCCATTTTGCACATATTTTTCTGCATGTTGCTTTCTTTGTGTATATTACAGACTCTTGATTTATTTATACAGAGATTCAAAACTCATTTTGCTTGACTGCACTCCTGTATATATCACAAGGAAATAACAAACTAGAATAAGTGAGGAATTTTCTCAATTTGACACGTTAAAGGTGGTGGGGTTTTGTCTGCTAACCATACAAGAGATAAAGTTTTCTGATTTTGCATAAGTTTTCTGACTCTGCATAAATCAGAAAATCAATGTTTCCAACCTGGTTTTCATTATGCTTGTGGTTTCTTTGCCCCACCGCCCCCCCCCCCCAAAAAAAAAAAAAAATGTACAAATGGTGTAATCTCAGATTTTAAAATATATTCTTGTTTAAAACCATTTGAGTTTTGGGTAATCATAACTTGAGATGTACTTGTGGTGTTTTATTACTCTAACAATGGTCTAAGGACATATGCAAAACAAGGCTTGTATGAAAAAGTAATATTCTTTATCAACCAACACAGTTGGAAAAATTACATCAGTCTTCAGGTGCACAAGCCCTTCTTCAAGTCAGACGCACTTCTGCCCAATAGGAGCTGTTCTGTAGAACACCAAGTGCACCCGTTTGCAAGGTCTTGTTTTAGGGCATAGTTTGAGAACAGAACATACAGATTATAATAAATGAAAAATATTCTTACATAAAAGCACTGAATTAAATAAAGTACTTCTGCACTTTATTCACAGTCATGTGTCATTTGATAGATTGCGTGCCTTTCCCCACAAATCAGGTAGCTGATATTAAAATATTTTGGTAAGTGTCCCACACCTGAGCATTAGAGTAACTAACTCCTTTTTTGGAGATGATCAATTATAAATTTTGCAGTGTGATCCAAAAATTTATTTATTTCTATAGTGTCTCTATCACTCCTCAGTGTGTTTGTTAAAGTTACTAATGATTTTATTTGTGCCAACAGAATTTGAGAACAATGATGAGCAGCTTCCACCTGAAACTGAACAAATGCCCCAGAAACAGTTTAGTGACTCTGAAGGTTATAAAGAAGAATCTAAACCTACAGGTTGGCCTTGTATCACATGTAATCTTTCCTACTTGCTAGTATCAAGAATTATATCCCTTCCTTTTCTGCAAGCTTTTACTATATTTGAAAATTGGCTGTAAATAAAATTCCTTATGTTAAGTTTTTTCTTTTAAAAAAGTTTATAATGGAATAGTCAGGTTCAAGTTATTTAAACACTTATAAATGTAAATAAAGGCATGTTGTTATTTCCTGTTAAAAATAATGCACCAGGTATTTGCACTTTGAAAATCAAAATCCCACTATTGCCTCTACTGCCTAAATGCCAAATTAATAAATGTGTACATTGATCTATGGAAATAACAAATAGAGTGAGCATTGCTGAAATTCCAGATTGACATAACCTATTGTATTCAGAAATCCATGAGTACTCTCTACAGGATGAAGTTATAATGGAGGAAAATCAGAGGAAAAAAAACTTTAGAAAGTCACTCTCATATATTGTGACCCCCCCAAAAAAGTAGAAATAAGAAAATACCAGGAAAAAAAAAAAAGGGGGGGAGGAGAGGGGGGTGTGGGGGGTGGGAAGGGAGAGCAGAAAACAAACCAGGATATAATCAAATTGCAGTATACAGAAATACCTACATGTGACTTTAACAAACCCCAGTTCTACAGACCATTTTCGAATTAATATTATATCCACATTATTCACAAATTACTAGTCCATTCCTTGTGGCAAGGGATCTTGAGAAAAATGGGAATTAATTTTACCTTTGGATGTGAATGGTCAAAATATGTCCTGCATTTCCCTTAGTCATCCACTGGCCTGCTAACAGCTTGCTAGATTTCACAAAGGATCATGTTTTCTTCTTTTTGATATAAGGTAAAATTCTACAGCACATGGAACTTCAAAGAACCATAAGCTAATGAAAAGATATACAAAATCCTATAGTAGCTTTCTCTCAAAACCACTTTGAAGGCAACTCATCTTTAATGGAGCCAATCTGCTTTAGTTTTTAGAATATAGATTTTAGCTTTGTCTACTGGAATTTTTAGAATATGTTGAAGCCCAAAAGAGAAATAAATCCAACATCAACCATTTTATTTTAAATAGCAAGTTGTTAAATATATACATTTTTAGGCATTAGAAAGAATCAACTTAATCTGTAAACAAAACTGCTTTTTTATCCAAACACCATAAATCAGTACATGCAACATAAGTTTGCCTGCTACTACATTTCACTGTAATATGCTGAAAACTATTTGACAGCATGTATTTATAAGTAATGAAAAGTCTTTATAAACAAACTACATGGTCTGTTTCAAAAAGACAAATACAAATGTGTTCATAATTAAATACATCTCAGTTCCAAGGAATGGAAATGTCACTGTTATCCTACATTTTTGCCTTTCTGTTTATTTTGATAGTTAAATTAATGAAGAAGACATGCTGGCTTCTAGTTTCTCTGTCACAGCTTTGGCAGGGTTTGAGAGTGGAGGAAAGAAGGATTTTTTTCATCTTTTTTGTTGCTGAATATGGACTGAAGGCAGAACAAGTCATATCTAATACTAGCAGAACAGTGGGGAAAAAAAAGATATTAAAACCTTTCCTTCCCCAGCAACTCACTTGGAGAACATGGGGGCCGAAAGCCTTTGAGGATTGTTTGTCTCTATGGTAACTATACTCAGTAAAGGCAAAGAAGAAAGAGCAAAAGAATATGAGAAATTTCCATATAGACATTCATGTGAAAGCTCCAGATTTAGGGCTGGGGAGGATTGTTTCCTGTCACCTATATGGTAAGGAAAACAAATTAAGAACAGGACTGTTAGATAAGCCACCATGTTTTCTCAAGGAAACTCGTTCGCATTTTCAGATGCATTTATTTTAAAACCATCACTGTTTTTTCAAGTATTTTTCTTGATTATACTTATTATTTCTTTAAAAATAACTTCTCACTGTAAATCAAGCAGAATTATTATTATTTATATCTAATGGCAAAGGGACAGCTCCCTTCCTTACTTACAAATATTTTCAGTATTTTTGGTCCCCGAGACACATTTTGAAACAAAACAAATGCCAGGGAGGCAACACTTTTGTCATAATAAAGTTCAAATACCTGAACCAAAATCAAATAATGTTTGGGTTGTCCAATTTTGAGGTTGTCCCTTTTCCCTAGGAATGTAATAATTTTTTCTTTTGTTACTACTCCCCTCTTTCCAGGGGAAAGTTTTTCCAGTTTGCTTAGGCATGTGTAATCTATTTAAAAGCTCCATAAGTATGCAATAATTGCTGCAGGATAAGTTTCATTAAGCAAGAAAACTCTCAGATAGAGGTAATCTGGTGGAATTGTTTGCCTAGAGTAGAGAATCAAGGCTGGATCACATGCTGGTCTATCTTTTGCTAAATACTGCCTATCAGGAGAGGTATAACATGAACTGTAATTGTTTCTGAGATTAAGGTTCATATGGGAAGCACTCTATCGAGTGGATTCATTACCATGTTCAATATTCTGTCTCAGATCATGTCAAATATTCATTTAAATCCATTATTCTGCCAATATATTTCCAAAATTTCATGACCTATTCCAAACTCAGAGATTTTGAAAGAGCAGGACTATAAAATGCGATCTGTTGAAGGCTAGGTCCAGACAGGATGCATTACCAACTTCCATACTTTATTGCTTTGAATTGGACCGTGGTTCACAAGGCAGCACATGTGTTTTCTACAGTGTGAATATGCCAGGGATAATATGTGAAAAAAGCAGTTAGCATAACCTAGTTATTAATGTATCCTTTGCTTATTTTCTTAAAATCTGTGTTCCTAATAGAATCATCATTACTTAATGCATTAGAGCTCTCCAAATTTAAGCAGGTTTTACCTGGCTACGTCTCTGTCTCATCTGGAATGCATCACTGCAGAGTGCAACATAATCAATTGTACCATTTGCACAACATCTTTCAATGTGCATAAAAAGGAAGGTATTTTCACGTTCCTATTCAGAATCACAGCAAGAGACAGAAATGTTACTGGGGATAACTAATGTAATGACATATATGAAATGAATGTGTAGTTTAGTAAAATGCAGATATTTATAAGCATTTTCAATAAAAAGTTAATTTCTAATTCAAGATCAGACTGTCTAAAATCTGCAAGGTGTCTCTCTTTTAATGCTATGCCCTTTTGTAATTCTGATGTATGCTTAGACTAATAATCATGCAAATAGAGGGAAGGTTAGCCACTGAGGTGTCGATCTAGTAGTTGTGTTGTTCAAAGCTGTAAAAAAAAAAAAAAAAAGAGGGGCAATGCATTAAGTGTTCTTTGTTATAAATGATCACAAAAATACTTGCCAAAATGCTTATTTGTTAACCTATTATTTAAAAGTGGCTCAATTAAATACAGTTTTGCAGTTCATCTTGGGGACAGCATGTCAGGACACCGTGAGGGCCAACTGCCCCCAAGAGCACAGGGAGCTGGCCGCACAGTGTGGTGACTCGGCCCTCAGGACGGGCCCCAGCAGCCGGAGCCCGGCCCACCACCCCAGCCAGCAGCAGGGCAGCGCTGGCCCTGGGCACCTCCCTGGGGACAGGGGTGAGCTGAGGCCCCGCAGGGATGGTGGCCCATGGGTGGGCCCAGCTCGGCAGAGCCCATGGCCAGGCAGAGCTGTGGGGAGCTGGAGGCTGGGATTGCTGGGGCAGGGGCTGACAGCCCTGGGGGGCTGACATGGGGACCTGGGCTTTGGGCAGGTGGGGGGAGCCCCAGGGGCCTGGGCAGGGACAGCCAGGCCTGGGGGTGCCCTCAGGTCCCTGAGACAGCACATGAATTGCCACAGAGGGCCTGATTTATTTCAAATCTCAGTCTATCATATATATATAGTAGAGGTAAATGAGGGTATTGAGAAAATAAAAGCTTCAGCCTCATAAGTGGAAGAATAAAATTCTTAAAAGCACCTAAGTATCAAGAAATATATTTCTATTATAGATATATATATCATCTATATAATATATAGTATATATGTAATATATATAGTATATAATATATAATATATTTCTAGAGGATTACACCTTAAGACCCAGACCCATAAGGAGACACAGATATTGCAGTGCCCAAAACTGATATACTAAATTTTAAGTGCCTGGCTTCACATATGGAATTAAGGGTTGTAGAAATAGGCACAAGTAGCAAACTAGCAAGGGACCAACCTTAGTGAGACATGAAGGAATGTTAAAAGGAGGCATATATTTGAAACCCTGCATCTTTTTAAATTTGGATGATAAAAAAAGAACATGAGTCCCTAAATCTTTGGCAATTTAATCCCTGGAGGCAGGGCACTGGCTTGCTTTCTTCTGGAAGACAATAGCGGTGCTGACCTTTGATATAATAGCTTCATAGGTAGCTTAGCCATCCCAATCAGAAAAATTTATTAGATATGTTCCTTGTCCTGCAGGTGCTCACATATCCCAGCTGCTATTGACAGTTCCAGGTAATGCTTTCGTTGGTAGCATGTTAGACAAAAATGAGGCAGCATCTCTACTCTGACCATTACATTTAGCTCTGTTTCCTGCTGAATCTTACTAGTACCTAATCACTGAAATCCAGCTACATTTCACTTAGTAATAGCATTTTTTGATCTGGCTCTATTTTGAAAAATTATATGTGGTATTTGTGGATTTCTCCAACAATCCACAAAAGAAGGTAGAAAGACATTCACTTCTGGAAGGATTTATTAGTCTTCTTAAAGAAGGAAATTGTAACAGAGCTATCTAACTCTTCATGAGCCAGAAAAATTGTTTGGATTTTTCAGGTTGGGGCAAACTCAAAATGAATGTTACAGTGCTGCAATTTCACATAGTGAGCACTGGCCTGCTTAATGCCAGGGAGTAACCATAAAACACTGTTTTATTAATGGTTTGGTGTTTTGTATTTTTAAGAAAATGATCAAAGCTTTTAACATATAAGGCATTACATAAGGCTTTAATTTTTATTAATACCTCTCCTATTTATGTGTAGGAAGTTATATAAGGAAAAATATAGTAATGGTCCTTTTTTGTAAAAGTCAGGAAAAGTTCATAAGAATAGACTCAACCTGTTGTTGCTTGTGTCAAAATCTGTTCCTGCTCTTCCAAACTCAAAACAAGACAGAAACAACAAGAGGAGGGGAAAATTATAGCAAAGTAGAAAATCACTCCATCCCACTATTCAGGCTCTTTCTTGCAGCTTCATTTCTGGCAAGAGACAAATACAGCATACACTGTAAGTCCCAGCAAACTTATAGTAATATCAGACCATTTAAGTCATTGCTCTCAGCTGCTTTTCTGTCTGTTAGCTGAAGGCACTTATATCAGACTTACTAAACAGAACACAGAAATGATAAGAAAAAGAAAATTGGGGTTGAAAATTGTATGAGTACAGGGAATGGGAATAGCAGCAGCACCAACACATCGCTGCTGCTAGAGACTGTTTTTGATTTAGTAAGAACAAGGTGGTGATGGTGTCATCTAGGTGCCTCTGTATATTCTTCTAGCTGAGATAAAACTTTGTCTAAGGACTTTCAGGGCCTAACAATGTCTAAATGGATACTAATTGCAGCCCTAGGAACCAGTGAGTGTCTTTCCCCTTTTCTGTTAATGTGTCACTATCAAATTTTTAATTCCCTCTGGCTTTTTCATCAAAGTGGATGGTGGTGGAAGAAACTATCCCTTTGTTATTTTGCTCACCAAGTATGACAACACATTTGGTATGATTTTGTCAGGTTTACCATGAGTAGTACCTGTGAATTTCTTATTTATATTGATGCATTCTTCCAGTCTCTAACTTTTGTTTACTTTTCATGAGACAGTGTTAGGAGACAGGCTTGAACTTCCCCCTATGAGAAAGGTGAATCCCTTCTGACACCAGCAAGCCTGGTGCTGTGTAGGTCATCCCATTATTGAAAAAAACAAAATTGTGTCAGTGATACCAGACATGGAGCCACATATTAATAGACTGGGTGTATCTGTTTCTTCCAACAACACTGCGTGCAACTAGAAGAAGAGAGAAAAAAATAACCTGTGCTCCAGATTCCCTTACCAACTGTCCCAAGGCCCTGAAGTCTCTTTTGATTGCCTTTGGACTATGCGTTGCAGCTTCATTGCCACCCACATGTAAGAGCAATAATGCGTAATAGTCTGAGGGCCATACCAGGCTAGAAAGTTTCCTAGTGATATCCTTAACCTGGGCCCCAGGGAGGGGGACATGAAGGCAGCAGACTTCCCTAAGAGGAGGATCTGTCTGGCATATTGGACACTGTGTTCCCCTCAGAAGGGAGTTGCCTACAACTGTATCCCATCTTTTCTTCCTTGTGGAGGTGGTCATGATACAGGGGATGGGCATTTCTGACTCTGGCAACACCTCTGGTGTAGATGGACCATCATCCACATCATCCATTGACTGACCTTCCACATCCAGAACCTCATACCTGTTATATAGAGATCTAGGATATCTATATATATAGATGGGAAGGTGAGGTGGGCAAGGAGGGAGTTCACCTGCCACCCTGAGCATAGACTTGCCTCCATTCACTCCTTTCCTTTATGCTACTGCCTTCAGCCTGGCAGGGGGAGGATACAGGATCCCCTTGATCTTGGGGTTTTTTGGTGTTTTTTTTTTTTTGTTTGTTTTTTTTTTCTGGTGGTTGTTCCCATTTCTGTCTCAAGTAAGGTAGAGCATGGTTCCACCAGTCTGTTTCTCAGACTCCCTGATGCTCCTTAACCTTTCTAATTCCTCTCATGGCTCTACCACTAGGCTGAGGAGATCGTCCACTTGGTTGCATCTCACACAGCTGTTCCCACTACTGCCGTCTGTTACCAGTGAAAGGTCCTGGCCTGCCCTGCAGCCTGAGGCCTGGATGGCTGCATGTTTTCCTGAGACCTCTCTTGTAGAATCATAGAATGGTTTGGCTTGGAAGAAACCTTAAAGACCATCTAGTTCCAACCCCCCTGCCATGGGCAGGGACACCTTCCACTAGATCAGGTTTCTCAAAGCCCCGTCCAACCTGGCACTGAACCCTTCCAGGGAGGGGGCAGCCACAGCCTCTCGGGGTGACCTGTGCCAGTGTCTCACCACCCTCACTGTGAAGAAGTATCTGGATTGCCCCATCCATTCTGGCAAGTGCAGAGGACATAGCTTTCTGCTGGGTGGATACCACGCATAACCTCCTTCTGAGAGGGTGGTGACTGTCAACTGAACTCATCTCTTGAGCTGGTAGGGTGCCTACACCCTTTTTGTATGCTCTTCCTCAGGAACTGTGGCACAGACTGTTGCGCAAACAGCCGCACCACACCCTGGCTGATGTGCCATGCTCTGTTTGCCCACTTTGTGCACCGCGCTGCTGTTTGCTAGCGCTCCCTGGGCTGCTTTTTGCCTCATTTGATAGTTAATGGTCAGAGGCATCAGTTGTAATTTGTTTAAGAACTCTTACATTGCATGGTTCAGTGTTTTAGCTCACTGCTTTGCCTTCATCCACTTAGGAGTTCAGTCTTCAATACCATCCCTCGTATCCTTGATATTTACGCTGAAGTGGACTTCTCTGTTTAGTGCCTTCTTTTTCCTATCTCCCCTAAATCTTCTATTTTCTTTGCAATTTTGCCACATTGATCTTTATATATCTGTGTGCCTTTGATTATATGAAGGTTTAATTCATTAACATCTGTATATTGAGATCTTACACTGAAGAGGAAAAACACCTAGGAGTATGCATTATATTTCTATTCCCGTAAAGAGAACATACTCCACTTGAAAAAGAACAGATACCTAACATGCAATCTGAACACTCCACAGCAGCTTCAGTAACTAAACCTGAACTAGGTCAGAACATGAAGTTGCTTCTTTGCAGTGTATGCCACTTTTCCTACTCTTTATTTCTTCCTATACTGGCATGTGCCATATGAGATGTGAATATATAGATAGCCTGTCAAAAACTGTTCATCATTAAATCATAATTTTAAAATTAATGTATATTCCTTCTATCTCCTTGCAGAAGGAGTCATTAGATTTATTTGTGTGCTGATTTAAATAACCATATGTAAATTTAGTTAAATAATTTAACCTTCTTTATTTTCCTGTAGAAGCATCAATATATACTGTATCAACATAATGAATTTGGCATTTTCAAAGTGTCTTTATAAAATAGTAATGTAATAATTCATAACTACAGGGGGGAAGAAAGCAGCATTTAAAAAAATATGCCACCACATTTGAGGAAAAGAAAAATAATCCTAAAACGTAATGATAATTTTTAAATGCAAAATATTTCAGAGGAGTATTGCCTTCTCTATATACTATTTGATTTTCAGAAATCATACTACCTGACTTTGCGGACGATTTTCCAGATATACCAGAAATTGAAATTATTAGAAAGAAGATTGACCTTTTCATGCATGACTGGCAAGCAGTGGAGTCAGAAATCAAGCAGTCATCTCCAGCTCAGGTTGTTGTTTTAGAGGTTGATGAGCAAACTCCAGAAAGTCTGCTTAATCAAACTGTGCTGGTTATGGAAAGTAAGTAATACTGTTTATGTGATTTACACCTAACCTACCAAGAGGGATTTTGGAGAGTATGTGTGATTAATATATTGGGGGGTGAGGGGTGGTAGGTTGTACTCAGTTCTGTATTACTCCTATGAAATGGAAACGGGACATGCTGTGTTCTGTGGGTGAGCTCAAAAGTGCACAAGCAGCCTTTATGACATAGGACGACTGGGGAGTATATATATATATATATATATTTGAAAAATATGTATGGCTGTACAAATATGTACATAATAGCTCCCTAAACATTCTGGCAGCACATTTCCCCAGTTACTTGCTCTATCTGTTCATGTCAGGATACTGGTTTGAGAATTGGACACACAGCAAAGTTTTACTAATGTGCAGTATTCATTGAAGTCAATGAGACATTCAGGGTGTGTAATAATCTAATCTACCCAACTGCATAGGCTGTGTTTCAACGCTGGATGTTTAAAGTACTGATATTTTTTTGGCAAATTACCCTTCTTCACTTGTGTGTGCAAATCTCTTAACAATTTTGAGTACTGGATAAATGCTATTAGTACTACATTTTTCCTATCATTACTACAATGCAAGTGTTTTATTAACCAAAACATCTATTGTGCTAGATTTGTAATCAAATAAAATTTGACTGACGATTTTCCCCAGTGAACAATAGGAAAAAAACTGTTGCAAACAGTAATGGCACTATTTACGTGTGTTTGTATAATACTTTTGTAGTACAAGTTCCCATTGAAAATACCAATTTACTTCAACCAAAAAACAACCAGTAGAATTTCCATTTTTGGAAGAAGAAATATATTAATTCCTACCTCCAGAGAGAACATTTTGTTCTATGAGTAGGAGAAATGCAATATACAATTGGCATGATTTCCTTTCACATATGTGCTTACTTTTGTGGACAAAGAATATATTCTGGCATAGCCAATGAAAAAGAGTAAAGCAGAAAAAAAAACCCTAACCATTTCAGAACCTTTTAAATATCATGGTTGGGAATTATCTGCTGAAGACATGGATGAGGAGGCAGAAGATCTGGCTGCTGAAGAGGAAGATGAAGAAGAAGAAGAGGAAAATGAAAATGAAGAAGTAAGCATGCTGGATTTGTCTATTTATGCCTTTATTTTAATTCATTTGTTTTCAGTTTGAACATAAACCTAGAGAAATCAGATTTGGCACCTGATTTTGTATGATCCAGTTTCAGCCTTTCTTTTATTTTCATCCTATATTAGAAGATTCCCATCCCCAAATTTAACAGTACAGGATATCCATATACTGTACTGGAGCAGTATTGAAAATTTTTCTAGAAATTAATTGTATTGGATAAGTGATCTGACTTCATAATACCAGCTCTCGTTGTCTTTTTGATGAGTTCTAACTCTGCACATTTAAAAGCAACAGAAAGTGAGTTTCAAGAACACAGCAGGAAAAGATATTATCACAGATACTCCTAGCCTAATTTTGGTCTTCAACAGTTAGTTATATTATAATTTAAATTTTAAATGGTCATATTTTTCTTTATAATTATCTTACTAGATTGAACAGTTCATTTTCTGACTCTTAATCTGAAAAGTGTGTATTTTCACAGACTTATATTCAGTTTACAAACTGTCTTTAGAATACCATTCTCATTCAGTGGTCAGTTGATGTATTTGACATTACTTAATCTGATCTACTTGATCTAAGAGAACTACTGAATTCAAATAGTTTCTGAAAATTTTCATAATATTTTCAGGATGAAGAGAATACTATGGAAAAGAAAAGGCACCTGGGAGACACAAAACACTTCTGTCCAGTCAGTCTGAAAGAGAACTTTGTCCTTCACCCAGGAATCTATGAACATGCAGCTAAATATCAAGAAAAGATCTATTACTTTTCAAGTTCTGAGTACAGAGATAAATTTTTGAAGAACCCTGAGGAGTATGTGGCTCACAATGAACCAATACAAGTGAGAATCTTCAAAATTGTTTAAAGCAGATAATAACAGATTAAAATCACTATTTTCCATTCCTATTTATAATAATTTATTATTGTTGATTTTTTCCTAGGTAACAATAAATATATCAGGCAAGTCCTTGAAACAAATAAAACACATTCCCTAGTGACTTTTTAGTGTACACTTAAGTTAACACATTGAATTAATGATGCAAATAAAGCAGAAAATAGGGGAAGTTTATAAAGGTTTACAATAATCATGATGTGATTAATAAATCACGCATATTGGGTTTTTTTACAATCTTTAACCCTTTTTTTTTTGTTGTTCTGTAAGTGGAAGAAGGGTAAAAGAAGGTAAGGTTTATGAGAATTGTCTAATGAAGTTTCATTTTCACCTGCTTGCATCAACTGCCATAGTGTATTTGTTCAGTATTTCTAGAGAGCAGGTAGTCTGACTGGAACAGCAACAGAAAGCTTGGAAAAATTAAAATGCAGAATTATGTGACTGTTTTTGATGCAATTTTTATGATATTTTGGAAGTGAAAAACAGTAGGGTGCACACTGTATACTCCAAATTGTTATGAAATATTCCAATTTTTTACTATAGGCTCCTCCTTTACGGTTGTGCTTACTTGGGACTCATGGAGCAGGTAAAACTACTTGTGCACGACAGATAGCAGAGAAATTAGGCATTTTCCATATTCAGTTTGAAGAGTATCTACAGGAACTGATCTTACCCAAAACTAAAGAGAAAGTTGGGTCCCATTTTGATAAAGAACCCGAAGAAGATTACAGTAAAATACAAATTCTATCACAGGAACTGGAAGACTTCTCTCAGACCAAGACTAAAACCGAGACTGAAAAAAGCAAACAGGTAATAATCTGATCTTTTTTATGTCCA
The DNA here is from genome assembly GCF_018691265.1 of Tyto alba. Taxonomy (NCBI): domain Eukaryota; kingdom Metazoa; phylum Chordata; class Aves; order Strigiformes; family Tytonidae; genus Tyto; species Tyto alba. The sequence continues at coordinate 445,196 of NW_024881316.1, forward strand.
TACACAAAATAACCAATTTCAGACCAGAATAGAAATTTCCTATAAAATCTAGCTTGATAAAAATCACTTTTGTTAAATTATTTACTAAATTATTATTTCTATATAGCAGAGATAGATGCTAAATGGGGCAAAGGAAGACAAACTGAGAAAAAAAAAAAAAGTCAGGATAATAATGGGAAGGTATCTTTTCCTTCAAGTATTTATAATATGCATGTTCAGTCTGGTGCATGTGCTCCAGTTGCACAGGAATTTAGAAATGTTCACCAGCAGTGCTCGCTGCACTCTCTTGGGACAAAAGAATAGAATCACTCTACCAGCCCTTCAGTCTAATCATCCCTTGTCAAAAAATCTTAAATATTTCAGTGTTCATAACAGGCTAAACTAGTATTTTTTTAATACAGTAGGTTTTGTAATCTGGATTGTAACATTGTCTTTGCCTATTGTCAGCAGAGTTTCAAACCAGAAAAAACACCTTAGGTAGCATATAATAAGCATTGTCATTAAAAAAACTGTCTCAAATAGTTGGATATTCACAATACTGGTGAAATAATTCATGAATTATAGTTTTCAGAAAATTAGTTCTTTTTAATAGTGATATATTGGGAAAAACAGGCAAGGTTTCAATGAAAATGAATTCTTCTTTAGACAGCAATAGATATGATAAAGCCCTTTATTGTGTGAAGTCTCAACACAGGTACACAGCATATAAATCTTTCAAAAAATGCATAGTACAAAGAAATTGAAAATCTACCTCCTAAACAATATAAATATCCACATCTCAAAGCTTTAGGAAGAAATGTTTCTGCATCACATTCTAAAAGCCTTTTGGTTTTTTGTGCTTCTGATATCTGCCATGTTCCTTTAAATTACTAGTCATCAAAGACCTTCAAAGACTTCCTACTACAGGATCTAGTGAAGCATGCAGGAGAGGAAGCAGGCTGCAGAGGAGGCATACAGAAACAACCTAATTGCATAATAAGTTTTCTCTCCAAGTGACTTTGGATGCAACTTAGGTGCACGTTTGATGGCCACTGACATTTAAAAAACCACATTATTTTGGTAGCGTATATCTAGTTTCCTTAAACAAATACAGGTGACTTTTTACAAATGAGACCTTTATAAGGTATGGCAGAAAAGTATTGACCTCTTTAAAGGATACCAGATAAATTTCTCTTACGAACTTTGCCATTCTGTTTTCAGGAAAAAAATACCAGCTAACTAGAAAATAGTATTTTTTTCTGTGAATATTACCATCAGAAATGAACACAGTAGGTCAAGAACAGTGATATTTTCTGACTCCTAATGTTGCCTCTCATCTGGTATACTTGTAAAAATGTGTATCTTGATATTGTGACTGATGTAAACTAATCCAGAATTGCCGATCTATACCCTCTTTTCATTCTTTTTCTACCACAGTTTGTGTCAGGAAGCCATTCTATGAGAAGTACTTCCTCAGCCTTATCAATCTCACAGTGTTACAGATTCTGAAAAAGCAGTTTTTCACAAGAACTTAACAGCTAGATTTGGTATTTGAATGCTCTGCATTTGACTAGTCATTAATACTACTACTCCTCTGTAGAACAATGTTATGTCTGATTTCTGGTCATGTGTCTATGCCCAGTAACCTTAGATAACTGTTTTTGACATCTTTCTTTGGATTGCATCAAAAGATAAAAGTTGCTTTTAAAAAGTAAAAAAACCATTGTGATATAGGGCAGATAGTCTTCCAGCATGAGAACGTGTATAACTAAGTGGAAAGCTTCTCATAGGCAATTAGGAGAAACTGTGATTGTTTCAGTTCCTGTTCCTCTGCATTAAGTATAATTAAATACTTAACAATTGTGCTTGGTTTTTGGTTTCATTAAGACTCATACATCAGCAATTCCCCCAACTCTAGGGAAGTACTCAACCCCTAGGATGTGGAAAATATCCCAAGATGTATAATGTACTACCGTGAAATGTGGGAAATGAGTTTACTTTGTTTCTGCTGGTTTAATCAAATGAAGATAGTACCTACCTCACTTAGTCAAAAAATACTAAATGTATCAGGTAGATCTCTCTTTCTTTATGGCTTTGGGTTGGTTTGTTTTTTTTGTTTCATTTTCTTTGTGGATTTTCTTTATATAAAGGAAGTGGAGTTAACTCATGAGGAAGAAGCAATCAAAGCAAATCTAATGGATAATGAGGCACTGCCTCCAGAAGTCCTTGATAACATTGTTCTTTACTGGTGGAGGAAAGAGCCATTCCGGTAACTGTAATTAGATTCCCGCTTTGTTTAATTAGTCTGAGGATGTATATAATCCATTGTGTTCACAATTACAGATTAATATTGCAGAGATTATTTCAGTGCTCTTGTACTTCTGAATCATGACCTACCTCTCAGTCTTGGGTTCGTTGCTCTATTTTGATTGATATTTTGACAGTAACATAGTGTCTTATGTGCTCTACACAGGACTAGACAAAAGTATTTAGTGCACTTGAGTTGGATTAAAACTCCTGAATACCCGCATAGCTTTTGTGGGTGTACAGGATAAATATGTAAATAAACATTCTGTGTTTTCATGTAATTAATAAACATAGGGAGCTGGAATCAGCTGGAACTACTGGTTTCCATATATTTTAAATATTGTGTGGAAAGCAAAGACAAAGTATCAGTGGTCTCTAAAATAACACAGAAATAGGTTATCTTGTGCATTCATCACAATCTGCACTCCAGTGATGTATCTACAATAGACTTCCTTTCATATCAGAAAGGACATCCATAACACTGTGATTAATTTGGATTACTGCTGAATAAATAAATAATATCATTGACTTCTAGAAAGCAGACTGGCTTTTTAGGACATAATTTCAGCAGGAAAAATCCCTTTTTCCATGTTTTATCTAGTCCATTCTTTTCTGTCCAGATCATAGCTGCTGGCAGCTTGACCATTAGGTTTCATTTCCTAACAGTTTGAGAAATGCCTTAAAAAAATAAACAAGATCCTCAAATAAACTTGTGCTGTCAGCCCACGGAGAAGAGAACAACATTCTCTTAATATTCTCTTAAAATAGGGAGATCAGTTTTAGGAAAAAAGACCAAAAATTACACAACATTACACATCATGTTGTAAATTATTATATAAATTCAGTTTCATCAGGGACTGTATAGCAGAAAAGAACCTTCGCCACGATATATATCATGATCAATATCCTGCCCACAACTTTTTCCCACAGCATCCAGGACCACTTGTCCTTCTATCCACTCCAACTTCTTGTAGCTTTTTTTGTTGTTCTGCAGTTTTACAATGTATCCTATTAAGGTCTAAAGTAATAAAGAGAAATATTCTTATTAACACAACATTCAGCTTTACAGAACTACTCATCTAATTTGAGATTGTAAAAGTTCCAACAGGCCACAAAGCTTTCCAGACATATCTGACCTGGTTTTAGTATCTGCAGGAGGGGAGATGTAGGTCATGCTGAGTGGCAATATTCTCATCCTGTACTAGAGAATAAATTGTCAGGCATTTCTGAAAAATTAATTTTCAGACAACAAGCTTTCTGTGGAGGATGTTACCAAAATAATGCTTGGGGGACCTTCTATTTTTTTGAGAGCAGTGGCTAAGAAGTACTGTTTTTATAGTCACACAAGCAATATTGAAGACAAAATTTAGTTTGTTCTTTTAAAGTTATTTTTAAATAATTAATCTCTGTACATTAAAACTTTGGAAGAAATATATTTGTTAGTACATGAATTATAATACATAGTGAAGTATCAGTTTTACATTGGCAAAAGATAATATCTGAAAGGGTTTTTTTTAAGTTTACTCTTAAAGTACACATTTAATTAGGGAGGTGGTTTTTTTTTCCAAATTGATTGTATTTTCATAGTGTCACACTTTATACTACACTGTGTAATGATAATGATCTTATTTTCCAATTAGGTCCACAGGATTTATACTGGATGGCTTCCCTCGTACTTTAGATGAAGCCCAGTATTTGTCAGAACGAGGACTCTGTCCTGATGTTGCAGTTTATATTCAAGTAGAAGAAACTGACATTCTTGACCGTCTTTTTCCTCCACGTCTGAAAAAATGGAAAGAAAGACAGTATAAAAAAATGGAAAATAAAAAGAAACTAAAAGACCTGAAAGCAAAAATAAGGGTAAGTTTTCAGTCCTGTCTACTTTTTCTGTAATTTCAGCAGCACACGTCTGAACACAGATTCTAAAACTCCCAAAGCAGTCAGGTAGGGGAGCCAGGAGACACAGTCCCACACGTTCACGGCATTCCTAGATTTACCATAGGAATGAAAAATAATTTAGGGCTCCTCTCCTCCTTTGTGCAATTAATTTGTGCAGGAGATTAGATATTTTGCAGCCCAATAAAAGTGTCTGACAGAATGCCATACACCTGGAAAGTCCTGGACAACAGGCAACTAGATGGAGAGAGAGAATATGGCCATAAAAAAGTCAAACACACAGCTCAAGCACAGTTTTGCTGCTGCATCCCCAACTCCCTGAGCATGTGCTCTTCAGTTGATCTGCATCTTCCATAGGCTGACTTCACAGGTACTGTACGGTGTATGTGTCTGTGTTTCCAACTATGATACTCTGCACAGAAATGCAATAGTACTAAGCCACACTCTTGAGTGCTGTTGCAGCTGCACAGTCTCCCATTTGAACAAAGCTGTGCCCGCTGCTGAACGGGTTACAAGTCACCTGAAGTAACCTTAAAGCTCTATGCAAATATTTACAATCAGCACATGCAATATATTCAAGGTTCCTAACTTCCTGTAAAAATGAGATAAAGTACTTCATATCTCCTATCAGAAATGGTCCGAGCATAAGTTACTACACAGCAGCTGACACACAGGCAGTCAGCACAATGGAAGTGGGAACAAGGCTCATACAATACGAGTAATTTTTCTGAACTGCTTGTGCTGGAGGTTGGTTCTGACAATGCATATAGTCTAGGAAAGTTAAGCTGTTTTTTTTAATTAGTCTTTCCTGATGCAAGTTGGAAATCTTGCTGAAAAAGGTGCATTCTGGTGACCAGCCTACACTGCTGTACTAAGCTCACCTTTAAGCAGTTACCCCAATAATTCAAGTGGCAAATACCTGTGCTACAGATCCTAGGGTCCAAACTTCTAACAGTGTAGGCCTCAATGTGACTCCTAATGACAAAGGAAAATAACACGTTCCTATTTAAACACATACACAAAACAGTGATAAAATTGATAAAGGCATGAAGAAGTAAGGAAAGATAAGAATCAGGATTTCCTGAGTAATAACAATTTGAAATTTTGCTCACGTGTATTGCAATATAGTTTTTAGTTACACACTGAGTACTTTTGCATAGCATCCAGTTGGTGAGCAAGTCGGATGGTGCTGTGAGAATGCAGCATTGCCGAGTGTACTGCTATCCCTTCTTTTGTTACTAAAGCTGGAGAATATACAGAGAATCTGGGAAAAGCAGACAGACCAGTTGAATGCTACCCTAGAGTTTCCTTCTCCACTGAAAGAAGCTGACAACAGGACACTGAGAGCAACGAGTACACCTGCAGTGCAGTGTTCAGGAACACCAGAGTTTAGTCACAGGAGTAGAGAAAATTAGTCTATGCAGAGTTTCATGCTGCTCTGCTTAGAATGCTCTGGTATCAAGGCCACTTTGCTTGGAGTTAACATGGATTTCTAAAATTGCACTATTGCCTGTGCATTGACATATTCAGTCTGTCTGATCTCAGTTCAGGTGACAGCATTACAGTGCTTAACAACAGCAGTTACAGGTTGAACCCCCATCAACCCCACTGGCCTTAGGTAGAATGCTTCTGCTTATTACTTCTGAGTTAGGATTTAGCCATCAGGTATTTGACATGTATCTACTGAGTATGTGGAGTATGTACTATGTATGGGGGACTATATTTCAAATGCTTATAACTTGGTCAAAATTTGTCAGTTCTAAACAGGCATAGGGAACTGAACACATTTAATACTATGTTCAGTCACTCCGTTCCCAAACAGCAGATACCACCTATAAGTTTAGAAATTCTGTAGTTTACCAAATTAGTTGGCAAATTAGTTTTACTAAAATTTACTTTCATGTTCACCTAGTAGAGAGGTATATCTGGTCTGCAAAATTTCAAGCTGCACAGATAGTATTTTTTAACACTAGAAGCAACTGGAAACTGGAAGAGGTTTAAGACGGAAAGAACATGATTTCTATATCACATTACCATTTCTCAGAGGAGACCTTTGATTGGCAAATATCATTGTCTTCTTGCATCTTTTTTTCGCTAACAGGATGAGAAAATTGCTAGAAGAAGGGAAGAACTTTTAGCAGAACAAAACCAAAAGAAACGGGAGGTAAGAAAACAAGTTAATAAGAAAAATTTTAAATAGAAGTGTTTGCATTCATATCTTAGAATTTCTAGAGATTTTAGTCACATAGTTTTCAAGGCAATGTAGAATAGTAAAAATATGTTAGACTGTCAAAACCTTCTACTTTCAAAAATAATTTTATATGAGGTTTAAATTGTTTTAGAAACTACTGACTCATGAACACTAAAAACAACTTTAAAAGAACTCTCAATATGTGCTCCAATTCAGCAAAATACTTATGAATGTGTTAAATGTATCTAATTTGTAAGCATAAGAGTAGCTCCATTAATTGCAATTAGGCATGTGTTTTAAGTGTCCTGTCAAATCCAAGGTTAATCCAGAGTGGGATTGTACCACGATTTCTGCCTAAACTCAATTACAAAGTATATTTATAAAAGCATTAATGTACTACGTAACTGCTCATGAAATTTACAACTACACTTCTAGCTAACACGCTTGTTTATAACAAATCCCTGCCAAACTATAATACTATGTATGAAAAAAATACTTCTCTTATAAAAACTGCAGTGCAGCACTTCAGTTTTTTAAGTACTCTTGGAACTGGTTGAATACTTCACTGTATACACTACGCAATACTTCTGTATTTTCTTCAGAAATATGATTCTAGAATTTACTGGATTTTTTCTTACAATAAAAAATACCCCAAAATGATGTTTGCTTGAATTAATCATTTTTCTAATTAAAATAGAGACAAGAATACCATATGTTCATTCAAAACAACTCTATCATAGACATGAAACAACAAAATATTTTACCTTTACAGGCTTTAGCAGACGAGGAGCATTCTGAAGCCAGTGAGGAGGATGAGAATGAAAATGAAGATATTGAAGCTATACTTGAAGAAGAGTTTTTAGAAGAAGAAGAAGAAGAGGATGAAGAAGAACAGGAGATTGATGCAGTTGACCGCATACAAAATGAAATTGCACAAAAGTTTGATTCAGAAATAGCTGATTTACAAGGTGTACGGGTACCTACTCTACTGTTTATTTTGTTAACTTATATGATCACATGATGCAAGAAGAGTTTTCAGTTTTGTCAAATTTAAAAGTTATAGTGCTTAAACAATTGTGTTGCTGTACTCATGTTCTAAGTATGTGAGCAAGATGCTCACAGTGATACTGCAGTGAGAAAGTATATACTTTAAAAAGTGGATCATTTATAGGACTACTATTGTGGGAAAAAAACCAAAGGAAATTTTTGGGTAGACTTGCCCAATCTTTGGGTCCTTATTTCTTTTTTGATAGGTCAGTTGATGCAGGCAACCAAACTAGAGAGTCATAAATATCTGAACAGTATTTCAAAATAATTTTAAAGGCAAAATTCTTATTAGACAACTCTGATTTTTTTATACTATTCTTAGTAACATAATCTTGAAATCAGTGCAGTTACTGATGGTGAGGTAACCTTGTCTAACTTTAGCTATCTGCAACCTTAGTGCCCACATCTAAGGCAGTAAATAGATTAGTGCCATTTGTTTACTATATACTAAGTATCTTACCTCAGGAGGAAGCTAATAACTATTTAGAAGAAACTTTATCCACTGACCAGAGAGAAAGTTTACAGAAGTACATAGCCAAGACAAAGATGTAAGATTTACAGAATGAATCTGTCCTTTTCCAACACCTTAAATGTGAATAATTTAAGCTTCACTTTATTTTAATAGTTAATGGATTAAATGTCAGAGGAATCAAGAATAAAGTCCTAATATTCTTTGCACTACAAGGAATCATAAGCTGTGTGGAAAAGATTAATGTTTTGTGCTCAAGAAATTCACCTTTCCATCAGTTTTGGAAGAAGGTGAATGAAAGTACATTCAACTTACAAAAGTGACTCTAAAAGGTCATAATTTTATTGAACTATTCAATACATATAATCATATATCCCAATGACAATCACAAAAATAATTTTAGGAGTTCTGAGTGAAGCTTGTGGCTAATTTCACTTTTCTGAGTATAAACTGAGTTTGCAAAATGAAATTGGAAAGAATGTAGGATAAGACCCATGAGAGACAATAAACAAGAAATCCCGGTAACAGCCCTAATTCTTTACGTGAACAATACAATGTTTCAAGTTAAAGCCAGTGGAATACTATAGTTCTTGCAGCATTTTCCTCTCTGTCATTTGGGAGCATACCATTTGTTGCATTAATAAACTGATGAAAAAATTGATCAGAAAAGGAACAGGCAATTAAGACAGTCAGCAGTGTTTTTGTTTTTCTCAAGAACTTCGTAAGTTTCAGTGACATGAGAGGTGATTAGTGTTTTAGAATTTGTTATTATATTTCTACAGTAAGTGGAAAGATCCAAGACTGTGGATTTATATAGATATTGTATGTAAGTTGAGGAATTATACAGTAGTAGTATCATATAACAGAATTACATATTGGGACTAGACACTACTGATATCCCCTAGTTACAGTTTACTCAATATTTTTCCCATTTTTTTAATTACAAGAACATTTATGCCTTTATAAATAACTTTAAATAACTTACTGATTCATTATTCAAGACTCTACTGTTCTCTGATTCTTTAACTGTTGGTCCTCTTTGACACTGTGGAATCCTGGTCTTTTATGGGAAACTAGATGATGACATTAAAACACATTAGCACTTATAAAAGTATTAGGTTGCTCGAAAAAATTTTGTAAAAAATTGATTGTTTTTATATCCCAGTTGAATAAGCTAAGGATAATACATCACCAGAGAGCAGCAATACTTTTAGAGAGTAACTAAATAAGCCATCTGAAATTGTTTGGAAGAGGGAAAGAACGATATTTGATAATTTTTAAAATAAAAGATACTTCTCGAGCTTTAGCTTTATCATAGTAGGTTTCTTAAAGTTAACTGTCAGATTGTACTTTTTTTTTTTTTTTAATAGTGATACTTAATATAGGCTGGGTAACTTAAACTTCAATGGGCAGGAAGACCAATTCTCATCTCAAATCAGATTTTGCTGATTTACAATGGTTGAGAACATGCTCAAGAAATCCTTGATAGCTCACAGAATATCTTGCTATCAGTCATTATTAAAAATCTGATTGAGTTTATAACTCTAATATTTCATTATGTTTTCATTAACCAGGAAGAACTTGAAAAAATGTTAATACCACAAATCGAGATCAATGGAGGACGGAAGCCTCATATTGTACTCTACCAAATATATAGCAAGCTGAATTCTCTTATCAAAAACCGTGGAAGCATTTTTGAGCAATGTTACCCAATAAGTATGTCACTTGCGCATAAGATGCTAGTTTTCTCATATAAATTTCCAAGTTCTTTTGGTCAGTGGGATCCGATCAAGGTAATGTTCTTAAATAGCTGAAGAATATTTCCAAGAACTAATACTTTAAGAAGTATATTTCATATAAAAAATATTATCAGCAGCAACTAATATCAGAAATATTTAATGAAAACTACATTACTGAATCAAAACTACACCACTGAATATACATAAAATACATCAAGCATTAATAAAATAGGCCTTAGTCTTTTCAGTGTTGCAGCTAAATTAAGGCTGAGAGGTATTTATTAAAATCTGTTACATAAGCATTGGCAACACAATTAAAGGCGGCACTGAATCAGAAAGAAATGACTAATTCTTAATGATATGTAAAACACAGGACAACAGGGAAGGTCTTAGAGCCTTCCAGAAGCAGTGAAACAAATTGAAAGGATTTGGGGTTTGAATTTGTAAGTAGCCACATAGGTGGCCACCAACCCTAGCAGTGGCAAAAAAGTAAGCCAACAAATGTTGAATGTTTGTAATTCATCAGCAGTAACTCTTTGTTGTCAAAATTTACAAATTGTGAAGAGCAACAAATCTAATCCCACAGTATTTTACTAAAGATCTGGAAAGTCAAAGTCAGAAAGTACTCATGTCTATCCCCAAAAGTGAGCTGATACAGTTTTATAGATAGCAAGTGAAATGTAAGTGGGTAAATTTTTGTGTTTAATGCTAGAAATGAAAGCAGGTTGGATTGTGAGTAAATTGGAAATAAAAAGAAGGATTGATTTAAAAAAAAAAAAAAAAAAAAGACACAGAAAGAATAGATACAGAAAACAGGAAGTTCCTGACCGAAACGTACTTTGACATTCATTTTACTATGCTAATTAGTCAAGTAAATTTATTCCCTTTTGTACAGTCATCATGTTGGATCTTCACCTATTCCAGTTCACATTATCTTTCTTTAACCCTGGCAATCAGAACTGTATACAGATAAGCTCTTATTACAGCTTTATATAATCAAAATACTTACTTAAAATGGTTTAGGATCAGAATTGCATTCTCCATGACTGCATCAAATTGGCATCTAATGATCTAGGGACATAATAATAGAAGTAGATATTTCTTCTGTCATTTCCAATTCCTGAACCCCAGTTTATATGTTTAACTCTTATTAGTCCCTACATACTAGACATTGCACTTTATTAGATTTCACTAGATTTTTGTCATTCCATTTCTTCAATTCATCTATTTATGTTGTATAGTGGTTTTTTACCAACTAAAAAAGTACAATTCAGTCAGAAGAAAGAAGACATAGAAAGCTATTAGATAAAATCAGAGTGGTATGCTGACATGTGGAAATGTACGTGCTGACAAAAAGGAAAGGGAAATAGGATCATTTTAAAGGTATTTTAGGATATAATAGTAATTATGAAATTGATTACAGACCGGAGGGTTTTTTGTAGAATGGCAGATAAGAGTATATGCCAATTACTTTTAGATTAAATCTGGGAGGCAGAAAAGTAGTTATGCAACTGATTAGATAAGCAGAGAATAAAAGTGATGGGCTGAGGGAAGAATAGAAGCAGATATACAGTAGAATAGACTCCTGACATCTTATAAATTGAGGGCAAGCACTCTGAAATTACTTGATGCAGGAATAGGAACCCAAGAATCAGAGAAGGGTCTCTTATTGTAACAACCATATCAACTTTTCTATATATTTACTGACTCCTTCAAAGAATACTAATAGATTTGTGAGGTATTATTTCCTTCTACAAGAAGTTGAGCTGGTTCTTCCCCGTTATTTCATATGTATGCCTGTAACTACTGTTCTTTTCCCTTAATATATTCCAATTTGTTCAATACAGGGTCACACTTACTGGACTACGTTTGCCAGGATCCATCCTGGAGGCCTTTTCCAAAAATGGTCTCTTTCTCCACCTTCCTTTTTTTGAGGAAGGAAGGCCAACATAAGCAATAGGTTACACATAGTGACAATTTCACTTCTGAGTCGCTTTAAAAATACTGTAGGGTGAATGCCATCTGGTCTGGGCAATTTTTTTTACAAGTGTCAACAATTCGCTCTAAAACATCTTTTACTGACACTTTAAGGCAGTTACTCTAAGAAGGGCTGCAACATGGATGTGACTAAATTCTTCCATAGTGAACAGTGGTGTGAGAAATTAATCCAACATTTCTGCAATGACCATTTCTGACATTAGTGCTTCTTTTACATCTCAGTGATCCATCAACACTACAGACTTTCTAGCAGGCTCTGTTTGAAAAGATTTCATCAGCATGAATATAAATATAAAATACATTAGTATGTATTTTACCATAAGTTTTTTTGCCTTGCTGTAGTTTTACGCTTCACCACAATGTAAGTATTGATATTCTTTTCTGTTTTCTTCATTTGTATGTTACTTCCACTGAATACAATATGCTCACTGTATCTTCTACTGTCAGTCAGATAAGTGGTTTTAATTCACAGAGGAGTAAAATTATTTTCTTTATTCTTTGAAAAAGTATTATGCTATACCTCTCTGAGTACACTCTCGTGATGGACAGAAAGTGTTATGGTACCACCTTCTGGAAATAGTGAATATTCTTTCTGTCTTCAATGTATACTTCATCTTTTTGTACAAGAATCGCATATGTTTGGAAGTTCCTCAGACTCGGACAAAATATTATGTCTGTATGTGTGAACTTCAGAATGCTTTGATGGTTTGTTTCATACAGTTGGTACTCCTCTACCTGCCTATAAAGCCACTTTTCTAGGATAGAGGGAGAGGAGGCTTTGTCAAACCTAATCAGCTGCTTCCTGTTTTGTATATGCTACAGCTAAGTGAAGGAGATGTAATCAAGCCACAACAAAGCCATGAAAACAGAATCTTTCCTGTAATCCATCGACAATATATTTATTTCTTTTCAAGTAAAGAAAATAAAGAAAAATTTATGAAAAACCCCATCAAATATATTCGTCAACCAAAACCTAAACCAGCTGTGCCAGTTAAGATTGCAATCGTGGGACCTCCAAAATCTGGAAAGACTACAGGTAGGAGCCAGTATTATCTATAAAGCAAAACATTATCTAATGACTGAAGCTGTATCTGTCATTATTGCTATTAAAAAATCATAAGCCACTAATATTGTTAGTCTTCCTGCTTTTCTGGCTGGGCATAGAATCTTTTAGTTACATTCTCCAGTGTCTCATTTGACAGTCAGAAGCTTATGCATTGCCCATCTGAATTTTATCCCAGATTCTTAAGAAGTTAGTGACCTGGACTGACACTTAGAAAATCTACAGGCTTACACTATCTATACCCCTTGTATTATTTCTGATTATTTTTTAATTGTTTGTTATTTATTTCAGTCAATATGATCTAATGTAAAATGAAGAAACATTCCTAGGATCAAGGACCAGAACCCAAAACTCCACATTCCCCAGTCTGTTTCCAAACTTCTAGATGAAAAACCCCAATATTTCTGTCTTTCTCCCCTCTTCTTCTTCCTTCATGATTCTTTCAATCCACAGGTCCCTGCCTTTAACTGGAAGAGGAGAAAATTCAGCTTACACCATAGTTTAATGATTAGAATAGGGTGTTAGAAAAAGAAGAGATGGGTTCAAATTATCTCACATTAAGGAGGAAACTTTAAGCATATTTCCCATTTCCTAGATAAATGATCTAACTGCTAGGCTGTTCTGTAAAAGGGGCAGCAGTGGAAGCATATTTTCTACCATATTTTGTAATAATATTGACCATTGCTGCTGAAGTTTGTGCCGAATTGAATGCTGCTAGTGCATTGGGCATGCTCTGCACGTATGCAAAGGTTTGGACCCGTTAGGGGCCTAAGGAGGGTTAGGCACCTGCTTACCAACATTATGCATTGGAAATGCCCCAGGGGATGAGCTGAGCAGTTAGCTTCTAAGACTAAGGCTATACTTGCTAGGTTGTAATGTTGCTTCCGTAAAAGTTCTGTGCTGAAATGAAAATGTTTTGCAGTTGCCAATAAATTTGCAAGTGTATATGGGCTGCTGCGCCTGAGTATGGGAGACGCCATACGGCTAGTGTTAAACAATCAGCCAGAGACTGAGTTGGCACTAATGTTAAAGTGGCATCTTCACAAAGGACTGACCGTACCTGATGAACTAGCCACCCAGGCTCTAGATGTGGCTCTGATGCATCACGTGTGTAATACCACCGGGTAAGAGTCTTGTTTGGATTTTGGGGTATTTTTCAAGACATGCCAGTCCCTTCATAGGCAGAGATTCCCATGTTATCACTGTAAAACAATTTCACTAAAACACATCAGTATTTTATGCATTAAGAAAATAATCTGTACAAAATGAGGCTCTTCACATTTTTCTGAGAAACCAGACTGAAGCATAATTTTCTGCAATTTTCGGGTAAGCATATTCCAGTAAATCCGAGAAATATGCTTTATGAAAGTTATTAAGGAGGAACTGAAACCAGTGAATCTTTCCACCTCATTCATATGTGATCCTGATTTCCTAGGCTCTTTCTCCTCCACTGAAACACCTTCCAAATGGGACAGACTTAATAAGCTTCACGATCACAATTTCATGACATTCAACTCCTCTCTCCAGAAATAACTGTTACAGGGAAAGGCAATTCTGGAATAGTCTCTGAAAATTATTCGACCTTGAGATCAGAATTCTTGTAAATGTTCTTTCATGTTAAATACTGGAATATTGTTTCACTATATTTTGCCCCCCTATTGTCTAATATGTGAAAAACATTCCTTCTTCAATAAGATTTAAAAAACTCTTCAAGAACTGGAAGTCAATTTTTTTTCATTTTGAAAACTACTCCTCCCAATCCATATGGAGATTTCCCTTAGTTAAAATTATGTTTCAGAATGACTGATGTGTCAGAATTTTAAAGTCCACCATTTTTATGTCAGATCCATCCACTTATATTCCTGTACATTTTGCCCTTTGTGTATTTCCTTTACTCTTTACTATTTCTTATTTTAGCCACTTGATTTTTTTTGTTTTGTTTTTAGTTTGCTTGTAAATTCTTAGGTGTGGAGACTGTGTCTATCAACTCAGAGCAGCAATAACTTCATGGCATGGTTGTCAACTTTTGTCTTTGTCAAGAATGTATAAGGAATATACATAGTATTAATGGTTAATTAGAAACTGACTTCTTAGGAAAACTGTCTTTCTGTTTCTGTTTGTATGCAGAGTTGTAATTGATGGATATCCTGTAACGAGAAAACAAGTAAACCTCTTAGAATCAGCTAGGATAATTCCAGTGAAAATCTTTGAATTAGAAATGGATGCAAAGGAAGTGTTCAGAAGAGCACTGCTGGATAAGGAAAGCACAAACAGGTAGTGCTAGCGATATCTTCACCCACACAATATTGTCATTTCTCTATTTATGTACCTTGCTACTGTACCCAGAGAGGCTGTACCTAAGCTGGTGCACAACCCAGCTGTCTCCAAACTCCACATATGAAAAGACATGGGCACCAGTCCCCTCTACATTCTAATGCTTTGATTGCCATAGACCAGAAACAGAGACATAAGGGATTTGTGGTGTGCTCTGGCCAGATCCCCTGACTGCATGACCGAGGTCACAAGTGTGCAATGCTGTGCACCCACTGCTTAGTTAAATTTGTTTTAATGAAACCATACATCAGAAATGTTACTAGTTCACTCTGCTGCTGAAGTTTCTTACTTATCAATTGTTATTATCATCATAAGGGAAATTGATACTTCATCTAATAAGCTCTCTTTTAAGTCTTAATTGGAGTTCTTTTTAAAATATGAAAATAAAGTATATTTTAATAACTTATATAATTCATGAGTTACTCATCTAAACCTTTTAACTCAGCTCACTCCCATCTTCTTTGTTTTTCTAAGGAGATATTCTGTTTAAAGAACTGTTGGTTGTTTTTGAGGAAGAGCAGTAAGTAGTTTATAAACAGAGAATTAAAAAGAACAGAACATTCACCTTAAAATTAAATTGTATAAGAACCTGGTTCTAATTAGAGGAAGTGTTTCTAAGAAGTTCTAGATAGCTTAGAGTGTTACTGCATGTCTCTTTCATTTTGTCTCTTTTTATCAAGTAATCAGTACAATGCTTAACTATTTACAGAAAGCCTAAAGACAATTTGCATTGCAAAAAAATTAAATTAATGCAGTCTTTTTGAAAGTATTTAAACTTTTCATTTTAAATACAAAACTAATTACACGTCATAGGCTTAAACACAAATCAAATGTGCAATATCAGATATTTCTGAAAGGTAAAACTTACAGAGAAATTAATCCTATTAAAACAGAAATTTATCTTTTTTTTTTTTTTACATCAATTAAGAACCAGAACAGGAAATGCTTCTATGTTCTAGACAAAATACCTCTTCTGGTCTTGCATGATATTTTTAGAGGTCAGATGGATTATTTTCATTTATGTATATGTAAGTATGACAGACAGTTTTCAAAATACATCCAAGGATTATGGCTACTTGATTTCAAACAACAGCATAATTCAAAATTAAGCCTGTTTTTCAATAAACAATTGGGTGACTTTCATTTTGAAAGTCACAGAGCACTTTGCCTGGGGTACCATTTAATGGTGTATTGGTAGTGTGTGTCAGTTAATACGTGATGACACATTCCAAATCCTTTACAAAATTATTGAGCTGTATTTGGGTCATAAATAACAAAAGTTTTGTTCTGTATTTCTGAATGTTACTGTCTGATCAGAGTATGCTGCTTCTCATATGTAACTGGTAATATTCTTAATAACAAAGTTGTATTTCTCAAATATGTTCTACAATGTCAAATATGCAGAATTTTGTAAAAAGGACTTAAAGTGAACTCTGGAATTTAGATCTGAAATTCAATGAAACGATCCAATCTTCAGACTTTAATCAGTGTTATTTTTCATTGTCTTCAGACCTCTGTACCCTGAACATGACAGCTCACAGATTCTAGCTATGAAAAATTCCTGCTATAAACAGCACATTGATGCAATTAGGACTTACTATAAGAAGGAGCATCAGAACTGGTGTGTGATAGATGCCTGTCAGAGCAAGTGGTGGATCTGGAACAAAGTACTGCACGAAGTTCAAGTGGTTGTTAAAGAAATCCAAATATACCTGGAAAGAATAAGAGAAGGTAAAAGAAAAACAAAGTTTGCTACAATAATATTAGTTTCTTTAAGAAGCTGCAGTGTAACGAGTACATTTCAACTTTAACTTGCTTTGGATGAAGCTAATTCTTGGGCACATACATACCCTCGAATTCTTCAATCTCACCTGCAGAGATCTTGAAGAGATCTCTTGAAGAGAGTGAAGACAAAACCAACTACAGAACAGTCTGAGGCCATCCTCCAAAGAAGAGAGTAACAGAATACAGCTGAAAGAAGTCAGAGGTCTCACAGTCCATGGCAGGTTTCCCAATGTTGGGTGATAACACACAGAGTACCCCGAAGTATACAAGGGGAACTATGACTTGCAGCTTCACTTATGTGTCAGTGGAGGAAGAGGGAAGGAGAGGGAAAATATTAATTGTAAATTAAGATTTAAGGTTAAATATGCCATCTGAGTTAATTTCTGTACCATGGGAGGAAAACTACGTTAGTCTAAAATGACATAGTTCCCACTAGAATTTTTGTGTGTCAGCATCAGTCAGGGTTAAATATGCCTTTTAAACATGTCTGTATAGTTTAACTAGAATTCCTGTGAAGGGCAAACAGACTTTCCTATCTTATATCCACCTTTTGGTTTTAACTTTTACAGCTCCATGGCTGCACCCTTCTTATAAGCCCCCCCAAAAGTTAAAATACACTTAACTTTTTCACATCAAGCTTGAAAAGCACAATTTTTAAATAGTTTGGGTTTTATATGACTTTTTTTCCAAGATTTTGAATATATTTCATCCAGATAGACTGTAGCATTTGCAAGACACGGATGAATAAAGGAGAGGCTTTCATCACGACCTGTACTCTTTTTCACCAATGTAAAGAAATAAAATAATAGCTGAAATGTTCCTTGGCAAGACAAAGAAGTAAAACAATAATTCATAAATAAAACTGTCCCAGGGAAAACAGACTAGTAAATTAAACATGCAGAGTATCCACATCATTAATAATTACTGTATTTCTTACATGCTAGAAAAATGTTATTAAAATTGATAACATGGGTTGCAACTTCATTTTAATATCAATATATAAAAATAGCTATTTTAATTCTCATTATTTAATTTGCACATGATGAATTATAGTATCTTCTAAACTGCAACATTTCTGAATAAGAATGTGTGATGTTTTCATGTCTTTGGTAATAAAATATTCTCATTACTTGTGTTATTAACAGGAAAAGCAGCCAGCATTGCTGATTTATGTATCACTCCCAAAGAGCTGCAGTATCGGCTGGGGGAGTTTGGACAGTACTGTCCCGTCAGCCTTGCAGAAAAGGGTGAATTGGTTGACTGCTCTGTAACATCATCACTGCAGTTTGCTGCAGAATTTCGAGGTCACTATTACAAAATGGCTTCACAGAAAGAACTGGACGTAAGTGTCAAAAAGCAGGTCAGGAAGGGATTACAGGAAGAGGCAACATTGTTGCTTGGATTCTCTGATTCCATACAGAAACAAGCAATGTGTAATCTGAATTAGACTAGTGGTGTTAGTACTCAAGCTTTGGTTCTGCATACTTCTGCTATCAAACATCTAGGCATTCAAAAGGCAGCAGACAGTCCATTCAAATCAAAGCTCTTCTTACAAATTGTCATAGATCAAACATTCATTTTAAAACAACAATTTCCTCCTTTCTCCATCTGTTTGGGGGAGACTGGGCGTAGAGAGTGGCTAATGATAGCAATGGATAGTGATGGATGGTGGGTGGATAGCGATGACTTCAACTGAGAGTGAGTTGGAAAAGAAATTACTTGCCCAAGAGCAGCAGCAGCACTAGCACACCAGGAGAGGTGGTGTAGAAAAACCAAGTATTTAAACTGTCTGAGCCAGTCCTCTGGAGTTTGACTAACAACCTTACAGTGCTGCTTTAATTGTAAAAACATTCTATTTATTTTTCTACAGAAATTCTTGAGCAGACCAGAGATTTATGTGCCACCACTGGCACCTCACCCTCTCCCACCCCCAGATATGCTACCAAAGAAACTGACTGCAGCAGAAGTGAAGGCCTTATTCCCTATAAGTGCTGAAATGCAGGGACACTGTCCAGTCACTTACCTCGATGGAAAACAGAGGTACATCACTGCAGTTTTCACAATATAAATTACAGACTATGTGTCCTATATTAATGAGGAAATACTTTCACAGTAATTTTTAGCAGTGTTCAGGATTTGGACAGGAAAAGCAGTTACAGTTCTCTACATTGTGCCTGTGCCTTTTGAAATCAATGTAAAATAACATTTTGAAACTCATATGGCTACAGGTTCTACAAGGATCTGTGGTGGCTTACTGTCTTTTGTGATGAAGACTGCTTGGATATAGTTTTGAGTTTTTTCTATCATAAGCCTTCAAAACTTCAATCATCTCACAAAAACCTTAGTAGATACAAAACTATTGCAATTTTTATAAGAGATCCATAAAGCTCCACCAAAAAGTCCCACCAGTTTCCTCTGTGCAGGAATTTCTCATCAAAGTATATAATAGTCAATTCTATTCTGTCCCTTCTTAATCTCCTGAACAACTACGATTGGCATTTTAATTAAAGGAGCTCTAGAGAAGCACTATGAAAGCCTCTTAATAAGCAGATTTTGAAGCAGAGACTCTCTCAGATTTTGAGCCTTTTAACTGTCAGTCACACGGTGGAAGCTTGGATGATCCAATTGCTACTTTTTTGTAGTTCCTCAGGCTCCCAGTAGCTCATGAATTTACACCACACAAACGATGTTTTACATTTTTTGTGGATCAATAGTTTTTCTTGCTCTGTCTCTTCAGATATGAAGCTTTGGTGCCTGGCAACATTGAGTATGCAGCAAAATATCAAGATAAGGTATATGTTTTTGAAAGTGATGAAAAACTTCTGAAGTTTATGAGGTGAATATGCTAACTGCATGTTAATCTTTAGTCAAGTCACTTTTGATACATCTTAAAAGCGCTTACTTTTTATCTGGTTAGGTTACCAGAGAAGTATTGGAATCTGAAGCTTCCACGTAAACTCCCTCCAATAAAGGAGCCAATACTACTCACTGCACTTCCTTTGTCTGGATACCTTGAACAGGCCAGTTTTTGCTTTTCTATTTTAACACATTATTTTGCAATGTACAGTATATCCCACCCAGATTATTTCATTTTTAATGCAGTATGAGTCTAATGGCTATTAATGCTATTGCATTAAATTGAAAATTGTGTACTTAGAATTGAGAGGAATTTTTTAAAAGCTTTAAAATAATAGATATTTGTAGCTTTAATGGAGAAAATGCAAGTAAGAACATCAGAGGATAATAATAAACTGCAATATTACATGATAGATTTTCTGACTCTTTTGTCGATAGTATCTTGTAAAACTACATTTTGTTTTGATTAACACTAGGATAGACACAAGCCTATCTGGAATCATTTAAGGACAGCTGGTTACATTTTGATACATGAATATGAAATAAAAAATAATTCATGGTAGTTTCCCTCCCGACTTTATACTATTTGTTATTTTCTACAATTCACCAGCTTAGACATCATCCTATATCATTAGATTTGCATGACAGCGGGGTCAGGCTTTGAATATATTTTCATTCTAGATTTATGTAATGGTCTTTAAAACTGTTTTCTTTCTTTAGGGAGCAGCAACTTCTCTAATAAAAGCTCTGAATGAAGTAGGCTGCTTAAAGCCAAAGTTTCCATTCCTAAGTGTGAAAAAAACTGCTTTGCTGTTTGTCGCCTGCCATTTAAAAGGTACCGTATAAAGTAATATGCTATAAAAGTAATTAATTATATAAATGCAGTAAATCATCTGATACAACATTGATAACCAATCTGGGCACTTATGTCCAACTTGAGAAAATGCTATTATGTACTGATTTAAGTATACACTGCCAAGTTTCTTAGAAATGTGTAACGACCAGGGAGGAAAATAAGATTAATAGGCTAGGTAAGCAAACTCTCACAAATCATGAAATTTTAATGACATTTTATCACCAACAACCCGATGGCCTCGGAAACATTTCCAACATGCATTGTTGGAATTTTTAAACAGAAAGTAAAATGTTATCATCTACATGGTACTACATTTTTAACTAGTCAGAGGCAACCTGAATTGTCTTAAAAAAATGATTAAAATTTCTGCAGTAAAAGGCTGCTGAAATACTATCTGAGGAATGGTTTAGGTACCTGAATGCTTGCCTGTTTTCAACTGTATCAGGTGGTCAAATAAAACTTATTAACGAACCTTGCCTTGCAGATAACCTGAAGACAACTTTCTGATCGTACACATCTCCAACAGTACATCAGCTAAACATGTAAATGAGAAGTCTAATTGTATTGAAAAACAGATTAAGTGCGCATAGGACACCTGTCATTTTCAAAAAAATCCCGTGTTTCACATGGGCTCAGCACTGATACACTAAGTTACACAGTACGAAGGAATAGATGTCTATGCAGATCTCATTAGATTTTTAAGTTGTTAGCACAGAGAAATGAAAAGTTATTTAGCAGTCTACTTATTTGTGAAGTTGTCTAGGAAGATCTGAATATGAATGTGATTCAGAGTATTGGTATGTTGATTTTTTAAAATTCTTTATTTAATCAACAGTCCAATTGACCACCTTACTTTTCCATAACAAAGTCCAGAATTAAAATAAGGTGGTTTTCACTCAGCCCACAAAACAATGATAATGTAAAACATGTCACAGTGCTACCAGAGGTTAGAACTACCCCTTCACTGAGGAGAGTTGCTCAAGCTTTGTCTCCTGTGTTCCTATCTGCTGTTTTTTAGAATTTGGGGGTTTTTGCAGTCCAAGATAGCAGTTGCAGCTAATTCTCTTTGACAGTTTGCAATTAGCCTAAATAGTGCCAGCTTTCAGGATTCCAACAGCCTAGTTTGCAGCTCTGCTGTAGATTTGGCCTGGTTTCCAAGTACTGCTGGAGATTTCTGAAGCAAGACTGCCACTTCTTCAACCCACCAGTTTTCGCTATTATAAGCCAACCTGTTCAGTGGGTGAACTTTACATTGCTTTTTGTTATTTTAAATTTTTACTTATTCTTTCAGATAATGGCAATCTCTATTATTTGTCTGAAGTTCTTCACATCCTGTGTTTCCTCATGCATGTTTCAGAGCCCTCCAGAATTTTCTTGGACTATCACAGATTTTTGCTAGCAAAGCTTTGTTAAAGAAGACCACTGAACAGTGTAGGCACATGATAAGCCCCTGTATAAATGTACAGTTCTTAAGCCAGCAAAACTGCTTTTATACTGTAGTTTGTTTCATCCACAAAAGCTGTTTTCATTCTATTGTTAGCACAGCTTTGCTAACATCACGATGTCCACGCTAGGAATGCTTTACTCATATACTGCATCATTAAATCATTATTAGCACTGCATGATGAACTGGAAAGGTTATGCAAGTGCACAAATCTCTTCTCCTCATGCAGTGGCACACAGTTTGACCACAGGAATCCAGGAAAATTACTTCTCTTCTTCTAACACTGGGCAGAACTGCTTCCAGCTTTAAGATACAGAATTCCAGTACACTGAAAAGATCTCCTTTGAAAATACAGCATTATTTATTATCGTGTGTCTTTTCAGAGTAGTCACACCATCCTTGATCAGAAACCTGATCAAAGTGCTTCATGCTGTGGTCCCTCGGAAACTTTTTACATCCTGTTTCTTCTATCTGAAGTGAGACTTTCTCATCTTCAACTTGAGTCTCTCTCTAATCTCACATTTAAATAGGGGACAAGAAAAAAAGAAACAGTGGTTTAGTTGCCTCTGCAGCTTTTCTAACAACAATACTGGATTGCTTTCAGTATCTGAGAAGCAAAGGTACAGGCAATCAGTCATAAATGCAGAGAGATTTACTCTTGGAAAAAAAAAAAAAAAAAAAAAAAGAGTAAGAAACCATACATCAATGGAGTGATTTAGTGCCCTTCAAACGTGACTGCTCTAAGAGCTCTATGTACAGCTATGCTTGAAAAATCACTCAGAAGTTGCTGAATGCAGTTGTCTGCAGTTCAAAGCTAGTGGGCTGAAGCATCTCATAGCGTAGTTCTTCATGCTGTCCAGTTTTTGTAATGAGCTAGGGCAGAGAGGTAAGAAAGAAAAGACACAATACTGCCTTCTTTGTACAGTTCTTGGCCTTGACATTTCTTTCCTCCTCTAAGCTATCAGTCAGCTCTTGGTTTGTCACAGGCAAAGCCTTTAGGTCACAGAACAGTTGTGCCAAGGACAGAGCAGCCTGTGCCAGCCACGCTGCCCCATTTCAGGGCACGCGCCGCATCAGCCAAACCTGCCCTTGCTGGAGCATCCCCAGCCCCTCTCGGCCCAAGGAACAGGAAGTTGGCAGCAGCTGAGAGCACATTTGCTGTTTCTTTGTCTACAAAAGCCTTGATCTTTCCGAGTTACCCTTTTGGGGTTAGGAACTTCTGAGACACCAGCCTCGGCTTGTCAGTCTGGCACCAACGGGCGTGGCCCACGGCAGTTTCACCTGGATAAATCCAGCAGGTGTAGACTTGACCCCTTGTAAGATCTGTGTCAGGTAACGAATGGCACACAGACAACAGGGGACACTAACGCCCCGCTTCCCTTCTTGCAGCGCACAACCCCCGGAGCTCGGCGCCGGTGCGGCAGATGTACCGGACGAAGCTGGCGCGGCTGGCGGAGCGCTGCCACCTCGTCCCCTACCTGGGGGCGGCCATGGCCGGGCCCTACGCGGACCCGCGCCACAGGCCTCCCGGCTTCGACGCCCGCCTGCAGACCTTTCTCTGCCTCAAAGACGCCCGCCCCAGCTTTGTGTAGCGTGGGCTGCGTGTTTCCCTCCCCCCTTCTCCGCATCCCTTCGACGAACGCAAGGAGCGTCGCCATCAGCCGCCCGCGCTGCTTGAACGCGGCCCGCGAGCAGCGTCACCCTTCCCGCGGGCAGTTTCTTAACTACGGAACCTTAAAATTAAAAACCTCTTAAGTCACGCCTCGTTTAACACTTTCTACGGAGACCCACGGGTGGGGTAGCGGAAAAGGCGAGCGGGTGGGGGGGGGCAGAAAGCGGAGCCCGCCGCCGCGCCGCGCTGTACGTCAGGACGCAAGGCAGGCGCGCCGCCGCCGCCCGGGCCGGAAGTGGCGTAGGGGTTGCGCAGAGGGGGGGGAGGGGCTGACGGCGGAGCGGTGAGTGCCGGGAGACGCCCACGCACCCCCCGTACATACACCCACACCCCCCCGCGACCGCCGCCGCCTGGCCCCGCCGAGGGGGCGAGCGGCTTTCCCCGGGGGGCGGGGCGGGGAAGGGGCGACGGCCGCCGCAAACCTGTGAGGGCGCGTTACGGAGCTCGGGGCGGGTGAGGGAGCGCCCGGCGGCGGTCGCGGTGCCGAGGGCTTCGCTCCGGTTCCGCTCCCCGCCGCGCGTGTTCTGGCTGCTTCCCCCACCTCCCCAGTCCCCTCGGCATCGCGGCGTGCCCCGTGGGCCGCCGCCGCCCCCCCCATCCGCGCGGGGCCTGCCGCGGCTGCTCGTGTCGAGAAGCAGCGCCGGGCTCCGCTCTGGGTAGTCGGGGTCTCCCACCCGCGAGTGGCTCCAGCGGCAGATGGGGAGGGGGGGGGGGTGCGTGCCCGGGCGCGCCGCGGGTGCCTTGCCCACGCGTACGGCCTCGCGTGGGGGGGTGGTCGGGGCGTTTCTGGGTAAGCGCGGCGGTTTGGGGTTTGCAGTCGAGCTACTAATGGTGCCACCTCGTGATGAAATGCCAAAGTCCTTCGTGTGATCAAAACACCTACAGCCCTGCCCGAGGCACGCGTGGGTGCCGGGGGATTCCCGCGGGCAGGGTGGGCAGCGGCTCTTTAGCAGTTGCTGTAATTACAGCGCTGCAAGGCCTGGCTGGGTCAGACCAGCAGCAGCATCAGGCTCGCATCCTCCAGAAACTAAAGCTCCCAGATAAAACAGTTTGACTCCAACATGAACTGTTTGGTACCTGAATGAGCTAAAAAAAAAAAAAAAAAAAAAAACACCAAAACATTTGTTGGCCACCTCAGTAGCATTTAGGTATCATCTGTATGTAGTGTATGTTGTTTCTTAAGGCATTCCTTCACGTGATTGAAACTCTTGTGCTCACTAAATACAGATGCAAGTATGTATTTGTATTTAATATGACAGTTTTATAAACTGCGATGGCAGGTAGCAACTGTTTCACCTTCGGATCGGCTGATCCTCTTGAAATGGACATTTGTGGCACATCTCTTCCATAGTATTGTTTGGTGGATTCTTCTGGAATTGCTGGATTTTTAAATTTTTTACTTGTTTTTAATTTTTGCGTATTTAGAATTGAAGAAGCATATCAAACCAAACTGATGGTTAATAGTTAGCACAGTCGACCCTATTTTAGACAGAGCTCTTAAAGAAGCTGCTGATTTTCTGCTTTTATTGCCCACCTCCATAGGCTGAAGCTTAGCAGGTAAGCGTTCTGAAATTTTCAGGATAGAAGTGAATGAAAGAAGACATGGAGTCCCGCCACACTGATGCCCGTGAAGTTTTATCATTGATTACAGGATTTCATAGCATTGTCCCTGAGTAATCTGAAATGAGGCATCTGTGGTGATGAAGCTGCAGTTCACCTTTATTTTTTTTCCCATTATTTGTTTCCACTTACAAGCTGTGAACAAAGAGTTCTTTTTGTCCAGTTGTTTTAGTTGTGGAGTTTTCAGAAGGGGCAACTGTTTATTTTAGCTGCTATACAGTTCAGAGTACATCAGAGATAAACAAGTAAAATAGCAGGCAGTAATTCTGATCTAAGAAGAAACTGTAGCCATTTCTTCAGATTTAAAAGCACTTATTGTAGTAAATCTGTGTCAGCATTAGTGTTGATTTTTTTTTTTTTTAAAGAAAGTTCGGAGGCTTCAGAATTGCTTCAGAAACACTTCAGAAACTGATGAACTCTGGTAAAGTAAATGATATTTGGTCTCTTATAAAGCAGACTTCTAAAATATTTCTTTATTAAAGCCGTTCTGTTCTTGTAGGCACCTCCTTTCATATCTGCAATAAAAATGGCAGAAGTGGCTCCTGATGCTTCTGAGAAACTGGTCGTCATCCACTCCAAAGCTCACAAAGATACCATTCTAGCTAATTTTGAAGAACAAAGGAAAAAGGATTTTCTCTGTGACATTACTCTAATAGTGGAGAACGTACAGTTCAGAGCCCATAAAGCTTTGCTGGCTGCCAGCAGTGAATACTTCTCAATGATGTTTGTCAATGAGGGTGAAATAGGGCAGTCCATTTACATGTTGGAGGGAATGGTTGCAGACACCTTTGGAGCACTGCTGGAATTTATCTACACCGGTTGCCTCCGTGCCAGCGAAAAAAGCACAGAACAAATTCTGGCTACTGCCCAGCTGCTGAAGGTGACTGACTTGGTGTGGGCCTGTACAGACTACCAGGCCAGCTGCAGCCCGGGCGATGCACTGCCAGCTCCAGCCAGCAGTGGAGCCTCTGTGGCTGTTGCTGCAAGCGACAAGAAAGAGGAAGATCCACCAAAGCGGAAACGAGGGCGACCGAGGAAAGTCAGGAATGTTCAAGAAGAAAAATCAGGAGCAAATCCTGCCGAAGATGTGCAGCTGAGAGAGAACAACTCTGTGCAAAATAAGCAAAATTTTATGAAAAAAGACACTGCAGCAGAAGAAACGGTTGCCAGCGAACAGGCTCCAGTAAGGAAGGATGCAGAAGAAAATGAACCTGCTTGTGGCTCAGAAGCTACTGTCAGTCTGTCAGCTGAGAAAGATGAGAATTACGATCCCAAATCTGAAGAAATACAGAGCACTCAGAGCCGCTATAGCAAACGTAGAATAAGGAGATCAATTAAACTAAAAGATTATAAACTTCTCAGTGATGAGGATGAAAAAGGACTGGGAAAGACAACTGATGGAAAAAGGAAACGTGCAGGTTCTGAAGCTCGCTGTAAAGACTGCGGCAAAGTATTTAAATATAACCACTTCTTAGCTATTCATCAGCGCAGTCATACAGGTAGGCATTAAGAGACTGCCCCTGCGGCATGAGGGTTTAGTGGCTTGCTGCTAAGTGCGATCTAGCTGTTGAAATGTGGGCTGTTGTCTACAGCAAGAACTGTCCAAAGCAGCATGCTGATCCAAATTACGGTGTGTTTCCTGTGTTCGCTGTTCTATTCTGGTCACCCCATCTCGTAGCTTTTGTGTCTTACCTTGATTGTAGTTTAGTTAATAATTTCTCTTTAAACATTGAGTTATATGGCAATACTTAAAGAACTCTTTTTATTGCCAGGTGTCTTAATTCTTCTTATCGCTACTTACAAGTAATCTTTAATAACTACTACATTGCAATGCACCTCACTATCAGCTTAAATTATCTCGTGAGAAATAATGCAACTGTACTTAAAAATGTCATCTTTTGCTTTCAGGGGAGCGCCCTTTCAAGTGCAGTGAGTGTGGCAAAGGCTTTTCCCAGAAGCACTCCCTGCAAGTCCATGAGCGGATGCACACTGGAGAACGGCCATACACATGCACCATCTGCAGCAAGGCTCTGACGACAAAGCATTCTCTTCTAGAGCATATGAGCCTACATACAGGTAGGTATTTCAAGGCAAATGTAACCTCTCTCCCGCACGAATTTGCCTTTCTGAAGAAATGTATTGCTGTTCTCGCTCGTGTGTGGTGGTTGGTTTGTTTATTGATTTATTTCCTTACGCTTGCTTTGGATGTGGCTTACATTATAATAAGTGATCTTCTTCACAGGGCAGAAGGCTTTTACGTGCGATCAGTGTGGGAAATACTTCAGCCAAAAGAGACAGCTCAAGAGCCACTATCGAGTACACACAGGTATAACAAGTTTGGGTTGAAGAGCTCACTTACAGCCCATGCTCGTTTGTCCTCCTAAAGATTGACTAAGGCTGAAAATTCTTCTCCAGTGATGTGTTTGGTCTCTGCTACCCCAATGTGTGGTATCTCAATAGAGCAGTGAATAGGGTGAAAAAGACAAAATGGTGTATAATGTATGGAATGTTTAGAAAAATAGTTAATCAAGAAGGACTCCTATGATGATTAAAAATCAGTTCTGCTGTATTTGACATACAGCCTGATTATTTTAGCCCTGCTGTCTGTTACATAGAAGCTAGGAATTGTGTAAATGGTTGTGTTCACTGCCTGTTGTGCAGATTGCCACTACTTTGGACTAGTAATGGCAACAAAGCTTTAAGAAGTGTCCTCCTCACTTCTGGAGCAGGATGGAGATTAAGCCACATACAGAGGAAGTGGTGGAAAAAAATCAGAATTTGCAGAGCTTCAAGAAAAGGCACATTTGAGGGGGGAGCAGGTGTCAGTCCCCAGTTTTCTTATAATATTAAATAGAAAAATAGGAGTGTTACAGTTAAGATAGGGAGGAGGCAGAGAATCACCTTTTGTGTTATCTCTATATTATATCAAAGTGGTTATTTTACAGGAAAGTGCTTTAACAAAGATCACTGAAGAGATACAGGGGATCACTTATACACTGACACTTTTTTTATTATTGCGACAAGGCCATTCACTGCCAGAATGTAACCAGTGTCGTCGCAAATTCATGGATGCAGCTCAGTTAAAGAAACATCTAAGAACACATACAGGTAATGCTGTCCATCATGTTTTGTGGTTTTTTGTTGGTGTTTTTTTTGTTGCTGTTGGTTGGTTGGTTTTATTTTTTGGTTTTGTTTTTTTTTTCCCATGAGGTAACACAGACAAAACAATGTTGGGCAAATGATGCTTGTCTCCGTGGGGTGAACTTCTGCTCTACTTGTACATAATGATGACTGTATTGCTTATGAAGAGATCTGACATCAGGAATGCAGGAACACAAAAACCAGCTTGCATTGCAACAGCACAGAAGCAGTGCCTTTTACAGGAAGGGAGTTTTTCTCCCATTCTTATAATGCCTGCTGCAGAAAATTCCAGTCAGCTCTCCTGTGGTAGAATCCTGGACTGGGGATTTAGTTTTTGAGAGCCACATCCAGCATGTGTGGGGCTTGAAGTGAGCTAACGAGTAACAGAAAGCGTATGTCCTAAATGCGTTGGGCAGCCCTGTGTGTGAGAGATGGGTGCTTATGTTAAATGCTGCTGACCAGAAAAATAATTATTTCCATTTACCTTTTTATTGCGCTGTAATAAACCAGAAGTTGGCAGGAGATGGGCTGGGAGGGATAATTTAATGCAAGTGTGTCAGAGGGTGTTTTAAGAGATTTAGAGGTCAAGGTGATGCTTGAATGGCTGGATAACAGAGGTAAAAATGTTGATCAACCCTCTCATGATAACAAAGTATAAGCTTAAAATAGTTTTCTTTGAACAGTAAGCTCGTAAGATGGGATGTGAATATTTTTTTTCTTTTAAAATATCTATAAACAGTGGCAGTTGTTTCTTCCCCAAATCAAATTATTCTTAAGCATGTTGCCTGTGGTCGTGATAAAGTATGCACGAGATTGAGTTATGTATCTCATTCATTTCCTTCTCTTTCTCAGTGAAAATAACACAGCTTTAAATTCCCTGGGGTATGATGAGGTCAGAACTTGTGCTTTTGGGAGTTTTTGGTGGGTCCAGAATAGGGTTAAGTTGTGATATTTATAAATACCGCATTTTCTGCTGAGGAGAGTTTAGTGTTTGTCAACAGTTCTGTATCTGAAGGTGATAAAGTTCTATAAATATAGTGGGCAATGAGAAGAGGAAGCATACTAGCAAGGTAAGTTGCAAAAATAGATGCATTAAGGTGAGTTCTAGCAGAAACTGGCTTGCAGTGTATTTTGCTTCCAGAAAAGACAGGCCAGATACCAGTATATAAATACAGATACAGAATACACATATAGAAATAACAATTTCTATGTCTATATAGATACAGAAATAACAATTGATCTGTCCCATCTCAAAAGCAAGAAGTAAAATTCTAAGGAATTTGGGGGGAGAGGTGTTAACACCGACATGGCTGTTCTGCTTTGACAGCAGTTTTGTAACGCTATGTCATAAGAATATAGCCTGCTTAGGAAGTTATTCCTGTTTTCAGTAGGAAGCTGGGACTAGATGACTAGAGGTCCCTTCTGACAAAGGTTTCTTGTTCTCTCATCCTTTACCCCTGCCCTCCAAAGCCATATGAACACTGGTAAGAGTTGCAGTTCTGTGCTATATGTGAAGCTTCCTTGGAAACTGGCTGTTGCCCCAGCCCCGGTTTCGGTGTGGCTTGCTGGTGTGAGTTACCACAGTGGTGATCTGGAGTCTCACGCCTAGTGGCTTTAAGGAAGCTCAGTGCAACAAGGATGTGTTATGGTGTGAATTAGGATTTGCTTCGGTTGGGTAGTATCTGTTTCCTGTGAACCTTTTTGTTATTTAATTTGGCTCCTCTGCTTCTACTCAATTAGACACAAGAATTCTGAATGTAGTTTAAAAAATGAAAAACAAAACAAAACAAAAAAAAACCAAAACAAAAAAACCCCCACAATTTATTCAACCCACCATAATTTAATTTTTCCACCAACTGGTGTCCTCAGGATTTTGTAGGCCTAGGATGATGGAGCCTTATAGGAAGCCAGCCAACTTGTTAAGATAATGGATTCACTTTTCAGGTTTGGAAATACAGACTCAATCATCTGCAGGGTGCTGCCCATGAGACTAGCTTTAATGCGTACTGGTTCAGGGTCAGCCTCTTTCAAACTTGTCTGTTCCATGTGGAACACACACAGCTGTATCACAGGTACATTTTTTGTTGCTCTCAGGGCTTGGATCACCTTTATCTTCAAAGGGGAGAAGTTACAGAGACATATGTTTAAAATACTGTACCCTCATTTAACTAGTGACTTCGTTCAGTCTCAAGTATCTGTCCTGACCCATAGCAGAAGCATGAGGATTTGACAGTACACACTTGATACTGTGTATGGTAAAATATAAAATGTTTTTTAATATATTGATATGAATATGTAAAAAGTGATGTCAAATTTCTTTTTGATAGGTGAGAAACCCTTCACTTGCGAAATTTGTGGCAAATCATTTACAGCTAAAAGTTCTCTTCAGACTCACATTAGAATTCATAGGTAGAGTATGTCTGATTTTCATTACATTCTTTAAAAATGTAACTTTAATCTGATACATGTGTGTAGTGCTTGTTCAACTACAGAATGGTCAGGGCTTGTTTGCATTTTGGATGGATGGTTAAAGACTTAAGATTTTTGCTTAATCTATTTAAAGAAATAATTGGTAGTGGAAAGTACTGCACTTTTAAATACTAGTGTGCCAAGACATCCTAAGAGTCTTCTTTGGTGTATTGTGTCTGTTTAATGACAAGGTACTTAGTGCTATATTATTTACATGAAAATTTTACTGTGAATTTTTGTTTGACAGCAGAACAGTAGCCATGCTGTAGCAAGATTATTGGGGCATTGTCCTGTTTTCCTGTAGTCCATCATGTATCTCCAATAGCATGTTATCTTTTACCCACATCAGTGTGATGTGTTGCATAAAGGCACGTTAGATTTTAAGTCATTGGAGAACTGCTGTGGGCCTTATGTAAAACAAAACATTTCCAGTAAAATTTCTCATCCCTTTGAGTTGGGCAGCAAGTTAGGATTTGGATACTTCTTTTTGTTTTAAGGCCCACACTGTTAATAAACGTTCTTAAAATGGTCACTACTTACAGTTGTGCAGCGTCAGTTGTTTCATTCATGTCAAAATCTAGCAGCATGGCAGTTGTACCTCTGGCATAATGACAGGAGAGTAGTTACGTTATCTCTGTAGCTCTTGAGTATATACTAATGAAAGTGTGCAGTTTCTGAAATCAAACAAATAATCAGGAAGTCAAATGAACTTTTTTGATGTCACCAGTCTAAAGTGCTTATGATCTAGCAAAACAAAACAGTCATTTAAGTTTTTTATTCTATAATAAGTTGCAGAAAGCAGCACTGTCGAAGTGAATATTTTAATGAGATCAAATACATTCTCTTACAGAGGAGAAAAGCCATATTCCTGTGGTATATGCGGAAAATCCTTCTCTGATTCCAGTGCTAAAAGAAGACACTGTATCTTACACACTGGCAAAAAGCCTTTCTCCTGCTCAGAATGTAGGTTGCAGTTTGCTCGTCTGGATAACCTGAAGTCTCATTTGAAAATTCACGTCAAGGAAAAGCAGTTTCAGGAAGCCAGCGCTGCTGCAAGCACCAACACTACTAATTCAGAGGAAGTGAGAAACATTCTTCAGCTGCAGCAGTATCAACTTGCCACCTCTGGAGGGCAGGAAATCCAACTGCTGGTTACAGATGCAGTACATAATATAAACTTCATGCCTGGTCACAATCAAGGCATTAGTATTGTTACTGCAGAAAACGCCCCAAATACGGCAGCAGAGCAGGCTGCTAACCTCACGCTGCTTGCTCAGCCACCGCAGCAGTTGCAAAACTTGTTGCTTTCAGCTCCGCAGGAGCAGGCGGAACAAATCCAAAGCATCAATATGATAGCAAACCAAATACAGACTGCCCAACCTGAACAAATGCACGTCATCACTCTCTCCAAGGAAGCACTGGAACATCTGCACGCTCATCAAGGATGAAATGGAGAAATGCACTTAGCAGGATCTTCCCATCCCGCTCAGCGCTTGCAGCTGACTCAGGAATCAACAGTCTCACTCTAGCCAAGATACAGTTCCTTCCCATCAAATCAGTGAAGAACAGAATCACGGTGTACATGTTTCTGAACCCCGTCAGCCGTCTCTGTCAGTAAATTAATCATCTCATGAGCATTCTATTCCAGGACAGGCTTTCTGAAATGCTTATTTGTCATCAGAGGGCTGGGCTATAGCATGCTTCTCATCCAAACAGTGATTACACGTATCACGTTTTCTTTTCCGCAGCTTAATCTCTGAAGATGCGTTTCTTTGGTGATTTTGATGGGTGATTTTCAGTTTTCTTAACCTTATTTATTTGAGCCTTTCTTTTATTTTTCCAGGTTGCTATTTCTCTACCACTTAGTCCGTACCTCATAAGCGATTAATGTGGGGGGTTTTGTGCCATACACATACATGCCTACAGAGGATATATTTGGCCCCTTATTTGCATTTCTGTGTGACTCAAGAGAAGCGTACCTTGCTGGTCGAAGAACAGTGTTTAAGATGTTTGCTGATCAGAAAGTACAACTTCTCTGATGAAGTCGATATTACCTGAACTATTGTTAAACTTAAGATAACCAGTGCTTTTTGCAAAGCTAACACCATATGTCTTATGATTAATGAGCTTTCTCTCTGCGGGTTAATGTACAATTTTCTATGAGATCATTCCCTGAAGTGCATTTTGATTTATTGATTACCAAATTGGTTTGGTTTGGTTTGAAATGGTTGCAGCCTTTGACTGGCCCTGGATCACCCCTTCTGCTTACTGTACGCTGTACAAGTTTTGCTCCTCAGAAATGCTTAAGCCATTGCACTTGAATAGTGGCAATGAGATACGGTGGTTACACTGGACAACTGAAAAGCCCGAATTCTGCTCTGTTAGTTCTACCACTCACGCCCTGTGTGACTGTGGGCAAGGTAGTTGACCTCTGTGCCTTATTTCATCATCTAGTAAGTGGGGATAGTGTTCATACGCTTTGCCAAGCACTTTGAAAAGCTCTTGATGTTGAAGGCACTGTCTTTTGAAGTGCAAAATTCTCTTCCTGACAGGATTCAGTCTAAGCTTAGGAGCCGGTGTATATTTAAAGTGTTATTCTTTTGTACTTTTGAGAGCCGAATGTAATTTTACTTTTAATATATGTTAAAGCTGGTAGTTGTTTTTGTAGAGACTTAAACAATGAATAGAATCACTTCAGAGCAGAATGAGCTATATAAATGGTGCATATCATGTTAAAGTTGTACAGCTATTTTTGCTGACTAGATTAGTTGTGTACAGATTGTTTTCAATGACTGACTGACCGCTAACAAATAAGATTTGACATCTTAATAAAATGCCGTGCCAGAATACATGCTTTGCATTGTCAAGTTGGGCTACTGGTAACATCTCACATAGTGTACTTGCGTGATAAAATCCAGATGAAATGCCACTGGTGCTTAAAGCAACGTGCTTAATTGTCACTTAAGTTTTAAAATGCTAAACTTGTGATTTACATTGATATTTTATGTTTTACCACATTAAAAATGTAATGATTCTGGTGAATTTAAGAGCAAAACAAATGACCTTTGGACATGCTTGGCTTTATATGACTGCCCAGAGAGAGCCACTGGCATAAAAGCCCAGTGGTGTGTAGAATGATAGAATTATTTAAGGTGGAAGGGACTTCCAGAGGCCATCTGGTCCATCACCTTCCTCAAATCAGGTGTGCCTAGACCATGCTGCTGTTGTCTGGTTGAGTTTTGAATGCTTGCAGGGAAGGAGATCCACAACTTCCGTAGGCGTACCAGTTCCAGTGTTTGACCCTATTCACAGTGAAAAAAAAAAAAATCTCTATATTTAATTGGAATTTCCCATGTTCCAGTTTGTGTCCACTGCCTCCCGTCCTACCGCTGCGCCTCCAAGAGAGAGTGGCTCCTGTACAGCCTCCCGTTAGGGGGGTGGAAGCTGCCGCAAGGTCCTCTCAAAGCCACCTGCTCTTAAGGCCCGAACCAACCCAGCGCTCTTGGCCTTTTCCATCGTGGGCTCCAGGTCTTTTGTCCCCTGCTGCCCTCAGTCCAGTATGTCGGTGTCTGTCTTGGTCTGGGGAGCCCAAATTCTGGATGTTGTTCCTCGTTCAACTCCAGACTAGTCGGCCAGCCCCTGACTGTGTGTTGTGGGAGTTTGGGAAAGCATCTCCCATTTTTTCAAAGTACTATATCAGTTTTTATATAAATGGATCATGAAGAGGGTAGACAGTGGGGAAAAAATTGATGAAAAAAGAAAAAAGGAAACCATCCTGCACCAAAACTCTATTTAGGCTTTTCACCTTTTCTTTCCTCTCAGAATGGAGAAATAAAATTTGTATACTTTCTGCCACGAAAGAGAACCAGCATATTCTGCAGTCGTACTTCGGAAGCTTAAAGACTTGATGCTGTAAGAACAGATGAAAAAATACAGTAAAACTTGTCACAACATGTATGAAAACCTTACTGATTAATGGTATAATTTTAAGCTTACAAAAAATATTCTGGAAGTTTCAGCCTAACAACTTTTGATTTTATCTAAAATACTGTAATGTGCAGCCATAGTGCTGTCTGGTCATAAGTTTACAGGAGCTTGCACTGAGATCCTGCTCTGCCATATGTTTATGAATCCTGAAATGCTTAAAAGCTGGTTAGAAGCTAAATTTTAAGACTGCCAGTAAAGTAACTGTTAAATACTTCCCTGGTTTTGAACTTTGATCATTATGAAGTTGTCCTTGCAGGATCAAGTACGATGCTGCAATTATGCATGAGCCACTGTCACATAGTGATTGCTCGGTTCTTTCTCTATAACAACAAAGAAATAGTTTCAGGTTTGGAATTTTCTTGTGCTTTTCTACAAAGTACCAGTGAAGAAACAAGCTTCTGTGACTAGCACGGCAGTGACTAACCTTCCACCCTGCATCGCTTAAGCTGTCAGCACGCATAGTAGCTCGCACTCAAGAAGCTTGTGTGGCTTCTCATACCACAGACGTTGCTTTTTTGACACCATTTGCTTCCTTTCTAGTGAATGCTTTTCTATTAAAGATGAAAATAAATCCCTCTTCTGTGTGTGCATTTTTAAGGCTGCAACTGAAGCCTAGGATTACTTTGAATTTGAAAGGAAATCCCTTCAGCTTTGCTTTTCAGTCCAGCTGCCACTTTGATTTAGCAAAAATATGCATCTCTTAAAAACTGTATTTCAAAGCAGCTCTCTAAATATCTTTACTCCTTAGCTAGGAAACACCTTAACTTCTCATTTTCTCACATACACTAATCTTCTTAGCAAATCCCTCTTGCTGCTTACTATGTTAAAATGAGATTAGGGTTTTAGACATAAATGCTGGACAATAAGACAACTACAGGAAATTATTTTTGTGAGCAATTAACACCATTGTGTGCTGCTTCTGCTCCATTTGTAAGTTATCACATGGAGTTGAACTCTAAGAAGATTTTTCTATTCTTTTTTCAAATTCAAGTCTATGAAGTTGTGGATTTTTCTGAAGATTTTGGCTGATTCTCCCAGTGAAAGCTGAAACAAATCCCTGAGAGGTAGAGGAAACACGCTGTTCATTGTGTATTTGACTATTGCGTGTACACTTACTCTGCTTGCCAGTTATATTTATGCTTTAGCTGTAAGTAGCATTTCTTGACCTCAGCACTCTCAAGTTCCAGAGATTTTGCTGTTCTCTGTGTGGAAGCCAAAACGCTGGCAGTGTGAATTAGGCAGGTGGGCCTCCCAGTCCAGCATCTTGTTTGTGATAGATGGATATCAGAATATTTATTTCATATGAGCTGTAAAAGCAAATTACCTTGCCAGTATGAAAAGCTTCATCCCAGCGTGTGTAACTTTGCAAGGGCTTTTTTTTAATACTTATTTAATGATCTCTTTTCTGCTCAGAGGGACAAAAAAAGGCACTACTAGGGGTTGTACAGCAATTACCTCTCAGCATTTCAGTGGAGAAGGAGATGACTACCTCACCACATACTCTTTCAAACCGAATGCTTATTCACAGGTTAAGTTCGGGGTGTTGAGCCTGGCATCGTTCTTGCCAGTTCAGGAAAGAGTTTCACTTGCATCTCTTTATTTGTGAAACACTTGTTCTGCTGTCTTAGCTGGTTAGTCATTGGGATCTTGCTCGCGGCTGGTGTTTTCTAAGACCTGTCCTAGTGTGCTGGGATTTATGGGGTTTTTTTCAGTCTTTTCCCACTTCACCTTAAATGAAAGCTAGCGTGGGATTCATTCCTAATCACTGACCTGATGCCCAGGTGAGTGTAGCAGCCCGGGATGCTTTTTGTGACCCCCTGCCTTCCGCCCCTGCAGCAGACTGCCTCTCAGGCCCCACCAGCGTCCCCACCCAGGAGAAGCCCACTCCCAGCCAGGAGTGGCTGGGAGGAGACCAGTTTGCAAAGCAGGCGTGCCCGGGAGCCTGGGCAGCAGTCAAGGTGCTCCCCGGGCACCCTTATCTGCCTGTGGGCAGAAGTCCACCTGCGCAGGCTTCTCCCAATCCTGCTGCCACTGCGGCTTCTCTTCAGGTGTGGAAAAGGAACAGACAGTGCCGTACTTTCCACAGCCACGATTTCAGGGCTTCCTTCATCTGTTCATTAGATAAAGGGTCTGCTTCTTGCAGACCTGCAGTCCTGTGAGCTACGGCAGTCCTGTAGGCTCCATCCCTTTTCAGATCCTCCACAAAACATGGAGAAAAAGAAACGGTTTTCTACAACAGGTGGGCCGCTGTTCATCTCTGGCGCAAGCAATTCTTCTGAATGGAAAACACCATCCAGGCATATTCTGGGTGAACCAGCATCTCGCTGTAGTATGCTTACTACTCCTTTCTGGCTAATATTGTAATCCTACCTAATTGAATATATCTTCAGGATAGCAGGATGCAGAGCTTTGTTTTAGTGAGCAGCTCCCCACTCTTTGCCCTGCCAGTTTTTCTAACAGCCGCAGTTGTAGCCCACTCTGCATTCCTGAAGGGGACCGATTCTCGGATGTGTTCATGGGCCTTCCCTTCAAACCACTGGATCCTCCTCACCCTCAAAGGCAGCGTGTCTCATGGCTATTACAACAGTCACTTGGAGAACTTCAGGTGGTTGTGGACAGCCCCATGATTATACCACCATCTTCAAAATCAGGTTATACCTTTGGCTTTGCTTTAAATTGCCTGATGAGGTGACATCAGTTTCTGCCTTCCACCTGGAACACTAAGTATATGGAGATCTTCCTTCTTCCGGGAGCTGAATCTGTCCTTTGTTCCCTGGCAGTAGGAAAACCTTTTCCAAAGTCTCCTGCGTTGTTTGCTTCAACTGCTGGGTGATCTAACAGCTGAATAGGATCTGTCAGAAAGGACTCGTGGCAGCCCGGGGACCTGGAGCAGAACAGCAGTGTTGGCCTTCCCCCTAGTCATCACAGCACACTGTTGTGGTTCAGCAGCTTCCGCAGACAAGCTGTGCAACGTTTCCTCTCCAGGTATGTGCTGTGAAGTTATTTGTGTCTTCAACAAGCACAGCGTTATTCTTTATGCAGCTTTCAGCAGGGCAATGCTGCAGTCATTTGACTCACCCTTCACCAAAATGTCACTGGGTGACCCCTATCAGCTCTCCTGCCACGTTCACAGGGGGGCT
Organism: Tyto alba; assembly: GCF_018691265.1. Lineage (NCBI taxonomy): Eukaryota > Metazoa > Chordata > Aves > Strigiformes > Tytonidae > Tyto > Tyto alba. The sequence continues at coordinate 483,189 of NW_024881316.1, forward strand.
CTCTCTCAAATGTTGGGTTTATTTAATCAATCCAATCTGCCTTTCTGTCCTCAGTCTCTTTCAGATGCTATCCTGGACTGAAAGAAACTGAAATAGCTGCAGCAGGTGGAGAGGTTTGGAGAAAGGAAACCCTCTGACAATCCCGCAGAAGCCAAACTCTCAGGTCTCGTGGCAGGGCATGTGTGCACATTTCAAAGGACTTCGTGTTTCCAAGAGCATTAGCTGCCCAGCCTTTGAAAAGGTTTCAGTATCATTGTTTAAATGTGCTGTACAACTTCTCATACTCACCATACTCTTCCTGGTGATCGCCGCTCTCCCCGAACCAGAGGCAGCTGGCGGAGCACAGCGGCTGGTAGCTGCAAACTCCCGTCTGACTCTTAACACCAGCAAAATGCTTATGCTCATCTAAGAAACATGAGTCAGTTTGCAGAACAGCATCATATTGTCATAAACAGGTAGCAGAAAGAGGCTGAAATGATTATCCAGTTTGAGATTTTGAGATATATATACTTTTGATAATTGGCAACCTGTTAAATAGATTTTAATGTACCTGTATTGCAACGTGATGTGAAAAGAAGGGGAGAAACAAAAGGCAGAATGGATAGAGACAGCGAGTAATTGGTGTCTCTTGGCTTGCTCTTTTTTTACAAAAAGCCTATCATAAATTTGCAGAAAACAGTCCTGTATAGCTAGTGATATCACCAGCTAGTTGACTAATAATATTAAGCTTGTTTGGCTAATTGTTGCTTTTCTTCTTGACTTTGACCATTAGTTTACTATTAGCAAGCAGCATGTTTATAGTCAATTTGCTTTCTTGCCCACAATGACAGTAAAATTTCCACACCTAGAAATTATCAGCTAAAAAAACCCAGCTAGTTTTTTTTTTTTTTTTTGGAAAGTAAAAGGAATAACAGGAGCCAGTCATATGTATGTGCACAATTACATTTCAGGAACAGAATTTGTGTGTAAATTTAAGCACACTTAGCAAATGCACTTACCAGTCTAGGTTTTTTTGAAAAAAATACGCAGTGGACTGCTCTGGTTTTAATACTTAAGTTTGGTAGTACAAAAAAGAGGAAAGAGGCATTTTAAAATGCCAAATAAACTTCAGTTGTATTAATTTCTATCAAGCTAAGAATACAGATGTAGAGAAAAATAGGTGGTGAAGAGAGTATTTTCTGATGTGTTACTGATTTTACATCTGACTCTGAGTATGCTGCTTCTCTTGACTTTACATACAGCTGCTACGGACTTTTTGCGGCTATAGCAGAAGCCATCTGGTCTGACTACTAAAATTGGGTTCTGCTAGTCACAGCCTGCAGAGGCTCCATCCGTCATCGTGCCGGCCCTCGGGAGGAGGAGGAGGAGGTAAAGGGTTTTCCTTCACCTCCCTCGGCCGCAGATGCGTGGCTGCCGCTGCGCCAGCCGCTTGCTGCGGTCAGCTACTGTTATGCCTCGGCTTGTCTGCACTGTAAATTAAAACTGTCTTGTCTACCACAGGATTTTAATATGGCCCCCAGTCCAAACTGTTTCATCTACCCCAGTTTTCTGCGTTTTTTTCAGCAGGACAACCTCGTAACCTGAAATGATAACATCTTGCACACGGGTCTTTCAGGCAAGGGAGCAGCTGGGGTAGCTAAACCTTCAGACTCTGCTCTTCTTCACGGTCTTTGATACTGTGAGGATGGAGCTCTTCAAATCCAGCATTGCTGCAGGTGCCAACAAAGTGGTTACAAAGCATTGCCCTCATGAATGGCCATAAAAAAAGCATCTCTGAGCCACACACGGACCAGAGGAACTTCAGGGCTACACGGGGAAGCCCTTCCACAACCTGTGATTTCTTCTGCAGTCTGAATTTTTTTACAGGAATGAGTAGTTCAGAAACATCTAGCTAAGAGGCTGTAGGCTTTTTGGTTCCAACTCTGTGCTTGCATACAAATTTATCACTTTATAAAGCCATTTGGATATACAATTGAAAAAAAAAAAAAGAGTTCATGTTGTTATTAAGATGAGAAATTAATAAAATTTTTGTTATATTTAATACAGGTTTGTAACTGCAGAACATACTTTTCGCAGGAAAATCACAGCTGTCTCATCTGCAGTAGGATTTTGACATGCTAAACATGTATATTTTCCCTGGGGGTGTGACGACTGTTGCATTGCTCCGCGATGCCATGAAAAGTTACGCAGATTTTTGACGTGACACACAATTCAGTTTTGTCGCTTCTGACGCCAGCATCTCCTAAAATTCAACTCGCTGAGAGATGACAAGTGACCCGGCCCAGCCGTGCCGACAGAAGCCCGCGCTGACCCCACGCCTGTCCCACCAAACCGCTTCTGCGCGTGCTGTGCTAGCCGGAGGGGTGCGGAGCCCAAAGGGCGGTGGCACAAAGCTTTGCTGTGGGAGCCACAGCCCCTCGGGAACCGCTCCGTCCCCGTGCCATGCCGTGCCGTGCCGTGCCATGCCGTGCCGTGCCGTGCTGTGCCGTGCCGTGCCGTGCCGTGCCGTGCCGTGCCCGTGCTGTGCCGTGCCGTGCCGTGCCGTGCCGTGCCGTGCCCGTGCTGTGCCGTGCCGTGCCGTGCCGTGCCATGCCATGCCCGTGCCGTGCCGTGTCGTGCCGTGCTGTGCCGTGCCGTGCCGTGCCGTGCCGCTCCGCCCGGGCTGCCGGCTGGAACGGTGCCCCGGCAGCACCCAGCGAACGCAGCCATGAATAGGAGTTTCCATGTAAAAGAGGGGGATGCGTGCTTTACGCAGGGTGGAATTAAGCTGTAAAGTCTCATCGGCACAGGATTCTGTGGGTGCTGGATTTTTACATTTGTCTGAAGAGCAAAGAAATTCACATGAGGAAGAGCCACCAAGGGGAATTAAACACAGAGATACCAGGAAATCCTTGAGCAGAGGCTGGGGGTGTAATGGGGAGCACTGCTCTCATGTTTGCTTATTCCTACCACTTTTTGCCAGGCATCTGCTATATGAGCCACCGTTAAAAACAGGATCTTTATCCTTTCTTTTAAATGATCCCACACGGACAGCATCCATCATGAGCACCAGAAAGAGCTGGCTTCAATCCTCTGATCTGCCACACGCCTTCTGTGTAACCTCATTTTCCTTCCTTTGGGGGAAAACAGAAATCAGAGCATTTCCCACCCTCTGACAGGGTTGAAACCTGCTTACGTTGGGCCTGGGAAGTGCTTAGCGATGCCGGAGGTGGGGGGTTGGTGTCCGGTGTTGCCATGGAGCTGGGCTCTGTTGACAGACTTGAACTGGTGGTGGCCGGAGTGCCATGGACCCACAGCGCGTGACCATGGCACTGACGGTGGTGGGGCTGCTCCGGGACCCGGCTTTCCACGTGGCCAAGTGCACGGCTGAGGTAACGTCCAGGCTTTTGGGAGCAGCCAGGAGTAAGTAAGTAAATAAGCAGTGAAATGCCTGCGCCTGACAGCGGCTCTTCAGAAAAAAATATTCTGAATTTCAGGTTTCTGCTCTTCTTTGGCGCTGGCAGGCACAGGCACTGGGGCTTTACGGGCTCCCGGCTCGGTGCTGCTCAGGGCGGGGGGTCTCCACTGCAGCATCCTCGCCTCCTTGTTCCTACACCTCCAAGAAATGTTACAGCTGGGCGATGCTGTATAGGTTGTCACGCACATTGCAGCTCTGCCTGACTTGCTGGGCAGCTTGTGACACGTCCCTCAATGCAGCTCTGTCAGTGCAGAGGAGAAATCAGAAAACTGCAAATGGGGTTTCACAGACTTTTTCAGAGAAGCTTGGCCCACCATGGGGTGCACATCACTGACCTTTATGCCCTCAGTGCCTGTAAGAGTTTATCTGCCAGGCTTGTTCCCGGTGTTAGTGACAGCTGACGAAGCTCTGCCGTCTGTCAGCAGCCCTAAGGACAAGCCAAGCCGATAGCTGCAGGGGGTGTGTGCCTTTTGGCTTCTTCCGTTTTTTTTTCCCCCAGCCACCATCCCAATGATAGCAACAGGGACCATGAGCTGAACAGAAAGCCACTTCTTCGCTTCATTCTTTTTAAGGCCAGCTGCGCTGGCTTTAAGCATCAGCTTGTGGCACCTGTGTGCCCCAGCCCACGTGGAGATGAGGCTAAATCCCTGGACAGGAATGTCCCATATCTAAATAGCGCTGTGCTCCCGAGGTGTTGCTCCAAGCAATAGGGGCTGGAAACATTCACCTTAGCTGATCGCTTGCCCCAAGGCCCTGGGCCCTGTCTCCTAGGACAGCAGAGGACTGCGACTCCCCATGCATCCAAAAATGCAGTTGATGCTCAGCAATATCTCTGAATATCTCACCGCTTGCTTATATCCATCTCCCTTGGGGGCGATGGACAGGGGGAGTACCAGTATGATCCAATAACATTTGTGAAGCAGCCTTTCATAGAAAAATAAGACACCCCCTACATCCGCAAACAGGGATTTAGAGCAATTTGCATGCACTTCTGCATCTGTCAGGAATCACGCCAGAGGCATGAGGGGTGCAGAGAAATAACTGTATTAGAATGTGGCTTAGGTTGTAGTTCATGAGGGAAACACAAGCTATGATAGGATAGGGTGTGGGAGGGTATTAAACTGCTTGTAAGCATTTTTTTTTTTTTCCTTACCTTGAAAATGCAGGCTCTGAAGCTGAAGTTTCCAAGCAAGTTTGCAGATCCTGTAATTCAGCCTTTAGTAGAATTTGCATGGCTTGAATATTTACAGGAGAAAAAGAAGGTAATTCTTGTGTCCTCGGGCAGTTTTGGACATGAATCCTTTCCCCAGCCTCTCCCAGCTTGGTGCCATCTGCAGATTTGGAAGTTAGTTTTTCCACCCCAATTTATTTAATGGTCTCAGAGACCCTCGAGGCAGGATGGGGCTCTCCAGGTGCTTTTCCTGTTCAGTCTGACCTGCCCTCAAAGTGACACCCAGGTGACTCTTATCACAACGATGTCCTGTAGCAAGAGGATCCAGACCTTTAGGGCATGTAACTGCGTGCAATGTCACCACACCTCACCAAAAGCTGCTGCCCAATCCCTTCCAGTTGGTGGGATTTCTGGTTTTAGAAGTAGGAAAGGCATAAAAGTATCACAGGCTACCTTACCTGTGGTGGATTATTACTGATTGTTTCTTCACTAAATGTGTAAATAATCCCTGGGGGCTTTGTTTTCCCTCTGAAATGCAGGAACTGAGAGGTGAGGTATGGGCGTACGCCTCCCCAGTGATGTGCTTCATTGATGGCCAGCTGCTGGGGGATGAGAGGGAGCTGCTCAAGTGGTCCTACTCTGAGTGGGACTATTGCGACTATAAGCCTGAGGCACTTTACCAAGCGATTGCTGAGGATTTTTACACCAAATATCTGAAAAACAGCCAGGCAAGTAGCACTGTTTTACACGAAGAGTACGAAGTCTGTAAGTGGCTGGAGAGGTTGTCCGCGGAAAAGGCAGGTGCCACGAGGAGGAAGGAGAAGTGAGCACAGCAGTCACAGTTTCTTGGTTTCTGCCCCATGATGGGACGAGGACAGCAAAGCCTCTGCGCCCCTCGGCAGCCAGGAAGAGACAAACACCAGCCTGGATGCCCAGCACATATTAACTGCTTCGGGACTGAACAGTCAAAAGTGCATTGCTGCAACTGTGCTGCTCCAAAATGCCAAACTGCCCGGCCCTTGGGTACCGAAATTCTTTTGAGTACCAAAAGCCCAACTGCCAAACCTCTCCTTTCCTGGCCAAGACCCCCTGAAATGCCGTGAAGTCGCGAGGTACGATGCTGCCAGCACTGACACGGTACTGAGAGCAGAGAAAAAAGCCCTACCAAAATGAACACCAGTCTGGCTGGGAAGAGCGAGAAATGTCCATTTTGGTGAGGTGGCCAGTATTCCTGCGGATTCATTTACTCCTGCCAGTACCGTACGGGCTGCAATAGGCATGTAAATGAAAGCAAAATGAAGAAGCAGGTCCTGCCCAGTAGTTTGCTTTAACACGCTGTTAGGATTATTTCTGCCCGGAATGAAGTGAAACATCCTCCACTTTTTTTGTTTATTTAAACAAAATAGTAGGAATGCTGTTGTGCATTGACAATCCCGGACATTTTCAGAGACCACAGGTGCTGGGTGGGGTGGCTGGACCCTGGGAAGCAAGTGCAGCACAGAGAGCTGGCCTTTCCCTCACTGCATTTATTTTTCTGCTTTAAACAGCATGTGTTCGTGTACCTGGAGATAGCCATCGAGGAACAGCCCGTCGGGAGGCTCCTGTTTGAGGTATGTTACAGAAGAGCAAAGCCAAAGCAAGGGACAAGCACACCCAGTGCTGTGGTTTCACCTGCTGAAGGAGAGGGCGACAGAAATCTGGCTGGTGGATATCAGCTAGGAATTTCACACGTTGCCAGCTAGGAATTTCACACGTGTTTTCCTCTTCTTGCTTATGCAGCTCTTTTCGGACGTGTGTCCCAGGACCTGCGAGAATTTCCGTGCCCTGTGCACCGGAGGAGCAAAGTCCCTCTGCGACGGCCGAGAGCTCACCTACAAGAACTCCCTTTTTCATCGCCTAGTGAAAAACGGGTGGATCCAAGGAGGAGGTGGGTTTCCAGGTGTCCTGAGTTAATCTGAGTTACAGCAGAAGTGGTGCTGGGATCATCTGCATGAATAACAGCTTTTATCCACAGATATGTAGCTGAACTACATGACAAAGCTAATTTCTGCAGGACAAGCTCATTATATATATATATATAAAAAAACAGAAAACATTTTCTCTTCCAGCCATCCCACTTTCTAAACATAGGAGAAATTTGGATAATTTGCTCTTTTGATTATCCAAGACCTTTTCAAAAGAACTTAGGAAACTAATTGAAAGCATTATTTCTTTTCCATTAAGTTCTTTGGTAAGTAACGAGGAAACTAATTGAAAACATGAAAACACGAACAATATTCATAGGAAAACACACTACTTGTTTTATGGAGAGATTCATTTACAGAGGCATTTAGCCAAGTTCCAGAGCCCTTCCAAACGTGCTGGTGAGTTGTCTGAACACCAGTGCTACGCCTGGAGCTTGGCACTGACGAGAAAGGCACCACGAGCAATGGGTCACGCAGCCTGCCTGACATCCCCGGGGAAGTCAAGATAGTCAGGTGTATCAGATGGCATTTCCTTCATTACTGCCTTTTGGTCTATCATCAGTCTTACCTACCTATATTTCTTATGTGCCTTTGCCTTGCCTACTCCAAATGTGAGTGCTTAAATCCATTTCAAGTTTATACTTTGAAGATACGCCTCCTAATTTCCATGAATAACTAGGCAGATATCTATGTAGTCCATAAAAATAATCTAAAATTACAAGCTTGCTACTGTAGAGGACTAACCATAACCTGACTGGTGTAAGACAGTGTCTAAATAAAGTGACAAAACCAGACTTCTTTTAAAAAAAAAAAAAAATTAAGAATAGATGCATGAGACTTCTTTAGTGCCTCACCTATCAGAAATCTTGTTCAATAGGAATTTCTCTCTTATCAAATCTCTTTTCTTAGACAAGTTAGTGGTCTTAACTCACCATAATACCACAGCTGCATTTTCATCCTTCCTAATCCTAACCCTTCCCGCTCCGACAGCTGTCCCCCTCCCAGGCTCCCCTCCCTCGCCCGGGCGCTGCCACCGCGGGAGCTCTCTCGGGAGGGGAGATGCTGTATTCTCTCTCGAGATACCAACTTCGGAGAGGCAGCGATTAAATGCACCGCACGAACTAGTTCTCCACAGAGACACTGTCTCTTGGGATGGAAGCAGAGCTCTTCCCAAAGGTCTGTTAAAATTTTGGTAGTAAAACAGGAAGATGGGTGCAGTTGTTCCCCCATCTCTGACCTCGGCTGAGCTGCTCACTGACAACCCCCGGTAACGCCTGTGATACACCTGGTCTCTGACGGTTATTTTTATCTACCCTGCAGACATCGTAACTGGAAGGGGAGACACGGGAGAGTCAATTTATGGTCCCACCTTTGAAGGTATGTTTCCTCAGCTATCTTACTGTGCAAATGGCAAATTTCTCCAAAAATCATGTTGTCAATCTGATCTTATTCACAGAATAACCTGGGAATTTCCTTTCACCTCCCTAAAGCAAAAGGGTTTGCTTTTCAGTCAGAATGATTATCTGCATGTATTAGCACAAGCGGACTGCTTTAGTGAGGACACTTTTTGATCTGTAACCCTGGCCCCCTCCTCTGATGTCCCCTGCTCGAGGCTCAGCTCCACCAGCCCCTTCTCCCTGTCTAAATGAGGGCTGATGCTCACCCACTGCCTACTCCAAACTGCAAATACTCACCTTTGTGGACAGAAATGCAGAAGCGGATCAGCTACAGATCTCCACGCGCCCGATACCACTTGTTCAAATGCATTTAAAGCAATGGAAGTAAGTCAGCTTTAACTCTAGATTTCCTGGATCTCAGGCAGGTTTTCAGGCTTGGGCACACCACAGGCATCGCTGCCAGCAGTTACATGACTGTGGATGTAAGGGGAGTTAGTTACTGCTCAATTCACATAAAACCATGAAAGTCGAGAAATGACAAACACGAGCTAAGTTTAACAGAAAACGTTCCCCCATACTGGTCTAAAGTAATAAAATGTAAAGAAAAAAGAACATTATAACTTGCAATATTTAAGAAAAACAACCCATATAATCGACACAGACATTTGGGATCTTCTGTTTAAATGCTACCCATAAAGACGTTTTATGACAGTTAAAGCACTTTTGAAACTGATTTATGTTCCCTTATATAAAAGCTCTCCCACTGCCAATGGCACAAACGAGGCGACATTTGAGCAGGCTGGGCAGCAGCCAAAAGCGAGATCAGAAATGCCAAGTGCAGCTGAAAACTTTCTTTCCCAAGACGCCGAAGAGCCCGCTGGCGAGGAGAAGCCACCCTCGCTCATCTCGAGGCCCCGGAACGGACGGAGCAAAACCCGGCCGGGGGCAGGTCGCCGGCCTGCTCCGCCAGGCCCAGCCGCGGCGCTGGCGGGCAGGAAAGCTCCTGGGGGGTGGAAGCCTGGCCTGCGGGGCTCAAGGCGGTAAATGCTATGGGCTGCCTGGAGCAGGCAGGAAGGGGCAAAAGCCACTTCTTCGGTGCTGGAGTTCCTGAAATAGCAGCAAGCCTAGACTCTTGGGACATGCACATTTCAGAAAGAATGTAAGCTGGTACCGGAGCAAAATGGGACTGGCTGTTAAAGTGTTTGCGAGGCGGATTTAAAAGTCTGTGAGTTCTCTCTCCCAGCGGCATGAGCGCACATCTCGCACCCTTCACACTTTTTGTTCGGATAGAAATCGTCCGCGGAGGAAAATGGGTTTGAGCGTGCGTGGGCCCTCCCACTCACAGGAAAGCTGTGGCCCTGCGCACGCAGCTCCGGCCCCAGCATGGAGCCCCTGCCATTTCGCTCCTGGCTCCATCCTCCTCCTCCAGGCAGAGCTCGTGCTTTCCCTGGGCTACCCAGGAAAGAATCTGCTGTGTCACGTGGGAAGGTGACAATGCGACAAAAATTGCTGAAGTAATTTTAAGGTGGATTTAATTTGGAATCTGTCATCCTTGAAAGTGTCCCTGGAAGAGTTTTATTACCCATATCGCACATACTCCATGTGTTGATGTATCAAAGGAGAGGATTGCTAATTCTTCCCCTGCCCCCTTTTAATTAAAAGTTGCATTTCATCTTTGAGGAAGGTGTTCCCTTGGGTATGCCTTTATATCTTAAGGCTTAGATTGCTTCCCTAGTACTTCCCGCAAAACTATTTTACAGTGAGGGCAGAGGACAAATATCTTCAATATCTGAAAAGGGCGAGAGATACCTCTGTCAGCTGGTAATGTTCTGGGAGACTCCACGCTTGGCATGCGTCCGGGCACTGCAACGCTTGCTGAAATTAATGGGATGCAACCTCATTTTACTGTAATGAGCTGAAAGAACCGAGGTAAAATTACAAAGAATCACTCAGACTGGAGCACCATGTCATAGGACAAAGCATCCCACTCCAAAATTAGGCTGCTGAAGTGATTTTGCAAACTGCAAAGCAGCGGTCAGGGCGCAACTTTTCAGTTAAAATTTAATTACTATTTTTATGAATCAGTTTCTGAGAAGGGCACTCAAACAGGGTGAAAAGAATTTTTTTAAAGATAAGAGAACAATAAAATCTAAACATTTCTACAGTTTCCTTCAAGTTTGCTGAGAGCTTGATGGGTGTCTTGCTTGCTCAGTGTGATCAGAGACAGGTGACAGAGATCAGGATCGATGGACACCTCATAGCCAGGCTCTCCTCCACGGAGAAGAAGGAATCAAGTCCTTGCCATCATCCCCCCAAACCCAAGCATACCCAGTGCCTATCCTTCCCCACTCATCCTTCTAGACAGCCATTTCTTCTCTCCCTCACCAGTCCTTCTTCAGCCGGCACGGAGGATCCTCTTCACCTCCTTGCTCTCTTGCTCCCAGAGCTTGCCTTCTCTCCTCGCTCAGGAACAAAGCTTCTGCTCTGGGACCACCCCGGCCTCCTTAACTAAATATCTGCTCTCCATTTCTTCAGCTCTGTTGTTTTATTTGGCTAGAGAGGTCTCCTGCTTGCCCTCCCATGCGAGTCACCGAGCGCTGGGAGCAGCCAGGCATCCTGCCCCAGCCAGGCGCGTCCTGCCCGTGCAGCCCCGCCTGTGCTCACGGGGGATCTCGTCCTCTTCACCGCAGGCAGCGGGATGAGGGGAGGCAGAGCGGAGGCTGTGCTCGGAGCATCCCCTCTGCCTCCCACCTTCCTCGTCCCTACAGCGGGAATAATCCCAAGTAGCTGCGGGGAAATGCCGTGCCAAGTGCCTCGAGCTCCTCCAGCGAGGGGCATTACAGACCGACAACGGGGAGCCAGAGGCATCGTTGCTGTGGTTCTGACATTCAGAAATACCTGGAATGCTTCTTCATGGATATTTTTCATTAGCTTCTTTACTGGCTTAAGCACTAGGCAGTAGCGGGAAGCTCTTTCTAGGAAGGACATTGATTCAAACCAGACTTGGCTCGCATGAGACTCGATGAGACCTTTGGGGGAAAAGGAGAAGGGAAAGAGAAAGCGGAGGAGAAGGAAAGGGGGGAGCTTGCAGGAGCAGGCAAAAGGGAGCTGTAGGGTGAATAACAGCAAAGGGAGCAACACAACTGCAGCCTTTCATCCCTGACTTCTTTCCCTAGATGAAAGCTTCTCCGTTTGTCACAAAGGAAGAGGGGTCCTCGGGATGGCCAACAAGGGCCGCCACAGCAACAGCTCACAGTTCTACATCACCTTCCAGCCAGCTCCAAACCTGGACAAAAAATACGTGGCTTTTGGGTAGGTACACACAGGCTTGCTGCCTCTGCGGCCCCACAGGACATTGCTGCCCGGGGCGAGGAGTCCATGAAATCCCTAAGGCAGCTGCAACATGGATGCCTCCAGCTGGGGGGAGGATGAGTAAGGCAGATCTGAAGCACCTAATGACCCCCATCCCTCCCTTTTCTCTGCCCTGCCCTGACTTGCTTGAGCTAGAAAACCCTATGGCAAAGCTGCCAGGGCCTCTCCAGGGTGAAGGCTACAAATCCATGCCTGTCCAGCTTGCTGCCAGCCAAAGGAGGGCCCTGACGGGTGTTGAGCAAAGCCTCTGGGCTCTTCTCTGCCCTCACAAGCTGAAAGAAATTATTTCAGCGAGTGCACGCTTGGAGTTTGTCCTCAGGTTAATGTACAGGGCTGGCCCTGTTAAGATTTTTAGATCTTGATGAATGTAATAAGGAAGATCATTGCTCTGAGCAGATTGCTTGATGTAAGAGAGCAAAACATGTATGTATTACCACAGAGAGAGAAATTCACAGTGCAGTTTCTATGTAACCACATCGCGGAGAAAGACAGTACTTTTAAAGGAAACTAAAAGCATAACTGTCTCACCTACAGACAACAAACCAAAAGCAATTGCTAGCTGGGTGTGTCTATAACTAGTGGCATTCACCTCAGGTTTCTGCCTTGCCACTGGCTCTCTGTAGTCTGAAAGGTGCGGGATCCATGATCTTATAGACAGGCCCTCTTAAATCTGAGCGGGAGTTTAATCCTAAAGGAGCAAAAGGTACTCACAGCATACGACAAGGACGGCTGGGCACTTTAGAGCCCTGCACTGGCCCAGTCCTCCTGATGTCCCTGCTTGGGCAAAGGCCACCTGCAGTGTCTTCCCCACTCGGTACCGCTGCGCTGGGTGGGGTGGGGTGGGATACGGTATGAAGCTTCCCAGAGCGCTGCTGGCATCCCTTGCCGTGCCGGCGCCTGCAAGAAGCACAGCTCGTGCTCCCACAGCACGGGAGAGCAGGACGGGCTGAAAATCGTAAAGATTGCAAAATGTTGGACTGTTTTCAGGATTCAGATTGGCGCTGTGAAGGAAAGAAACAAAAGATATTTCTCAGGGAGTCACTTCTAATACTGTCACTTCTGACACCGTGTCTCTTGACTTCTTTCTCCCCAAAAGTAATGGCCGTTTGTAGCTGGGGCTCATGGTGCAACACTTATTTCTCTAAATAAATGTAGCTGCATAAAGCCATAGTATTTTCACCTGCCCTGAAATGCCAACTAGAGGCTACTTAATCAAGAACTGATGGCGTCTGCAACTCCATTGAGAAGAACAACTTTTTAAAGAGCAGAGCGGGTGCAGCCTATCAGTAGGAAACTGGTGTCTGGGTTTGTTATAGCCCCACACGAGCCGGAGGCTGCAAACCTGGCTCCAGATGGAGATGGATCATATGTGCACTTTCTCCCTCCCATAGGCAACTGATCGAGGGCACGGAGGTCCTCCGGAGACTGGAAGCTGTACCTACATATAACGAAAGGCCTACAGTAGCCTGCAGGATTAATAACTGTGGGACTTTCAAGCCATGATTGCCAGCTGGTTTTCCTGCCTGCTGTAAGGTAGAGCACTGTTTTCCGCTCAGCTTTTTACAGACCTTGATGGCTTTCACTTAAGGCAAAAATAAAAGCACTTCTTGCGCATGTGAATGGCTTGGAAACATTTTTTTGGCTTAAAAAAAAAGGTTCATTAGCTGTTAAAAAAGCACTTTTGCAGGAGTATAGAAAAAGACTTGTGAACACACCTCCGTGCCAGTCTACAGTTTATGGGAAATGGTGTTAACACGATTATATAGTGACAAGCAGTTATGATAAAATGCATCTATGGCTAAAGCACAGGTGGGCAGATGGATACATACCTATAGGGATAAAGCTAACTGTTCCTGGATAAACTCTGCCTCTACCACAACCTCCACAGCACAATTGCCCTGCCAGGTTTGCCCCGCATGTCTCGGATAGCAGATGTAGTCTGTATGTGGTAATTTGGACATCTTAGAGGAAAGGAGGAAAAAATATGTTTGCATGTCTGTGGCCTCTCAGAATGCCATACATTTGATCCTGCACTGACTACTATAAACTAAAAGTAATGCCCTTGAAATCAGGTTGAGCTAAAACCAGGAGACGTTAGAGCAAGTGTAACATTGGTCTCAAATAACAAAAATGTGACCATTGCCACTAAAGCAGAGAAAAATATTGTTTATAAAGTTCCTGCAAAACTGGAAGTTTTCAGGTTACATGTGGATGCAAATATATAATACACAATAGTTGCTAGTGTCAGTGATTTCTTGCATTCAAGATCTCTCTGATACACAGTGCAGAGCTTGGGCGTGGATGGCTTCAGCAGAGGATGGCAGGTAAGCATTACAAGAAGAGATGTGTGGAGGATCAAAATGCAACTTGGAAAGAGAGGCCATAACCAAGTGCATTGGAAGTTCAAAGGAAAGAGCACTCATGAGTCGGGCTTGGGTGCAGATACAAGGCTAAACCAGCCCCGCTGTGCCAGGGCTACAGAGACACCGTCAGCGTACAGCTCTCTCAGCTCCACTTCCAGCGCTGCGGAGGGCCCTGTGCGGAGAGACCTCTGCTCCTCGGCTCACCGACTGAGCCGCTAAACCCCCCAAAACAGCACCAGTGTCAGATGGGAAAAGCTGAACTAAAGAAGTATTAGGAGAGACCTAATTTTGTCCAAGCTTAAGCCCTCGGATTTCATGAAAAGTAACAATCTTACGTTTATTTGCTAAACGGGAATGGATTTAACAAATCAGCAAATATTTAACTGAATGCCGGAAGAGGGAATAGACCTAGAGCCATCTCCACATGCTCTGCGTGAGCCTAGAGACCATCTTAATTTTAGCAAGTGGATTTAGGTTTTTTCTTTACTTATGGTACAAAACAAAAAGATTCTTTAACCTAAAATACCTTTATATGTCTGCAGCTAGCTAAGGAGCCTTTAACACATTTTATTCTTCCATTTTCTAAAGCTTCCTGTGATCTGTACATAGACTACTATATAGGAACTAAGTCTTCTGTAGGAACATTTCAAATCAATTAAACTGCCCAGAGAGTGATTATTTTCACTTCAGAGTTCTGAGTCAAAGATGAAAATACAGTGTTGTATTTCCTTCACAAAATAACACATTGCCTGACAAATTACTTCTCATAATAGAGACTACCGCTATGAAAGGATAAGGCTTCCAAACTCAGTGGCTCTTATTTCTTGTAAGGATTTAGAAATATACTCAGATGTTTAAAAGTCATAAAAGTAATTTTAGTTCTGCAGGTTACAGAGGACAATGCTAAAAGACTAATTAATTTATTTTTCATTTGCTGTTGGGTCGGTCGTCCACAGCAGGTCTGCTCTGCAGCATGGCTACACCCCGGCGTCCCCAGTGTCCCCACGAGGGATCGAGCCAGAGCACAGCATGTGCTTCAAGACCAAACAACCTGATCTGAGCAGCAGTCAGAGCCCAGAAGCACATGCTCTGGCAATGGGCAGCATTCAGGATCCCTCAGGGCAGACAAATGCCTGATCATGTCGACTATCAGAAAGCTGGTCCTGTGCCAAAAGTTGCAGACCTGGTAACAAGTATGATGGCTGGGTGTAGGACGTACAGGGTGTCGTACACTCAGGATCTAGGAGAGCCACGCAGGGTGACTGGGCAGGGGACAACTGCTTCAAGCTACGTCACATGGAAAATGTTATAACGAGAAGAGGAGAGTACAACCAGGAAATATTTTGAATTTCAGGCATAATGATCCTTCAGGCAAGCCACAATTACTGTATTTGCATTGGTCACAACAGGACACTCAGCCAGAAAAAATGTGGTAAAATCTTTCATCCGGTATTAAGGAGGTCACTTAAAAGAAAAAGCATGTCTTTCAACCCTGGTTCCTGAGTGCCTGCAAGCTGGATCTGCTCAAGGAGTCCAAGGCAATGAACACTGAAACAGGAAAGGAAGAATCATCTTAACCTCAATCCCAAATGATGTTTTGTGCCCTATTTTCTAATGTAACTTACATCTCTGAACAATTCACTAGAAATGCATTGCCTCCTCCGAGAGAGCCAGGCCAGAAGATTGGCATGTGCAAGCATCCAGAGGACACCCAAGTCCAGCGGCAAGCCACGGGGTCTCCAAAAATCCAGGAAATTCCAGGGCGGTCTGCTGACAAGGGGGGTGAAGACTTCCATTGCTAAATGCCGGTTTTGGAGAAGTTCCCTTCCCAGCAACCATATAAAAAACCTACTTTCTATAAAGAGCAGATGGCAGCAACCTGCATCCCAAGCAAACTATTATTTTACCAGATTATACAGTGTTTTATTTATGTAATGTGTCACTGCTGTAAGCAAAATTGGTGTCTTTCAAGTTTTGCTTTATTAGAGTTTTATGCTGAGCTTCTTACTGTAGCAAAACACTCTCTTAGAAACTGCTCTAAATGAAAAGTGATGAAAGAAGCCCTCAGACTACATACAAAGCTATTTTCTTCATACAGGCATATGTGTTAAAACTGCAAGGACAGTGTGCTAATAAATCATGTACAGTAGGCTCCAATCGTTACCCCTTACTAATTCAAGCACTAAGCAGATGAAAGCTGGAAGATGAAGTCATTAACTACAGTGTAGTTTACCTAATCTGAGGTCAGAAGGTTTCTGAATGTGACCCAGGAGGGCTGCTAAGGCCAAGAGAAATTGTTAGTGTGGCTCCACAGCTATGCAGGTAATCCACGCTGATCTGGGTAAGCCCGGAGATCTCTGCAGTTTATGATAATTTTAATTGTATCAGGTATGCCTTAGACAACATATTTCATCTTCCTGCAGACCAACCTCACTCTCCTTTTTAGACTGTCATGTTGCTCTTCATATACTTGTTGCTTGGGATACACTTAACTAAGCCACTGTTGACTCCCAGTTGTACAAGAGTTCCTGCCACCAATTCCAGGGAGAAACAATGTACTCCAAAGGACTGGTTTTGAAAGAACTTTACTGAAAATATCAACTACGCAGCATATCAAACGGATCAGAATGATGCTATACAGATACTGCATAAAGGAAATGGGTAAGTGGAATGATTTTCCAAACTTACTAGAAAGATTCTTGATGCTGTAATGCCAATAAGGTTTGAGATATTATGAAGCAGTAATGGGTGGCCAGCTCAACAGAGCTCAATCGTGCCCGCACTTCAGATGGTGTGAGGGAAGGAGCACTGGTCCGCGCCATCGGGGAGCAGCGAGAGCCGGAGGCCAGGTCAATGGGAGCCAAGGCCAGGCATGGGCAGGGCTGCAGCACCCGTGGGGTTGCAGCTCAGGCAGCAGCCAGATGCAAGAGCCTCAGCCCAGAAGCATCTACGGAGAAAAAGCTGGGGAGCCCCTGCTGAGGTTCCTCCTCTTGAAAAGCTCCCAGGCTGGCCAAGGCATCTTTTATCAGCCAGCCAGCCTTGAGCACGCAGCTAAACTCCTAGGAGCAGGGGGTACATTCCTGCCCTGACACAGGCCAGCGCCATTGCTGTATTATACCATCACCAACAGAAAAATGCATGTTACAAATACAGTATGTGGACGTACTGTTGCAGGAAGGCTCCACATAAACATTACCCTTATTTTTCTTTTGTTACCCAAACCAGCATGACCTTGTTCTGTGGTTGGTCCCAGCTGCACAGAAGACATCTCTCTTTGGCTTGTCTTAGGCTAAAAGCATTGGTCTGTACCATCTCTCCCTAAAAAAGCTAAGAAAATTCTTTTAGCGCTATTACATCCTCACTATCACTACATGTATATTTTAATTTGTTCCTTGTGTTAAAAGCAGCCTCTCCACCCCACCGGCTGGGGCTGAGCAAGCGCCTGTACCCCAACGTGTGCGAGGGGGGCACCAGGCACAGCTCCACCTCACTTCC
Organism: Tyto alba; assembly: GCF_018691265.1. Classification (NCBI taxonomy): domain Eukaryota; kingdom Metazoa; phylum Chordata; class Aves; order Strigiformes; family Tytonidae; genus Tyto; species Tyto alba. Next base: position 500,408 of record NW_024881316.1, read on the forward strand.
CTCAGGGAGGTGCCAGTGTCCTCACCCAGAATTTCTGCTGGGGACGGACACACGGGTGCCTTAAAAACACGCTTAGACGTCATACAGCATAGGGTGCACAACCCCAAATGCGCCTGGGCTACAGTCCCCATCAGACACATCTCTGCAGCAGGATTTACTGCCATACCTGTCTCACAACGCCAGCATTAATTAAGGTTAGGAAGCTCTGAGCACAGGAATTGATGCAGGATTTCTGAACCATTACAAAGGCACCAGAACCCAATAATGCATCATTATGTAACGGTACAAAACACCCTGAAACCTCTCTGGATGGTGTATTTTCCTTGTTAAAACACACACCTTGTACCATGCACATGTAAAACACTTCACATGCATTTCTCTCTCCATGCCGGTGAAATGACAATTTGGAAATCAGAACAGATGTTTACAAACTGAACCAAATATATGTTCTCTTCGGTTCATATACTAATATTTTTTTTCATTTGTTTCTCTCATACCAAAATGCAGTACGTTCCTCTGGAACCTCTTCAAAATCCCCATTATCACATCTTGCCAAGCACCAATTGATACAACACAGTGTGCTGTGAGTCCTGAGCATTTACTACATTTAAAATGTGCTTCCCTAAAAAGAACAACTGCAGACCCTTAGATTTTACCCATTTTTGCCAAGGACTTTACATAAATTTCCAGTAATGCAGTGCTTGGAATTCCTTATAGATTCAAAACAGAGGTAAATGCCTTACTAACCACTAAGTATATAACACCGCAATGAAAAATGAATACAGTGATGAATGTGATATTTTAAATCCAACAACAACAACCCAGACTGCCATGATCCTGCTGACTGTATGCTACAACAAAGTCTCAAGATGCTGACTTTAAGAAAAAACAGACAAGCCACAGTTATCATTCACTTGGATTCCCACCAGCCCTCAGGATTACATGACAGACATGTTTTCACTCACTTGGGGAGACGTGCTGTAGCTGTAATTCTTGCTCTGCTGGTAATCTTTGTCCTGTTTCATTATGTACTTCATTTTCTCTCAGTTTTTCCATATATATATACACAGTGATTAGAGTCTTGTCTTTTATCAATTACGTTTAACATATGTCCTATTTGTTTTCCTTCTCAAAAGGAGTGATTTTTAGTACGTAGTCCTCATGAAATGCAGACTGAAGCAACCATGACACTTCATGTGTCCAACACATCAACTGAACTGCCACTGCATCCCTCACAAAACACTATGGTAACTGTCAAAGATGTATCTAATATAGCCCACGAGAATTGCAAAAAGGAAAACATGAGTTCCGATAATGCCACATTTGTAGTGAAATCACAAGAGGTGCTGTGAATCAAGCCCTGATCCCAGTAGGAGACCCTTGTTCCAGAATGACACAAAAAATCTCTGCAGGCACGGCCCAGAGGGATGAGCGGAGGCCATAAGAAATTCCCATATTCAATGCTCATTGCCGTTTTGGCTACATTGCAGTATCTATTTTATTTATGCTGCTCCTCAATTTATTCTACATGCTGCTTATTCAAAGTTATAGCAGAAACGTAGTATTTTAACAATGAATGTGAAAATTATTTCTTCTCATTAAAAAGCCAGGCAACTTCACTCATACTGCAGGAATAACATAGCTATTTTACACTAACACTCCAGTAAAAAATACATGTGGAATGAAAGATAATTGAGCGTGTGATTTAAGTCACTTTATCACTTTTCAGAACTAAATTCAGATGTCACTGAAATTCACATCAAACAAAAACATGTTTGGTCATTTCACTGCAGCTGCTATGAGGTTCCTGTTTATATCACAACATCGATTCCCTGCTGTTTTCTTTGCAGCCCTTTTTTTATAATGTCACTTGAAGACTCCTTTGCAGGAAGGCAAAGCATTAGCCATCCTGCCCACTAGCAAAGGCACCACAATATATGATGGTACAGAAGCTTGTCAGAAAGCTCTATACCCAAATTATGTATTACCAACAATCCTACAGGCCTTTCTGGAGCTCACACAGTAATCGTGACAGGTAGCTTGCCTTAAAAGCTTCTGAATTTGTATTGGTCTCTTGGCTCTTGGCAATAAAACACCTCCAAGAAAGAAAGTAAAATGGAAGATTAAGCTAGGGATTTATTTGGCAGTTGCCTCTTTACTGCCCAAGTCCAGCTCATGCTTAGGAGAAACAGGGGAGAATTTTCCTGGTGATTACCCTTCTTTCTCATCTGTCCTTTCATTCTGATAGCACCTTTTTCCAGGACCTTACTAGAATTTGCTGTATAGCTCTAGCTTGGCTCTACTTGATTACAAGCAGGCATGAGCGTTTGCTTCCCGACATTTGCCTGTGTTGGCATTGCACAAAATGTTGAGGCAGATTTACACAGATTTTTTTGTTTGCAGAGTCCACCGTTGAAGATGTACATTGAGTCAAGCTGCCTTCGGGGAAAAGGACGAAGAGACGAGGGACACGATAGGCAGGGGGGGAACTCTCCCCAGTGGTCAGGAAGGAATCACAGAATCGTTTAGGTTGGAAAAGACCTTTAAGATCATCGAGCCTAGCCGCAAACCTAAGGCTGCCAAGCCCACCGAAAGAAGCGATGCGAGGAGCGAACATCCTTCTCCAGGCGCTCTCGACCCTGCGGCCGGAGGTGACAACAGTGGGGACACGGGTTACAACTTTTACCGCGCTTCCCTTCTCGCTCCAGCGCGAACCCACCCAAACCCCCGTGGGTGCCGTTCCCGCCTGCGATGGCACCGACGCCGACTGGAGCACGGCTGGAAAATTTGCAAGTGCTGCAGGCTGACGGCTAAACTCCACGCGTGATTGTTACTGTGTCACAGCTACTTACCCGACGGTGAGGTACGATTTGCTAAGTTTACTCAGGGTAGGATGGGGGGGGGGGGGGGGTGAGGGGAGAGCGGCTGGGCGGGGCCAGCTCGCGGCGGCGGCGCTCACGTGACGCCGGGGGCGGGGCGGCGGCACCGAGAGAGTGCGCGGAGGCAGGGGGAGCGGAGCGCGGGCGGAAGGACGCGAGCGGCGGCCGTTACCCCTTGCTTCGCTTCGCCGCCGCCGCCACACCGCCGCCATGGCCCGGGTGCTCGCCCTCCCCCTCGCCGCCCTCAGCCTGGCCTGCCTCGGCGGGCTGGCCGCGGGGGTCGCGGAGAAGGGCCCGTGGGCGCGCGCGGCCGACGACGGCGCCGCGACCGTTGGTGAGTGCCTCGCGACCCCTCTCCTCCCTCTTCCCCCCCCCCCCCCCCCTTTCCCTCCCCTCACCCGGCAGTTGCTGACGGGGCAGTCCCTCCCCTTCCCGCGCTCGCGCCCCGCCCGGCGCCCCGCGTTTTGAGGGGGAGCGGGGCGGGCTCCGGCCGGTCGTCCCTTCCCTTCCCTTCCCCTTCCCGCGCCCGTCGTGGGGAGCACCGCGGTGCCGGCGGGGGGGGGGGGGGGGGGCGCTGCTGCCGCCGCCCTCGGCGCCTTGGCCGCAGCCCTCTGAGCTTTTTGCCCTTTTCTCTCTGGCTCCCCTCGCTGTCGTTTTGGTTGTTTTTTTTTTTGTTTTTTTTTTTTTTGTTTTTGTTTTTTTTTTTTTGTTTGTTTGTTTGTTTGGGGTTTTGTTTTTTTTTTTTTGTTTGTTTGTTTTTTTTCCCCCATCGCTGTGAAGTATTTGGGTGCAAGCGGTGGGAGATCCGTTAGCGCGGTTCGATGCCGCCCCCAGTAAATTCCCCCCCCCCCCCCTGCGCACGTAGCGGGGAGCTTTGTGTCCGGTACAACGTACGCAGAGCGTTTGCTCCTTGCAAACTTAGTACAAGTCAAATTGCTGGAGTTAATTAAGTAAGCAGTGTTGCTCTGTCACTGCTCCCGGTTGTTCGTCATCCTGGTGTTAGGTTCGTTATTTGTCCAGTGGGTTTGTCTAATCCTTCTGGCCCTGTGAGCTGTTTGCTAAAGTGTTTACGTGGCCAAGAGCCACAAAACGTGCCGCATGCCCCAGAAAGCTAAGGAGAGAAGTTGTTCTGGAAGTGCTATAATGTTCTCTGGCCGCATCGCGTGATGGCGCTGGGTGCAGCTAAGTGTGAAGCTGTCCAGTATCCTCTGCTTCAGCCCTTCTAGATTTCCTCTTCAGCCCTATCACCGACGACGCGATGTAGGGTGATGTAGGCTGATACCGGGCACCCTGTCGGAACCGTGAACTACTTGAGGACTGCTGAGAGTCAGAGGTTAACAACCGCTCCGGTGCAGCGGGAGAGGGCAGTGTTGGTCCAGCACTGCCACTGTTCTGCTAGTGTTTTCCAGGTTTCCTCCTCAAGTGTAAGGGGAATATCTGAATTTACCGTGTAAGAGCCAGCACAGCAGGCAGGTTTATCTTGGGTGCAAGCGTGAGCTTGCCGGTGCTTGAGACCTGAGTTTGTGGTACCAGAGTCATTTTTTTCAGTGAAGAGCAGGCACCTGATGATGGGGAGAGCTGGGAAGCTTGCTGTTATCCCATACAAAGACCCCAGGAGAGCACTGGGAGAATATCTAACACTCTGCTACTGATTCTGAATTTAACAGCTCAGTCTTGAAACCTTTTGCTATGATAAAAACGTTGCCTGGTCCTTTACTCTTGCAAATCTGTTCCTCCCCCATGCTAGTGTGGGAAAGCTGTTTTGAAAGTAAACTAAAAGTCCTAGTGCACCTGGTATTAGCTGACTGCACTGACTGTCCTCCTGTCTCCACAGATGTACTGTGCTAAATTTTCTATGTACCAGTGAGGAATTTACAAAAGTGAATGTTGTTCATTTGTCAGAAGTGAGTGTTCTGCGTGCTGTGATAGTTTTTCAGTTGTATACCTAGAAAAATAAATTACTTTTGGGGGGAAATCTGTTAATCCAGAAACTGTCATATAGCTCTTGAAATGGACAAAGTGCCTTATTTCTGAAGGGAACAGAGCAAGTCTGTTGCATACCTCACTGATAGAAACAGACAAAGGTCTTTTCATTTCTTAAATTTCTCGAAAGTAAATAAATAACACCGATATTTCTAGCCTGATCCTACCATAATCTACCAAAGGTCAGGAGAATTCAGGCTTAATTCAGATTGCAAGAATACTGAAGCTAGTTAACGTATTTGTAGTTGATATTTTGGGATGTAAATTACCTTGCTGATTGCCAGAGATCTGTGAATAGCAGGGAGCAGAGCTGAGAAAAGTGAAAGGTCACACAAAGGTGCCTGGAGTAGGTGGATATGACGTGAAATGTGCTAGAGAGTCTGTGGTGTAAGGAGCTGTGGGTTGTACGTGGGTTTTCCGAGTATGATAGTTATATGAGTAAGTCTTAATTAAAACTAATGCAGTAAAACTGTAGATTGGGAGGAGATCTTATTTGATTCAGATAGTGGATGTGTTGTCATTGTGGTTTTAAGGCAACAATGTTTGACCGAGTGACATAAAAAAGCAGCTGGACTGGTTAGGTTGCTGGCTTCTGCTGTGATCAAAATATGAATAGACTGACTTTCTGTTCTCCTTTATATGTATTTGTATATGAAGTCCTCTAGGTTCTCATCTTTATTTCCCATACTTTGGTTGCTTTCTACTGTAGGATTATTTATAGCTGGCTGTATTACCTGAAGGAAAAATGTAATCAAAAGGAACATGGCTCTTACCGTCTGACGTTTCAATGAACTTCTGTAAAATTAATTTGGTGGACATTGGTAACTTTACTAGAATAGTATATTCTTTATTATTGGAGTTTACTCTAGTTAGAGGTCACATAAGGCAAAAACATGGTGTATGTGAGAGGTCTGGTTGTGGAGTGTTGGTAGTGTCTGGAGGGAAAAGTATTTGTCTTCTCAGATGCATTCTTAAGTTGTAGCTTTAAGTTGTAGTTAGTTGAGTGAGAAGGGTTGTGCCTTAACCTGGGAAATGTACATATGGGAAGGTACGGATCAAAGAGTTGTTTCTGTGGGTGAAGTTGCTCTTTTGACAGTGGTACTTTTGTTCTAACCAATGCATTTCTTCCTGTTTTTGTGTTTGTTTTTTTAGGCTTCTGTGAAAACTTTTCTAACTGCAGTTGGTGTGTTGGTAATGACACAAATGTAGCAGGCTGCAAGTGGATCAGATGTGAAAGTAAGGATGACTACATGTTGCAGAGCCTTACTATGCTATGCAGAACCTTAAACTCTACTAGACCTACTTCATCTACATTAATGTTCATTACACAAATACACTGTTTGTTTGATAACCTAATGGAGCATAAGTTGTATCAGTTAAACATATCAAACTCTTATGTAGAGACAGCTGAATGTGTTCAAAATAATCCCAGATTTTTAAGGCTTCTGATTTAAATATGTGCTGTTGATAAGCTAATGTTTTCCAGATGGCTTGTAACGTTTTTAGAACAAACTAGTCACTTGTGTTTGTTAAGGATTCTGACATGCATGCGCATCCCTGTAATAAGATTAGTTAAGAGTAGTGTTGCTAAAACTAAGAATTGCAACCCACTGAAGAGAGCATAATAGAGCCATTACGTGGTCTCTCATTCAGAGCCTTGTTTTTCCCATTGTAGGAGAATTGGATGTAACTACATTTAGGTGACCTCTGGTACTCAGTCCTGGAGGAGATGAGGTTGTTGTTGACAAAGTCATACGAAGGCTGCATAAGTAGTCTTCAGGTGGAAACAGTAAGAGGAGAGAGAAAGGCTTGACTGTAATTGATTTTTTTTTTTTTTTTTTTTTTTTTTTTGGTAACACTTGCATGTAGGTGACCAAGAAAAGTTATATATGAAAGCTGAGAAGCTTATGAACTAATGAAAAGAATTTTGGATGTAACTTCTCTAGCACAAGTGTCCTTCAAGAAGCTCTTTTTCTGAATTCTGCATGTGTTGTCTGACCAACAGGCACATACTGCAAACCCAAGAGAACTGTCTAGCTTCGAGGGAGAGGTTGAACTATGAGTCAAGGGAGAAAGGTGTGCAGGCAGAGAGTAAGAAACTGATGTCTTCAACTATTTGAACATCAAGGATCTGTTTGAAAAGTTGGAACTAAGTTTTGCTTGAGTGTAGAATATAAGACAGTACAATTTTTTTATGATGCTATCATAGAGGTGCAAAATGTTTATCTTGGAAAATGCCACAAATAGTAGAAACACTGTCTGATTTTATAGCCTGTGAAGAAAAAATATCAAGCTATGCTGTAAAATGGTGCATAACCCTATATAAGTGTTGCCTAAGTATTGATTTGAGTGGCAGAGTAGCTGTAGTGAAAGAAAACACTAAAGCTTTTCTAATTATTAGTATAAGACTGGAGTCCTGCGCACTGAAGGGGCTTTAATGTTATCCTGGCTGGAAAATGGTGTTTAGTTTCTCCTGTGAACAGTTTATTAGTATTTAGAAACAATGTCCTCAAAGTTTTGCTGCTGTAAATAGTCTTTCTCCTTTTCTGACAGAAGACATGTGTGTGAATGAAACAGAAGCAGGTTCGTCGAAGTATGGCAACTGTACAATTGAAGAACAGTGTTCTTGTAAGTATTTAGATATTCAGCTTTCACATTGTTTAATGTGAAGCAGTTGTGTTTACAACTTCATCTGTTGACCTGTGTTAGTATGCCTTCTACAATTTACATGAGCACGTGCAAGTATGTAAATAAGTCCTTTGCTTCCAGCTTGAACCTATGATATGTGATATTAAAATACACTATTTTGTTTTTCATTCAGTTAACTGCTTATTGTTGCTGTTTCAAGAAGCCTGTCATATTTTACTAGACACGTGTTTCTGGCTACTGCCTTGGATTCTTAGATTAAAATGGGTGACATTTCCTATTATATATAGCATATCCAAGTTTCACCTAGGTCCATTGCTTCATCTGAGATACAGTAAATGTGGAAAACTTATAAACCTTCCAGTTTTAATTGTGAACTAGTACAGCTCTTCATGCAGTTGTGAAGTGCAGGGTCTGGGTTACAGAACTGCATAAGGTAAATCCTTCGTGCTAGGAATGTGGTCTGTTGCATATCTACTTCAGCCTTTAAATTTAATTTGTGCTGCTTGCGCAAAACAGATTTGCAGGATGTGAATAATTTAGATTAAATCTTGAATTTCACTTTTGTGAAAGCACCCCAGTTTTAGTTTTTCTGAAAGCTGACAAGATACGGACTTTAAAATAGGATTTTCTGGGTTTAAGATCTAGAACAGCAAATGAAAATTCTTAATACTCTTGTCTAGATGAGTTCAACAGTGCTGCTAAAGGGGCTGGCTTGCACCAACAGAGATGAAGCTTCCATGCTGCTCTGGGCTAGCTTGTGGTGGTAGCAGCCAGTCAGAAATCAATATACTTGGACTTCTGTGTTGTTTCTGAAATTGTAACTATCGCCTCTTATTCAGGAGTGTTAAAAGTATCTTTTCTCAGTACTTTTCAAAGAGGGCATGCTTTTACAATGCCTTTTTCTATATCTAAGAGTAGAATTTCTACAACCTGTTCCTGTTGAACTTGTAGTGATGTTATCAGGTGGTTGTGTGTTAGCTTCTGCATATTCAAGGAAACTTAATTGTCACCTTTAGTCAAGGATCTCTGCTGGTGTGAGAGAACCTGTATACCCTATCAGTTCTTACAGTATCATGGCTCAGCACTACATTTGGATATTGATGTGGAAAAGCATTAAGGTGGACCTAAACTGACTTGATGCAGGTGGGACCCGAGAGAATGTAGATTCTGATATATCCAGCCTATTTCTCTATGAAGTGTCAGCTCTGGTTTCCCACCATCCTGACTTGTTTCAAGATGTAAATAACCACAATTAAATCACCCTGAGCATTAAAGGCTTCAGGATGTAATAGTATTTCAGAAGGAAGCTTGCTGATGTATTGGTGCATGATTAAGCAGCAGTTTAGGTAAGTGGTCCATGGGTGATTAACTCAATACAGTAAGTTGCAGAAGGCTTCACCATTTTCCTGGTTGTTTTACAGCACATGCTGAAGCTGAGAGCACCTACAACCAGCAACAGTGCTCAGAACAGAAAGCTTTAGCTAAACTTTCAGATTCTTGAGGATGCCTTGGTTTTCCTTGCATGCTGCTTCAGCTGTGCAACCACTCTTTATTTCTAGCTGAACTTGATAGGTCAGGTTCAGTTTCAGTTACGTTGAGGTTGGGAAGCAGTACTGAACACCTAGTTTCCTATTGTGTAAGGCATGCACAGTCTGTGCTTGTACAATAGGACTCTTCTGTTTGCTTTGAGGAATCTTGAGTTGCCAGTTGAACACTGGCTTGATTGGGCTGCCTGTGACAGGGTTTTCCATATATTCGTTTGTTCAACTTTTGCTGTTAGTGTGGTGGACTGAACACTCAACTGCTTTGTAATTCCAAACCAAAACTACAATAGAATTCAGAGCTATATGAATTCCCTAAAAGTCATCCTGTTGCTGTTGCGTCTTGGGGGTGGGGGTTAAAGTTAAATTCTGTTATTAATCTCTTTAATGTAACACTTTTTCTTTCATAGCTCCCACAGATGTTCCTCTTCCCAGTGCTACTACACTGTCTTCCAATACTACTACACCACCTTCCAATACTACCACAGCATCTTCCAACATTACCACAGCCAGTTCTGCTACCACAGCTCATACTACTATAGGTAATATAGTACTACTGAACATGGAATGGCAGTGAACCAGGAAAATAGGAGAAAAAATAAAGGACAAGGGCTTTTTCCACAGATCGCTGTAGTAACATGACTGCTAGACAACTGATGTATGGAATACATAAATGGTCCCAAGGTTTGGAAGAAGTGGATTTTATAAAATAGAAGATGCTTCTTTCCAATATAATTAAGAATTGGCTCAGTGGTAACTGAATTAAATTAGTAATTTTTGCTAATCTTGAGTTTTTACAAGTTTGATTTTTGTTGCCCGGTTCTGTTCCTACGTGTGCTGCCATCTTAACAGTGAAGTTCTTTAAAAAAAAAAAAAATCTCGTATTTAAGAGCATCTGCTGCTTAAGGGAGTTGGAAGGTAGTGAGTTGGTTTTTGTTTAGACTCAGAACAGCCTAATGTACAGTAGGGTAGAATACTTGATTAATTTTTAATAATAATCTGGGGCAGGGGAGGGTGAGTGCTCTGGCTTGATAATGGAAGAGCTTTTAGGAGACAGGCTAGCTACAGGTGAGTGGCTTATTCCAGTGATGTCATTCACAGTTAGTGTTTTTGGAACAGGGGAGAAAGAAGAAATGTTGCTGTCCTGTCTGGAGATATTACATTAAGTACTTTTTCAATACGATAAATACAAATTGATTCTAAGGGCTGTTTCATTAAAGTTCTTTGCCTTGATGCAGATTCTCAGTTGTCTTGAAGCAGCTGTCTTGGTTCTTGTTCAAATACCAACATTTATATTAGTGCTTGAAAGAAAAATGGTTTTCTCTGAATGAAGAATCACTATCTGATCTGTGGAGAACCTTGAAGTATTTGGATAATGATGTTCAAAAGAAGTTTTTATGTAGAAACTTGGCTTAATGCCATGCAGATGAAAATCTAAATTGTGTGGGGTACAGTCTGAGGTCAAAGTTTATCCTTGTTTAAGGAAAACAAGACAAATCATTTACAGAAGAGCTTCAGTGCTTGCAAACTTTTCTCTTGAAGTTTATGGTATATACATAGTGTCTTCTCTCAAACAGGTAACGTCACCAGTGTAACTACACATGCTCCTCTACCTACAACTGCCATTACTTCAGCTACCACAACACCCAGTATTCCAGGTAACTGCTACTATTAGCATAATTAAAGCATAAAATAATTAGAAATTAGTGTCACTTTAAAAGCGTTATCTTGAAAGACTTACAAGTGACAACATTAAAAGTAGTATTGATAAAACTTCTGATGTCACTTCTAACTTTCTGGAATATCTAATTTTAAGGTGATATATGTCTGTAGCAAGCTAATACCCTGAGAAACAGCTAGTTGGTGAGATTTTACAAGTCAGGAATGTGTTGGTCAAACAAAATCAGCTGGCTGCTTATAATAGTGTGGCTGGAAGTCACCTGTTAACTCACTTGTCTTTGGGAGGTGGTATTTCGTTTTTCACTTACAGCATAATAATGGGATAGCTATTAAAAAAAAAAAATGGGAATAGTGATGGGAATAGGCTGAAGTATTTTATTTCAACATCAGTCCTGAATATGTTATTTCATTAAAAGCTCTCATGAAGTAAAGCTCTTCAAAACTAGTCATTGGCAGATGGCTGTTAACTTCCAGATTCGTAAGTCATGGCTTCAGCTGATTTCTTTTAGCGTAACTCTTGGGGTAAAGTACAGTAGATGGAAGATAATAATTTATTTTTAATTTAAACAAAAGACTGGAGTAAGCAGTAGAGATTGGAAAATGTGTTTTGAATGTGAGCATAGCAATACTTCTGTGTAAAAGAGGAAATCTTTGTCTTTTGAAGTACAAATAAAGTCCAGCTGGGACTTTCTCAGTATTGTGGTCCAGAACAGTTTGGCAATAAATAGCTGTAGCCTTGTACAAACAGTATTTAATCACAGTTTCAGTATCACTAATTTAAATGCAGCTGCTGACATGTCTTTTGATTATTTTTTTGTTTTCTTGGTAGTATTTGGATGTTTTGAGTAATCTTAATGCAAGGATGCCAATACTAAAATCTGTAAAGCCATTGTGAGCATTGTGCACTCACAAACTCTAATGTGGTGTTTAACAGGTACAAATGCTACTGTGACGCCTGCACCTTCTTCACGCAAATCTACATTTGATGCTGCGAGTTTCATAGGTGGAATTGTCCTTGTTCTGGGTCTGCAGGCTGTTGTTTTCTTTCTGTACAAATTCTGCAAGTCAAAAGACCGAAACTATCACACACTTTAGGACCTGCCACTTTATAATGGACTAGTAGCCCAACACTTGTAGTTCACTGAACCAAAATATTTTCTGTTGCTCATGGAAGACAGCAGTTCATAATATCCTTTAAATCTCTAAAAGAAGACTTTAAAAGAATATTTTTGCAACATTATACTTGGTAAGAGGTGATATGAATCTCTTAAACAGGATTACTTGCAATATGCTGCATGGGTTCTAATGGCTGTCTTATTTTCCTTTAGTGGCTGCTGCTGTGGGACATTTTTTTTTATATGCCAAATGTAGACGTTCAGAGATTCTTATTCAGTGGCAACACTGTCTTGAGTAGACAATCTCATGATGACTTATTGTGAAGGCTAATTTAATCAACATTTGATATAGTATCCCTTCAGTTTTATCAAGATGTGAATTATTGGTGACTGACTTCAGGGAGTGAAATACCATTTATACTAGCTTGTGGCTCTTACAGCGTGCTGCTAGAAAGATCATCAGAATTGTAGAAGTTGATAATGTCTTAGCAGAATAACATAACCCATGGGTTTTTTACACAAGAATAAAGGTTGCCTGATAAAATACTACATTCCAAACAGAAATCCTACGCCCTTTCCAGTTAATGTTGAGGGTGGAGAAGGGATGTAGGGATAATCCTTCTAAAGGGGAAATGAAGATTAGTGCCTTAAAAGACTAAAAATCAGTAGGCTGCAAAAGTGTCCCACCTATATCAAATATAAAACTATTGAGTACTAGCTTTATATAGGCAAATGGAATACATGTGACTTGAGCATTCCAGTTTAAAAACTTTTTACACTAAATAACTGTCCCTGATTGACTTTGTTAGAGGGTGAGGGAGCATGGTACAGTAATGTTCAACTACAAACAGAAGCTTTGTTTTCCTTTTTGTTCTGGCCTATAAAAAACAATCATAAAACTACTGGTAAAATTCAGTTCACTCCCTGTATAAAAAGGCAACAACTTAGAATTGTACTTGAAATCCTGAGGTTTTTCTTATTCGAATGGTTCTTAAACTCATTGTAATTATATTTCAGGGGTTTGGGGCTTTTCTTTTTTACCCTCCTATATGTCTACTTGCTTAAGGAGCAATTAAGGGTAGTTCAGAGGATCTGCTGATTTGATCCTAGCCAAGGTTGCTGCAGTCCTGGGGCTGCAAGGGCTACACCTTTTTTCTTTCCCCTCCCCCCTTCCTGGCATCAGGCTTGTGTCACCCTGCAGTGAACTGATTAAGGAAATCTATTTGGTCAAATAGTATTTTTTTTTTTCCCTTGGCTGGATCAGCCATGTGATCTCAGTATCAAAGGTATGTCATGTCCTATACAGACCGACTCGAGCACCTGTGAAAATAAACCCACAGGAAAAATGGAAGTAAAGATAAAATCAAGTGGTAGATGTAGCACATAATACATAGCTTTTGATGATTATCCCTTGATCCTCAATTTCAGGTTAATATGTAGTATTGTCTTTAGCTCTGACCTTACTGGAATTTGGCACCCAATACAAAATGATAGCATTAATGCAGATAATAGTCATGGCAATGGAACTTCAAATATGAAGCAAATGAAGTGTACTTCAGTTGGGAACTGAAAGTGCACAGTGTTGCTTTATTGTGTTCTTCTAGTTTGAATGGCATTGTTTCTGTTATGCTGCATATAAAACTCAAATTGCTACAAAATACAGAAGTTACTTACCAGTACTGTATCTTTGAGTTCATCAGCTATTGGTTTTCTAAACAAAACAGACAATCAGCTCAGGTTTATTAAAACAGCAGAACGAGCAGCCAGTTTCCAGCAACAGTATGTGTGTGGGTTAGGTGGTATATCCTTGGCCTTATTGTGAAATCACTTAATCTGTCTGTTCCCTATCTCAGAACTATTCTATTACCTTTGTTTAAAGAGATATCTATGAGCTTGTATTCTGTGCTTTGAAGTGAGCAAAATACTCTTCTAAAGTGTGACAGTTCTCCTTTAGCTCAGCAAAGCAAACTGTATGCCTAGTATATATATTTTTTTTTTTTTTTTTTTGGCCTCAAAGGGCTATCTTTTGTGAAACTTGCAGAAAAGTGCTACAGAACACTTCATAGCATGGAAGACATTGCCACAAAAAAAAGGTGTTGCTCTGTAAAATGTTGCTAAAATGCTTATTTATGAGCTATGCTGATCCTGATTTAGGTTGCTGATAAAGTATGCTGGTAAAGCAAACTAAAAATAATTTTTAAAGTGCCTTAAAGTTGCTTAATCTTTTGCCTCAAATTTTGTTTAAGAGGGTAGAAGGGGTACCTTGCCTTAGTTACTAAATTTTTCTTGGTGCCAGCATTTGCAACTTTCCAAGACTTTTGGAAACCCAGGATCTCTGACATATACAGATGCCAATCTGAAAAACTCAAGCTTTTACTATATCAATTTAGTCATGTTCTGGAAGGCCTGCACTATGCACTGCTTGCTCATTAGCCTTGCCAACAAGGTATAATCCACAGTTTACAGCCTTGTGGCTCGGATTCTTTCATTTGTTTGGGGGGAGGGGAGGCTGCGTTATACATCTTCACTGTGTGCTTGGCTGCTGCACTGTAGAAAGTAAGTACTCCCTTGTGAAATGGCAGTATCAGCTGATGTGTGCTGTGTACTAGCAAAAAACCTGAAGTAACAACTTGCAGTTTCTCTCGGCCTTGTGTTTTGAAGTGGAAGGTAGCTCATAGATCTGTAGTTATATTTTCCCCTAAATCAGTTTTAGGCACTGAACTGTAGTGACTCTCCAAGTTACCTGGCTTTTTCTTGAAGCCAACTTGTGCAAATATCAAGCTATTATGTTATGAATGTTCTCTGCAAGTGTTGCTGTAAAAGTTTGTATTTTGTCTTCAGTGGAAGAAAACTGAAACAGTTGTAATCGCAAAACCAAATTGATAAATAAAATCTGTTGAATGGAATTTTATTTGTAAACTTTCTTTAATGTGAGCAATCCCAGAGGGAACTGTCTGCTGACTTTCTGGAGATAAGAGCTGTTTTCCATTGGAATTGAGAAACTGTAAGGGAAGAGGGAGAATGAAAGCTTTGAAAGCTTTGAAGAGTTAAGTTAGCTCTCCTAAATACAGTATTACCTTTGTGTTTGGTACATGCAACAGTACTAATTCAGATTTAGAATCATCTCTAAAACTCATTTAGGTCATGTTTTCCATACTAGTTTAACCCTGTCCTCCTCCCCTTAAAGCTGAAGAACAGCAGGGCATTTATTAAGTGTTCCACTTGCAACAACCTGTAAGGCTTAACGCTCCTCTTTCCAATGGAAAAGCTTGTAATACTGGATGTCAGCCTATACGGTGAAAGAATAGCAAAACTTGTAATACTGGGTGTCAGCCTATAAGGTGGAAGCGGAACACCAGTCTGAGGTTCCAGGGAGGCTGTCAATAACTCCTCCATGGTAGCATCTTTTCACATTAAGATCTTTGACCTTTATGAAAAAGATACTGCTCTAAGCCTTTTTCTTTCCTGACTGCATGAGAAAGAGGATATTTGCTAGGGAGTAAGTCAGTATGCTTGAACAAGAGACCAGAGGGTGTGCAATTCTGTAGTCACAGACTGACTAAAATGAAAACCAGCTCTGAGCAAAGTAACCTCAGTAGTTTCACATCATGACCTTGATGCTTTTGTGGGTAGTGAATGAAGTGTGAATGCGTCACTAGGTAGTATTGACATAACTCAGTCTCATATTATGGGAAATTGCAAAAAACCTTAGTGGTGTTTCTGAAAAGCCTGTATAGAAATGGAGGAAACCTAGAGCTTCCTGATGTGCTTAGAATTGCTATGCCTTCGAGAAAATCATCCATTTACTGCACACAGTCAAGGTCAGAAGTATTTGTTACAATGCAGCACTGAAAGCCTGTGCACAACTGTTTATCCCTATAGTACCAGTCTTGTGTTACTGCCCCTCTTTGAAGGTAGTCTTCTGTAGATACAGCATTCATTCAGAAATCATTGTTGAATTTTGCTGTGTTGAGTAATAGTTGAAGTATTTTATCAAGAAGCTGTAATTAGCCTGAGACAGCCCTTTCCTTTTTACTGCTGCAGTGACACATAAGTGCTTCATACTGATGATAATTGTTCTACTTGCAAATTGGCATCTGGTTCCTGGAATGTGCTGGAATCACATTTGATGGCTTCTCTAGTGACAAGCTGACCTTGGATAGTTATCAGTCACCTTGTCATTCATTTATAGCATCCTTTAAAAAGAACTCATGTTGTTTGATAACCGATTCCACAGCATTCTGGGCATATTGTGACTTCTTTTGATGTAGCAGCAAGCTTGAATGAAATAAAGTTTGTTTCAGTAATAATGAAGGATGTCAGCCTTAGTCTAGGAATCGCCTGTCTTTAAATACTGCAGTATTTCTAACAGAAGTTAAGTTCCTTTATCAGTGTTTAACCAATACAATGCTATTAAGGGTTCCCTGAATTTAATTCTAGGTCTTAGTACTGAGGTGTTTGATTATTCATGTTTACAATCATCCAGTACTGTGGATGATGCTACAAGGCACATAGATTAGAATACTAGCTCATCAAAAGCTGCTGTACAATTTGACACATCTCTGAAAGATGACCAAGTCCTTCATTGACTAGACTATTAAAGCAAGCTTTTTTTCCGTGCAAAAGAAATGCAGATAAATTTATATTTTTTTTTTCCTTTTTTCCTGTTCTAGTTAATGTAGCATTGTGCAAAGAGCTGCCCTTCCCCTTCCTAAGGGGAGGGGCGAGAACATGTTAGGGGAGGTGGAGATGCTGACACTTTTGAGTCATCTTTAAACAGGCATGAAAAGTTCAGTGTACAGGCAGCAACCTCTAGGGGTGAGAGCACTGCATCAGGCAGGATGTGGTGGTCAGGCATTGCAATAGGAAAGCAGTGGAAAAAAAAAAAAAAAAAAAAAAACAACAAAACAAAACACAAAAAACCACAACCCAGAAGCCAGACCCAGTGATTTTGCTCTAAGCACTTAGCTATGCTTTGCACTACTGTGTTCCAAGGTTACCACAATTAAAGGAAGCCTTTTAATTTTGACTATTATTCTTGCCTTCCTATACTGTGCTGCTTTGTCTGGAGGCAGAACGTTTGCAGTGCTGCTCTTGCTCAGAAGGAGCATCTCCATCACCCAGTACCTAAAATGGGTGTCCTGGGTTGAGTGAGTGGTGGAGTTTTTTGGTAGCAGGGGAGGGGGCTATCGGGGTGGCCCCCTGTGAGAAGCTTCTCGAAGCTCCCCCAGCTCCACGTCAGCTCCACTTCTGTTTGGGAAATTGAGCCAATTGGCTGCGCCTCTGCGATAACGTATTTAAGAAGGGACGTGGTGACAGGCAGGGGGACTGGTGAGGAGGAGTTGCTGCAGCTGCATGAACACCAAGGTCAGTGGAGGAACGGAGGAAGAAAGGAGGGGGGAGGTGTGCCGGAGCAGAGACCCCCCTGTATCCTGTGGGGAGACGGCAGGGCGGCCCCCCCTGCCACCCATGAAGATCTACGGTGGAGCAGACATTGATTTATGGCCTGTTGCTCCTGCTCAGCTGATCAAGGTTCTGTGCCCGAAGAAGGCCGGGGTCTCATGGGAAAAGGCAGCCCCCGCTGCTGTAATTCAGTGCTGGGAGGATTGCAGCATGCGGGGGAGTCCCACGCCGGAGCAGCTCGGGAAGGGCTGCAGCCGTGGGAGGGAATCCAGTCGGAGGAAGTTAGTGACCCATGACGGAGCAATGTGGGGAACGCTGCGGCCCATGGGAGGAACTCATGTTGGAGAAAGTTTGTGGAGGACTGTCTGCTGTGAGAGGGGGACCACAATGGAGCAGGAGGAACAAGTTCCGGACACTCCCCTCACCGAAGATGAAGGAAGTGGCAGCGCTGACTGCACCCCCCATTCCCTGCCCCTGCGCCCCTGGGGGAGGAGGTAGAGATATCGGGAGCAGAGCTGAGCCCGGGAAGAAGGGAGGGGTGGGGGGAAGGTGTTCTCAAGATGTGGCAATGCTTCTCACTGTCCCACTCTGTTATGTGTTGTTAGTGTCTGTAATAAATGTATGTTCTTTTTTTTTTTTCTTCCCCTAACGAGTCTGCCTTTTGCTCGTGACCATAAAGGGGGATTTTTCCCCATCCCAGTCCTATCTTGAACCCCAAGCCTGGCTCTCTGTCCCTTCTCATTGCCGGAGGGGAAGGGAGAGAGAGCTGCTGCGTTGTGGTTGACTGCCAACCAGGCCCAAACCATGACAATGGGTTAGCAGATTAACCAGCTGGAGCTGATACTGAACACTGCATCCAAATATGTTGAAGTACGTAGGCACAGCACTGGAATACTATTACCTCTCCTTGATTTGTATATAAGTTGTTGTTCTCTTGCTCCAAGGTTGCCAGTTTAGTGGCATTTTCTAAAATGCCCTGGACTCATTAAAATAATACATTTAGGTTTGCTTCTGGACCAGCCTTTGGTTCTGTCACTGCTTGAAGACAGGAGGAAGAGACTGTTCATTTAGGTGTGCTTAATAGCCTATTTGCCATTCTCTCCTTCCATCTTCTAGGCACCTGAAAGCATAAGTAACACATAAAAAGAGTCACCAACCATGGCATGGTATTAAAAAAAAAAAAAAAATAATTCCTGGACCACTGCTAGCTAAGCACTTCCCTCCTGCCCCCTTTCCTTAATCAATTTTTGGAACATTTGGAAATTGGGTATATATACAAATCACAGATTGCAAACTAGCAAAGAAGTTGCTTATTTTGCAACTGTATCAGCTTATTACTAATGCCAACATTACTTACTGTCTTTGGTCTTTGAGTGTTTCTTTCTGTTTCATTTCTGCTTCTTGGGTCAAAATTCAAAGGATGCTGCTGATAATCCCCATGCTGAGTGGATGCTGAAAGCTTGTTACTCTGGACCTGAGCTGCAGAACCTGGAGTGTTAGCAACAGAGTTAAAGCAGAACTCAAGTAAATGCAAAAGCTGTTATTTCTGACCTCTAAGCAGAATGTTAGGGTGAAAAGAAAAAAAACAAAACAAAAAAAAAAAAACCCAAACCCAAAACAAGTTGTGAACACTCAGCACAGTACTGATAGAGTAACAGATTGCGTAGTCTGGAAAAAGTGGTTCATGGATGATCTTGACACAGAATAGAACAAAAACTATTTGCAGATAGTTGCAACTATTTGCAAAAACTATTGCAACTATGCAATTTTTGCAGCTTACCCCACACCCTTTCCTTTCACAGTAATGAGCGTATCAGCATTCATTTGTCCAGCAGGAGACATCTCAGTGAAGCAGAAAATTCTTGCTGCCCCAAGTCTACTTCATTGTATATGACTATTATCCCCACAATTCTCTTTCCCAGTTCTGTTGAAAACCAAGATTAAAAGGTGTGGGTGGGTGTTGTCAGTGACATTAAATTCCCTAGTGAATCCCAGTGTTCATCTTTGTAGATTTCGGAAAAGCAGAGCTGCAGCGCTTAATGCCAACCCTTCAGCCACTAACAACATCCCCACTGAATCAAATGCTATGCTTGCCATCAGCCCTAATGTGATTTAACCCTGATTTGTATCTATGTACACTGTGGTGTTGCTATACCAGTTCTTAACCCTGTGTTAACCTTTCCCACTAACTTTAGGTAAAAAGGTGAGGGTATTTTGCTATGTAGCAGTAATCCTGCACTTGTTAATTGAGACAGTGTTCCTCCTCCTCAGATACGATCCAGGATGTTTCAGACCACACTGGTGAGCTGTTTCTGGTGTTAATTCAGGGTGGGTGTCCAAGGGACTCTGGCCTTCTGCAGCAGCAGCAGGAGCGCAGCTGGCAGCTGCCCAGAGCGTGCAGCTACCCAGTCGAGTCAGCCTGCGTTCAGCAGCCGTGTGCATCCTGGAGCAGGGGCTCGAGAGGCCTGAGTACACAGGCATCACAGGAACCCAGAAAGAACTGCAGCAACTGTTGGACATTCATGAGACAGGCCATGGCTCGGTGCGTTTGAGAGGGAAGAGGATGGAGGAGAAGGAATGGAGAAAAAGCTAGAGGACGTGGCTCAGACTGCTCATCTACAGATGATTCTTACAAACTGGCTGAAGTCTTGGTCTATGTGGGCAATTCCCAGAGTTGACACGACCTGTTTCAAAAACACCTTTGCCTTTACAGTGAAAACAGGGCTATTGCAAGCAATAGTTGCCACCCCTATACAAATAGGTCTGGCCAAATGCTGTAGGTTTGAAGTCAGGTTAGTGACAGAGTACAATTCAGATTAATAGAAAAGACAAATCTTTACATGATGTAAGTCTGTATTGCCTTATGAGAAGTACTAGTATTAATGCATCAAAAATGATAGCTATTTCATTTTTACTGATTATCTGGAAAATGACTTATGTCGTTTGTACTGTGGGACCACAGCTCTGCAGTATTCCTTCTCCCTTTTTGAAAGGAAAAAAAAATTACCACAAAACCTTACAGCTTCCATCTACTATTACAGACATAGAAATAAAAAATAATCACAAGTAGAAATGTAGCTGTAATACATTGAAGAGTTTTAACACATTTCAGACAAGGTGTCTATAATTTGATGTAGCTCCTATGTTGAGCATAGAGAATACAAGCTCCTCAGCAAATTTTTCCAGCTCTGCACTGTGTTTAACAATGGTAACTCACTGCAGGGAAAAAAGAAAATAACTGTTCACCTCCTTTCTATCACAGCTGCTTTCCTTGTGCTCAGTAGCATAAGTCTGACTTACAAGTTTTGCTCCAACTTTTCCCCTGAACTTGATTGGTTTAAAACCTGAGAAACCAAGTATATTTGTGCATTAATTAAAGATACCTCCCTATTCTTTGTTTCCTTGAGTTTAGTTCATGTCTTGTCTTTAGCAGTGTGCTAATGAGCATTTCTCAGTTTCCTCTGGCAGGAATAACTAACATTTTTCTGCAGCAGGAAACTATAATTAAATTTGAGTACTTTATATTCTTCATGGCATAGAGATGCACCTTGAAAGTTCATTGGATTTTTTTCCTGTTTACTTAATTTACGAGGAATTTAGGTATCACCCATCAAATTTTCTGCATGTGTTTGTCAGACTGACAGTAGGATTTTGATACCACAGAAAAAAGCAGCAACTTCAAGCAAGTAGGAGTAGAAATCCCTAATCAAGCTTTTCAAGCTACATGAATTATGTAAGCATTATGTTAAAATGTTACCTAACAAACAGCTGAGAAGAAAGATTTTTGTTAAAGTTTTAAGCTCTGGGTTAATTCAGTTAAGGACTAGAAAGCTCTCACTGCTGTTTTGATATCCTCTAAGGATACCTGCAATCATAGGCATGTATCTAATTGAATTACAAGGGTACAGTCTTGTTTGGCTGCCCTACACGATTTGCAAATAAGCTGTTCCAAGACCAGAGCCATAATAAAGACTGATTTCCTACCACTTGGGATCCTTTGTTTCCTACTTGCCTCCTCCCCTAAATGCAGCTCCCCTCATATTTCCCATGATATCCCTACAAAGCAGGAGATAACACAAGTTATGGATTAAAGTTATTAACTTGGGAGCCAGTGTTTCTTGTGCTGCTTGAGCAGCTGCGGTATGAGAAGACATACGGCTTTTGAGTTGTCTGACTTTTCCTCAAGATTATTTTAGCTCTTTCTCCTTTACCTAGATGCTTTCATTACAAAGAAGGTCTTCTCCCCTTTCATATTTGGCTTAAGTTGCCTATTGCTTCAAAGGTTAAGGAGGGATTGAGAGACAAGGCTACATAGCACGCAAGACTGACTTCCCCAAGAAAGCGGGTTACAACACACAACCTGTCTTTACCTGCAGTCACGTTCCTCCGGGAAACTGCAGCTTCCAGGTCATAAACTTGAAACTGCAGTCCATCAACCTGCTGGAAGGCCTCCCATTTTAAACTGCACTTTTGGGTTAACTGTCTTCTGATCTAAAAAGTGGTAAAAGGATTAATAGCAGCAACAAAAATTCATCATCTGACAGCTCTGCCTCAAAGCAGGGGCCTAGAGATTTAAAGGAAAAGATGTTGCCCTCTGTGCTCTTGTGAATGAGAGGCCATCACTACTCGCTGGTTGAAATAATCCATAATTACAGCTTTGCTAAACATATCCATAATCCCTCTGAAGGCAAAATACAGCACAAAAAGTGCATTCTTATTATTGTTTAATAGGAATCTGCATTTCAGGCATCGTTGGAGGAAGATACAAACAATAGAGAAGCCTTTTCTCACTGTTCTCTGCATGTAACCCTAATTAGACAAGACCCTACCTCCGTTTTCAGGGCAGAGGTACGTGGAAAAAACAGCAGCTCTTCCCTCATCTTTCCCACAGACTCTGTAACTAAGTTTAGAGTTTGTTAGTGTTAATGACCACGTAGGTACTAGCTGCAGCTGGGACTGTTGTGTGGCAATAGAAGCCTGTGCACTGCAGTTACCATTTCCCTTTCTGCTCTACTCAAGTGCTGATCCATCTGTTGACTCTCTGATCTCTTGAAGGGTTATTTTGTAAACACAGCAAAATAATTCAAAGCCCCATTAAAGACGGACACCAGTGAAATCAGTGGTCTTGTGTCTGCACCAACTGCTTTGGCTGTGTAAAAGTCTCTCCTGCGATTTTGGTTAGAAAACATGCCAGCAGCCTGCGAAATTATTCCCAGCAGAATGGCATTTGTCATCCTGACTCAGGAAAACAAAAAGCCCATGCTTTCGCCTTGATGCTTTAGAAGATTGAATACAGAATATACTTTGCTTGGTTTACAGGAGAGGCATTCAGATACATTTACAAAGGTTTTTTTTTTTCTCTCTAGACCAAGAAAACAAGGGCAACGAGACTTCAGTGGCAGCAAAGTTGTCAGTAGATGGATTCATCTAGTTAAAGTCTAATCAAGCGGTTGCCAAACAATATTTTGTTCTGCACGCTACGCACATTTCACAGCCAAGAGCCCACTCTACCAGCTGTGCTATACACAGAGATTGTATTTACTTGGCCAGATCAGTTTTTAAATTGAAGTAGTTAAAACTCTATAGCCCCTTTTACAGGGAGATAATCTTAGAAGTGGATCTGGTTCCTCAGTTACACTAAGTCAATTATTAGCAATGCAGTAACAGATTTAAACTCGATACATCAGACCAGTGGCATCAGTTTAGTGAAAACTAATGCCATTTCTGTGACCAGATGGGATTAAAGCAGTTCCCTTCCCAGTACGTTCATTTGGTAGCCCAGAATTTGGGAAACAGTGGTGTAATGTATGTTAAACAGAGGTGAGGGCAGAGGGTTTATGTCAAATGCAGAGTAGATAAAAAGCAAAAGGACAGCAGTTTGTCGGCTCTACGGCACTGGTGTCAAAGCCCTGCCAGGGAAAAGTCATGGAGAGAGCCAGAAAAGCAGCAGGCACCAATGCACCCCATGGACATGGCCCTGCAGGGAGGAGAGCCCGAGCGAGGCTCCAAAGCTCGGCGTTGAGCGGGTGAGAAGGGCGGGTGTTGCAGCGGAGGCCAGGGGCACACTGCCGGGGGGCGCCCCAGCAGGGGATGCGCAGGGGGCCAAAGCCTCTGGAGCCAGGGAGCCCAGCCACTGGCTGCTCCAGCTGCTGTGCCCCCCGACCCCCCCAGGGCTGCAAGCGTGTTCTGTCTAGCACCACACCCCCCATTCCCACCGCACCCAGCGCCTTACACAAACTTAGGCAGTTTACCTCTAAAATAAAGAGACTAATACTCACTTTGTAGAGCAAAGATAGTGAACCGGGCTCAACAAGGAGGCCCTGAGGAGCGTCAGAAACACAAGGTCCCACCAATAGGTGGGACGTGACCCTAGGCCCCCAGCAGGCAGGGCCCAGCCCAGCGCCAAGGCTCATGCTACAAGACCCTCATCCAGAGCACTTGGAGGGCCACAGTGAAACCCCGAATTTCAAACACTTGAAGGGATACACTCAGATGTGGTCAGACAGTGTTAAAACTTGAGATGTCTCTCCGGATACACTACTGTTTTTAGTTTTCAAATCTGTATTATGAGTTTACCTGCTGCATTTCTTTTTTGACCCTTTTCTGTTGAAGATGGTGTGTTTCAGAAGACTCTTCAGCTTCCTCGGTTAGGCATTTCTCGCTCTGCTCTTTTTCTACCATCTTTTCAAGCATCTTCCCTACATTTTCAGCTTTCATCACACTGAGTACTTGTCTCTTTTTGGTTTCTTGTGCCTTCCTCTGTACTACTTCCAACAGCATTTGTTTCTACAACATGCAATCAGGAAAGCATCAGGCTTGGATTACTTTGCCCCAGCTCCCACACACACCTTTTTAGATTTCCCTGATGACCAGTCCTCAGACATCATGCCTGACTGAGCTGAATGAGGAAAGACCCAATCCCACATGGCATGGTACTGAAGATAATTAAATGTTGGTAGACAAATCTGAATTATCCTATGATCTTATGAAATGAACAGAGTCAGACCTAAACCCAAAATAAAATCTGGGTTATAGGAACAGCGAGGAACAACAAAGGAATAGTAAGGGGGAGTGGAAACAAAATGCTGTATTTACATCATTGCTTGTTAGAGAGAGAAGTCTCAGAACAACATTCATGTGTAGAACTCATTCAATTGCAAATAAACAAGAAGGCAGTTGCTTCCAATTTCCTCAGTCAGCTGTAATTTGCTTTCTGCAACCAGCCTCTGGTCTGCATGTGGAACTTGTTTTTAAAACAATGTATAAACAAGGAGGGGGTCGGAAATGAGCACAGCTTTCTCAGATATTGCTGTTTATATACGGTTTGTAGAGACAGCCATAACTATGGCTACATTTTAAATCTATACCACAATTGAATGCAATGGCATTACAAGCCACCCATATTAAGTCAAACCTGGGGTTGTGGAATGGTGTCTGCTATTTGTAAAGACCATCATCGCAATCTGTGCCAAGGAAAGAAATTAGGAAGAGAAAGAACGAGAAGCTGATATCAGAAACCAAAGAACAAAGCCACTGACAACAGCAAAAGCATCTGCTAGAAAGATGGTAGATGCAGTGGATCTTTTGGAAGTAAATAGACAGCTTGTCAGTGAAGAAAACCAATTTTGTTAGCCAAAGACAACTCCACTCTGGTGGAGCTAAAAGCAGTCACAGCCCAAAGATTTTTCCTTGGAAAGCTCCCTACGCCTTACTAAAGTTGGAGTTTCATAGACCAGTAAACTGAGAATGGAGCAATCGAACCATCAGATGTGGCTTTTTAATATCATATTTACCTTTATTACCCTTGCACTGGAATAAGCAAGTTGCTTTGCCTAAACCATGTTTCCCAGAAAGGCATCTGGTCTTGACTTGAAGATACTCAGTTAGACATATTGACATTTCCCCATTTAATAAAATTTTGAAAACATTGTTTCTAATTTCCCATTTTCAGCTTGTCTAGCCTCAACTTCTAGTCACCACCTCTTGTTACACCTTTCCCTAAGAACCCCTTAGTATCTGCTATTCTCCAAATAAAAATATCTGTAAGACTGTAATCAAGTCACTCTTCTTTCAGACAGGATAAACAGATTGAGCCTTTTAAGAGCCCTCTGCTAGCAAGCATTTCCTGCAGCCCTCAATTTTTGTAACTTCTCTTCACTCTCAGTTTTTTCATCTTTTATAAGTAGTACACTCTGGAACCAGTGTCAGTGTTTCATTGTGTTTTACATAGAGCTACAAACTCATTTTTAATATATCTACATTATTCTCCTTTTTATAAATGAAAAGATTGCAGCATCCATCCTTTCCAGTACCACACTACATGGCCAGTCATCTCTCTGTTACGATTCCTGTCCTGTCCAGGCATGCAGTCACCCTGTTCCGTACAAGTCCTGCTTTCTTCTCATGCTTCATCTTCTCAGGCACTGAAATATTTCTCAGATGGATAACCAAGCTACCGAGCTATTTGTATGATTCCGTATTCCTGCTCTGACCATATCGTTATTCACTAAATGTGCCTTATCAAATTCACTAACATTCCTCCCCAAATATGTCATTGGTAAATTTTATAATCTATAATTTTACATTTATTTCCAAGCCACTGACAGAAATGTTGAATACACTATAGTTCTGCTACCCACTCCTGTAGAAATCCATCAGAAACCGTCTTCATTTAATGAAAATAACACATTTTTGTATGTCAAAAAATCAAGCACTCAATCCATTTAGCATTTTATTGATATTGTGTAATACTAAAATTTAAAATGCAAACGTGTGCTACTAACCCAGGCATTACAAGGCCCTTCCAAATATGTATTACATCTCTAACATTATGTTTATCTATCCAACTCGTAATCTTATCAACAGAATGAAACGAGGTTGGTTTGACAAGACTTATTTTCCATACAGTAATGTTGCTTGGCATTAAGTATATTGCAAATGAAGGGTGTGCTTGACTTTGAGGAGTGGGCCATTTCAGCCTGTGTAGCCATGTGTAGAAGTGAAAGGCAGCTTGCTGTGGCAGTGATATATCCATGAAGGTGTTCAGATGAAAAAAAAAATTGTAATTAATTTGTTCTGGATATAATGACAACACGCCTGAATATTTCCTTGAAATTTAATGATTGGCTGGAAGAATAATAACCTCAAGACGTGTATTTTTTTTTTTTTAATCTGTGGAATAAAATATTAATTAGAGTCTTTTCCTCTACTAAAACATACATCCAGCACTGTTGATGGCATACATACATGTAGTACCTGTAGCTGTCATTTTGGTACATGATTCAAACTTTATTGAAGACGCTACAGTTTTTTCTCTAGTTCTCTCTACCTCCAATGGTGAAGACACTCAGAATACATATCCAGCTTCAGTAACTGTATTATGCAGTTAGTGAGTTTTTAATCCATTTGTCTCCTAGAATAACAATAGGCAAAATCCTCATTAAAGCAAGTGAGTTGGAGAGGAGAATTCAGCTTGTTGCACAGATGACTCAGGACCTGTTGAATTCACATACCTGTTCATGTAGCTGTTTCTTTAGCTTGTCACTGTCTGCTTGAGATTTTGCAAGAGCTTTCCTTACAGACAGGAGCTGCCCCTGTCACAAAGCCACCTCTTGTTCTGCCATCATCTTAGCATTCAGACACTCTTTTTTGTTTTGAAGAGCTTCCTGTGAACAGAAAGACCATAACAGAAACAATGATGAGAGCAATTATTTTCTCTTTTGTATAGCAGTGGGTTTCTTGAAAGGTAAATCTCTCAGAGATTTTCAGTAAAGTGAGATTTAATTGTTCCTATTTTCTAATAAAGGCTAGACCTTTTTTTAAGGCAAAGTGGGGAACAGGATGGACAAGAGGGGTCTTCTAAAGGGGAAAACATAAGCTAATTTTTTGTATGGGTACAACTGCACATCTTTAATAATATTCACATGTCAACAATTCATGTTCTTGTGTGCAATCAAGTATAGAGCAGTGCAGAACTTGGTCCTTCTTATGCATTAGAAAGACCTGTCCATCTATTTATTCCTTCATTATCTCTAAAGTAAAAATGTGTGTGATTAAGCTCGTTTTCCTTCTGGGCAGGGTCTTTTTGTTCATTTTAAACACAAACATAAATGTGTACGTATATACATGTTACTATGTCAGGCACAGATTTAGCAGCCCTCTCTCCTTTCCCAGCCATTTAAACTGGAAAAAGCAAGGTCCAGGATCCTCTGCACTTGGAGTAAAGGACAGTGAAATATAAGTTCTTAGATCTTCAGGGTCATTCCAAAGTCAGACACAAGAAAGCTCTGTCTTAGCAATAATTTTCGTTTCTAATTTTAAAAAAGACAAATTTTCCCATTTTTCTCAGTTTCAGACTTTACTTTTAAATCCTGTGAAGATAGCTCTTATTTCTTATTTAAATCCACAAATTTGACAATAATTTGATCCATCTTTGACTGATCTGTTTAATAAAATATTCTGATTTAGCATCTCCCTGATATAACTGAACTAAACGTAGGCACATCCAGTTTTATTTGGGTTTAAAATTAACAAGCACACAAAAATAATTTTGTTTTCACTCTTTTTGAGTTAACAAATATGATCCATTCAGCCTTTCCTTTGCTTGACATGTGCAGCTAATTAACCTATGTAACAATCAATAACCTATTTGTTCCATTCTAATCAGCCTCATTTAAAGCAGGGAGGCACTTTTCTTTCCATCCATCTTCACTTTGGTTTAATTTAGTCATTTTTGCGCTTCATCTTGTATTTCTGTAATTAAATTTATAAACCGCATGCTGTGTTCTGCTTTGTTTAAGCAGATGCCAATTAAAAAAAAAAAAAAAAAAAAGGCAAAAAAAAAGCACAACAAAAACCTCAGCCACCTCCCAAACCAACAATCTAGTTCATTTGCACTTCAGGTCTGCCTGTGTACCTTTTCATAAATTTTGGTCAGTTGTGAAACAGTTGATTTTGATACAATGCTATAATTAGTCTTCTGATTCAACAACAGAAGTAAGAATACTATGAACTATTCACTTCAAGCAAACATCAGGGATTTGTTTCATGCTCTTTATGTGAAGACCATCATTATACCCATAATATACAGGGGGGGAAAGTTTATAATTTTTACCTAAAATCTGCAGCTACCATGAGCTCCTATAGGCTCACTGAATAACAGTGAGCTTGTCCAATCTGACCATTAGTTTTGCAGAAAATGAGACACTAATAACAGATTAAATGATAGGGAAAAATCACCTTCTCAGCATCTCTAAGCTTTGCAGAGAGCTGTGCCTTCTGAGCGGTTTCCTTCCAGCAGTTCAGAGCCTTTAGCTTACACACCAGCTTGCTTAGCCTGATATTTTCATCCCGCAAGAGCTGCAGCTGTTCCTGCTAAAGAAGATGTTGGTAAGAGTAGACCCACAAATACTACTTTCTCCAAGGAATAAATTTGTGGTTTGGACATAAATAGAATTGTAAAAGCATGCAACTATTTGTATTTCATTTTAGTTTTCAAATGCTCAAACTTTGCAGCTTGAAACAGTGCAGCCTTTGGCAATAAATTTCTATTACTGTGTCTCCAGGGAAACAGGAAATGTGAATCTTGCCCAGAAACTGGGAAAAAAATGGAAAAAAAAAATCCAAAACCGCAAGCAGGTAAACCCCTCCAAACTGAAGCACTGTTAATGGTGATAAACACTATTATGCCAAATGGGGATTCTGGTTCATGTATTCAGAAACCTGGTTCACCCTAATTAAAATGTCCTTAATAAGAACAAAATTAGTGGAATCATGAAAAGTGTAGTCATCAGGTTTTCTTTTTCTTTGTTCAAAAGAGCAGACTTCCTCCTGAAAACTATTACAGAGGACTGCTGGAGGTCCTGGCCCTTCTGGCAGAGGTGTCTCTGCACAGTTCTACCATTCAGTGTCAACACACTTCTTACTTTTTGTGTCCCATATGAATTTTCTCTGCAGCCGGGCTTTAGCCTTCCTAATTTCATCACTATGGGTCTGAACTCTGATACTCTACCTTTGTTGCCTGTCCATGTTTTCACTACTTGCAATCTTTCTTTTTGTATTTTAGGCCATTAAGAAGCTCCTTGTTAAGGCAAGCAAGGCCAAATTTCTGCTAAACTCCCTGGTCTTGCATAACAGGGTAGTTGATTTTGAAATCCCTTTAAGTTTTCTTTAAAAATCAACCAGCTTTCCTCGGCACTTTTCCCCTCTTAGCAGTTTCCCAGGGATTCTGCTTAGCAAATTACAGTCTACTCTCCTCAAGTCCCAAGTCCTAGCTCTGCAGCATAATTTTGCAACCTTTCTCCTGATCCTGAAATCATTTCATAGTCACTTCAGCCTCAGATGACGCTCACCACCCGTTTTTCCTTGTTTGTGAGCAGCAGAAGTAGAGATTTACCATGGTTGGATCCTCTAGCATTTACTTTTAGGATATTATCACCAATTCTGTCTTCTCCTTTCAGTAGATTTCCAGATGGATAAAACCTCCATGAACACCAAACCTCAAATCAGACACACTTTTCTTAGCCTTCTATAGGCAGGCCCATCCAATTTATTTTCTTGACGGGGCAGTGTGTGACAGATTTCCCACCACAGTCATTAATCATCACTAACGTTCCTCCTTCCTCTGACCTTGACTCATAGGCGTTCAGTAGTATGACTCTACATTTATATGCAAGCTCTGCAGGGAATGAACTCCTTACACAGAGTGCAGTTTTCACTCCTCTTCTTCCCTGTTGTTCCTTCTTAAACACCCTGTAGCTACCCATCACCATAGTGTGCATCAGCCCACCAAGTTCCCATGACGCTGCTCAAACCACAGCCCTCTGGCTACACACGAGCTCCCCACTCTCCTCGTTCCTTGCCTCTGCACACTGTCCTTTCCAAGCAGGGACATGCTAGTCTCCTTGCAGCCTTCTCACACATGGACCTCTTCCATTTCCACTGGTTCCTCATTTATTTCTGGGTGTCCCTGTCCCCCAGGTTCATTGGGGGTGTTGAAAGCCCTTCTCACTCTGTTGGCATTACAGTTATATCCTGCTTTGCAAGCTCCTCTGCTTGAGAGATCTGCAGGCATATTTGCTTTAGACAAAAGTATGTAACCATTATCTGTTTGATCTCATTTGTATTCCCTGACTGACTACCATAATTTCAGTACAAACCGAACTTTGCTGAGGAGGAATATGTTTGACTATTAAAAGGACTGATTTGGAAATTGTAGCTTTATAACTCCCAGAACATAGGTTTTGGGGACACTTTTTCAAAACACAAAGCTGAATATATTTTTGATTCTAAGTAACCCCAAGAGGAAGAAAGGATTCTGTCCCCATTGTTTTATGTGACCAGCTTACATGACAAGAAGATAAAATTCCCATCAATACTTTTATCAGGGTCACTGAAACATCACATTCTCTTTCCCACACCCAAAAATATACAGTGACAACACATGACAATGCTGACACATGATTGAATGTGAGTTCACATTTATACTTCTTCAGATCCAAGTTCAATCTCTCTGATTGTTCACCTGTGTAGAAAGCATGGTGCTAGTTTCACTCAGAACAGAATGAAAGCAGAGGTCCTAATTTAGAACTAAATTCAGTTCAAATACATGTAGTTATTCAGGGTCTAAAGGCTGGGTTTGGCACAAAATTTCTGCACTTGAAGCATAAACACACAGGCAAAGATGATTGATTCATGAGAGCCTGACAAATGAGTAGCCATTAACAGAGTCTGCAAATGGACCGCCTCCATGCTCTTCACCCAACTGATGTCCCAGATAGAATGCAATAACTTAAGCCATCTTCATCAAGTTTAACCAGGATATTATCCTTGTGTTCGTTTACTGACACACATATGTATTTCCTTACTTTAGACAAATGTTCTTTCAAGTCACCATTATTTTTAGTGGAGCCAAGCTTTTTCTTCAGATCAATCATATTGTCAACGCCTTCTCTTCTCACTTCACCGATGATTTCAAACACTCCTTGCTCAATGCTAAGGCGATAGACATCCAACTTTCCCTGCAATTACAAACAGAACTCAAAAGAGATGAGGTGTGCACATATGGGAAAGCAACATTCAGAAGATTTCATGAGTCTCTCAACTACAACCAGATGGTCTTTCTTCATAATTATTTTCCTAGAATCAATGTATCAGGAAGACAGAGCAATATTCTTCTTGCATCCAGGCACTACAAGAAGTGGAATTTCAATTGTATCATTTGCAGGCAACCTATTGGCAATCCCAGGATGTATGTATTTAATGAAAGTAGCAGCACCATGGTGAAAAAAATAAGCTCTCTGGTGAAAACTGGACTCACTCTCAGGATTGCAAAAGAAATAACAATATTCCTTAAGTAACTATTGCCCTGGCCACAGACATTGATGGGCTTGTGGGCCATCAATCAAAACCCTGGGGATCTGATGCAGGTAGTTGCTCTATATGTGACATGGTCACAGTCAGGTCAGTTTTTACAGGCTAGAATGGGGAATTTTATTTTTGTAAATAATGACATATGTCACCCCAAAGAAATCAGTGGACGACTTGGAAACAAAGGCATTGTTAGAGTGAGAAGTACAATTATGCAGTGGACATAAAACTTCCAAGAAAAATAATGCAGAATATTACAAACTGAAATATTATATACAAAAAGTTCACTCCACTGTAACTAAAAAGATCTTCCATCACTCTCTCTAATGTGGTACCTGTTCCATTGAGAATACGCCTCCTCTCTTGGAAAAGGTACCCAATTTTTCTACCAGACATTTTTACAGGATGCTTCTAGCAGCAGGAGATAAATGATTCACCCATTCATCCACCTGGAACTCTGCAGCAATTTATTTCTTTGAGTGCTATACTTGTTGGCAAATTATACAGCAGCACAAAAAAGACCAATCAAGTACCCCCTCTTATTCTGTACCTACTTTTAGATGGACACAAGTCACAAAGAGGTTCCGCACTAACGATTCATATTCATCCCGTACTTCTTTTCTAGTCTTCTCTTTGAGACCAAGATTTTCTTCCTCTAAGTCAGCGAGCTGGGCTCTGAGAGCAGTTATCTCCATAATCATCCCATGGCACAGCCCCACAATCTATCACAGCAGAGAAAGTGAATGAGCAAAGCTAGGGATGAGCAAACACCATTGCCTAGGAGCAAACGATCCAGAGCTTTGAATATGTTCCATGATATCTAATAAAGTAGAGGAAGACTATCTGCCTAACAGAGTGGCCTGATGAAAATAGCCCATTGATGATATGGAATAATCTATTTTATACATCTCTGTTGGTTTTAGAAATATTTCTTCCCTGGAAACAGTAGGAAGAATTGTGGCAGTTCACAAATTATATTTGAAGGGGGCAAATGCATAAGTTTCATACATAATCTTAAAATGTGCATTTCTGGCCATCAGGAAAGAAAGATCTCCTTGCTAATAAGTATGAGAACTGACAGAAAGAAAAGTGTGCAGAGGACAGAGCAGCGGAAAGACTGGGGAGCAGGATTAGGGAATCTGATTTTAGGAGAAGATCCTGTGCATGGCTCTGCTATGTCTGTGACCCTGGCCTCCCATAGCATAATCCCCCTTGTCTCCAGAGAGAAAGTCAGAAGAATTGTGACCAGGCTTCATTCAGTAAGCTGTGAGGTAATACATTTATCAAAGCAAATATGCAGTCTGCTGATAAGGTTGTACATACAGACCATTTCATATATGATAAAAGCAATTATGTGCTCTATTTGTTGATATTTAACAATTAGCATACCCTCAGAAAAGGCACACAGGTTAGCACAAATAGGAAGGTACATGACAGAACTCAAAAATATTTAAATGACAGAATTTAAATTTCACATAGGTACGTCATTGCTAGGTATAAATATTCAGTCATTTTCATACCACTGAACAGCATTCGCAACCAGATGAACACAATGGAGGAAAGATAAAAATCATTCTTAGCATATTATGTTATTCAGATAAGAAGTGGGCACAACTGCAGACTGCAGGCGCAGCCAACAGTACAGTCTGCTTTCAAGGTTGCCTGGCACCTCCGCATGCCAGATCTAAGTAGCAAATGCTAATAACTTCACTGGATTCTCACTGAAATTTTCTGTGCCATTTTTTTTTTTTGTCTTACAGCAAACATTACTTCTGAAAATGAATGTTGGGGAAAAATACATGTAATTTAGCCCTGCTGAAAAATTCAGTGATCTTTACTCAGAGCAGCACTAGTTTTTCTCTGGCTTGGCTGTCTTGTAAAATCAGCAAAAAGTTGGACAAGTACTAAGATTTTGTTGGAGAAAAAAACCAAACCAAACCAAACCAAACCAAAACAAACAACCCACGTGGTTCATGTACGTTCCTTAGAGACTTCTTAGTTTTTAAACTATCTGCCATGCCTTTTTGGCTGACCATTTGGTGGTTTCTAACACCTCCCCTGAGCAACTGAGCCTTCACTTCAGACTTGCAGTAGCCTCTGTTAATTGCTTTAGGCTAGTGAGAAGTGGAACTGGGAGCAGGAGTTCTCTTCTGGGGCTGAAGCAGAGCCCGGAGACAGTAGGCAGCTGGCCACGCTGGGGCACTTCCTTCAAGTACAAGACAGATGAGACAGGGATTTGGTGGTGATGGGCCAGCAAAGTGGAGGCGGGAAGAGACTCCACTGCCCACAGGCTCCAGGAAAGTCCTACTGACTCCTCCTCTATCTGTCTACCCAGCTGAAACCTCACATGTGTTTCTCATTTTCTCTCTCATTCCAGCCTTCCCAAACATATGGACAGGACAGTGAAATCAGGGAAGAAGGGTGGTTGCTGACAAGACACTGTACAGAAAAGGATAGAGGGGCAAAAAAATGGAAAAAGCCTGAGAAGGTGGGACAAAAAACTGGTAAGAAGCTCAGAGAAGAACTGAAATCTTGTAGTCAGTGATGAGAAAAGGAGCCCAGGAATAAAATCCAATTCTAACACTGCTGAGCAAACGTCCCTGAAACCCAAGCAGTCTTCTCCCTAGTGTAGTTGTCTGTAGAAGCTGACATGCCTCTAGCAGTGGAGTTTGTGTAGATTACATGGCTATCACATGATTGCATAAGATAGCATTTCTGATTTATTGGCTGGGTTTACTTCTTTAAAAAATTCCACCCACACATAGAAGCTATCCTAAAAAACACAGCTGAAGCTGTAAAGTCAAGTACTCAGAACTTAAGAGGAGTTGGTTGTGCAGCCATGATGTAGCATACCCGGTACCTGCACTGCAGTAGGGCCTATGTGCCTGACCCACTTGTATTTTCTATCTCAGTCAATGCACAGGATTGAATTGCTCTGGGAAAATGCCTTGTGAAGGAAGAGACCATCAATAGAAGTTTGAGCTAGAAGGTTACCAATATATCATCCTCTGTGAACATGGACCACAGAGCAGCAGGCCATTACCTTTGCCTTCAGGTTATTTTTGTTTTACAAGTCCTTCTGGCATGACTTCTGACATTGACCACAGAAACAGCAGCCCCAGAGCCCCTCTACCTTTCTTCTGGAAGGCTGTCACCATGTGTCTGCACGGTGGGACTCTGTCCCGGGTAAGACCACTAGGTGCTACCAATTGTCAGACCTCCATCACCAACCTGCGGCAGAGCTGTATCGCTTCGGTTGCCACCTTCTGCCACTGTGTGCAGCTCCTGAAGCAAAGCACAAAGAGGCACCGTGACTATGCCTGTGTAGTCCAGCTCCACTGCAATAACTTCCCAGGCTGACAGCTTGACTTTATTTTTTACTTAGCAACTGCCTCCCACCCAGAGAAACCACCTTCCCCTGTTCTTGAAGAGTAGAATCAATACTCCAAGCATACTTGTTCTTTTTGGTAAAGTAAACGATGCTGCTGCTGGAGAATATTTTCATAAAACATGGAGTAGGTCTCAAAGTTGCTGCGCTCTCTGGCCATGATGTCACAGCCCAGTATGGTGAGACACTGTTGTAAATGGCTTTTTTTAAAAGTAACCTAGGAAAACAAAATAAGAAACCTTGAGGGTGGCCTGACTCACAAGGGCCGCTATATACAGCATACATCAAAATGAAACATGGTCACCTTATTGTAAATAAAATGCTTGTGCAATATCAAAATTAAGCAAAAATAAAATTATTCAATGTAAATGTTTTTGCCCGAGCTACAATTTCACTGAACTAATAGAAAACAGATTTGTCCATTTTTTGACTGGTTCTAGCTGCAACTATATAATGTAATTTTTTTCCATCTGAAGCTAAAAGAGAATTTTCAGTAGAGAAATTAAATCACCAGCTCAGAAACTACCTGGATTGCAGTTGGGACCCAATATCCCTTCTCTCAAAAAAACATGATTTGTGGTTTTTTATCCAGAAGTGGTCATATTTTCATAAATATTTGCTTTATCTTTCACTGAAAAAAAACCCTAAAACTGCTTCCTAACATTATGCTGGACCCCTGGTTTAGCAATGACTCAGGGAGAAGAGTTCCCACTACTGAATCCGTGAATAAAGTCCTGTAATCCTGCATTGCAGTGGCATATAAACCTCCAGCCCTAACTCATCTTCACATTATTACAGTCCTGAGAGCTGAAATAAACCTGTCAGAAGGCAGCAGGGCAACATGCAAGCAAGTTTTCTGCCAATGCTGCCATTATAAACCAACACTATCTGAATCTAAACTCATAAGCTTAAAAAATGTGTTTCTCTTTCAGGTCACTGACTGACAAGAGCTTTAATAAATAAGGCTGTAAACATGATTTAGCTCTTGCTTGGATAGAAATGCAGAGTATGTACCTCTGTATCTGACTCTTGGTAGTTTTCCATCAGCCTTTGAACAAATGTTTCAACTATCTGTGGTCGTACAACTGAGAAATTTTCTTGCATTACCCTGTGTTTCCAGAGCTCTGCAGGAACAGAAGGAGGGAAAAACAAAAAACACAAAACAACAACAACAACAAAAAAACACGGAATAAAACCACACATCAGTAGGTATCACTGTCACAAATTATTGATCCTTCAGTAATCCCTGGGATTTGACACTGGGTATGCTTTATGGCTTAGGGTTTCTCAGCTTTCCTAAAATGTTTGCAGCAAAAAGTAAATGTCATTGCAAACAGATTGCAAAGCCTGTGTTGAGCAGCAATACCAAATTCATTCTGGTGCCTAAGCCAAAATGCAATTTCATTACAGACCAGTTCTGTCAATAATGGCCTGGCCCACAATCATGTATTGGAGTTTACTGTAAGTATTGAGTAAAGAAGATGGGTTTTGTGTGAAATTTAAGATTTCTGTGTACTAATTATTGCTGCCTACAACCACAATCAGTGGCAGTAGGGGACTTTTTTCTTCGCTTTTATTTCCACTTTTTTCTGTATTTTACTATTTGTACCTGTGAATACCCCCCATGCAGTAATTGTACCAAATAAACACCTAGCATACTAAAAAGTCTGGCATTTAAATTGCACTGCTAGGCCTAAAATATTAACACTCCAACACAGTGGAGTAGAGAATTAATGCCTGCAAACTCCAGAAGAATTAGTGTTCAGACTTGTTTGCACAATTGTCTTTGCAATGATTATGGCTAAACTTTCACTTGATAAAGAAAAAGTGAACTCTTAGATTGAGGGAATCTGAATCTGTTGAACAAACAGAATAAACAGGTCCATGCAGAAAGGTGTATGGTATCTAGCTACATAAGTCTTCATGGCTTCCTGCTAGAAGTATTTCTGCAACTTCTCACAATGGGCTTTCCAAAATTTTTCACAGTGGGCTCTCTCCTTCCCCGCAGTTCAGCTGGTGCTTGGCCTCCAAATAGGCTCAAGGGAAAGTGAGGAGCTGAGAGCAAACATGCTTTCCTGTTCACGCTCAGGACTTTGCTGCCTTTATGTGCCAAGGCTACTTTTCCCACTGAAAACTGGGGCTCCTGTATTTCCCAGGACGGGTATTTTAATTCTCCTTACCAGTGGGGAGACTGCTCTCTTGTCTGGCTCTTTCAGGTGTCACTAGAGTCATCTCCTGGTTAATTTTCTTCTGCACAATATGGATCATGTGGATTTCTAGGCTTTCCAGATGCTTCTGAAGATAGAATCAGGTTTAATACTTAGTTTGTATGAAATCATTTATAAAGCAACTTGCCAACTATCAAAAACCAGCAGAATAAAGCAAAGCAATTTTCTTCTTTCCATTCTTTTCTAAAATACAGTAGTTTCGGTTACAGTATCAAGGTCAATATTTGGCAGTGACTGTGTGCCAAGTGCTGTGTCACGAATACCCCAGACTGAGGCAGGTTCCCTGTTGCCTTGGGCTGTCCCAGGACCCACACCCAGCTCCACGTAGCAGAGGTGCCATGGCAGAGCCTCTGGGGTCACCCACATCTGCCAAACTTCCCCCCACGACAGCATCCAGGGCCCCCTCTGGACTGTGGTGCACTTATCAGAAATTGTGGACAAACACAATGCTGTGTTGTCCTCCGTAATGCCTCCCTAATAATCATCCCCTTACCTGGTACACTTTCATTTTGATTTCTGGTGCTCCTCTGGGGAGGAGTACATGCTGAGTGCTTGTAACGGGCTCTCCAAACTCCTCCTTTGTGCGCATTTGTCTGACTATGGCTTTCATGGCTGGGTACAGGATATCTGTGCTAGAATCACCAAGACATGGGTTTTTCACATATTCTCTTTCAAAATCAGTGTGTTTGCATTTACTTACCTTGGACCTTACTTTCCTTTTTTTTCCCCTGTTCCTAACCCACACAAAATATGATTAAGACTTAGCTCACTGCATTAGCCCCACTCAACCTACAAGCAGGGCAGAACATCTCTTTTCCACCCATCCTGCCTTATTACATCGTTCACTAACTTCTCCAAGTTTAACAATACAAGCCTAAAACCAAGGGGAAGGAACAAGGGGTCAACCAGCTAAAGCAGGGAAATCTGGTCACAGATAAGAATTCGTCTATCACCATAGTTCAAATAGACTAAGAAAATCCTTCCTCCTCCTCCCCCCTGCTCTCCTTCACATCTGATCATAAGTTTGCTAAGTGCTTCTGAGTGCTAAGTGCCAAGGCAGACCCGCACTTTGCTCTTAGAAG
The DNA here is from genome assembly GCF_018691265.1 of Tyto alba. Lineage (NCBI taxonomy): Eukaryota > Metazoa > Chordata > Aves > Strigiformes > Tytonidae > Tyto > Tyto alba. The sequence goes on from NW_024881316.1 coordinate 538,723, forward strand.
CAGAGGAGCCATTAGCAAGGCATATATAACTCATTACATTTTATTGTTTTACTCATGCTGCTTTTTAAACCCTTGATGGCATGACACAAAGGTTAGCACAGAGCTGAGAGACAGAAGTATGGAGCTAATCTGTGGAAGGGAATGGGTGGGGACTCAGAGGAGGGAAACGCAGTGGGATTTTTTGGGTAGACAGCCTGCTATGAAAGAGCTGAGAGCGCCGTTGCAGGTGCCGCTACAGAGTCTCCTCCTGCTCAAAGGTCCGTGTAAGCAAAGCCAGGGACAGGGAGCTCGCCCCTCCTCGCAGGAGGGGGCTAAACCAGACCTCAGGCATCACCAGAAGAAAGCTCTGGGTGTGGAGGGACTGGGAGACGCTGAGGTCAGGGATCTCCTGCCGCTGCCCAGCCCCCTGGTAGAAGCACAAGTTGTTGCTCACTCTGCGCAGAGAACTTGCGCCCCTGACTCTCAGCCCTCCTGCAACCCAGGCCTGCTCTGCCCGGAGCTGCTCCCTCCACAGAAGTTATAAATTAGTCAGAGGCAAAGACCGTGGGCCCCCAGCACTGGACTGTGCCTGCTCCGATCTGGTGGTAATGCACGGGAGGTAACACTGGGATTCATAAGGGGACAAATCTGATACTAGCTCTTTACACACACACGAATTTTCTGTGATGGATTCAGATTTGTCAGTCTAAAATGCCTTGGCCTTATAGGGCCAGGCCCACTGAGCATTTCTTCCTCCATGCTCCGTTGCATGACAACGGTGTTTTCCAGTGCCTTCATGCATGAATTTCACTCTTACTGTGTCATCTTGCTCTTTCACTTCCTTTCTTGTGGTTTCCGGGGACAAGGCTTTTTAAAAAACCATGTTCCGTTTTCTGCATTCAGAAGGGCCTCTCTGATGGAAATCTTCCAATTTTCTATTCTTGACTGCTCAAAGCTGAGCCAAGTAGGAGGGTTAGGAAGAATTCTGCTACAATTCATCTAATAGGCTTCCAAAATTTCCATTTATGCAAGTATTATAGTTAGCATTGTTTATGGAGCCTGAAATACAGAGGCGGGTCACACGGCTGAGAAGAATGTACTTGGGAAATATCATCAGCAGTCTGAATAGACATTGAAAGAGGAGAAAAGAACAACTGTACTGAAACAAAAGGTAGCCATCAAGCCTTTAGAGAAAAGTGAAGATACAAGGTTAATTATAAGCAAAAATAAAGGTAGAAATAATAAAAAACAAAGGCAAGTGAAAGAGAGGGACAGAAGGAGAATAGAGGAAGAAGGCAGAGACTTTTCTCATTTTTCATCTTTTCAGTTACCCTGGAATATTCTTGCATCCAAGGTCACTTACCCATATTGCTCACAAAACTCTTTGTAGAGAGGAACTGTATTGATATCTTCAGTCCTCAGCTTGAGCCGGCCCCATTCTGCCTTTAATATTTCTAGTTGCTTCCATAGTATCAGAAAAGATCTCAGCAAGTTGAGTGATATGACTGGATCATGATGCCTTAGCAGAAGTTTGCATGTCTTTTTGCTGTTCTGCAACCAGTTAGCACTTGAGTCAGCGGTTTCTGCCAAACCCTGCTGGAAGTCACAGGGAAATGTTTTGCTTCAAAATGCTATGACAAGCTTTTCATGTGATTTTCTTTGCTTAATAGCATCTCATGAAATATACAGTGGGACAAGACATGAGACTGGTTGTTGTACAATCAGAACCTGTGACAAGGCCTTACACCAGTGTCCTTCAGATCACGGTACAGGATAACAAAACAGTCTACTTTTTGATTGCAGTGAGTACTCACATACAGCAGAGATGGGGATAAAGTTGCACAGAAGGTAAATCCTTTGTTTTATTGCTGCTTTCCTTAAGTGAATCTCTTTAATGGCATCACTCCCTGCTTGGTCTGTATTAAAGTACTGTTACAGAAATCAAACTCATAGGTCAGATCTTGCAGGAAGCAAACCTTAAAATAACTATATTTGTTTTTTCCCTTCATTTTACCTTACAAATGGATCAGTGTATCTGTTTTCCATCACGAACAACTTGAATCTTTCCCCATTCCTTGAACCAAATCTTTGTGTAGTTTCTGGCAGGCTTTAGGTGCCCCCAGCAACCATTCCTTACATACACATCCACAATGCAAGTACTGGGGGAAGTACAGATGGAAAGTACATTGCCTCTCCTTTACTTCATTTGGTTTTAGATAGTGGCCAGGCTGTTCCTTTCCCCTTTGCAATGAGTAGCTCTTGATAAAGAAAGAGCTGGACCTTCAGTGGGGTGTGGGGAGAAGTCAGGACAGTCTCCATTTTCTGCAGAAGTCTGGCTACACCAACGGGCCCTCAAGGGACATCTATCACTAGGGCTTCTCTCAAGAGCACTCAGGATTTATAGGAGACAACTTTGTTCTCTTTGCTTCTTACCAGATGGCCAGGAGTAGGTGAGGATATTACGGCATATCTCAGGTCTAGGTCGCTTATGTTCACAGAGATTTGATTGCAAAAACTAACAGGACTCCTACACAGAAGCTCTACAGTCCTAAACAAACTCAGTTGTGAGAGGTACCTGCTTGCTCTTAGCTGACAAGGCTTGACAGTCAGCGTGACCTTCCACAGCACAGCCATTGCTGTTCTGCAGTATATCCTCCATTAGAAATTGCATTGCCACCAGCTCCCCATGAGCAACTCTTCGGTCTGCATCACTTAGGCTGCAGAAGCACAGCTGGGGAGGAAGGGAGAATCTCTGAAGGTCTGCTGTGCAGAGCTTTACCAGTAATAGCAAATCTCAGATAACTGACAGCACAGGGGTTTTTGTGTCAGAAACACAAATGGATTTCAAGCTTTTAGCACCATGGTCCTAAAACACATGTGCCTGTGCATAAAAATTATTTGATTCTCTAGTTCTAGCACACTAGGAAAATGGTAAGTATAAGCTTATTGTCAATAGAAATGCTCTGCTCTGCTTGAAGAAAGATCAAATACGAAGTAAATGGTAAAATGAGCTTTTGGACAGAAAAGGGGGAGATGTTTTTTGTTCAGTTTTGCTCTTTAAAAAACAGACAGGAAATGAGATAGTATTTAGTTTGTTTTCCTCCTGCATCATAGATTCATCTTGTCTTTATGTCTTTGGACATAAGCACAAGGCTGCTGTCTCATCGTACCTGCATGTTGTAATTTATGTTAATTGTGTTGTTGATAGTGACTGGAAACAATCTTCCATCCATTAGGAATGTCCTCCAAGGGAAATGCATGAGTGTCTAAAAGAATAGCGATGACTGTTCATAAATAAGAACAACATTCAATTAGTTATGAGGGTCCCATCTAATCTGATCAGGAAAAGGCAACTAACAGGCCAAACTGCTATTTGGTATGTGATACACTCTGCTCTGGCTTTGAAAGTACACCACATATTAGAAAAGAGAGAAGCATTTATTATCACTCCTTGGGAAAGAAACAATAAAATTAATTCCAGAATACATTTCCTACCAAGATGCTGTGCTACTTCTGCCTCCACAGATTAGCTCCAATGTCCTTACCTACCTACTGTCAACCATCTACTGCTGGTCCTATCTGAGGCAGCAGGATATCTTATTCATCAAAGACATCACGATTTTGCATGCCAGTGCAAATTCTGTTTCACAGTTGTGCTAAGGAGGTCTTATGTGTCCCTGTCACCTAAACCAAGGCAGGGATGGCAGAAAGTTGTGTTCCTATAGCTCGTTGTTTGGGAAAGGCATTATTAAAGGTGAAACGATAGTATCTGATATTGGATAATTAGCAGAATGGCATTAAAATGGGGAAACACAACGTTAGAATGGTTATTTTAAACTACCTATTACCTTGAAACATGCTAATATCACCAGCAAGACTTACCTTTACTTTCTCTAAGATGACACCTTTTTTTCTTTTTGCCGGTGTCATTCAAGGTGCCTTTTGAGCAGACAAGTATGTAATTTGGCATTATGTAACACTGCATGATGCTATAGCTGAGAAAACCACTAGACCTAAATATCTTGCACACAATCATAACAGACATGTTGGCCAATCAAAACTGCTGCCAGGTGATGAGAAAGCTCAGAAGGGTAATTACCCCAAACTGAAATCTAGTAGGATCACCAACATCTATCATGCAGAATAATTCCATTTTGGTGGCATCAGTGGGATTACATTCCATCTCAAATTTTTATTATTCACTTCTGTAGAGAGTGTTTTGCAGAACTCCTACTGGTGAATCAAGTTAATAAGCTGTGATCACGGGTATTTTTTTAATCAGCTATTAGTGGTTAAGTTCTTTGTGCCATGGTAGGGAAGGAGTAAGAACACCAGCAAGAAGTGCAGAGGACTGTTCTCCAAGGAGCTCAGTGAAACAGAGCAGGAGTGCCTCTGAGGGTACACTTTACTCACCCTGCAGCTTTGAGGATCCAGAAGCTGTGGGAGCCTTAGCTGTGAAGCAAAGGCACTCTGAATCACAGAGTTACTCAATGGAGGCAGCGCGTGGTATATCCTGCCTCTAACACTCTAGTAGGCTGAAACATTCCCCGAGGACAAAAATGTCTCTCTGTGAAGGAAACAAAATGTTTGCATTAAAAAAGAAGTAAGATGACTTCAAAATTCTCCAAATGGTTGTCTACAAAAAAATTTCCTACACCTCACTGTGACCCCACATGGTAGTGACAGATATGAATAGCAGCAGATATGATGATTAAAACAAAGAGACACAAATGTTAACAATGTAAATGCATGTGTGAAAGCATGTGTGTCCCCTGCGTCTGACCAGGGACATTTACAGCAAAACATATGTCCAGGCTAACAGAGAGGGATGTTCAGGTAGCTAATAGATTGGATAATTATTCAGGAGTTCTACTGCCTCCTACTCCTGATATTAGGATAATTTCTTATACAAAGTGGGAGAGCCACTAAAGCTTTCCAGAGTTTTCAGAAGTGCTTGTGAAGCTTTGGAACCTAGGTTACAGGGCACCGGGAGTCCAGAGCTAGGTTTAACAGCAACGCTTCCCACTGATTTTCGTGAGACCTGGTCTCACCTAGCAAGTGCACCTGGCCTCACACAGCAAATGCTGGGCCATGCAGCCACACCAGAGCCCAGCTGAGCAGCAGGAGCTGCTAAACCGGCAGAGTCCTGCCCCAGCACAGCTGGATAGCACCTCAGGGACCCAGCCAGCTCCTCATGCTTGGATTGCACCGTGCTGTGCAATCGCACACATAAAGCTACCTTTTACTACACTCTATGCATCATGTAAATATATGACCCAATCAAGCAAATGACTTTGTCATTTCGTTGCAGCCTCTTTGTCACCCTCACTTCTCGTGGACTTCATTCCCATGCTTTTAAAACAAAGAGCCCCTACTGGACCAGTTCTTGCAATACAAGAAACAATCTAGACTGCAACTCCTCCTGTAGCTGCACATCCTCCTTTGAAAGGCAACGCTAAGACAAGGATCTTGTTCTTTCTGTTTTGTCAAACACACACAAGTGCTTTTAAAAATGACAAGGAGTTTGTATCAGTTTCAGGACTAACAAAGGAATTACAGGGACATAAAACAGCTTCTGAGATCAAACCTGGCAGAGAAATTTAAAAGAGATTAAACGTGATTTAGTGTCACGCTGTAAGCTCTGGTGTGGAGAAAATGTAAACTAATTGCACTGGCAATAAGGAACAAGAAAGATGAAGCATTTGATATACTGCCTTTCTTCTTACTTCCTGTTAACACACAACTCCTTATCTGAGGAAAATGCTTCTTCACCAACAGCCCTACAGTATTTTAGTCAGGAAAAACATAGAAATAAAAGTACAAGGTACTTTTATTTTCTTGCAAGTCTCCAGAAACATCTTTAGTCTCAAATATGTACAGTCACAGCTCTACTGGATAACACAAGAGCGGTCATAAAGGGTCAGAGCAAAGGTCCATCCAGCTCAGAGTCCTGTCTCCCACAATGACCAAAAGTAGATTTATGAGAAGATCACAAAAATCTCCAGAATAAGCATATGCTGATACTTCCCAGAGATATTTTCATGTCCTCCAAGAATTTGTCACTGGGGCATTTCCTCAGCCAGAGATGATTGCTCAATGTTTAATAGCCCTTGATAGATTTGTCTTCCATGACCTGTGCAGTTTCCTTCCGAGTCCTATGAACTTTCACCACCTGCCACTTCCCACAGCAAGAAATCCCACAGCCTAATTACAAGCCATGTGCAAGAACCACCTCTTTTTTCTGTTGTTCAGAGACAGATACCTGCTGTTCACCTGGGATGCACCTTACACTGGAGAAGACTGTGAGCAGACACTCCTTGTTTGTCCCCTGCATTTGATGGTTTTACAGAGCTGTCCCTCAGCTGTACTACTTGTTCCACCCAGAAACCTTTCATCATCCATGTGGTTCCTTCGGGAACCTTTCCAAGTTCTCTGTCCTCCCTCAGACAGGGACCAGAACTTCACAGGCTCATCAACACAGATCAATATAGTGGTGTAGTGGTGTCCTTATTTTTGGTCTCCTAGAAGGACTAGAAGGAATTAATTTGCTATTTCCTTCTTTTTTTTTTTCTTTTTTTTTTCTTTTTTTTTTTTCTTTTTTTTTTTTCTTTTTTTTTTCTGATCGCTACTGAGCTGAAATTTTGACAGAATTACCTGTCATAACTCTGAGATTTCATTACTACATGGTAATGGCCACGTCAGGCTGCCATTTTATACATGGAGATTGTATTTTTCCCCAGGTGCATCATTTTACCGACACACTGAACTCCATCTGCCGTTCTATTTTGCAGTCACTCTGTTTAGTAAGGTCCTTCTCCAGCCAGCCCTTGCCCTTGGTACCCTGGGTACCATGTGGGTATCATGTACACACAGAACCTCCTCAGCTTCAGTCCTTTCTCAGTGTCGTCCACGAGTGCCTGAACAGCACAGGAGAAAGTTCAAACTCCTATGGGAAGCCACTGGTAATCCCCCTTATCCACTACAAATGTTGCCCATTTACAGCCTTCTCCTTCCAAATGTGATCATCTTCTCACATATCCAGTGGTTGTTTAGACTCTTTAAGAGCCTCTATTGAGGCTATTAAAACTTTCAGGGAATCAAGGCAAACTGTGTCAACCCTTTATCCACGTTTGTTAACACCTTCAGAGAACCCCAATATGTTTGTAAGGCATGACTGTACTTTCCAAAAGCAGCACTGACTCTTCCCAAATAGACCATATTCATTAGTTTCTGCTAATTTGAACATGATAGATATCAGGTTTATCGACCTACAGTAAGCCAGACCACCCTTGCAGTCCTTTTTAAAACTGTCAACATATCAGCCACTTCCAGCCCTTGAGTATCAAGGCAGTATTAAGCAAGAAGCTACACACCATAGCTAGTAATTTGGCTTCTTTTAAAACAAATAATCCCTGAGTTCTTTCAGAATTCTTGAATGTTGTCTGATCTTGGCAACTTGTTCATCTTCATTTCTGTCTGCTTGTCCCATAACTTTCCTTGGCAACACTTCCACTTGAAGCAGCTCCTCTGATGCATCTCCCATAAAGGTTTCGGTATGAGAACCTCCTCAAACTCTTCCACAAGGCATGCAGAAACAAATCACTTTCCAAAATGTGTGCTATTGACTATCTTCAATGAACATCCCTGATCACCTACTGGCCCTTCAGATTTTCTGTCAGATTTCCCACTCCTAGTATATTTGAAACAAGATTTATTATTAGTCTTGATGCCTTCAGAAGAATTGCTCCTCAAAAACTTTGCTGGGCTGTCTTGAATCCTTTTATATTTATACCATCACACTTTATAGTCCTTTCTATTTTCTTAATTTGAATGAAAGTTCAGCTTTTTGAAGGATGCCTTCTTGCTTTAATAATCTGTTTAATCCTGCCGTTCAGCCATGCCAGCATCCTCTTACCCTTTCATAAGTCTTTCTTCACATGTGGTATGCATTTCTTGAGTGCTTCCAGTATGTCCCCAAAGAGTCTCCATGCCATCTGCAAGGATTTAACTCCCCTAGCTAATCCTTCCAGGTTTTTTTCAGCAAGTATTCTCATTTTTATGTAGTTTCCCATTTTGAAGCTGAGCTCAGCTACGGTGATATTTATTTGGCTTTCACTGTTCCTTCAAGGATGGTTTATGCAAGCACATCACGGCTGCTCTTAGAGAACAGCTCTTTAACTGCAGCATTTTGAACTCAGCCTGTGTGTTACTCAAAAGCAAGTCCAGGAGTTGTTTCTCTTCTGGTGGACTCCATGGTCTGCCTGCCTTCCCCACAGAGGCTATACCTACCATTCTAGTCTTGCATCTTGCCACCATGTGGCATCTACAGAGGGGAGGAGATTTAAAATTTACTTTCACGTGTTCTGCTCTTGTTTTTGTTCTGCCAAGGTTATTCCGTTGAGTACATTCAAACCACTCTGTGACCATTACTGACAGACAACACATGGGAGGAGAGTGCGGGAAAAAAAGGAAGACAGTTACGTTTTAGAAAGACCTGAAAAATAGATCTTAGTTGGGTTTCTGTGATAGGGTAAATAACAACATTTTACAGGAGGGTAAACCTAGATCTTGGTATAAGTCTTGTACCTGCTTACTAAGCATTATTTATTAGAGGAAAATATAAAACTGGTTGTAGATCCTGCAGCAAAACAAAAAGATGAACTCATAAATCTACCTCTGTAGCAGCTACCAACCTCCCTGATTTAGTAAACTATGAATCACAACATAAAGGTGATATAATGCTTAAATAAAAGGACAGCTGTACTCAGACATGGTGTGTTGACACCACTCAATGAAGCATGTAAGGACTCTCAACACTTTTAGATAAAGGAAAATGGCATTTTTGGTGAAAGGAAAATCTCTACACTTAGAGGGCACAATTCATGATCTGGGACCAGAAACCAGAGACAAAATTTAAATTCATCTTTCCTACATTTTTTTCCTTTGTGAACAAAAAAAAAAAAGCCTCTTTATAAAAAAGGTGCCAGTCCCATGCCCAACAGGCTGTAATTCCTACCGTAGTTGATGCCTGATTGCTGCATCAAACTGTAGAAAGATCACTTCTCTGTGAATGGCTAGCAGCTGGGCTACTTCACTGGGATCCAGTGGATTCTGGAGACTCTCAATCACTTTCTGTATGTCTTGAAGTTCAGTCCCTGGAGTCCCAAAAACAGTAAGTTTATCAGGTAAGGTGTCGGGAAGTGCACATTAAAACTGCAAACTTGTTTTCCCTCCAGGAGGGAAACTGTACTTCAGGACTTTCTTCATTTTTCATCCCTTCCCTGGGAGGCAGAAGAAGAACGTATTTACATCCCCCTCAACATTACAAGACCAGGCTTTAAGAAAAGATTGTGGCAGGAGGAGAATTATGAGGATGTAGTAAGGTCAGGGAGGAAAAGGTGTAGGAATGAAAAGTTACAGTCATGTCAAAAGAATGGTTCTTTTATTATCCTTTCACATTAAAAATCAATTATTAGAAAATGTCAACCAACACGGACAGTGGTATATCTTACTGATTATCATATTGAGATTAGATTTGTCAGACAGGAGCAGAATCGGGTCCTGAGATTGCATTTTGCTTACTCCAAAGACCCAAAGTAGTTACTACCTGATAAGGAATGCTAGGGACAACTTTTCCAAGTGTTTTGAATAAAATACTATTGGGGCTCAATTCTGCAAGCTAATGAATACTTTTCTGCTGAGGCTCTAAAGCTTTTTTTTATTCCCTTTAAGCCTAGCAAAAAACATTGCAAAGCAATGGGTCTCTACAAGTCATTATCCTTACAAGAGCACCTGCTTTTATTTGATGTTTGTAGGAAGTGTGTGCACAGGGCTTGACTGCCTCCCCAGACACAGCCACCACAGAAGTGATTTACCTTGGAAGCACCTGTTACAGAAACCCAATGTTCTCTCTGTCAGGCTGCAGGGGCTGCCATCGTTTAAGGAAGTTAAATGGTCTGATCTGGGGGAGAGGGAACTTATGCAGCAGCAGCAGCAGCAGCAACAAAAAAAGATCTCTTGGTCATGAGCAATGGAGTTAAATTGTCTGGACAAAACATGTTACAGAGACAGCAGAGTACTGAGGACTCCATCATTGTCCACATTTTCTGTTTTAAAAATGTGGTAGCTAGGCACACATTAGATATGTCTGAAATTGAAATAAATTGCACATAATATTCCTCCTACATCTGATTATGTGGTTTCTCACTGATCACTGAGCTCAGTCTTTTTGATTGTTTCAAAGCTCATTAAACATGCTAATTTACATGAGCTTTCTCAGCCATATACAAATGAAGTTACTAATACGCACTTGATGGTACAATGAGCGCACAGCACAGAACAGGCAGTGCTTTTTGTTAGAGAAAATAAACCCAATTCAAAATCAAACATTCACAAGCACAGTATTAAAATAAAAGCTGTAAAAAGTATTTATGTTTCATTGAGTCCTTTCTTCCCTTCCAAAATGAAATTTCAAGAAGATAATTCAGAACTGCTAATAAAAATCTTATTTGCATAAAAAGAAAAGTGCATAAGGGGTAAAATCTGAAGACATTAAGAGAGAAAGCTAGTCTTTTATATATTTTCCCCAGTTCTTGAAGAAATTTAATATTTTTACCCAATTGTCATAATCAAATTTCCATTTTTTAAAAAGCACCAGGACAGAAGGGAAGCTGTGCAAGTAAAGTTTTCACTCCTGAGTTGCATCTGAGCAGCACCAAATGCACAGATATATAAACGTGGGCATTTCTGTGTGGCTTGAAAACAGTCCAGCCGTGCAGCACGCACACCCACAGGGGAGGAGGTATGCACAGTGTGCCATGTTTTGCAACTCCACTCACTATACTGTGGGAATAATCCAGTGGCTGAAAAGCCAAATGCCAAGAGCACTTCAGCACTTGGGATGAGATTATCTCATGTGACTTTAGTTGCCTAATTAACAGGTTTCAATTTTAATCGGGGTCCTGCGATCTTAGGCACCTCCAGAGAGGGTTTCATCCCACTCTGAACACATTTTGGCTTGGGACAAGCAACTCCTCTGAAGGTGTCTTTGTACCAGTGTCCAGCAAAGGCGTCCGGTGTCTGCAAGAGGTACCTAACCAGTGGCTGGACAGCAGTAGTTACATACCTCAGTGCTAGCCATTAAAGGAAAGATAGGTAAATCTCACTCCTGCAGCACAGTTTAACTTGAACAACAGGTCAAAGCTATTAGGGAAACTGATACTATTTCTGCACAAATACATGTTCATGCGGGACAACACATGCCTCAGCTGAGAATCAAGTGACAGATTTACTAGAGGAGCCCAAGCCTGCCTTTTTTAATCTTCTGGTAAAGATAAAATCATCATGGGCTGACCAGATGGCTTAACAGACACTGGCTAGAGGCAGAAGAGCGATTTTTTGGACCATGTTTTCTGTTCCCTGCTGGAGCAGACCTCCCAAGCGCAGTAGGTATGTTGCTTTCCATGAGATTGTAACATATCTGTGAGGCTGTGGGCATGCTCCTGAAACACAACAGTCTTCCATCAGTAAAATGGAGCAGAAAAAAGGGAAAAAGAAGGATGGAATTTTGTCTTGACTTTATTCTTCAGTTGACATGAATCTCATCTTTATGCTCCTTTTGTCCCTTTCTCTCCATCAGCATTTCACACTCTTTTGCACCTGGAACCATCTACCTTAAGCATGCAGTATTTGTTACTTACCAATCTTGTCAGTTCCTCCCCAGTCTGGGGTCAGAGGCTCTGGATTTAAGGCACAAAAGCAGTTTGGGGAATTTCCTAATTGAGAAAAAGCCAGGAGATATGAAACTATGTCATGAAATGCACCAACAATTTCCAGGCTTAGGTGGAGAGCTCTGAGAACAGCCTGCAGACAAGACAAAAGCACAGATAAAACCATTCAGATGATCCTCCCTAAGCAGACACACCAAAGTAGCAAATATTTTTGCTTCCCAGGCCACAGCCACTCCTGGACAGCAAATGAGACCTCTCTGGGATGGCGCCGGGGCTCCTAGATCAAGGTCAAGCACTGAATTTCATTCAGGCTCAGGATATTACTCCCAGATGTCAACGTCCCGTCTGGTGTCACCGCTTCTGCTTTAGAAACTGCTTTCCCAGTGTCTCTCAGAGCTGCTTTTTTCAGAATTTATAACTACCCAAATAGTCAGACACAGCCAGGCAGCCTTCCTCTTGCAGTCCTTCCCACCCTGTGCTGCACCGTCTCCAGCTCCTGCGCTGCCAGGGCCAGCCCAGGTAACTCCTCTCTCCTGTCCCCCCTCCTCCTTATTTCAGCAGAAATAAATCAGAGGTAATAAAGGTCCCAGCTTTCTGCTTCTGTGTACACAGGGACAGGGACAATACTTGGTAAACTGGTGGGATGGGGAATACTTTCACAAATAGGAAAAGGCGACACAACATGGCTGGGTTTTGGCTTAATTACTTTTGATCTTTAAACTAAAGCATCCTTCCTTTCCTTTTACTTTTCTTTCTATCTCTAAACCAAGAGGACTGAAGCTCTCTCCTTCCTGGCAGGCACTCTTCATCAACACCCTTCATCAGTGGCACATGCTAGCTGCATCCAGATTAAAACCACTGATGGTTATTTCCCCATCTCCAGTGACAAACTGTAATGCACATGGAAAGATGTGCATGGCTTAGTGCCTAGAACAAAATCTCTTTTAACATTAGGAAATACTGACCTTCTCTGGGAGTGTTTTGAACATGATCAGCACTTCGGTAGGGTGAGGGATGAACCACAAGTTAAAGAAGGTGCGTCCATCTGGAGACAGCAAAAAGCGTGGTCGAGGATGGAAGGATCTGAGTTATTGCAAGAAGTGAGAGGTGTTTAGCATTTTGAGGCTTCATTCTGCCTGTCACTTCCCAGAAAGACATTTTTTAAAAGCTTGATAAAACTGTTACTTGAACATAGAATTTGCCTCTAAGATTTGGAGCAAGTGTATTTTAGATGTAACATGATTTAGCTTTGATCTGTAGAATACAAAGTCAAGGTCTGACCTCTAAAACCTGCTGAATTTAAGAGAAAATTGAACAAAACTTTCTTAAAGTATCTGACTTATAAAGCAAGGACATGAGCTACTGTGCTGAGGGCATTCAGGGTCTCTTCCCCCAGGAACATGCTTTTGCTAGCTACAACAGCAGACAGGCAGGGCAAAGCCACAGACAGACACTAAAAATCTGTATCATTATTTTAAAATATGATGTGCAATTACTAGTAGGCAGCCCACTTTTTTTGCCAGAAGATATGAAAATACAACATTTATTACATGAATAATGTATTTTCCTGGTTTTATATACATTGTGCCATTTCTTGTCTTCACATACATGAAGATGAAGTACAATGTGCAGCTAGTGCATTCTGAAATAAGAGGTATAAATTCAGCTTGGAGATTAAGTTCAGCTCTTTCTGAAGATTTGCAGGGTTTTTAATCTTCTTTTTCCTTTTGTCTGAAAAAAAAAAAAAAAAGCAAGGCTGAATGCAAAAAATAGACTTCTGGTTTGGGTGGGATGGAGTAATGAAAGGTTAAATACTCCATGTTGTAAGCATAGAAATTATATTTGGGCAGGGTTTGTTTAATGAGCTGTGCCCCACTAACTTTTGCACAAGAATGATAAGCACAAATTGTACCTAAGGAAACCAGACAAGTGACACCTTTCAGGGTGAGATTAGTATTCACACTCTCCATTTCCTCCACTTTACATCACAGCCCATAAACATTACCATCAGGGAGAGAGCAAACAGGGTAACCAGGGTTTCCTCCAAAGGCAGAAGCACACACACCATCCAGATGTGCTTCATCTTTACAGACTTCATCGGGCAAGGACTGCTAACAGGACGTTAAGGGTGGCCTCTCCAGAGCTGTGTTTACAAAGGAGCCCCAACACCGTGCCACCCTGCTGTGATGTGGCACCTAACTTCTTCAGAGAGAAAATAAGGACAGTCCAATGTATCTAGATAAGCCCAGGTGCTGCCTACCCCAGCAACACATAAAGCATTTGCAGTGCCATTTCCCAAGAAACAGCTAAAACACAATTTAAACCCAAATAAAACAGATTGTCTACGTTATGTTAAAAAAAAACAAAAACAAAAACAAAAAAAAACTCCCCAAAACATCCCAGAGATGCTATGTCATGCTCACAGGGTGACTAGTACTTTTAAAACATGTATGGCTAAGAGCTGTGACCTAGTTTCAGATGTCAAACCTGGGAACAAAGAAAAAGGCTGGGGAAAGGGAAGAACAGGATGGCGCCACTGCACAAAATCCACAGACCTACATTTTCCTCTTTCTTCCTCCTTCTAACATTTACTTTTAAGACGGCAGTTGCTGTGGCAGTCTTTTACTGTCGTCTGTAAGATAACACTTCTGCTGCACCCAGTGCTTCTGCCTTTTTCTATGGGATACTGCTAAGGCTTAGGTAAGCCAGCAAGGGTGGATGCAGTGTACATATCCACAGCCTTCCCTTTGTGTCACTGAAGCTGGACTCTATATAACATAAAGACAGCAAAATCAGGAAGGAGAGGGGGTTCACCCAAGCAAATGTGGATGTTGACAATCTGAGCACCTCCCCTGCATCCCTGGAGAGAGAAAGAGGCACTTTTAGGACACCTCATCCAAAAGCAAGAGCCTGAAACAAGTCATCCCTTTGAAGCACCTATTCATTATCAGGGGAGCTTAGACAGATACAGGCATCTAAAGTTAGGTGGGCTATTCTCAAACATTTCCCATTGATGTTAATGAATTTTAGGCTTATGGAAAAACAGATATATATTTGCAGAAAGCTTTCCATTATAACTATTCCCACTCTCATTTCTTCTGCTCCTCCCTCAGAGTCTCTGCTTTCCTCTCTTCCTTTCTTCTTTATTCCATGTTATTTTTTTCTCTTTTTCCCCTTCTTCACTCCCCACCTATCCTTTTTCCTCGCTGTATTTCTTCCGCTGTAGCTAGCCAATTTCCCCCCATCCACCAGATACACCGTTTCTTCCACCCAGCTTCAGGCCCTTCTCAAAGGGAGGGACAGAGGGACAGGGAAGTCAGGACCTGCTCACCCCCCCAAATGCCTGGCAGCCACAAATGCAGGCAGGAAGATTAGTTCAGAAGATAAGAAAGCAATTGAATTAATGTCCTGCTATAACCCCCTAAACAGAGGGAAGATGGAAGCTAAATTTCTGCTTTCGTAACTAATTGACAGTTGCTGTCTACAAGGTGCTTCTTAGCTCCAGTTGAACAACAACAGAAAACGAAATGTTAACTGGTAATAACTGATAAAGCAGGGACAAAAAAAGGGCAGAGGGGCTGAAAGAGCAGGAGCCATTCTTAATTAAAGCCTTTTCTCCAGCTCCCCGCAGCTCCCTGTCTGGCACGGGCGCCAGTTTCCGTGCCGGCCTGCACAGGGGCAGGTCGGTGCAGGTGCGGAGGGCAGGCTGCAGCGGTCCCCGCGCTCCCTGCTCCCTAGACACCTGCACGGCTGCCTCCTTCCCGTAGGTAAGGGCTTCCTCTCGGCTTCCTTCACATATCAAACCCAGAAAATCAGCACGGTATAGCAAGCAGTAGGAAAGTGAGTGTGGCTGGGCCGCAAGCTGCTGGAGAGACACAGGCAAGCGTTGAAGCGCGGGAAGAGAAAAGGCAACCTCAGAAAATTCAAGACTATTTAAAAAATAAAAGGGCATACCTATGTATACATGCTTATTTTCCTGCATGTTTCATTGCTTCAGATATTTCACTTTAAAATGTAAAAAGACAATGTGTAACTGCTTATATGTTAATAGACTTATATTAACATTTTGGAAGAAGTCCAACAGTGTAACCCTATAAAGTTTTATAGGGTATTGAAGTACTTTCTTGCTGTTGAAAAGTTACAGGTCCAAGGCACCCAAGCCAATATCCGACTAGGGTGCACAACGCTGAGACTCACTGATCTGTATGTTGAACATCCAAACAGAATCAATGCTCTGCAAGACCTCCTCTGTCACAAGATGGATACTCCTGAAACGCACATGGCTTTATTCTTTGCTCAGCATCACCATGACACCAAGAGTAGCAGGGAGCACATAGCATGAACTGCAGAAATATAGGTTCTGTGGCTGAACTCAGCTCCTCTGTGCAAATAAATCATGTCTGGCTTAGCCCTTGCTAATAAAGTAGGATGAAAACCAGATCAGCTCCTATGAGAAGTCACCACTCTTGGTCCTAACTACCAAATGAGTTAAGGGCAGAAAATGGACACTGTGTGACCCACTAACCCCGAGAGTGAAAGAACCTGGGTCAGGGGGTAGCTTGAGCATGACATGTAAGTCTACTGAAATATTTTGTTCTAGGATTACTATTATCTCTTCTGTTACTGTGTCCAGAGAAGGTTCCTTCTAAAGCTAAGAGTGAATATTTTATGAATGGTCTGTGTGCAACTTTTTATGATAATATGCAAAATACTATAGAGTTTAAAAGCTTCTCAGGACATCTGAGACAGCAATGCCTTAGAGAACACCCCATAAAAGTAGGTAGATAAAGGAAGAAAAATGGCCCATATCGTGGGCCTGTGAGGGGGTTACTTACCAGCAACCAGTAGACAGGTAAGAGCTATCCCAAAACTGGTATAGCTCCACAAGCCTGCAGCTGGTGTGCACTTAAACAACAGAGAAGGGGTGATGACTGCCTTCTCAAGTATTGTGTTAAACCACGTTTTATGATTTCTCGGGCTTGTAACCACACTCCAACCTTTGCTGTTGGAACTAAAGCTTTTGCCTGAACCTTAATGAATGGTTTTTCTGTGTTTGCTGCTGAGCCTCCCTATTGCTGGGGAACAAGATGATCAAGAGCAAAACCAGTGTGCTGAGTGACTACTTTCACATTTAAAACCATCTGCCCACTAGCACTAACGTAGGGAACCCAGAGACTTACAGAGAGTCAGCAGAACGGCTCGCTTTGCTAGCCACAGGTTTTGAGGAGGGACATCCTTGTGACATGGCCAAAAACATGTCTCTGCTGAAAGGAGCAGATGATGCAGCGTCATCCCCTAGTGTGTCCTGTGCTCTTCCTCTCCTTTCCTAACTTCTGGCAAGTCACATGCCTGCAACTTATTAACAGGTTTTGTTTAAATCTTAAATAAATAAAATTTAAAGGGTAAAACAACCCTCAATACCTAGGCTTAATCATTAAAGCAGATGATTTACATCCTGAAATTGAGGTTATCCAGTTGTATTCCCCTTACCTGGAGTGCTGGGATTAGAAGCAAGTACATTTCTAAAGTTTTCCTTCTGTGTATGCCATCTTTTGCAGGGGACTCTGACTGCACGTATTCTCCATCCATCAAAATTGCCTGAAGACTGGCAGAACACACTGCTCAGGGCACCTTCAGACTATCATTGCCCTTACAAATATGTATTCACCTTTACTTAGTGATATGCACCGGCTGAAGACGCTGGAACCCAGGAAGACTCTTGCAAACGTAATACAAACCTGGGATCAGCTGCAAGGTTTTTCTTTAAGTTTCGATCCTCTTTTTTCCCTTGAGATAGTCCGATTATGAAGTACTTGTCTCTGATGACAGGGAAATCATCCGAGAGGCTTCTTAGGCTATTGTAGTACCCAATGAGCTGACCTCTCAGGGCATGCTGGGACACAAGCTGTTTCAGCCTGAGAAGGTATAATTAAAATATATAGTGTTGTGCATGATGTCTTCTGCCCATATAAACTCTACCTTTGTTGAACTTAATCTCTTTCTGTATGGACATCTCTGACATCTTCTACAGCAAAATTTACAAATCCTCTGTACTGTGACAACCAGAGGAATAAAAACTACGAGAGTGGCATTTAAGAACTGGCTTCAAGCTGCCTCCAGACCCATCAGCTTGGCCTTACCCACACACTTGAGAAACCGTACCTGGATTAAAGGTAGTCTGCATCTGCAGCATGACACAAACCTCCATCATTTGCAGAACATGACTTATTGAAACAGCCACCCTACTTGCAGCTTGCTCCTTGCTGTGCTCTTTCCTAAGGCTGCTCGGATGCACCTCTGTCTACCTGGGCTTACGAGGAGAAGACAGACTGGGATGCTGGCCACATGGCAGGCTCTTGCCCAGTTTTTTGACAGAGTGGATCTGGAACATACAGCTTTTAGGTGGCTTCATAACAGGCTGCACACTCCGGTAGAAAAGTAACACATAAATTTGTCTGGGTTGGTATATCAAGTATGGTATGTTTCTCAGTGAAAGTAGACTACAAATAGAGCATTTCCTTATTTTTTTTCCTTCTTTATTGGCCTGTGTGCCCATTCTCATGATATTGTGTGCAAGACAAAGGTCCCAGAAACATAAACTTATCTGGGAATAAAAACTATAAAATACTGAACATTAGCATATGAACACAGGATTTAAAAAAAAAAAAAAAATCAAGTCCACTTCTGTCTGAAACTCTGGTTTCTCCGAAGTTGTCATACAAACTAGATTGAATTCACTGAATAGTACATCCCACTCATTCATTCTCTGAACTACTGCACATTTATCCCTCATACAGGTGACACTTATCTGGTATTTCTGCTGAAATACCACCAAAGTGTTGGTGTTGTGTGCCTTTACTTAGCATGCCATCATCAATCCTTTCTCCTCATAAGAATCCAAGTGTCATATTTCCTACTTATCCAGCACCATGGCTTGTACCACGTGTAATGTTAATTCACTAAACCACTGAAGATGTTCTTTTCCTCAGCTTGCATAAAGGCTTACAGGTATATTTGTAATATACTGAACAGAAAGTCCATACGTTCATATTATCCACATGAAAAAGATGCCCTCAGAGCAAGAGTTATATTTAAAACATGACGTGTTTGTATGGAAATGTCTATAGGAGATCTATATTAAACATATATTAGATGTCCAGTAAACTTCTGTATCTGATATACTTACTTATGACAATATTCAGCAATAATGTCTCTCGAGTTTCAGAAGTTCATCCTCTAATGAGACAATATTTTCTTCTTAGTATCATGCATGTAGGATTTACATGTACTGTGAGTCTAACGAAGACAGAGCACTTGTAACATTTTCTGTTAATATAAACTGAAAAACCCCTCCAGATTATGTACAGTATTAGAAATATTCAAACTATGAAATTCCAAAACTTTAAGGAAGGTAAATATCAAGAAAGATTTCAACCAGTATGCCAGACCCAGTAAACAGTTAAGGCAGTCTTGTAAATAAATTCAACATTATTTTATTCTAGTCTGGTTCATATAATTTTGTTCACAAATTCTATAATATTTCCCAAAGGAGACTGCAGCTAGTAGTTATTTCCTCATACACTCATTTAGCCTACTGAGCTGGCAAGAAGGTTATGAGTACATTAAAGTAAATAATTTATGCTGCCTATTTCAAAAACAGAATAGCCATTAAGTGTTTGTGTAGAAGTTTGCTTTTTACTACCTGGTAAGTTCTTAAAGGCCATGCCTAACCTGTAATGTGTTCAGTACAAGATACAGAATCACAAGCAGTTTAATGCAAGACCCATGTTCTCACCTTTATCCAGATGCTGGATAAAGAGGAATTTTGCAAAAGGCAGAATCTATACCCATCATGATATCTTTACCACTATATTTTATTACTCTCTCATCTTCTAAAATTAATAAATAAATAAATAAATAAAAATACTAGAAATATTTATTAAAGGAGTCTTCCTCCCATAGGTCTCCAGCTAGGACCACTGTTGGATGCTTCATACGTAAAAGCCCAGAACAGTTCTGCACCTATCAGCATAACTATAGGCAGAATTTACCTCCTTACCTAGGTCAGAAATAGTTTAGAAGCAATGCCTGTTAGCATCCACAGCCTTTAGTTAGCCATGTCTGCAGACTGCTGCTGTTTTCCAGGCACCTCTCCCTCGCTGGCCTTGCAGCTGTGCCCGTGGGACACCCCGGGGGAACGGCGCTGTGGAAGAAGGCTCACTGGAGTCTCCCACCACCCACCGTCTGCAGCCCCACGCCTGACCCACACACCCTGGCCACGTCCCAGCCCCTCTCCCCACCGCCGGGGTGTCCACACCTGCCACCCGCCTACCTTTCTCCCTAAAGGAACCACAGAGTAAGCACAATGCTAACTCAAAGCTACCGCTGTGCCTACATGCCAAAAACCAACAGTCCCTCTCAAAAATGCTGAGGAGCCTCCTGATGTACTTACAGGGCTTTGCAGCCTGCTGCCCAGTGCTTCTCTCTTTTGAGTGAAAGTGTTCAGCATCCTGTCTCGGGGTCCCTGTTTCTCCAGCTGAATGGAAACAAAAGCTTCTGGAAGCCTAACGAGGGGAAAAAAAGCATGAGAGATGAGAAGAGTCACCTCTCAAAAAGTAATCTGATAACCTCCTTCTGAACCACTCAAATGACTTCTTTAGATTAGACACAGCTTCACCAAGAACATTCATTTATTCATTCCTTATACTCATTCCTTACATATAACGGATACAAATGCACTGGATCTTGTGGATCAGCTACCAGAGATGAGATGAGCTCTGGAGAAAGTCTCCCAGTCTATATACTTTTAATTTCAGTGCAAGTGAAAGAAATGATGGAAGAAATAGCAACAAATTAAAAAAAAAAAAAAAAAAAAAGGTACCTCCTCATACTGGCATTACGGCAGGATCCATAAGGCTGCCTAGGCTAAGCTGAACATGTTGAATGTCTTTTTATTTATACCTTCAAACCACAGGTTGTTTAATTAGTTTTCAGTGCTCAACTTCCAGCTGATCAGCATGTTATAAAAATTATAAAAAATTGCTCTGTGTCTTACCAGTACCCTGTTGGTACACAGTACCCCATGGGAAATTAGGCTGAGGAGCTATTAAGTGGGTGTACAAGCACTGAGACCAAGCTCTGTTCTACAGGAAGAGCAAAGTCATATTTAATGGCCTTATCCTGGCCCACTGTTTACAGTTGAAAATATTGCAAAATGATTTGTCATCATTTTGCAATATTTTCAACTGTAAACTCACTGATGTTTAGAAACTCCTATGAAGTAACTAGATTTCCTCCTTTAAGTATCTCCATGGGGTTTGATGTGAAGCCAGAGTAGCATTGACAGGGTATGGTGAGACAACACTAACGCTTGGGCCACCAATTCTGACCAAGGAACAGGGCGTCTGGAAAGGTGCCCTTACGACTGAGAGCCCATTGCTGTGTTTTGTCACGACGGAGGCCCAGCGCAATGTAAAGCAGCTGGTTCTCAGGATTTGCACGTGCGCCAGGCTGGCCCCTACCCAGTGGAGGGGGCTTGACCCGTCTGCAACAAATACCTTTTAACCGTACAGAGTAAACCTGGAGAACGCCCCAAGGAAAATGAAGTGACCGATGTGGTTGCTTGAAGCAGCTGATCCTCTGTTTCACTCCCAGACACTGAACTTCTTCCACTTGCTGAACAGCTCCGACTTGTTAGACTTACATTTCCTTCCTAAAATATCATGAATATCAATTCTGTGCTTGCTCTCATAAAGACTGGCAGCTCTTCCTACTAAATCAGTGCAGATTTGCAATTCTGTATGCTTTCATTTACCCTAGTTTTATGATATAATAATTCACTGGGCTCATTGAAAGTCACAGAAAAAAAACATTTCTCATTGAGTACAGACATAATGAAACTGTAAAGGCAGCAGACTCGGAGGCAGTACCCATTTATAAATCAGACATTCTCGACATTCAATCAGCTGCAAATAAAATATGAATATTCTCAGATATTCACATTTTCAAATATGTACAGATAATTTTATATCTAGATCACTTTTCTGGAAAACCAGTTTGCCTCCCCATGAACACAATAAACTACACTCATCCCCTCACACTGCCTATTTAAGTTCCAGTGGCTCCTGGTATGAAGAAACCTCAGAAATTTCTGAATATTTATATAAGAATAATCCTAATTTTCAAGTAGGAACAAGTGGTACTTTTCCAAGTTCTTGAAGTTATATTTCAAAAGTGGCACAGGCACTTCGAAGTCCAGGGCAGCTAAAAAAGCACAGTAATTCCCCTGCAAATCAAGGAGAGCTATTGTCTTCTGTGTATAGTGGGAAAGGGAAAGACCAAAATGGGAAAAAAGTGTCACATTTTGAGAGCTGAGTTCCTTCTCCTAACTAAGCACTAACTTGTCTTCAGTTAGTGCCACTTGCAGATGGACCTACCAAAGAATACCTTTGCTGTGTTATAGTAGAAAATGGACTTACTGCTCAGAGAACAATTCTCTCCCTGCTTGGCTGAGCACAAGGAACATATAACATGTATTTAAAAAACAGTGGTCAGCAACTGCCTTAGAAGTAAATGGGCAGACATGAGCAGTGTCTTCATGCCTGAGAAATATTTCAGCCTATAAACAAAGCCGGTATAGAAAAGTTGGGCATTGAGGTTACAAATATATGGGAGTTTGCCATTCTGAAGGTCCTAGACCAGTATCAAACAGGCTGCTCTGCATGAGGGCTTATTGCACGGTGGGACCGGGTTGGTTAAGCCCGTGCCCTTCATGGCACAGCCTACGGGTCTTGGCTGCCAACCAACCAGACCATGGTGGGAGCTGCAGAGCAGACAGCTCCCCTGGCCTCGTGCAACCAGCTCTCCTTCACGTGGGCTGAAGGGAGATGCCACAGGCCTTGACCTGTGTTGGGTGGGCAACCATACCACCCCCCTCGCCACTGGTGGGTGCACACGCAGCCTGTGACATCCTGCAACTATGTCCCTTTCTTATGTAAGGAGATTTTTTTCCAGTTCTACATGTTAATCTGGAATCACAAATGCATGACCTCCTTATCACTGCCTCTGTTGGTTGTATTAATTGTCCTCTGTGTGTGAGTTTGATTAGTTAGCTAATACCCACTGACTGTAAATCAGCAAAACCTGATCCAGAATGGCTGCAGCAGCCATTAAATGATTTACAGAGGAGGGGAGGCATCTGAAAGTGAAAAATATCGCCACTGTCGTTCTGTGGAAAAGAAACCATTCAGCATTTAGACAGTAAAAGAGCACCAAATGTTTGGAAAATCAGTGCTTTTCAACTGGGGGATGAAGAGCTATTTCCAGAGTAAGACTACTCATGGTTATCAGCAGAGACACATAATACCAGCGCTTTGCATGACGGCGCAGAGGTTCGATTCAGGAAAGGAACGGGGGTTTCTCAGTTCCATTGAGGATTTCAGTGCTGCAGGATCCGATCAGAAACGAAGACGGGGAATCTCAGATTCCTCCGTGCAAGGGAATGGAAAGCAGCCTCTGGGACGAGGCAGGCGATGGCTGGCCCTGGGAAGTGACCCAGGCAACTGCCCAGCTTGCGGCCAGGGCCTGGCTGCCCACCCAGCAGCTGCAGAGTGCAGCAGCTCCCTGGGACACGGCCCGTGTGCTGCCAAAAGCTGCGTGGGATCAGCAGTGCAAAGGGTTCCTGCTCAGCAGCAGGCGGGTGGCTCTGCACGACACTAAGCTTGCTTTCTGGTGGGCCTTCGGATAATCAGTTTGTTTGGGCCAATGGATCTCAGCTGTATGGTGCAGAATCACTGTGCTGCTTGTGTTGGGACAGGATGCAAACCATGCACTGGTGAAACAAGCTTGTTCTGGGGCAGCTGACAGTCTCTGGGGTGAGTGCAGGCCATAGGACCTCCCTTACATTCACCTCTGGTGTAAGGAAAGAAAATGTACAGGACGCTGCTCTAAGAAAGGCAATTCACGCTCAGAAGCCTGCAAGTCACAGCTGCATGAGCCCCCACACTGCAGCTCTGAGTGACCCAAAATGAGACAATGGGGAGTCATGATAACATCTTTTCCATTTTTAAACTCAGAAAGAAACTGGTGTCACACAGGAAATGTTTTAGCCTCATTCCCTTAGCTAGTTTCACCCATCTCTAACAACTTTTGAAACCTCTGACTAGTTTTAAATACATTTGACATAAGAACAGTGGTCTCAAGGGTATAAAGCTCCTTCCAGGTTTGCATAATCAGCATTCAGCTAGTGAGGAGAACCCCCTGCTCAGGGAAAAGGCAAGGAGAGTTTGGTCCTTAGCCATTTTGCTTGGCTTGCTGAGCTCCCCAGCGGCAGCAGCCAGCTGGGCTCCCAGCATGACAGCCAGGCTGTCAGCACATGCGCGGCTACAAACCTGCCACGAAACACAGCGCTTCTTGCCCAGTTCAACAGCAAAACATGGGCACTTCCCATACACAGGAATGAGCTGAGGATACTGCCTGCTGGCAAGGATCTGGAGGCTGGGAGCATCAGGGATGCAAGAGGGGGCTGAGGGGGGATGGATGGGGTGTCCAAAAAGGCAAGACAAGCCCTAAAGAATCATTATTTGCTTATGAATTCAAAATTGCATACAAGGTCACTTAGCTCATCACTGTAATGCAGCTGTCCCTGGAAGAGGCACAACAGCTCTGTAAGAAAATGCAATACAGTGCCCTACAACAATTTAGCATGTGTGAAGCAAGGACAGCTCCTGAGCACCAGATATTAAACACAGGATGAAAAAAAAAAAAAAAAGGCGCCAAATATAAGACGAGGAACAGTAATGTATTGGTGACCCTGGCAGGTAGCTTTTGAACCAACATT
Organism: Tyto alba; assembly: GCF_018691265.1. Taxonomy (NCBI): domain Eukaryota; kingdom Metazoa; phylum Chordata; class Aves; order Strigiformes; family Tytonidae; genus Tyto; species Tyto alba. Next base: position 563,269 of record NW_024881316.1, read on the forward strand.
ATGGCATCAGGCTGATATGAATGTTTCCCATTGCAAATAGTGTTGACCATACTTCTGTTTTCAGAAGACAGGGCAAATAGAAGCGGCAGGAACTGATGGTTTTGTCATCCCAGAAAAATATTTCAAGGTCAGGTAGTGATTGCTAGCCTTACTGCATACCACAGGCTATAAGATTTCACCCAAGTCTTTTGAATCCAATTCATCTCCAACCTCTTTCAGTCCTCCTTTGAGATATATTTTTAGCTATGCTTCATCAGTTACCCAACTAATAGACTTTAAATAAACCACTGATGTGACACCATTTATTTTTATGTCATATGCTAATACACAATCACTGCAGTTCCTGCAGTCATCAGTGATGCTGTTCCAAGTGTTGCACAGGACTGCCGTCCAATTGATTACAAGCAGAATTAACAGATCCTCTCCTTGGGCTCAGTCTGACAAACCCCATTATTACTAGTGCAATGTGAGGAAGAAGATGCTGATAACCTTTAAGTCCACGGTATGGAGAGGCTGGACCAAGTAACAGAAGGAGGCTTGCTGAACAGCCGCCAAAAGACCATTTTTCTGAATGACCTGACAGGCCAGGGTAAGTTGCATGTTCCTTATTCCAGATGGACCCAGGAGCTAAGGAGAGGGAAAACAGGCATTTTTCCTGCCATTTAAAAGACAGGTTACTTTACAGACATCACTCTCTGTCTTGTAGTACTTCAGCAGCTCAATTTAATGAAAGGAAGGGCAGGGGAGAGCATTCTACTATATTTGTATACATTGTTATCAATGAAACATGACAAAATGTAGAGATCAAGGAAACAACTCATTTGTATTTAGTGAGTTGTATTCTCAGCTCCACTCTGAGATGTAATGAACAGGATGGTGCCAAACAGCGCATCCAAGTGCAAACAGGTTGGGAAAGGAGTAGATAGCAAATAAAACATATTTGTTTTTCCTTGGCAAATTTTTAATTACATGCCACCCTGCTGCAGAGTACAGGTCGTAACTGAGTTGATGGCAAGAAGAAGAGTTTGTGGAGAGCTTTAAAGAAATCTCTACAGCCTGGCAGTCCAAGATACTCTTTTTATATATTTGTACAAAGAGGAAATGACGAGGTATGCAAAACAGCATTGTAGACTAAGGTCTTTTTCTTTCATTACACACTTCTCAACACAAAATGTTATTTTTATGTGAGCATACAGCCACACACAGGCATCCTGCTTTATTTAACAAAGTTCCTTAGGCATAACTGCTGACTTAAAGAGTTTCATCCCAGTAAGGATTCATGCACTATGCCACATTAACAATCAAATTTTCAGCACAATTTTATGAATTATAAAACAGTAGATCAAATCATATTATCACTCATAGAAAGACAAACTATAAAGAAGTTTCTAGTGTCTAGCAAACACATGAATAAGGCCCTTTCATACTCTAGCAAATAAAAAATAATGTATCACACATTTTTTCTTATTCTGCAAATTAAATCATTCACCTGTGTAACACCCTCTTGTACAGAAACTAAACTTCCCAATATGACTGTTGATTTCTTGGATGCTTATTGGTAAGATAGATGGAATGTATCTGCAATGAAAGCACAATTATCTGTAAACATGGAGTATGATAGAGAAAGAAGCCAAACTAAAGATGAAAGGAAAATAGTGATACATTCAGAACTACTTTTCATTTCTTTCTCATTTTAAATTTAGAACACATAATAGAATTCGTCACTCTAGTCTCTAATTTACTTATCTCAGGATGTTGTTTTGTTCTCAGTAGTTTTGTAAGAAAAAGAATATATCCCATGATGTTTTGTGGTTGACATTACAATGTCCAATTAGCATCTCCTAGTTGAGCTTAGTCTAAATCAGTGAAAAATCTGTTCAGTTTAATCGTGCCTTGTTTCAAGTATTTCTTCCAAATGTGTTTTTTTTTTGCTACTGTACTGTCTTCTGGGTTCTGATGTCCATCGCTGTGCCAATTCAATTAGCAGCTGCAGTTTCATTCCAGGCTGTTTGCAGTTACCAAACTTGTCTGGAACAGCCCAATTTTCACAGCAGGCTAGGGCATATGCAGGGGAATAGGGCGCAGGCAACAGCATGGGACTGCAGGTGGTAGATGCACAGGTCGTAAGGGAGCCCTGCTGCCTGTGTTAGCCATCAGCAATGACTGACAGGCTGCCCTCCCTGAATCTAATAAAATAACTCACAGGTTGTTTCCTTTCTTCCTCCTAAACCTCGATCTAAATACACACAAACACACAAACAAATTGGTGTATTTATGTATGTGTATGCACACACATCTTTACCTACTCTTTCAAGAGTAAATTATGGCAACTGTAAAATCTACTTGTTCCAGTCACTTTCCCCACTGGAAAAGGGAAGATAATAAACAGCCTTTTCCTTGTGCAGAAATTGGGTCCAGTACTCACTGAGTTGAAAAACAAAGGTCAAAGATGCCACTTCATGGAGTGCAGTATAAACCTAGGAGAATAAGCTTTCTTCTTGCTCAGAATTAAGAATTTATTCACAACAGTTTCTGAGGTCCTGTTTTGCTACCTATGGGGTTTGGGGCAATCACTTTCAGGCCAGCCCTGTTAGGCATCTCTCACTTTGAAAGAAAATACATCTCAGTTCAAAAATTGCCAGCATTCCAAAAAAATTCAGTGTCTCCTCACTTTCACTGCTCAACAGCTTTAAATTAGCATTATTCAATCCTAGACTCTATAAGAAAAGGAAACAAATCATGCAGCACTTTACATTTTATGACTGAATAATTTTCTGTATTTTATACATTGAAGTTTTTGTGACTTATATGTGAGCCTGAGCAGGCTAAAGTCTTGATCTCATCCAGTCTAAAGAGATTATGCCCTGTAAAACACAAAGAAAAGTTCAGTCTACCTGTCAGCACAGCTGTTATCTTCCAGGAGAGATGTAATGAATATTGGTGGGAGGTGGCCTGCTTTCTCCCTGCGAGATGCAGATTGGAAGAGCATGGGCCTCAGGTACAAATGGAACTCCCCAAAACCTTCTTCCATTGCAAAAGCCTTATAGAACCTAGAAATAAAATCACATGGATGCATTTAAAAAATTATCTTTCTTCCTGCTGTAAGAAATATGTATCTAGAAACCTACATCCATCAGGTTAATTTCAGTGAGACTTCTGCATTCAACTTAAAACACTTCTTGGCATCTGAAATAATATGATGGATACAAAGCAAACAAGTGTTGTATCCAGATAACTGATGGCTGCTCAGTATCACCCATTCGATTGACACAGACAGCACTTACAATCAAAAGACACTAAGTTGCAAGTCTACAATGTCATAAGGGAAAATCAAGGGAAATATGCTAAATGTTCCTATTTAGAAAGGACTGCGTTTGGCAGAGAGGTGAAGAATATTACTTTAGACTAGAAACTGGGAAGAGGACTGATTGCCAGAGAGGAAGTTTCAATAGACAAGCAGAGCTTGTGCATATTATTACTATTAAAACAGTGACTTCATAACTTAAGAAGCATTTATTCTAGAAGGTCTCAGTATGTCACAACCCCAGTACAACCTCCCCAGTATAACAAATTATGAGGGCAGTCCATCAGCAGACAATAAACACGATCTAGACGCAACCACTAGCTCAGGAAATCTCTAAAGCATCAAGTGTCAGAGGTTGGGCACTGTCCTGCTTTTTATACTCCCTCCCTACGGATCCACCCCTGCTCTCCTTCAGATGCAAGACCACAGAAACACTGATCTGGCCTGTGATGGCTCTTCTCATGCAGTATAAGATGTTAAAAAGAAAGAACTGTACTTTTTGATACGGACTGCAAAGGAGTAAGATATTCCCTTGCTTCCTCCTAACATCTAAGGCAGGTGTTTTAGCAGTCAAGAAATCAGGTCACAGAGAAGCTATGTTGTGAGAATGTGATAAAGACACAAATAGGACCTAGAAGACATACCTCTTTGTCCTTTAAAATCAGGTAGCATTCCCAGCCCACAAAGTAAAGGAAATAAAAGAGGATAAGACAAAATAATATATGAAAGACACCACAAGCATCAATCAATAATCACACGAGGCACAGCCAAAATCAACTCTAAGGTCTTAAAACAAAGAGCTATGTGCAGTTATTATAAATGTTACTTTCTTAGTTGACCATTATAGACATATGAATAGCCTGTACAGGACAGACATCAGCACACAGAGCAGCTTATTAATACTGTGCAAAGGGAAAAAAAATAGAAAAAAAAAGAGATTAAAAAGGTGGCTGTGTCAAACAAAACTGGAGAGAAGCAAAATTCAGACTGAAGCTGCACTGTCTAGCTCCATTATTCTACCAAAGGATGTCCCTTCTTATCAGATGGTAGAAGGCGAATACTGAGGATTGAGGAATAAAGAGAAGCAACAAGGGCTGTAAGGAACAGTACATACAACATAAATGTGTCCTTTTAGATGTGAATGAACTCCCATTCTAGGAATGGACAGACAGGCAAGTAATGAGAATAATTCTGGCAGGTCGCCCCCCAAAAGGCTGATAGAAACTATGGTATGAGGTAGAGGAATCCAGAAGAAATGCAGCCATGTAGTGATCTGGTCTGCTCATCTATCTCCTTTGGATAAATCAGTTTTGAATCAGTTGGTGAATATTAATGAAGTCTGACACAGAGACGGGGCTTTCCAGATATTAAGTTCCTACAGGTTTCATGAAAAAAGGTGATTGGATATTGATTTTTTAGTGGAGTGAAAAGTTGCAGTGTAACCTTACCCCTTATTAATTACCAGAAAATGTATGTGTGTGTGTCTGTGTGTATGTATGTGTATGAGTGAAGGAACACTGAGTGTTATCTCAACCCCAGTAGAATAAATTTAACTAGAACCTGTATATTATTTCAAAGCTGAGTATCCAAGCAAAAAACACAAACTGCCAAGAAAGGAGACTTTCTTGCTTCATGGAATTGCTTGGGTTGAAGTAAATTAACCTGCTTGTTAGTTTGACCAAGAAAGTTCCAGATATCAAGTTATAGCTGTTCAAGAAGTTCCTATTTTAATGAAAAAGAGTTGTGACAGAAAATTGGGTTTTCCACCGAACTAAGTTGAATGGCTGTGGCTCACATGTCTTAAAGATGTCTTAAGGATGCTGAAAATAAATGTTGCTGACTTTTTGATATGGACTCTAAATTTTCAAGCAGAAAGCTAGAGAAAGGGTTAAGAAAGAAAAACCTCAACTGGAATGTCATTTATCCTACACAATCACCATTGCTATCGCAAGCAATCACATCCCACAAATCCTTTTCATAAATGAATGAAGCCCCATTTTAAAACTGTTAGTTTTCTACCCTTTGCTCTTTCCCTTCCAGAACTTTGTCATCTGATTCTTAGAAATCCCCTTTTAATTTCCAGCTTAAATTTATTCACAGTGATTAAATCCATTTGTTCTGCTGCCAAAACTGGACTTTAGATTAAATAGCTCCTCTCCATTCCCAGTGCTTATCTTCCTGGTGTATTTATAGAGAACAATCTTATCTTCTCTCAGCCTTCATTTTGCTAGGATAAATAAGCCAAGATATTTCATTTGCTTTTGTAAAATGCATTCTCTATTTCCCCTCAGCATGCTATTAGATCATCTTTGCTCCCATTCCAATCTGAATTTATCTTGCCTGAACACAATCTCCAAATTATACTTAATAATCCAGGTGAGACCTCACCAGAATCACATACACAGCATCAATTCTCCCTCTCCCTACTGGTTACAAAACTCATTGCCTGAATCATATTAAGATATAGTAGCTTTCCCCCCACCACGGTTGCAATATATTGGCAGTTTATAACCATCTCATGGCCAGCTACATACACAATTCTTTCTCCTCCTCTGTTGCTTCCAACTAATAAGCTCAAAGTTCACAGAAGAATTTCCTATTATGCATAATCTTAAACTTTGTGTTATTGATGCTTATCTCCTTTCTACTGCTCCAGTCCTTAGAACCATGAGTTCTTCCTGTAAGATATTCCATTTATTTTCCATATCAGTTTTATCTGCCAGCACTACAATGTCCTGAATTTAATAACACCCTCTTATGTTTTCTACTGAGATCATTAATAAAAATGTCAAGTAATACTGAGCTGAACAATAGGAATTTCACCAATAACCTGCCTCCAAGCCAGTAGTTCAACACTATCCTTTGTAGTCTCTCCATTAGCTCAGTCCTTATCTTTGTCTTCCTGTACAAATTGTCGTCTCGTCCAGCTGATAACTCCATAAATGCATGGCACTGACTTCCCTTGTGCAGATTATTTCATTATCATTGTAACGATCAGCATACCCGGAACAATTTTCATGCTTTTTTACCTCTGGTGATGAACAAAGCTTGTACTTCTTGTGTATCTTTTCTTATACTGCACTACTTTTCATAAGAAGGCAGCTTAAAATAATCATCTGTGTAAAACTCTGCAGAAGGAGGCATCTTTGTGTTCATTCAATCAATTAATTCCTCCTGCTCCCTCTCCTTTTGACAAAATTTAGGGTTTTTTCACTGGGAAAGGGCCTCTCCTGTTAAGCTGTGAGGAGCAGCATGGCCTCAACTTTTGAAACTAATGAACATCTGCAAACCCCAGGTAGACTCCATCTCCATATAGCAAGAAAACCTCTCTCCCACAACACAAATGCAGGCACTCAGGCACTCTCCCTATCTCTGTGGTTTGGGTTTTTTTCAACTACAGTAGGTGGTCTATTTAAAAGAAGTTACTTTCTCCCTACAAACCACACCTCTCTGAGGTCACCATAGCTTAAACAGCACTACTGACCCACTCACCTGGCTAACTGCACCCTCCGTCGCCACCTCCATCAGCCGATGGTGGAGCGTGACAAGCTCCAGGAGCATGGAGAAGGAATCCAGGCTAAAAAGCTGTTTTTCTCCACCTGTCTTTTTTTCTTCCTGTTTCCACTTCTAATAGGGACAAAACAATCTCTTGCACCAGCACAGGGTCTTCTATCAGTACCTCGGCAAATAACTGCAAAGAAAGGGGAAAAAAAAAAAAAAAAGAATCAGAGAAATCATTCACATACAGATGACAAACATCTTCATATACTTTAGGCAACCATTCTCCTTTATATTTTTCTGGAGCAAATAGTGACTAGAGCTGGTTCCGACTTGTAACCCATGCAAGATTAGAATTGTTCCTACCCTGACCTATCCTGACCCCTAAAAATACACTAGTGTTTTGCCACTTGCTTTGAAGGTAAAGACAATGAATCTATAAACCTGGCTGTACTTGAAAGACTGAACAAAATTGATTTTATTTATTTTTTATATCTAACACAAGATATTTGTCTTTTTTATTATAATCAAAATTCAGAAGGCTTTCAGATGTATATATCTTCATAAAGTAAGGGCTCTGTAACCTGGTTAATTTATTACAATCTAAGGCCATTCCTCCTCTAAAAAGTGTGCAGATGCCAGCACATGTGCCACTCTATGTATGATGCTCCCAAAATGGGGACAGCAAACTCATATGGTCAGCTAACTCAGCAGAGCTGGACCCCTTTTCTACTGAGATGGTCAAAGCCTCCAAAAGAACAGAAACCCCAGGAAAGAAAAATTTTCAGAAGCTGCAGCTTGGTAATATGGAGAGCTGGAAAGAAGGCAATGGTCCACTGTCTGTTGTGCCATGGAAGTGGTGGCAGGAACAGCTCCCAGCTCGGTGTGCAGGACAAGATGCTCCTTGTCCCTAGCTCTCACAACTTGTCCAACTGTGCCACCCTGCTCACACCAGGTGGGATAGATGTGGCCACTGCTACAGCTGAGTGGCTGCACAGTTCACTGCTTATGACCAGTGAATCACAGATCGTGAGGAAAACTGAACCCAGCCATGCAGTTATGAGTAATAAAAGTCTAGATTTCAACACCTGTCATTTGCTACACCTTCACAGCTACACTGAAGGAAAAAAAAAAAAAGTTTGAAAAGACAACACCCCAAAGTTAAGTGCCAGAAGTTGTGCAACTTATTATTTTGTCTCTCTTCCCCAATACTTTACAATTTCCTTTTGTAATTCTATGACTCTGGATGGGTGGGACAGGACAACTCATCTTTATATGCTTCTTCACAGAGCTGCTACATGGAGAATAGCATCTTCCCTATTTCCAAAGAGGGCAAGAGGAGAGGTAATAAACTTAATCTGTAGCAAGGCACATCTGTGCTAGTCTTTAAGTAGAACTTGCTAAAGGTGAAGTTGGTGAAGCACTACAACAGACTGCTTGAAAAACTCTATCAGATTAAGTGTTTAAGTACAGGGCAGCTATTTATCTCATGGGAATAACGCCTGGCTTCAGGTGAGCAAGAAAGATCTCACAGCTTCGCAGAGATTGTTCAGTGTTATAATTCTAGTATTCAGTTTTCTTTTTATACAGCCTCTCTGATATTTCTACATAGGAAAAGCACCTGTTCCCAAGCTGGCAGCATCTGTACCTCACCCCTGGGTAATTTGTTTATTAGGAAGTTGGAAGATGCATAGGAAGTCAGATGGGAAACAAAAATTGGACCTTGTAAAACTGATCTTAGTGAAGGACTGGAAAAACATGAAAGAATGAGGTCCAGGGTCACAAAAGGAACAGTCCAGGAAGGACAGAAATGTTGATTTTAGCACACCAAGTCATAAAGAAAAACAATATGTGATCATGTAAAGACTGCATCATCATGCCTATGCAAAAGGAACCCAAATTAAATTTGTTCCAGAAAAGGTAAATTTCCTAAAATTTAAATGCTAGACTTTTACAAACTTCTAAACGTTGTCTGCTTGCATGCATTTGTCTCATCTGCAGCTTCTCTTGGAGGAAAAGGAATGGGCATGAAGTAAACCCAACAAAACCCCGCCCTTTCCCCCTTGGCAACAGCAGTGTGGTAACTGCCAGATCCGCCACAGAACTCTCACACTGACTTCTAGGATTTAAAATTTTCAAAGGAACGAATTGTTTGTGATCTGCTGTGGACAAGAGAGTAGTGGGACACTGGCAGTGGATTTTATTGGCAGCAGAGAGATGCTGGATAAGTAATTCTTGCATTTTGCTCTGGGCCAGAGAAGGGAGTATCCTAGGAGGCTGCGCCCTTCTGCCTTTAGTTTGCCTCTATACTTTCTTGCCCATCACTGTCTTTACAATCTCTTCACCTAACCAGTTCTGTCTCCATGCCTCAGACTTTTTGTTTTCACCCCTATTCCCTTGATTAGCAAGGGCTATTATCACTGCTTTTGGACAGCTTGATCCAGTCCCTTTACCAAACCATTCCTAACCCTCTACCCTCGCCTGAGATGCCTTCTTGCACCAGTTCCAGTCTGCAGTGCACTTTTTCCTCATATCTTTTCCTTCCAAAAGGAAGGAACCTGCTGGGTCTTAGTCCTTAGTCTCTGTCTCCCAGCTCTTCACCTACCTCAATCTTCGTTCCCATTTACTGGCTGCCATCCCACTTACCAAGCCAGCTGTATTTTCTCTGCCGCCTCTCCCCTGGGATCTGCTCAGCCAGCTTCCTCCGCTGCCTCCCGTGAAGGCAACACGACTGACAGTGCAGGCTAACAGCTCCTCGTACTTGCTTTCAGTGCTCAGACCCAAATCAAACGTGGATCACTTAGACCAGAGCTATTATTTCAGGGACAGTGGAAAGTCTTGATTTGCCTCTGGTTATAGATATAACAGGGCACGCAGAAACTTCAGATAATGTCTTCCTACTGAACGTGTTGCAATAACGTATTTTATGCTGGCCAAACTTGTCAGGAATGAACACACAGCATATCACTACCTAATGAGTCCTCCCAAACTTGAAATGTATGCTCCAAAGCATAGCTGTATCACAATCTTGTAGAGAAAACAGATAAAATAATTTATCTTCCATTTCATGCTCTCAGCAACAACTAAGTTGACTAATTTAAAAAAAAAAACAAACAAACAAACAACAACAAAAAAAAACCTGATAGAGACATCCAGCATCAATAATTTCATTTACAATAATTAGAATTTATCAAAACTATAGACAACCAAATTCAGAGTCTTACACCAGGAAATGGTGGACATTACAGTAATAACCGGCTCCACGTATAACAATATTTGCCTTAATGTCCAGTCATTGTTAGTTGTTTTTTTTTTTTTTTGCAGACTGTAGACACACACAAATGCAAAACACGGAAACTTACCATGATCTCATGTCAGTTTAAGTGCGTGTATTTTCCTTCTCATTAAGCTGATTGTTCCTATTTTATACTGGTGTGAAATCATTCTATCTTTCTCTATTTACAGAAAAAAATCTTGTTTTAAAGGTAGATGGAGTGGATCTTCACCAATCATAAGCAAATAATTGAATTAAGAATCACATAGCTAGAACTTTAACCAGCAAGTGTAAATGAACTAGCAAGACCACAGTCTTGGGCATCCTGTTTTAAAAAGTCATTACTAACATAAAAATGGAACTTAAATCTTTTTGAATCTGAGAGCTGTAAAATGTTTCTGTTTTTTCCATAGTTAGCCACTCATCAGCTACTAGCTGGAGTACTTGTTTTTCTAGATTAATTGCTTTACTGGCTGTTTTTGGTCTGCAGATGCTGTAGAATTCCTGGTAGATATACTCAAGAGCTTTGGGGATCAAGCACACCAGACCAAGAGAAAGGTGAAACTCCAGCAAATAAATGTTCTTCAAAGCAGGACTTAAAAATAACAAAATCAAAAAAAGAATAAATAGCCTTCAAATCAGGCTTTTAAAAATTGCATATATAAAGAAACCTTGCAATTGCTTAATTTACAAGAATAAATTACAATGGCTTTAGTGTACATCAGAAATCAATCTTCAAATCTGAAAATAGAACTGAAGCCTTAATAAATATAATTATGTTGGAACACATCTAAGTAGGCTCATTTGCTAATGGCAACAGAAAATGTTTAAAATCCTCTTTCATTAGCTGACATGTCTTGTTAACCTCATTTTCATGTCTATTATGCCCACCCATTAAAACTGCCTGCACTTGAAAATAAGCCCTCAGATAACCAACACGAAATCAAAATGTGTGTGAGGGGAGGAATAGGGCCAAGGGGTTTGAGACAGAGGTGGGACACCAGAAGGGACCAGGGGCAAGGGGCCCTCAGCTTCTGGGGAGGTATTAGTGCTACGTAAACCCTTCGCATAACCCACAGCGCTGCACAGCTGTGGGATGGGGAACGTGGCAGGGCTGCACTGCAGGTAATGCATGGATTCCACATGTGAAAACAGAGTACACACACATCCAGCCGGGCAGTTGTGCTAGAAAGAGTAATAGGCTGTGGTCAAAGGCCAGCGAAAATTGTGAAGACAGGTCAGGATACTGACGCAGCCCGTCTAAAGCAAGGCTAACCTCAGTGCCCAACTTCATCATTACCATTTAATAGTCTGCACCCATGGGAATATCAATGTCCCAGTGTGCTGCAAGATGCAATCATCAAATCCATTGTCACGGAAGTGCAGTGCAAAGGCAGTGGGGGAGGAATCACTTTTGTTCCTTAAATGCTTTTCTGCCTGTCTAAATAGCATGAGCCATTTGCTTGATGCTTGATTCACCTTAAGACTGTCAGTTTTTCAAATAGTCTTATTTTCAGGTGCTGGATCCCGAAATTTTACCGTCAGTCACAGAAGCTAGAACAGAAAGAGGTGCTCTCCAGAAAAATAAAACTGTATAATTACTCACCGGCTAGTGTTAAGAGAGATAAGCTGCTTAGTAATTACATTATAAGGAAGTTCAAATTCACCAGTGCCACCTTTCTGATCTTCCTGCCAAATCTTGTGGATGTATTCCCTCTGGGTATCTATCTAAAACCCAGGATAAATACAAGTGATATTAGCCAATAAAATTCACACATAGCTAGAAATCAAAGAAAATCCAACTATTCTTCATTTAAACATAAGCTGCAAAAATTTCTATTTTTATACATATAATTTTTGAAGTCAATTATATATGTACCCACTCTAAATGAATTATTCCTGCTAAAATTTCTTTGAATCTTTCATATTCCTTCAGAACAAAATTTGAGCTCCAATGATACTGCCAACAGTCCATTTTTATTGCTAGCAATATGGAAGCATTAGCGGCAACAGCAGCACAACAGTAGCTGCTTGTACCAAAACCCAAACTTCCGTTCGCAGACTAAAAGCCAAGTTACAAAGGTTAGCTAATTAAATTTCCCAACTTGCAGCCTCTGAAATCAAAGCTCAGAGAAAGGAAGTATCCTGTGGCAGGATACAGAAGAAAGCTGAGGCAGATTTTTAAATTAGAGGAAAAAATGTGAGGATTTCAAATGTTGTGCTTTAACTATTAGCACAAGAATGCACAGCTATCTGAGATATATTTCTTTTTAAAGTGCACTTTAAAGTGTAAGCTTTGTTTATATTCTTTTTAAAGTCTCTTCTCTCTTACTATAAACAGGACTAGTTCCTTTTCCACTGCACTACGGAACAAATATAGATTATAATTTTATATAGCTTCCACACCTCTCAATGATTATTTCCAATTCTCTCAAACAGTAGCAGATGTAGTTTTAACATGACATACGAAGTTGTGCAATCTTTCCAACATTTTCCTTCTGATACTGATAAAATGATAGTTTTTTGCTCTTGAGCTTCAGGCCTTCGATTTACAAAGCATCTCTAGACTTCATTGTTAAACTAGTATTGACCTACCTTAACACTGTAAACACATGTGGGCTATAATCAAAGCTTCCCATTCCGGATTTCACCTCCTATTTCCCCAAGATGGATATAGTGTAAATTCAACCTACTTGTTGGTTTACTATGTCCCTCAGCAGTTGGAAGTGAAGTTGTAAACAGATGCATTCATCTTTATAGGTGTTGACAAAATATTCAAGCTTGAGATCAAATCACGGACATTTGGTGCATGATGTCAGTTATTGCTTGGGCCAAAGAAAATCTTTCCTCTGGATCCAAAGCATGTTGGTAAGCTTCAAAGTAAACATCTAGAAGCTGAAGGGATATTCAGAAGCACATTTAGAAATGTTTATTCACCCAAATATTCATTCTTTGTTGGGGAGGTTGCCGCCTTTATGAAACCAACAGTAATCCAATATAGCATCTTGTTTCTGTCATAGGATATTACTGGACGTTTCACCAGAAGTCTCAAGAACAGAACATAGAATAAATGGCCCACAGGAGAAATTTCTTGCAAAACTCACATAGCTGATGTTGGGTTTTTTCTACTGAAGCATGAAGATTTTTTATTCTTCACATTTTTCCTTTACAAAAGTAACAAGGCAATGTACTTACTACTTTAAAAACACCTGCTTCTTTCCACCATCTACTCCATTCTCTGTTTCTTTTCCAGCAAACAAACTGGTATTGTATCTTTGAAAAACTTTTTCCTTTTCCCCTAACCTGAAACTTGCAGACTCATCCAAGACTCTCTGTTATCTCATTTGGCAATGATTGTCACAGTTACTTTACATTTTTTGGAGAAACTCCAAATTAATTGAAGATGTAATTAAAGATGTACAAAAGTGCATGTCCTCTTCAGGCTCCTCTACCAAGAATAGCTGTAAAGTTTTATTTAAATAAAAATTTTAATTACAAATACCCACAGCTTAGGACAGAACAAGAAATATGCAAAGCATGACAGCTTGTGAACTCTTGACATGACATTGTAGTACTTTTTGGTCAGATGCCAATTAGGGGATTGAAAATATTTATTTTCTTGCTTCTTGAAAAATCAGTCGTGTCAATATGACATGATCTGCACCTGGCTATTTTACATTGACACAGAAGTGGAAAAGCATCCATATTACTTTCCATGCTGAGACCAAAAGATTCTGAAAGAGGAAGATGCAGAAGGGCTTAGGAGGTAACTTGATAGCTCAGAATTCAGATTTCAATGGAAACACCCCATTTCTCTGATTTAGACCTGCCTGACCTGAACTGTTCTGGAGGAAGTTAAGACAGTGATTGAGCAACAGGCCATAAGCAAGTTTTATATTGACTAAGCTAAGCTGTCTCAGCTGCTGGACAACGGGCTATTGTTTCCTCACTCAGAAAGAACTCTATCCCAGCTGGAAACAAAGCTAGTGAGACTCACTTCCATTTAATTTCAGCTAAAAACAAAAGATCTCCAGCAACAGCACATGTGTACATTTGATCCTGCTTAGAGAGCTGGGTTGTGAGAGCAGTTCTGGAATATACTCTGATGATTTTGGAAGACAATTAGTGCATCGTTGTTGTAGAAGTTTCATTTTTCTACCAGGAGTTTTTCTTCCAAAAAGAAAGCAAGTTTCCTTATACAGAAGGCCTGTGATAAAACTAAAAGGTGGATTCACAGAGGTAGCATGATGTTAAAGCAATGGAAAACAAAGTCTATTGGGATTAGAGCAGAAACTTAGTGAACTAGACAATTAGACAGTGTTTTATATAGCTCCATCAGACAAAGCTCCTTTATGAAAATGGGAGAGTGACCTTAGGAGATTTCCCAAATGACATACAACTATCTTAGTTTGAAAGTTTTCTATTTAAAGACTCTTCAGTGGTACACAGGAGATTCACTAACACCCTCTAGCATTCCTATTTTGACAGCTGTCCTGTGTAACTCCAGGACTGAGAACAAAACATTTCAAGTGTGTGAAGGCGACCTCAATTAGTGCCATTTCTCCCTGCTTCTGGAGTGGACTCTCTGCTCCTTTCCACTTCCTGACACTCAAAGCACTGTTCTTGGGACTGGTGAGTCCCATAGACAGAAATACAGTTCCAAGCTCCTCTGGGTCCCTTCCTCTGAACTTATCTAATCTTTATCTTTCAAGACTGAAGTCTTCGGGCAGAAACGTCGCTTTCATGTCCCATGGCAAAATACAGACACATGACTAGATTAAGAGAGAGGAATGGGAAATCCAGCAGGATATGCATCAGTGAAGCTACAAATCACTTAATACACATTTTTAGTGTTGATTTGTTTGTTGTTTTTTTTTAACTCCATACTAAATCATGGCATTTTTTGCTCAAATATATTAACTAACACAGAAGAAATAAATTTATAATATATATAGACTCATATATATAGGTTTTGTTAAAAAATGCATTATTTTTTATACTATAACATACAAAATATTTATCTGGTTCCCTCCGACAAAGGGTAATCCAAATGATGGGCTTAGCCAGCTGCAGACTGAGTCTCTCCTCCATGGACTTCACAAAGATGCAGTGAGTACAGTTCTCATGACAGTCATGAAAGGTTTCTTGCACCAGCCCCAGAAAGCAGGGACAGACAGGACCACAGTCAAAATTTTCATCTTGGACTTCCTGGTGGCCCAAGCTCCTCAAGGCTGGTCCTGATTCTTCCTAGTGTGCATTTGCTCCATTCCCTGGCATGCAAGGCAGGACACAACACTCTCTGCAGTTTTGCTCTGGAGATGGCCTTGACCTTCCCAATTATCCAGTAGTGGGTGACTCCCCCTAAGGCCTTGTACAAGTGCTTCCAGCCCCTGGCACAGCAGCTACAGAGGCTGCTGTCTGACAAGAGCATTTCTGCTCCCTTGTTGCAAAAAACACCACACAGGGTTCTTCGGACCCAATTCACAGCACCCAGCAGCTCTAACCCTCTGAGCCCAGCCCAGCACCAGGTTCCCAGCACATCTGAAACCCGTACCACCACCCACGCTTCCTGGCTATGGCAGCCCTGTGTGTACACAATGGGAAATGCTTTTGAAAGGGAACCTTACACAGCCTGAAGTGAACTGATTGCAAATCAGTTTTCAGACCAAGAAAAGCTTCTGTACCCGGCATTTTTTTTCCAAGAGAGCAGTTTCACAGGTCCAGAGGTCAAGCAGCACAGCACATCGATCCAGAGGCATGTGCCCAGCCAAGGATGTTGCTGCCACTGAATTGCTCAGAAGTGACATTGCCTAAGACAAAAAAACTAAGTAGAAAAGAAGCACATGCTAGTATCAGAGGCATTTTCACATGCCTAGAGTCCCAGGACTTGTGGTATTTTTTTTTTATTTATGGCACAGGGTTGTAGTTTTTCCTTGCCAGGAAACCCCAGGCCAGGAAAAGATTTCAAGTCCCATAAGCTTTGGAGGGCCCCAGAGTATTCTGCAAGGAAAAGAACAAGCGCACCAGGCTTTTGGTTTAAACATATCTCTTCTATCATCTTCTAACACATATTCCTTGAGATAAAGTGCAATGGCTGCAGTTCAAAAGACCCACATCAAGAGAGAAAATCAGAAAAAGCACAAGAAAACTAGGGGAGGAAAGAGAAGATTAATTTTTCACAGCACCAAATCATGTTCAGATCGTCTTCACCTCCTCATCTTCACTCTCAGATCAAAGAAAAGTGGCATGGACTACTCAAAGATAAACTTTACAAAGAGATATAGCAGGGTAGAGTGCAGACCCAGGGGAGGGCTTTCTTTTCAGATGGCTTGCTATTATAAAAGTCAGTCTTCATAATTTAAAAATGACTGTGAAGAAAGGAAAAAAAATCACTACAAATGTTTCTACACTAGCAGTCCAAGAGAAATCCTTAAAGAAATCATGCTTTTGATTTCTTGGTTGTGGTACTATCTAAATTACAGCTATTTTTTACAATAAATGACAAGTAGAGTGAATCTGAAATGTTTAGAGCTGCAGAGTTAAAAATCAGCCATGGGGTAAATAGAAGGTGCTTTAGCCGCTACTCTTCAGCTACAGATTTTTAAGTGTTTTATTTTTCAAAAACTGAACAAGAGAGTCATTTGAAGTCCATGATCGGTGGAGAAGTCAGCACTGAAATTGTCTTGGGTCATGGCACACAGAAAGAAACCATAACAAAAAGGAGCATAAGGAGCTAGCACAGGTTGTACATGATCAGTCCCCAGTTGTACTGTGTGAGCGTGATAACGAAGTGACCTATGAAAACAGAAACTGCTATAAAAGACTACCAGGGTACCCTACCTCATTCAGTAGTCTGCCTCCTGTCATGACAGAATCACAGAATAGTTCACGTTGGAAGGGACCTCTTGAGGTCACCCGGTCCAACACCCTGATCCCAAAGAGAACCACCTAGGTGGGTTGCCCAGGACTATGTCCAGTCAGGTTTTTAATATCTCCACAGATGAAGACTCCACAACCTCTCTAGACAACCTGTGCCAGTGTTTGACCAACCTCACAGTAAAAATGTGTTTTCTTGTGTTCAGATGGAATTTCATGTGTTTCAGTTTGTGATCATTGCCTCTGGTCCTGTCAGTGGGGACCACTGAGAAGATTCCAGCTCCCTCTTCTTCATTCCCTCCCAGCAGGTATATATTGGAGATTGATTAAATTGACTGATCAGATCCCTCCTGAGCCTTCTCCAGGTAGAACACTCCCAGCTCTCTCAGTCACTCCTCATATGAAAGATGCTTCAGAAGAAGAACCACAGTGAGGACCTTCAGGTGACTTCAAAGAAAGTCCTAGCAGGCACTTAGACATTCACAGATTTGTAAAGGTTTTTGGTCATCTTAATCCTCAGCTATGGCCTGCATTCTCTGTCAGAACATTCAATTTTAGGGAAGCATGCTAATGTACCAAAAGTATTATCATACCAATATAGAAAGTAATTCCAGTGATTTAAGAGATGTCTGCAATTCTCCAAATATCATATGTGTTTGTGCCATTTATTCACTGTTTTCTAATGGCCCTCCCCCCATACTTTCTACAACTACAAGCTTCTTCCTCCCCACTATTCTAGAAATACAGCTATTCTTTTTAGAAATCTGTAATACAATCTGTCTCAACGCAGTTCCTACTATAAAAAAAGCAGCAGGAAAAAAGGAAGTGTGGAACATCAAATATTTTGCAGCTTCTTATTTGCAACAGAGAAAAATTTAAAAGTGTTGGAAGGTAAATTTAGTTCTGCAGAAAAAGCAATAAAATACATTAATTAAAAGACATTCAGAAACAATTAACATTTTTCTTTTTTGAATGTGCCTTGAAGATGTGCTTGCTCATTATATTACTTAACTACATCAATAAATGTCCCTTCTCTGTTATTTTCCCCTCCAGGATGACTTTGATGTCTATAACCCTGAATAAGTGCAAAACTGTGACATTAACAACATGTGACAAGCAATTCCACATGCTCAGTTAAGTCTTTGCAACACATTCATCACTTAGCTAACTAGAAGGATAAAGAAAGGTCCCAAAAATACAGTTAGAACTTGGTCCTGCAGAAATGCAGTAACGATTCAAGAAGTCGTAGGATGGGCCTACCTTGAAAACAGCAAACCAAATTATCACAGGTGTTTTAGACCTGTAGATATCTTACTTTTATCTTTCTCAATGTACTGGCTGGCCACAAGCAGCAGCTGGTTCTCAAGCTCCTTCAGGTCCTCTAAAGCCACATCATATATTATGTAAAGCCCTCACTGGTCCTGTGTGTGAATATATCCATCTTCACTCGTGTGAAAGTCGTCATGGTTTTCCACCTCTGCAAACTCCAAGAACTGAGCACTGTGGACCTATGCCATGAGACAGAAACACAGAGATACAGGAAGTCAGTTCTGCAAGGATTGCGGTTCTCTATAATCAATATATCTAAGGGTAGACTAGGCCAAGGAACATGGTATTTTGTCAGCAGCAAAGAACAATAAAATAAAATATTGCCAAAATATTATTTTTTACAGGTAACATCTACACTGTATCTTCATTTATACTATCATGGAGTAAGACAAATTGTAAAAAATTTCTATTGTGCCTAGTTTTTCCTTCACACAAAAAACACCAAAAAGGCATCAACATGAGATTAGCTCTTGAACTAAAGTAGAAACTTTCCCCTTTTTCTAATTTAGCTCAAGTTTGGCAAAAATGTTCTTAAATTCTGATACTCAAATACAAATTCAGCATATTTTTTAAAGCCTTCTTGGGTAAATTACACTTGCAATATTTGGAGATAAGCTCACACACACAAAGACTTTAGCACTAATTAAAAGGAGGGCACATTGACTGATGTCCCAAATAGCTGTGACATCAGCACTTGTTCAATAGAATAGTTTAACAATGACTTATCTTTTCTTAAAAAAAATCAGCATCTTTAAAAGAGAATCATCTACCTTTGCGGTGAGTTACTAGTTAGCTTGGTAACACCCCAGTCAAGAATCCAGTACTGCAGTGACCAGAGTTGGCTTTCAAAATATTCTGTTTCTTGGCTAGGAGTGCCACAGAGGGAATTACACACATCTATCTCTAGGTGAATAATTACAGAAGTTAATCTCCCAGTGTAAATAAACATTTGGCGTGGGGGTATAGTCATAAAAGACTTTAAAAATGGTTCTTCTTGTAAAAAGATAACAAGTAAATACAGAAGCTCCTCATTTTCCACTGTTTTTCTTTACTATTTCCTGGTATGTAATGAACCTTTGTTCTCACTTCAGTGCCAAAAAATGACGCACAATGTATTGGGACTTCCTCCTTTCACTGTCTCTAACATCTGCCTTTGCAAAGCTACCCAAACTTTTCCTGTTAGCACCTGAATGTCTCAAATTCTATTAAAAGGAAGGATGGAAGAAAGTAAAAGGTATTTGTTTTAGTCATGGAAATTTTAGTCAGATTTAAATGTACTGGGGTGAACAGTTTGCCAGCTTCATAGATCTATGCAGGATCAGAATTCATTCTTAACCATAAAGTTAATGAAGCAGCCCTGCAAAATGTATGCCTAATTTGAACATAACGTCAGATCAGCCTGGTCAAAGAGATTCCTTTCCTTCTTTCAATATACACCCTCTGCTTTTCCTTATTCTTCTGAACAGGTTATTTGTTTCACTGCTCTTAATAACAGGATGCAGAATTTGCTAAAGGTTAAATCAAATCCCTTTATAGAAGAATTAAATTTGATTTGATTTAGGTAAATAACAGCAAATACTAGGCTGACTTCTCCATAGCAAGCAGAAGGGTTTTTTTCAGTTGTGTTTTTAAACATCCTTATGGAGAACATTCATTGCAATTTCTACAATTTCAAGATTTTTTTTTTTTTCTGGTGATTCTTGCTCTGTCCCACTCCTAAAAGCTCAGTCAAGACTACTGCATTCTGCAAAAGGTGCATATGACTACGAAACTGGAGAGTTCTTACAAAACA
Organism: Tyto alba; assembly: GCF_018691265.1. NCBI lineage: Eukaryota > Metazoa > Chordata > Aves > Strigiformes > Tytonidae > Tyto > Tyto alba. Next base: position 583,342 of record NW_024881316.1, read on the forward strand.
AAACCAAAAAGAAATTAAGACTTTCTCCCTGTCACGTTTGTTTGGGAGTCATATTTTAAAGGCACTACTCAAGTCTTCTACATACCACTTATGCCTGCAAAAAACATTAATACCCAGTTATATGTCTCTATCAACAGACCAAGTGACTGGATATTTATGCGTGATGGTTTCTGCCTGCAGGTTTTGGCTTTTCTCCTCTATCTCTTCTCAGGTTTACTGGGGCTTAACAAATCCCTTTGGGGTTATAAAGCAACACTCATGCACACCTACATATATTTTATCAACTTTTTTCCAAGCTGAATCTCAAAAGGAGACAGGAAAGAGTTTTAAATTAACAAAATGCATTGTTTGCAGGGCCTTCTGTCATTGAAACTCGTGACTCTGATGATCTCCATCCCAAGCAGTCTGCTAGGGAGGGTGTACACTGCTGCAGAATCTCAGTTTCAGATACATTGTGTGCTGAGCCATCACACAGACTCACACTTTACAATGTGGAGGGATTCATAACACAGGTACACCTCCAATTTTGGACATAGATTAGATGCTAAAAGTATTTTAAAAACAATGCCACATGCTTCGGGTTTATAGCATATGCCAGAGAGTATGTTAGATAGGTCTCAATTAGTTTGCCAGTTAAATGGCTCTATTATTGTTTCAGTTCTTGAGAGACAGTCTGTACAGTATATTAAAAAAAAACCTCAACACATATTAGAAACTGTTGTTAAGGAAATACTATTGCTCCTGATTCTAAATTTGTTGCCAATTAAACTGTAATAGGGTTAGTAAATATTTATCTAAGCTTTAGTTGAAGTTCAAGCTTACATATCCATAACTATGTTTTAGTCCAAGGGAAAGAGAGGCCACTGTGAAACAATCTCTCTCATTACTAGGGGCTCTCTGAAGTATTTCACAGCTAATCTCTAGATCAGAGAGTGCTTAGTTGGAAGGTCAGGATTGACTTTTGCATCATTTCTTCTACAACAAAAAAAAAGGGAATGAAAATAAACTTATATTATGCACAGTTCAGAAGGTGAGTTTGTCACAATGCCTGCTTCCTGGAAAACTGACACTTCCCATTTAAAACATAAGTTTTTAAATTACTTTTTCTGACTTGAAAAATCAAAGATTCTGGATCACTCAATTCAATATTTCTTAAGTGGAGGATGACAATTTTTTAGTTCCAAGTCACTTTTCATTTAGGGATTTTAATTTATTAGATTTGTAAAGGATAAATGTGGCGATAATGGAAAAAAAAAATGAAGATAGCTTAAAAATATCATCAACTCTATGTCCTCCCCACACATTTTATTTTCAAAGAGGTTTAGATTTTTTTATGTTTAGGGACATGACTTTTTTTCTGGCTTGTATTTCTTTAGCGGGGAGAGGGTGTTGAAGTCTTAACATAAAGCAACAAATAGGGGCAGGAAGCCTACTTCCTTTTTGGTCGTAGCCACAATTCTTCCATGAAGTGGCTTGTGTGCTTGGTTCTGTGTGTTTCTACAGAAAAAACAACAACAAGAACAACAACAAAAAAACCAAACCCATAAACAAAAAAATCAATCGAACAAGTTTTGAGAAACAAGTAAATGAGAAAAAAATGTGAGTTCAAACTGTTGAAAAAACTATTAAAATACTGTCATGTTTCTTCAGGCTTTCTGCATGAGAATTTTGGAATGTGTGCTAGGTAGCAGAGCTGCAAGGAAATTCTACAGCTCAAAAGACAAAATACTATATCGCATCAAACCACCAATGTAAGCATGATAAATTGCTTCTGTTCAGTATATTTCAAAAAAAAGTTGGGGAAACAAAGCCTTAGGAATTGAATTTGAATTATTATTTTTCAAATCCATGAAGCTAAGTGTACTAATTATATCACTTCAGCCACATGCTCTCATTCAAGATTAAAAACTAGTAAGTCTTAAACTCTACCTCAATCTAAATAATACCTTTTAGAAGTCATTAGGAGTTACTTAAACATTTCCATAAATTGCAAAATGCCTCAGATTTCTCAGGAACATCGACTCTGTGATAATCCCACACCTACAAAGGTCCTAGATTAAGCACTGCCAGCAGCACCGGTCTAAGTAAATGTTTATCTGGCAGGCAGTATTGACATTATACTTCTATGTGCCTGAAGTTTCTCAGAGATATGCTATGACCACTAGTAGATACGGGTATTTAGTCTGTTAAGGTGAGACACGTGGTTCTGAGGAACAAGCTACCCTGAATCCCTCAGATGATTCAGCAGTTGATCACAACATAGCTCACGTGGAAGAGAGAACCAGATTGGGCACTCCTGTTGAAGCACACGTTTTGGAAGACCAAAAGCTGGGTGATCGCTCACCTTGTAGTCAGCTGGGGTGTAGTGAACACACGACTGTGAACTCAGGCCACCAAAACCACCAGTGACTCCGTTGGCAGCACTGACCCAGGAGGTGTCTTCGGCACTGGAAATTCGGTGACCGGCCTTGAAGGAGAGGCCAGCAGTACTGATGGTCAGGCTTCTCTCCAGAGACCCGAAGTAGTTAAGGATCCCCAAGCACACTCACTGAAACAAACCAAAACAAACACAGTTGCATTTTCAGTTGAATGACAGCTCTCCTCTTAAAAAAATTAACTATGATCTCTGCAGATTTTATGTTGAGCTTTTTCACCTTTAGCTCCCGAAGTCTCAGGTGACGTAAGAAAAGAAGGGACAGGTAGGCTCCTCTCCTCACCACGCGCTCCCTGTGGGCATTTGCTCTGCCCTCTTCTAATCCTAGCAGCTGCAAGCTGCCTGTATAACTACACCTATTTCCAGACAGGAAAAACGCAATTAGCTTTCTGCAACTCAAGGAGGTTTCTAAACCTTTCTAAAGTAGAGCGTTTTGGTATATCTGTTGTCTAAGAGAAGGCTGCCGCTGCCTACAGGACTGGCTGTCATGGAAACCTGCAGTATGGAAAAACGGGAAAGGATGGCACTACTACTTCTGTCAGAGAAACAATAGGTTGATACAGTTTTTATTCCTTCTTTCAGGTTTTAACAAATATATACATACGTATATACACATATAAACAAGTTTTTACCCTCTTTCACTCTTCTTTCTGAAGGATGCTGGAGGCTTACTGGAGCTGATATTTCCTACATCCTCCCCACTGTGAGCCACAGCTGTGTTATCATCCTCAGTAGGTAGTTCCCAGTTCCAACACACATAGTTAAAAATTGGTGTGGTAAGTATGCGTATCATTCTTATATGACAACTTTATGCATAGGCTTTATCATAACAAAATGAAAAGAATAGGAAAGGAAGTGCCATACTGGATGAAATTAATAATCCAAACAGAATTTAAATTTTTGTCATATAACTCCACAATATTTGATTGCTTTCCAGTCATGAGTGGTTTATCCTTATGAAGTCCCTGGGCTGTGTGAAAGAGCTATCCCCGTTCCAAAGAAAAGACTGTGGCAGGAGGCAGCTTGAGGAAATTTTCTGAAGAAATTCAGAATATCTGTTTCATCAAAACCTCAACCCAGCTATGGCTAGTCACATGTCTGACCTCCTAGTCCATCCTTTTTCCTTCTGCCATAAAAGAAAAACTGATTTCTGAGCTCCAGCGGATCATAGGCTGAGCATGGGGCAAAATCATAGCGTGGCAACAAGGAAGTAACATCAGAGTAGTCTGTAGAAAAGTGTTGCTGTGATGTATACACAACAACCAACACAAACTTATATTAAATATTCTAGCAAACATTCTGCAAAATTAAATTCAATACTTGTTTGCTTTTTTCTCACTCCACTCCAGCACACTCAGCAATGTGTGTGTGTACAAACAAAGAGTAACAGAAGAGCAGCAAGCAGGGAAACAGCTACACCTGCCTTGTTATCAACTCCATCAAGGCCTTCTCACATGCATCAGGAGTTACTCCACTAACATCAGTGAAATTAAACTGGCAATAGTACCAATGTAAATGAGAAGATCACTATGAGTCACACAGTATTCATTAGTTGTGGAACATTATGGACAGTGATTTACTAGGCATTATCCAATTAATTTCCTCGGGCAATCAAGTATATAAGAAAAATTTGTCCTCTTAACCCACTTCTCTATCCCAATTTATTTTACCACTTCATTTGAACTCAGATGGCATAAGCTGGAATGCTTTTCAGTGTTGTTAAGGGATTTATAGCATTGATTTTTGGCATTGTTTTTTCTGATTAGAGAAAATCCTATTAATGTATCTTCACAAATTGGTGCCTGTCAAATTTATCCTGCTCAATATGAGACATCCTAACAAAACTATTAATAGAAGTGACACAGATAAACTCAGGACTACGTTGGCTGTTCTATAAATTTGAAAGTTGACATGAGTGTATTGTCTCCAAAAATTCCTCCAAGCCAAACAAATCTTGATTTCAAGATGTCAAACAATGAATTCTTTACATAATCCTTGCAATGATAGATTATCTGTTAACTGATTTCTCTAGCCTTACTAAGCATGATCATCCTCACTCATCTTGTCCTCGTTGACTACAAAGGTTTATTTTCTTAAATTTTAGAAAAACTAGGCCCTTCAATCTCTATTATTTAAAATTATGTGAGGTGAAACAGAATTTAAAAACATTTTCCTGAATCAACAGCATTAATTGTACACCTCTAATAAATATCACAATAAGTATATGGACTAAGCAGAGGATGAAGCATTTCCACTCAAGATTTCTACTAAAGAAATATACAGGCAATGCTGTCTCAAAAATGCAAGTGAAATGAGGAAAAAAGTGATGGCATATTTTTGGGTAACAGATGAATTTCTATTTTAAAAACATTGACACGTGGACATCAGGTGTCCAGTTTGTAGCGGATCTAATTCTAGTTTTTCAATAACTGTCATGACTAGACTGTTTCAAAACTGAGATCGGTCACATCCCTTGCATTACCATGAGTATGTACTCTTTCCCAACTCAGTGCATTTGACAGAAGGCGTACAGTGCAATCCTGCTTTCTTTCTTTTTTTCAATTAATCATCACGCAGCTTGCATGAGTCAACCCAATGTTTTTTTATTTTTCCTGAAGTTTTCATTAAGTAATCAAATATTTCCTGGTCAAGGTCAGCCTGAGGCAGGAAGACCTGTATGTTTTCACACGTGGGAGCTTTTCCTGACAGAAGAATGCAGGTTTATTTTTGAACACAAAGTTGGTATCAGACTTGGATCAGGAAAGAGGGAGTGAGGAGAAACTAAGTGCCTGGCTCTGTCCCTCTGTTCCCTCTCCCCTGTTCCTGTATTACCCTCTGCCCTGCTTGGTCCTGGCCAAGTGCCGGAGTGCAAGACCTTCTCACTAACAGTGGGGCTGCATCCAGCCCCAGTAGGTGAGACCTTTCCTCTTTAAAAAACAACAGCAGAGCAAGAAAACCATTCAGGCCTTTCTTAACTTGCTCCCTGGGCCCACTGGTGCGGGCAGGCGGGCACGGTGAGCCAAATGAAGCACTGGGCTGCAGATACAGGAACTTCTGAGATATAACAGTCCTGTGCATAATGCTTTTATACTCATCAAAGCAGCAGCTGTGAATGACTTCTGAGTCAGAAGGACAATAAAGAAATAGGTAATCAAAGTCCATCTGCATCAAAGGGATACCTTCAATTTCAGAGGATTAGTCACAGAACTCATAAGATGTGTCACAGTTACTACAGATTCCCCAGATACCTGAGAGGTAGGTCTTACTTCTCATTCACCACCCTGCCAGTTAGGCCATTTGGGGGTTTTTTTCCCCTCTCCAAAACCTGAAGATCTCTCACAGCTTCTGCAGCTCCATGAGGCCATGCCCACAAATGCCACTTCCTCCCCAAGAAGAGGAACGTGCTATCACACCTGCCCCTGCACGAAGCAGTCATCTGCTGTTGGGTCCACAGGTGCTCAGCTGCTGGATGACCTCCAGCAAACAAGACAGCCCACCATCCCTTCTTCCCTCTCCTCCATACACACATGCTAACCCACACCTTAATATGACACTCTCCAGTAAATACTAGGGCACACTTCTATTCCTTGCGGCCAAATTCACACCCCAGCCCTGCTACAGGCACGTACGCAGGGTATTTTTAGGTAGATGTAATCTTGCACTACTTGTGCTATTACTGGACCAGCGGCTGCACAGTATCTCGTGAGCACCAAGGAGGAGAAGACATCATGTATGTGGCTTGGGCATGCAACCATACATTGCAGCTCTGCTAAGCAGGAGCAGGAGACTGAATTTTGAAAAAGAGGAACACTGGCATCCAAACAGAAATCTATTAGAGGAACCCTCTATCAAAGCTGACAAACGCCTACTAGAGTGTTAATTGATCATTATTCATCACTTCCCCTTCTAGGTACATGGTGGAGCTTGGTGCAGGCGTAGATCTCCTTCCAGACATGGAAGCCAGAGGCCTCAGAAGAAGCAGTAGAACCTGACTGCACAGGATGTGGTTCGAACAATGCTGCCGCGCGTTCCTGGAGACCCTCCATCACCTTCCTTATGTCTGAGACATTGTTTCAAACCACATCAGATAGAGACAAAAGATTCACAGGGCAAACAAGACGGCATACCAGCCCCCTTCCCACAGTGAGCCAGGGACAGCTCAGAGCACCTAGTGAGGGAGCCAGCGCAGCTTGTGGCTGCTGCTTCTTTGCTTGGGACAGTTGTCTGCTGCTCCCTCTGCAAGGTGAAAATGTAGAAATGGACTTTCCTGTTACAGCATATGGAGGGAATACACCAGATTAAAAAAAATAAATAAATTAGGGAAGAGCTTTTTTCCAACTGAGAATTATGGAGGGGAGGGACTACTGGGCAATCCCCTCTCTCCTTTCCTGTTATCCCCCCACCCTTAAGGAGGTCTACATATTTCTTGACCAAAACCAAATATATCATATTTGGTGAGCAAGCCACAATGGAAAAAACAAGGACAGTGATCTTTTTTTCATTGTCTGAGTGACCTGCAAAGCTGTTTTTACTTTTGGTGGTGGTGATGATGGTTTCTGCCCAAGCTTTCCAGAAAAATTACATGTTGTGGCAAGATTTGAAAGAACGGTTTCTATGTGAAACATCTGGCATAGGGAAAAGGTCTGAAAACATGGATCATAAAATAAGTTTATTTCAGTCCTAAATTAAAACAAAACAAAACATAAATGGCTAATCTTTCTAGGACTATCATCAAAATCAAATTCATTCAATCATTTAAAATATGGTAAAGCTAACTTCAGCTGCAAGTCTACACATCCACTTTCTGATTTCTGTGATTTAGAAAGAGTTTTCTCTCAAATGCTTTGTGGGACCCACAGAAGTAAATAATTAATGTTAAATAGGAAACAGGGAGGCTAAATATATACAGAGTACTGTCAAAAACAGGTTAAACAAAATTATTAGTAGCACAAAGGTAATTTTTAAAAAACATCTAATCCTGCAAGATTTTTTTAAATTGACACTTGTATTGGGAGTATAATTTGAGGAACATGGTCATGCATTAGCAATTATTGGCATCAGTAAAATTCTGTAGATAATTCTAAGGGGATTAAGACAAGGAGTTTTATAGGACTCTTCTTTATCATCTGTTTTGAATAAAGGTGCTGAAAAATCAAAATAACTGGAACCTAGCTTAATATAGGAGGAAAAAAATAAATAAAATGGAGGGTCACAAGGGAGAAAGCAGCCTTTATTAAAAATGTAAATTAAATATCAAACCCTATGGAAATTATTTTTCCATTCATTTTCCAAGCCTTTTCTTCATTCACTTTCTTACTGATTGGGAGCCAACAACTGATCTGTTACTGTTTCTCTACTAAACACGGTTACCATCTGGTGCTCCACTGCCAAGCGTCTTTGTTCCTTAAAGTTCTATTTATTTTTAAGCTTGTTAGACGCTGAAACACAAAATCAGAAGTCAGGCAGTGGGAAGAGACTTGGGGAAGGTGGGCAGGATGGGAGCCACAGGTTAGTTTGCTCCAGCACAGCCTTATCCTCTGCCTTCAGCCCAACAGGAGCTGCTTACAAAGGGTCCCTGTTGACGTTTCACTGAGGTCAGGTTCAGGTGTAGGCAAAGCAAGTAAAGAGGATACAGGAGGCTGATGGGATCCTAAGCAACCCTGAGACGGCTGGGCAGCAGAGCAGGCACCGTCCCCACACGTGATCCATGGCTACAGAACCGAGGGGTCTACCCTGATGAGCTGGCACTGTTTGCTTCTGCCTATTTCTGGGTGTTTTCATGGTGCTTTGGTCGCTTTTTTGACACCCTCTCCCCTGTTCTGCCCTGTACACTTGCCATGCAGGTGGGAATGGGAAACCTCCTCCTCTCCTCTCCAGCTAGCACATCTGAGAAAGGCAGCAACCCCTCGAGGGTCCCAAACCAAGGCTTGCCCATAGCTCGAACACATACGCAGCATCATTTGGGGCTTTGTGACAAGCCTGCTAACCCCTTTCTAGACAACAGGGGATCTTCAAGCCTGCAGACAGAAGCATTCGGACGGACTGCAGCAGTGGTTCTTTGGGGAGAGAAAACCAAGTTGCCCAGTGACAGTTCAGGGCTGAAATATCCTCACACAAGCTGGACACATGGCTTAGGCTGCTCTTGTGTACCCACCACCACCCGGGTACTAAAGGAAGAAAGAGACAGATCACCAAGGACTTTCCATTTGGCAGGAATGTGATTACTGATAGAAGGGGGTACATAGGGGCATGACTCCTCCACAGCTTCAGAGAAGGGATTTATTTTCTGGTTCCTGTGTAAAACTGAGAGCTGAACTACAAGATGCCCTTATTGTTCATAGTGCTTCAGGCTCACCCAGAGGATATGAAGCAGTAATCTCATCCTCTGATTGCCAGATCAGTTTTACTGGCTGAGATATTTATACAGATCCAGTTCCATAGTAGCAGGTGACCATCTTAATTGCATTCGTTTTACTCATCCTTGAGAGGCAGAGAACACCTGTTAAACCGGGTTTACAGATGAGGGTGCCAGACCTGCTCAAATTTCACTGGAAAAGTGTTGCAAGACCCCAGTACACCTGACCAGCCCATCACACCCTGCATCTGCAGCAGGCGCGAATGAGCAGAGCCGACTGGGCATCCAAGTCAGCCCTGCAGGATGAATTCAGTGAATGAGATGCAATTAGGGCAAATGAATGCAGCTTTCTTCACAGAGGATCACCATTTGCAAGATAATGATGTGAGGTGTTGGGTGTGCCCCAGGCTCGTTGTGGATGCAGAGCAGGCCTGATCTGTGAATGCACATTGCCATTTTTCTAAGGAGGCTGGATGGCAGGCAGCCTAGACAGAGCTGTCCTGGAGGACATCCTCAAAATGGCCAAAAAATGGCAATATATAATCAGAATCAAGAGAACTTGTAAAGCTAGAACCAAAATAGAGATAGTCAGTAACTTCTCCCTGGGGCACATCGTGCCTGACCAAGTTTTAGATTTGTACCTCACTATTGGAGTATCTCTCCTTGTCTTTTGAGCAGGGCTCTGAACCTTGGTCACAGTAAAAAAAACAGCTGTTCTGAGCATTCCCTTTGACACAAATTCTGGGACTGATTTTGACCTGATTTATGTGAACTTCAGAGCCTTGAATATTTATACAAGTGTTCAACCTGCCTTTTGAAACCACTGAGCTGAGAAAGAGGGGGGAAAAAATCTCTATAGCTCCTTACTAATGGGTCTTCAGTGAATTCAGGCATATACACATGATACACAAACCTGAGGCAAGCTTTCTCTAGAGATTTAAATTTCACTGAAAGTGTCCAATAAATAAATTAAAATAACTTTAAATTAACTCACTTTAAGTTATATTACCTCTACAAATTTTAATGTAGGTCCATCAGCTTATCTACTTTTTTCCATTGTTTCAGTTTTATCAAAAGCTTTTGCTGCCAGGGATCTACTTTAGGCTTTCTCTGGTTGACATAAAAGTAACCATAAAACTCATGAATATCGCTACATGTTTTTTGGTATAAGAGGCAATATTTACTAAAGAAAGTACAGTACATTCACATTTTATTTTCAACAGACATGAAAAAGGGCTCTTGAATATACAGAAATACAGCAGTTTGGTAAGGCCTGAATTACTAAAAAAAGTATCACTCTATTTGCCAAAAGAAACGTTTTAGACTTTAATTGTTGGAATTTATCTTGGTACATCCTGAAGACTGTTTAGGACTAACACAACTGAAAAAGGAAAGTTCCTCATAATTACCTTTACAAAAGGGATCCAGTTAGCTCTCTTTTTCAAAGCCCTGGCTGGATCTAGCACGCCTCAGTTCTCTGACCGATAAACCTCTGTATCATAAACTGGAAACATTCTTATCATCTGCTGTTTGCAGAAGATGCTTCTAAATTTTTGGACAACCTAAAGCATAAAAGGAGATGTTACTGTTATAAATTTCCCAAGCTCGATGTTAAATCCTATACCAAAGCAATACTGCGTATTATCAGCTAAAAAAATAAATAAATGGAATGATGAAGTGGCAAAGCAGACATTCTGGTCATTTGTTTTCTTTTCTTTCCAGCAGACACAATGAAACTCCCTGTCGTTAACTCTGGAGCCTCCAAAAAGATGATCAGGATTTTCAAAACCATTGTCTTTCAGTCAAAGTCAATGGCAAATTTATTATCACTGGCTTCAGTAGGCATAGCATTAGCCTACAAGATGTACTTTGAAAATCCTGTTCAAAAATTAATAAGACACTGCCAGCCTGCTGTTAAGACAATTTGCATCATTGCCTAGTTGTGTAAACACATCTGCCTGTGCTTATCTCGGATAGTTCAGTGAGTTCAGTTGGACTAGTTAAATGTTACTTTGATGAGAGACTTACAGACCAGTTTATGCAACCAAACCTTTGTCCTTTCCAGCTGTACCACCTGTTCTCACACAAGTTGTGATTTATAGGGCAAGCCATGTATTTAAAAGCAGTATGTTATTTCTGTTTAACAGTTACGCATCTCTTTTGGACCCTGGACACACAGTGGGGACTTTCAGTTGGTTTTGCCTTTTAGATGACAGAAAAGACAAAAACCAGAGTTTTCCTGCTGGTAACCCCTGAGTTGCGGAGGCTCAGCCAGGTCCTGGGCGATGGTGTGTCGCAGCTGACCTCTAGTGGAAGTACCACAGCTCCAGGAGACACCAAACAAGGGCAGGAAAACTCGAGAAAAATGCACAAAAAGCACGAGTGAGAGCGGAGAGAACAAAGGTACGGACTCAGAGCCGGGATGTTTAAAATACAAATGGCAGCAATTACTACAGCCTAGTGGGAGCAATACAGGCTTTTCTGCTGCTTCCTGTCAAGAGCAAAAATGCCCACAGTCTTATTTTTCTGTGACGCAAAACAATGATTTGTCATAAATGGAACTTCCTTCCATACTTCTAAAGACTTTTCTTTTCCCCCTTTTTTAAAAAAAAAAAATGTTGAGAAGTACATTTCAGTTAGCAGAGAAAAGAGCACCATCTCATCAGCTGAGTTCTTGAGTTCCTTAAGGTTGTAGTCAATACTAAAGTGAGAAAGCAGAAGCTGCAGCTGAGGTTTCAGATCCTCAGTTTCAGTGCTGTGCTGGGGCAAACTGATTCCAGTATCCTTGTGGCAGGATTCTGCAAAAAGCCATAATCAGACAAGCTGGAGAACATTAACACTTTCAGCAACATAACTGTAGGATGACTGTAAGCAATGCTGCCAGTGCCCTTTGCTTTGCAGCCACGCAATGACATAATCCCTCTTTTTTTGTCCTGAAACAGGAGTACGCCTGGGAATGGAATATGATGGTAGGGGGTACCCACATTGTAAGGATTTATATTATTTTAATTTCTCTTTTAAGAAAGGGCCTTCTGCTAGACCTCAAAAGACTTACAGCTGTTGCAGTTTGGGGCACCTCCACAGTCCTTGGAGGAGTGCTTATCTTCTAGCATGGAAAGGATGTCAGATAACAAATCCTACTGCCTGAACAGAGTCCTGGCTCTGGGGTATACAACATTCTTCTCACACACAAACCTCCCAGATCTTCACATGCCACAAGAACTTCGAGTATGTTCCTATTTCAGGGTTATCACTCCTCCGGCATCTGATTCTGGCATGATGCTGCTATCACAAACTTCTGAAACAAGGGTATACTGGGGATGGCTGAGTTTGGCCTGGTATCAGTGTTGAAGAGTCTGTTGGCAACATAGCACCCATTTTTAGAAGAACTCAGATGTTTTCTCCTCCTTCTTTACCTCACCTCAGGCTTGCTCAAGGCTTCGAAGGGTATCAGTATTCCTTCATCCTTAAAGAGCCAAAACTACTGTGTTCCTGTAAATTTTGTCATCTTTTATTCCCCTTTTTCAGCTCATTGACAGGTATATTTAATACTGGAGGTTTTGTTGATGGGTTGATTGTTTTTTTGTCTTAGTCCAAGATATAACAAACCACAGCACTTTTTCTGCTACTACTTTTCCAAAGATTTTTGGAAGTCCAAGTAAGTGTCAGCTGACTTTCCTTTACCCAGTACTGGCAGGTACTGCTGATAGGGAGTTAGATCCTAATAGGGAAGTTATAGTTTGCTAAAGTTCAGCAAAACTCTTGGGACTTAGTGGAACTACATATAATCTAATTTATTATCTCATTGTTTCAGCAATAAAGGGCCATCTGCGTTTCTATTCCATGTTTTACTTCAGCTTTGTTTTTAATGTCTTGTTTAATCATTCTGTTGTTTCATCTATGAATCTCAGATCTAGATAGCAGATGAATGAGGTTTATGATGGTAATATGATAATGTTCCTCAAATATTAGATAACGAGATACTGAAGATCAAAATGACCTAGAGCACTTCTGATTTGCTTTTTAATACCAGTAAGAGTCTACTCCACTGCAAAATGAACAGCTCAGGTGAACACTATGACTCTGTAGGTCTTATGCCCTCCTCTGTACATTATTAGCCCACCATATCTGCGATCACAGATCATCCCTCCCTCTCCTGTCCTGCTCATATAAGAGAAATGTGTCCTGTTCAAGGGGCTTAATTTGGAGAGAGGAATATAACACTCCTCTCCCTGTGCCTTAACACCTGTGGCACTGTACTCCTGGGGCAGTGCTGCCATATCTCCCCACCATGGGACCCCCTTGGGCCTAAGGAGTGAAAGAGGGCTGCACCAGCACAGCCAGATAGACCAGTTAGAGCTTAGTTAGACCACTAACTAAGGGCTAAAGGCCCCTTATCTGTCCCAGGTAAATCTGCATTTTCCTTAGAATTATTCTCAACCAATTGTCAGTGGTTGGGCAGTGCCACTCCAGTCCAGGACTGTGCCTTGCTCCCCTGTGCAGACCCACAGGTACATCCCTTGTGGTAGAGGTTTTCAGTGGAGAAAGCAGATGGGAAGGACAAGTCACAGCCCCTTTTTGTTCCTCCACCCTGGCCAGTACACTTCTCAGCAAGGAGAAGGCATACACCCTGCCTAGTACCCAGGAGAGAGGCGTTGTGCTTTTCCAGAGACAATCCTGTGAGCTCCTACAGTTACGCACCATTCTTACTCTGTCTGTAAATGTGTGGGTTAAATCATAGGATTTAAGCACTCTGCAACAGGAATGATGCCTTGCTTGCTAAGTACCACTTACAGGGGTAAGTCCACATAAACATCACTTCTTTCTTTCAAAGGGAGGAGAACTTGAAAATAACCACAAGGAGATTTTTCTAGATACTTCAGTATAAGTCTTAGAACAATAGCTCTCTTCTCTTAGTTTGTCCAGAAACAGGTCACCCATAGAATTATTTTAAATAATATTCTTGCAGAAAGTTGGAAGGGTGAGTTTCAGGATTTGGCATAATTGGGACAACATCCTGGATTTTCCACTGAGTTGATCCCACAGTATCCTTCTGAACTGCCAGTTTCTGCAGCCCAGGGCACAGTAAGGACAGAGGAGTGACTGCTGCAGTTTCAGGGCTCCACACTCCCAAATTTGGACACCGCATTTCCAGGATTCTTGCTCACTTTAAAAGCCACACTTCAAATTTCTCAAGCATAGGTATTACATAATGTATGCTTCCCGTAAGTATATTGATTATAGAATCATAGAATATCTCAAGTTGGAAGGGACCCATAAGAATCATTGAGTCCATTGAGTTGTCAAGGGTGGCAACATTTGCACTATTGACTTTTCTCAAAGAATATACATCAACAAATGCATTATCTGTAAGACTTGTGGTTTTAAAGTAAAGCTGATCATTTCTCACCATTTCTTCTTAAAACTCTTGAACAGGGAAACACATCAATATTAAAAATATCTGAATTCTTGTCAAAAGCACTTCTTAATTTGTCCCAGTTGTCTTGGACCACATCAGGATGTTTCTCATCAACCACAATCATTCTGTGAGAAATAGGCAAACACTGGAGAACCTACAGTTAAGAACCTATCTGTTGTTATTCTCAGTCATTTAGAAAGCATACAAAATATTCAGTTGCAAATTTAGTAATAAAATAAAACACAAACCATAAAAAATAAACCACAGTTATCCACTGTGTATAAGTCCAGAAGTTTAGTCACTGTCAATTACTTGTAACACTTATATAATAAAATTATTAAAGAAACTAGATAAAATAAGGAAGTATTCAAACTTGTTTTTGAAAGGTGATGCTCAAACAAATACTCCTCTAGTCTACAGGCTGTTCATTGAGTTGACTCAGTCCATTGACAATGTCCTGCTCTATCAAATCATCATCATGGTAATAATAAAGAAAAAAAAGTCTCTCCAAGCTTTCTCCTTCTCAACCTGGATCTCCTCAAATTCAAGCAGCCCAACACTATCTACACTGCACCCAGGGAACTCATTATTCCACTTACCTAAATTCAGCTTTACCACTGTAGTATTTCCTTTCTAGTAAAATCAATCTGTTAATCAAAAGTCATATGTATGCAGTCTAACTCATTACCTACAAACATTTAGATTTCTTTTACTCTGAATTTGATCTTTCTTGGTTTCTTATCCAAGACTTGAATATTTCATAATTATACTTCACTGTTCAAAAAATGCTCATCTTACCTGTAGAAAATGGTGAATGCCCTTCAGAGAGTGTAGGTGACACACTAGCCACTGGGTGTAAATCATCAGATCTTCTGTGTCACTACATTCACAGGATTTTTCTTTCCTGTCAGGAAACTTTCCCTTGCTGCTGAAAGTCTTGCAGCCCTCTGAACTGCATCATTGTATTCCTCCATGATGTGACTAATTTGCTTCTGTTTATGTATATAAAAGAGACACTGTCATTTTTTCATTTCTGCAACTTCTTCCCTTTTTAGCTAGAAGGCCCGCTGCATGAGGAATCCTAGATTGAGACTAATCTCAAAGGTTTAATTCCTTCCTAAGTATTTATGAATGGTATTTCCAACACAATGAGGAAAGGGGAATTTCAGTCCAAATAGTGAGTCTCTCCGAGCAGCTAATACTGATCATAAGCAGACAGCTGAGAGTCAATGTCCAGAGACAAATTACCCTTAATATTAATACCGCTTTATCTGGGTAGAAGAAAAGCCACTGCTAACAGTTGTTTTTCCACGAACAGCTATGGTGCTAGATATATATGTGCTAGATCCTAGGTTTTGGTTCCTACCTGACAGAGAGGATAAAGCTGTTCAATAACACTGCTGTGAGTACAAAATCTCTTCCATCTAAGCAGATACAAATATTTACTCTGGACTAGCTGAGTAATTCTGTCTGTAAAAAACTTGAATAAAATCAGAAATAACCAGCCAATCACGCATTTGTAAGCAACAACAGGTTAACATTATAGGAAACTTGAGCAATATATAGATCACCATTAGCATCAGAGAGTAACACCAAAACAACAGCTAATCAGTCACTAAAGACCACTCCTTTGTTATATTTATCCATGAAGGGTACTTCTCCTAAGTTGTCCCCATGGCAATATTGTTGGGGAAAAGAAAAAAAGCAGCTAATACAAAGAAAATGTCAGAGTTCAGTCCACTGGACCTAGAAATTTGAACTCCACTTTAAAAATGAAAGTAAAAATAACCCACAACACGGACATACTAGAACAGCACAAAAGCATCAGGGAATGAGGAGAACCTTGTTCCAGACCATCTGACCCAACTCAGATTCCTGTCATTTAAAGAAAGAGAAGAAGAGGCAATTTTCACGTTACAAGGAAACGACAAGCACTAACATTTTTGTGCCCCTTTTCAGGAAGGAGTTTCATAGTGGCTTGATTTTCAAATGTGCACCATGCAACCAGCTGGAGCAGAGGAAAGCTCCTGGATCTTCGCAGCAAGCGGGAGCCCTACCTGGTGCAGCAGCAGAGGCAAGTTTGCTGCTGTATGCTCCCATCTCCAGCAGCTCTCTAACTCCCTCTGGACGGCATCAGCCTGAATAACAAGAGGTTTTGCTTCTGTCACCTGCAAACGGAGCACATGTTGAACATAGCACTTTTACAGGATATTAAAAAAAAAAAAAAAAAAAAAAAAAAGGTGGTAAATACAGAAAAATGCTTAGGCTTTGAATTTAATTGGGAATTGTCACATAAATAAACACTGCAGAGCCAGGTCCACATTATTATTCAAATAAAACAAAGGTTATGCTGTTTTACTGCTGTGCAAGCAACATTATAATCCTTCCCATTCTGTCTTTACAGACCCAGATGCCAAAAAACATATCACTTTCTCTGATTTTAATTTTCAGTTACTACTTTGTAAAGAGCAGAGATATATTTTTTAAGCCAGTGTACATTTTAGCCACCTACCTGTAAGCCTTTCTTCAATATTATTTCCCTTTCTTTTCTGAAATAAGATGCATCCTTTGGAATTGTAACAGAACTGCAGAAAAAAATAAATACAGTTCAAGAGGATGTTACATACAAGCTGGTATAAACCAGACATTTATCAGGCCCAATACAACTCAGATGGTGAAGTTAACAGTAAGCAAGTTTAATTGTATGAAAAAACTATATTAAAGCAGCAGAATTTATTTAATTAGCAGACATTTTTTGGAAAACTGTTTTCTTTCACCTCTATTTTTTAGTCAAAGCCCTTAAAAAGTCCATCTGGATGCTTGTCAATCCTTTGGACACATATTACAACCCACAACTATGCAGTGGAGTTCCCTGACAAGCATCCTTCACAATTTTGTCAAATTCCTTCCTAATATGCCTGTATCACAGAAGGAGGGTCTGAGAAAACTTTTGGAGGAGAACTATTTTTTAATGCTCATACATCAGTATTGGACATTAGGGAAAGGTTCTTCACTGAGAGGGTGGTTGGTCACTGCAACAGGGTCCCCAGGGAAGTGGTCATGGCACCAAGCCTGCCAGAGTTCAAGGAGTGCCTGGGTGACAATCTTGGTCATTGGTTCAGTGTTAGGTAGTCCCACAAGGAGCAGGGAGTTGGACTCAGTGATTCTTATGGGTCCCTTCCAACTTGAGATACTCCATGATTCTGTGATCAATGTACTTACAGGAAGCATACATTATGTATTTTTTATGTAGCTGAAAAAAAAAAAAAAATGAATGCTTGAAAATTAAAAACATAGGTGAAAACTGGACCATTAAAAAAAAAGGGCTCCTAAGTCTTGTCCAAAAGCAACACACAGGAAACTCCACTGGAACGCTTCAAAGCCCTGAAGAGGTTTTTGTGATCATCTACCACCTCCACTGCTCTAAGGTAGGAAAAAGCAAATCTGTTCGCTACAGGTGTTTGTCTACCCTGTTCCTAAAGATGGATGGTCATCACAGACGGTCAGCAACCTCTCAGTTTAGATACCAGTGTTTAACTTACACTATCTTTGGAAAGCTTGAATTTTAGCCCATTCACAAGTGCAAACAGAAGTTTATACCCTTCACCTTTACAGCAATCTCCCATGTGTCTGAAGATTTATAATCTAGAGAAAATGGAGTGGAGACATACATCCAGCTCCTTTCCTTTTTGTCTCAAGTGTCCTAGTCAAGTGTTCTTCACCTCTGTTTTCCTCCACATATTCTCTGGGTGGTCTACGCTTCTGTGAAGCATAAAGGCAAACTTGGGTCTCATAGCTTGTATCTTGTCATCACTGAGGAAAGTAAGAGCGGCTGTCTTATATGTGACCATTCTGTTTACATCACAGCATTATGTTTGAAGCTGCTTCCTCTTCCCTGTAAGAAATAAATACTTGACATGCTAGAGAGATTTAAAGTTTTGCTTACAATATAGAACATGAAATCAATTTAGTTTATGTTTTGACATTCTCTTCTATTTCAACCCTAATTCTGTGGTAGACACACAATGAAAAAGCTGATGTTCCTGGCTGGCATGTGTGCATTCAGGTCTAGAAATTTCACAGTTATATAGACACATGACTTTTGTATCATGACCAAAAATACCCAAGAAGAGTTACTGGCATTGCCATCATCTCACTCTCTCCTTCATTCCCCAGAAAATTCGTTACCTGTATGCCCAACCTGTTATTCCCTGAAGTATCATGTTGCTTTCTATTTCTGCCTTCAGCTCTGCCAGCTGCACTGCTAGTTCTTGTTCCAGCTGCTGGACCTTCTCAGTAGACGAGATCTGGTACATTTAATTCATTTTGCCCATTTCGGTTTGGCAGACCAAAAGACAAAGCAGTAAAGAAGCAGCACCTTTCTGAAGAACAAATCACTTGTGAACTCTGGACCTGGAGAACTGTCCGTGTAGAAACACAAATTCCCACTTCTATATAGACAATATATAATATGTAGCAACTTCATTAAATAAATGTTTATTCAGCATCCCCTTTAACAAGAAGGTTTTTCTTTTGATATCAGGAACTGAACTGAGTGAATGTGATTTTTCCCATTTTGGTTGCCATCCTGGGGAAAATAGTAGAAAAACTGTTTTGTCCCCAAAATTTTCAAATATCCTCCTGCATCTCACTAACAAATGCCATCTTCCCTCTTCTTCACCCAGTTTCTTAAGGATACTTCAGAAAGTTTCGGTAATTAAACATTAAATTTGATGTGCTGAATAAAATATTTTACAAAATAATTGAAATCTTTTGCTTTCCTTTTTTGCCAGAATAAAATACACTGACATTCAAAATATATTTTCTCCCCATTTCCCTTACTTGAAACTATTATTTGAAGTTGTCCAGAATAAAAGGAATTTTAAAATTTGCAAGAAATGCCACTTTTTAACAAATGTACTGTCTGAAAATAATCCACTAATACCAAATTCATTCAGTTCTAATAAGAAACACTTGTTTTATGAAAATTTCTAAAGAAGCTGTGCTCTCTTCCCAACATCTGGCATTACAGTTATTCTATTCACTTGTCAGTGAGAGGCATAATCAATTAGAAAGAAAAAAAAAATAATTAAGGCTGTTGTCTTTTTAAGGGAAGAAACAAGTCACTGATGAAAGATTTGGGGTTTCTTTCTTGGAAGTAAAGGGGAAGAAGAGGCTAGTTTATTTGTAATCAGTCACAAAACAACCACCTGTAGCCTCTATTTCTCAGTGGTTTGCAGAATCTATTTGGCTGCTCTGGACAAATAGTTTCTGCTTTTTTCTTTCGTGAGAGACCACTGAAAGATAACAACTGTTGGCCCAGTCACAGGTTCGACTTGACAAATACAGGAGATGTCCAAGAGGCTGAATACAGCCGTGCGGGATGTACCTTTCCGGGGCTCTTCTTGCTTGACGGTATCCCAAGGTCTTGGGCAAATCCTTGTCTCTTGTTGTGGGACTGGCCTTGCTGATAAGAAGAGCTGCAAACCAAGCAACCGCAGGAAGGAACCGGCAGATTCAGATCTCTGCACCTGAATGTCACAGCTGAGAGAAGAGGAAATTCAGGTAAAAAAGGACACAAAGAAACACCAAGGGACAGGATGACTAAAATGAGAAAGTGTTACCTAAAAAATCAGACTAAAAGATTTTATCTAACCCAGACAGGGATCTGGGTGAAATCAGTGAGAAGCAGGCAGTATATTCATAGGCTACAAACAGATGCCTGGGTTAGAGCTTGAGCTAGTGACGCAAGACATGAAAGCTGACACTACAAGCATAATATAAACAAGGTAAAAGAGCAAACACACCTTGGCAGCAGGATATGAGGTGCTTTGGAAAGACTGAATTTATGGTAAAGGTGGTGGGATTGTCTGGCATTTTAATGGATTGACATTTATGAAGGGCTAGCACAGGTAAAAGATCAAAGAGAATCTATTTACATTAGATTTACTTACTTTGAGGAATGAAGATAAATATTTTTACTAGATTAATACTAAAAAACCCTAAAACTGCCACACTCTACAAATGTCTTCAGTTACTCACTGAACCTAGATGGTATTTCAGACAGTTTTGGTAAGTGTTGAGAACATTAGAGAAGTGATCATAATCTGGGTTAGAATGGAAGAATAAAACCAGACATGTATATAAAGTGTTAAAGTCCAAAAGGGCTATTACAGAGAAATTAATAAAAGTAATTAGAAAACTCAAGCAGCCAATACCTCAAGGATTTTAACATTGGAGAAGCTGAAGAATTTTTTAAATCAATGGTAACTGGAAATTGCCCTCAAAATAGAAGCAGGGGGAGGGGTTGAAAGTGAGGATGGTGGAGCCAACCAAGAAGTCATCAAGAGTAGGCAGAGAACCAAAACAGGGGAGGGGAGGGAAAGGAAAATAAAAATATACCAAAAAATCAGGAGGCTAGGAAGCCTAGAACTAAAGCAAGAAATACAAGCTACATTAAAAATTGCCAGGGAAAATAAAGAATAGGCAGTTCTTCAGATATACAAGTAAGAGGGAACCAAGAGAAAAGAAATTATGCCACTATGCAGGCAGTGGAGTTCAGATAAAAATAATTCCAATATGGCTATAAAACTAAAGGGAATTACTTAGCTCAGCTTTTTGAGAACACAGAAGTTAGGTTAGCAGTGATGCAGTGGGAATATGAAATTACCACGTCTGGCTATAAAGCAAAACTTCTGGCAAAATAGTAAAGCTTCCCATAAATAAATTCAGAAGGCAAAAAGAAGTCATCTTAAGTACCAGCAAAATAAAATCCTATACTAGTTTGTGTCTTCCTGAGCCACGGAGCACTGAGCCCCACGGTTCCTAGTTTCAGATCAGTGAGGCTACTCTTCAGGGGGAAGTTTCAGTAAGTGTGTTCTCAGGACTGGCACCCACATTTACACCAATGCACAAAAGGCTGACACGAAAGCAGGAGGGTAAATGGCTGTATGCAGCGCAATGCACAGGGATTCCAGGCAGGCGGCAGCCCAGGATTTACCCAGTACTTCAGAAGATTTTGAAGAGCTAACCCACAATCCCCAGAAATCAGAGGAAAGAGCTCAACATTTCATTAGAACTTATCTGGCCAAACTCTGCAGTATAAATATCTCCAGTTAAGCTCACCCATCACCTCAGGCCCTCTTTGTAGTTGGTAGAGAGAACCAGGCATTTGGAATAAGATTCATTTGTCCTGTTTTAGCTGTTACCTTGGGGTAACACTTTCAGAAACACTTGCTTCTCTCCGCTTATGGAAGAGAGAGTACGGGACCCACACCGGGAGCCTGTGGAGACCTTCAGGTAAGCACCAGCGCCACAACCCAAGCAACTTGCAGAAGCTTCAGCAGGCCCCAGCAGGGGATACTGCAGAGGCAGCCTTGCCCACTTCAGTACAGGCAAGCTGAGGAAAACAGAAAATGCTTCATCAGAAATAAAAGCATATGTTTTATTATTCTCACTTCCTTGTTTTTTCTGCTCTAAAAATCATCATGTGTTTGTACAGTACTCTTAGCCTGGGAATGTTTTTCAGTCCGCATAAACATCTGCACTTAGTTACATTAGCCAATATCCAAATCCCAGTGAGATCTGCCCTGATTACTTTGCTGGGAGTGTTTTTGCCAGCTTCTATTCCCAGAACACACTGGATTTATAGTTATGTCCAACCTCCAGCTATGCTAGTTAGAAGACTGTAACACACATGCCCAAACTGAATTCCTTTTGTACTAGAAAAAAGTCTTTCCAGCAGGCTTAAGTAACAAGCCATTAATTTGTGTTAGCATATTTCATTAGCAGCAGGAAAGTGAACTATTGTTGGAGACAATTTTCTGGTCTGTATTTTTAATTATAGTTTGACCTACACCTTTTGTCTAATTTCCTTAATGTCTAGCCATAAAATATGACCCTAGATTCAAATACTAACAAGACCTGTTGTGGAAATTTTGCATAACTCAGCGTAAAAGAACCCAGATTTTGAGTAAATAAACCAATCAGTCCTTTGGGGGATCATGTGTGATTTTGTCTGCTGCCCTGTATAGCTACATTCAAAACATTCATAAAAACAAGGAATACGCAGTTTTGCCTGAGAAGACAAACAAAAACATGCAGAATATAAATCAAAACAAGAATCTGTAAAAAGGGTAGAGCAAGCGCTTATTAAGCCAAAACATATTGTTCCTGTGAAGAAGCCTCCTCTGACCACTGTGCTTTCTCCAACTGTACATTTATGGAGTTCCAGGCCAGAACTTTTTTGGAGCACAAGACACAAAGCATTCAGATCCCAGCAAAACTCACTGCGATCTGCCTGCCTAATTGTTGCCGAGCTGAACCTTGCCAACACTTGTGCACAAACTTAACTTCACCGCTGTGGTTTCTGCAGAATTATTCTTAGCTGTGTATTTCTTTGAAGACTTATTTTATATGACTTACAACTGCTTCAAACTGTGAATATGCAAATGAATAAATACATAAACTGATCTCCTACCCTTCTCCCCCTCCCCCCCCCCCCCCAAGATATAATCTGAAAACAAATTTTATGCATTTCTTCAAGGAAGAAAACTTTTTTTTGTTTAGGATACACTGCCTTTGTATCCAGTTTGACTCTCTCAGCCCATGCTAAAGCGCATCTGTTTTGCTTTAGCACGTGAAAACACATGTACCAGAGAAATAAAAGCTCCAGAAAAAAAGCAGCACAAAACAATTATTAAAATACAATTAAATCTTCTGAGTTGAAATACAAGTGGCGTAGCCCTGTCAACTAATGTAAGCTTACATATCATCCATTCCCATTCTCCCCTCTCAAATCCCAGCTCCTGGCTCTGAGAGAGACAGCTTTTTCAGCTCCCCGTCCCCTTCCAAAGCAGGCAGACACATGAAACACCCAGCTGCCAACCGGGCTGGGTTCAGCTGATTCTCTTTCCTTCCAGCCATTCGCCCCACAGAAAGGCAAATAGAGAGGTTTTATTCTGGGACTGGACAGCCCCTGTCAACACACACATTTTGAAGACGGGCTATTCAACGCTTCCATCGGTTAAGCGCTGCCCCGTCCAGTACCTGGCTGACTGACCCAAAGCTGCTGCTCTCCACCGCAGCCTCTTGTCCCAGAGGGGAGCCAGGGCCCAGCTGCTCCAGCTCCAGCTCCAAAATGGGCCCCTCTCCCTGGGTTTCTATAGTCAACAAAAATACCAGGGCAAGGCGCAGAGGGAGCAGGGTGACTGACGTGCCCTGACAGGCCCAGTTGTCCCTATAGAAACCCTGAGCCGCAACCCCAGGGCATTTCTTGCTCTCACTCCTGCCACTGCCACCATGCAAAGTCATTCCACTCCTTTTTATGCACTTGGGGCAAATTGCTGGCAATTTTTCTCTCCCAAGCCAATGCCTGATGGTTTTTTGTCTAGGGCTGGACCTCTGGATGAAATATAATGCTTTAGGCTCCTCAGGGCTTGGTAAAGCCCCCCTCGCTTGCTCCCTCACACATAAGTACAGAGCTTCAGAGATTATTTAACTCTAGAATGGCAAAGACTTATCTCATGGCAGCAGAATACCTACAATCCCAAAATGTTAGTAGCAGAAATGCTTACTTTTGTATCTGGTATCAGCAATTCCAGTGTGCAGAAACGCATAAAACTACCTCAGAAATGATATCTATACCAGGAAAATGCTATGTTTAGAACTGTGTTTAAGTGTTTTTAAGCATACAACATGCTTTTCTAAGCCACAGAAAATCCCTAAGAAGGATGTCTATACAATTTAAGAGAGCATAGGAAACCCATACCCAAATATCAGTTGAACAACCTGGTCTTCCACAGTCCTGATAAAGATGTTTAGTACATATAAACTCCCCCTCTCCCCCTCAAAACCTCACATGTGCACCTCCTGTCAAGGATTGTAACAGTTTATTCTAAATTTAAATTAATTGTCTGAAAATTTTCCTAATCCTTTCTCTTGAAGGGTGCCAGAGCAAAACTTACTGACCCAGAGACCCAACTTTCCGTTAGGACCATACATCATTACCAGCCTTTAATCAAAACCCTTGACAAGAGCACGCCTCCAATTTTTATTCATACCTGCAGAGGGGCTTGAGAAGACCACTACATTCTCTTTATACTGGAGATCTACAGCAGAACTTCACTGATAATCCCAAGGAAGCTATTTTTTTTCTGACATATGTGAACACCCAGGAGACTCAGTCAGTAATCTCGACAAGAATTTATCGCAACTAAATAACCAGTGTCAATTCGAAGCCACTGTTATGTCTTTTACCATATGTACATAGTGGGGGATGGAAAAGAGCAGACTTGCCATTAGCATAAAGACCCATCGTGCGTTTGTACGAGTACACAGACTCCACAACATGTGCTGGTACACAGCTCAAAGTCTCCTCTATAACTGCCGAATTATTTCATACTGTGGTAGAAGCGGGTTCTGTTGATGAGAAGACAAGCACCCAAGCTGTTGGTACTGGTCCCTTTCATGCACATATCAAGAACACTCTCATGTTATAATGGTTTAATCAACTCACGGGTTGTGCTTCCATCTGTCCCTAATACTAAGACTGTCATTAAAGCTTACAGAGTAATAATATTAATAATAATGAAAAAGTATATAAATAAGAGACAATACCTCTTCTTCTGCCTCTGTTGCAATGATCTGAATCTTCAGTTATTAGAGAAAAGGAAAACCACTGTTTTTATTTGAACAGAAGCACTAGCCCAAGTTACTCTGGAAAAGTAAACTCTTAAGTATCTCCTTGGCAGCAGGGGAAACAGAGCATCAAAGATCACATACTATTTTAAGTGTAAAAAAGGTATACAATTTTTATTTGGCAAGTTAATAAGCAAGCATTTCATTAATCCAAAACCCCACTTTATTACAAGTCAGTGTAGTTGAATTATAGCTACCCTATATGAAAGTTAATTCTGAGGTGAACAAACTGACCTACTAAACAGTTTTTATTTTTTTTTTAAGAGGTATTTTGTGAAATTAAAAATCTACTAGCTGTCAGACAACTTCAAAAACTTCTAACACAGTAAGCTTCAGAAGTATTGTTCCCACATGATATCATCTTTTTTCAGTGTTGACTGAAGTTTCTGCACATTTTTTAGCAGCTGAAGAGAGCTTCTGCTTTTCTGTCCAGGACAAGATTTAGACATACTTTCCATTACAGTGAGTGCAATCTCTTTTGCTTCCATTTGGTCACCACACTTCAGTTTGACATGAGCTGCCCCTTGCTTCATTTTCTGAGTTTTTCTCTTTAATTTCTGCACCTAGGAAGGAAGATTACTAATTAGAATGTTACATACTCAGAAGACCTACAGCTGTAAACTTAGACTTCTACAGATACTCCAAAGTAAAGATGTATAAGGGGCATTAAAAAAAAAAGTTGAAATCTACTAATCTTGTACAGAGTTATCTCCCTGTAACAGAAAGCACTACAGACAACTGACCTCACCCACACAGAAAGCGTTACAGAAAACTGACCTCACCCACACTCAATAGGTTGTTGAACCCCACCACTCCCTAAGGTAAAAATGATTGCTTGAGAGAGACAGAGTATCATCTGTTACCAATTTATATTTACAAGAGTCTTTTTCCATTTCAGATTGTACTACTCCAACAACAACAACAAAAAAACAAAAAACAAACAACAAACCTGTAAAATGTATACTGTTTATTATCAGTTACTGTATCTAAGCAGTTTACTTTGAAGCCTCATAACAGAATTAGAAAATAGAATCAATAGAGTTGATTGCTAAAGAATGGGGTTTTTAAATGTCAAGTAATAAGTCTTAACTTGCACTTGGGATGAAAAGGTCACTCCTAAAGATAAAATAAAATCAGGCTGGAAGCATTCTATATGCCAATTTAGGCTTTAAGTCCATTTCTAAAAATAATTAACTTTAATTGCATTCTAGAACATATTATTAACTGTGAAACACAGAGATGACTACAGCATTTTCGGTGTGACAGGTTGTAAAAGCAGAAATATGCATCAGATATTAAGATTGGTCTGTACAAAATAGAAATGTCTGTGTGCAAAAGCACGAGAAAAAAAACGATATAGGCCAAGGGTTACAGGAGTGGCCTGTACTGATAACCAGGGCATGATGGACAGTAATCAAACTGACAAACACAAAGAATGTGCTATTTACATCATCACCCTAAGGCGTGTGCTCTGATAAGGCTGTACCAGAGCACAGATGACTTGTCAGTAGATCTACACCCTGATAATAGGCAAGGATGACAACAAGGTTGCACCACATTGTCAGTGTTATTCCTCTTCTCATCATCCCAAAATGAAGGCAGACTGTAGCCATAAAGATACGCAAAAGGAAGAAACAAAGGTGCAGTTGTTGTCCATTGTCTCAGGTTCCTGGAGAATGAAGTCAGCAAGATTCTGAGGCAAGGAACAGTACTGTAATTGTTGTCTCCTCAAGAATATAAGAGATTTATCCAAATAACAGTTGACGTTGCCAAGAGAGGCCGTGAGGACTCAACAGTTATGTCCTTTGTCGACATTGCTAATGTGCAACCCTGACAAGACTACTTTGACATCAGCACCTTTGTGCTTGCAATTACTTGGATAATAAAAGGTTTGAGTGAATAAAATCTATCAAAGAATGAACATGAATAAAATTGGTCAGATTTAAATTAACCATCATCTCCCCCTTCCATAAGGTCTCAAACTGAGTTTTGTTTCCTGTATAAGTGAAGTTCTTAAGTGGGTCGATTTATCCTGGAACATAAGATGGAAGAACAGAAAACTATCAGACATAACTATGGATTCATTTTTTATCATATGTTCCAAATGGAATTGGTACAAAGGAGTTAAGCTGTTCATCTACTGAAGAGTGATTTTATATGGGCATGTATGAAAAGCTGTTATCTACGGCTCTAAAACAAATACTGACAGAATGTGTACAGGTTAGGGGTTAAACAAAACTGAAAGGCTTGTCTGGCTATGACTTTGGAGAAGTTATGGTCAACAGACTATTTGGTTAATGAAAACCTTCAATATTTCAGTATTATAAATGACATTTAATCTCGTCTATACAGGAATTATAGCTTCTTTCTCATTCCCCAGAGGGACGGGACACAAAGGAATGAAATCTCAACAGATTGTCTTAACACAGTGAGCAGAAGCAACAGACTGAGCAACCCAGATTCATATTGCAGAACTGCCACAGGGCAGGGAGTTTTCACACCAGCATCCATACCTAGCTGCCAGTTGTAAGCACTTTTTCTTGATCAAAAGAAGCAATTGGAGGTACAAGAACACAAGCTAGCAGCCTAATTATGATCACCCATACTGGAAGATCCCGGCTTAAGCATTCCAGTGACATTCTAGTTAATGACAACAGGAGGCAGAGTTGTGGCAGCTTTCAACTAGAGTGTTACTAGCTAGAGAGTTTACATGTTATTCTTACAGTAGACTGATGCTTTTTCAGCTTGGATATTTGTTCTCCTTTAATCTCTATTTGTTTTACAAGGGATTTCAGTTCCCGTTCCAGATCTTCACGAACTTTGGAGTCTTGAGTCTCTTGTATTTGCTTCAGAAGTTCTTGATGCTCACTATTAAAGACAAGAATGGCACACTAAGTATTCATGATAATAGTCTGTAGGATTTCTTCCAGTACTTTCAGTGTATTACAGGAGTTGCTAGCTGTTTTGTCCAGAATACAGCAATTTAGCATTATTGACCCCCTCACACAATACAAATTAATCTCGAGTATATTCACACTAGAAAAGGAAAAGTTTTTCCAGTGGGTCTGATTTTTTCATCCCAAATTTGTAGCTGATGTGCAACTTATTCATCCCCCTGCCACAGTCAAAATAACTACATGTGTAATAGTGTGCAAAAGGAGATTCTGAAAAGTGAGCAGCAGCTAGGCAGCATGGTATTTTTAATTCCTGCCCAATTTAGTGCAGACTTTGAAATCTTAGTGTAATACAGAAAATCATTGTTTAAACCAGAACATTTATAGTTTTTCTGACATATAATTCAAATTAAAATATTCTACTCAAAAAGATTTGCACTGGGTGTGATGGTTAATCATATTAACCATCTTAACTAAAAGAAATTGTGTAGATCAAACTTGATCCCTAGATATCTGTACTATTCAAAAACAGAGACCCTCTCTTAGATAAATAATCTCATTAGAAAAGTCATGGCTTCTTTTCTAACTTCTGAGTAACTGCTGCTCTTTGACAGTTCAGTTGAAGAAACTGGTTGTTGCTATTAAAAAAAAAAAAAAAGGCTGTCCTTGAATTGCCATGAGTAAGCCAAAGGTTTTTGAAGAAGAGATTGGTTGCCAGTTTAAATTTTTGACACATCAGGGATTTCAAACCAGTGTCAACATCCTAACTGGTTTAACCAACACATCCTCCTCTGTTCAAACCACAGCTCATCATGTTGACATGTCTACTATGACCAGCTACATAGCTTTGGCCCACAATTCTACAAGCTTGCATTAATTGGAAGATGCCTAAGAACATAACAAGCTGTAATCCACATTTACTTGCATGGCTAGAAAGACACATACACTCCCATCTAATGTGTTAGCTTCTTCCACACCCTGCCCATTTTCTGGCAGGAGACTGTCCCTCTTTCTCAACTCCCTTACAGGACTGGCGAGTTCTCCTGATATCAAAAAGGAAAAGGTATGAAACACCAGACTGCCACAGCACAAACAGCTATCAGATGTGCATGTATGGAGTGAACACAGAAAGAGAGAGTACAGAGGAACAGGCTAGATGCTGTGACAGGACTATTCCTGCCACAGCTGTACTAACTTATTTTACCACCCAGAGTGACTGCATGCTGCAGGCCTACTCAACATTACCACCACCTTTGCAGCCTTCTCCAGGAGAACATTCTTGGTCTACTCTGTAGATCTTAGAGTATGTTTAAAATTTCTAAAAAGCACAGGCCTGAAAGATTTCCCATTTGCTGCAGCTGTTACTTCAGTAGGAACTCAGTTAAGTATAGGATGTGGAAGCAGAAAAACCCAGCTGAAGAGCATATTGCTCGCTCACAAGATCAGTTAAACACCAGAAATAATTTTTTGAATGAGAAAAATCCTACCAGACAGGCCTGCTCAGGCCCTTCTGTCAACAAGTAGTCCTACACTTAAACCAGGCTGGTTTGACTATAGCACACCTATAGCTTCAGAGGGCTACCACTGAAGACACTTTTACCCATGACACCAGGGATGAGTACTCACAAGCTCATTTGGTCCAGCTCATCTTGTATGGCCAACAGAAGGTCCGAAAGACTTCTGGTGGTGGTAGGTGATGCGGAACAAGAGGATACATATTTTGAAAGTGCACTGTGTCCTGAAATCCCAGACGTAGCTCCTCCTTGGCTTCGTGATGAAATACGTGGATTGCGGTGCTTCATAATATACAACACACTTTGTATATTTGCACTAACAGAATGGCTGGAGCTGACAGACTTAAAGCAGAATTATTAAATGGTTTACAGAAGTGATTAACAATTACAGTAAAGAGATTCATTCAAACTGTAGATGCGAAGTTAACAAGAACATTTGATTTCACTCACTTTCCCAGCCACAAAAGGTAGTTCACCAGCCTTTACATGTAATTGTGAAAGATGTGTTTTCTTCATCGTAGGATTTCTCTGCCATAAAATAGACAGAAAAAGTAAGACAAGAACAAGCAGTGAAACGCATGCGTTTCCGTCTGGTTTAAAAAAAATAATTTCCCTACTGTATGCGGAAGGAGTAGGACTTTCCAACCAGTGAGAGAAGTAAATTTTATCCCTGGTGCATTAAGCAGAATGTTTGACAATTAGGTTGACACTGAAGAAATTGAACATTACTTACTTAAGTTTGCAAAACCTCAGTTGTAAAATTTTGACTGACCTGTAACATGTGTTGCAAAACGAATTCTCTTGATGCCAGCAATCCCCCCAAAACACACCCTCTTAAGATGCCTAGTTAAAATTGCTTTAGAAACTAATTTTGCCAGATACATTGAAAGGCAGCTAAGAAAGGACATGGGGGGATGGCAGTAAGCCTGTAACAGAGGTTACTGTCATGCTGGTAAGGGAAAGTTTTCCAGTGAGGTGCTACCAGCCCCAGCACCATTTTAATTACAAAAGGGAAAAAAAAAAAAAAAGGTATTCAGCACTGTTCATCACTTTGGAAATGGAGTAAAGTGCAGCAGACAAATCAAGTGCCTCTTACATCACTGTTTTTCACAAATTCCAATCTCTGTGCGTGTTAGATGCTATCAGCAACAGTATGCTAATAAAAACTTTCATGTTACCTTCTTAGTTTTTTTCTTCTTCCTGTTTTGCTTTTTATGTTCATTTTGAGATGTTACTGAAGACATCAAAATTCTGTTTATCTGAAATCCTGTTTGAAGCTGTGGGAATAAGCAAAAATGAAAACAACCATTTAATGTAATATTAGAAGTATGAAATCACATAGTTTAATTAATTCCCTCTTTCATGCATGGATGAGAACCAATTAAGGGCATTATTAACTGTCCTGCTTGGAAGGCATAAACTACACTTAAAAACTGAACAGATTACTAGGATGGCAAGATATCAGGCAGATCTTGCAGCTCTGTCTTAGAAGTTCTCATTTTCATATTCAGCTGCAGCAGCTGTATTTTTCCACTGTGACAACCAGCAACTGAGATAAGCCAATCCTGCCACATGCTGGGGATCTGATCATAAAATCCAAAGAATATGAACATTTGGACCTTAAAATGTGGGGGCAGAGAGAACTGAGCCTGTCTGTGTAACATTGAGGTCAAACCTGCTGGACAATCCTCAGATTGCTCAGTAGTTCAAAGTTGATATAAAGGCCCATGATAAACAGGGTAATAGCCATTCCCAATTAAACACAGGACAAGGACTTTGTTTTGGCAGGTGTAACAGTTCTGGCTAAATAATGCTGGAGGTCCATCACAAAAGTGAGATTATTCTGGCTTTTCTGTCATGAAAAGGAAGTGAACTACCCCACCCCTGCGTTTCCCAACCCAGATCCAACAGACCAAAATTGATCCTGCAGTGAACAAAGATGGTACTAATACTATTTTAGGACTCAGTCTACTACACCTAAGTCCTTTTTTGAGCAAATGTTTATGATACTGCTAAGGTCAGACCATCTGCTCTGGGAAAGTCATTCTTACTATGTTTCTCAGAAGATAAAATCTCCATACTAGGCTGCCTGCTCTGCAGCAGCAAGCAGTTTAAGCAAGAAACCCAAAAATCTGCAAGTTTTTAACTGTGTCATTCTGCTGGAATTCTGGTGGTCAGATATCTGGGCTACAATCTGCATGTTATTTCAAGCTTCCTGGACTGATGAAAGCTCATCATTCTCAGATGAGGTATAAAAACTGACAGTAGTGATGAATTAATTTAAGCTGTCAGCTTCATTTATGGCTAGGTTCTTTCAATATTATTCTTCACCTTTGCATCCCCCCACCCTGCCCCAAGGGAATGCCACCACAACTGCTCTCTTTCAAAATGTCTGCTACTTCTCAGTGAAGTGAGGTTTGGAATACCTGAAGCTACTCTGCCCCTTTAACAAGAAGTTTATTTGATTTTTCTCTCTTTTGGCAAATACTCCTCTCTCAGATGGATGGTGGCCCAACAAATTGGCTATGGCTTCACAGAATAATGACTTATTCAAGTTCTCAATGAACAATGTAACAGTATCACCGATTAAAGACTTTCCCAAGTCTAGTCCAGTACATCAGATTTCAGCAGATCTTAACAAAAAGAGGAAAACAAACGGAATAACCAACCTTACTTGAGTTATAAGGTTTCTTATATGACCACTTTCTAGTTACTGTTAGTTAAGGTTATCTGATTTAATTGCAGATCCTCTGGAAATTCATTCTTTACCCAGATCACTTATATCAGCTTTGAGGCTGATGAACTGCACCATTAATACAAAACCAAGTAGAATCTTCCTTGACTGAGATCTGCAACACACCTGGCAAGCTTTCTACTATGTAGTTTATAACTGGTTTAGGTAGTATTCCAAGAGTTCTTTCTGGGTAATAAACACGTGGAGTTTAAATGTAATTAAAAAAAAAGGGGTATTTTCAACAGAGAGATTAGCTTCCTTCAGTAATGAAAAATATGATAAAATAAAACCTTTCCAGTCTACCTGAGCAGTTTTGTCTTGTATTAGCTTATGCTGGTGCTCTTCTTTACGAAGATTTTCTTCTAAGTGTTTGATCTTGTCCTGAATTTGAAAACAAGAATGATTAGTCACACTTCAGTTTGACATGCTGAATCAGAAGTCTGAAGTGGCTTGCAATTGTAATCTGGGATAAAAGAGGACCATAGGAATTTTTAAAGCCAAGACTGAAAAAAAGACTCATGCAAACGAAGCCAAGGTGGCAGTCAGTCAGATATGCTTTACGATCTTAGCATTAACAGAGGAAACTTTTGCAAAACTTAGTACTATTAACAGTATGCCACACAAATTATAGCAAATGAACAACTTTCAGACTGTAGTTTCATTCGTGCTTACTTCTGCAATCCTACGAGTAGCAGTAAGTTTAAGACACTCTTTTTCTAGCATTTTGAGATTTTCAAGTTTTGCATGCAGTTGCAACCGGTTCTGATCTTCCTCTTTCTGAAGCTGGGCCTGGAAAAAAGTAAGAAAGAATGGAGTTGGCAGCTGACTGAAATCGTTTCAGACAGCAGAAAACCAAACACACTATAGTAAAGGTGTTTAACTTGTTTAAATTTAGTATTTTTTAAATTGCAAAGTGATGAAAAATACCAGGAAGATAAAGAAGACTTAAGTTTCCAGCAGCTTTTTTGTCTACTAAATGTGCAAGTATTAGCATGGTTCTGCTCATTAAGAGTTCCACCTAGGGAGTCTTTTCATACAATTTGTTGTCATCAGTCAGTTAGACAATAAATTTCTTCCGTTTCCAACCACCCTGAGAAGAACCGAGGAAGAATGATAGCCATAAAAAAGTTCTGATCTTATGCATTTCTATACTTTTTAACTATATCAATATTTTGTCAGTACGCTAAGAGGCTTCACCTGTTGTTCTAAAACCATTTTCTTTTCCAGTTCTGCACTGGAAACCATTTCCCTCATGTAATCCAGCTGTTTCTCCAGCAGGGAGCAGCGAGACTGTGCTGCATTTAACTGCATACTTATATCTATAGAGAGAAACAAAGACATTAAGTACAGCAATAGGAGCTACACATTTAGCCAGTCTGTCACCTCTATGGAGGAATTCTCTATCTTGTAAACATGCAAGAGAATTTTGTTAGTCTGAACAAGTCATGTGGTTAAAATACATTTTATATATAAGACATGAGAATCAAAATGTTTTTCCAGAGCTAGTCCCTAATATGAATTCCAAATCTGTGAGCACTGTGGTTACTTTGATATATATCAGCAGATATCTAAACAGAATCTGCTTTCTTCCCTTCTAACTTCACTCAAGTTAGCAGTGTTATACACGTAGCAGCTGCTTGCTTATTGTAGGAGTTAAACATACCACCTGAAATCTGCTCATTCTTTAAAATAGCTTTATGGATTATGCAATACTTGGTTAATATATGTAAAAACAAGATCTCAATTTGATTCACAATTATCAGGCTCCTGCTCCTCCCCAGTTCTGAAGCAAAAGAGAAAGGGGGGGGGGGGGTGCATTAAATAGCAGTTTGTCAAAATAAACAAACACTCCCTGGATTATGCAGTGTTGGAGTTGCTGTGGCTACACCTTATCACTCAAGAGAAATACCTTTCCTCTGTTGCATCAGTTCTTGATGTGCTATGTCCTTTTTGTAGGATACGTGTTCCAAGGCCTTCTTATACTGAGAAGCTGCTATGGAGAGGCTGCACAGATTGTCTTCAGCCAGTGACTTCTCCAACTCTAGACGGCGGATCTTTTCCTGAAGAGTTTTCAGGGCTGCCACCACAGCTAGCACACAATGCAACAGTTACACCTTAAATAACAGGTCATATTACTATTATTATTATTTCTACAAAACACTTCAAACAGCAAAACACTACCTACATTTTCTTCCTAGGATCACCCCTAAAATTAATTATATTCCCCAGCAGTACACTAACACACGCAGAATATATCTGGGAGAAAATGGACATGTTTACTTGCAGAACTGAGGTATAAAGCACAGGTCCTGTGAGCAAAACTATTTTCGCTCCACAGGGTAGCAAGCACAAAGAAAACGTGGCAAACTGAATATTACAAATCCTGGGACTTCTGTTTACACAGAAGCAGGGAACACAGTTACCCAAATTAGGTCACAAGTTTTGGGTGTAATGCAACTGGTGTGGGCAGATTAAAAAAACCCAACGGACTCAGGACTGGAGGGGAATCAGATACGAAAGGACATTCTAGTGGAGGATGCATTTTAAAAACTTTATTGTTTCAAAAGGTAATTCAAGGTCTAGTTTCTTGTATTTGATGATTCTTTAAACCATAGAAATAAGCCTGCAAGATTTTGCTTTTAGCCTCAAATCAGTATGTGTCAAAATTATGCAAAAAAAAAGTTTCAATTTCAGCTACAATAAAAAGCCTACTAGCTCTCCAAAAGGTATACACACCTGTAAAAGTTTAAGACATGTTGCTTAACAAGTCAAGTTTCTTTCCTGACATTTTATAAGTCTTGATAGTTTCCCTACACCAATTCCCTCAGTAAAGAAATACCCATCAAATATTTCTAGCTCCATAACAACTCTCATCAGCTTATCATAGCCCCACTAGAATACAATTTTAAAGAGGGGGAAAAAAAAAAAAAAAAAAAAAAAAGAAGGCAAAAAGCAGAGACCAGAGAGCAGAAAGATGAAGTGGGACCCCTTCTTCCATCTTTCTATTGACATGCCAAACATTTCCTTACTAAAACACTTAGCTACATAACATTAAACTGAATATTTTAATCCAAAAAGCACAAACTCTGTATGACAAAAGATTACTACAGAAGTCACAGATTCTTCAATTGAAGAATACGTAGAATACATATAAAACATACACAGGCTATGTCTGTGCAATATTGCAAAGTTGCCCATGATCGTAAATCCAAGGATGATATCACAGAGCTCTGCAGATATGCTAAGCTGACAAGCATTTGCTCTGTGAGCTCCAGAGAGTAATCACCCACTAAAGCACACAACCACCATAGTGGGTCCCTATTTCATACAGACAAAATTTCATGGTGCTAACTTTCCTGAGAGTCTGTGTTATTCAAAAGTTCTCCCAAGGAATCATGCCACACAAAAAACCTTAGATGTGATTTTAAGACAGAGAGAGTCAAACAGCACTACACAAAGCCAATTTCAAGTCAGTGTACCATACTGATTTTTTTTTCCTGCATTTAAAGTCATGTACTGCTTCTGCTGAGTTTGAAGCATTCTCCTTTGCTTTTAGAGGAAGTCTGACAATTTTAAGTTAAACAATTTTCAAAGCCAAAGTTTATAAGGATGTTAGAAGACTTGCAGCAGTTTCCATTCCAGACATATGACTTCAGGGAGACTACTGCCTCAAGACACATATACATCCTGTCCCAATGTCAGTCTGATAATCACAGCAAGTCATTGAACTGAGTAAAACATAACAGGGAGTTTGCTCAAGAGATTTCACAGGGAACAATTAAAAAGACCACTTTAAGGACTCATTTTGGCTTTACCTTGGTTATTGGGGGTAGAAAGCCTGTCACCACCAACAGCTGTCAACTTCTTTGATTCTATATAAGCAAAGGCTGCAGGAAGCATCTTATCTGGTGGCTGAAGAAAGCTTCCTATGAAACTGTTCTTTGATTCAGAATCCATAGCCTGTAAGAAGAGAGGTATTTAATGCTATTAGCTCTTTAATGGACTATGTAACAGTTTTCAAAGTATGTCACTGGGCTGTCCCTGGCTCTGTTTACATCAAACCAGATCATGTGCATCAAGATAATAATTAAACCCCCCGCAAGCACCCCTCAGATGAATCCTGTATTTTAATGCCATTCCAAAACA
This sequence comes from Tyto alba, assembly GCF_018691265.1. Lineage (NCBI taxonomy): Eukaryota > Metazoa > Chordata > Aves > Strigiformes > Tytonidae > Tyto > Tyto alba. Next base: position 619,536 of record NW_024881316.1, read on the forward strand.
ATGCCCTTCCTAACACTAAATATAGCTCTCTTCGACCACCCAAAATTTTCTAAGATTTGACTTGGTGCTTTCTAATAACTTACGCTGATTTTTGTCCTCTTAAAAGCCAAGGATTTACAATATTTTCTATTATCTATTTTATAGACTTCAGTGTCTGCCTCTCAGTGCTCCCTGCAGAGCAAGCATTCCAAGTTTTACGGCCTGTTTTCATCTGCAGCCTCCTTAGTGATCTACTGCCTTTTTACATATGGCTTTATTACATAATAAAGACACAGTTCTCCACATTTAGTGTTGAGATAACAGAAGGGTATTTAATATGCAATATCCCCAGCATTCTCCCCATTATGAAGCTTATGTATTAAGTCCTGTTTCTCCATTCCCTTTCTGCCCCACCCCTTCACGTTATTTTATCAGAAACACATTTGAAGACAGCTTACACCCTCTCAGATAGTGATTTTCCTTGATAACCAAGACATGGACAGTGAAACTTGCAGAAAGTGCTTTGGTCTGATACAACCTCTAGGAAGTTAAAGCAAGTTTTAAATCGCAGTACTTAGCAAAGCAGTACCAAACATTTCACTTGATACAGTGTAAGAAATGAAGAGTATATACAGCTTCAGCTGATAGAAAAATATCTTATTTGAAGCTTCAGTGATATAACAATTATGGTATTGCTTGAGTTTAAAATACAAGGTATGCAACTGGTACAGGCTTCCCTCTTGGGCAAGGCTATTTACTGACAGGAGTTCCCAAGTAAGTTACCCAAAGGAGGTATCTAGTAACAGGAGGAAGAAACCCGAACCAAGACTGGAGGATGCTGATCAAGCACGCCCCAGGAAAAGCCATTCATACCAGGTGGGCAGGGAAGAAAGTCCTCAATAATGGAAAAAGTTTCCAGGAACAGCTCTACCAGCACTGTTTCAGAGGCCGCATAAAACACAGAAATCATCATCCATCCACACCACCTCTTCGAGATATGCACTGAATCAAAGGTACACAGAAACACTTCCTTCCTCCTCCAAGCTGTCATCATGGAGACATCGCTATGACCATTTCTTTGCCAGGGCTTGCTTGACTTGGGGCCTCCCGGACACCGCTGGTTTTGTGTGCCAGCACCCCCAGGGCGGATATCACAGGTCAGGGCAGCCCCGCTGGCACCAGCACGGCCCCCCAGACCTGCAAGAAGGGGGCCGCCCAGGCCAACCTTGCACCACAGGCCTTCTCCGGAGAGTTCCCTGTGGGGCCCCACCGCCATCTTGCCCGAGCCCACGCCACAAGCTCTCGGAACTGGGTCAGCAGCAGCAGGCAGACAGGCGCGCCGCCATCTCTGGCGAGAGGTCCCACCTCGTGACCCTGACAGATTTATGGCCACAAAAGACATTTAGGGGCCCCCCAGCTCCTTCCCCGAGGAGCAGAAAACACCGCGCAGGGACACCTGACTGATTCTAACTGCCAGCCAGGCCAGCCAGGCGTATCGGCCATTTCCAACAGCACAAGGGGCAATGGCTGTGATGGGCATGAAGCAGTGAGAAGCTGATGTCTCAATATATGGATGAGAGAGTCCTGTGGCCACAGGCAAGGGCCAGGGCCAAGACAGGAGAGGAAATGAGCCTGGCATGGCATAGTGTACTAGTACACTATTCCACAAAATAGTAAATAAGCAAGACTTATCAATTTTCCCATCGCTTCTCAACCTCTACATGTTGGTGATAAAAAAGACTAACAAAGTCCACAAAAACACACATATGCACAGGCAACAAGTTCCTACCACTGCTATGAACGACGGAAGGCAACTTTGGAAACTCCTGGGGAAGAAGGTGGTTTTTGCTTATGCCATCTAACCTTTCATCAGTCAGTGTAAGTGGAGACTTGTTTTTCCAATGTCCTCTGGTAGAAGATGGCTCCCTCGCATGCCTGCAGCTGCTATGCACCCATTAGTTTCCTTATTACTGTCACATAAACAAGTTCTGCCGTTTCCAAGGAGATGGGTTTGTGGACAGTTGTAAGGAGGGCGGTGATCCGAAGCAAATAATGAATAAGAGAGGGAGAGAATAAAACACCAGAAAACCTGTGCAGACCCACAGTTTTGCCAGCACAGCAGAGGGTAATATGCACCCTGGGGGAGCTCCCCAAGATACTCTTAAGAGCAGAGGCTCTCACACAGAAGGTGTGAGGGAATACAACAGTGCATGACCGAGACACCTATGTTTGCAGAAGCGCTGCTGTGGACATAGTTACGGATGCCTTGCTTCGCCACAGCTTCCTCAGACACTGAGACTGTGTGAAGTAGGCGGAGGGAACAGTTGCTATAGTGCTTGGAGGCTCTGCCTATGGAATTACTCCAGTAGAGGTGCTCTGGTGTAAGCAAGTCTTTTAACATCTTAGCAGGTAAATTCAGTTTATAATAACGATCCTGCACAAAAGCAATCCCTCTAACACCACAGACCTCAGGCAAGGACATATGGGCCAGGAAAAGGACCACGGAAAGGACCAGGTCACTCTACACCAGCAAGACATCAAACATCCTGACCACTTTCAGTGCACTAGGGCAAGAAATGTATGAGGAAATAATTAAGTAGCTTGATGTATGTTTGGACATCACTGTCCTACCATCAACTTTTTCCCCCACAAGTATTTAAGTCTCTGTAAAACCATCACAGGCAGGTTTGCTTTTTAAAACGTGTTACATGTCCCACAACCGTTGCAAGCTTAACCTACTGCTCTTTAATTCCATGCTACCCTGGATGTTGGTACACAGCCCTAGAGGGGTGCTTTAAGGCAGATATTGCAACCTGAATGGCAATGTTTGTACTACTGTAACTCCATGAGGCTTAGTGGGATTTAGCACTTGAACGACGCTTGTTAAAGCAGCCAAAATACTGTTGTTTAGACAAGCTTTTGGTTGAAGAAATTAGTGCACTCCTTCAAGTTTGAGGAACAGCCAAGGAAGAAGTATGTGTATTAAATGGAGGCTGACAAAATACCCTGGTTATAGGCAGAGGGGAGAAAGAAGGAAGAAATGCCCCGCTCCCACCCAGCAGCCTGCACCACTGCGAGGAGTGGGGTGAAGCACTTGCGTTGTGCAGGTTGCATCTGGAGTCAGTGCCAGCCCTTGGGGTTTTTTTAACCAGAACTGACCTAGCCTGCATTGGTGGATGCAGTGGTGATGGTCAGATGCCCGGTATTATTTCTCACAGAAAACCACAAAGTAGTCAGTTCATACATAACCTGCATCAAGTCTTGGGACAATTTAGTGCTGTCTATGGGCCTGCTGTTAACTGTCAGCCTGGCCTAGCGACCGATAACGTCTCTAAGCCTGAGGCAGGAGGCTCCTGGAGCGCAGTGCCACATGGTTGCAACCCTGTGCACAGTGCATGGTGCCAGACATAGCAAATTAGCTCTGTGACAGCACTGCACTAACGCAATGACACTGCCTACCTCTCACCTTGCTGCAGCCTGTGTGCTCACCCTTTGGGTGCGAGGATGAGCAGAGCCAGGCCCTTCAGCAGGACCGCTTCTGCCTGTTGGCTCACCATCACATGCAGGCTGGGAGAGAGCTGGCACAGAGGCTGTTGGGGAGCAATCCCACCCTTGGGTCCATACCTGTTTATGTGACCTTCATGCCTCAGAGGAGAGCAAGCAAGCTGGAGTTTGGTCCCTTAAGACAAACACAGAACTTCCCATTTCATCATGGTCATGTAAGTAACAATGTGATCTACCTTTACACTATTTATATTTATTTTTGCCGAATGTGGTCTGCATTGAGTGCCAGAGTACTGGATTGGGCTGCCATAAAAATCAATTGAAATTTTAATTACTGCTGCCTCGCACAAGTAAGCATGCCAATAGTAGGGAGTTATCAAACACCACTAAAATCCTAAATATCACAGAAAGACCATTTATGACTTCCTCATCCTCCTCCATCCTGTTCCTCCCCTTCATTGCTAGCGACATCATTAAAAAAGTTTTTAAAAAATTTCTTTTGAAGTTAGAAGTCCAAAAATGTTTTGCCACACATACAATTATGTCCCATATTGTAAAGCAGCATGTGGAAAAGCTTTTTCCAAATGTGAACTATAGCAGATTCAGGGAATAATGCTTGCTTAACAGTTTCCCAAAAGATATACACTAAGGGAACAATGTGGTAATGTAAATGTTGCTTCCACTAAGTTTTCCAATGTTTGTTTTCTTGCAGAGATTCTGATTCACTCAAATCACTGTGAGGGCAACCTTTTAGAACCAAAGAAAAGAGGTGCTGTCAGAACACCTTCAAAGAAGAAAAAGAAAAAACAGATCAAAGCATTTTTCAGACAGAAATACAAAGATAACTATCTTCTGACCTGACCTACTGGGCATGCACGATTTATAGTGGTTTTTTTAGTAACTAAAAGCAAAGCCTCGGATGAATCAAGGAATGATTCACTGTTTATCTGACATATTATAAGAGAAATTTGAAAGAATTTCCCCAACACAGGCTATACCAAGAAACTCCCAGAATGCTGGCTGCCACCCTGTCTATTTGAGCCAAGCCTTGCTGGTGAAAGGTTATGTGAGAGGCCATTTTTGTGACACAATCCAAATTGGTCTATTTTTTCCCCCCTTTCATTTTCCTTTGAGAACCATGGAAAAGCTTGGTCAGCTATACTAGCTGTGCTGCAATGCTCTTTCAGTCTTATTCCCGACAGACAAAGAACAGCCCTTCCACTGACCAAAAGAAATAAATAATGTTGTAGCAAACTGCATTGTTGTTTTGGGAACACCCAGTCTCTAGCATCCTGACACAACTGCTTTAATCAGCCTGAAGCATATGACCTTGCTCAGGATGTATCTAAGTAACTGGTACTCATGTGCCTTCTTTAATCTAAGCGGGTTAGAAATAAAATGGTGTCAGCTGCAAAACTAACAGGAAGTGAAACCTCACTGAATCAATAAGGCATTTCAACATGTTAAGTTCTGTCGAGTCCCACTTTAAATGAGCTTAGAACAAATGACTAAAATTTGTTAGAGAAATTAAGGAACTTGGGAGTTCTCTGAAACACTGACACTGCCAAATCCATGGGAGTTAGTTTGTTGTACAAACTGCGAGATGCAAACTGACCATCTCAGAACTGGATATATAAAGGCTAAGTGCCCAGTTTCTTCTTTGATAATACTGTATAGCAAAACCTATTAATTCCTGAATTGCAAGTCTTATGCAGAACTTACATACAATCATTTTTTTTCAGTCTCGGAAGGAAAAAAAATTACATTCTGTGTTTTCTCATGACACTGTATGTACTGTGAAGTATGATAAAACCTGGTATTTTAATGAAAAACCTACCTGCTAAGCCTTATATTTCATTGTGTCACACCTTCTAAGCATTCATACTGATATTTCTCTAGTTCCTGTTTGCTAGAGATAAGACAGTGAACAAATAAAAGAGAAAGAAATACAATGGAATTAGTTACACAAGTATTTTGGGAACAAGGCAAAGAAATAACCAGGTGGGAAAAACCAGAGATTTTTAAAAGGCAATTTTTTTAGGAATAGGTCCTAACCTGACAGTGTAGCAAGTCAGTTTGGGTCATGTCATTAAGAGTTTTGCTGTTTTCTTCAATGAGCGTAGCAGATCCAATTCCTCATTAAACTGGGCCTTCATTAATAGGTGCATGATAAAATCATATTCAGTACTTTGTGGGGAAATCAACTTGGTGCAAACTGCTTTAACCAGATGATAACTGAATTGAGCATTCAGAGGAGCAAGACTGCAAATTCCTATCTAGTAACAATTGCTAAGCCAGCATGAAAGCATCTGGCTTGGACTATAGTGTTATCAAAATAATTACATTTCTAAGTCTTTAATCAGTCAAAAGTAATTAAATATAACCTTTTTGTAATAAACATCAAACACAAAACCAAATACTATAAATGGTCACTAATATATTTCCACACTTCTCTCCTAGTTCTGTTCCTCTCATCTCCTTTCATCCACCCTCATGTTATAGTTGCTTTTTCTCCCTCATCTCCTCTCTTTAACTGTATTTACACCATTGTATAGCTTTCTTCCTTGCTCTTCTCCCGTTGGTATTCTTTTTCTCCCTCTCCCTCTTTTAGCATAAAAAGTTAGGGTTTTTTTCAAAGTGAAGAGAGACATTTTTTCCCACCCGAGAATAACTACCAAAGTTCTTCCCTTGATACTTAGGATCCAGTTCCAACAGATGCTGTTTGCTCTTAGTACACTGGCTGATGTAGAAGTTGAAGGTGTTCTCCTCAGCACTCTACGTGAAGAATGTAAAAACTTACTTTTTCTCCCCACTTATTATCTGATGATGATGCCATCACACTGTCTTCCATATGTAGTTTGCTTAGCTTGGTCACCTCACTCTCAAAAATCTGGTTTTGGTCATTAAATTGGAGGCAGCTCTCATAGTTTTCTAGAGAGCAAAGCAGAATACGTGTGTGCCAAGAGACTGGAAGGCAGAAGGAAATTACTGGCGCTGGCTGTTGACCCTTGATTAAAAAGAGGAAGACTTTGCTTTTGTGGAAAGGGAAGGTTTTCAAGGGCAACTGTCTCCCATATAGAAGACTGTGAATCTGTGCACAGGCAGAATAATTAGAGATTAGAAGGGCAAGTGCAGAAAGGAAAAGACATATTAGGGTAGGGTGGGGCAAATGTGAGAGTGGGTTGACATGACAATCATAGTGAAGAAATATAATGAGGTGGGGGATAGTTATTGCAGGTACTGACTCATTCACAATAAATGCTTTTACTGCATGATAATTTTCACCTTTTATGTCTCAAATATTTAATAGGATCATTGAAAGATGGTTCTGAACGTTGCAGCTTGCCCTCTAGGCAGATAAAATCCACAGATTGTGTCCCCACCGTTGTCTTGGAATTTATTTTCAAAGTAAACTTCTGTTTTTACTAATACTTTTTCAGAGAAATTGTCAATCTCTTCATCCAACATCCTTTAACCTAGCATGAAGATGGAGTAGGAGGTAGATTTTTAGCCAGATAATTAGAAGACCATGACATGGACAGGCAGAGAAACACAGAGAGGGTAATTGTTCATAGGATTTGTCTTCTCTTACCTACTACCACCCCTACATTTTTTTTTTCTCCACATATTCTTGTGCTGCTGCTAACTAGGCATCTGGCAGGGAACAAGAACGCCATTCTGCATTTGTATATCAAGCGACCTAATAAAAAGAAAGAAAAAAAAAAAAAAAAAAACCAAACCCCAAACCTAATAAGGAAAATATAAGTTTCACTCCTGGCAAGAAATTATTCAAAAGTCATCTTTTGTCAGCAACAGTTATCTTTAAAGATGCAGAAAAACTGCAAGCAGACCTGAGTCAGAACAACTCCTCAATCTTATTTTGGACACTTACTTTCTGGAAGAGCATTTTAAAATAATATCATCTGTTTACATGACTCAGAATATTCATAGCAACTCCAACACATCCACATTGTGTATCCCAACCAGGCACAATATCCTAAGTACCAATGCCAAATAATTTGTATATTATACAGTATAATCAGTACTCAAAAATGCAAAAATGGTCTATCACTACTTCTGCCCTGAGTTGTCTGGGAAAACTTAAAACATTAAACATTCAAAGCTATGCTACAGAATACTTGTTTCATGCAATCTGTGTATTTAAACTTGCATGACTTCAGAGATGCTGAAAAAATCCGAGGAAGCTGCTACAATGTTAAATATATAAAACTAACTTCAATTGATTGTAAATTATTTAAGAGACATCTCTTCCCTAATAACTAGATATACAGTTTCTGACTGCAAGGTAATCTAGTGGATCTCTAGGGACTTGACTTAAATTCTTGCTATTCTGCGTGACCTTAATAAATCACAGAGGGATGGGACTGATGTTCCAGGATAGGTAAGCCTTCCAGTAAAAGAAGTGCAGGTATATGGCCAAAACAAGCAGCGTGCTCTCTGAGGAGCTAACAGAAGCTGTGTGCTGGGAAACTCTATGGACATACACATGTGAAGTCCCACCATGGTGCTTGGCACCTTTGTGCTCTCAGGACTCTGAATTTGGAGTCCTCTTATGGCAGTGAGTGCCAAAATCTGTTCTTTAAAACAATGAATAAAGAGCCCCTGTCAGTTCTCTGGTCTGTGACTTCATTTCATGTAGCTGCTGGCCACAGCATTTTTCTTTGTTATTACAGGAAAACACCAAGGTCTGTGTTAACGGCCTGCCAAAGGTGTTTAAAAGTCCTGTTGGGCTGTAAGTAGATAAAAAATTCCCAATAAGCAATGTTCATTTTCTTTTAAAGTGTAGCTGGAGGAAACAGTGTCCATCTTCTCTATGCTGTTAACCGGTGGTTAGAGCATTGGCAAGGAAGTGGGAGTTCCGGGGGAGCATTCATGCCGCATCCCTGACCACCATGCTAGACTGGCAGGAGGAAGAGCAGGAAGGAAACACGGAGTCACCACCTTTTCATTTGAAGTTATGACCCTGTTCAGAAAGGCGTGTAAGACTCTAGGACAAGGAGAAGGCAGCTGAGGCAAAAGACAGAGTAAACAATGATGTGTCTCTCTCATCTAGTTTAATCGGCAAAAGAGAGTCCTGGGTTTTATTTTTTTGTAGCAAATAGATCCTGAATAAAAAACAGGACTGGCTTGGGAATGGCTACCAGAAACCAGGAGTAGGTGCCCTGTGTCTCCTTCCTTCTAGTTCATACCAGGGCCACACATTTCCTTCCCTTTCCAGCAGGGACACAACTTCAACAGGTGAGGTGATGAATGCTTCCCTTCCATTTCACAGTCCTTCTGAGCACCTGGGACACTCTCCTGGGAGTTACAAGAATTTGATGTAAATCCCTGTGAGTTAAAAGCCGATTCTCTCACCACTGGGTTGCTGCACTGAAGGTGAGCACTCTACCAAATATGGCCAGGCACTGAAGCTGTGGCTATAACAGAAGAACCTGACTTGTTGGGCTCGGAGAGGTTCCTCTCAGCTGGACCTCTCCTGGAGCTGTTCTACCTACTTCCTAGACCACAAGCGGGCACAAAGCAGAGAGACGTGCCAAGATGCCCAGCTTAGGGCAATTCTGGACATTTCTATCCAGAAAAAGACTCAGAGAGTTCAGGTGACTGCTCAGTGGAGTTTTTCGGATCTGAATTTTTAGTCTACCCATACATTTTTCCATGGTCTAGCCCTTAGTCTTTCAGGCTACACTTATACAGTTAAATGGAGTACAGTCAGAGAGTGAGCGCAGTACAGCAGGACTTCAAGCAGCCTGTAGTTCTGGTACATCATAGCCCAGCTCTTCTCAAAGCAACTCACCCGTCAGCATAAAACTACTCCATAGTCTTTCTGTGAGAAATATTTGGTCTCCTAAGAAGAAGCCAGTGGCTAACTTACACATCCCTGCTGCATTTGTGACCCCTAAGGAGGCAGGGTGGCAGAGTTTGGTGCAAATGTACACATGCAATCCACAGTAGGCCAGAACACATTAGATGTACAAACATGTGCTCAGAAGTAAAACAAGGCCACATTTTCTCTCACATCTTACACTGTAGCTTGCTTGATCATTGAGGCCAGTCTGATTGGATGATACATGAGTCTGGGCTTGACACCAAGACTGGGCCTGGGTGCTAAGACAGTAGAGGAGTAACCTCTGTCTTTCTGGTGTCTCTCTGCAAAACAAGTCACAGAACTTTGCTTCCTCAGAGCGCTGCTGTGAAGAAAAAGCATTAAATGCTGTAGAGTGCCCAATTGTTCCAGCAACATGCCAAAACCCGTATCTAAAAGGGAAGGGTAAACTTTGAGAAGAGAGCAATCCCATCCTAGGTATTTACTAGTTGGGCTGAAATAAGCCTCAATAAAACCAGGTGTAAACAAAAGTGGTTGAAGGAATCTAATTTAAAAAGCAGTTCCTTCTAAGTTGCACAAGTTTTATTGTGTTATTGCTAGTTTTTCAGTAATCAGCTAAGTGTATTCTGCAGCAAAGTGCTCTATTGTGACATACAGAAACTGGAAAACACTTTAAAAAGTAAATCTAATATAACTTAGATCTTACATTTTAGAAAGGACATGAATACAACTACTATATATTGTATTTGCAAAAAGTAATTCAGCTGTTGGATATCATTTGCATATGGCTACAGAAGTGCTTATCTGGTTAGAAAAAGAGGGAAGTTGATATATCATTAAGGAAGGAAATACTGAGGTTTAAAACGGCCACAAATTTGTTTTTCTTCAGCTTATCATTTCAAAAACTCAAATGCTGTAATTCTGGATGAGTTGCCAGATTGTTTCCTTCATAATTCTGCCTTTCTCTTATCCATTCTTCAGGGATCAAAAGCATATTAACTTCAGTCAGTGAACACTCAAATGAAACAAATACATTCCCCCAACTTCTGTCTCTGATTAATTCCACCGGTAGCCTTTGACCTTGATTTCCACAATGTCTTGCAGTACATAAAGAAGCTTGACGTGGTATCGGAAAGCTGCAGAGATTTGGTTTGGAAAAAATAAAGCCACCTTCATCTCCATTACCAAAGTACTACATTAAAATCTATAAAACAAAGGGCTGAAATCTGAAGTTTAGGCCTTGGAGCCAGTTTCACAATCTGTTTCCTGTAGCCAGTTCATTTGCAGCCAGTGGAAAAAAACAACTTCTAAAAGATAAAAGGCAGTGCTGTGACTTTCAATCAATCTTAGCGTTCGGTGTGGGAGTATAGCCATACCAAAGTCTAAAACCAATGCTTTAGTTCTGATTCTGGTTCACTTTATTGATCTCAGATGTATGTAGCCACTGTCAGAGACATCCAGCAAGTGCAAACTTATTGTGGGAAAAATGAGATCTATTCAACTTCTGAAGATCAAAATTTAGATAGAAATAAAGCAAGTAGGTGTGACATGCCTATTCACAGGAAAACTGGGAGACCATGACGAGTGACGACAGAATGGGATGGGAAACTGAAGTGGTAGCTAATGTAAAAAGAAAAAAAAAAAAAAAAAAAGAAAACATAAAAGGCACTGGAAGAATTATTTTCTTTGAACACATCAGTTATGATGGGTGGAGGCCTTGAGTGCTTAGAGAAGTCAAGACTCACATTTATTACAGGTAGTGATTACTTCAGTAGATATATTGTTCACAAGGGTGCCAAAGGCCTAGAGGAAGCAGCTGCAAGCTGCACAAAGCAGTCCAGGCCTGTCCACGCTGCCAAACAATAGCAACACAGACTCCTTGTAGAAAGGATTTTATGGGAGATTGGTCTTCCTTGAAAGGTACAGGTAATGATAGAATGACACTTATTTTGCAAGCTTCAGAGAAACCATGCCAGAAAACAAAAGGAATGTCAGATGAAGAAACCAGATTCTTTACAAATAAAAGAGCTGTTGATGGCTGGTGTGGCTGAGCCAGCCCAAGCTCTGTTCCTGGACTCAAAAACAGTTTGTGTCTTTCTGTGGTATACGAGTAACTTTTTCTGCATTTCACTTCAGTTTGGAGGTATGAATTTTAGAGTGGGAAGTGTGTACATGAGAAACATAAAATACATATGCAAGTCCCTACAGGTCCAATGTCCTGTTTCTAATTTTCTTACAAGTGTTCTTCTGCCTTTTAGTATACTCAAAATTGTAGTTTTGTGATTGCTTTAATGTGACAGCTGCAAATGGGTGGTTCTGCCCTTGTTTCCCTCTCCTCTTCTCTGCCAAGAGGTAAATTAGATCAAGGAACTGACTTGGCTGAAAATTAACTTTATCAAAAAAGCACATTTTTTCCCTGCAGGAAAAGCAAGGGAAACAGCAATACCAGCCCATTTGGTGAGAGATTAATCACGGAATGGTTGAGGTTGGAAGGGACCTCTGGAGGCCATCCGGTCCAACCCCCTGCTCAAGCAGAACCAGCTACAGATGGTCACCCGGGACCATGACCAAATGGCTTTTGAGGATCTCCAAGGATGGAGACTGGGCAACCTCGGCCAGTGCCTGGTCACACTCACAGTGCACAAGTGCTTCCCAATGTTCAGAGGGAACCTCCAGTGTTTCACATTGTGCCCACTGCCTCTGGTCCTGTCACCAGGCACCACTGAGAAGATCCTGGCTCCCTCATCTTTGCACATTACCTTCAAGTATTTATATATATACATGGATAAGATCCTCCTGAAGCCTTCCCTTCTGCAGGCTCATCAGCCCTATTTAGCATAATTTGGATTAAAAAAACTTGGATTAATTTGGATAAGAAGTCTGTGGAACTGCTGCCCATTTGAATACTCTAGGGATATCCTCCCCCCTTTCATTTCAAGCGTTGAAGGCTCTGTACTCCACTTGCATCGATTGATTTTCCTCCCTGCTGATGTGTTTACTCACGCTACCTCAAAGGTTTCTCTAGAAGCGTGTCTCTGGCAAGGCTCTGCAGTTGCTTAAAACACGTGTGCGCTTCGTTTTTTTTTTTGCCAATACAAATTTCTGAAGCAAACCCGCCGCCGGGATCGCTTTATTCCTGGCTGCTGCCAGCCACCTGCTTTCGATAACCTGCTGCTGCTGCTGCGGCGGAACACCACAGAGAAGAAAAGAAGAAAAAAAAAACAAAAAAAACCCAAAAAAACCAAAACAAAACCAACCACAAACAAAACACCAAAACCCCCTACCCAAACTGACAAAAAACCCCAACATCACCGAAACGGACCTCTGTGCAGAAACGGGAGCGACCGCTGCTGCTTACCCTTCCGCGGCGGCCTGCGGCAGCCAGCAGAGCCGAGAGGCGGAAGCGGCGCGCCGCGCTGCCTGCCGGGACATGTAGTCCTCCTGCATGGACGCAGCGCCGCCCTTCGGCCCGGACTACACATCCCAAGGCTCCCTCCAGGAGCTGCCGCTCCCCGCCGCGATTGGGCCGGCGGCAGCCAGTGCTGAAAGGCGATTGGCTGACGGGCGCGCCCGTCATGGAGGAGGCGGGGTGTGTGTGTGTGTGTGTGTGTCCCCGCGTTGGGCGGGGTTAGCTCCTGCCCATCCCTGTCCCCCCTCCCCGCGGGTGAAGGGTTCGTCGGGGGTTTGTGGTGGGTCGGCCCCGACGGGGAGGGCTGCTGAGGGCGCCGCTCCGGAGAGGCAGAGCCGGAGCCGTCCCCTTCCCTCCATGCCTGGGGTGGGGAGGAGGAGCTGCCGGCGCCGCGGGGTGGTGGCCGCCCCGCTCCCCGCCGGGAGAGGCGAAGCCCCAGCGGCGTTGCTCGCTCGGCCGCCCCGGCGTCGGTGGGCGGCGGTTGGTGGGGGCGCCCGCCGGGGCTGAGGGAGCTCCCGCCCGCCCTGCCCCCCATGCGGCGCAGGCAGCGGTCTCTCCGCTCGCCGCCGCGCTTGTCGTCTTTGTGGGCGGGTTGGCGGCTGCCAGGAGCCCGCCATGGGGCGGCCGTGCCGGGGCTGCTGAGGCGGCGGTGCGGGAGCAGCCGGGCGGCCCCATGGAGGAGCGGGAAGGCGAGGTGCGCTGGGACGGGCTGTGCAGCCGCGACGCTGCCGCCCGCGCTGCCGCCTTGGACACCATCGGGCAGGCCGTTCTCCGCCGTAGCGAGACCATCGCTCCCGTGGCGGCCGTGCCGCCCACCCGGGCCGCCGACGGGCTCCTGGCTCCCGCCGCCCGCGACGGGCTGAGCGAGGTGCTGGCCCGCCTGCTACTGCTCTCCAAGCGCTGCCCCTTCCCCGACGTGAGGGAGAAGAGCGAGGCGATCCTCAGCGGGGTGCAGGTAAGCAACGGCAGACCCCTCCTCCGCCGTGGGACGGGGCTCTCCCGCCCACGTCCCGCGCAGGGCACCCTCGGCTTTCGGCTGCGCACCCGGGTGGGCGTCTGAGCCGGGCCGGTCAGGTTTGTTTCGTGCAGTAATGCATGCTACACGTCGTGTGTAGCGTCGCACCCACCCCCCCAACCCCCCCCACCGCAAAGAAACATTTGGAAAAGCGTTATTAAAAGGCAGGGGGGAAAAGCGTTATTAAAAGGCAGGGGGAAAAAGCGGCAATGTTTCGAGCGCAATCCGGCGGGAGAGGATTTAGCCATGAATGGCTGGAAAGTAACTGATCCTTGAGGCATCCTGAAGAAAGTGCTAAAATGACAACTTTAATGCTTTGGTTTCGATCAGCATGACCAGGGCTGTGGTATTACCAGTTGGCTTTAATACAAAAGCAGGAAAGATTTTGGTATAAACATTCAGGGCTGCCAATTTAAAATATAAATCGGTATGGGACGTTTTGGGGCTTTTAAAAGCTGTGTGGGCATTAAAGTAGAGCCTCTCAAAATTCTCTTTTTGTTGTTCATTGGTAAATAGTTTCTGCGCTGGAATCGGTAAGATCCAAGCTATTTTTTTATATTTTATAGGCGGTCTAGCCAGTAGAGGATTACATTCGCTGACCTTTTATGCTAACAAAAATAAATGTTACTTTGTACTCTTCCACTGTTACAGTCTAATTATAGTTACTCGCAGTGCAATTCTCTTGCTCACGTAAAGTTTTTTTGTGCAGGTCTTGAAATTCTAATGCGGGGCTCATATCAATGGGTCCAGCAGCACTGCTAAAAATATTTCTAGCTGCAGAGTAGGAAAAGCAAATTTAAGTATCTTTTTTAATTACAAGTGAATACATATTGCTGTGCTTGGAGTTAGCTGCCTGATTCCCACTATTGTGCTTTTTCTCCCTGAACATTAACAGGTTTAATATAGGGGAATCTGTGGGGGGGAGGAAAGAAATACATAAACATTATCTATATAATAATAAAAAAATACACACATGTATGTATTATACATAAAACACTGTATATTGCAATGTATATAAAGATACACGTATATAAGTATTTTGAAGGAACCTGTATATAGATCCATTTTTGTTCTGTCCTACTTTGAAGTGGTTCAGAGAAATTCTGGGTTTGAATTATTAAAGCTCAGAGAGGCTCTGTTTATTCTGTTTGACTTCTTAATAGTGTGCAATGTGATAAATACAGTATAATTTATTTTATACAGGCTCTATGGGGCATTTTTCTCAAAGCAGATTTGTCTGTAGAAGCTATAAATACAACATATGGTCTATGTGAAAGGCTTGACACCCATATTGCTTTTCTTTAAAAACCCAAACCACAGAACAAACCAAAAAAACCTGGACTTGAAAATTAAGTTGACAACTTAATCAGGCACCTTTGCATCAGCATCTTCCCTGTTAAAGATTCAAGAGAGAAGTGAGCCCGTTACCAGTGAGACTGATGAGTCACTGGGACAGACTGCTAAGGGAAGACTTGCTTTTACCAGGCACAATTTAGCAGACTCTATTCAAAGGCCAAACAGGTGGTGATCTCTCACCCAAGTCTTGCAGGAGGTCAGAATATATGATCTGATGACTCCCTTGTAGGTTTTTATATATGAAGTTACTGGTATGTCCAACTATTAGTCTTCTTTAGAAACTTTGTTACTAGATTTTTTTTTTTTTTTTTTTTTTAAATAGGCCAAAAAGTTCTGGCAGACAGTGAGTCCATCTTGATATAGCAAGTGCAAGGTCAAATCTCATGATTGTAGCTGGCTTGATTAATCAAAATAAAAGTGAAAGATGTAATAGATATAAAACGGATTGTATACACACAAGCTGCAGTAAAGGTTTAACAAGTTATGCTGTATCCGATTTTATTTTGCTCTTCTTTGTTCTTTTTAGGGAGTAGATCTAAGAGAGAAGTATTCTATGAATATAAAGTGGCAATTCTTAGTTCTTATGGCTGTACTCATAAACGAACGTTTTCATTGTAATCCTTGGATCTGCATTTGTGGAAGAAATAATCCAATCCAAGTATTCCATTTTCAGTGCTGCAGACTGTTGTCGGGTGTGAAATGGTTTTCTGTTGTTTTCATGGCCAAGAGGAATTTTAACTAAATCTCTGCAATGAAGATGGCAGATAAAGAAAACTAGTAAATTAAATATAATTACCCCATAGAACTTGTGGGTTTCAGAAGTGATTTGAAAGGTAAATAGCTTAGTACCATTATAAAAATGTGGAATCCTATTAATATCAGCATCAGGAGTCCTTAAAGAACTCACTTGTATCACTTTCCTTCCCTGTTTTGGGATATGAAATAATCTTTAAGTCCACAGCAATATGTACCATTATGCTGTCTAAATGTTATTCTCTGCAAAGTTATTAAATGACATAGATCCCAGGGCAGGAAAGGCAACTTTGGACCCAAAGGTTCTTCTGGGAACTGGCACTGCCCCCCTCTCTCCTGTGGGATTTGGACTAGCGTCAGCTCGGATTGATTATCTGCACACACCCCCCCCTTCCCCAAATGGAGAATTGTAAAATGTGCTTTCATCATCTTTCTGCCCTGCGTCTACAATAGGTCAGTAAGGAAATCAAATATTTGAATTTTCCATATGGTCCGACAGCTGTTTCTTTCTGGGGCTTAATGCTCTCTTTGCCTCTTGGGGTAATCAACAAATATTTAGGCATAAGCAACTATGCTGCTGGTGTTTTTGCAGCTTTGTGTCTGGAGCAAGTTGGTAGAATGCATTAAATGGCTGGTGTAAGCTGGTAAGCTGCAGGCTTGGCAGCAGCCTGTGTCAGCGTGGCATCCCTCTAAGCCTGCCTTTGTTATGGTCTTTTTTTTTTTTTTTTTTCCCTGGAGAAAAATTCCTCTGAAATATGGTGGAATCCTAAGTGTGCAACTTTATTCTTTGCTATTAATAAATAGTATTGTCTGCATCAGAAGCTATAAAAATAAATTATTGCTTAATGTAAATTCCTGTTGATTTATATTCAGGATAATGAGTTTCTTATTGTAGGGTATATCTATTTATATATATAAAAATAATAATATATATTTTTTTAGCCTAAGAGAATATATCTAATTTCTCATTTAATGAGACATGTTGTTTTTGTAAAAATTATTACAGAATATCAGCAAACTAGCCCCCTTTTTTCTAATTGAGACTTTCTTGCTTTTATTAATAAAAGGTTGCTAAAGTCACCTTGATCAAATATATGTATTTTTAAATATTTTAAAGATATTTCAGATGTAATGCTTTAACCAAGAGAAAATAGTTTGAATGTTTTCATATAAAAATATTTGATGAATGTTTTTGAGATAAAGCCCCAAATATATCGTAGTTTTTTGAGAATATCTTGCATATGTGGTATTTTGCACATATTTAAAGCATATTGCTTATGACCTTAGAGAATAGGGGGTCATTCCACCTATTATGGGGAATAATAGGGGAATTATGGGGAATTCCACCTATATATGGGGAGCGAACAGCAGTGGAAGTTCTTAACACATGATCGTTAAAGGTATTCTGCCCAGCCTCAATCAGATCAATTAAATGCATGTATAAATACATTTACAGGAATATAAATACAAGGTGTACATCAGTAGCTGGAGAAGAATCATTGAAAGTATGAGATTTGGTAGTTACAGTCCCTCTTAACCATCCAATCACTTGGAAAAGACTGAGCTGAACATACTGCTCTGCTATGGTATGTAAATTCATAAAAATAGTCTTTTAGATTAACAAAGAGAACACATCGATGTGAGGCAGGTTCTGCAGGAGTGATGTTAGCCTACATAGGATAAAACATGACAGAATAGCAGAATAAAACCCACAAATGTAAAAAAGCTTAGGATTTGGCATGTAAAGCTTGGTGGGGGGCAAATATAAGGAAGACAGAAACTGGTCTCAACTTCTTTGAGAAGTAATGTAGTAGTACCAAACACTTTAATTGAAGGGTGAAATTAATAGTGGAAGAAAACCTTTGCTCTCTGTTGATCTCTTCATTGATGTAAACATAAGAAACATACAGAAAATGGGAAACTGTTTTGCTGAAGATGCACACGAAGTGCACGAAGAGAATACATAATGATATGTAGCTAAAAGGGATATTGGAAGAAAGCAAGAAATAAAAGATCCACAGATTAATAAATTAAGAGATAATGCTGAGGTGATTGAAATGTTCTCTGAAATGATTAATCCAGGCAGTGGAGTTAAAAACCATGATAAATGTGTAAACAGTACTTTCCTAGGGTAGGGGGGAAAACCTGTAGGTTGCTTGGATAAGCAACAGATTTTCAGTCAGGTAGGGCCTGATGAAATTAATTCTGAGGTACTTAAAAAAAAAACAAAAAAACAAACAAACAAAAAACCAAACCCAAACACACACACTCTCCCCCTCAAAAAAAAACCCAAAACCAACCAAACAACAACAAAAAAAAACACCCAACCAAAAACTAGCTGAAGCAATCTCATATAATGGATAGCAATCACAAGATAGTGGATGGAAGTAGTAGACTCAAAAAGAACAATGGTGCATACCTCTTCAGTATGGGCTAAATGGGATGGGATAAAGAGGAAACTGGTGGATTTTAACTGTAGTTCAAATATTGGAGCAGTGACGAAACACATTTTTAGTGCCTAGGAAAAGAAGTTGAGCAACAGCCGAAGCAGACTTATCCAGGATAAATTATTTTAAATCCAGCATTTCTACTTCTGTGATGGAGTAACAGGCCTTGTGGTGCAGGGAGATGCTATATTGTTAATACGTTGATATACTGGAGTCCTCAATATTCACATGATGTTCTCATTAACAAGATAGGGAATTGTGAGCTAGAAACTACTGTGCAGTGAGTAAAATTAGCTAGAAAACCATCCCCAGGAGGTAAGCAAGGTCACGTAGCAAGTACCTGGTACAGATTCTACAAGGTCCTGTCCAGTATGATCCTGATTAACAGTGTTTTGTGCTTGTTGAATTACAAACTGGGTGGAGAGTAAAAATACTGGAGAGCAGCCATAGAATTTAGAATTATGTTAATGGGAGCTTGTATTGCGTCTTCTAGATCTGATTTTTTTTTGTGAAGCGGGTTTGAAGAAATTGGTGGTGGTATGCTCAGTTAAAAAGGAGGCTAAGATAGTATGTTCCCAAATAAATGGGGGATGGAGGGTATGGAAAGACTGCTGTAAAAATGAAGGAAACATGAGCTGGAATGAATGACCAATTAATCTAAATTCCAATAAGACTTGGGTTACGCATTTTGGGGAAAATTTCAGGAGTTAGGACAGTAAAGCAATGGCATAGACTATCCAGTCATGTTCATCCCTAGAACTCTTTGTCTAAACTGTTCTTAAACATCAGGTAGGAGTGATATGCTTATTTGGTATCTCTCTGGGAAAGGCAGAACATTGCTACCTGGATGATTTTTCTTTCCAGCCTCTTTTTCTGAGTTTTGTGTTGGTAACGGCTTGGAGGGATGCACCCTTTAAGTGCTTTCCCTTTGATCTCCAAGACTGCATTTACCAGATATGTAGCACTGGAACTTGTGGTCTGGAACCTCTGTCTCTTACTGACAAGCAGTGGGTGGGCTTGAGAGGACTTTGAATACCTCCTTGTTTTCTTAGGCCTGCTGCTCTGGTGGATAAATGTAACAGAATCCCATGGTTTGCAGAGGGCTGTACAGCACAGAACAAGAGAGGGGTCATGTCAACAGCCAAATATACATCCTCTCGTATTACAACCTTCAGGCACTGCCTGTGATCTAGGCTTGCTTAGCAGGGGACATGGAATAGAATACCCTTACCTTTCCAAGTCCTGGCAAAATACTTGTATGGATTTAAATTAAATAAGCATCCAGAAAGGATGGGAGGACTTCTGGTCACTGCCAGAGCAGGCGTTGTGTCCTCTTCCCCCGCCACAGTGTGTGGGACAAACAAAGCCTCTGCCAGGAGAGGAGAGTAGTTCCCCTGTGTATGTCCACGAAGGATAAAATAGGAGTTACTTTTCTGTTTCACTGCTAGATTTTTCTCCCAGTAGAGTTCACTATCTCTTTTCTTTATGTATGCTCCATGTCTGAGCTCTGTGGTGCATGCATGTTAAGAGTAGTAAGTGTGAAACTCAGATATGCTCCTTGCTCTCAAATGGTTTATCCTGATGACTCTGGTATTATAGGAGACTGGCTAACTTTCCAAATCTTTAATCTGCTTTTGGTGTAATCTTTGATAAATGACTTCACAACTTTGTTTCCATCTTTTTAGCTTAACTGCACAACAGAGGTAACTTTCTTTTGTTAACTTTGAACTGTAGCAAGGCAGATCTGCTACCTTGTGGGATTTTGTTTTTTTTTTTTGGTCCTACTGCATGATAGTGATGTTGCCCTCTGATGCTTACTGTTGGTCAGTTACCATGGGAAGGTGTCTCACATGAAATTTACAGTCCGTTAAAGCCTATGAATTTAAATGTAGTATTCTCAGTGGTGGTGGTGAATCTGATCCATCTGGAAGCTGACTAGTCTCCTTACATGATGCCAATACCCAAACTGGTTTCTGTTTCCCATAGTACTCTTATGTAAAGTGAATGAAAACATCTTTTTTATGAGTTCACTTCAGAGCAAAAGTATGTTCCGTCCCTTCTAGCCATTAGGTAGAATGGATTTTATTATGTATTGTAGGGTCCTCCCATCAAAAGCCACATGTCACTCTGCCAGATTGCTAGTTTAGAAAACATTCATCTGTTAGGCTGTGTGGGTTTTTTGTGGTGTTCAGATACTCTTGCTGTTCTCAATATTGGGAGAGATACTAAAGTAATGACATGATGCACTTAAATGATTAGTTTTATTTGCAGCTTCTGCTAACCTACAAAAATAACTGTACCTCCACAGTGTTTATTGTAAACATGTTCTGATGATGGGTCTGTATCACACGTGTGTGGCAAGGCTGGCTGGAGAAGTTAAGGGAGAAGACCTAATCTTGACATGTCAGAGAATGTTCTGAGCGGGGGTGTGAACAAATTTTTTAAAAACTTGTCAATAGTCCTTAGATTGCCTTACCTGACTCCTCCCTTCTTCAGCCTACTTGCCTCCTTTCTGAAGGCTTCAGTCTGTTTGGGAGTGATGAAGGGAAACTTTCTTTTGTTGAGCTTGTCAACTGCAGAATTGCCTCACCCTGAGAATGTCTTTGGTTAGAATAAAGAGTTGCTTGAAAACAGTGGAGGTTCTCAAAGCCATGTAAAGTAGGATATCTGGGTCACTTCTAATGCTGTTTCTGTGTTTGGAGCCTTTCCATAATTTTCCATGCTAGCTGTATGCCATTCTTCTTGTATGGAAATGAGCTTTGCTTAGTCAACTTTTTCTTATAATTGTTTGGGATAACTTGATCTGTAAATTTATGCTGAATTGATTTTCAGGATTTTGTAACTAGAACTTTTAAAAGAAGTGAAGGATGAAGCACATGTTTGGTAATATTGGCTTGGTTGATTTTTATTTTTTAATTGAAATGAAATGCTTTAAACTGAAGAAATCGAACACAAACATTTCCTCATCTCTTATTATTTACTAATGAGGTAAGCAACTGTAGGGTGTGCATCGGTGGCTTACATAAAAAAAGGGGGTTTTCCTAATTTTTTTTGCATAGAAGCTAATATCTAGAGAACTGTAGAAAGGAGAAAATCTTCAGCTCAAATGCATTTTGTAAATAACAGCATCTGTTCTCCTGATGTAGCAGTTGCTAAGTCACACGAACTCTGATTTACATTTTTCTTTTTTTTTCCTGTTTTTTTTTTTTTTTCTTTCTGCTTCTCTTTTTAGAGGTAATTCTAGAAGTCGGCAGTTCTTCTAAACTCATAGCTGGAGATGATCCTTTCTAGTATACACTCATGTATTCTAGTGTCAACTTAGCCCTTTATCTTATTTTTCTTACTCTGATACTAATGGTGTATGGGTAGCAGTAATCCTTCCCCTCTTCGTACTGATTTTATTAAAAGTTCTGCTCTGCTTTAGTTGCCAAAAAGCCAACTTATCTCTATTTTCTTTTTTTCCTTAAAATTTTATTATTTGTTTTCCCTATTTGGTATATAAATAACTGTCTTCATTTTGGGCTGTTGGAATGCATTTGGATGCTTTTTGCTCACATATGGAGAAATTTTATGCATCTTGAGATGTTAAATCAAAGTGAAAAGCACTAAGAATTTGGAAAGATTTAGAAATTAGCAAAGGATATGCAAAGTATTAAGTAAAAAAAAATGTATGGATTCCTAGGTTATGTGGAATAATACATCTTCCATAAGCTTGACTTTGTTTGAAAGAAAATTGCGTTGTCTCACTGTGACAAGTGCAAAGTGAGTACTGAAGAACTACTTGCTGCTTTGTCATATTACTCTTGACTTCAGGTCAGGGTTTCTTCTTTTAAAATAAACACAGTGGAAAAGTACTGAATATACCATTCTGGGACAGTAAAATAGTTTTGAAAGCTGGAGTATATTTTCCTGTGGATACTGAGTGTTTAAATTTCCAAAAATATGCTTTGCTGTCAGTATGGTTTTCTATTCCAGTAAGTTGTTTACAGTTTTGGGGGGGAGCTTAGCACTCTCTCCAGAAATCAAGTGAAACATGGAAATATTCACTTGGACCTCCATACATAAATTAAATCCAAAAAGTTAAGTGGTGGTTTTTTGCTTGTTTACCACTTCATTGATGTTTCCAATGACTTTGACTTCTCCCCCCTGCTTTGTGTTTTCTTCTGGAAGCCTTAGGTTACATTGCTGCCAAAAATTGGGTTGGGAAGGTGAACTGGTTTACTTCTATTTAAACCTAGTAAACAATTAACTACTTTCCTTACTTCAGCTCCATGTAGAAACGAAACTTGTTCTTTCAGGTCATTTTTGGGTCAAAAGTATCACCCAGTGTTGTGTACTAGTGCTTGAATATTACCCCAAAATACATTGGGCTGGTATTTTAAAAATGGAGGTGATGCTAGAATGTATACTGCTATTTATGTCACGTAGTCTGATATGTCTCCCTTCTGTGCAACTACAAGAATTTACTTTCAATCCAGGCATTGTGCTAAAGGAAAGTACAGTGCTTCTGAAAATATGTGGTTGTGTCTTACTGTAAATTAATTAGAAATTGTAGCTTCTCTTCACTTTTCTATGCTTTCTGGACTCATTAATAAGATTTTCTCAGTTTCAGGTCTTTCCTGGCAAGTCCTTTGTCAGGGTCTGTGAGCCTAAGTTTTGAGACTCAAGGTGTATCAAGCAATCTTCCTCCCTGGCATATTCTTGCTTGCTATTTAATTGTTTTTAAATAGTTGTTGTTCTGAAGTAGATATTGTAGTTCAGGATTCCTTAACTCCTAGAGAGTAAGCATTGAATAATATGACAGTTGTTCAAAGTAGGAACAAACTTGAAAATGGAAACTTATTTAAAGCTCTAAAGCCTTTCCTGTGTATTCTTTTTTTTTTTTTTTTTTAAGGAGGAGGGAAACCTCTTTTCTGAAAGATTTTTTTCCACTGCAGCTTGTTGCTGAGCCTCCACTGTTCCTGGTGTTTTGGTGCAACAAAACTTTTAGCTTTAAAATGCAGCCTGTTTGCCAACAGCACATTCCTCTCAGATTAAAGTGTTTGTTTGGATTTTCCATTTATTTAAATTTTAGTCCTCATCTAGATTTGCACTGATTTTCATGGAGAAGAAGGACTGAAGGGAAGAAAAAGCTTTTCTTAAACTTTTTATTTCTCTGAATTTCAAATCAGTGCTGAGTGCAAACCTACGTCTGTGTAACAGTACTAAATAACTGGCAGCTGCCATGCTCATAATGTTTTCTGGAACTCGTCATGTTATGAGGATATGTCCTTATGAGACCAAGATATCTGTCCTAACTTCATATGTATCCATTCTGTCCTTCCCATTTGTGTTACAGAAAAGGTTTTGGAAGCATTGTATCTTTACCTAGATTTTTTTTTTTTTTTTTTTTTTTAATAGAGGTATGTTTATAACAGTTGCTTATATTTACCTAGAAATTAATGTATAAGTAGTGTTCTACAAGAGAAGCTTAATTCTCACATTTTTATTGCTACTGTTCTGTACCAGGATGCAGGAAGAGAAGCCAAATGGAAATGTTTTTGTCTGGCTTTTATAAGGCATATTGATATCTTGGCTTCTGGTGTTCTGCTTTTCTAACTATTCAGAACATGGCAACTCTGCTTGGCTGACACTGTCTGGAATCTGTCAGAAGAAGAGTATATGTAAATTGGGAAGGTTAAATGTTGCTTCTCTCATTATTTGGTGTCAGGCCTTTCTGTTAAAGGATTCAAGTTTTTGGGTAAAGTTTCACTACAAATGAAAGCTGTGGTTTTTAATGCAGAAGATACTGTTTGTATTGCACAATGTAAAATACCTTGAAATTTTAGATTCTAAAGGTAGTTGTTAACTCTTTATCACTTATCCATTATGTAAATACCTGATACTGAAGCACAGACTGTTTTGTGTTTCCTCTACTTTTTAGAGTTAGCTAGTATGTTTGCTTACATTGCTAAAAGAGACTTGGGGGAAGTGCAGTCTTCGTACACTCTGAATTCAAAGTGCATATCATGACTCCTAAGGGCAGTGGAAAATATGGATGCTTCATGGTGCTTCCAGTGCAAAAATTAATTTTATAGTGATAGGCTGTGGTATGCCTCGCACATATATAGCTTACACCTATGTTCTTCCTCTGAGAGACAGAGGTCTGCATTAGAGGTTTCAGCAGTGCAGTATGTCACAGATCTACTTGTTGTAGAGGGAGGTACAATTCCTGTATCTCAGATCTTCTGGGGTAGGGTAGCCATATGGCTTAAAAGTAGTTCCCAATAGTAATAAATCTTCCTGCATGTGCATAAAAACATAAGGTGATTAAAAAGATTCTTTTGAAAATCTCACATGGAAGCTGAATGACTTGCTGTTCCCTCAAAAAATATTTGCTAGAAAAATACTTGGGAAGATATCCTTAGATTAAAAACAAAACAAAACAAAAACAAAAAAAAAACAACCAAACAAACAAAAACAAACAAACAAGCAAACAAGCAAACAAAACCAAAAACAAAACAAAAAAAAAACCAAAGCAAATAGAATAAATTCTTATTTTAATATTTTAATACCGTCTTCTAAACCAGTTCTTGATGGGGTTGGGAAACTGAGGATTTTTCTAGATGTACACTCACAAATTGTCTGTTTAAAGATGACTTCAGGAACAAACATGTCTTCTGATATATAATAATCAGATTTTGTGTAGGGGGCAGAGCAGATGGAGGAATTGCTCTTTCTTAAGAAATAACTTACATAAGAGGCAAAGCAAGAAGTGTGTTGCTGTAAGTTGTTTCTAAGTATATACAATATGGTAAGAGGCAGGCAATCTAACAAAGAACTAATTCTAAATTCTTCAGCTAAGCATTATTTATTTCATTTTGAAATAGCATGGAGAGATTTTATTAGGGATAAGCTTATGCAAAGTATCTTCTTCTGTAAGTAAGAGTCAGAGATAGTATAATTTAGTAGCCTCAGTTGAGACCCAATTCCTTCATCTGGTGCAACAGTAGATTCTGATGCTCACTGAAATCAAGCACGCCAGCTCTTACAGATTAAGACAGTCTTAATAGATAATAGAATATGTAGATCACTTTATCTTCAAAATGAGTGATACCTCTTACATAGTTTGTGCTTCTAAATACTGAACTCTATTTGGGAACTACTGAACCCTGAGACTCTGAGATGGCAAAGGGAAGCTTGTTCTAAGAAGTTACTGGAATTCTTAATAATTCTGAAGGTTAGAATGAATAAAGAATTGAACCAGCATGCTGTATAATATTCTTCTGCAACAATTTGATTATTAAAAGCAAACACAGAAGAGAGGCAGCTATCCTATCCTAGTGGCAGTTGCTTTCCTTCTGAGTTGGAAATCCAGTCATCTGCAGGAGAGTATCCTAAAGGGGATACTGTAATTTTTGAAGCAAATTCTAAAGCTCTAGAAATGCCTTATACAATCTTTTTTTATTTCTCTCTTGTAGTGGAAGTAAGTCTGGGACATGTGTGGGGCAGGTTATTTAATAAAGAATGAAGTTTTTGGTTTTCCCCCTTGACTCTGATTTGTATTGGGTTTGTGTGGTAAGGTTTGCATGGTAGCAGGGTGGCTACAGGGGGGACTTCTGTGACAATCAGCTGGAAGCTTCCCCTATGTCCGATGGAGCCAATGCCACCGGTTCCAAAGCAGACCCACCACTGGCCAAGGCCGCGCCCATCACCAATGGTGGTAGCACCTCTGGGATAACATTTTTAAGAAAGGGGAAAAAAAAAACCTGCACAACTGCAGCCAGAGACAGGAGTGAGAATATGTGAGAGAAACAGCTCTGCAGACACCAAGGCCAGTGAAGAAGGAGGAGGAGCTCCAGGCGCCGGAGCAGAGATTCCTCTGCAGTCTGCGGTGAAGACCATGGTGAGGCAGGCTGTGCCCCTGCAGCCCACGGAGGTTAATGGTGGAACAGATATCCACCTGCAGCCTGTGGAGGAGCCCATGAGGAGCCCAGGCTGGAGCAGGTGGATGCTTGAAGGAGGCTGTGACTGTGTGGGAAGCCCATGCTGGAGCAGGCTCCCGGCAGGACTTGAGACCCTGGGGGGGACCCATGCTGGAACAGGGGAAGAGTGTGAGGGGTCCTCCCCTCGAGGAGGAAGGAGCAGCAGCGACAATGTGTGAACTGACCTCAACCCCCATTCTCTGTCCCCTGTGCTGCTGTGGGGGAGGAGGTAAAGAAATCAGGAATGAAGCTGAGCCCAGGAAAAAGGGAGGAGTGGGGATAAGGTGTTTTTAAGACTTGGTTTTGTTCCTCATTATCCTACTCAGATTTAATTGGTAATGAATTAAACTAATTTCCCCAGGTTGAGTCTGTTTTGCCTGTGATGGTAATTCGTGAGTGATCTTTCTCTGTTCTTATTTCAACTTGTGAGCTTTTCATTATGTTCTCTCCCTTGTCCAGCTGAGGAGGGGAGTGATAGAGTGGCTTTGGTGGGCACCTGGTGTCCAGCCCAGGTCAACCCACCACAGTATTTCAGCTAATTCTTTGGTATGATTTTAGAGAGTGAAGTTTAGAATTTGCTGGGATATTGGTGTTTGCTTGCTTGTTTCACAGATGATTGGCATGTCAAAATAAAATGTTTTTGTGAAAATGTACCGCTTTTGACAAAACGTTTGCAGGGGAGGACCTTCTCAGTAACATATGAAAGTCCCATGAAGAATGAACATGAAGGTCTCACATTCCAGTCTATCCATTGCCTCTCTCAGATCAGTGACTTGAGAGGGAAGTTGAATAGATAAAGTAGATGTCAAGCCGTAGAAATTGCATGTTTTTCTTTAAAGTAGTAAGTATCTTGGAGTATTTACCTTGGATGAATGAGCATTCCCTTCAAGCATGAGCAGGATCTGGACTGAACTGGAATTTGAAACCTGGTCTGACTCATCTCATGTAAGAGACCTAACTTAGTCCTGGAGGCCTTGTTTATTGACAGGATTTCACATGGAGAAATAAGTATCAGAGGTCTTAAAACCTCCACAAGTTAGGAAAAAATACCTGCTGTCTAGCTGCTGTGACATTCATTTGCCTCACTGCAAAAGTGCTTTATATTAAAGCCAAAGCAATGAGGAAGTTTCTAAGGCTCTCTGATGTGGGGTGAATGATTTTACACCACTAAGTGGCTGTAGTAGAGTTTTTAGATTAATGAGGTGAGCTGAACAAGGATTTTGGTGAAACTTGAAACATGCTAAAATAACTTTGTCAATCATAATGTTCAGTATTTATCTCCTGTTTCTTTTTTAGAATGCTTATAAATATACTAACTTCAGAAAACTAGGATGAAGTACATGGTTTTTGTGGCTTGTTCAAAGTTCAGTACTGGGATCTTTTATTTGAGAAATGGGTCAGGATTTTCTTGTACTACAAGGGCAAAGCATTTTTTTCTTTCTTCAGATGAAAGGTTTGTATCCCTATGTCCCTTAGTATGATATTAAACAAATATGTTTAATTAGACTGTTGTGGATGGCTTTTTGGTTGTGTTTTGTTTTTGGTTTTTTTTTTTTTTCTTCCCTGGATGATTTCAATTTTGAACTGGAGTATTTTTTGTCTTAGCAGTAGTATTTTGGCCACCTACTGTCACATTTACAGTGGGAACTGTTTACTGAGAGTAGTTACATATTACCATCTGATGATCAAAGAATTATGGATGAAAAATAAACCAGCAGGTATTCCATTAAAAATGTTTTGTACAACAGACAATTTTGACATTATCCTGAAAAAATTCACAACTGCTTAGTGTTATTACTGGGAACAGCCTTTAATTAACAGGACTGCCAATGTTTGGTAGCGTGAAGTATACACGTTTGCAGGATTGAGGCTGTGTGCTGGTTGGTTTGTCCAAAAGCATCTTGATACCTTGCTGCAGGATTCCATTTCAAAACATTATCAGTACTTCCATTTATTATGAACAATTGCGTGTTTCCTCTTACAGGTTTCAGGTTTCCTGGATCTTTTGTGGCCATAAGGTTTGTGATCACTGTGCCAAGCTGACGGTCACAGTTGTCTCTTAATCTGAGAAGTTACACTGTGAGTAGAGAGATAAAGGAAGCGGGGTTTGGATGTGTCACATTGAGCCTGGATGCACAGTATTTATATTTGTGTGGTGGTGTATCTTTTTGCAGGGCCTATGAGGTTAAATGTAATGTCCTGTGACTGCAGCTGCAGTGTTTTCAGGTCCAAATTGGCTCACTGTGGGCTACCAGGTGTGCCAGTTACCATAGCAGTAAATAGATAAAGTCCATGCCAATGCTTACAGTTAAATTAGCTTAAGCAAACTCTTGCCCGCTTGAGCATGCTTCACAGAATTCCACATGGAAAGGGCTTGGTAGCAGTCCTGAGTAGACAACCTGCTATAGTTCAGCTTTGCCAGGCTTCTTGGAGACAGGAATAGCAATTTTTCAGATCCCTAGCTGTACTGAAGCAAACCATTTTCTTTGGATAGTATCCACATCCTTTTGTTTCTTACACAGATTTGTTTTAAAATGTAGGTGATCTAAATGAACTGAAGCTGATGCACTCGCTGCAAAAAGATGTAATGAATTTGAAGGAACACTTGGGGGAGACTTCATGTCTCATGTTTCATTTCCAGTTTTTGATTTGTTTGAAGTAACATCACTCTGAATTGAGATCTATTATTCTAAAACTCTTAAAAAAATGAATCTTTTGTCCTTAACTTATTCTCTTGTGCTATTTCTGGTTACAAGACAGTAATCTGACAGCTTCTTGAGATGGGGTATATTTTCAGGTGTTTTTTGTTGGTAATGATATCTTACTAGTTTTTTTTAAAAAAATATATAATTGTAAGTGACTTCTCTGCCTAGATATGAAAGTAATGATGAGTAATAATAGTTGTGGGGAAGGGAAAATAGGAGCAGGCTTGAATAAGAAGTTTGTGATATTAGGTGAATCAGATTGTTGTAGCACTTGACATATTAGTTATGAATGCCCACCACTATATTAAAGTTGTATGCCTATTTCTATTGTCATTTCTGATTTTCAGTATCTTGGTTTTATAAGGAATCTATTTTCAGCTAAAACTTCCCAAATTTGATCTCTATGGTGTTAATTAAGACTCTGCATCAATGTTTTTAAAAAACAAAAGAACACACATAGAGCAAGAAAGAACTCACCTCTTCTAAACACAGGAGACATGTATTTCCACTTATTTAAAACAAGAAACAAACAAAAAAAAAAAAAACACAAATAAGCAAACAAACAAACACCAAAAAAAAAGCCAGAAACCCCTACCCAACTATAATGACATTTCAATAGTTGAAACAGTTGGGGTCAAAAAGCTGAGGTTTGTGAAGGAAATCAGTCTTTTGAGTATGTATGATGGTGTCTTCTGTTGCTGCAGACTTTCTCTGATCTAATCAGAAAATACTAGCATAGGTACTAGGGGAAAATAACAGCCATTATCAGTCTTTGTTTCTGAAGGATCCAGCAAGAGAGAGAAATTAAATTGTGAGAGAACTTTACTTATGAGTTTACCAATGAAGAACTTTAAATTAGCATATGGCAGCTAACTAATTTCCTAAGTTGAGAGATCACAAAAGAATAGATTCTATTTGAGGGGAGAGGGCTGACATGTAATGTTTTGGGACTTTTAAGCTCATATTAAACAAGATTTAACTAATTAATGTGTTTAAGCTATCTGCAGAATAATTTTTTTCTGCTGAACAGTATTATCTGTAAAGTAAAATCATGTGTTCTGTGGTAGTGTTGTTGTTTGCTGCCTTTTTTTTTTTTTTTTTTTTTCTTCTTCCCTATTACAAGCAGAGTAAAACTACTGCATTGTCCAGGCTGAGTTTTGGAAAAATCTATTAAATACTGTTAATTGTCCACTATTATAATGAAAGAGAGTGGAAATGATAATTGTCATTGACAGTCCACACTCTCTAGAAGAAACCAGATTATTTGTTCTGTGACTGTGGTCTGCTACAGAGGACTTCCTCAGGCATGCTAAAAGGGACCCGGCACTGTAAAGCTTAAAATGCAGCCCAGCTTCTCTCCTGCTGTATGACCATGGCAAGGCCTCCTCCTGCTGGGAGGGTGCGAGACTGCATATATCCCCAAAATTTTACTACCGAGCTTTAATGCATCAGCACATAGGTGGTATTTCTAATTAAAGAAGGGGGGAAAAAGTGTTGCAGCTTGTGGTCTCTTAGTCTGATGAAAATACTCTTCAAATTGTTTCAAGTCCCTTACTATGTGTATATATATATATATATATATGCAACTGAAAGACCTACACAGCTTGTATCTTTGAGGCTTTTTCGTATGCAATACTGTACTACTACTTAACAGCTCCGGGTATGCATTGGATAGCCTCCTACAGATGATCTAAATGGTAATTCAGACACTTGGTGTACATTTAGATGATGGCTGTGACAGAGCTTACTATGCAGTATTTTAATTGACCAGTTTGTACTAGTAGACTCAACTTCTAGTAGCTCCTAGCATCAGAATGCTTTGTTTTTCAAACTTCATGTTTTTATAGTACAGAGGGTTTTTTTTAAATTGTGGCACTTATGGTCTGCAACATGGGGATTCCTCTGTCTTGTATGATAATTATTCAATGCCACAGAGGTCCTGGTTTTCACTAGGTCACTAGAAGCCAATTCTGCAGCCCAAAGACTGTAGCTGAGTTGAGAAAGCTTGTCTTTATGCCCCAATTCAAGAGCTTCAAAACTCAGGATCCTTCTAACCCTGTAGGTAAAGTCAGTGAGCAGCTAGGCAGTACCTCATCAGGTGTTCAGCCATGCGTAAGAGTGTTTCAGTTCTGAGAGCAGGCAATAGTTCCACGCCTATGCTCAAACTCACTCTGGCTCCAGAAATGAAATGTTTCCCTCTCTCCTCTCAGAGCTCGCAGAACATGGTGTTCTCAGAGAATGTTTATTGAAGACCTATCAGATGGGCTTTGCACAAAACAAACTGGAGCTACCCCTCCCACTCCTGAGTAATAGTGAATGGTTAGAGCATTCCCAAAGAGTGAAGACTCTAGGTTCAGCACCTTTTCTGCCTGAGGCGATTCATGCCTCTTACATGTCTAGGCTCTTAAGAGGAGTGAATTGGACTAGCTTTTGCTCTCATTTCTGGGCCAGTGAACACCCTGAGGATTGCAAGTAAAACAGACCTAGCGCAGTTGGAAGTGCTGACAGCGTTGCCATCATTAAATTGCTGAACTTTGTTGTTTAGGGAGGAGAAGATGAAATTGCCTCAGGCTTATTAATGACTTGAACTTGGCCTCTATCTTGTTTAAGTGATCTAACCACTGAGGTGAGAGAGCCAGTCTATGGGCTTGAGGTTGTGGTTTTGAATAGATACAGGTTCCTTTTGGTGGTGGGCAGAAAGCTCTACTGCAGTGACAGAGGAGACTGAAGATGCACTCCTGTCTTTGGTGCTTCCTGTGGGCTAATTTAGGTGGCTTCTAACTTGACTTGCAGGTTTTTGTGAATGCTAGTTAAGGCGCATTATCCTCCTCAATTTTTATATAACTGTAATAAATATAACTTTTGTGTTCCTTGGTGATACTGAAGTGTGATCTTTGCCAAGAGATTCAGGCACTGAGGACGTGTTGTTGTCTTAAGCATCACTGGACTTGCCTCTACAGTATAAAATTTGGCCTTCCACTAAGATACTGATTTCTTTAAATATCATTTAAAGGCTTCTACACTAGATAACTAAACTGCCTTTGTTGTGTTCCTGTGGTGAGAATGAACATGAAACTGAGCATTTGAAAAGGCAGTTGAAAGTGGAGATACTTTGTCATTTGTTTCTTGCATGTCTTTATAGAACATAAGGACAGGTTTGTTTTTTGTTTCCCCCTGTCCCCTGGGTACGAGTAAGCATGTTTTTCTTTAATGAGGGCTCCTTCTGAAGGCTTGAGAGCTTTTCTCTTCCCAGTAGATCTCCAGACTCTTTCCACTTCACATCCCCTCACACTTGAGGGCACTGTATGTTCATTCTTCCTTTATACTTGAATGGCTCTACAAGCTCTTAGTGGAGGTTTGAACCAGAACTTGGATGTCTCTTGAATATTTTTTGTGAGTTTTCTCTTTATGTATCTTTAGTTCTGGAGAAAAATGTTCTGATCTAGAAGTTTCTATTAAAGGAAAAGAAGATCAGTTCTTTAAAATATCAGTGTTGTTTGTATAACTTTTCATAGTACAGTTTGGCACCTGGAAAGGAAATACTTGGTCTCAGGTGGATTTGCAACTTGCTTTCAAAACCCAAGTGCAACAAGATGTGTGTAACCTGCACTACTGCAGCTAGGTGGCTGAAATAAGGTTACAAAACCAGTAGGACAGTCTGGAGGAAGAGCAAAATACTGTCAGCAAATACTGCACGCTGTACTGAGTTTAATACAGGGTGAAGCTCAAATTCTTCTTGAAGAGAAATGTGTTCTCTTGTTGCTATTTAAGTTTTCCCATGCCAAGCTTTTTCATTTGACTGTACTGTATAGGAACTAGATCATTATAAAAGAACCTGAAGTTCTTCCAAGTTTATATTCAGGCCAAATGAAGTAAGCCTCTAGCAAACATGCAACTACATGACATAAGAGCATATATTAAATATGCAGAGACTTTTTTGTTTCCTGATCCCCCTAATTATATCAAACAGTGGGAGATGAAACACATGCCTCTTTAGTGACACTGTGCTTCAACTCTGTTTAATTGAACTTCAAACATGTATCTGTGTGTAGCTGAGTCTTGTTCATAGTGGATGGCCATGAGCGTCCTGAAATGCCAGAGGTTCTGTGAACAGTACTGTAAAAATCTGCAACATGAAGAGCAGCTGAGTCTTTCTCTGTGACTGAGCTCACAGGGTAGGCTGCAACACTTCCCTTCATACTCAGGCCTTCTGATTTTAGGGTAACTTCATGTGATGACTACCCATGAACTGAATTACCATGAACCTCTGAGTAGCTCATCTGTTAAGAACTGACTTGTCTGATTTGCTGTGTAGAACATGTCAAGCAAGGAGTGTACCGTCAGTTGCTGTGGCTGAAGTGACGAGATTTAACTCCCAAGACTGTGGTAAATTGATTGCTTGCAGTTGTGTAAACTTACTGTGGTAACAGTTCTTATTAATGTTTACTTTGCTTTCTGTGCTAAAGCATGCCTGCATGCGAAGACATATGTTCCATCATCTTAAAAACTTTTTCCTAAAAGGTTCTGGAAAGGAAGGAAATGTAGCAAATGCCAAACATCAAGTGGTGCTGTAGACAATTACTGGTTTAATCTATCAGTAATAGATTAAAGAAGAGAGCAGATGATGGCCACTTCTTTCCCTGTTTTCCCACAAGACTGGGCTAATAGTTTTTACCCCCATGCCCTCCAAGTGACATGAATTAGTTACAGAATTCCTGTGGAACGTCAGAAGTCTAGAGTTATAAATATGGAACTTCAGAATGGTGTGGGGTTTTTTTTTTGTTTGGTTGGTTGTTGTTTCTGGAACAGCTAGCATAAAACTGAAGGCTGGCCAGTGTCAGGTTAGCAGGCTGCCTTTGTGGTGATTCCTTCTCTCTTCTGTGAAGTCTTAATCTTCAAAGTATCAAATGGAGAAACAAGCAACAGAACCAGAGGAAAACAAAACCCGGTAGCTTTCCTTTTAAGATTAAGTTAGTGTTCTTGAAAGGAGGGACAGAGTCCATTCAGTTCTTTACTGTGGATTATTACACTTAATGTGTGGAAGCAGGGAAAGCAGCAGTTTGTGGA
Organism: Tyto alba; assembly: GCF_018691265.1. Taxonomy (NCBI): domain Eukaryota; kingdom Metazoa; phylum Chordata; class Aves; order Strigiformes; family Tytonidae; genus Tyto; species Tyto alba. The sequence goes on from NW_024881316.1 coordinate 653,580, forward strand.
AAGTGGAATCTAGGGAGACAGCTTTTGTAATAGTCCACTGCTAGTGCTTGATTTCTCCCTGCTGGCAATCTGGGAATCTCCCCAGCCTAAACAATGTACATTTATTAAATTTATCTATCCCACAGTGGCTTGTTCTGTTGTGGGCCTAAGATCTTACTCAGCCAGGCCTCCTGGGATTTTAGACCCAGTTAGTTGGGAAAGGGGTGATTTATAGACTTGAGTGAGTATAGTTAGGCCTGTGCCTGGACCAAACAGAGTCCAGGAGTAGCAGAGATGTAAAGAAAGACTAGCAAGCTTTTTGGGTTCCTACAGCTTACATTGTCCAAGTGCTGTCTTGTGAGCTTTACCTTTAGAAGAATTATGTTGTTAAGCTGAGGGGGAAAACAGACACTTGACTCTGGCATTAGGCTTTCATGGAACAAGGAGATGGTCCAGGCTTTAACAATCCCATTGCTTCTAGTAATATTTTCCTTCTTAGGGTAAAAGAATTTGAGACGAGGTTTTCAGTTAATGACAGTCTAGCAGTTTGCACCTCTGGCTCAAGATCCAGCCTTTTGGAGCACAGAGGCTTTTGGGCTTGCTGCCTCAGGTGAATTTGGAGCCAGGCAGAGCCTTGTCCAGAGGTGCTGGTGCTCAGAACTGAGCAGGGGGTTGTAACGCATGCTACTTGCTTTCTTCTATGGAGATAGAGCTGAAGCAAGAGATGAAGTCTAGTTAATGTTGTTGGAGGGGGAAAGAGAGAGGTATAACTTGTGAAGTTCAGACGATTTTTCTGAAGCTTGTTCAATGTTATCTCCCTTTCACTGGTACACTTAGGGAAAGGAAAATTCCCTATTCCATATAAGTTGTGAGAACACAAGACTTTGAAAATATATTCAAAACTAAGCAGTATTTCTCAGTGTTAGAGCTTTGTGTGGGTGTTGATATGGGGCATTAGGGGAAGGTATGAGGAAAAAGTGTAGCTAATAGTAACATAATAAGCATATTGCTTTAGAATTTAGGCACCTCTGGTGTTCTTGTCCTTGAAAAGTGCCCTGTGGAATATGCAGATTTCTGTAGAAAAAGTTTTTGAAACCTTTTTGCATGTATAGTAGTTTGCACTTATAGTAGTTCGATTATATATATAGTTGCATTTATAGTAGTTTGATTACCAAATGGCAGGGAGAAGTTCATCCAGTGTTAGATTGTTGAGATCATAACCCTAACGTCAATTTCGTACCAACTGCTAAATAAAATCATATTATTGGAATGAAGTAGCATATATTCTGCTAAGGCACAAGAATACTTGGTAGTTAGCAATTGATCATTTCACTGAGCTCTACAGCCAGTGACCATAAGGGAAGAGTGGAACCTGTAAACGTTGGACTGGCAGAATCTGCAAATGAAAGCAACATGGATGGTAAAATTCATTTAATAAATGTCTTTATGCCTGGGCTAACTACAGATTTTTAACCAGTGGTTTGTACAAATTCTCTATGTTCATGTTAATTAAACTTGCAGGGTATTATTGGTGTAACCTTTTTTATACTTACTCTACACCATTGAACTCATCAATGTTTTCCCTATTACTTTTCTTTGAGGTAAACCATCTGTGGTGTCTGATTTGCAGATTCCATTTTCTGTCTCTGTCTGTGCACAGATCAAATTCATGTCTGCACCTGAGGACTACCATAGTTAGCATATACTAAAATGAACTCCTTTCCCTTCCCTTGTGTCTCATTAAGTCTTCTCATTGCTCTTGCTTACAATGTTGCCAATCCCTTAGTATTTTCCTGCAGTATCTCAGGCTGCCAACTGATGTGTCATAAAATCAACACATTGGTTTTTAAACACCTGTTCAGTTCCACTGGTATTTACTACATGAAGCTATTGATTTCTGTATTGACTGTACAGACAGGATCTGCCAAACTCTGTGTGCCTGTAAAGCACGAATCCGACTGGGCCTGTATCAGTCACAGTCCTTTCAGATTGCACATGCTTGCATCATGCAGGATGCAGGGCTGCAGTAACACATCCTTCTGACGCACAGCAGCGTGATAGAAGAGATTGCTGAAGCAGGACAGGGGAGCGGGGAGGAGGGGCAAGGAAATAAAGCAAACAGTGTTTAACTCTCTAAAATCCCAAATGAAAGAAAAACTGTCAGCCTGTGGGAAGTCACAGTTTAGTATTGCAGCTTCTTGACAGAGTATGACAACTTCGTAGCATCTGCATAAAATCTAAGATACAGCTCTAAGAGCTGAAAGTGGTAAGTGTAGTAGTATGGGGTGGGTTTTGTTTGTTTGTTTGTTTGTTTGTTTTTTGGTGGTGGTGGTTTTTTTTTTTTGTTCTAGGTTACTTTGACATTCTTTTTCAAGATGCTTGTGTGGGGGGTTTTCTCACTGTTTTTCCAGTGCTTACTGGTGAACTGAAAGAAAACCCCTTGGTAGCATGACTTAACTGTGTATTGTACTACCTTTAGAATATTATTCAGAATTTCCAGTTTGGGTCAGTCTGAACACAAATGATGACAATCCTTGTCCTGGAATTCTTCTTAAAGGTGATAAATTTCTCTAATGTTCATAAAACTGACTTTAAAAATTGTACCACTTCATAAGTTTCATTTTAGATAAGATTTTAACCAGTACAAATGGACAATTATCTAATAAAATATTTCTTCCTAAGAGATTAGCACCAGGATTGTGGTTATTTTGTTCTTCAGTCATTCGATTTGCAAAGTTTTACAGTGAATCTATGAACTTGTCTGCTTCAAATTCTACTAATCAGAGCTATTGTAGGTAGCCTTTAAGATCATATCTTACCATTGGAAGCCTTTGCCAACTTAGTGTTAAATTCACATTCATGTGTCCTTCTGCTGAAAGACACTTCATATATTAGTTTGTTGTCAAGAGGTGACTGAAGTATAATCATGACTTTGATCTGTGAAGGACTTGGCACATGAGTGTGCTCTCTGACATCTCAAGAATCCTTACTAAGAAATCTTCCTCTGGCATTTCTCTCTAAAATGTACCTTCTGCTTCTTTAGTAATATTGAAATGGGCATAACAGTTCTGGGACTGGCCTGGGAGTACAGATTAGTTCTGTTCCTGGCCCTGCCAGTCTCTGATTTGCTGTGTGATCTTGGATGAGTTAGAGCCCCATTTCAGTTTGCTTATCTGTAAAATGGAAATAATGCTCATGAAACTTCATAGTAATTTTAAGATACGTGAAAAGCTGCTAGGATGAAGTTACAGAAATAGGTTTAGTTGAAGTTGCAATACTTCCAGTTAACTTTTATACACTCCTGCATGTTAGAAAACTCTTATAGCATAACATATTAATATGAAGAAAATTACATATAGATGGAATATGGTGGACATGATCTCACCTAAGATAATTTCATTTGATAATGTGAACAGGCAACCTACAGTGCTGCTATTTGCATTTTCATTTAATTTTATTGCCATTTTACTTTTAATTTGCTTTAATTCAGAAGTGGCTAAACACGTTCAAACTTCGAGAAACTGAATTTATGTTGGGGGAGAGAAATAGAGCATGAGTGATGGAAGGAGGTGAAAATAACCATTTTGTAGTACTTTAATCCACACATGCTTCCATTTTCCTTCCTTAGAATCCTTAAAAAATTGAATTTGGGGGTAGGGTAGATAGTCTCATTGAGACACTGAGCTTTTTTTGTTGCCATTGGAATTTGGCTAGCTGTGAGAAGTGAGGAAGCTGTTTAACACAACACAGCAGTGCTGCACAGTATGTCACGATACAAAGAATAACGTACTGGAAGTATAAGGGAAAGCAAGATTCGGCCAAACTGGGATCTGGGCCAGAAAGCTTGGGCTTAAGTCAAGAATGGTGTTTTAAACCAAACCAAACAAAACAAAAAAACAAAACAAACACCAAAAAACCAAACCAACACCAAAAAACCCCCAACACTGCTCATCTCAGTATATTTGGTAGTCTTATTCAGTTTAGAAATCAGTAATGGGCTTTATTGTAAAGCATTCCTTTAAAATGGTGACTTTTGGAGCCAGGCTTGATTGGCATACCTTATGCTAGCACAACATCAGCACAACTGCAAGGTAAGGCAGGCTTGTATGTTAGGCCTTTGTATATCTGAGGGGCATATTCTAATAATCATAGTCTGCTTGCATATTCCTTCTCCTGCAAGTCGTACTGCAAAGTGGGGCTAGCAGGAGGAAGAAAGGCACAGAATGCCATCATCTTGAAATCTGCTATGACTGCAAAGCTGATCTAAAAGCTGTAAAATCAAGCTATGTTATGCCATGCCTTTTCTGGAAGGTAGGTACAAAATAATAGTGCATTTCTGCAGCTGCTTGCAGAAGTTCCAGTGCTCAGCTTGAGAAAGAGAGTACAAATCTAAGCCATGTTTTCGCTTACATAAACGTTTTCCATTATGAAACTCATATGTACTTAATATAGGGTGCCAGGCTGATCACTGCAGCTGTTTAAAATAGAAAAGCAGATGGAACAAATAGAAAGATTTACCACACAGCTTGATCTCTTCCCCTGAAGCAGCCATACATCATCACTACCACTGAGACAAACAGCAAAACGAGTTTCTCTCCGGAGCTGCGATTGGGCTTGGAGAGGTGGCAGAGCTGCACGACAGCCTCGGGATTGGCTGGGCAGGAGCACACCTCTGGAATCTGTTTATTTCCTAAAAATAAGATACAATCTTTTACATTTCATCTGGAGATCTTTTATCTTTCATTTAATATCCAAATAAACCTGAGCAAACACAGTTAACCTCTTTGGAATGGCTGTAATGCTTGAGCTAAATGAGTGGAATGAATTCAGGTTGGTGGGGTTTGTTTTTTCTTTTTTTTTTTTTTCCCTCTTTTTTTGCCTTTTTTTTTTTTCTTCTTTTTTCTTTCTTCTTTCTTCTTTTTTCTTTTTTCCCATCCTGAGTACAGCGAGGTCTGTGTGCGTTGTCTAGATCTATTTGTATTTTTCTGGGTGGGTACTTATGATACTGAAGAACTTTCTCGCATCTTAACTAGAGCTGAAAGTTGTTTTTCAGATTTTATAATGTACTGACTTCAGCTTATACTGAAAACAGTTATTCTTTTAAATCTGTTCCTATGCTCTGTAAAATTTTGTTTACACTTGCAATAATGTCTTTCATTGTTTTTGTAAATATTAAGTTACTATTCCTGACTCTGTTCTAGTGAGCTATGGCTTCTTTTTTTTTTTTCATTGAAATCAATTTAAATAGATCTGGAGTTTTCTTGGCTTTTTTGTTTTTGAAACTTAAGGACTTAAAATGTTGTGAGGTCCTATGTAAAATAACTTCAGACCATAACTGAATGAGGGATTTGATCAGTTGCAGTGAATGTTCCAGCTGAGTAAGTATCTGGCATAACTGAATATATCAGAACTCATTAACCTACTTCCTCCCCCCCCCAAAAAAAAAAAAATTCAGGGGAAGAAAATATTATGGAAAATACATATGACTTTTGTTGTGGTTCAGCTGAGATGCCTACAGAACCAGAAGGCTGTGAAAAGCTAGTTTGTGAAGCAGGAACTTGTGGTTTTTATCAAGTAACAAGGGTTTGGACAAGCACTAAATACAGGAATATTGACTACAGGGGTTATTGCCTTCAGGAAGAAGAGGCAGAGATACACAGGAGAATGAGAATTGAAATGGATCAGAGGGAAGATTAAAGGCAAGAGAAGCTGACTACCACAAAGCTCTTTAAACCCAGGTTCAGTGCTCCACACCCCCCCACCCCGAATACTTGGTTTTGCTTCTGTTATGTTTAAATATGGATAAAGGCAGTAGTTGGTGTTGTGTAACCAATACTAAACATTCCATTCTTAAATCTTTGCACCCTCAGTGATGGTTTTATAAGCTTTCACACTATCCCATTAAACTTCCTTGCTCTTTCTCAGAAGCTTAAAAAATAAATCGATATGTAATTCAACAGCTACAAATGGAGGAGTGAAGTGGGAATGGTATTGTTGATTTCTAATTTTTTTTTGTTCATTATATGCTATATAACAAGCAGAAGGGACTTTTGCCATAAATAAAACCTTTTTCCTGTTGGATAGGAATGTGAGAGCTAGCAACCTAATTTCTTTCATGCTCACTTTAATAGCTGGTGACTGGCATATTTTTAAATGAGTGTAATTAAAGATAGCTGTGTAAAAGAGGGAAGCTTGTTCACTTATGCAGAGATTTATGAAGACCCTCTTGAAGAAAGGGCTTTCTCTGCTGCTTTCCCCCACCACTAGTTTTCTTTTGTAAGCTGTAGTAGGTCCTGAGAACCTTTTGTATCTATGCTTTAGGGCTGATATAACAATTTAGGGTTTCCTTGGTTTACCAGCATTACATCTGCATAACCTGAGCCTTAGTAAGCCTAAAGCATGAATCTAGGCTTTAAGATCTAAATTTGAAAGGTAGCTATAGCTATCTTCTAAACTGTGTATGAAAATGTTGAACAGTGCAGGCCTTGGTACAGAGCTCTCCCTCTTATGTAGATTTTGTCAGCTTTTGCAGAACAGAGGATGCATCTCTTCCGTTTTCCAGGGGACAAAAAACTAGTGAGGAAATTCTGAGAGTTCTTGTTTTGTTATCTTAAGTGATACTCTTTTAACCTCCTAAAATATTTGCTGATACTAAGGTGGTTGGTAAACCTGAAAGCTGGTGGCAGAGAGCTTCAAAAAGTGCGATTGGAGTTCCGTACTGACAAGTGCAAGATATGTACGTAGGGGCAAACAAATTCTCATTTTACTTAGTGTGGTGGGCTGTTCTCTATGTGTTTACTAGTTGGAAAACAGTGAAATTACAATAGGTGTTTCCGTTCCATTCTTGAACAAATAGCAGACAAAAATGAAATATAGAAAAATCATAATTAATCCAAGGTGTGCTCTAGCGTTTTTTTGTTTGTTTTTTTTAAAGTATAGAGTAACAAGAGTGCATGGAGAAATGGGGCAAGGATGACCAGAAGGATGGAAAATATTTAAACTATACAGCCCGAGAGTTAGGTTGGAATAGAATTGTGAAGGAGTGGTATGGCCCAGAATTAAAATCAGTAGCATAGAGAATAGGAACTGTATTTGTTTTCTTCTCATATGAAAGAATAAAGAGCTTTCAGTGTCATTATTGGGTGGTAGGTTGCCAGCAAAATGAGACGGCTGCCTTTTTTTTTTTTTTTTTTTTTTTTTTTTTTAAAATAACACACAGCTAAACTCTGAAGCTTTATTTCTGTAGGCTAATATGGCTGCCAGTAGTTTATACTGGTTCAGACAACTAGGTACTAATTGGGAGAGGTTTTTGGAAGGGTGTTAAATGCACTGCCCCATCTCTGGCTCAGTCTGAGACACAGATGGCTGGCGGCAAGCGAGGGACGTGGGCTGTGAAACTTCGACCTTAAGCTGTTCTCTGGGCCTTTGGTAGTGGTTGCTGTTCCTGTTAGCACTAACCAAGGGATGACTGTGCCTTTGTCCCAAACATAGAAGTAGCCCTCCCTCGGAAACACAGAAAAACTTTAGTGAGTCACACTGCGGGAGGAGGGGGAGGATTGCACTTGCAAGTAGAAAGAAAAAGGGTAAGGGTCGAAAATGTAAATAAGGGGACACTAAGTAAAGTAGTTGTTAACAGGATTGACCTTGTTGAAGGCGTCCCATTGAGGATTGCTAGTGGCTAAATGCTTTTACTCAGTGTTCTGCTTACATACATGAAATGAGAAGTGGGGAACAAAAAGCAAACCTCATAATTGCTGCAATACTTGTATAGCTGTGACTGTTCAGCTGAACCATTTTCCCCAATGTTTTGAGTCCTCAGATGGGTAGGGATATAAATAAAAAGAGGAGGGGAGAAGTGCAACCAAAATCTCAAAATGGTATTTTAAGGTGATGGTGCTTCTGACGTGAATGAGAAACTGTGTCCTTATTTCTGCAAAAGGACCCAGCAAAGAGCCATGAACTGGCCTGTATCCAGAGCCCCAAGGAGGACTTTCCAGCTTGTGTGCCTCACATGCTGTGTATTAGCTCTCAGTAAAACCAACTAGTACTGAGAATAAAGCCTTAATTCTCCTGTGTAGCTTAACTTAAAATCTTAACTGAGATGTAAGACTTTCAGACTGTTTCCCATGGAGAAAGTAGATCAGTCTTGTATACTTGATTAAATACTGTATGTTCATGTTTGTTGCAGTATCTGCTGCCATGACAAGGTATATGCAAAAGGAACAGGGCAAGAAAATATTAATTGATAATGCTTTAGTGTGATACTTATTTCCTTTAGTGAATCTTATCATCCACTAGAAAGGAGTACTCCTTGTTGGAGAGTTCGTTGACTTTTATCTCTGCACAGTTGTTGTTCTACTGTTTGAAGATGCTGCTATTGCCCTAAATTTGACCTAAGTGTAACACTGCCCCACAAAACTCCAGCCAACTCAAATTCATTACTTTGATACCAGAGAAATTATGCCATTTTTAATGCTAGAAGTGGAAGAATGTATTAAATTATTTGGTTTTGTTTACTTTTGGTAAGATTTTCAGAAATTTAATTGGTAGGACATTTGGTCTCTGTTCCCATCTCAACCTCAAAAAGCCTGGACCAGTTTTCATCTTCAGAGATGAACATGTTACTAAATTAATACTTTACAATTCTTAGAAGAATTGTTAAATGTGATAAATAACAGAAGAATTTTGCTTTTGCTAAAAGTAATTAAACAATTACTTTTATTAGGCTAAAGCTGTTATTAAAAATTAATGTTGTTAAAATTGGAACAGTTAAGCAAGGCTTTTTTGATCCCAAGTTAGGCATATGGTTGGGCTTTTTGTGGAGTTGGGCAAGCAAAAGGATGGGGGGGTGGTCCGTGGTTAGGTATCGTGTAAAGAGGAATGGAAGCCAGCAGAAAAAGGGTTAAGCGAAGAGCTCCTGATGAAGAAGAACCTGGACTTCGCTCCCCTACCAGCACACACGCGTACACCCCCCACCCCCCACCCCCCCCCCCGCGGAGGAAGGCGGGGGAGTGGGGGGGGGGGGGGGGGGGAAGGAGAGCGAGTGGGCTTGTTGCTTGGCTGGGCTGTGTTGCACTGCTCGGTGTTTGAGTTCATGTTTAAACCGAAGGTTACACACAACATTGCGGTGGCCTCCCCGCTCAGCAGCTGTCTGTTTTGTGATAAGAAGTAGTGAAGCGGTGGAAAAGTGCAGGGAGAAAGACAGCCCTGAAGAAACCAAGGAGGAGCTGCGCAGGTACAGAAAGGAGGCCTGGAACTAGAAAAAGAGGCCCCTGCTGGGGCAGGGTTCACTGCGGCCAGCGCTCTATGCTTTGCTCCACTGACTTTGTCCCCAATAAAACTTTTTTTTTTTTATATATATATATAGATATATACGTGGGCTTGTTTCTCACAGTAAAGAGGTTAGCTTTAGTAATTGTCGGTGATAGGTATCTAGAGATGCTGATAGGAAAGAGCTTAGTTTTTGTTTGGTGTTTTCTTGTTTTGTTTTTGTTGTTGTTTTGTTGTGGTGGTGGTGTTTTTTTTCTTTAGGGAGGCTGTCACCTCACATTTGACCTAAACAGTGTAACATCTGTCTCTCTTTAACAACTAAACTTTGTCCTTTTTTCTTTTTGATTTGTCGAGTGATCCTGAATTTTGTCAGACCACCAGTTATTTCCAGTGCTTAAAAGATGCACAACACTTAGCATTGCAAAAGGAGTCCCTAGATAACAAGGCTCAAAACCCAAGACTGGTGAAAAACTGTATTCCTGAGGCATAGGGTGGACTTGGAAGTGCAGAGTTATTAATTTTACAGGTGGGTGTTTCTAGATTATGAATTAAATGCCCATGGCGAAACAAATATGTTCAGGGATGTTTCCACCTGTTCTTTTTCTGCTCTAAATGTGTTTGTAAATAAGAACACATCCAGCTTGCTACTTCTAATTTAAAAAATAAATCAGAAGTTATATGAGAACAAAATACTACACATACAGTCCTTCCTGGGAGAAGTGTTAGAGGGGAATATGGACTACTAGTAGCTAAATTTCATGACTCTTCACATACTGTGCTGGTAATGGCAAAAGAAGATCTTACACAAAGCAGAACTGAAAGTCTGTGTAGAAATGGCTTAACAACCTTGTTTCAGTCAGGTCAGTCTGGAATTAAACATTGGTATGAGTTTTATAGTTCCATTTGCACACACCCCATTCAAATAATATTTAAAAATTCCCAAGAAATACACTTCTGATTTTGGCCATATTTACTAGATGGAGGGAAACCAGGAATTACTTAAATTTGTTTTACTGTCATCTAAGAAAATTCTTTTAGGTCTTACATTTTAATGTATATCAAAGTAGAGTGGTTTGGTTTTGAAGCTGTTAACTGCTGTAGGGAAAGTTCTGTTTCTCAGTCTAATCCGTTAGTCCATTCTTGGCTCCCAGCAACCCCCGAAACAGACTTACAGAAGAGGTTGTAGATTTTATTTACTCCCTTCTGGTTCTTCAGCTTGTAGGATTAATGTACTACAGATTTGTTTTAATTTTCATTTCAGTTTCTTCATTTACAGGTTTTTATAACCTGGGCAATACATGACTAAAATGTGTCACGACAACATTGGGTACTGTAGCATCTCATCACATTTACTGTATTAAATAAAACGGAAACAGCCAATTGGGTAACACTGCACACAGAAGAAAAAAAAAAAAAAGTAAATGTTTAACAATAGTTACAGTGGTCTGTAGGAATGTGTTTGTGTTGCTTCTAAATGGCCTTCTCCCTAGTCTATTTTAGAGCAAATGTAGTGTGGTTTTTTTTTTTTCTTTTAAATAATTTTTTACACACACATATATATAGGAGTCCTTGCTCTTGGCTTGTCCTTGCATTTGTCTTATTTTTTTAGAATATCTTAGTATTAGAAAGACTAGCATGTATGAATTACTCAGAATTAAACAACAGATTTCTCTTTTTTAAGTGGAGGAGACAAGCCTCTGCTTGTTGTGTTTCATCTTATCACCTCGGTTTAGTGAAGGGGAAAAGACGGAGTGCTAGAAAAGACGGAAGGCATCCTCATTCGGGAAAGCACCAATCTATTGTGTAGTGAAACTGAAAAGGAAGTTTCAGTGATTGGGATGGTAAACGAACTCAACAACAAGAACAGCAGATGGGGGAGGGCAAGTACAGATGTTTGGCTGGGAAAATGGAAAGTGGATGGGTTGGGTAGCTCAGAAAAAACTGATTAATTCCTTATGCTGAGAGAATGCAGTAGTTTGCAAATAACAGATAGAACAGAGGAAAAAAGTGCAAAGTTCTCTCGTAAGTTCCTTCTTTTAAATCTTTGAGGAAAAGGTGAAGTTTTTTATCTTCTAAAAGAAATCAAAACGTTTTTAGAGGACAAAATTTTATCCTTGAATGAGGGAGATGGTTAGCTTCAATTATGATTACTTGTCCAGGATCTTTTGTCATGCAGCCCAGAGAATAGACAGAGCAGAAACATTTAATGAAAGCTGGAGTTTAATTACATGTGTCCTGGAGGAAGCAGGAACAAATCTGTTGTGTCAGCCGCTAAAAACTAAAGAAAGAAATAGATTTTCTCAAATTTGTAGTGACTTCAAAGTTAATGTGAACTTAGTATCAATTTCAGAGCTCAACCAAAGTATTAGCTTTATCAGCAGGTGCTAGCTACTTCTTCCAATGAAGAATCTTAATCTAGAAATGGAGGTGGAAGCCATATAGAAGATAAAGTCTTCAGACGAGTTTTTGGAATAGCATGTACGCACCTGTTAGAAGGTGGGACTTGACAGAAGAAATCCAGAGTTTTAGTAACATGATATGGAGTACTTGTATGTGTATGTATATGTATTTATATGTGTGTGTGTGTATAGATAGAAAAAACTGTCAGTTAGCTCTATGGGGTTAGATGTTACTTGCTCATAATACTGTGAACAGTCTAACTGGGGGGAATGGGAAGGGGGCAGTAATGCCTAAATATACCAGTAGTCTGTCCAGTGCTGTGGCTAAACATGCATTAATAGTGCTTGCTTTGGTAGGAGACTATTCAGAGTTGGAACCCTGTCTTGGTGGCTATTAGAATTATATTCCCTCTACAGTGGGGCATTATGCTTTCTGTGATATTCTTTTTATCTTGTGTTTCTTGTTAAAATAAATCATAAGCCTGCTGTGATAAATGACTGAGCAGGAAACACCTTGGTACCCTCAGTGCCTTAAAATAAGAGGTAAAAGAAATCTTTGCCAAAAGGAAGCTGATAAATAATTGCCTCCTACACAGAGGGATTGGACTGAGTTATACCATTCTGCTTCAAGTGGAAACTAAGACAAAAATATGTAAACAGATTGTTCAGTTAGTGTAAAAGCTCCAGATACTGTAGCCTAAACCCCATCCTCTCTGTCTTTATTCATGCAGACAGGTGGCTGTAACCAGTCCATATTGAAAAACTGAAGAAAAATAATTAAATTCCCCAAAGTAAATGTACTTAAGAGTAAAGAAAGACTTGAAACACAAAAATAGATTAGAAGTGACTAATACAATGTTAGAGGTCACTAAATCAGAGCTGGAGAAAACACTGAATATGGTTTGATTTGGGAGGAAGAAATGCATGATTCAGTAATTTGGGTTGTTTGGTTGGCTTATAGATCAAATAGAACATGGAAATCACCATGCATCAAGATAAGTTTTGGTATTTTTGTGCCTTCTAGGACTTTTCTCTATTTTATAACGCTACTGCCCAGAAATAATTCTGTCTAAAATTTCCACATTACACATTCTTCTCCATTTTATCCACAGCTGTAAACTGTAGCAATAGAAGTACGTTTGTCTTGTCATTACTGTGTCTTCATTTGGGAGTTTTATAGCTATACCTGTATTTCTTTCTAAACTAGTATTTCTTTGTGTTAGTGAGACAATACTATGTGCAAAACCTGCATAGATAGGCCCTAGCTTTTCCTTGGAAAGGATTGTTATGACCTTTACTTTGAGAGAGTCTATGAGGGTTTTTTGCAGCAGATCTTTTGATATTTGGTGGGAGCAGTTGAACTATACAAGAGGCCTTTTCTTTTTTCCATGACTCCCACTCAGATTTGTCAGGGGTATAAGTATTAAAACAAAGGATTTCCCTTTGTGCAGTTACAGGACTGAAAACTTTGCAGCAGTTGCAGCCATTGCCTAGGAATAAGAGGGGAATCCAACAGGAATCGGATCAGTTGTGGGAATGGAGGTTTAGGGGAGGGTAAAACTGAGCTCTGTCCATGCATCTGCAGTCTAGTCACGTAGTCGTGGTAGATTTTCCTTTCCCTTGGAGCTGAAATGGGGAGAAAACCAGTACAGTTGGAAAGTAGGTATAAACGTTACTGTTCACTAGAATTTCTGGTGTCTAAGAGCCTGCAATGTGTAAAGAAACTTCTACTTGTGAGTGAAGTTATCCCTGTACTGCGGGGCATCAGCAGCAGAATTGTGCCACAGCGCCATAGTTTCCAGGATTGAAGCTTAGTGGGAGCTTATGCAGGGTGCTGTGTTTGAAATCATGCATGCAACCTAACTTCTGTCCCCTTGAGTGTTGACATTCTCTTCAATTACATAGAAAATGTCCTTGTCCAATTAAATTCTGAGAATATAAACTAAAATTTTAGTCAAGGGCAAGTTTAGCATTTTCCCATGTTCAACTTACAATTTTTAAACTTTTGAATGTAGGATATTACATGGATCAGGGACTATCGAGAGTTGAAAAAGGGAAGTTCCTGTATTTGCATATATTGTCTCAGTTCTTTGGTGGAGCTCTGTTTCATTGTTGTAGTCTATTTATGCCTTCCTGCAAGTTCTGGAAATGCTGAAGCGGCAGAAAACAAGTGTGGTTCTGAGCAACTGTACAGCAAGTTCTATTTTAATCACTTTCATCAGCTTTATCCTACAGTGAAAGCTGTGTACTGTATCTCTTCATCACGGGGGGAGGAGGGGGAATGTAAGTTGCAATTAAGCCCTATTTTAATATATGATTTACATATGAAAATCATAAATACGTTACAACCTCTCCTAGGACTGTCAGAGCATTGTGAATCAATAGATGGTAGGCTGAACAGTTTTGCACCATCCATTAAAATACAAGTCTATCAGTATTGTTTCTTTGTCCATGGATTCAGAATTAAGAAAAACAATAGGAAATGTTTGTTTGCTTCCCAGAATAACAGCATCACAACACACAACATGAATTTGATGTTTCGCAGAAAACTCAATCCTGCTCTGGATTCTGAAGGACTGAGTATTTGATCTCCCAGGAATTTTATACTGGCTAGTTGAGGTAGTTTGACTAGGAGAGAGCTGTGTACTGTTGGTATTGGTACGGATACTGGGGTAAAAAATAAAGCAATAGCCTGACTGTTTTACAAAATTTAGAGTTGTTCTTCTTACATAGGTTGCATATATTCTTAGCTTCCATGTGAAAATTAAGTTGACTGAAGCAGACAACTCCTGGTTGGCCTGTTCCGCTGACATACTTTCGTGTAATATGGGTACGTCCTAGCTCAGTAAAGAGGTATTGCTGCTAATGCCTCCATTGGGTAGTAAATTGGCAAGAATTTTAAATTTCACTTTCAGCTTAGATGTAAACATTTTTATTTTTTTTCCCCAACATTTAATTGAAGCTAGTGTTAAATACCTACTTTTTTTTTTTTTTTTTAAAAGGAAATTAAAAAAAGGCAATTCTCCAGAATACCTCAGAAGGTTGCTTCTGTTTTAATGTCATTGGGCTGTACTGTCACTCATGCTTCAGCTTTAGTGATACCAGACTGTTGTTCTGTGTAGGAAGTGCTGTTTATAAAGCGACTGAGGTTCAATTCAGGTGTTACAAACATTTAAAATCAGGATTTGAGAGGTTTTGATAATCTTAGCTGTTTTAGAAGATCATAATTTTAAATTGCCAGTTAAGTGACTGTAAAGTAACCAAAACGCTGAAGAGAAGAGCAGAACCTACCCTTCAATACTGCAAAAAATCCCCTGCCTCCTAAACAAACGCTCTGTCTCAGTACACTTTGTGGAGCATTTTATCTCTCAGAATGTTTCCCGTGTTTGTTAGATGGCTCAGCTCCAGAAGTGCTTTAACATAGTCAGCTTGTTCTTTTCTTGTATGCCTTGCTGATGAGATTTTCCTTCTCTTCACTATTCGGGTCTGTAATGTGTGCCATATTATAATTTCTTCTTCCCTGCACATCCTTGATGTGTATTTCTTCACTTATCTAAACCCTTCCACATTCTGCTGTTTCCATATCACATATAGAACAAGGTTTTATCTTTCTGTCCCACAAACTCAGAATTTAATTCAGGCAGAATGGGACTTTAGGATTGAGCTGCTGTAGGAGTGTGTTTTAAAGGGCACCTTTCCATACCAACCTCTGCTCCATGGGTGCCTGGACATACAGCACTCTTATGGAAACACATGGTAGTTACACATAAGGTTCCAAAGCCTAATTATTCTATTACTGAGATTAATGCAAAAAAACTATAGGCCTAGCTGCTATTACATTTTCACTCAAGAAATTCAGGATCTTCAGTTATTTTCCTGCATGTGACTTTAGCCCCAGATCACAAAGTTATTTCCCTTGCCAGTTTCTTGTCTAGCGTGTACCGCACTTAAACCTGCCTGTGGCTGCTTTTCTTCACGTCCCTCCTGTGTTCCTATGCATCTTTTAGCAGTCTCCAGAAGCTTGATAACCCCATAATATAACATCCTATAACATCCTTTAATATTTCTGTTTGGGGATTTTCCAATCCTAGGACTCCTTTCTGAGTGTTCCTGTCCAAGCTCCAGTACATATCTAATCTAACTGTAATTTAATCTAAGTATATAGGTCTTCTAATGTCACTAATGCGTTTATTCAAGGCTGTAGAGTATGAGTGTATTTTGTATCTCTTTTAACTTACTCTGGCACATCTTCCAAAACAGCAAAAAATCCTCAGGTTCCCCCTGTTGTGGTATGAGTAAATATCTTGTCTTGGCTACTCAAGTCATGTAAGTGTTTGCAGCCTAATAAATCTTTCTCATTATTAGATTTCTAGGAATACTTACTGCAACAGTGTCTTAATTAAAAAAATAACTAGTTATATTTAACTTGTGTTTTCCAACCACTTTATAATTTATTTTGATATACGAAATTGGATTATTACTAATTTTTTGTGACAACATTGTGACAAAAATACTGAGAGCTTAAGCATGGGAGCTGTAAGTTTATAAGCATGTCAGATATGCTATTTTGCTGTCACGTAAAAGATCCAGCTGTACTAGCAATCTTAAATTTTCTTTAGCAGACAGGTGGCATGAATTAGTTACACTGCTGAAGTCTTCTGCTGAGCATCCAGTAGCAGCCTTGACAGTATTTTGGAGTACAACTTGATGCATTGCTGGTCAAAGGGAGAATTTGTTCTAGCAGTAGTTGTTAGGATGGGCTGAAGGTTAAACTGTTATGACAATAACCACACTCAGAAACATCATCTATTATTGGAATTTTTTTTTCCTGGTTGTTGCTACAGGGAGCGGAAAGATTCCTTTGGAACAGCTTATAGTAATTAAAATGTAAACACTGACTATATGTAATGTATGGGGTAGGTTTAGACATAGATTAATCAGTACAGCAATAACAATAAAATGCATGCTTGCTTTTTGTGATGTTCCTGAAAGCAAAGTGCTTTGTCAGGCGAGTCTGAGCCTATGGAGGGACAACAGAAAGCTTCAGGTACAATTAACACAAGACATGTCAGGCAGCCTTTAGGGAAAGTGGAATGTCTTTTTTTCTTTCTAGACTTTGGGAGCAGATGAGTTTCTTTGCACATATTTCATGCCCAGAGCCTTTTCAAGAGGCAACTAACCATTTCTTCCCTGATGGATAGCGAACATCTTCCTCCTGCTATGTTCGTTTTTCTCCTTGAATCTTTCGTCTCCCTGTGGCCCTCTTGAGTTTTCTACTTGCCAAGTCTTAAATCTCCTTTCTTACTTTGTGGAATTTAAGGAATGATTTTTATATGGCTCATGCCTTTTAGGTATCTGAAACAGTATTTTTTTTCTGCCTATTTCTGCATCGGGTCACTTTTGTATTCAGTCCCTCTGGCTCTGTTCTCCTGCAAAATGCATAGATTAGGAACCATCTAATAGAATAGCTGAGGGAAAGAAGAGTTTAGGCTGCCAGGCCAGGTTAGAAAATTTTGATAATTTGATTCCATCTTGTGTATATGTAGGTCATGGGGTTTTGTTTTTCTCCCAGAAGCTGAATATATCTTTCTGAAAGATCTCTGATCTTGCTTAAAAAAGTGAAGCAGTGGTGTCCATTTCCTGTAGTATGAGCTTTCAGAGTTTAATCGTTCTTGCTGTTAGGATATGGTATCTCTGCAAGATAGATTTGTGTAATGTCAGTTTCCATTCATTGTAGATTTCTGTGAGTTAATTTATGAATCTGAAAAAATACTGTTGTTTTTTTTCAATCTTTTCCTTTTCAGACATCTTAACAAGTTTTAGGGGGGTGTGGGGTGTGTATGTATATATGTATAAATATGTATATATTCTTAAAATTAAGCCATTTCTCAACTTTCATAATTTGCCTAGACTAAGGTTTTTAAGCTGTGTACTGAGGCCCCTTTTCTTTATCAAGTCAAACAGGAGCCATAAAAATCTTTCCAGCATTTCCAAATAATTTTTGACACCAGGAAAATCATCATATTCTTAAACAGTCAGATCAGCATAGTGTATACAGGAAAGGTTGTCATTTGTTCTACCTGATATGCCTACTTTTATACATTTTAGATCAAATTAGCCTTCTAGGCAGGTGAATCACACTAAATGCACAGTGGAGCCTGATCTGCAGTTCCCAGTGTTCTTTTTGGAGACAGTACTTTCCAAATTACTTTCCCATGTGTACATGTTGGTTATTTTCTTTGTCCTTATGTGTGGGATAGCTAGCTATATTAAAATGTGTTTTCATAGAACCACAGGATAGGGAAGGTAGGGAAGGACCTGAAGAGATCAGATGGATCTATCAAGATGCCCCAGGGAAGAACCAATTATTATATATCTAGGCTGTGCATGAGAAGTTTATCTGCCAGACTACCAGCAGTCAAGACTCTACAGACTCTTCTTTCTCTTCTTAGTCTCCTCCTCCTTAGATCAGATGCCTATGTGGTGTTTTGGCTTTACTCTCTGTTCCCAGTCTTTCTCAGTCATCTTTTCTAGGCGTCTGATCACTTCTGTTGGTGAGAATAGAGGACAGCATTCAGTTCACATCTTTGATATGCTTTGACCAAAACGACAGGGTGTTCCTGCTGAGTAGAACAGAGAGGTTTGCTTCCTCGGTCTTGCAAGCTAATTTACTGTGTGTGAATCACATTAAGGTTTTGTTGGTTTTTTTTCGTGTTGACCTCATGATGCCATAATTATTTATAACCTTAACTCTTTTGAAGCAGAATGTCTCTAGCATTTTGTTTCCCTTTCCTGTCTTTGTATAGTCAATGATTTCTATCAGAGAGTAATAATTTAAATCTCTTCCCTAAGAATTGTATTCCCTTTTTTAGGTGATTCCAGAATATTTCTCCACTTTGTCAAGAACCTTTAGAAGTTCAACTTTGTCCTCTCAGGTTCCCATAGTCCTTACAAGCTTTGTATTATTAGTTCATTAATGTAAGCATCCTCTTGATTCCATAATTCAGATTGCCATTTTCTGTAGAACCAGATTTAGGGGACCTTCGCTATAGCATCCCACATGCTATGTCTTCATTCTGGCAGTGAGCCATTGATGGCTGCTCTTTCAGCATGGCAGTTTTGTGCTCATATTGCTGTAGTCTCATCGAGAAAGATTCGTTAGCTTGTAGTACATTTTACAATTACGACTTTATCTTCCCTTCTTCAAACCTACTATCCTGTTGTGGAAGGCAATTTAGAAAGATTTGTTGAGGATCTGTCCTCAACATGCGTGTCAAACTGATTTTTTGTCTTTCCTTCAGTCACATTATTGTCTAGGCACTTAGAAACTGTTTTGCTGAATTTTTGTGTGGTTTTTTTTGTTGTTGTCCTATTCCAGGTTTTTTCAGGAATTGAAATTCAGCTGGCTGAACTGGTTCGTTTTTTATTTCCTCCTTTAGGTAAAAGCACTGTGCTTTTGTTTCTCTTTTTTTTTGATACTTTGCTTATCTTCCATAAATTCTTGAAAATAACACTAGCCATTTCAGTCAATTCTTTATATATTTAAGGTGAAATTAAAGAAGCCCAGCCATTTTAAAAAATAACTTAAGTTTTCTCTAGCCTGCCTTTCTGTCTTCTAGTCTGACAGTTTGTGTTGATGTTGAGCTCTAAGGGTTAAAAAAGGAAATTCAGATGGATTTGTATGAGTAATGTTACCTTTCTGTTATTTTCTGTTCCACTTATTATCTAATCTCTGAATTTCAAAGTTTTTGCTTTTAATTTCAGGTTAGGAGAACAACAGATGCTGAAATACTGTACCTTCTGAATTTCTGAGTTTTTGGCAGTCTTTTGACCTTTCACGGCTATGTAAGTGTGCGTTCCACGATACAGCCCTGTGTTCATGTGTTGCCTATGTCACAACATGTTGTGAGGTCCTAGCTGCACATGTCAGTGGAAATAGCAGCTGTAGCAAATAATTCAAGTTATATTGTTTCTAATTGGAATATGGACAGAAGATCCAGACAAGGATTTTTATTAAGATAATATCAGGTTAGCTTGGCCTTGATACTTGAACTCTCAAACTGAACGCTAGGTGGCTTGTACAAGTGTTTTCCTGGAGATGTAGCAACGTGCACTCTCTTTTTTATTTGCCTTGACTTCTTATTTAGGTGTAATGAAAGAGCAGGAAGTCAGCCATGGCTTTGTAGCTGAGACCAGTTTCCGTGTCAGGAAAATGCTTTTATTTCAAAAATATGTATTGTGTACACACATATGCATTATATTATAGCTAACACAAAAAGTTTAAAGCCAGATCTCTGAAATACAAGCTTTTTAGCCATTTTTATGGTCTTCTCAATTTATGAATAGCATTTAAACAGTGCAGTAGTCCCTGTGTTTATCAGACAGCTGTGAATTGTTTACCAAAGCCCCAGTAATTTACAACCAGATAAATGATAGGAATCTTTCAATATATTTAAGGATTTAGATTTTTTTGGTTTATGCAGGCAGATTTGAAAAGGTGAATCTTTGTTTCAGAATTTGAAAAACAGCTACATTTTCTTGGTAATAGACTTTGGCAATTTTTGTCTGATTTAAGTTGAAAATGAAAAAAGAAATGTCCTGTTCAAAGTGAGTATAAAACTTCCCATATAGAGGAATGGTTGCATCATGCAAATTTAAGCTCTCAATAAAACTGTAGATACATTTAATTTTTTGAGATGTAACTGTGGGTTTTTTCCTCTAATCTTTGTAATATATTTCTATTTATTAACTAAAGTAAAAAAATAAAATTTCTTAACAGAAGGTAAGTGCAGCCTATCAATGATTCTGTCCTCCTTCATTTTCTGTGAATCCCCTTTTCAGCCAGAATGAAATCTTTTTGTAGCCATTTTTTATTATAACTTTATCCATGTGCTTTTCCAGATGAGTATTGTTTTCTAGCAGTGAAGTTATGTGGCCTAAGACTGGACCAGGAGACCAAAGTGTCTGGAGGAAAGTGCCTTGTCAGCAAGGCTGCCACTTAAACCAGAGACACTTGTGCTTGTATGACTGTGTCACAGCTGGATGGAACTGGTCTTGGCAGGCAGGACCTGTGCTAGAGCTCGGGCTTCCCTTGGTCAAAAACAAAAGCCCGAAATTCTACTTGTAAACCGTTAGGCAGGTGTGCAAAAAAAGATGATATTCCTGGAAACAGGCTGATTGGCAGGGCCTTTTAGATATTAAGGCAGAGCTGCAAAATGAATGAGTCATGCCAGGCTTGGCTATGCACACTGTAATTTATGACCAGAGTTTTACTTGCTTAAAATTGCAGTGTAGCTGTACTAATTCTGTAGTGGCTCAGGTAAACAAGACCTGAATTTCCAAGTTTAGCAAATAAAACTTCCTTTAGCTCTCCCATTTTTTCTGAAGGGGAAAGAAGAGCATATCACACAGGCTTTCTTGACTACTTTAAAGACTGTTGCAAGTCCATTTAAGCTTCTGTGCTAGTCTCATTGAGCAATGCAGCATATGTTTTTGTAATAATATAACCATTGTCTGTTTGCCAATTTGTGTTTTGAAAAATTATATGCATTAAAGTATTAATATTACAAAAGTGTTTATCATAGCATTTCAAAAGATTAGTTACAGAATATACCAAAATTTACTGTATCATTTTGAGCTGTTATCACACAGGCTATAGAGCAAGCAGATTTCTTTGGTTTTGAGGTTTATTTGTCAATTCTAGAACTTCCTCATTGTACCTGAAGACACAGAGCAGAGCGTGCCATTTTACCTTCATGTTTTGCTTATGCATGTCTCTGCAACCATATTTTTACAGTTCAGGTAATGTGTTTTTTTGTTTTAGAGGGTATATCATGATATTTGAGAAACAAAGGAGGCTGTTTCTTCAGCATATAAATGTTATGGATACCCAGGTAATGGCTGAATGATTCGTGAGTTTATTTTCTGTCCTTCCCCATTCTTACTCATTGTATGAAATTAGCATTTCAACAATAAATTGACATCAGTAATCCAGCAGAATTTTTTAAATTCAGTTAGAGAACTGTATGCTAATTCTGAATTACAAGTAATCAACATGCAGATATTTAATCATGCATATTTAAATTTTCTAATTTGGAAGCTAAGCTTTTCATAATTATCTTGTCTGAAGTTCAAGAGGGCCAAAATTTGAAATCTTTCTTGGCTCATCCAGTATTGATAGGCAGTGTCAAGTTCAAATACTTAATCTTCAGACTTGCAGTTTTCATGTTTAAAGCCCAGAATTACTTGCATGTATGTGTCACAGAGCTTTTGTTATCCTAGTGAATTTATGAGGATGAGGAATTGAAACTGAATTTATGTCTTTATTATAATATACTCCTACAGTGTCTCTTATCAGATTTTTAAAATGCTTACACTTTCACAAGGAATCCACAGCAGTAGCTGTTCCCAAGCTGACTTGACAGTACTGCAAGAACAGTAGCATACATTTACATAGTTTTGTCAGTAGTCTGCTTTACAAACGTTCCATATATAACCCAGATTGTCAGTAAAATAGAAGCTGTTTTGAGTCCTGATGTAACTAAATATACACTGGCTTATAAAACCTTCTTATTGATTTCGATTTATCTTTCTTGTTTAAGCCATTTGTAAACAGAGTTTAAAAAGGTACACACATAGTTTGTGACAGTTTAACCAAACCCATTTTAAATAATCGGTATCAGTTTAACTGCAAATACTGCATATAGCTAAGGCTATAAAAAGACTGCTTTCTCAACAGATCTTGTCTCCTCTCACAGTGTAGTTATCTGCTGAGCATATAGCAACTTGCATGAATGCTCACTGCTTTTGACTCCTGTTAGTTAGGTGAACTCTCTGGTAGAGTAGGAATGAATACAGTGGTCATCCAGGATTGAGCGGCATCAGCAAAGCCATTTTAGCTGCTTGAAATCTGATACTATTTCTAGGTTTGTATGATTGTGAAGGATCGGAACAGAATGATACTGGAAGTATGTATCTGGGATGTAACTCAAACTTCATTATGGTTGTGTGTCTTCCAGGAGGCATAGACCTGTTTCTCACATTAAGAGGCAGGGTTTATTAGCTCTGAAATGGTGAAAACAGTGTCACGGTTATACAGTTCCTGCACTGAACCTGGCTTGTGTTCAAACACCTTCTTCACTGACACAGTAAGCGTAGGAGCGCACTCTGTAGATGTGTGCTTTAGATTTTTGGACCCGGATGAATTTGCAAGCCCCAGCTGTACAACTGTATAAAACTTTTTTTTTTAAAAAAGCTTTTGTTTATGGGTTAAGTATATTTCATATGGAATCCCTGAGATATAGTGCAAGGGCAACCAAATATTGCTGCTTGAACAAAACTACATTTTAAAGCAGATGCAAAAGAAGTCTGTCAGATATAAACTGTGGAAAAATAATTGCCTCTCTTGATGAGAAAGTAAGCTTTTTATTTCAGAGAAGTACAGTGCTTGGATAAATAAGATCAACATATTTGAAGAGGACAGTAATAACAATAAATCTGTATCAAATATTTGTAGAGTGGGATTTCACATTGAAATTAATCACATATATAGGCTTTTTTCCTCCACAGACAGTATACTAATTCATATTATAATTTGACAACCAACAGATTTCAGTCTTTTTCCCTAGGTATTCACTTACTGTCATTATGTTATGGCAGCTCCTAGAAGTCATAGCCATTGACTGGGTTCCCACTGTGGTAATGGCTCTAGCATTATGTTTTCTTTCTGCTGCTCTCCAATTAGATTGTAAGTTTGTAAGTAGGAAAAAAAGTCTAAGACATTTCTTCTGCATGGGTAATTATTCCACGTAGATTAAAGTGCCTGATCATTGCCTCAAACTGAACCATAATGATGAATAAGCAGCCAGTTTAATGGAGAAGAAAACCTATCACTGATTGACAAATGACAGTGGAAAATAGGGCTTATGAGTACAACAGCACAGGCACAATGTTTTTATTTAAGGAGATCTTGAAACGAGGCAGGGAGTCCTAGGATGAGAGGAAAGGTCTAGTAACATTGGGTGTTACTACAAACAACAGTGTTCTTTTCCCATCTTTATTGTGCCATTGTACACACATCCTCTCTCTGGTACAAATCTTAACAAATTAGTCCGAGGCCTCAGTGGAGGGAAAGGTACTCACCTCAGCTACACCACTGTCTGTCAGAGCTGCACTCCACATTGCATCATCCTTTTTTAGCTATGGGATTGACTTTTGTTGTCACGTACATTCAAAGGTGAGCAACCAGTATTGTTGAGCTGCTATAGGCAGGTGGAGAGCATGCAAGGTGTAGCTGTTCTATGGTTGGACATGCTGAATGGGATCCTACATGGCTTTCCCAAGACAGCCGTGGCGTTTTGGAATATCCATGTAAATGAGTATACCCACTGTGGTATGTATCAAGTTTCTGTCAATCTGTCTTCCTTCGGAATAGACTGGAGGTAACAGCTAAAACAAATTGAACATTAAAATGTTCAAAAAAACACATGGGACATTTAAGAAGGTCTTTCCTTAATGTTATAGCAAAATGTTCTGGAGATCCACATGTTGAAACAAACTGCAGGAAGAAGAGCTAGTGGCCTTTCCAGGAACTTGGCGTGCATCTCTTCTTTTCCCTTGGATCACACTGTGCCCGAGTTGGCTCTTTTTAAGGCAGCAGTGGCTGTCTTGATTGACAAGTGCTGTGTCTGTCAAGTTGAATCACCTTCAGTTTTGTTTCCTTAGAGGGCTATCTTGTCTCTTTCCTTTTGTTGCCTACCATGGCTTTCATAAATTGAAGTGCTTGAGATCTTTTATAAATGCTTGCATCTAATAACCAACTGGCTCAGCCCTAACTAGAGACCTTCTTTTCCTTCCCTATCTCATCCTCCTGTTTGTCTTTGCATCTAGAAGCTGGTTGGGACCCTCTTTACTTTCCTGTCCATTCAGGTTTGATGGAGGCTCTTTCCTTTCTGCCCTGCATTTCCTCCATAATAAAGTTAGTTAGAAATACCCTTTCACATTGACTCTGTAAGACTCCTGCAAAAACCTAATGTTGTCCATCCATCACCTACATCTCAGCCTAGCTGGGGTCTGTACCTCCACACTTCGGTTTCACCTCTGCTCATGAAAACTTGAAAAGAGTTTCTACACATTCATTCCCTTAATCAAGTATGACAAGTTTTTTTGAAATCTGAACATCATGCACTTGGGTGAATTCTTGTTTGGAGACTCATTGGTCCTGTTTTTCTGTGAATTTTCATAAGTATATTGAAGATCCTCAAGAAGACTTTTATTAAACAGCTGTGTATTTTTGTTTTCCTTTGTGTATGCATTGGGAGGCTTGCTGATAATCATCTCTATTCTTTGATGTGATGACAGGGCCACTACTGTTGTGGGGTGGGGGGCAGAAAGAAGATATGGGCCCTCTAGGATGTAGGATAGGATTGCTTTCTGTTTGCAAAGTTCATGTGAACAGGGAATAGGGATATAATTGTAGTAAATTGCCAGCAAAAGAAACGATGGAAGAGAGCATAGGTGAAAAGTTCCTTCTGAACTTCAGCTACTGTTAAGAAAGCACAGTGATGGACCTCTCACTAGGCTTTTCTTACTGCTGCTCTTCAGTGTGGAAAGGTCTAGTTTCCAGCTTGAGAATGGAGAATAACATGAAATGTTAGGAGCTGATTCTCCAGTGGATAATATGTGGACTTGTTTGGGTCAGCTAGAACTGGACATCCAGAAAAAATAATTGGAGGAGACCTGCCTCCAGTTATGCCAGGGTGAGGAGAATATAATTCCTCCCTCCTAAAGAGCGTTCGCTGCAGCAGTAGTTTTCAGCAGTACATTAGCCACTACTTGCTTTCTTTTTTGGTAGCAGAGGGTTGCATAGAACAAGCAGAACATTTTGTCCCCAGCTTCTGAGGCAAAGATGAAGTAACTAACCTGCTGCCCAAGGCTATTACCTATCTGTCTCTGAAGTAGTAACCTCTCCCCTGTTAGAGTAACTGATAGTGGGGCTGCTGGAGAAGAAGAAGAAATGCTCAAAAATTAGTAAGAGCTGGTGCTAAAGTGGGAGTGAACAGAGATGGCATCTAAACCTTTTGAAGCACCATTCCCAGTGGTGTATGGCAACTGATTTCATTAGGGAGTAAGAGCAGTGCTCTCTTAATTTCTTTTTCTTCCCCCCTACCCTTATCCTCTACGAAGCATTGTTCTCAGGAGCAGTAAGATTGTGTGCTGCTGCTTTTCCTAGTAGCTTCTTTCCCTTGCTCTGTAAAGTTTATCATGAAGCAATTGTTCTTTAGAAATTTTAAATCCCCCTTTTCTTCATCCTTGTCCCCCTGTGTCTCAGTCACAAATTCACTGTGACCATAAAAGAATTGAAAACAATAATGCTTTGAGCCACGCTTAAGTTGAAATACATGCTGTCAGCTGTACTGTCATGCATTATATTTGATTCCGTTTGCTCCGAGACTTGCATTTGTTTCACTTTATATCTGGATGAAAAGTCACTCGTAGACACACAGCAACAGCATACTAAAAGTCTTTCTTAGCAATATATTCTGTGAGAACTGGTGGTGTGTTAAATTCTTTAGCAGTTAAAAGAAGATATTTTTTTTTTGTATAACACTGAAGAGCCATTCTGTGTTCACATATTAATTCAGATAATGCTACCAGGATAAATTTGATCTTAATAAAGGTATTCGAGCACTCTCTACCTTGGGAGTTATGGTGTGTCTGTCATTAGAGGCCTTCAACCAGGTTAGGCAAACATCTGTCAGGATGGCAAAGCTGTAGCTGATTCTGCTCAGGCAGTAGGTTAGTCTTGAATAGGCTTTCAAGGGTCCCATCTGTCCTTTTTCTATAGATGGGATAATTTTGTAATTTCCTTGTGACTGTTTGCTAAGTATTCTGCTTGGTGTGCTGCACAAATTTCTTTCAGATGTATTTCTCTTAGTGGTCATGGATATTTAAATCATTGAAGAATATGTGATAATTTTCTGTCACTTTCCATTAGACCTTTCTGTACCCACCTGGTAAGTTCAGTAACTATATATTGAAACTAAACAGCTGCTCACTTTACAAAGTTACCTCAAAAATAGCAAAGCTGTTGGTTAAACCTCTTTATCACTTGGCTAGCATAGAGTTTTTCTCTGAAATCCCACTTAATCCGGAGCATGTATTTCTAAAATAAGTTGCTGATGAGGATTTCTTCTCCTGCTCTGGTACTTGTAGCAGTGAAGACTTTAAGGAAAGAATTAATTGTGATTTTGATGGGGAGAAAAAACAACTAAAAACTTAGCAAATGTTCTAAGCTTGTTCTTTTTTGAATAAAAATAGCATTGTAGCTGCAATAGCAGCAAATCAGACTTGTGGGTAGAGATAGTGGCTTTTCTTAGACAAGCTCATATAATTGATAAAAGTAGATAAGCTTTTAAGCCTGATCTGAAGTAGAGCTTGCCCCCTGTACTTTTCTAGCTGCATTAGTTCTAATGAAGTACATTATTTAAAAATAAACCTTATTTTCTTACCAGATTCTTTAGTAAATATTTTGCAAACCAGAAATTTCATATTTGGTGATCTTCATGTTTACTCCTATGGGATTTGTGTTCTATAACATTCCTCCGCATGAAATATATTTTTGCTCTAAGTATTATTAACAGAAGACATAGTATAGGGGAGGCTAAATACAGGTAAATAGCATTTACCCCCTTCTGATTTTGGCAGCACTAGGATGTAGCTGTTTCTCTGTGTGACAGTTGAATCTCCCCATTCTTGTTTTTTAGTGACTTTCTGGTAGACCTTCTGAATAACTAAACACTTAATTTTCCTGACAGTTTGCCAACAAGTAACATCTATGGGTTTAATGAAGAATGTACACAAATATTAATAATGTCTTTCCAATGGTTTGCACTTTTTTTCATTCAGAATTTAAATTCAGTTTCACTATATCATATCCAGCGAGCTTTAAATAGTACTTCTGCAAAATACATTCATGGGGAGAATCTGTCCTGTTCCAGCAGTGTGCTGACAGTTCTTGCCTATAGCAACAGAATACTTCCTAACAGAAATAGGTATTCAGAAAGGAAGATTGCTGGGTTTGGATATACTGTTCAGAAAAAGTTAGTCTTCAGAGTATGGTGTGCTAATTTGACACAATAGCAAACCCCTTCTTTGAAGGAATCCTTGTTGTTTCCATAAATTTTCTTTCTGAAAGACAGAGGGGCGGGAGGGGAAGAAACCCCCCCAAAGCCCTATTTATATGTTTCCAGGAAACACAGTAAATATTCTTCATAGAATAACCTTAAGTGCACTCAGGAGCTTGTTGTATTTGTGTGGCTGTGCTGTGTTTACACAAGCTGCCTGGGTGAGATCACTTGCTTTGCAGTGTGATTGGTACATGCCATGCTATTAGCAGCTCTGCTGCATAGAGATCTGGCTATTCATAAATGCTCAAATAACATTGTGAGGTTACAGTGAGGGAGCCAAACTGCACTTTTTTAGATCATAATACTCTAACTACGTGCACTGAAGCAGGGGACCGGTGACTAATACTCTTAAGGAGTTTGAATGAGGCAGCTGCCTGAGTGCATTCAGATGCAAGGTGGTTTTTTAGTTTTTAAGGTTTGCCTCATCTTTCACAGTCCTTATAGAATGGCAGTCCAGTCTTTTTTTGTTGTCATACAAACAGGTAGGGGCACTAGTAAGTGGGGAGACCCAGCTATCTTATCTGTGCTGACTTTGCAGCCCAAACAGAAATAAGTACCAAGAAACCCTCCTTTCTTCAGCAGTAGGAACTGCATAAAAGAGTGATGAGCTTTAAAGAAGGATTGGTTTTGCTATGTTTATTTCCATCTCCTTGATGTGGATTCCCTGGGTATGTCATCCAGAGTAAGGACTGGACCATGAAAACGTTGTTGCAAAATGAATAGTCACAGATGTGTTTTGAATGACAATACCCTTCTTACTCTGCAGGATATAAAGCCATACTTACAAAATGCAAGGAGTAATACTCATGAATACAGAGAGTATACAGTAACCAGATAACAACTGTATGATGAAATCTGTTGAAGGAGGCATTCATCAGAAAATATTTGTACTAGAGCTTTAGCTTCCTCACCTACATGAAGGTAAGGGAGGGTGAGAAGATTGCTGCTATCATGGTAGTTTCACGCTCTAGCAGACTAGTGGAAATGGGGTTGTGTTTACTTACAGTAAAACTGCATTTAAAAGATTAACTTTGCAGCCATAAGAGTTAGGAAGCTATATCTCCTACAGAATTTGAGTGTTTTCTGTGGTTTATACAAATAGAGCAAGTAAGCTGATTAGCTATTTGAATCTCCCTAGGGCTATTGTATATTGATGTTCTTCCTTTCCACTCTAAATTTGCATGGAGGCAATGTACTCTCAAATATCTGTGGCTTGTTTGTTTCTTAAATATAACTCCACTTGCCAGAGGAATAGCTGTCCCTTTCTGCAAGTAATATTCTGGTTATGTTTATGTAATGGTTTGTGCGATCCTTTGGAGAAAGCATAGGCTGGTAAATATCACAGATAAGTAATCAGAGTATGTTTACAACATGTTTTGTGGTGCTTTGTTCGATGCACCTGAACTGGCTCTGACAGGCTGGTACAGTGTGGCGAAGGACTGTGCCAAGAGATAATCTCAGGCCCCAGAAGCTGCCCAGCTTTGCTGCCTACCACTGCTACTGTTAGAGCCCTGCGCTGAAGTGGCAACACTGCTTCCAGAGCTGGCTTGTTGAGCAGTTCCTGTTGTTGCTGTGTGTCATGGCTAAATAGTCCTTCTTCAGATCAATGGCCCAGACTCTTACAGAGCTTTTTCATAAAGCTCTTATTGTATCCTGGACGAGACCAAAGGAAGCAAATCAAATGTTAGGCAATGTTACAGGCAAGGGAAACCAAGACAAGACATGGTATTGTACATTTTCACCTTGAATGCTCTTTAGCTTTGGCCGTCTTACAAAAGGCACATCAGAAATAGGCAATTTAGGTTACCAGAATAGGCTGGATTTTGGATGAGAAGATGAGAAAGGATAGGGGGAGGGATTACCGAATGAAAAGAGCTAGTAGTGTGTTCCCGTCTGTCATCTTATTCTAAGAAGTGATACATAAATTAAAAGCCATGGTAACTTTTGTGTAAAGCAGAATGTTACAGGATACTTTGGAGTCAAGAGGACAACAACATTAAAGCCTAGTTCTTATCTCCCACCCACTCCTCCTCCTCCCAGAAATCCCCGTTTTCCTCCCCATTGTCAATATTTACAGTAGTTACATTGAAGGTGTACTGTTATAAAAGTCTAACAGAATAGCAAGATCATCAGTTACATAAAGGGGAGGAAACACCTAATCATTATAGGATGCCTGCACAGACTCTTGCAATTTATGTCTGTCTTTGGTATCTGCTAGGTGTACGTGGTGGGGATGGTAAATGATGATTTTAGTATACAGCTTTAAAAGAGGGAGAGGGGGTAGTGAAGGGACAGTATAGCCCAAAGCACTGTACAAGCATTAAATAGCCCTAACACAGAGCCCACCTCACCAGCTATGCATAAGGCAGCCTGTTTCACTGCTGCTGTGTGCCAGGAGACTGAAGCAGAGATAAGATTAAACAGTATGTGCAGAATTCAAGGGCACAGTTTCTTTTTGCTTTCTTATCTGTACAGACTTTTCAATTGACTTTTAATCCTTTTTACACAGGCTGTTTAAATCCCATCAACGCTGTTGATAAATGGAGATTTTTTTTTTTTAATAATTTAGCCTTACCCAGGCAGACCATTTTCAAATTGCTACTGAATGTTGCTGTATTCATTAAATCTCTTAGTGTTGCCAGTTGTCCACCATTTCTTGCCTACTGAAAGGCTTTGAGTCCCTCTACTTTGGGACTTAACTGTTTTTGTTAAATTGTGTTAACAGGTACTCCTACATCTGTTTGTCACTGGCCTGTAGTGTTTATTGCAAAGTTTGATGTTTCTGAAAATCTGTGTTGATAATTAGATGCTCTTTGTAACTGTGATTTATTGTATTTGCTCTGAAGAGGAGAAATAAAGGTAGGCATCTGGATTTTCTTTCTCAGATGCTATAGATTTAATAACATATGAGGTTGTCTTTAAATAACGCTGCTGATTTTAGAAGGAAATTGTAATAAAGTCCATAGAATTACCCTGAAGACTAGTTTTTATATGTAATCACTGCTGTATGAACTGCTGATGTAACCATCTGGAATCGTCC
This sequence comes from Tyto alba, assembly GCF_018691265.1. Classification (NCBI taxonomy): domain Eukaryota; kingdom Metazoa; phylum Chordata; class Aves; order Strigiformes; family Tytonidae; genus Tyto; species Tyto alba. Next base: position 684,455 of record NW_024881316.1, read on the forward strand.
CAAGCTTGGGTGAGTGTTTGTCCAAAGAGAGAAAACAAATACATTAGCTGCAGTGGAAGGAATAGATAGGCTACCATTTTATTTTCATATTGAATGTGTGTGTTTCTGTTTTCTAGCAGCTCTGCTTAATAATAAAACTTGGAAGTTCAATTCTATGAATTGAATCTATCTGCAGAGGTTGTACAGCCAAGCTCTCAGGCCATTGGGAAGGATTTAGTTGCAGTTTGGTCACGGACTCGGGTAAACCCATGTTCTCCATTAAATACCTGTCCTACCTTAAACTTTCACTATTTGAAACTTCAGTGAAGTTGAGTCACGTACCAAACCTCACTCCTCTGAAAACTGCTTTTAGTCTGAGAGGTGTGGTTTCCACTTATTGCTGATGTACAACACAGCAATTTTTGACTCTGCTGTCCTGGGTGAGTCCCTATACTAAGGGGGGGCTGTCCCCAAGCAAAACAAGTAGAGGGATGCTTTTCCCTAGGAGTCCTTGGCTTCAGATGCTCTTTCTTACTCTCTGCACCTAAGCCTCTGATTTGCCATTCTTCCTTTTCAGAAGCTGCCTTTTCTGGCTCTGCACTCTTCCCTGGCCTTAATGACCAGTGGACCCAGCTGTCAGGCAGCAAGGAGGAGTGCAGCCTGTTTTCTCTGACTTTTACATGTATATGATGTGCAGGGAGAATTTTCAACCCCTGTCTTCTAAGTTCTTCTGAGGTAGGACAATGTTGTGGTGTGATACTATTTGAAACTCAGCCTGCATTTAGTGAACTCATGCAAATTTCAGGCTCATAATAACCAGATAAATTCTGCCAGACTTTGTGTTTCCTGGGGCAGTTCAGCCATTTTCTGCAAGTGTCTGATAATGAGCCATCGGCAAAGCAATAGCTTGCTCTTGAAGAGCTAGAGGTCTTTTGGAAATAGCAGCAACCTGTAGCAGAGCAGAAGTCAGACTCTTACATACCTTGAAAGAAAGTCTTTGCAGGTGAAGGTTTGGAGGAGTTCTAGGGGCCTGCTTTGCTTGCAAGACATTGTTCTGAAGCTTTAGTACATCATTCTAACCCCTTTTACAGTTCTAGTTGTCATGTAATGGAAGAGTTGAACTGTCCTAGTTTGGGAAGCAGTGAGGGCAAGAGAGACTGAAAACAATAAAACAGTAGAAAAATGTTACTGTGATTTCTGTCTGTATTACCTGGTTTTGTATGACCCAAGTCATAGCGACTTTTCATGTCTGTGCACGTGCTCTGAAGGGAGAACATCCTCTCTTCTTCATGGCACTACTAAGTAATCGCTGGTGCTCTTGGTAGTAGTGTCTAGAGTCAGGCAAGCAGGCAAGGCTGCTGTACAGATCCAGAGCACAATTCAGTTAATTACAGCCCAACAGAGGCTAACAGTAAGCAATTCAGGACAGGGTAGTAAGAAAAGGGAAATCAAATTCATTCTAACAGTAATTTCTGATTCTGTGAAGTTAAGTAGAGAAGTAATGGTAGAGAAGGTGGAACACTGAGAGAAATTAAAGAGGGATGATTTAGGGAGGAGGGAGCCCAGGCTGAGAAAAGGGAAGTCAGCTTGTGACTGAATTGATTAGTGTGTACTGATCTGAATCTAAAAGCCCAGCTGTTCTGTATACATTCTCATCTCTTTTAGGTGTCTCCTTCCGTAACTGGCTTTTTGTGTTCTGTTTTTTTGTGATTGTATTTGCTGAAAGGGCTTTCTACCAGGGAAGAACTTGGTGTACAAACCTTACTGGTACACATGCATTTGAGGGTTACACACATAGGTTGATATCATCTAAATGTAAAGAGTATCTACGTTTGATTCATGTTTAAGCAGATTTCCATTACATAAAATAGGTCATGAACCCGAGGTCCTTCTGAAATGTCTTTCAGCGTGCATTCATCTGAGTCCATGTGCATTTGGCTGCACTAGTCAGTTTGCAAAAATACTGGGCAGAGGAAAAAGTCAGAAAATAATTTTGCAGTATGGAACAGACATGCTGATTCTTACAGATGTCACTTGGAAGTTAACTGAAAACCTTGGAAGCTTTGTTTCTGGGTCTTTCCCCACCTACTTTTCACATAATTGTAACACTGCTTTAATAAGTTTTCAAGTTGGTTTAAGGGCACCTCAGATAGTATCCTCTGCTTGATGAAAACTGTTGTTTGTAAGTAGCAAGCAATGAAGATTAGGTGCCCTTCCACCACATGAACTGTATGCTTTCCAGGGTAATGTACACAATACACTTATGTAATGTTCAAAGTTGTTACCAGCCTGAAAATATGTGCTTTTTCTCGGGGCAGTTCACTTAAATCTTCAAATCTAATTTGTTGACTCTAGTTCCCTTCATGTTTCACAATGTGCTGTTAGTTACAAACTTTCTGAGCTGCTGCCCACTCCCTTTGCCCCCTGAGACAACTGGGAACACGGGCTAAAGGTTGTAGATGGTCTGATCAGGAAGTTCACGTTAGTGTCAAATGCAGTTGTGTAGCTTCTCCAACAGTTGGTGGAGGTTTTGTGGAGGAGAGGAGGAAAACATGTTTGATGACTTGTATAAAACATATGGGAAAAATGGATGCAGCTGTATTCCTTCAAATCTGATGGCGACCAAAATAACAGGATAAATGCCATTAACATTTAATTGATACTTTGCTAGTTGACAGAGAAAACATGAAATAAATTTGCTTTTAGAGGTTTTATTTACTGTTTGAAAACTATAATGTAAAGTGTTGTTGCTCTATTCTGTCAACAAGCTATTAATTAAAAAAAAAACCCAGTTGTTATTATATTCTTGTATTTTATTAAAAAAAAAAAAAAAGTTTTAACCATGCATAGCTCAGTTAAGTATTTAGTAGGAAACTCAAATGCAAAAATTAGACAACTTCCATCAAGAGAGTTTGTTCTAAAAAGGAGCTGAAAAGGCATTCACTTGCCAAGTTCAGACTTCTGTTTCTACTGTAGCTCATGATGATCTTCCTGACTTTGAATAGGCTGCAGTCATTCCCATGCTCTAGGTGCCTGGGATTGAGTATGTTTTCAGCTGCTGTTGACTAAGAATTGTTAACCAGTAGCTCTCAACGTGAAGCTGATTGCTTTAAGACTTGCTTGGACACCTCTGTGTCCGATGTTCCTTAGTGGTGTACTTTTATCTGAAAGTTTTGCATAGTGACTTGTTTGTGGTTGTTCTCTCTTTTTTAATAGCCACATAAATGTCAACAAGCTGGCACGCAAGGCAGCATTGCAGGGTTGTAGGATAACTGTGGCCAGTACCTTTCTGTCATTCCTCTATCCAGGTGCCTTTTTAACTTAGCCTCTCTCTTGGAGAGTATTCTTGTGATTCCTCTATACTCAGCCCTGGATTCGTGCCATCTATCCCATACATGTTGGTTGCTTATTACCCAGCAGTCCTGTCAGTGCTTGAGGAGGTAGTGTCCCTGTCTTGGGAAACTTGTGGCTGGTTAGGCTTTCTTAAAGGATCATCTGTTGATATGTAGAGCGAGCAACAATTCAGAAACAAGAATATTGAGCCAAAAATCTAAATGTATGTTTTGTTTTATATGAACATCTGTCTTGTTATGAGGGAGAGCAGGCAGTCGTGTTGATTTTATTTTTTTCATAAGTGAGTAGCCATGCAGAGAGTTAGCCTGTTTTTAGGACCCCATAAATAGTGCTGTCATTATCCACACGCATTCCTGTCCTTTCCACCCCTGCCCTGCCCTCCCCTCTCCTCCTGGAAGATTGTATAGATGAGGTAAAAAAGGAATTTGGTCATTTGGGACTTCTGGTGGCTGGTTACAGAGTCTCTATAAAATGATGGCAGCATGCATACACCCAGGTGTCTGATGTGTTGGGGGCAGGTTCGGACCTATTATATGTGTGGCAGTGCTTGGTGAGCTAGATGTGTTCTGGATGCACTGCAGTTACTGTTCATGTTTTTTCCAAATTTGTTGATTTAACATCATGTATACTGGCCATGTGGACTGTGCCCACGTTCCCACCTAGAAATGTGGGGCCCCTATCCAGTGATTTCTTTTACTGAGTCTTTCCCTGTGAACCAGCTCCCCAGCTTGCCTCTAACTACTTTCTTCTTCCCTCTGCCCCTCAGAGCAGCTATGTTTAAGAACAGTACAGAGCCGTTAGGAGAATTTGTCATGTGTATCATGTGAAACAGGGCAAAGTCCTCCACTCCTAACGTATTTGCTGTTCAGGTTTATATAGGGGTTATCTTTCTTTCCTGTTCAGGTCAGATTAGGTGTGGTCAGATGGTGAATTTTGATTGCTTGTACAAGAACATTTCCCTCAGCCAGGGCAATGTGCTGCCAGAAACAACCTAAAGTCTCAAGTGGCCCTAGTATAAAACATTCTCTCCCTTCAATGTCTTGACTATATTTCAACAAAAGAATTAATGCAGGACAGCTATTGAGAAAGTGCCTGCCAGTGTGCATAATCTTCTAGGGCCCTGAGGGTGAATTTACTGTAGAATATGTGGCCCTTGCATGTGAAAGAAAGAATATAGATGATATTGCAATGTGAATTCAGGGATGCAGGGTTTTATTTATTTATTCTTGCAGAGCAGAGAACCAGCCTCTTGGAAACAACAAGAGGGGTCCAGGGACCCCTCTCATTTGCCACAGCTAAATCTCCCTTTCTGAATCCTGGCTAGTGCAAGCTCTAAACTTCACCCGCTGGCTGTGGACATGCAAACACCTTGCCGTAGCAAAATTACTGACATGAGGCTTAAGTTTAAGTCTGGACAGATGATCCTCAGGAGTCTTCTCTCTTTCCCTAGCCCAATGCCTGAATTCTGCCCTGCCAGTCTTCTCTGGTTCAAATCCTAGTGCAGATCCCAGCTCTGGTTTCTCTGAGCCCCAGGTCTCAGCTCATCAAAATTATTACTCCTGGTCTCATCCCTGTCTTATTTGTTTTAGCCATCATGTAGTGATTCTTGACAACTCTAGACTTACACTTTGCCAAGTAATTCTTTATTTGCTGCAGCTCTAGGAGGTGGTCTCTGACCCTTGTTGGCTACAATCCAAACTTGGTTTAGTCTCAGCCCTACAAGCTTCAGAAGAGTGTGATGGTACATGTAAATTTCTTTCAAGTCACATTTCACATTGTTATAAATCTTTTGTTACTCTTAGGAAATTTATCTTGACATTTACAAAAATAATAGAATGAATTATTTTTATGGTAGTCTGAAGAGGAGGACTTCTCAGGAAGCTGACAAACACACCCTGGTAAGAAGAAAGCATCTTCTCCGTTGTTGTTAACAGTATAGGCATGTCAGCAAATGAACCAGAATTTTTTGCTAGTTTAGTTTACAGACTTCAGTGATCGTTGCTGCATCTTCATTGGTAGTGAGGATGCAGTCCAGTTCTGCCCAAGTTTTCATTTGCTGCAGTGTTATTGTCTTGGAATCCTTACTGAGCAGTTAGAGAGCAGTTCTCATGCTGGTGAGAAACAGTGACAGGTATAGATTGGTAGCTTTACTGACAAAATGAGGAGGTGTTTGAAAGCTATGGCTTTGTATCCAGTGAAACAAATTTATAAGCTCAAATGTGAACTGTGAACACCAAAACACATATCTGGAGACATTATCCCTTTTTTAATACTGTCTTGGTAAAATCTGTGTGTGTTTAGTATGGTATGTGTGCATTTTTATTTATTTACTTGTACTTTGTTTATTTACATTTGAAAACTGATACAAATCAGGATTTAATGCTAGCTTGATCGCAAAATATTCATTCTGCTGTGGAAATGTGAGGGCACTGTGTCTTCCGCAGCACGTCTGCCGTGTGTATTTTATGTGTGGTTTCAGCGCATTTGACTCTGAAGGGCTACACATACAGTGCTGGCCTTTCCCAGGACTTCTGAAGGATCACATGTTTAAAATGCTGTATAGTCAGTAGTCAGGGTGGTCCAACAATGGTAGGTGGCCTTCCCTCTCTCACAATAGCAAGTGGTTGATTTAAAATTATGATTGTTAACAAACAGTGGATTTACGGCTAAGTTCCAATATTGCGGTTAACTTTTTTTTTTTTAATAAAGACACTAAACAGTATTTGAGTAGAAAGTGCTAGAATTGTTTTCCAGTCTGTATTGACTTAGTTCCCCTACCAGATACGTATTTGAGAAGGTAGGTGGGGCAAGGTATTACCAGTTCCACAGATTGGACATCATCATTGCAGACAGCAGCATTGCAAAGCTCAGGAAAGTCTGTGGGTTTATTGAGATCTCGAGCAGCTCAGTTGCAGAAATCCCCCTGCGATTTTACAGTTATCCTGCAGGGACCCAGCACCTCTGTGGCCTGTGGAAAAGCGCCAAGGTGGCAGTTGGGGGTAGGAGGGTGAGGAGATGGTCCTGCAGGCAGCTTGGTGGTAGGCCAGCTTGTCCCAGGGGCCTTGAGGGAGCTCTTTAAGCTCTGGAGAAATCCAGGATTTAGGAAGATGCAGAAGTTGCGCGATGTTAAACAGGGCCACGCGTACAAGGTCCTTGATGCGCGCGTTGGTAGAGGCATTGCAACTTGCTGTGCTCGTCTGAGTGGGAGTTGGCTGTCGCTGTCACTAGTCACAGGGCAGGGGTGGCCCCCCTGGGCCAGGGGGCTTCTCCTCCCTGCTGTAACCCCTGGGCCGGCATCAGTGTCCTGTTAACTTACAGTAAGAGGAAAAAAAAGGCATATTAATGCAACTGTCAAGAGAGTAAAACCCACTACAAGAAATGGTCTTGAATGCTGAACGGGAGACAGACCGGATCTTTTAGGATTTGTATCAGCAAGAAAGCAGTGCTTTTTTCAGTTATTCTCTTTTAAAAAGCAAAGGTCAATAAACTGATTTCAGTTAAAATGTCTTAGCCACGAATACAGTGCTGTCTGAATTTAAACAAAACACCAATAATAACTGCCAGAAATGTCAACAAATACTGGATTCATCTGTTTTTTTTGTTGTTGTTTTCATGAGCCTCCTCACACAGAGGTCTTACAGGGTTCTCTGAGTATAAAAGAAACAGATCTGATATGAAAATGGTGGATCTGGTATTATCTCCTTAACTTATAACAATCAGGTGTTGAATAGTACCTAGAGGATGATCTGTTTTCTCAACTGCTATCATTAAATCAATGATGCGGGTTACTCTTCTAGGATGATGTTACTTTTGTACTTAACTTTTTGCCAAGATAATGTTCTAAAGGAGTAGATAAATCCAATAATATTGTACTTGGCTCTATGTATTAAACAAATCTGGAAAGAGATTCAGTCTCAAGGAACTTGCAGCAAGATAGGTTGTTACAGAAAATGCAAGGCTAATACAGCTTTAGAGGTAATAGGATTTTTTTCCTAATAAAAAACTTTAGCTTTCCAAAACTCACAAACTCAGATAAATAACGTGTATTATTTGAGTCACAGCTAGACTGTGAAAACTGAAAATATAACTGCAGATTTTTTTTTTCCTCCCTGTCTGCTGCTCTGAGGCACGCTGAGCCTGTGCCTGAAAGTGGCAAGTATAAGAAGAAAGCCATGAAACAGTTCCCCAAACTGCAGTTACTGATATAAAGGTTCCTGAATCTCTAGCAGTACTTCCTGTATTTGTTTAGTAGTACTATTTCACTTGGTTATATCTCATTGTAATAATCAAGCTATAGAAAAATAGGTGAAAGTCATCTTGAAGTGCATTAAATGACATGATGTGCTTTTGTTGCATTCCATTCTTCTTACTTGTTTGTTTTTTTTTTTTTTTTTCTGGGGAAAACATTGAATCTGTTTAAAAAAAAAAAAAAAAAGAGAAACGAAATTCACTTGGGTTTTGGCTGTAGTGTAAATATATGGGAGATTAAGGGTTGACTCAAAAAAGTCTAACAAAGCATTTTATAAATTGCTAGTTTGTTCCTTGGTGAAGGCCCTACAGAAATAAGCTTTTTGTTTGTTGTACCTGCATAATCAAATCAGGCATGAAACTCAGGTCAGAGTTTTAAGCAATTTTCTAGAAATACACCTGAGACCCTAAGGCTAAAGATGACAAAAACCTTCTGGTGAGGAAAAGAGCTTTTGGGTTGCATGTCTGTATGTATCAGAGTGTGAAAGTAGTTTTTGGTTGCAACTTCTTCACAGGACACTTGCGCAGCGTTTCCTGCATACTCACTGTAACCTCACAGCAATGCGGCTCTGGGTCACTTGGTGTCATGGTCTCACCCAATTCCAGTGAGCCAGGTATAACACTCCAGTATTCCTAAAGACATTTTTTTTTTTTTCCCCCGTGTGCTTGCTATTGTTTCTGATTTCTGTCAGAAGCTAATGATGAGATGCATTTCATTGGTTTTTCTTCTCTTTTCATATACAGACTTATTTCTGAAGTCAAACACAGTTTAGAAACCCAGAAGCCTTAAGCTCACACAGAGATGATTCAGCTGGCCTTCCCTTGCTTTGAAGGCACACAATTGCGTTGTGTGAAAGGTCTTGTTTGCAGTGGATTGCCCAGAGTGATAAAGCAACCTCCATCCATGTAGGACAGGCCTTCCAACAGCATCTTTACATGGCAGTGGTGAAGAACAGACAGCATTGCAGGGTAGCATAGCAAGTAAGGTACTGCATTGTCTCATTGCTCTTAACTGAAATCAATTATGAGGGCTAGGGATTGCAGGAAGATCCCAATTTTCACTCAACTGAGAATGGATATTTGTCCCTCTTCAGTATTCATCTTGGGGAAAGAGGGCCTGCGGAAAAGAAAATGGATCCCAGCTCCAAGGAGCTGTGCAAAATGTCTTGGGCACTGGTGTGTCCCGGCAGTTTGCTAACTGAAGGGAATAGGGGAGACTTCTTCAGGCCAAAGGAGTTCTAGACAGCTATGAGCTATGTTAAATGTTATTGTTCTTGATTGAACCGCAAATACATTCTTTCATGAAGGTTAAACTAGGGGGGGTTTAACCTTAATGTTTATTTAGTACTGAGAGAAACTGCAGGGTGGCTGGCAGCCTCCAGATGTTCATTTCCCCAGGGAGTGGCAATGTGCAGCTGGACAACTGACCTGCTCTCCATACACCCTCTAGCCACCAAAAGATCAGAGATTACCTGTGAGTTACCAAGGTCAGTTTTGAAACTAGTTAACATGGACTTTCATTGTGAGAGAGCTGGGTCCAGGGGGAGTTGTTAACCAGAGTATTCTTGCATCGTGCATGAGCCTGGAGCCACCTCAGAACAGTATCAGAACACACTTAACACTGGATATTCACAGCAAGCCAGACAAACAGCTTCATAGCTCAGTTGCTGTTTATCAGCCTAGGAGGAGCTGTGTACCCTCATAAAAAGGGGGAAGAATAATCTGGTAAGACATTCTTTCCATCTACTAAGCTTTAGATATGCATCTTTAATCTACCTAGCTGTAGTAGTCCTGGAAACCATAAATCTGTTTTCATGTCCTTGCCAAAGCATGAATAATCTCAAGATCTCAACTTCTTATAGCTCCCTAAATTAAGCTTTGTACTACTTCTACGTAATAATTGCAGAAGGGAATGTTAAATTTTGATAAGCTTTGGGGAGAGAAAACCCAAAAAACTTGTGTTTTAGAGGTGGAGGAGAGCTGTAGAAATCTTAAAGGCAGAAATTACCAGAAGAATGGCTGTTTTGGGGGAATCAGTCCTGAGTGACGAACCAAATAGTTCAGGGAACAGATAAAGCTACTGGAGTTCTTGGAGCTTGGTGAGTCAGTCAAGTGTGAGAACAGCTCAGGTGTAACAACAGACTCTCACAGCTTCTTGTAGCTCTGATAAAAAAGATGCTGGGTCTTTTGGTGGGGATACAGTGGGCTAGAAATGACCTGATTTATAATTACTCACAAAACCCCTTGATTACTTGCAAGTCATTTGCCCATTAAAGCTGAAGATGGGGCCAGTAAGAAGCAGCATGTAAGAAGGAGCAGCATGTAAGAAGGAGCCAGAAATAGAAAAATAGCATTTCAAGGATGGATAGTGTTCAAAGAACAGACAATAAATATAATATCTGAGTATTGTAGTCTTAGCCAGCCTTGCAGTCCTAAAGACTACAAAAGGAAAGCTTCTCTATATTGGTCTAAACTTATTTCCTGATGTGGCCAATTGTCAGCCTTCCATTTTCCTAAATAACTTGGGTTTGTTATTATTATAAAGATATGGGGTGCAATGACATTCTGAAGGGCTGGTCCTTTTTGAGACATACAGCAAGAATTTAGATTGTACAAATTTTATATAAACAAGCAATACAGTTTATCTTCCTCCCTAGTATTATGTACTAATTCTAATAATAGTGAGTTTTTGAAGACTGGCAAATCAGATAAAGGTTAAATCAAGAAGAATGCTTTGAAATACTGACCATTTTTTCTTGACTTGCATGCTAGGATGACATAGATTCTTTCCTCACTGTAATGAATAGTTAGATTGCTGTGCCTCCCATATTGTTATCATAATAAATATTTTTGCTGTTTTAGAAATAACAAATGTATAATAAAGGAATAGAATAGATTAGGAGATACATTTGAAATGGGTTATTAAAAGGGTTGTGGCTGTGGACAACAAGGAATGGGAGGAATCCACAGGGAAATGTTCAGAGCGGCTGGTGTGGGGCTGCTTAGTTATTGCTGCAACACCTGGTGGCTTCATTAGGGCACCAGATTAGGTGGGGCTGCCCGAGCTCTTCTGGTTGAACAGATTCTTGCCCCTGTGCTTTTATTGCTGCTGCTTCACTAGAAGTTACATCCCCTGAAATCTGGTCATTGCTAGTAATGCCTAACCTCTGACTGTCAAAATGAGCTAAAAAAAAAAAAAAAAAAAAAAATCCAACAAAACCCAAAACAATCAATACCACCTACAACCCCCCAGCCCAAAATAGTCCTCCAATCTCCTACTTTGACTGTCGGCAGTACTGAGTGCTGTTCGCAGTGGCTGTGTGGGTAGGTCTCAGAAGAGAGACCTGTCCCCTCCCGGGGGCAGTGACCTCTTCAGCTGGCATCGCTGCAGATGGGAGACACCAGGCATCTGCAGCCGTCTCCGAGGGTTCAAAGACACTGGGATGCGAATGCTGGTATTTACATCCATTCTGCTAAGCTTGCTACATCATGCCACAGCTGGTGCTACCTCACAAAACCACAAAAGAGAGAAATCCAGTCCTAAGAACTAATACAAATCCGGTAGCTCAGAGCCCCGAATAATTACCTGGTTTTACTTGTAAATGTTCCTGGGAAGGAATCGTCTGATCGTCTTCCGAGATATTAATTTGATGTCCAGGGCATTGCAGTAACAGGCATTTCGAGTGCTCCTGCTTGGATAGCTTTTCTATGGAAAGAATTTAAGATCTGGGTTTGCCAGTTCTTCAGAGTCATCTGTTTGTGCTGAACTTGACTCCAAAAAGTCGCCCGATTGGACTGAAATGGAACTATTCCAAGTTACAGCGGCTAAGTGCAGACATATGTGTCTGCAGGATTAGGGTTTTGACATTGTAGCTGGTTGGTCTACTTTTAGCTTCACCAGGACATTTCTTTAGCTGTAGCAATAAGGAAAAATTGCATTTCTGATGACTTAACCTAAGAGTGCACAGATGTTAAATGCCATCCTTTTATGTAAGCAGCTTTTATGGAAGCACTTGTTGTGAAAGAATATATTTCCATGCTTTAGGTGGTGTTTGCTTTAGGTGACTTAATGTGTGTATCTATCATACACTCTTTCTGGGTGAAAGGAAACTTGGTATCTCTCAATATTTTCATGTTAAACATTTATTGTTGTTTGGGGTTTTTTGTTTGCTTGTTTGTTTTTTGTTTTTTTTTTTTTCCTTATGAGCATTTAGCTAGATCTCTGTTTACTTGCATGGATACATGGTCAAACATACTGTTGTGTTTCCCCAGGGGAATGCTCAAGTTATGCAAACTGTATCATAGATCTGTCCCCACGTCCCCTGGCTGCACTGGGTTCTGCACTCACTAGTACCCAAACGAGCTTTGGGCTGGTGTCAAACCATATTCCCTCATGAAATTGCCAATGTAGCTTGTCTTACTAGCCCCCAAATGGCATTAATTTCAGTCTACAATTGCATACTAATTTACAGATGAGCATGTGGCTCAGTTTTGTGTGTTGATTTGTAGGAGTTGCTCTTCAGAAATATTTGTGTGAGGGCTGAGGTGGAGAAAGCAATCAAAGCAGGCAGGGGTGATGAGATTCTGCTAAGGCAAAGACATACCAAGGGCCTGAGCAGAGCTTGTGTACTTAGGCCATATGGGAGAGCTTTTAAGACCATTATTACTTGTTTGCTGCAGCTGTGCAACTTCCTCTTCCCCTTTGTACATGCTTTTTCTGACATGCTGTCACTGCCTTCATCTGTCCTGGTACAGAAAGCAAAGAACATGGTATAATTTCCTACCTTCTGCTGTTGAGTTGGTTGTTTAATGAGAGAGAATTTGGACGATGTCAAAGAAAAACCTGTATCTGCCAAGGTTCTTTGTGTAGAAACAAATGTTAACATAAACAGGCTTCCTCACAAATATCTAGGCAGGGAAGTCGACCACAGTTGGGGAAAACCACTTCAGGGAACTGAGGGAGTGCTGGTTTTTTTTTTTTTTTCCCCTTGGCCCTCCCTTTTCTTCCAGGGGTGTTAACAAGTTTATTGAAGGGGATGACCTTTCTTCTGACATCCAGGAAGACTTCTTATGGTGAAACATCTTCTTACATTTCAGCTTTCAGGTAATTATTCTCTTTTTCAACAGTTTTTCTGAGCACAAGCTAGTTCCTTACCTGTGTTGAAAGAGGGGCTTTCTCTTTCTCTTATGTTTTGGCCTGAAGTAAGGAAGTAGCCAGTGGGAATTGAACAGTGTTATTCATTAGTTTATTTTATTAGCTCACAAAATGCAACCTTCCTTGCCAGTATTACATTCTTCTTTTTCCATGCTTCTGTTGAGCAGAAGTGCAAGTAGGTATGAAGCACACTTCATTTCCACTGGAAAAACTTACCAGCAAGCCCCAAGTAAGGAGCTGTGGTACCTGAGCATCTCTAGGTAATTTAACCTTATAACTAACTGCTTCTAAGCCTTCAGAAGTTCATTGCATAGCCCAGAGAGGTGGTGGTATTTGGAAAGTGGAGAGGAAAGGAACCCTCTAAAGCTTTAGCATTAGAAATGTGCAGAACTGCTGCCTTGAGTCATGTGGCCACGTTCCCCTGACAGCACTGTCCTCGGTGTTTTCTGCATTTTGCTGCAAGATTCGTACACCCATAATAGGAACAGACTGTGAACAGTTTTGCAGTGTTCAGTTTTACATTTAACAGAAGTGTAAAGTTCAGTGTCATGGAATTTCCCTGCTTGGATGTTAAATAGCTCGGTAGGAGTCAAAAATGAGCAGCTGAATTGTAGGCAGCCTTCCTCCCCCATATGAGTATGTTCAGGGGTTCAGAGCTGTCCTGGCCTCCTCCCATCAAAACTGCAATAGAAGTACTCCTCTTGGGGTCTGTCATATTTTGATTCAAAATATTTGAAGGAAAATGATCTAACAGAATTTAGCTTTATAAATCTAAGATTGCTGTGGAAGGGGGGGGAGAAGAGAAGAAAAAAAAAAATAAAAAGGAAAGAAAAAGTGGGCCGGCTCAGTGACTTGGTTTTTTTGAAATAGTTGATGCCATGAAATCCCAAACCGAAAGAGGTGGGAGATGTAAGGCATCTGGCAGAGTTTACAGCCCTGGGGGGTCGAGGAGAGAAGTACAGCCTGCTGCAAACAAAGGCTGAGTGTTTTGCTGATGTGATTGCAAAACATATGTTTGCCCAGGACTGTTATGATCTTGGGAATAGGCAGGAGGCCAAATTTTTGCAGGAGAATACTTAGCCACACAAATATCTACAAAATGTTAACCTCCTGCCATTTCTCAGTATAAAAGCCATAATTACTTTGTTGCTTAAAGAGAATGTAGAAACTCTTGCATAAGGAACAGGGGAGAGGAAGAGAAGGTGCTGTCCAAAGAGCTTCTCCGTGCCGGGGTGGAGGCCGGGGCTCGGGGCCGGCGGCCCCACGGAGGAGCGGGGCGGGCTGGGCTGGGGGGGGGGCACCTGCCCCCGGGCCGGGGCTGCCCCCGCGGCACCGGCTGCTGCCTCTTCTCCCCCAGTCCGGGCCATTTGCTGGCGTTCCCGGGCGCCGGCAGGCACGGCGGAGAGGAGGGAGCGACCGCACAGCTGTCGCCCGGCAGCCGCTGCGGGCTGAGGGCGGGCGGCGGGGCGGGCTGAGGGCGGGCGGAGGCCGGGCGGCGGGGCGGGCTGAGGGCGGGCAGGGCCCGTCGCGGCAGAGCGGCGGCGGCGGGGGCTGCGAGGGGAAGGCGCCCGGCCCCGCGGCCCTGGCATGAGGGTGGCGAGGCCGGGCCCCCGGCAGCAGGTACCCCGAGGGTGGTGAGGGGTTGGGGCTGCGGGGGCGGGGGGCCACCGCCTGACCCCCCACAGGGCTGAGCCTTCCCGGGGGCGGCGATCTCGCTGCCCGGGCTCATCCCCAGGGAGGAATCCCGGGCGGAAGGTGGGGCGGGGGCCCGGGAGGGACCCCCGGCAGCAGCGGGTCTGCCGTGCGGGCTCCCAGCTCCACCCGTGAAGACGTCGGTCAGAGCTGCTAGGGGCGTAATTTCGGGGGATTTGCAGGTCCTTGCTAGCTCCCTCCTACGGGATACCCGGCTGCTGCCGGCCGTGGCGGCGCAGGTGCTGTCGCCAGCCTCCCCATTGCCTCCTGGCCACAGAGGGGCTGGTACCGCTTGTGTGTCGGGGGGGGGGGGGGGGGTGTCTCTGCTGGGTCTTCAGGCTCATCCAAGAAGCTTTTGCCTCTGAATTGCCCGGTGTTTATTCCGTTCTTGCACAGACTTGTTTATCTCTTTGAAACAGCGAGGGTTGTCTTGTGCTTCTGCTAGAGGAGAGCTTGCTGTAAACGCAGTCAATAACATTATTTTGGACAGGAATTAAAATGCTGCTTTGGACCTCTTCTAAGTTTGTTAGTGTCACCACGTTAAGTTATTGGTGGTTTTGGTTTTTGGTTTTTTTTTTTTTTTTCTTTTTTTTTTCTTTTAAATGAAAATTTTAAATCCTTAAACTGCCGCAGTCTGCCGCAGAAACTATTTTGTATTTTTCTGGTTTGTACAGATCTAGTACCTCTTGCTTTGACATAATCCAGCAGTACAGTCTACATAATGCAAACTGTAACTGTCACGTTTAAACTTGTTTTCTTCTGTATGGCTGATTTATTGGCATTTAAACAGTGTTTACAGCATGGAAATTGCACACGTTCCTTTCAGAGCCTTTGCCCTTTAATACTTTTTGTTTCACTGTACACATTAGAGAACTGGCATATAGAAAAGCTAGTCACTAATGCTTGAAATTTAGCCTCTTGGTTTCAGTGAGCTCATGTCAAAAGTAAATTAGGTTGTGGTCTGTAGGCAGCTGTGTCACAAAGCCGCTTCAGGAAGAGCTATTACTGCTGAGGAAGAATAGGTAGCGCTTAGGTGCCTTGAGACTACTCCAGTTGGACCTGCTTTTAGTGTTCCATCCTAGAAGATGAACAGAGAAGAGGTATTAGAGCTTGAGATTGAGAAGTCTGGGCTTTGCTTTTACTCCTGCCATTGTGAACAGCATGTGTGACCTTGGGCACATGCTCATTTTTGTCTTGATTCAAGTCAGATAAACCAGTTGGGGATGTTTTTAAAATCCAGTATTTCAGAGGACTTTGAGGCATTCAAAGTATACTTACCAATATTTAAATTAAAATAATTTAAGTATTTAAATTCATATAAGAATAATGCATTATCTATGAAATAGAAACAGTTCAACGTTTGCAGTGCTTTAATTCTAATGAAGAGTGGTAGGTCTGTGGAACAAAGTGCTTTGTAGCAGAGGGGGAGTACTTGTTCTCAGTTCTTTGAATCCGTGCAAGTGCAGACATGTCTAGTGCTTCAGTTGAATGACAGTCTGAGATACCCAGAAAATGGAACCAGTGCAAAAATTTAGAGTACATGAGCGTTTTGGGGATCATTTTTCTGTTATTTTAATGTGAATCATGGTTGGCTTGAGAAAGCCACAATTGCAAGTACTTCTGGGACTGGGTAAATGAATAAAATAAGAAAAACTGCCAGTTCTGCTTAGTCCTACATTTAGAAAAGGTGTAGGGTTTGAGGGATTTTTTTGTATTATGTTTTTTTTTTCTAGTGTTTGTGGGGAAAAAAAAAAAATCATATTTAATCACTACTCTTTGTTTCTTAATCCCTTCATTTCTGAAGCTACCCATCTGATAAGCTACAGTAGCTACTGCATTTAGCAGAACTGAAAATACGGCTTTTAAGCTGTGTACGTATCACTGTGGTGATAAGTAACTCGACCAGTGAGGCCAGTTGTGCCAGTCATTGTCATTAAGATCCTAAAGAAGGAAACTCCAAATTCGTAGCCTGCCAGTGTCACCAGCAGTGAGGTTTTGCTGTTGGTGACCTTTAAAGGGGAAGTAGGAACCAGACACAGCGAGCGAAGCAGCAGCAGCAGTACGAGGCCTCTTAGACTAGTAAGTGCTAAAGTCTCCCTTGGAAATGCAGCACGAGCTTCTTGGACACTGAGATGCTTTGGGGCATTTTATCCTATAAGCATATAAAGCTCTAAATGGGTATTTTTAATCTCAGCTTTAAATGCATGCCATAGTATATTATCTAATATATATAAAAATATATATATTAGATAATATATAGTATAATATATTAATATAGTATATTAAGCTGAATTTTCAGCACTGTCACATTGGAGAGGGGGGATAATTCTACCTGGGAGATTGTGTTAAAGAGTTTTTAACCCATAGCTCATTGTGCCTTTCTTGACCCTAAGCTTGGGTAGGAATGCACTTAGTTTATGTAAAATGATCACTGGTTATCTAGGAAAATGTCGCCTCCAAAAAAAGGTCACCTCAAACTCATTTCCCTTCTCAGGTTCCTTCCTTTAGATTGTTTTGTATTGCATTACAGTGTGTGATTTTCATATAATTTTGTTTGAAGCTAGAAGTATTTAGTGCGTAATCGGGGCACAGGTGATTCAGATGAAGATGTTAATCCACATGTGGTTTAGTGAAGTAAATCAATCATTATATTTTCACTTTGCCTGTGGCTTGTCTATGATAAAATGTTCTTTTTGCCATTTAGAGGAGGCTTAAGTAAATATGTAAATAAGTCTCTCTGGGAGATACAACATTTGATATTGGTACTGACTGTACTTGCGGGGAGCAAAATGACTCAGTGTGCTAACACCAGGGAAGCAGTCTGAAGGTGTGGTTCAGAGCTAGTGCTCAGCTCATGATTCCTGAATGACTGAAAATTAGGAGTTTGGTGACAGTCCACATACTCATCTGACTATAACTGAGTTTTGGGAGAAGTTTTGTGATAAGAGGTGGAGCTCTAGCTACCAGGAGCAAGTAGTGGGGGAGGAACAGGGGTCTGAAAAAGCGTTCGAGGTGCATTACAGGGCAAGAGCTGTAGCTAAGGTTAGGTAGCTGTTCCTGTGCTAGAGGCCCTGTGTCCCGGTTTGTAACTTAACTCTCCTGCAGTGTTTCTGCTGCAGTGTTTCTAGGTGGAATTTAGAAGAGACTTTTTGTTTTCTTCACTTACATTTTATAGAGGTTCAGAACCGCAGCGGATGAAGTTTTCTTACTCGTAGAGGTGATGCATGTTGTACTTTAAGTATTTAAAAACCTCTTCTAAGCATTTGCAGTTCAATTTTCCATCTCAGTCTTTTACTTAAATTTGATAGGAACACTGTGCTTGTCAAGATGCTTAAAAAAGTTACCTAAAAGTGGGCTTGGTTGACAGAATCTTAAGATACAGAAGAGCCAAAAGTAGAGTAAGTTTGTATGTGTTTGCGATTTTTGGGTGGTCTTCTCGGAGCATATATGTGCATGCAATACAGATTTTTGGTCTGGTTGTCGTGGAGTGGATATACTAAGTGGGCCAGACTGGTAACTGGGAAGCAGATAATTGAGTTTGCAGACTTGTCTCACTGACTCTTCTGTCTCAGCTCTGAAGAGCTGTTTCTTGGTGTGAATTTGCATACACTGTATTTCCTGGCTGAGAGGTCTCTGAAAAGGCACACAGTCTGGTGGTTAGGGCATCAGCCTGTGACTGGAGAGACCTCGGCTGAAGCTACCAGTCTTCTGTAGCAGCCTCTGTTAGACATGTAGCTTTTCTGTTTCTCAGTTTTTTTTTTTTTGTTTTTCTAAATGGAAGAAAATACACTTGCCCCACCTCACAGGAATGTTGCATGAATTAAATACATGAGATGAGATGCTCAGATGTGGGAGTGATAAGGGACCTGTAGATTCAGAAATGGCAGGTATCTGGTGAGCGTAGTTCCCATGGAAATAACAACAGTGGCTGTACAGAAATACAAGTTGCATTACATAAGGGGGAAGAGGAGGCCTTTCTGTGATTTCTGAGGTTGCCTCCGCCAGCATAGCAGTATAACATTTATATGGCTAAAGTCTTGCTCCTCTGTCAAGGTACGTCTGGAAGGTGAGCAGTGGAGTGGGTTGCCACCAGGCGAGGCCCACCTCCCTCCAGTAGCTGTGAGCTTTGGGGTGTTGAAGGTGAAATCTGTTCCGCCCTTGGTGCTCAGCTTTGCAGCTGTCTGAGTTTTACGTTCTGGCTTTGAAGATGGAGTCCCTCTCATGCATTATTATTATTACTGTGTATTATTTGCACCTAAAGCCTCAGTTGTGGTTTGCTTTCTGCTGAGCTTGGAGCTGTATTCAGTAGCCGAGTTTCTAGACTGAATAGAAGTGGTGTGGCAAGGTTAACAAATGGGAGGAAAGAAGCCAGGAGAAGTTTGATGCCGAAAACACGGCACTAAGTAGGTCACTTTGGTGTTCAAGTTGGTGGTCTGGAATCACATGAAAGTTACTTATACTTTTGTAATAACCAAAATAAGTGTTGGTTGCTTGCAACTGCTGCTTGTCCTGCTCCTGGCTGCTTCGCCAGTGCTTCTCAGTGCTCCAGGTGAGGTGGTGCTTTAAGAGGAAGGTCCAAGAGAGATGGGGCGGTGTGGCTGGTCAGGATGCAGGTCTTGCCTTTGAGAGGGAAAGCTGGAGAGCAGTGTTACTTGGGTTGAGTGTATTTGGAAGATGGAGGCTTAGTGAAGGACACTGTGGAGCATAGAAATAGGTTCAAAACAAAGGGAAAATACTCTAGGACTGTTTTGAGAATTATTACTGTGTTGTCTATATAGTATTTGAAATTCTGGGATACTGGGAACACCCAGGGATGCTCGCTATTTCTCAAGTACTAGGAGAACTTGATTAAATGCTGCTTTTGAAAAAGAGAGGAAAACAGTTTTTAAAATGTCTGCCATAGCTTGTAACTGAAGAATAACAATTTTCAGAAGATTTCTAATGGGTCAGATTTCATACAACTGTGATGACTGTGGTAACCATGCACCTTATGACAACAATCTTGTTTCTGTTCTTGGCACCTTCTGGAAGAAACATGTTTACCCCCATTTTGCAGATGGGAAACTGAGGCTTATCTTCACAGATCCTTTGCAATGTCTCTGTCAGAACAGAGACTTGAACCCAGGCTTCTCAAGTACTGGGCTGGCGCCATGATTTCAGGGAGATGCTTTCTCTCTTGAGGGAAAACAAAGCAATTTGCTCAATCCTCAAAAAAACTCTATAGTCTCTTTGTGGAGAGGCTTTGGTTACTTAAGTAATGTAATCTGTTATATACAGTGTAATCATCATAGTTTGACCTCTGCATGCTTTAAAAAAATGTGTATTGGTACTGATGTGAGGCAAAATATGTCAGCAGCCTGCTGATCTCGGGTTCTTAAATCTTGGGGTTGTTTTCTTCTTGTAACTGTTCTGGGAAAGGAGAAGACTGAAACATAGCTCTTCAGGAATTAAACTTCAAGGTATTTCTCTTGGAGTGCTCAAGTTGGCAGACAACTGCAGACAGCTGCTAAGTTAAATGATGCGTACAGACTTTTTTTTCCTTGCTGTCATTTGGGTGTAAGATGTTTCTCTAATTTGCTAGTGATGTTGTAGCCAAGATAAGAAGCTATGCTAGAGCTTTGAGGAGAGAGGATGCTTTTAAGATATAAATTCCATCCTACGAGTGACATTGCTAGAGACTCGGCTGACAGGAAAAAATTTGTTTGTGGATATTGTGACCCTCAGCAGGAAAAAACTACATCACAAACTTTATTGTCCCCAGGAAGATGTGAAAAGATGAGTAGTGAGAGCTGCCCTTTGATCTCACTTTATCCAAATAGGACTTGAGAAACGAAGGCATCTGACTTAGAATTTAAGTAGACTGACAGAGTCTGATGGGCTTCGGTGGTTCTGACTTAGGCTTGCACTGATTGTTTCCAGCTCTCTGGAGGTGGTTTTTAATCTTAGGGGAAAGTCCAGGGAACGGTAACTGATTAATACAATTGCTTCTTGTACAATGAACTCGTGTAAAGAGAAACCTCGGCTCAAGACAGAAAAAGTGCAATAGTGAGTGTGATCAATATTGCTTGTTTATAACAGCCTTTATCTATGTGGGGAAGATGTAGCAAAATTAAAAACTGCATTTGGCAGGCGGATTTTAGGGGCTTCATTTGTTCTCGAGGCCTAAACCAGCTGAAGGTGCCCCTCTGCTCTGTGTGGCCTGAACTGCCTCAATACATGGTGTTTATTCATCTAAACCCAGCTGAGAACCTGGATGGGGTTGGTATCATCCGATACAATGAGTCGGTTTGGGCTGCAAAACGGAGCCGATGGGATGCATTTTAAAAGACGACCAGGGGAGAAGGAAGTGATAAGGAGCCCAAACGGTTAGTTTATATATAGCCTGGTGTTTAGCATTCAGCGCCGTGGGCAGCTTTAATGGCAGGTCTCCCACCATCTGTAAGGGCACTGTGCCATCAGCTGCTGCGCTGGGAGCTGCTTGGGGTGGTGGGGCTCGCAGCTCTCGGGGGGGGGGGGAGGCTGCTGGCTGCCAAGTGACACCCCCCCCCCCCCCCCCAGGAGAGCTGGTTTGCAGCGGGTGCTGCGCGCAGGGAATGAGCCTCGGGGAGGTGGGCACGCGTGAATGTGTGGGGTGTCCTGCTTTGGCCCGGGCCCCGCGTACCCCGCTGTGCCTTCTCCGAGGGCGGCTCCCTGCCAGATGCAGAAGCTGCCCTCAAACCTGTGGCTCCTGCCCTTCCAAAGGGAACGGTTTAGCAGGCAGGACGCAAATGCACCCACATCTTTGCTGTGGTTTGCTCCTTGGCTGCGCAGAGGGCCCAGGGTGCCATAGGCCTGGCAGAGAGCTTCATCTAGCTGAAGGAGAGGGCAAGCAGTGAACTGCTGGAGGGGTATCCATCCTCCCTCACCTGCAAGGCAACATGTCCACAGAAGCGTGTGCAAGGATGTGGCTGCCGCCACTCTGATTGAGCAAAATCCCCGCCCACCCTCCCAAAGTGAATAGCTTTTTATCCTGTCTTGAAAAGAAAGCAGATGCAAATGTAGATCAGGTACTTTCAGCAGTTTAAGAGCTCTTTGAGGTTGGGAAAAAGAAATCTGATTAGGGTTACAGCTGTTTCATTTCCTGACAGATGCACAGAGTGTTATGTGCTGGCGTACTGCGGATGTACACACACACACACACACACATACACACATCAGTCTCGTTTTGTATCAGTGGCATAACCACACAGGAGCCGGGTATGTACAGAACTCCTTGTCCTGGACACCCTGCCAAAATGTGCTTTATGCAGAATTTTCTGTGAACCAGGTTGTAGTGTGTGTGTACATATAAATTTGTGTGTGTTTTCTTCGGTTGGCAGGGCCTTTGTTGTTGAATTTTTTGTTGCTGGAGTGGGGCAGTACGCTGTAAACAAGTGTGGCTAATTATAAAGCACTTGTATAAAAAATGATTTGCATTTGTACAAATGGTACTAGTAAAAGTACTCATGTAGAGTACCACGAGTACCCAAATAAGCCCCGCTCTGAATGGAGAACTCTTTTATTTCTTGCAACCACAGCTAAAAAGCTGTTTATAACTAAATGCTGAGATGGTGTAATTTTCTTTTCTAGGAACTCGGAATAAGAATTCCTAGACCACTGGGACACGGACCAAGCAGATTCATCCCTGAGAAGGAGGTGTGGTGGTGTTTTCAAGTACACGGTGAACTTTATGCTTTTAAGGAACACTCGTTTAGTAGTAACCCACATTTGGTTTCAGGACAGCTGCTGAGCTGCAAAACATTTTCAGTCTTGATCACACGTAGTCCTGGTGAGGCTTTGGCCATAGTTCTAGCGTACAGAAGCAGCGAGAGCCCCAGGGAGCTTTGGAATAGTTATGACCCCTCCTGTACTGCTATCTAGCATAAGAGAAACACAATACTGTTTTCTTTAAGAGTGTCTGTTTCCTTGTGGACATCCGGATGTAATTTCCTACTGGTCCACAAGGCACCTGCCCCCCTGCTCTGGGGTTGCTTTTTCTTGAGCTGCTTCTTCCATTCGGAATAATCTGAGAAGCCTCAAAGTGCTGTGACTGAGCATTTCTGGTGCTTTTTCTCCTGATAATCTGGTAAGAGAATTTGGAGCAGAGGAAAAGCTAGTAATATGCCTGTGGTTTTCTAGGAATTTTAGAGCCTTGAGTTTCCATTTCCTTTTATTTCTCTCATAGTCTTAGCTAGCTTTTTACTTCTTTCCCTCTTTTTGCCTTAGTAAAAATGATTATGCAGTTAGCTTTTTGTTGTTATAATAAACTAAGTTAGATCAATTTCAGGCATTCAGGAAAGTGAGAGCGAGGCACTTAAAAATGAGCAGTCGGTGTTGTACAAGAGAGAGCGTAAAGCCAAAAATCTCCTTTTGCTGATATAACCACTTGTGATCTCCTAAATGAGAGGTATTAAAGGGGTTTTATGTGCCTTGCCTTATGTGCACTGATTTAATGCCATTAATAGATTTATAATATAATTCCTTTAGCCGGGGCCTCTGGCTGCTGTCGTAATATATTTATTTACTCTTTTATCGGTGGTACTTAGACAATCTTGCTAATTACTTTTTCCGTTCAATCAGACGATTCAAGTGGGAAACGAAGACGCCATGATGCACACACTGTTTGCAGATTCTTTCGCTACGCTGGGCCGACTGGACAACGTTACCTTGGTGATGGTTTTCCACCCGCAGTATCTTGAAAGCTTTCTAAAAACTCAGCACTATCTGCTGCAAATGGATGGTCCACTCCCACTTCATTACCGACACTACATCGGGATAATGGTATGCTGGAACGTAAAGCAGCAAGCAGAAACAGCCACTTTGGCAACAACCTCTGGTCTTGTTTAATTGCAGTTATTACTGTGTTTTGCAGTTTCTAGTTGGAAAGGCATTTCATCAGGAGCTAAGGGGAAAAGCAGAGTAGGTTTGTTTGTGTCTGGTTTACAAATTGTTTTGTAAGTGATACTTTATGTTCATAGTTTCAGTAGGACAGTGAGAAAGAGGAGGGGGAAAAAAATCTGCTAGAAAAATAAGACAATTGTTTATTTTTGGTTTCCTTAGTATCTCAGAAACTATTTTTTTGGAAAGCTTGTTTGTGCGTGTGTTCTGTCGAATACCTCTCCCTGTAACTCAATAGTCAGTCCCATCATCTGTTCCTGAATCTCGAAATTTGAAGCAAGTTTTCTGCCAGAACTGGTTGATTTCATAATTTCTAATCCGCCAGTTCAATGATCTTTGTTTGCTGAAGTTGAATTAAAGTTTTGGGCTGTGTCTTAATTTGATGGGGAAATGACTACTGTTTGAATAAATGATACTGGATCTGTTCTTTGCTGAAAAGCTGCCCCTAGGCTCTCTTGCTGTATGCGTCCTGACACCTGCCTTTGGTTTCTTCTGGTAAAGGTTCACTTAGAGGCAGGTTCCCCACTGGAGAGTACTATAGACTACTTGTTTCAGGATGTGCCATAAATCTATGCCTGTACTTCTCCCTGGATATAGGCATGTTGCATCGGTAGCCAGCGTAGTGATAATGTATATGAATTAGGAATATTTCTGCTGTGAGAACAATAATCAAAACAGGCTGATGGGTCATCTCAATTTCTGTTACTTCAGCCTTTGATCATTGCAAGTCTTCTCCTTGAATATTGTGAAGAAATGACAACTTACGGTATTTGTCATAAAGCACTAACTTATTGTAATTGTTTTCTGTATCACAACTGTGTTTTCATTTCTAGGCTGCAGCACGACATCAGTGCTCTTACCTTGTTAACCTCCACGTGAATGACTTCCTTCATGTCGGTGGGGACCCTAAATGGTTGAATGGCCTGGAAAATGCACCTCAAAAACTGCAAAATTTAGGCGAACTAAACAAAATGTTGGCTCACCGACCCTGGCTCATCACCAAGGAACATATCGAGGTAAATCTTTCATGGAGTGATGTGAACGTACCCTTATTTTTCAGTAATGCAATCATGGATTCTTGGGGTTAGGTGCCAGACAGGGTGAAATCCGTTCTGTGTGCCTTTAGTTTCAGTGTAATATCACTGTGACGCTGCGTGATATAATATCACTTGTGCCCTTGTAAAACTAACATGATCAGAACTGGTCTTAAATGGCTAACAAATTTAATTTACAACACAGTGACATTTGAGACGTGTCAGGATTCTGTTGGTGCGACGACCGTGTCCTCAGATTTGCGCTTCCTTAAGTCATGTGCTTTCAGTAGCCAGAACCCCCCGAGCGTTTCCGAGGTGCTGCCAGAGGTCAGGCGGAACACCAGCCACCACATTTTTTGTCTGGCTTGCTGCTGGTTCACACCCTGAGTTTTCAGCCTGGGTTGGAGGGGAGCAGCGGTGCTACAAGCCGGTCAGGACCGCAGCCCCAACAAAGCCGCCTGCTGCTGCAGCGCCCTCCTCCGAGGGCTGCCCGGGTCAGCCAGCCCCGAGGGCACCCGCGGGGACGGGGTCTCTGGTGGCAGGGCCGTGCCTGCCCCAGGCCTGGCCGTGCCTGCCGGAGCAGCCCCTCCTCTCTCCTCTGTACCCCGAGCAAGGAGGAGGCAGTGCCGGGACTCTGTCGGCCGGGTGGCGAGGCGGCAGCAGGTCCCGCTGGGAGCAGGAGGCTGGGCTGCAGGGGAGGGCGCGTGCCCTGCCCTAAAAGTCCCCAAACCTCCCACGCTTTCCTGCCTGAAGGGGAAGTTGGGGTTCGAAGCTTCTTGTCAAGTGTAGAGCATTCCACCCACAGGGACAAGACGGAGGGAGCCCGACCCCAATGCCAGGTTTTTACACAGCTGATGCGCGGGGAGTTGCCAGGGTTTTCTGAGGCTGCAAAGACCAGCTGAAGAAACATGCAACTGTTGCGGTTGCATCTTCATCAGAGGTGTGAGATGTCAATGCAGGTCTGGCCTCAGTACAAACCATGCGGTACAAAATAGAAGCCCCAGCCAATTCAATAGCCAAGGGCCAGAGAGGGGGGAGAAGTCGTCTCCTGTGAGGCCTCACCAGGAGGCTGCAGCTGGCAGGTCACCCAGTAACAGGACATTGAGCGCGCTAGTGGCCGCAGAGAGTTAGGAAGCAATTGTGGATGTTGGAAAAAGAACTTTACCTGGTAGTGAAATGTGTTGATAAACTACGTTAAGGTGGGCAGGATCAGTTGAATGACTTTAAAATTAATACTTCTGTCTTGTGTTGTTTTTAAAGCAACTTTTAAAGACTGAAGAGAACAGCTGGTCCCTGGCAGAGCTGATCCACGCGGTCGTTCTCCTTACACACTACCACTCCCTTGCTTCCTTCACGTTTGGTTGTGGAATCAGCCCCGAGATCGACTGTGAAGGGGGTCACACCTTCAGGCCCCCTTCCATCAGTAACTACTGCATATGTGACATTACAAATGGTTACCACGGGGTGGATGAAATCCATGCCAGCCCAACTGGAAGTATTCCAGTAAGTATCTGAACAAGCAGCCTCTTTCAATAGTAGTAGTCTCTTTGTAAACTCACTCCGTGGAGGGTGCCCGTCTCTCTTTGTTCAGTGACAGTGGGATTGATTAGCCTACCCCAGATGAAGGCTAACCAGTTGAAAAGATACATTTAAGAGAAGCTGAAATGCCACTGGTAAGCTGGGGGAAGCTACCGAGGGGAGAGACAAAAAGAGAGTCTCTCAGCTGTCTGTTTTCTTGGTCTCTTGTCATTCAGAGAGGCAAACTGAGATGACTCCTGGCCTCAGCGAGTTCATGATACGTGTCCTGAGCCACAGTGACCGGGAATGGCTTTTTTTGCGGGTGCGGTGGAAAACAGGCTCTTCCTTTCATTCCAGTCTTTGACTTGGTTGTCTTGTTTGTGATACCTCACACAACAGATCATTCACGATTTTCTGACTCTGCCTCCAAAACAGTATTTCCTGCCTGCAGCAGTTATGCTCACCGATCTGTGCTTGCTTCCACTTCGTGAACAGCATGACATGAACTAAGTGTTGGGTTAAGAGCAGTGGTAACGGGGTGTTTTCAGTGCAGGCTGAAAAGCTCCTTGCCTGTGAGACTTTACTGCAACGGTGTGGGTGGCATTTAAATTTTGTTTGATGGAGCTTGCTGTTTCTGTGAAGGAGCAAACTGCAAAAGGCAGAGAGGAAAGGGGCAGAACTGGAAGAACTGAAGATAACTTTATTTTGCTTTTCACTGGTAGATTTTTATAAGACCAGATACTGAGTTAATAGTGTGCTGTGGTGTTAAAATGGCTCTTGTGAAATAAGATTACCTTGCACCTGCTCTCATTTGAGGCTTCATTAAATCTGCATTTATACCCACTTGTCCTTTTTCCTTCAGTATGTGAGCAGAGAAGGGGAAAAGTACAGTTGGGTAGTAAATTGTGGTTACTTCCTCTCTCAGAATTTCTGTTACAGCTCCTTGTTTTTCAGTTGTTAAACATTAAGTAAGAGAAATTGCTTTAATTTTAGCATGATAACCACTTGTTCCAAAAAGATACGATTCTTAAAATATGCTAAAAATACCGGGGATCTAATTGAGAAGAGATGATGACTAAATGTGAACCATTGGGTCGGTACAGATTTCTTTCAAGAACTGTTTTCATCAAAAAATCAGTATTTAAAGATGTAAATGAAGGACATAAATTGCCTTTAAATTATCTGGCTTGACAATTTCTGCCATCATTGTCAGTTCTTGTTATGTGGAAATGAAATGTTTTTCTCTCCTTTTCAAGTCTGCAGAGTCTGTCTGTGAAGTTGAAGCTCTGATGGAGAAAATGAAGCAGCTACAGGAGTGTAGAGATGAAGAGGAAGCCAGCCAGGAAGAGATGGCTACACGTTTTGAAAGAGAGAAGAGAGAAAGCATGTTCGTGTGTTCTTCAGGTAGAACAGATGTAGTGTGTATATGCATTTATTTAGACTTTTCCAAACCACTTGAAGAAATACTTACTACCACAAAAGGAAAAAAAAAAAAAAAAAGCGTTACTAGAGGTCTCAAAAACGTTACCATTTCTTTGAAGGGATCAAGATTAGGAGTGCCTTGTTTTCTTCCAGGAGTGGTTAAAAGCAAAGTTGTACTAAGACTTGCGGCTTCTCTCAAACACACTGTAACACTCACTGACCAGTGTTACGTTTAATAGAAATTTCCAACAGAAATGGAATCTCTCTTTTGAGAGATTTAAAAGTTTCAGAAGAGAGTTAAGCATCTCACAGGATGTTGTAAAAAAAAAAGAGGTCCTTAATCCACTTAGCTGTTTAAGTGTATGAAGCATCACTTGTCAGATGACTGTGAGACAATATTTAACCTGTTACAAGCTTCGGGTTGAAGTGGGCTCTTCAACAGAGTTTCCGCTAAACTAAACTTGGCATGGAAGACTGAGGCCTCTCCTTTAATAAGCTCTCTGTTCCAAAACAGATTTTCCCTTGTCATTTTTACAGAACCCCTTGAGTTAGGAGCAAAGTGTCCCCTAGACTTAAGGGACAGGGTGAAGACCAGGACATAAAAGAAGGGAGAAAAAGATGTTTGTCTGTAAGAAAGAATCTGAGCATTTTTCATGGAGTTGCCTCTCAAAACCACAGTTGCAGTCACGCTGAGCTACGTCAAAGAATTTAAATACAGGCAGTCCAGTGGAACTGTGTGTTTATTTAAAAAGCACAGAGATTGCCATTCTTCCGCAAGAGTTCCGCTAGTATACTTCCAATTCCTTCTTACTGAAATTATGTGAAATTCTGTTTGAAATTAACAGAAGATGAAGAATCGGCACCGACAAGAGACGTGTCTCGTCACTTTGAGGACACCAGCTATGGTTACAAAGACTTCTCCAGACACGGAATGCACGTGCCCACCTTTCGTGTTCAGGTAATGAGGATGGGGGCTGCTGTCAGGACGCTCAGTGCGTGACCTGTTTGTTGGGCCAAATACCAAACCTGGAAATCGCTGTGCTGTAACTTACTGCCCCGCGGATGAGGAGGCTTAAAGCAAGCAAATGAACCGCCCCTGCCCCTTGGATTATCTGCCCTGAGATAAATTGCATTAAAGCACTAGCTCTTCAAAAGTTAATTTCTAAAATGCACCATTCTGCATTTTTACTTATTCTAAGGATTATTCCTGGGAAGACCATGGCTACTCCTTGGTTAATCGTCTTTACCCAGATGTGGGACAACTACTTGATGAGAAGTTTCATATTGCTTATAATCTGACTTACAACACAATGGCCATGCACAAAGATGTGGATACCTCAATGCTAAGACGAGCTATCTGGAACTATATTCATTGTATGTTTGGAATAAGGTCAGTTCTGCTTTTGTTCTAAATTGTTAGCATTGGCTTTTTTTTTTTTTTTTTCTTTCTCAGATTGAAGGAAAGCTATTTACTAAGCAAACATGGATGTATTTTTAAACATATTTTGGTTTATGGGGGAGGGCCAGTAGTGGTACATATTACACAATAATTTGTTTTGCCATAGAAGCTTAGAAACAATGCAAGTGAAATAACCGGTACTTGAAAATGAAAGTGTTTTTCTTTCAATTCTGAACAGATACGATGATTATGATTATGGTGAAATTAATCAGTTGTTGGACCGCAGCTTTAAAGTTTATATCAAGACTGTGGTTTGCACTCCCGAAAAGACCACAAAAAGAATGTATGACAGCTTCTGGAGGCAGTTTGAACACTCTGAGAAGGTACAGCTGGCGCGCGCGCCGAGGGCTGAGCGCTGCGGCTCCGTTTGCCGCGCTAACAGCCGCAGCTACCCCGCTAGCCTTGGAGCTTCAGCTGATCTTCCCGGGATTCTGCTCACGTTCAGTACATTCCTGAGGAGGTGTAGTACTTCCCAGGCTGAAATAATTTTTCGTTTCCTACTGCATGTTTGCTAGCTAACAGCTGACACGGGCTATCAGACATGTAAGCAGCGCGGCTCCAGCTCGAGCGCGGCTTTCTGCCCCGCTGCCAGCCAGTGCTGCCCGTGGCCCAGCGAGGCGAGACCCCGAGCAGCTCTTGCTGGCCAAGGTCTCTGCAGTCCTATGGTCATTTTCAGTGCAAAGGGCCCCAAAGCAGTTACTTCGTGTTAAAGCCTGAAGTTCCTGCTGCTGGGTCTGAGTTGCGCCTCCCGGTAGTAATTCTTGATGTTGACTCTCGGATGTCTACTCCGTCAAGTTCACCGCCTCCAGTTTTGCTTTGGAAAAATATTTCTCGCCTCACTTAAAATGAATGCTGATACAGTGCTGAAACTTATTGGTGCTCATATGATCAGAGGCTCTGTTTCTTGCTAAACTCCTTGTGAAAATACTTTAGAGGTAGCCAGTTATAATAGAGGAATTGTAACTACAATGATTTAAGGTTGTTTAAGTAATTTTTGTTTTGGCTAGGCTAACTGATAGAGACAAGCTTTTCAAGCACACAAATCCTTCTTTAAAGCCCAAAACTTTGCATCTCCGTAGCCATGAAAAGCCAAGGATTATACGTATACGAGTCACTGAATGCAATCACTGTCCCTCCTCGTGGAAATCCTGTGAGCGAAACCACATGCAGCCGTTACATGCCAGAGCAGACTCACAGCCAACCTGCTGTCAGGTTCTCACCCCCTCCCCCACATGGTTTCTGATCTCATCCTCAAAGAAATACAGTAAAGACACTGAGGAGATGAGCTGGGGAATGAAAATTAATATCCCTGGTAGTTACCAAACACCCCTATCTCAATAAAGATAACGGTTTTGTGACATGTTACAATTTTTCCTGTGCTTCACCTCAGCTAAGCACTCCGTGTTGTTCAGGTGCTAATTACCTGTGTGTTTTTCTCTCTGTCCCACAGGGGCAAACGACCTTATCACCTCTTCCTTTGCTAGCAACCCCCTCTGCTCCGCAGGTACCAACCACCCTTTTGCCTTTGAACAGAATCATTTAACCAAGCTAAATTGGCACAATTATTTCGAAGCTGCGCCTAGCCTGCTGCTGAAGAAGGGCTTGTGTGCTTTCGAAAGCCTGTCTGGTTTCTCCCAGCTAAACCAGTTGGGTCTCCTAAAAGGGCGACTACCTCTCTCTCTGCAAACCTGGCCCTGCTTCAGCGTACCCGTGTGTGAGCTGCCGCTGCACCGCCGTCCCGCGCGCAGCGCCGGCTCCGTCCTCCCTCCCCCAGCCAGCCCTGCCGACACCACTCTTAGTTACCCGGGTAGCTGAAAGGCGGAGCGCTCCCCCGCTGCTCTGGCAAACACTGATACGAAAACCACAGCCCCAGAGACTTCCTTTCGCTGGAGTACGTCACTGTGAGCACTCCGTTAAAGCCTAACTTCTTTTCTTTCCCAAAGGTGCATGTAAATTTGCTTCTGGTAGAAGCTCGGATGCAGGCCGAACTACTTTACGCTCTGAGAGCTATTACTCGCTATATGACCTGATGTCTCCGGCTGCCTGTCGACGTTGGAATGTTCTGCAGCTGCAGCATGGCGCAGGAGGAAACGAAGCCTCAGGACCAAGGGTAGCTATAAGTTTAAGACGCCCGTTGTGCCATAACTCCTTTAGTTTCAGCTATTTCCGTGTTTGGAATCTCAGTGCCGCCACTCGGCAGTGAACGCTTGGCAGTTGAGAAGACAGGGTTGTGCACAAGTGCTGCCTCTCCTTGGGATCCTGGCTTTAGGCAGCACAGGACACTCTCTGAACTCGTGGCAATATAGCAAATGATAGATATATAGATCTTGTGTTAAGGCAAATACTAGGGGAGTTGGAGCGTGACAAGAAGTGGGACTTGACGACAGTTGCTTTCCCTATGAGAATAATTTTAGAAAATCTTGATGCTGCTATTTGTGCTGGTGGAGTGAACAGACCCAGGCTGTTCCAGTTAAGCTAAAAGCAAAAGTGAGCACTGCTATTGTCTGAGCCTTTATTGTGTGTGGTTTCAAAAAAGCCTTGTTATTTAGATTCCTTCTTTAAATTGGAGCTAAAGCTCTTCTGTCCACACTGATAATTTGAAAGATAGCAGTCAGTTTTCTCAAACAGTTTAGCTTTAAAATGCTGCAGGACATTCATTCAGCATTATTTGGTGAGCTCCAAAGTGCAGTGGTCTTCCTATGGAAAGAAGGGGACTGGAGTCCTCAGACCTTTTTAGAGATCTAACTACGTGTCGAGTAGCTTCTTGTCCTGTTTTTCAAGGGGGAACCGAGGAGGAGCTAGGACAAGGTGTGGGAATGTTGTTCTAGACTGCCAAACAGTCCTACTGTATTACCTGCCCAACGCTGGTCTTACTGACTTTTGCAGTTGCTTAAATAACTAGGCTAAAAACCATCTATTTTTAGTAAATCGAAACATGATTAAAATGCTGATGTTTAATATACAGTGGTTTTGGAGAACACATGAATACTTTTGTATGAGTGTGAATTGCTTTTTAAATTTGTCAGTATTATTGGTATTTTTTAAATAAAGGTAACAACTTTTTCTCTTGGTGTTTTCGTGTGGTTTAACTTCGCACTTTTGTTCTTACGGCTTTACTTACTGGCTCAAAGGCCATTTAAAAATGCTTGAAATGGTAACTGAGCAAACATACTTCAAATGACAAACCATGAATACTTCGACTGAGGCTAAAATGATGGGAGAAGAAGTTTAAAAAATAGATTTAGATCTTTGCTAAACTGTAGTAGGAACACCCCTCTCCTACTCCTGATGTTTTCACCCTTCCCAGTCTTCTACCCTCTGCTGAGGAACACTCTGTTGTATTTGTAGAGGGTTTTCTTTTTCTTCACAGGTAACAGCCATGATATGGTCAGAGATTTCAACTGTATGTTTATATCATCACTTATTTTCAATAACTAGCTCTAAATACTGTTTTAAGAGTTCACCTGATTTTAAAATCCTCCAATAGTGAGCTTAGTTCCAGATTAGGCTGCTCATTTTCATAGGCTAGTGCCCAAAGGCTCTCTGGCACCAGAAGGATGGTCAGGTCTGTGCAGTCAGACTGAGGAGTTCAGGGCAAGAGGTCAGGGGCAGTGGGAGGGGGATTGGCTGCGGGGCAGTGACAAGCTCTTTTGGACACCCTGCTAGGGCGGGCTGTAGCGGGGGTTTCAGCGCACACGCGTAGGAACTCCCACCTGCTATGGGGAAGGCAGGAGCCTTATTTGTGAGGCAGGAAAGAAACGGATTTTCCCAAGCCCGCAGGTAGAAGAAATAAAAATTTCTGTCCCTTGGCCCGGTTCTCATTTAGTTTAGACTGGTTTCTCTCTCTACAGAACACTCTGAGAACAGTTTTAAGTTTACAGTCCAAGAAGCTAAAATATCTAAAAAGATCTCGGGGAGAAAGATTAATAAACTGACAAAAATTGTGACTAACAGGAAGCATCTGCTGCTTCCTCTTCACTAAAAATACAGGATTTTTAATGTTCCACAAACAGAGCAAAACTTTCCTGTCTCAGGGCATTATCATAAAGCTGAGCTATGCCTAAGGACACAGAGTAAGTGCCTTTCCAGTCTGTAAATGGAGTTTCTGCAGCACCTGATTCTCCTGCTGTTTTTCAGGGGGTCAAAGGTAGACGTGAAATTTTCTGAGAAGCCTAAACCGGCCCTTTCCGTGCTGTGCTCTGCAGGCACGTGCAGGTACCTGCCAGCACACTCTCCCTTTTCAAGTCTTAAACACGACGGGTCTGGGCATGTCAATGGCTTCACACGGTCACATTTTCAAACAGAGCAATTCCACAACCTGCGGCCAATCCTAACTATACCCGGAGCTACTTACTTTGGAGAAAGGGCCTGAAATGGTTGGGGGGAAGTTTCCATTAAAAATGCCGAGACAGTTGTGGTCCTAAGCAGGAGACAACAAGCAAGGCTGCGAGGCAGAGTGGCAACCAAGACAGTGGCGTCAGTCTTTATAAACAAGAAAATGGCGACCGCTGCCCCGGGCTGCGTGAGGGCCAAGCCCCTGCCCTGCCTCGGTCTCTGGTAGGTGCTGGCTGTCAGCCCCAATGGCTCCTGAGCATCTCCTGCACCTCAGCTGGGCTGGGCACCGTGCGGGTACTGGCAGCTGCCCCCCCAGAGGACACGGCGCCGGGGGGACCTGTCCGAAAAGCTGTGGAAGGAGGGGGCGTGCACCAGCACGAGTGAAGGGAACTAAGTGGGTGGCTGCTGTGTGGGCCCAGGTAGGACACTGATTGAAAAAAAACCAAAACGCACACACACACACCCCCACCCCAGATAAAAAGGAGCTGCGTGACAGAGGCCAAGTACTTGCTCACTAAACAGGAAAGGGTGCCTAAGTCACGAGGGCTTCTTCACTGAGGTTTGTTGCAAAGACACCCAAGTGGTAGAAGATGTCCTAAGAATACATCAGCAATTCAGCATTTTGCGGCTTATTCTCGTTACCTCCACGTTTTTTGCTCAGAGGAGGACAGGGGCCCAGGCAGCCCCTTGGGAGCCAGGGCTGGGGTTGCTGTTGGGCACCGCGGGCGCCGGCCGAGCCCTCGGCACGAGGCCAGAGCTCGCACCCAGCAGCTGCCCCAGCTTTGCTCTCCCCCCTGGGACACCCAAATTTTGCCCTGTGCTACAGGACACATGAGGCAGCGCCCCAGGCCTTGGTTTATGATGGGTAACAACTGACATAACGGGCATTTTCTTTGACCGAATCCGAGTTGCCTGCTCATCCGCCTTGACTCGAGCAAACCACCACTTCCAGGCTGCCTTCTGACAGAGGCTCAACCCCTGTCAGTTCTGACGGGACCTGCTGACAGGACTTGGCCGCAAAGGCCTTTTCCACTGCATCCCCACCCTGCATTTCACAGCCTGGTGCTTGCCCACCTTCTGCCTTGATGCAAATGCCAAGAACAAATGCCTCCAGCTCGCTCCCCCCAGGGGAGCACTTACCCCTCAGACTTTCTTTAACGCCCCCAGAAAGCAAATCCATTCTTTTTTCCAAGTAACAAATGGGGCATTGAAGTCATTTATCTTCCCCCTCAACCTCAGCTAAAATTAAAACAGCAAAAGGGGGAATGATACAATTATCAAGATCTTTTCAAGCTGGGTGGAGCAGGCGTTGGAGCCAAACCGTACGGAACTGCGGATCGCAGTGCTGGAAGCTGCCCCAGGCACTGCCCAAGCGATTCACTGTGGGGCTGGGCCCTGCTGGTCACGAGAAATAGCCGAGCTGCTGGGGCAAAAGGAACGTTGCAAATTTCATTACCTTCACTGAAGTGCCTTCCTCACCACTCTCAAAACCTGGACCGTGAAATCTGCCCTCCCCCCGCCTCATCAACAGTAAAGAAAGCCCCGAGAATGTAAAAACAGGCACCTAGACTAGGAGAGAAGTTTCCCTGCCCTTCTCCTACTGCTCTGCTTCCCAGCCTCTACGCCTGGAAGCGGAGGCCCGGGCGCTGCCAGAGGGACAGCGGCGCCACGGAGGGAGCTCTGCACTGCCGCCTCAGAAAAAACAAATTTCTCCCCAGGCGGTCTGCAGGGATTGCCAGGCTGCAGGCTCGCCCTCCTGGCACACGCAGCACAGCGCCAGGCTGCTGACACGCCAGGTCAGAGCCAGGAGCCCCCGCACAGCGGTTTGTTCTTAGAAATCTGGGGTCAGAAATGAGACAAGCGGGTCAGGTCGGTAAAGCTTTCTGCGGCCAGTTGGGCTGTTAATGCTTGAGGCCAGGGGTGCACCTGCGGGGCTAATCCATGGGCTACAAGCAGGGACCTCTATGCACGGAAAGGATGAAAACTGAGCAATAAACAAGCCAGCAGCAGTCGGAAGGTGAAGCATGCAGAGCCTTCCTTTGCCCCGTGGATGGAGACGTGAGCCCAGGGGAGATGGCTTGCCAAGATGGTCCAGGCTGTACAGGCACACAGATGACTCCTGGGAATGTGGGAACAACTGAAAGAAGAACACACCAGACTAGCTAAAATCTTCCCTCGCATCAGGGGTATGGGTGCTTTGCCTTAAGATGTATAGTCCCAATTCAGAAAAGCCTCTTTCCAGCACAGCTGGACCTATATCCTACAAGCTGCAACACAACACCCCAGCTACACAGCATCAGGTAAAGAAGGGGGGGATCTCTGGAAGGAAGTGGAGCACCTTTCCCCCTGACCACTGGGAACATTCAGTCTGAAGAGGGAGGCTTATGGTGTAACACAGTAGGATGCCCCAAGAGCGTTTGGGTTACTCTGTCGCAGAATTTCAAAGTAAAAGTGTCTCAGTCTGGAGGTAAGATGTGGCTCCTGTCATGCAACATTCTTCCATAGCGCTCAGCTTTTTTGGTATCACGGAGGTCCAGGTACCCAGTGGTAATTTACCTTTTAAAAATTAAAAGTTCAGCAGTTTTATTTTCCTACCCAAGAAACTGTGCAAATAATAGACAAATCACACTGAATAGCTGCTTGATCAGCTCGTATGTGTTCTAAAAGGTAATTGCACAATGCAAGAATTTCACACAAGCTTCTTAAAAGCTGGCATCCAGTATGTAAATTCCAGGCTTTACTGACTTTTTAAAAATCAAATTGCCATGTTCGCCAATGGCAGTGTACAAGTATATTAGAAATATAGAGCTGTACAATCTACACCACAAAAAACAAACAATGACTAAAATGGAGTAACAGTCACGGTTGGAAGAAAGGAGCGACGGCTTTGAATTCTATCAAGAAGTTTTTCTGCCACAGGTTTGAACTCTCTTTCCCAATACAGTTTGTGGTAGTCCCTTGAATCTCTGTCAAGGCTGTAATCCAACGCTAGCTCTTCATCTGTAATCAAGGAAAATATTGTAATCAGTTCTGAATAAAAATACACCCAACTGTGTATTTTACGACCACAGCACATGTAACTTAGCAGTTGTCCGTGTCGATGGCTTTAAAACAACTCTATGTCTAAGACAAACTAAGCAGCACTGTCTGAAGGATTTAGATTTAATTGAAAATAGAGGAGGTTAAGGTCAGTAAAACAGTAAAAAGGTTACTGCAGGTTCTTTAATCATCCCACCTCATAGGTGTAGCTAAACTGTGTCTCGAAGATCAAGCATTTACTGTGACCGTCAGCCTGGAAACTATTTGGGTTTCGACACTGCCCACAGCAATTTTGCTATGTAATCAATTAATCTAACTACAATTACGTTTTTTGTGTCACAAATTGCTCTGCTGATCCGGTTTATGGAGACTCTCTCAAACTATATCTACTATTGCTCTTAAAGAACTTGAACCACACGAGTTACTGTATTATTGATGGCCCCCCTTCCTCACAGACTTCTTAAATAAAGAAACAGGTCACTCTTAACAGAGACAGGCAATGTTAGGAATGAAAGGAAGTCATTGCTCGTTATTCCCCCTCCATTTTGCCTGGCATTGGATGTGGCAAAGAGGCAAACCCTAACAGAAAAAAAGAACTTGGTCTGCAGCCAGAAGCACACTCCTGGATCTGGAATCTACAAATACAACTGAAAAGGCCGAACAAATCTCTTCACACAGTTTATTGACAGCCTTTAGGCCATAAATGGACCTAAAATGAAGATGCAATCCTGCATCCAGTGGGTAGTGTGACTTACCTTTGTCCTAGACTATGAAAGAGCACCAGATTCGTAATCTGTCAACTAACTAACTCTGTAAGGGAGCTTACTGCACATTCACAGCAGGCAGCTACCCACATTTTGAATCAAACTTTGTATAGAAAAGAGATGCTCAAACAGCAACTAGTCCTGTTTAAAAGAATGCCAGGGTGCCTGTGCAGAGCACACGGCCTGAGCTGCAACAGCTGTAAAGGAAGAGACGACGTTACTTTTGCGTGGAGATGGTCTCCATTTCATAGCAAATTATCAGTAACTGCAAACAACACTTCATTTCTACGCCACTACAGTTTCTAAATTACCAAAATCAAAGAGATGCTGATTGCGAGGTGGATTTCAAAAGGGGGGCTGCATAAAGAGAAGATGCCATTTAGTGGCTTTCTGTAATAAAATAAAGAGACACCCCCCCCCCCTTCTTTTAAGAAGGAAGACATGTCATATTTCTGCAGGAAGAAACCCTATAATCAGAGCTAAAAACCAGCCTCAGACATGAGGTCTCTATTTGATGGTATAGGATAACTGAGG
The DNA here is from genome assembly GCF_018691265.1 of Tyto alba. Classification (NCBI taxonomy): domain Eukaryota; kingdom Metazoa; phylum Chordata; class Aves; order Strigiformes; family Tytonidae; genus Tyto; species Tyto alba. The sequence goes on from NW_024881316.1 coordinate 721,904, forward strand.
TTGAACAGAACCTGTGGAGCAGAGCCACCACAGATCAGGTTGCTCTGGGCCATGTACCGCTGAGCACTGAACATCTCCGAGGATGTCGAGTCCACAGCCCTTCTGGGCAGCCTGTTCCAGTGTTTGACCCCTGCCATGGTGGATACTACTTTTCCTAATGTTTAACTGGAATTTTTCTTATTGCAGGTTGTGCCCTTTATCTCTTGCCCTATCACTGGCACAGTAGCCCAACATATTTAAAATTAATCTCAGCAGTAGAGAAGTGAGACCCTGAAGAGGAAGAGAAGGGATAATGGGTTTTGTCTTCAGGGAGAACTGCTCTGCCTGCTCCTGAAATGATTCTTCTACCCAAATTAACTGTCCTCTAACACGGAACAAGAGACATTTTTCCCTTTTATTAGACAGCTGTGTCCCCCAGAAGTTGATTGAATGTTTATGGAATCACTGAGGTTGGAAATTCCAGCCTACAAGAATAAGGGCCAGAATCAGTTTTAAAAAGCTGAACTGTTGAACCAAAACAGTAAATTTCCCAAAGCAGAATGTGAGTAACACTGGGGATCAGTGAAGATCAGTGTCCCACATGCAAGCTGTGCATCCTCAGATAATTTAATTTTCCCATGACCCTCCTCAAAACTAGCAAAATTGGGTACTGGCCAAACAGCGTATGAACTGGCTGCAAGCCCAGGAACAAGCATCCTGGGCCCGCATGCTATGTGGGAAGCTGAAAACTAGAGTAGAGATGCTAGTCTGCAAGGGGTACCAACCCTGTAACTCCAGCAAGCCAGGGGCCAGCTAGTGTCATGCCGTGTAGGAGTTCACATGTATTGAGATTGCAAAATAACCTCCTTGAACTGATAGCAGAGGTAAAGGTGAGCAGAAGAGAAGTCTGGAAAAAGAAAGGGAGAAAGGAGATTTCACTGAACGACCAAACAGAAGGAAGTTCTCAAGACAAGAGGCTCGTCTCCACTGCTGCTCCTGAGGGACTGGGACAAGGCAAAGCTGCTGCCAGAGCCCTGGAAACAGCAGCCCCCAGCAGCTCTGAGCCACTAAACTGATGTGAAACTCCAGAGCAGCTGAAAGGCAGCAAATGACAGTGCCCTTGGAAAGCAGCGCCACTGCATCTCAGGGTGCTGGGATCAGCCTGGGAAAATGAGAAACAAACGGCGCCTTTGGTCCAACCCTTCTCGGGCCCAACATCTTTTCAGGCTCTTTCCACTCCCTTTTGGCTCCCTCAATCTTTTGACATCTTGTGCCAGGTAGGGGAAAGAAAAATAAAGGGGAAGCAGCCAAGCACAGCAGGTAAAGTGAGGCGTCTGCTGCGCCACGCTCCGCTTTTCCCGCTTCCTGAGGGCGCGCTGATGCCTGAGGACAGTCCACTGCCCGCCAGCAGCTGCCTCCTGCTTCCCGAATGTCAGAATCAGAGCAAGGACAGTTCCAGGCCGTTACTGGATACAATGGGAGGAGGAAGGTGTAGGACAATGTGAACCAGCTGCTAACACTGAAGTTTGTTAGCTTTTAATACACAGAGGAACCGGATCCAACGAATAAGCTGCACTTTTTCTCTAGCTACCCTTCTGACTACAGTGCGAAGAAAGACTAGCCTTCTGATTTAATCCTGACCTATTTTTAATTACTTGTCGTTACAGTTGTAACTGCAATTGCAGTTGTACACGAACTTCCAGTTCATGAAAGCTGTACTAGTTAATGAGAGTTCCAATTACTACCCAGCCTGGATTCTGCAGTCAAATCAATTGCTGAAATAAGCAGTGTTAAATGCAGAGGAAAAAGTAAGTAAGAATTTTCCAAAACAAAGATATATATTCCTTGCTGCATGCCAGAAAATTCAAGCATGATTGTGGCTGTAAAGTTTGCAGTTCTGTTGCAGAATGTTAAGAAGTGTGCTTGAAACACTGAGTATTTCCAGATATGTATGTAGAATTACTGCTCACATTAAGATATGCTCTACCACAGCAAGGAATGTAATGCAAGGAATGATTACAACAATGAATAACGGTAATTCTGCTGTAACTGGAAAAAAATCCTCACAAATCCACCCAGTTTTCTGATAGTCTAAAAACAAAAGAGATCATGGGGATCTCACTTTCTGTCTAGGTCTGACTAACATGCTGCCTTCCCCACAGCAAGGACATCTCTTTAGTAAATTTCCAATTAATATCAAATCAAAATTAGTTCAGGTTCGCTTCAATTTCATTTACACTTTAAAGATTTTTTTTTTTGAAAGATAATTTCAAATGGCCTGCCCAAAATAAAATCATAACCAAAGCAGTGCTCATAAAATAAAGGAGGAGAATTACATATAGCGACTGTAGGACTATTACATAGAAATTAAAATCTGGAAAATTTGAAGCGAACATAAATGTACAGATGAAAAGGTCCAACTGGGTAAGCAAATCAGGGTCTTAACAGCCACTTGTAGGCACCTTCCAGCCTGTAGTTGTGGAGGACTCCACCCTCCATAGCTTTGGGGAGCGGATGTGAAGTTGTCAGGACGTTGCCCTTGCCCACAGGGAGCTCGTGATGAGGAAAGAAGGGCGGCCAAGGGGCTCCTGCCCAGAGCAGCAGGCTCAGCCCGCCGCGCCGCCCAGCCCGGCGGCCGAGGGGAAAGGCCCGGCTGGCCGGACGGAGCCCCGGCTGCTGCCAAGGCCCGCAACGGCCTCAGAGGCCAGAAGGACCCACGGGCGGTGAAAAGCGTGCTGAGCCCCGGAGCTCTGCGGGCTGGCTGGCTCAAGCAGGGGAAGAGGCAGCTGGTGAAAAGCACGAGCGGCGGGTGAACCAGAGAAAGGGGACTGGGGAGTGACGGCAGCCAGTTCCACCTTGGCAGGCTGGAAGAGCTGAGGGAATGTGCTGAATGGCAATAGACCACCGTGGTGCTGGAGAGTCCCTACCAGCCAGCCACTTAAACCTGCATGCCAGACCTCCCAGCCAAACTAACCTTGCTTTGATTTTGCTCCTTCTGTTTCTTTTATTAAGGAAAAGAGACCGAGATGATGAATCTCACCTAAGAGTGACATGAGCAGCACCAGCAACGTGTCAGTGTCTTCTCCAAAGCACGAGGCCGCATTCGTGATGTTTTCACTGTAGTTCCACAGGGTTTTGCATATCAAACAAGCCAGCTGCCAGTCTGCGGGCCCAAAGTCTTGCAAACAGTCAACTAACCTGTCAGTATCAAACAAAAACCGTGTTTTTGCTCTATATAGTTTTCTCCTGACCCCTTCAAAATCTGGCAATCTAGAAATGTATGCGGACTCCATGAAAGTTTGCAGGAAAAATCTACATCAATAAACTTAAGACACTACTTTCTTCCTCAGTAACTTCCCCCTTTTCATTTAGTCTAGTTCCCTAAGGATGTGAACATGCATTTTGTCTGCACATATGCCTGCCTGCATCTGTCCATCCCCTACAACTTTTTAACCCAGCTGACCAAATTCAGTCACACACACCACAAATGTAACCATCTCAAAGACACTAAAACTCCATCAAATTTCATGAGAACCCGTGACTGTTCCAAATCTGTAGCTATCCCAAATCTGTGGCTACCACTAGAGCAGAGATTGCAATGTGAGCCAAACCTTATCGGGCACCAAGAATTCATCTGGAAAAGATGGTATGAATGCAGAAAAAGGTTCAGTCAGAATATCCAGCTTATTACATGTCAGAGGATCTGAACAGAAGACAAGTCCAAAGGAATTCACTATTTCCATGACTCACAGAATTACCTTTTACATTCAGTGAAGTCTGACTGTTCTGATCTCACCCCTTTGTGTATTTCCTCAGCCTGCACTCCCAGTGGACTCCTCTCAGAAATGCCAGTTTTATTGAGGACCATTAGGTTCTTGACCTTTCTCCCAATCTCACATCCTTGCAGGGTAGATTATAAACAGGACTCTGAAATTAATTTTTCTGCCTGCACCAGCTGACATACAGTAGCTAGCCAGGGTTCCCATTACCAAACAGCAGCATTCACAAGTCCTGGGGCAGCAGAAGTAAACATTGTTTTTTACCTGCTGTCCCTAGTGACCTTTCCAACAATAATCCTCCACTGCTGTTCCCTTCCCTATCCCTACAACCCCCTCTTTTCCTCACTTCTCCACTTCACTGGGCGATGCGTAATCGGTGATTAGTAAAAAGGGAACACGGGATAACTATTACATTCAGGCATGGCTAAAAATAGCAGTTACTGAAAAGCAACCAAGCAGAGGTTTGGTTTTGCTCTCCAATCTGAAGGCAGTCATTGTGGAAGACCAGGAGGCATCTAATGAAAAGCCAAAAGAACTTTCCCATATTTTTTGAAGTTTAACTCTCTGATGAGACCAATTCCATGTTTTATTAGGGCCACTATACATTGGTACAATAACCTAATTTCCAAAAATCCACAGAGCTGGTTTGGCATAGTCTGGACGACCTCCTTAACAATCACTACCAAATTCTCTAGATTTATTCCATACTGTTACTCTTTTTCCTTCCTCCTTCACAAATTTTCAGAGTATAGAAAATTCTATATTCTATATGATTCTATATTCTATATAATAGAACTTTCTCACATTTACTAGTCCATTTGCCTGTAACTTGTTTTTAGACTTCTTTTTCAGATTTCTATTTTGTAAGTTAACTAGAACATGGGAAGGAGGGATGAGCAGACTATACATTGTTTACATTGTATAAAAAAGTAATTATACGATGTGTGAACAGGAAAGCATTTCAAAGTTAAGCATATTGTTTCATAAACATGGGTTGTATCAACTACTTTACAAGCATAGGAACACGATCATTCATGTTCCTCCAATTAAGCTGGATCCGCTATTATCTGAACATCAAAGCCACAAGTGTTGCACCCACAGTGGTTTTTCAAGATCTAATACCACTTACAGTGTAAATGTCTTAATCTTGAACTGTCAGAGGGAGAAGACTCAGGAGCTATTCTTTGCCGAGCATGGCTACATCAGATAGTTTTCACTATAGTACAAAGTAGTTACAAAAAATGCAGGAGACCATGCAGGATATCACAGTTCTTGAAGTAATCTTCACACTTACACGGGATACACATTAATGGTGCCTGTTAACTGTAGCCCACAGGATCCAGTGAAGTCAAGCGTAAGCAGCTACTGCAAAGACACGCCTGAGTTGCTTTGTTGTATGGCACTCTCCTCTGCTGTGTGTATCAGGAGGATCTTTGGGAGATTATTCTATGGTTTTGGGTTCTGCAGTAGGCTAAACGATTTCAATGCTTTTGCAAAAACCATATGAAAGGCTCTTTCTTCAAGAACAGTAGATGCCGAGTATCTACTAAGTTATATGATTCTGTGATTACAAGTTATTTGCCTCAGTAAAAAAGAACCTGATTGAAACTCTTTGGCCAAACTACTCAAAATTGCCTTTTTTGTAAGCATAATCAGGAACTTACTTTCCAATTCCTCCTTCTTCAATCAGAAAAGCTCGTTTGTTCTCATCTACTGTGAGATTGAGCAGAACTCCACAGGCAGAAAAACAGACATCTTGGTTCTTGGCATCAAGCAAAGCAATCATGAACTTGTATACTGGATTGTAAAGAAGGAAACAGCATTACTGGGAAGATGGACTTACCATACAAGTGGCATTACAGCATACACATTAAGCACATGTATTTAGAAAGCAGCCAAATGCAGGATATCCTACCCCAAAAATTTAACCTTGTAGCATATGACTGTGACATCTGTAGAGAAGGAGCATGACCCAGAGTAACAGCCATTATTACATCAGGCTGAACACCAGTTCTCTTCAAAACACCACGTACAAAATTCTAGTTATAAAAATACACCAAGTTAATGTGAAAATCCAATCAGAAGAGATTAAGTTGACCAAACTGAATTACAGCTTATTTCTTAAAGTATTACCCTCCTTTCAATTGCACGGTCAGCAGAAACTGCTAGGATTTGGCATTTGGCACCCAGAGAGGGAAGTTCTTGCCTCCGTGAGTGGCAGGGCTGCCCCGGGCTGCACCAAATCCAGTTGGAAGGGCTGCAGCCCGGGGCTCCTGCGGGAGACAGGCAGGCAGCAGCCGCCGGACCTGCAGCATCTCGCTGCCCCTGCTGGTGCTGAGCCCTGGCAGCAGAAGGCAAGCCCAGCGAGGGAGTCAGCCCTGCCTAATGGAGAGGCAGCCTCTCAGCTGGTCCTGGGCTCCGCACACAGGCACCAGTCTCTCCCAGGAGGAAAATTCAGCCCTTTGCTGGAGACAGCTCATCAGCAATCAGCTACCAAGTGTCAGTTCTCCCTTTGCAGATACCTCCTCCAAAAGCAGTGGTATGCTCACCCTTGAAAGAAGGGGCTGTGTATTACAGCGTATCACCTCACTTTCAGTACTGACAGGTAGATACAAAAAAAACTTACCGTGAACGGGTGTTTACTTAAACTTATGACACACCTTCTGTGGACAGAAAGTTTTCCCCAAAGCTTTTTAGGCACCCAAAGCAAAAGGACTTGGGAAGACCTGTATCCTATTTCACACCGAGGCAAATCAGAGGTCTCTTTGTTGAGGCAAACATCTTAAATGTGTGTCACAAAGTGCTAACAAGCTGCGGACACGGGAATTGAAAACCTGTGATTATGACCTAAAGGAGAATTTAGTTAGATTTTCATTTTTTATCGTACCACTGCTAGCCTGTAGGATTGAAAACTGAAGGAGCGAAGGGAAATTTTGAAATTATAATCTTTAGGAAAAACAGAGTTTTTGTAGTATTTACTTTTGTGAAGGCACCATGGCACATTTTTCCTACTCCAATATTTCCATTTTAATGAAACAGAAATGAAATGGTGTTTATAATGACTACTGTTGGATTCTAACATTAGCCTAATTTGCAAAACATCATAGGAGATTGCTTCTACCCTTTAACTGAGACAGCTGATTAACAATCTTTCTTTTTTAGAACTACGGACATTTAAAAACAGGACTCCTACAAATGCAAAAGTAACTCACTCTTTTTTTGTATGATGAAGTCACAGATCTCATGATACTGGGAAAGATTGCCAAAGACTCTGACAGCCTCCACAACTCCATCCATATTGCTGCTCATTAACAGCTTTAAAAGCACTATTGGTTTGCAGAGAAATGAAATAAAAACAGTTACTTGTATATCACAAACATGTGCTTGGCTTTTTATCAATAAATGCCAGAATGCAAAAAGCAACAGCAATAAATGTTATAAATGGGAACAGCTATCTATCTGTCTGGTTGCAGTGAAGGGGGTGAGCTGATGGTAGAACAAGAGCTAAATTGTGTAAGGCTTTGAAGATGAGACAAAGAGCTCCAATATGGGGATAAATGCAAAGGAACAAATGAGGAGTTATGAAGATAGCCTATGCACAGTTGTAATAACGGGACCCAGTCTTGCTGTACAGTTTTGAGTGGGCTCATGTGAAAATCCAGGAAGTCAAAGAAGAAAAAAACCGCTGTAATATATAAGAGAATTGATTTAGATTCTGAACAGATGGTCTTGTGGTGGGATGTCTCCTAAAACTCAGATTATTTTCTGGTTACGTTTATCAGTCTTCTGTGAGTATGAAGTGAACCACTGAAATTAGTCCATCATATAAAGGACACAAATCAGTCAATCCTTAACCCTTCTGCCACAGAAAAGTGAGAGGAAAAAAATACAGAAAAGAGGTTGGCTTCATTCCCACTACCTCCATCTTTGAATGTTTCAATACTGAACATGCCTTGAACTTGTCTTAAAGAGACATCTGAAATGATTATTTTTTGTCTTTGGGATCCACCACTTGTATCAAACAGCAAGTATTCTCAAAATGTCTCCTAGAGGAGGAAGCCTGCTGGTCTTCCATCAGAAGGCTTTCTCTCTCCTCAGTTCAGGCAGAGGAAAGGTGATGGGACTGGTTCCACATGCTAACAATAAAAACAGGAGAGGGAGAGCACATGGGACAGGCAGGGAAGATGCAGTTCCTACTCGTCACTAAAACAGGACTATTGTCCATACTGTCAGAGGGGCGAGAATCCCACAGCTCCTACACTGCCAGTAAGCCAGAAACAGACAGAAATTAGATTTTGCAGGCCTAGAAGGTACTAAGAAAAAAACCCCACTTTCTTACCATACTCCAGTTAGAAGTAAAGCGCAACATGAGTATTTTGGCTCAGGCATATACTTTTTGAACAAGTCTAGCAAAAATTGCTAAACAGAAAACAATACAGCAAATTCCTCTGGGGAGGAAAAGAAGGGAGTTTGTCAACAACCTAACTATTTTCACACAAGTTATAGAATTACGTTCCAAAAGAATAAGAAATCATTGTGGGAAGAATTTAGCCCTATGAACTTCACATTCATGCAGTATGATACCACAAATCACTACCAGTGTCTTTATTTTCTGTAGTGTCAAAATACAGCATGAATAACTTCCACTTTCAGAAATCTATACAAAAAGTACTAGTTTAAAAGTCCTTACTTTCAGCAATGTGCAGCTTCTTGTCTTGAACAGCAGAACCCTCCACTTTGTAGTAGGATAAATTGTTGATTGTTGTTGCAGCATTGATGACCAACTCCTCACAATCATCAATTGACTTGTATTCTGATAGTAAAAAAAAAAAAAACAAAACCAAAAAACATATGCATATGTAGATACACACATGCACATGAGTAACTCAGCAGTGCACTATATGTAATATATACATATATATATATATAAAAAATCTATATAGATAAGCGAACTGAATCATAATTTACATGGCCACTATTACAGAAAATTAATTCTGTTTTTCAGTAACATGGCAGAAGCTAACAGGAACAAATGATCCAAAAATGGCAATATAAAGTCATTCTTTCCAACTCTTCATCTACAGAAATCATTGTGACTATGGCAACATGGTTTAAAATCTGGTTAATGAAGACATTTTACAGATCCTATTTGATGTTTTAAGATGAAACTGATGAAACTCCACATTCAGAAATAGGCCCATGTGATAGACACAGAGAAATACCAAGGACTATTATACTGAAATGTCAAGTACCGTGAAAAATTGGGGAAAAAAAAAAAAAAAGACTTCTTTAACAATATTTGATTCTCTTAGAGTTCCTGACAGAATGTTAACCAGTGTAAAATTATACCAGCAAGTTGGAAAGTTGTGTATACCAATTTATCTGGGGTTTCTGGCCTCAGAAACTAAGAGTAAGGGAAATAGAGAGGGGCAAGTTCATAGGAAGAGAGAACATTTGGTAGCAAACTAACTGATAGGGCACTCAAGAAGAGGGGAGGGTGGCAGAGAGAAGCTTTGAGGCTCAAAAGTGCTTACACAATGATTAAGCCAGTTCCAACCCAGGAAGCTCCTACAGGGACAGAACGGACAAAGTTGTGAGTCCGCCTTCTCTAAACCCCCATGGCTGGTGGGTAAGAGTGGTAAACTAGCATCTAATCAAGTTGATTGTCTTTACATAATACTAAATGTTCTCATCACACATTAAAATACACTGAGGTCTTTGAGATGTATCTTGTCACTGCTAAACTCTGTTACGGGGAGAACAGACTGCCCAGTTCTGGCCGGTGATTAGATTTACAAATGGACCAGTAAATGGTAAAGGAACTGCAGTCCTAAACTGTCGTTTGGAGGGAAAGGGACACCCTCAAGACAAAGGTTGGAAATTTGACAAAGAAGAAAAAAATAAGAGGAAATTTTTCGAGGAGGCTGAAAGTTATGGGTGCAGGGAACAAAAATAATACTTAATTCAGAATGGTCACAAAACTTGCAAACTTTAAAAAAACCCCACCATCAAACACACCCACGTAGCACTGATAAGAACACACTTCCCTTTTATATAAACTCTCAGTGAGTTGTATTTAAAATAAAATTTGTTTGCTTATTTTTAATGATCGTATCTGCATATCTGATCACTGAATTAAACATTTCACAACACCTTTCCCCAGACACTGAAAAGTCAATACCAAAGGAGCAGTGTTTCCACTGTCTCAAACAGGCTTTCTACATAAACCAGTTTATGAACATCAGAAGATTGACTTTGTTATTTTAGCAATGGCACCGATTTGGTTATGGGTCAACCTAATACGAAGGTCAAGTAGAAAAATCCTAAACTCTCCTTACAGAATGAACAAAGATAACAAAGACAACATAGATTTTATTACCTAGTACTGTGACAAGTAGTTCTACAACACGATGGGCAGCTGTCAGAGCTGCTCCTACGCTGGGATGAATGGAGAGGTTGGCCAGCACTCTTATCAATTTTATCAGAACATCTTCTGCTTCTGAAGGATGCTTTGGGTGTTTTTTCCCTTCCCCTCCTTTTTCATGGTAACATTTCTGTGCATTCAAATCAAGTTCATGGTAGGTTTGGAATAATGATATCAAGGTGTTAACACTTCCTTTTTCTTTAAAAAATTGCTCACGGGCCTTGTTATTCTTTGCTGTTAAATTACCAAGAATGAAGATGATACGGATAACCAAATCCTGCAATAAAATAAATAAACCATATTACACAGAAAACATCAGAAGCTATTAGCTGCTTAAGAAGAAGATAATGCTTAATTTGCTTCACAGTTCAGTTAATAGCAGATCCGAAACAACTGAATGAATGCCAAATACAACAACTAGAAATAATTTTTTATGCCACTATTTTTCACAACCCAGTTTACAGAAGAAATCAAAAACATCTGACAGAATTAATATAGCACTGGGGTAGTTACTAATGAGATATACTTAGCATAGGTCATCTATTTTTACCAAGCCCACAGTAATCTTAAAGCATCTTAAAACAGCACTTTATATAACTAGAATAATCATATGGGCCAGATCTTACTAATCTCCCAAGTAAGCAAGTGTCAGTTGTGATGGCCAAAGACCACCACCTTTTCTCCTCTAGGCCTGTTACCTGTTAAGTTGAGGTTAAATTATTTCCCCTTGATTTGTTACTGTTAAATCCTTGCTAGCTCTTATCATTTCCTTAAATCCAATTGCTTACAGATAGCTGAATGATTTATTCCAGATTTTTACCAGAAATGTAATCTAAACCGACCAACCTGTGATTCTTCAATTCTTCCTCTTTTTCCTTTTAAAGACACATGCCCTACAATCTTGCAATCCTACATAACTTTTCAAGAATCCCAGAGACATTACCCTTTCTGTCCTTTTGTAAGCACCAAAGGGTAAATTTCATTAGGCCTACCTGGTTTGAAGACACTTAAAAATGCTCCAGCTCATTTTTTAGTGATAAAAACTCAAGTTGAGGTAGAGATTAATCATTTGATCATACTTAACCTTTTCAGAAAGCGAAGCAAAAAAAGGCATTCCACACTTCACTATTCACAGTAGCGTCTGTCAATAATTCTCATCTTCTTCTGAACGCTGCAGCAATTATTTCCTTATTGTATTCTCACCATTAATGTACTATAGAAAGTTTTTGTGTTTCTTTTTCTATCCCTTTCTAGTTGCATCTCATTTTGTGCTTTTTTCCTGATTTTCACTTTACATGTTCTTGCTACCCTTTTATTCTTATCATTGATAAATGATAAGACCTACTTTCTCTTTTTATATAGTATCTTGAGATCTTATGATTTAACCAAGTTGCTCTCTTAAAGCACTTGCTATCCCTGGCCTTCAGTGGGATGCAGAATTACATCTTTTTTTTTATTCATTTTGGGCATACTGAGAAATAGCTTCTTTTTGGCAAGACTAGTGGATCCTAACTGAATGGCACTCGACAACATCCCCATCTTTTTCTTATCCACCTGCATGGAAGAAGAAAAAAAATAAATACTGAAAGTCTGAACTAACCCAAGTATAAACTAATTAAAACATTTCCCTCTGTCACTTGCATCAAAACCTACTAATTTCCAGAAAGAAAACTCCATAGCTTTATTTTAATAGTGCAGGTGGACTAACAGCATTTCTTCAAGTACAGCACAGCCATCTACCTTCAGCTGCTAAACTGCTGTACTTGCACTAACCTAGAATTTTGCTAAACAACTTACATGTAGTTTTTCTTCAAATACAATAGTTATATTCACAGATATTCTAATCCTTCCTGGTATTAATACCATAAGTTAAGCAGGTACAGTCCAACTTGTTAAAGTATACATACTAATACTGCATGGAAAAGAATGTGTAAGACATGAATCCTTCTTTCATGCATGTCTTCATCAGTCAGTTTCAGGTCTTAAGCCTCTGCCATAAGACGTTGGTAGTAACATCCTCTTGGGGTCAAGAAGATGAATGCCATCCCTGAATATGAGCAGCAGGCAGTCTCCTAAGTGAGGAATAGGTTCTCACATCCATGTATTTAATACGATCACTCCATAGGACTCACTTCCACTTTTTTTTTAACTAGGCATCATATTTTTGCTAGTATCTAAATGTCATCAAGACAAATTTTTATGAACATTCTTACTGACTAACCACTAAGAGCTTTCACCTTTGCTGGTACAACCCCCAATTCACAAAGGCTGTAAGAATTTGAAACAAACAACTGATGAATCAGAAGAGAGAACTGAAAAAAGCAGGCAGTCTAGTTTGACTCGTTTATATTGACTTTCTAATTTTGGTCAAAACAGTATCAGCCCAGCAACAGCTCTACCCAATCAGCAAAGACAAACAGGTACTGTACAGCAATCAACTGATATTTTGAGAAGTGTGATCTCAACTGTGCTTTCCACCTACAGGCTAGCAAAACAAACTTATAACACACTTCTTTTTAGCCAAGCACATCCGGTTTTAATACCATATTACCAAAGTTTCATTACCTCCCAGTGCAAATTTAACTAGCAAAGTCAAAGAGAAAAGCTGGTACAATTTCTCCTTAGTAGTATAATACCCAAGGGTTTGTATTATCTTTGGCCATATTTTTTTTAAATGCTCATGGGGTAAGCACTGCAAGAGTAAGAAACAGCAGCTTTGAATTGCTGTGTAAAGAAATATGTGTAAAGATGAATGGCATTTTGAAACTGCTTGCAAGACTAAACCTGTACAAGACCCATGGGCCTTTCTGCACATAACAAAAAAAATCAGTGTAATAATGAGATTATTATGTGTCTCCAAGTGTTTGGAGTACTAACTGCATATGAAATTTCAGACATTGGTGCAAATATACAGAAAACTTGTATTTATATAATCTGGAGGTTTTAACATGTATGGCGCTAAAGACAGATTAAAGATAGGAATTACACTCAGTTATTTCATCTTTTTATAGCGAGGCATTCATGTGAGACATGCTGTCCAGAGAGTGTACCCAAACCTGATTGGAAGCTTATATATGAGACCACACAGCTTCACTTATACAAAAAAATTTGAAGAAACATCTCAAGTAACGCCTGAGAAGGAGAACTAATTTTTTTCTTTGCTTCTAATCTGTGAAGGAACTGTGATATTTTTGTTTTTAAAGTGGTAATGGCAACACAAGCTCCATCAGCATTTAACTTTTTTTTTTTTCCTGACAACTGGAACATACACATTTGATTTCTGATACAAAAAATTTCTTTGCTTATCTACTTTAAAAAATAATCGATTCCTTGCACTGCCCTAGTAGCAAAGGTACCCAGTGTACTTGCTGAGTCACAGAACTTGACAGTAGTTTATCTTGGCAATTAAAGCGTACCTGCCTTTTAGTGTAAAGTGTGATGAACAGAGGCACAAACAGTACAGGTTTACCTATCAGTAGGAAAGGAAAACCAGTAATTTCTGGAAAGGAAAGGTCAGTAATTAAAAGAAAAGTTAATAATTTCTAACTAAACCGAGATAAATAAAGGAAAGGAGTATATGTTGGCCAAGTACCTGTCAGTCTATTTGGTGTCTGGACCCCCAGAAAGGGAGGGATAGTATGAAACAAAAATTCAGATGCCAACATCTGAGTTCCTATTGAATCTCCAGCTGTAAGTGACATGTAAACGAAATGCAAATGAAATGGGCTTCCCATATTACACAAACTTCAATGGAGATAAAATTCTACCACCTGCCCAGCAGTATGAACTGCTTCTCATTCAAATCTAATTTACACTTAATTTACAAATTTGTATTTCTGCTTTATTATGTACCTTGGAAAGAAAACTTGAGAGTTTTCTCTGCAGGGTCTCATAGTCTACTCACAGACAAAATAACAGTAATATGACATCCTGGAACTAATCTCTTCCAAACATACTAAGGATTCACCTTGAAGTGACCGTCTGGCTCTGAAAATTCCTGGGCAAACCCAGAATAGACTGACGCAAAATGAAACTTGACTTAAAGATTTAAAAAGGAGTGCATTTGTGTAGAATGCCCTGGAAGTATCAAAGGCAAATGAAGTTCTTGACTGAGGGACTTGAAATAAATAGCAGAGAGGAGAAGCTTTGCCACAGTGACAGCAGGGAGTACCTTGTCAGCAAAGAGGGAACACCTCCTTCCCCCATAAATATGAAAGTATTTGAGGAGAAGGAGAGGCCATTAGAAAAATGTAGTTAGTGTGTATCACACGCCAGAGGGACCCTACCCAGTAATTCCTACAGCTAAATATCTGATCTGTTTAGGTAAACTTTCAGAAAAGGATTCATTTGCACTTAGTGACTTTTAGCAATGAAGAACTCATGTCCTTAGGTTTGTTAGTGGACATCTGGAGATCTGGGAAAGGTAACAAAGAAAAGCAAGCACACTGTCACCAGAACAACATTTGATGAAAAGCAGTGTATGTTCTCTAACAAAAAACATTTCAGAAATCACAAATTGAAAAAAACATTGAAAACCATTTCCCCCACGGCATTGCTCCAATGACTACTGATCTCCTGGTTAAAATCTTCATTCTTATTACTAGTTTAAATTTGTACAGCTTCAGCCACTATTTCTTATGTTCTCGTTTTTCCTAGATTGAAGGATGTTCTACTAACAGAAATGTCTTCCTTGTGCAGATTCTACTAACAGGCAACTTGCCAATGGTCTGACCTTTGTCATTGATAAAATAATTTGCCTCATCTTGTTTGGGTTGTTGTTTTTGGTTTGGTTTTGTTTTGTTTTTTTAATTTAAACTCTAATCATTCTTTTAGCTCTTTTCAGAGCTGTTCCCAAGTTTTCAGCATCTTTTATGGAAACTAATACCAAAGACTATGGCAAAATATTTTACTATCACACCAAGCAGTAATATCTTTTTATTACTCTTATTTCATATTCTAATGTTTACCTATCTAGTAATTACATTCTGTCTCTTGTATCTTTTGATACATCAGAACAGCAGGTTTCTATATGATATATGCCGATGAAGGCTGGTTGACTACAAACTTTGAGCTCTACATTCCTGATCATTTTATATTCAGAGTATATATCATATATTCTGCACTTTCCTTACCACTTTTGCCTTTTCTTTCAGACAAAAAAAAAAAAAAAAACAAACAAACAAACAAACAAAATAACCCACAACCAAAGTATTAGGAAGATGCAAATACACTAAAATACACTATCAGCTCAGCATACTGTCAGAAATCATACTGTAGGGAAAGGGTGACCTTCTGTGCTTATTCAGATTTATCAGCAGGGAAATTCCTTCAGAGTTTTCAGAATATTTCTCCTAAAATGGATACTTCTGTCTTGAAAAAAATGTTAATTCAGAGAAAATGAATGATCAGTTATGAATATGCAAGTGCACACACAAGACACAGGAGAAGATTCCTATCCTTGTTCTTTAATGGTCAATTACTATCTTCCCTTCATAGATTTTTTTAATTGTCCAAGGCACGATTATAATGCTGGGCTAGAGGGAGGAGGAATACAACTGAAAATATGTACTTGTAAACGTAGAGGAAAAGAACCACATTATCTATGTAAGTTCTGCACAGGTTTACCTGTACAAGCATTTCAGCAGAAGTGGCAGCACAAACAGCACCCACTCTCCTTTCCATTCACAGTTTGGTTCCTCTCCCATATTGTTTCCTCAGTATTTGTGAACAAGGAGCTATTTGTGTGGGGGTTCCACAAAGTAGACTGGAAAGCAATGCAGGTGATTACCCAGCAAAGGATTGGGGTTCTTTTTTCCAGTTTTAAGGTTTTGGAAGCTGGGTCAGTTCTGTGACATGATATATCATGCAGTCACACAAATAGCTGTCCTCAGCACAAATGAGGGATGGCACAGAGGAGAAAAGTGAGTAACCAAAACACAAAGAACACTGATGAGCATATCTTCAGAGGCAAGCTATGGATACAGAAACACACCACACACCACCACCCCCAATAAAAACAATTATAAAAAAAATCTTTGGTATCTCATAAGACTATGATGCCACTGAGCAGAGTACCAGTAATATTCTTAAAGCATTTAAGAGGCAAACGTATATCTGAACTAAGCATAGCTGCAGCATTAGACTCTATTGGTAAGAGCCTGTGGTTGCTCTGGGGCATTACATGACTTACATGACTGACTTAGACAGATAGTGGATTCCTGGGAGCTCACCATAAAATTCTCCATAAGACAGCCTAAAAAACAGCCAGGAAGGCCAGTCACTGCATGGAGATAAGCCTTCACCTAATAAACAAAGCCAGAAACAAAGAGGAGAAGTTCTCTGCATTTACAGGCAAGCTTAAGCACAAAACGGACATTCAAGAGCCCTAAAAATTAGTATTTTTCTTGGAGGGAGACAAGAAAAAGTCTCATAAGCAGAAGCCTGCTTGCTCACAGAAGACTGTAAACTGACCCATCACCTGGTAGATGCATTTGGGAAGAAAGCTGAGCAGATCCAGGCAGTGAACCTGATAAATGCAAACGTCTCCTTAGAGAGGATGATAAGGCAACATCAGTCTTTTCTTCATTTGATAAATTGTTTCTGACCAATTGATTGTTAAATCAAACAGGTAAAGCAGCATGCAAATTATAATCGTAAATGAGTGCAGTTCTATTAGCTGATGCAAGAGATGCAAAAATAATAACAAATCTTTTCAAATCTATCAGGACCAGGAAGTTTTCCAGAATTGGCAGAACTAATTAATTGATGATCAGGAAAAAACAGAAACATTCAGAGAAGAAAATGTCATTGCAGAGAAGCTAAATGAGTTCTCTGTATTGATTCATGACCACTGTGAAAGCAACTGGGGAGATCTCAATGCTATAGCCTTCCCCAGGGAAGGCTCATCAGAGGATCTGTCTAAAACTGAAGCTATCACAAACAATTTTAAGGAACAAATTGACAAAACAAAAGGTAACAAACCACCAGGACTGGATAATCACACAACAGTTCTAAATGAACTAATTCATTAAATAGCTTAATTACTAACAGTCATGTGCAACCTCTCAAAACTGCCTTGAAGCCTAAGGACTGGAAGGGTAACAAACATGAAATCCATTACTGGAAAAAAATCCAAGTGAGATTCAAGCCTGGCATCTGTATCAGGTAAAGCAGAAGAAACCACAAATAAGAACAATAAAATAAGTGGGCAGTCGGATAATGCAATCAGCTTTAAAGACTCCTAAGTTCTTGAATTCTTTGAAGGGATCAACAAACATGCATAAAGGGGACCCATCTGATATCACCCATGTGGCTTTACAGACTTTTGACAAAGTCACATACCAAAATCTTAGCGAAACTAAGCTGTCATGCTGTAAGGGAGAATCTAGTAGTATACATAACTGATTAGAGGATGGAAAACAGAGTAAATCAGCAGTTCCTGCAATGGAGGAAGATGACCAGTGCAGTTTCATAGGGTTCTGTGCTGGGACCTTTTGCATTCAAATTGTCCACAAACAACATGGTAAAGTGGGTGACAGCAGTGGTATGGAAGAGTTTGCTGATGACACTAAGATATTCAAAAGTAGCAAAGAAGGCGGCTGACTGAAGAGCAGAAAAAGGATTTGTAGTCAACTGGTAATAAAATAGCAGATGGAATTTAAATACAGATAAACATGAAATGATGCATGCGGAAAACACAGAACAGTCATACTTTCATGTATAAAATTACAGCCTTTGAACCAACCCTAAGTACTTGGAGAGCACTCTTGGGGCTAATGACAGATTCCTCACGGGGTATAATGCTTATAGGTCAAAAAAGCAAGTAAAATTTGGGGAAGTCCTGGGAAATAAACTTATGCAGGCACGCAAATGTATGGTATGGCCACATCTAAACTGCCATGTTCTGACTTCCTCATCTCAAAAAAAGATACAGGGCACAAGACTGTAAAAGGTTCTGAGAAAAGCAACACAGATGCACAATGGTATAGAATAGCCTCTAGAACAGAAAGCACCAAGTAAGCAAGGACTCTTAGAATGAATCATAGAATGGTTTGGATTGGAAGGGACTTTAAAGGTCATCTAGTTCCAACCCCCCTGCCATGGGCAGGGACACCTTCCACTTGACCAGGATGCTCAAAGCCCCGTCCAACCTGGCACTGAACCCTTCCAGGGAGGGGGCAGCCACAGCTGCTCTGGGCACCCTGGGCTAGTGCCTCACTACCCTCACACTGAAGAATTTCTTCCTTACATCTAATCTAAATCTACTCTCGGTCAGTTTAAAACTGTTACCCTTCATCCTGTCCCTACACTCCCTGATAAAGAGTCCCTCCCCACCTTTCCCATCGGCCACCTTTAAGTACTGAAGGCCACCGTAAGGTCTCCCCGGAGCCTTCTCTTCTCCAGGCTGAACAACACCAGCTCTGTCACCCTGCCCTCATAAGGGAGGAGCTCCAGCTCCCTGATACCATTATGATCCTCCTTTGGACTCACACTAACGGGTCCATGACTTTCTTGTATTGGGGGCCCCAGAGCTGGACACAGGACTCCAGGTGAGGTCTCAGGAGAGCAGAGTAGAGGGGGAGAATCCCCTCCCTTGACCTGCTGGCCACACTGCTCTTGATGCAGCGAAGGATGCGGTTGGTTTTCTGGGCTGTGAGCACACATTGCTGGCTCATAGTCAGTTTTCCATCCACTGCTACCCCCAAGTCCTTCTCTGCAGGGCTGCTCTCAATCCACTCTCGGTGCAACCTGTATTTGTGCATGGAATTGCCCCGACCGATGTGCAGGACCTTGCACTTGGCCTTGTTGAACTTCATGAGGTTTACACCGGCCCACCTCTCCAGCCTGTCAAGGTCCCCCTGGATGGCATCCCTGCCCTCCAGCACGTCGACCGCACCACACAGCTTGGTGTCGTCAGCAAACTTGCTGAGAGTGCACTCAATCCCACTGTCCACGGCATCAACAAAGATCTTAAACAGCACTGGTCCCAACACCAACCCCTGAGGAATGCCCCTCATCACTGCCCTCTGCTTGGACACTGAACCGTTGACCACAACTTGAGTGCAACCATCCAGCCCATTCCTTATCCACTGAGTGCTCCGTCCATCAAATCCATGTCTCTCCAATTTAGAAACAAGGATGTCATGCAGGACAGTGTCAAAAGACTTGCATCCTAGCATCATCCCTGGCTACCTGGCCAGTTATTCTGCATTCCTCCCAGGCTACCTGTCCTTGCTTCCATCCTCTGGAGGCTTCATTTTTATATTTGAGCTTGCCCAAGTTCCTTGTTCATCCGTGCAAATCTTCTGGTGTTCTTACCCAACGTCCTCTTTGTTGGGATGCATCACTCCTGAGCTTGGAGGAGGTGATCCTTGAATATCAACCAGCTGTCTTGGGCCCCTCTCCCCTCCAGGGCTTTATCAAATGTTATTCAGCCAAGCAGATCCCTGAAGAGGCCAAAGCCTGCTCTTCTGAAGTCCAGGGTAGCGAGCTTGCTGCATGCCCTCCGGACTAGCCTAAGGACCTTGAACTCCACCATTTCATGTTCACTGCAGCCAAGGCTTCACACTCCCCACCAGGCCATCCTTCTTGGTGAGAACAAGGTCCAGCATAGAACCTCTCCTCGTTAGCTCCTCTATCACTTAGAGAAGGAAGTTATCATCAGTGCATTGCAGGAACCTCATGGATTGCTTATGCACTATGTTCTCTTCAGTCTGGAAAAGAGATAACTCAAAGAGGATATGATAAATTTCTAGAAATTCAGGAGTCATTTGAAATGAATGACTAGGGATTAAATATTCACTGACTTTTCAATATAAGAACTGGAAGGTATCAAATAAAATAGTAAAAGGCCAAATTCAAAACAAGCAGAGGAATTATTTGTTCCATGTGTAGTTGCTATGACAACTCCTTACCAATGGATAGTTAAAGATCTTAGAAGTTTTTACGGGGTAGACTGTAGAATTTCATGGAAAATAAGTCCACTGAGGTTTATTTCATACATAGAGAACCATGGCTAGCTGAGGAAGTTTCCAAACTGGAAAGAGCTGGAGGTTTGCTAAGTATATACAGAAAGCATCATATATGCTTGCAGTGTTTTTACTGTTCTCTAGGCATCTGATTTCCACCACTGTCAAGTGACTCAACGTGATTATTCTTTTGCTGAATAGGCAATTGCTGCATCCAGTGATGTCAGATACTTAACAAACATTTCCTAACTTAAAAAGTAGGCTACACTTAAGTATAAAGGGACTTTTCTATACAACAGATCCTTCTATGCAAATTTTAGTACCACACCCTGTGTTTGTGCACTTGAGACTGAAAATAGACTCCTAATTGTACACTGATAAAAGATTACACAGAAGCTGGCAGGGCCCCAAAAGGCCACCTAAGCTCAGGTAAGTGCCCTGACAGACTGCCTTTTTTAGGCAATCTCTGCGTTCCAAAAGCATGCCCACCCTGTGACTTATAACATTAGCCACAGCATGGGAAAGTCATCCTTTACACAGCTTATCTGAAAAGCTTAGAGATGATAATGATCTGGGAGAGGGGAACAGCATCTTGTTAAAAGATTTCTGGAGATGAGCAAAAGAGTACAATGCTGACTAGGAACAGAAGCAGGCAAAGATCATCCTCCAAGATAGAGGCTCTACAAGAACACTTCTGACAGCTTTCACGGCATCTGGCACCCAAGGACTTTTTTGTTTCTCCACTAAAGTAAGCTCCAAAACCAGTCATGAGTGAAGTCCAAGAGAATATGTACTCCAGATGCGTCAAAAAGCATTGCTGAATCCCCCAGTCCTACCTTGCAGATCCTACCTTTCCAATGTTCTGTACTCATCTTACCTAAGACATGGCATTTAGCAAGTCTTTCTCACAGAGTTAAACTGCTACTCTTCTGTTCCTTCTGACTCTTTAACCCAAAATGAGCTGGGAAAAAAAAAGAGCTGAAACTGCAGTGTGGTGAGAAGAATGGAGACTATTTGGGTGGCAGCTGTGGCATTCAGTGTGGTGTGGGAGCAAGTTATTAATCCTATTTTCAGTGCTCGCATTTCTATTTTCACTATATTTAATGCTTATTTTAAAAGTCACAGTTATGAAAGCACTTGAGAAAGTCTGAATGCTGGTTTTCTTTTCTTTTTTTCCCCAGTTTGTTTCCAGCTACCATGATTGCCGGTAAAAAGAACTGATCCCACAGACTTTGCAACCTGAAAATTCAGAAAACATACACACTTCCTTTCTTAACATATCAGTTCTTAGTCACAAGGATTTTTAATGCTTTGAGTTAATAATATTGATTTATACTCCTCTCAGCTGCTTCTTCCCACAGCAGACAATTTTACTCACACTGCTGTTACTTGTTTTCTTTTCAACACATACCAACTCATGCTATAACTCACTAGCTGTCAGTGTTTTAAAAGAAAGATTAGCAGTGCCAGCTACACCTCAGGAAAAACATTTGCACTCCTCACAGCTCTAGTGTTTATTATAAACTACAGAAAAAGTGGTGCATTACATTATCCATGTCCCTCTTGTTTCTGCAGGGCTTCACTACACTGACAACTGACAGTTGCATGCTTGTTTAAAAACCGCAGTAAGAAATAACTATTCTGAAGACATTGCATATATAATCATCACAATAACTAAGTTTAATACATAAACTATTTCTTTACTAATTTGTATTTTGAGAAAACAACTCATAGTTTAACAAAAAAAAAAAAAGCAATACTAATCTAGTTAAGAAAGATGTATTTTAGGACCACTTAATAAAGTAGAAAAATGAGAAGCTAAATTCTGAACGCTACTTGTCAAACAATTTGAATTTACATATGAGCCTACAATTCATTATGACACAAAGCTATTATCTCAGGAGCCCAGAAAAGTTTGCCTTAAAATTATAGATGAAGATTGAAAGGAAGACGTTACTCAATTTAAACTCCTTATTCCCAGGTCCCATTATTTGTTGAGCTTTTAATACAATGCTCATAAGGAAAAATAACTGTAAATCTAGTAAAATATCATGGCTTTGATATTTCTCTTACTATTTATATAGCATTTTACTAAAGTGTCTTTGAAGGCTATACAATGCAAGAGCAGCCTGAACCTAGAAATACTCAGATAGGCTGAAGAAATGTTAATCAACAGACATTCAGAAGAACAGAAACAACTTAATCTTTGTTTCTTTCCCATGTGTATTATCACAGAAAACAGGGAGACAAGTAAAAAGGAAAGGGAGAAATTATTTTTGTATTTGGCAAGAGAAAGAATAGATTGTTCAGCATAGCCAATCTGGTTACTTTCATTAACTGCCTTTAACAATAGCAGCACAGAACGCCTCCTTCCAACAATTCTCCAGGAATTACTAAGCTTGTGATAAATTGTATAGGATAACTAAATGTCCTCAAACTAGTTTAGATGCTGGAGCAGCCAAGAAAGCTCCCTACTTTTAAGAATAACCTTAATGTGATTTAATGTTTTATGTTTTGAAACTTTGTTCCACTCATAAAAACTATTTTCTTCTTAAATCTTACCTGACAATAGAGCTGAGTAATTTGCCATACATGGGGCATCCCACTCCTACCAATGTGGCAATCTTTAAAACTGTGATCCTGCACCAAACTCCCAGAGCCTGGTGCTCCAGTAAAAGTAGGACAGATCACTATGATATAGCAGGACAATACAGCAATACCTGACCCTTGCAGTTCTAATGAAATTAATAGCAAGTATAGTGTTATAATTTTACTTGCTAATATGAGACATTTTGACAAACTCTAAACATTTACTTCTAGGTGAATGTTCCAAATGCAGTGTTCTAGGCATATGCTTTTGTCTGGTAGAGGAAAGAGACATTCTGATTCTTTAATGCAGTTGAAGGAACAAATTTTTCTCTGCTCTCAAATTGTTAACTCTGGAAAATTCACACTTCTTTTGCAGGGGAGGAGGATAGGAGAAATCTCAACCATTTCCTACTATCAAATATTCAAATAGAGCAAGTGCTTTAAAAAGTATTTTTTAAAACTAAGAAAAATAATTAAGGGCTCAAAGGACTGTTTTTACACATGCAAAGGACAGACAAGTTAATAACCTATCTGTCCTCTATATTGCTTTGAATTTTTAATCTAAATTATTTAATTTCAGTGATTTACTACTTAGAAATTTTGTCAACCATTTAAAATTTTTATTTGGTAAGCGCATAAAAGTAGGTCACTGAAAACAAGCTTATACACAGTAATACACAGACACATCAGAGGATTAATATATAAAAATCAAGAGACGAAAAAACTGACCTGCTGCTGCTGGTGTTTGTTTAGTAGGGCTAAAAATAAGATGTAACATCTGGAGCAGTCTGCTAAAGCTGCACAGAAGTCATTGTAGGAAGAAAGTTTGCTACAAAAAGGTACAAAAATAAGATATAAATGAATGAAAGCACTTTTTTCCACAAAAGATTTTTTTAAAAAAATCCCTCTGCTTTTCACTCTCAGAGCTGTATTTTCCAACAAATTAAATGAATGCCAATACTCTGACTTCTAGTAGAGGCATACGCAGTTACATAAAAGCACAACAGAAGTCTAGCTATCCTTGCCGCAGTGAATTACGGGAAGAAGTGAACATAAGGAGCTTCCCAACCGGCTTGCCATATGGGCACAGTATGCTAGCGCTAGCACTTCTTAGCGTTAAAGGAGAACTGTCATTTCAAGATGACATGGGAAGTCTGACAGGAGAGAAATAAAGGGTCCCATTCTAACGCATGTCTAGTAGAGCCCAACAACAGCACCAACAGAACACACCTCACCAGCAAACATGGAGAACACACCTTCTTGCAGTTTTGATTTTATCTCTGTGTATTCCCTAACAGCTGCTCTCGTCCTACACTGTTCACCTCGACCATTACAAAAATTGAGAAGTGGACATGTTTTGGTCATAGCAGAAATACTGCCATAACAGAAAAATCTAGGGTAACCTCATACTTGTCATGTAGTCAAAACCAGCCAATATCTCTGTTGATGTTCAATTACAGCAAGATTTACAGATTTAAAGAAATTAATAATCTGAACAGATTGAACATATTCTCTACAAGGAAGCTGCCTAAAGTTACTGACTGAGAGAAAAGAACAATCATTCTGTATTACTAGAAGACAAAAAAAAATCCAAATCTGTGCTCTGTACTGCATAGTATAATTTTTTTTTTCATGACTGCAATTTCCAGGAAGCTAATTAAATTGATTTTGTGGCTAATTTGTATCCCTTGAGCATGCAGTTCACTAAACTTAAGAAAAAAATTGAAGTAGTGGGAAACTTTGAAAAGACAAATTACTTTTTCCCCATATTGAATTCTAGATTGCGTACAAGACCAAGTAAAAGAAATTCTCTCTCCTTAGAAGAAGTGAATATACTCAAAGTGCTGTAATTATTACTAAAACTCAACATTTTTTAGGAACAAAACTAGAGAGACAGATGCAGACAAGGTGGCATGGAATTGGGAAAGTAATTCACATGCTTTGCAGGTAGCACAAATTGCAAAGCACCAGATTTGCCTGGTTTTAGCTGTGGAAAGAATGGCAGTCCCTTATGTAGCTACTCTTCAAAGCACATCCCAATCTCATCTACCAAGGAGAATGTGATGGATAATTTGGAGGGGATGAACAGGAAGAGAAATCCATAGCAGAATCTCAATGAACATGGAGCCATAGGCAACGTGACTCAATACAATAACAAAGCAGCAGTGGCAAATACTTCATCCAGAATGGCATTCATAAATTGCGCTTATAACCTAACTCCTCCTGAAATTACCAACAGTTAATTTCACAACTTCAAAAACCTTTAAATTGTTTGCAAATCCGCTTAGCACTGGATATCGCAAGCTGGTGCTGGGTAACTGGAATATTTTTGACTGAGAATTTTTGATTCAGACTACAAAAGGATCTTTCTGGGTGATTCACTCACCCTGATCTCCCTCTAAAAAGCACATCTTAGGAAGGAGGCACTGAGCTGCTCATAAAACCGAGATTCTTTCAGCACTTCCATCTGCACACTCAAGCCTTGATCCCACAGATTAATCTCCTGAAACACTCTGTGACAGCTCAAAACAATGAACACTGATCACATTTTCTCTCTTTTGTATTTTATTTTTCAATCACATTCCCCAATATAAATCAAGCTTGCATAATTTCTCTCACTCGTTTTTTTAAACATGGACTAAAATAGGATTAGTAAATACTTAATAATTCATGCATCTTTAAAATACAAGAAACGGTACTTCAAAAATCTTAATCAGAATCTGTGGGATCAAAGAATGACACAATACAAGAAAATATTTTTCACAGTTTTTATGGCCACAATTAGACAATTATATCAGTATTAATAAAGACATAATTATCATACAATATCATTAAAAACTACACAGAGCTTTTAAAAAATAAATTCAATGTAAATTTTCCAATTTTAGTCCCTGATTGCTGTCTTCTCTGAGGTCACTCGAAGCAGTAACACTGACTGCATGCAGAAATAGCACTGTGTTCTATACATACCTGAATATCCTGACAATATAGGTGCATACATCCTTATCATTCATACGCTGCTCTAGCGCCACACAGAGCTCAGAGACTGCACCACTGCTAATGAGTTGGCGTCTTGCCGGAGGTAAGTCAGCCAAGTTTCGCAAAGTAGCTGTCAGCTGCATATAGAATATTTAAAAATTTATTAATCACAGTCATCTACAACAGAATCCACACTGTTTTGAAAATTTAATAAAGCTCAGATCTCATTTATAACATCTAAAGCAGTCTGAATGCCCTGTTAACATTCTGTATAAATTATAACAGCAAATGTGCAAGTAACAGAATTGTGTATATTGAAATAATTGTTTGAAAATGAAAGATTGACACTGGTCTTTGCCTTTATGTAAACTCCTCCTTTGAGGGAAACATGATCTTTCATATGTTTTAAAATCTTGAATGCATGTATACAACCATATACCAATTGGAAATTAGGTGAAGTCCTGTGGATAAAGTGATTTTTTGTGTAAGGTCTGATTGGGCAAATTTACATTTAAGTCTTGCAAATTAATACTGATATATAATAGATTTTTTTGATAATAACTATAGGTTGCAAACTATGTTGGATTGATCTTAAAACACAATAACATTTATTTTGTTTAAAAAATGTAAAAGTTATTGAAGATCAAGAGAAATCCACTATTTGAACAGTATAAAAAATGACAAGCTTAAGTCCTCAAATTCATTTTGGAGAAACCAAAATATTTTCAGAAGATACCGTTTTATTTCAAGAAGTTTTAAGCATAAAATATCTACCACTTGTAGATATGCAAAATGAATCAGCTATTGCAGATTTTGAAATGTTCTGGTCCTCTTCCAAGGTAAGGGTATTCAAATGACAAGGTCAGACAGGCAATGACATGTAGGTTAACTGTTGATCTAAACCAGAACTTACTATAATATTAATGTGAAGTAATTTAATCTAATGTGAATATGGGAATTCTTCAAATTAACCTTAATCTAAGAGTAAGGTATTTAACTTCAATTTGGTTTTAAATGTAGTTTGGTATAGCACAAAGACTATCAATGCAAATTGTTTGTAATCACAAAACTCTATAAATTAAGTATTTTATCACTGAATTGGACTGCTTGTCCAATGATAATGTAACTACCAGTTTTAAAGGAAAAATGTGACAAAAAGCAGGTTAAGTTGTGCCTGAGGAGCATTTGCTCATAGAATTCTGTGCACTACTCTGTCCATTCTCCAGCAGCTTTCATATTTGCTGTCCTACTTCAACAAATTTGACAAAAGTGTACATGTCTTCAGTTACCACACGATGTTCTGTAATGGAACAATAGGAGAAGGAACAGTGCGTCAAAATGGAGAAGCAAGGTACAGAGAGAAAAAAATTATGTGAAAATGTGCATGTGATATGTGAATAGATTTTACTTCAGCACTAAATATGAAATGTATGATATATCCAGAATAAACAGAAACTGAGCCTATGGAAGCTGTTTGCTTTATATTGCTTATATTTTACAAAGGCACCTGGAGTTTTTTGTTATTTCAACTAAACAACTGCAGAAAATACTTTTCCAGATATGCATTGTTTCACAAGTCACAATGCTTCAAAAATCAACACAATACTGAAGAAATATTTTAAAATAAAAATATTCTGATCAAGTACTTTTTGCTATTCAAAAGTTTTGGTGGAAAAATTCTTGCCAAATGGAATAGACACAGAAGACTCCATTCAGCGCTCACATACGAGATGTTCGCAGTCAGCCTAGGAAGATACTTGTTGAGCTCTACCTAAACTTCACAATAAAGAAAATGAAGGATAAGTCACATATTAGAAGTGTTGTTCAGACCCAGACCAGCACTTTCACTGCAGCAAAGAGGGTTACATATTAGATGATTTAAAAAAAAAAAAAAAATCTTTATCAATAGATAATGGTGCAGAGGTCTCCAAAAGGAGTAAAATTTTTCACTGCCTGAGACAGTTAGACAGTTCAAAATCCTCCAGGAGTAAATTCTATCAAGAGGCATCCTCACACAAAGACAGGTTGGAAATGAAAGGCAATGCAAAATTAACATGTACACTTAAATGTGCGAAACAATTAAATTCAGAAGTTCATACTCACAAAAGAACAGCTAGTACACACGTGAATTTTGAAGAGTACAGATTAAAAAATAATGGAAGCTAGTCAGACAGCAGATGAATTCAAGAGATATTCTGATTGCTTCAGACACCATGATTCAGGGAGAAATGCGTAATAATTGGCTCTAGCAATCTCCACCAGCCCTAATCCTTATGTTGCCGCATAAAAGATCAAATTCATCCAAACAGAAAATCTAACAGCAGACAAATGCTGTTTTTAAAGAAGACATTTAAGTGCTTTTCAGTTAAGGAACATGGAGTACTTGTTAAGTCTTGTCAGTGACACTTCAAAAGCCTTGTCTTTTGCATAAGCGTTACCATATTCCGTATAAATATACTCAGACTATTAAGTGAAGCAACATAAAATGAGTCAAAGATGACCCTGGTTTCATGTCCTCTAATAAGGAAAATTAATTATTAATACAAACATTTTTATCCTTGTACTGCGGGACTTCTGTATAAAATCCATGGTGTAACAAAGAAGAAGTCAGAGAGGGAGTATATTACCACAAAAAGGACCTGTCAAGATTATGTAAAACACTGCCATCTGGTGATTGTGCAATTATATGCTTAAAGAATGAAGAGTTGGTCCCAGTTAACTGAGATACTTCAGTTACCAGGATTAAGAGATGGCAGAGCCTCCACTGGAGACCACTGTGACTATTTAAGATGTTCTCCTCTTCTAATATAATTTGCTTTCTATTCCTGAAGACTTGTATTTATTTCTGTATGTCACTGGATATTTGATGTTTTGCTAAAGTATGCCACGAGCACTTCCTTTATTCTCAAGACATGAATCAAAGAAGCAGCTTGCTTCGATAATATACATCTGAAAACAGAACTATTCTGACCTATTCCTACTTCTGTCTGTGATGACTGAACAGTTAGCTCACATGGGAGAAATGGTGCACATTAGTGTAGATCTGTTGAAGGAACTGATATAAGAAAGTCACACAGAAATTCCATAGCAGCAGGAATCACTACTTTTCTCAAAAGAGGATTAAAATGAAGTATCTGTACTACTATAGAAGAGAATACAAACAAATGAAACAGCAACCTCAGTAAGAGACAGTTGTCAGTATTGACTTTTCCACAAAATACTTGAGGCCTTCTTAAAAACAGCCAGACGATTCAAACTGTAAAAGAATAGTTTTGCTATACTTCAAATCGTACTGAAAACAGCAGAGATAATAATGACCAAAAAAAAGTGTAAAATGTAACATTTTCCTTTCACACATTTGCAAATTAAACCCTTGATTTAAAAAAAAAAATGTATCCACATACAAATAATGTAAGAAAAAAAAATTTCTGCAAAGTTGTGGGGAAATTCAGAAAACTACTCAAACAGCTGAAAATAATCTGATTCATCAGCTTTATTACTTGGACATAATTTGTTATTTTGAAATGCACCAACTGGCAGAAACTTCTTTTTATATACATTTAACTTAAATTTCCATCTCCTTCTACTTAACAGAATTCCCACTATATGTATTACATGACTAATGCCAACAGCAGCCAGCAAACATCAGTAAGTAATATGCTTTGCTTTTAACCATCCCCTTCCTGCTCTCAGAAGGATAAATATTTTTAAACTATATAGACATGAGAAGAGATACAGGATACATACCTGTAATTTAGGTTTTAAAATGCTTACCAAAACTACAACCTATATTTCCATTCACTGAAATGACTGCACAGCTTCCATATGTGAGGCATCATACTCTATTTCTTCATCTAAGATTTCTTTTCATATAGTTTAGGTGTTTTAAGTCACTGTCTATCACCTTGCAAATTACACTGAGAACAGAATCTATTCTGAACCTCCAATCCTTCCTCAATACTTTTCAAAAGGGGGTTTCTAACTAAACTGGTAGCCTAAGGCAACACTGCAGTAGCATTGGGACTTACAAAGCCTAACTAGCAGCATTCAAGGAAATATGGTAATTGAAATATTGCTTATGTGCAGACCTGACATTTGTACACCTTCTCTGGAAAAAGGAGGCTTGGAAATCCCATACACAATTTTTATATCAAATATAAGGTATAGTATCAACAAAAATGGCATAGATGATTTTAGAGTGGTCTGGAGAATTCAGTGCCACAAGAAAGTTAACATTCCCAATTCTAAACATAGAAGTGTATAAAAGAATTTTGTGATTCATATAGGAACTTAATGATGACAGGACCAGATAGGAAACAAAATAGGAACACGACAAGCACAAAAATTCCAGTTTCATCATATATTCTCCCAGTCTTCAGCAATTTGCCACTTTCGCACTTTCTTAGCCAAACGTAAGTATTAAACCACATCATTTAATCCAGTGCTTTGTAGCATCTCCCCATCTGTTTATGTTTGTATTAAGATTATACACACTATTCCAGAGAGACATACCTCATAGGTCCACTAAAATAAACAAACAAAATCAGTAATAGTAACATGATGATGTAAACTATCTGTTTTCTCATGTAATTTCAAGTAGTACAAAATTCCTTGTTGGTAAATTAGTATAGAATTAAAGAAATCCAGCATAGTAGAGTACAGAAATTTTTTGTAAATGCTACCTCAAAAAACTGCCCAACATATTTTCTATTAAGTCCTCAAAAGCTTACAATTACACCATTCACTAATCTTTACATCAATAATTTCCGAGTCAAATGCCTGGAATCTACCTGGCAAATCCTTGACAAATACAAAAAACCCCCACAACCTATGCATAACTTACGATTCAGCTACACAACCATTTCTTTCTAAAACACTAAGGTTTAAACAGTTTTAGGGCAAAGGCTGAGTATTCATAGCCACCATTCATCAAGGTATCTCATATGTGAAAAGATAGTTTCTGAGCCTGCTGCCTTCAAAAAGATACAAAAAGTGTTGGCTTTTACAACTACCTTTTCCTTAGATTACAGTTCTTCAAAAACATTTTGTCAAAGAAATGTAGCTATGTTTTCCCATGCATTTTAAAAAATGTGCTATTCTTGTAATAAAAAGATTTTTGTAATCTTCTAGAGTACTGCAGAACAGGTTTGTATTTATTATTCCAGTTTAAAGAATTTAGACAGGGAACACATTTTTATCTGTTTATTATAATATCCAGAACACTGTCAGCACCAGAAAGCAATAATAATAAACTAGTTTTATTAGGTACATAAAAATATTTCTATTAACTTCAGAATTTCTAAAGCCTTTAAAACTGACTACACAAAAATATCTATGATAATTAAATTTAGGCCTTGAACAACTTAATGTAAACTTCTTAAAAAGAAGTCTATTCAAATATAGGTACAACTCTTGTCAGTGGCTCACAGGGTTGGTTTATCTCCTCTAACTAAATAATTTACCCTTGAAATGTGTACTTCTAGAAATAAAAGTAAATGCTAACCTGGACTAATAGGTGGCCCAAGTTGAAGAAATGTGTGTCATTTTCTTTTATATTATTAATCTGCTTCACTAATTGCAGCAACATTTCAACAGCTCCTTTGCTGGCCATTTCATTAAGTAGTACTGCATTTCCAGACATGAATTTTATAGCTCCCAGGCAATACAGGAGAGCTTCATTGTTTTTTTGTAGATCTTCAGTTCTCAGGACCTCCAACAAACAATCTAAAAGGAAAATGATTATTCAGAAAGCCTAATATTAACATACATATTTGATATAGTCCAGTCATTGAAGAGATTAACTATTAAGAAAAAACCCTCAGACTGAACTCTTATCTTTCTAATAAGTAAGCTAGAAAAATTGGGTATTTGTATTGAAACCAAGAAACAATTGTTGAATAAGAGAATGGGCCTGACTTTTGTTCTCCCAGGCTTCAAGAACCAGAACCAGTTGTAAACACATAGCAATCATTGAAATCCTCAGTCAAAATTTGCAAAAGTGATTGTGTCTGCCTGGAATTGTGTGTACTAAACTTGAGACATACTAAAGAGGTTTATTCCCACTGCTTCTTTAAAAATCAGATGTCTTAAAGCATCTCAAATGGAGCACTAAAAAGCGCATGTGCTTAATTCAGATCTCACATTTGAAGTCTGTTTGCAGCCTTTTTAGATTTACTTTTGCTTTATGCTACCACTGTCAGATATCTGAAATGTTAAAACTAACAGTTGTTAGCACAAGCCAAATGTATCTTCCACAGTCAAATTGAGACATTCTGAATTTGGTGGGTGTATCTTAAATAAATAAGTAATCCTAACCAGTTTTATTATTTTGAATTTGTAGTAACTGATTGAAACTGATATGTACTTCTGCTTCGTGTGTTCCCTCCAGCTGAATAAAAACATTCTCCCATCTCATTAAACTTAAGAGATTTCTAAAGTTTTTTCTGTCTCAAGTTGACACTCGCCAAGTATATGGGGGTATATGGAGGAAGTGCACACACTCTAGGCTCTTGCCCAAACATTCACCCTCACCAACTGCCCAGTGGTCAGCTAAATCATTTGTGAGAAATCAGTTTACACAGACATACGCTTTAACTTATGCACACGCAATAAATGCTTGCAAGATAAAGGCCTCTGTTAATAAAACATAATGAAGTTTTAATGAAAGGAATGACCATCAAGCAATACCGAGTATCATTCATACATCGTAATTTTCTTCATATTTCTCATATTTGCAAGGTGTGTGTGGATGACACAAATGCAATCATGAAAGAGATCTTAGAGCCATTGCTGACAATTCTCCAAAGCTCAATGTGCAGCAGCAGATAAAAAAGCCAATGATCGTTCTCAATATCCTTTACGATGATGGTGAACAACACAGACATTATTTCGCTTATATAAAATCTGGTGCAGACACATTTTGACTTCTATAGACAGTTTTGTTCTGTACATCTCAAGAAGAATCTACTGGACTTGGAAAAGGTACAGAGAAGGGCTACTAAAACAACTGAGAGAATGACACAATACCCTTTCAAAGAGAGAGCTGAAAGGCTGAGATGCTTCAGTCTGAAGAAGAGAAGGCAGAGATATGCAATATGATCGCAATTTAAAAAAATCATGAAAGTGGAGGGTAAGCTGACTGTAGAAACTCTTACAACTCCTGCAAAACTACAAGCAGGGGCACAATGAAAAGTAGATAGGTTTAAAACAGAAGACAGAGAATTTCTGGAACTTGTTGTTCTATGAGATTGTAGCAGACAGCATCAGAAAGTTCAAAAAAAGAACTTGACAAAGTAACGGACAAAAGATCTATAAACAGAGACTAAAAAGAATTAGGTGGGGATGCACCATCTAATGTCCCTAATAGAATGTAACAGTTCTGGATGCTGGGGTAGTACAGGGGAAAAGGATCACAGAAAACATACAGGCTTCCATGCTCTCCCTAAACAGCATCCCCTCTCACCATTGTTAAACACAGAATACCGGACTAGAGGGACCTAGTAGGCAATTTTTAGTGTGTGATTAGGTTAACTGTAAGAATGTTTCCTGAAAGATGATCAATCTAACTACTGAGTTTCAACATCTTAACATATATAAGAACAGAATACATACCCAATAATCTATCATTTTGAATTAAGTAATCATTTTTTTCATTCCTGCAAATTTTAAATGCAAGCTTGCAAACACTGAGAAGATTTTTTCCATCCACTTTCATCTGCAAGTAAATTAAAAGACATAAAAATCACAACTAAAATTTACATACAAAAATGCAGCATAACATTTTACAAGTTCAGACACCATGGCAAACCTGTGTTCTCACAGAACTACGAAATTCCAGCTGGAACTCTGACAGTACACTGAGCCAAATCGAAAAGTTTGCAGAATTAAAGGATTCTGAAACCTAGCTAGTTAAATCTGTTTAGCAAACTGTGTTGACTGACTTTAAAATAACAGATGGTATATTTTTACTTTTAATGTATTTTCTGCAGATAATATAT
Organism: Tyto alba; assembly: GCF_018691265.1. Classification (NCBI taxonomy): domain Eukaryota; kingdom Metazoa; phylum Chordata; class Aves; order Strigiformes; family Tytonidae; genus Tyto; species Tyto alba. The sequence continues at coordinate 755,619 of NW_024881316.1, forward strand.
CAATAATTTGCATATTTTATTCTCTAATTCACTTTTACAAAGAAGTTCTGCACAGGATTCAACAGTTTGGCATCTGTGGCCATACCACAAAGAACTCCAGTACAACAGTATATGACATAATGAAAGTTATTCTCAAATATCAGAAAACAAGATCTTATTATGTACTAATGGTCATTAGAGATCATGAAAGGCAAGCAAAAGTGTTAAAAATACAATGACAACTCTTTTCCTTCCCTCTGTATTTCAAGAGCAGCTTTTTCTCTTTATGATTATTAAAAGATTCCACAGAAAAATGTAACAATTTTTTTTTAAATAATCACCAGTTAATGTCTATGTAGTATCTGAATATATAATTATATCTTCTGATTAAAATAACACGTGTTACCTTAAGGGAGAACTGTCCCCTCCTCCCCCCCAACACACACACACATATTACTAAAACACCTACAACACAATGCTAGCTGGTATCCTTTCACCAGTGACTGTACGTACATAATTAGTCAAAGCTGAACCAATAGGTTCAAAATTGAGAGTTTTAACTGGAAATACTAGAGAAAGAGATAATTACATTTACTCTCTTTCAGAAAAAAGACAAACTGTTTTGGTATTTTCAGATAAAGGTGTTTAATAATGTCAAGATATTATTAAAAAACTAAGCTTCATTTCCATGTATAATTTTTTAAATTATTGTTTTGTTTAAATCCCTACATGTGTATGCCAGTTTAGGACACTGTCTCTTTTCCATGTCTAAGTAATATTCCTGCCACCGTACACCAGCTATCCTATTTTGTGCCCCTCATTCCTCCTCCAGATGTAATTTCTCTGCAAGAAACAGGCTTCAACAAGTGCTGATTTGGATGAATGCAAGACTAGTATTCATATAGCAAGAAATTGTGCATAGGAAAGGGTTAGTTTAGACACAGTTTAGAAGTATGAAATGAAAAATTAAATACAAACTGTAATTCATAATTTTGAGCTTCGTATTCTACCAATCAGCATTTTAGAACACTTACAGACAGAATAACCTTCAACAGCTTCAGGCAAAGTGGATCTGAATCAGTGTCTACAAGTTTATATAATGTCTTCAGAAGCATACTTCTTCTTTTAAATCTTTTTCTAAGCATATTCCCTTCATTCAAGGCTTGATAGAGCTTGGTGCAAGCCAGACAAAGACTTTCTATATTGTCTTCTACTTGAATGGGGTGAGAAGGGAGAGAAAAATAAAAAATAATTATCAGTGCCACCTTTTCCAGAGCATCTCAGTAGACAAAGACAAAATAAGGCGCCTAATAAATATCTTAAAATGATAACATGAACAATTTTATTCTGCTCTTTTGAAAAGAAGACACTTGAGCCAAGACATCACAGAGCCAAAATAATACCTAAAGCTAAAATGCAACTTACCTTTAATGCTTAATAACTAGATTGACCAAATACCTACCAGGAAACTGTAAATCTGAAGATATTCTTTAAAGAGCTCCACCAAACATTACATGTGAAAAAGAGACAGTTAAGGAATTTTTTTTCTGCCCATATACATAACCTAATATATCAAACTTTGCTGGGATTAAGAACAAGTGAATGTAAAAACTCATTAAAACTCTTCAATGCGTAGTAGAGGTGCAAGATATATTTGACTGGACTGTTGGCCTATTCACAAAAAAAAAAAGTCATCGAGCTCCTAACCTAAGTCCCTCAGATGCTATTTAAAAAAATACAAAAATAAAATCTGTAGTGAATTATTACAAATCCCGCATCTCAACACAATGGAATCATGTATATTTTTACTTTAGAGGGAAAAGGAAAAATCTAAAATTCAAGAGTGAGTAGGTTTTTTCCTTTTCTTACATTTGCTTTTGTCTATAAGGTGACACTAATAAATCACCATATAAACCTACTTAAACTGCCTGTATAAACCCTGCATTTACTCAGAATGTAGTTCACAGCTGAAATAGAATCATATTCAAGGAGGTAAAGCACTTGTGATGAAATACATATGGACAGGAAATTATGACAAAACTGATTCTATCTAAGGCCCCAAATCTGTAGGCAGATCCAAGGACCCACCTCTCATGCTGAGCAATGCCTGGAAGCTCTCAATTTGCAGTCATCATACTCAAGGAACAGCAATGACTATTCCACTTCTACTCCCATAATAACAGAAAATTTAACAAAATTTAGCATGATTCTAGACCTTCTGCTCCAGTAAGCAGTGGCACTTACAGGACTAGCAAGGAAACAAAATTGAAAGGTCTCAATTTAATTTCATTAAAATTAACAAAAATTACTCATCACTCATCCATTGGGACATTTTTGAAGCTTATCCTCTCTTGAGTACTGGAATGTAACAAAATAAAGTATTTGCTCCTGTGACAGATGCGTTCAACCAGCCCCTTAGCCAAACTAGCAGTAGTTTGGTGCAGGCTCCAGAGGAGGTAAAGGCCTGAGCTGTAGCCAGGCCAAGAACTCCTGTAGTTTCAATCTGTTCTCTGAAAAACCCACAAAGCAGTGACACAGTGAGCATCAGTGCATGAGGCTGGAACACCGATCGATCATGCAATTAACACATGAATAGTGGGTGGCTTTTCCAAGACTCATTTGTCAAGCAGCAAAGAAAGTTGTGGGTACAAGGAGTCTCATGCATACCTTTCCCATTGCACCTAATTTGACTACAAGCCAATCACTTTATTCCATAAATATGACAGCCTAAGTGAGCCTCCTTTGAGCTCTCCCTGCTAGGCAGTGTGGCTGCATGGCAGCGATCTCTCCTTGAGCTGGGACACCCTCAAGGTTGCTCCTTGAGGCAGAGAGACCTTTTACCAGTGGCAGACCTTTGGTAAGTGACTGACAGCATACTGAATTAATACTAATGAAACATTACTAATCCATGTAACTACTCAATATTAGTTATTTTAAACTTTGTATAGATAACTCCATTAGATATAAACTATTGTCCAAGTCTGAGACTAAGATTGCACCTAAGTTTCATCAGTTTAGAAAGCAAGGGGGGTCCTCTCTGAACCTCGTGATGAAACAGGAGGGTCCTCCTTACCCTTTTGTGTCTCCAGTCTCTGTCTATCATTCTAACTCAATTCTAATCTAATTTTCCTTTGTACGTTCCTTCCATGCAGTAACTAATAAGGTCAACCTTGCCATCAAACTTACTGAACCTTGGTAAACCACTGTTAAACTTTGTTAAATTCCATCAAACTTACTGAACCATCTGAATAAAACATATTGCTGCTTCTCTCTTTTGAGTGAGGTGCATTCCACCCATTTGCTACAAAATGGTGTAGTTGTCAGGATCCTAAACCAGGATTCACAACAGCTCCTCTAGAAAAAGAAACTTTAGGGTGCTGTTTGGTTTTGTCATGTAATGATCATCTCAAGCACAAGATATTCATAAGATTTTAGACAATAATTAAGTTCCAGGTTAAATTTCAGATTTGTTTTTGAATGGAAAGTTTTCTGCTAATATTTTTGAGGGACGAAGGGGAAGAAAAAGTCTTTTCTATTAATATATTAAAAACTAAATGTGATTTAAATGCACGTGCAGGGATTTAGCTGAAAGGTATGAAGCACATGACTGTACACAAAGTTAAAAAATATTGAATTACCAGCAGACCCACTAAAAACATTAAAACTATGGAATTCTGATACTCATTTTGATGGGAAGAACTGCAATTGTGCAGTAAACAGCCTAAATAAAGCAATATAACAGGCAGCTGCAGGAGGCAATGATGCAATTCAGTTACAGTCTGTGTGAATATGCGAGAAGCAGCAAAACTTTAATGTTTTTACAATATTACATTCAATCAACTGGTGAGAAAGTATTTTTAGGTAATTTCACCTATTATTAGAAAAACTAATCCATAATCAAGTTTTTTTTTTTTTTAAAAAAAACAACGTACTAAACAAATCAAGTAAAGACTGAGGAAAAGGGGCATGAAAATTGATCTTCTTCAGTTGCATTCATGACAAAGGAGAGATACGATTTGATTTTACCTCTAAGTAATATTTTGCTTACGTTCATAGAAAATCTCACTATGCAAAACTAACTCAGTGGCTCTTATTTGGCAATCTCAGCATTAAGCAAGGCAAATATAAAGTTGCATAGTTGTTTTCAAATTTCCTGATCATTGTTTTTCTACGCATCAGTGACAAATGTGGGAATGAGAACCCTGTCTTTTTAAAATAATGATATATTTTGGGAATCACTCAGTACTGTACAGGTGTTTCATACTCATCAACATCTGCAAAATTATGCAAAAAAATTTTCTAATCTCTACCATGCTATAATGAACAATGCAAAAGATCCTGTAAAATTGAATCAATCCCCTAATTTGACACACACTTTTAACCACTTGTAAAAACAAATCTACTTTCTATATTACCACCATTAAAATAAATATAATGTCTATAGAAGGCAACTAAACAACCTTTTGAATGAAACATTAAAATGGATTTCAGAGTTCAATCTTTCAAGTTATACTTAATTTACTCAATTTTGCTTCAATATTCTGGGTCATTACGTACTCTTCTGAGACATCTAACACTTTAAGCACAAATGGAAATTTTCTTTAAGATTTCTTTAGTTTTCTAAAATTAACTGAGACCTTCAATACAGTCCATACTTAAAACAGTGAATCCATGCAATACTTTATTCTTAAAATTATGACCTCACCACTGACTGCTAAGATGGCAGAGCTATGTTATCTAAAATAAGGTAATTTAATCAGACAAGACCTTCTCTAAACCAGTATTTTTTTTTTTTACAAATCCACAGAATGGTTGAGGTTGGAAGAGACCTCTGGAGATCATCTGGTCCAACCTCCCCACCCCGCTCAAGCCAGGACACCTAGAGACAGCTGCCTAGGCCAGTTTTACACTGCAAAGTCACTGAACATATGAAAGCATGAAAGGCTACATAGTCCAACTACTGTTTTTCTTCGGTAGTAAACAGAGAAGAGTCCCATGTTTCTTGCAGGAAACCCTACAGAAAATACACCCTTTCAAAAACCATGTTACCCACCTTTTTCCAGTTCATGAAGAATTGGTAGAATCTTTGTATGCCAAAAGATTTCTTCCTCTTCTGATTCATTTATTCTTGTTTCATCCTCTAAGCCTTCAAAATACATTCAAAACAAAAGCACATATTCAGTGAAGTTTTCAACTTCTACACAAATAAATAGCTACAAATACTTTATTCATGTCAGAAAAAAAAAAGAAAATGTCACATTTTGCTATATTCTGGGTTATTTTACCTATTCAAGCTTTTGTTTTTATTTACATTTTCTCAAAAACAAAAGTTTCAAACAAAACTAGATGGATAAATGTTTTGATATGTAAAGCTGTACTGTAAAGCCAGATTTGGTTTTGCTTGCTGACATTAATGTTTCATTTGATCGCTGAATTGGAAGGTAATGACTATTTTTACATCAGCCTGTCCTACTATTTTTCAGCTCTGTGTCCACGTGACATCTTATTCTGTGCTAAAAAATATCCATACTACAGACAATCCCCTAGGATTGTACAATTTTATCTAGTGCACATGCACAATATTACACTAAGCTTGGTTAACTGACTCTTCGGTCAGTTAGGGAAAAATGGTCTTGTTATTATATTGTGTTAACAATTCTAATCACTTCATGCAATTAGTTTTGAGAACTTCTCGAGTAAAATTTTGTAAAATGCATGCTTCCCTCCTATTGTTACATTAAATAATTTCTTAACAGAACATTTTGGGAAATGAGTAGCTAATTTATGGACATCTGAAAGATGTTTTGCCTCCAATAAACACGTCAGAAACCTTGAAGGCAAGCAACTCCCAGCTTTCTTGGCCACCCTCAACTAATTTCCTCCACAATGACTGAGAAAGAGCTACTATTATCAGAAACCTTGTTCACTTCACAAAGAGAAGTTTTAATAAATATTTCAGCTTTTTTTATACTTTGCTTTAAAAAGAAAAGACAGAAAAAGTCTATCAGCAGACATCAAGTTAAAAATTGGTACACCAAAAAATCAGCAGTCTCTAATTCTACTGGAAATAAGCCTGGGAATGTGGATCTGAATATGTCAATTTTCAGACTGGACAAGGGAGTTGGTGAAACACGGTTTGTTAAAAAAAGGATTCTAGGATTGACTTGATATGGATGCAATATCACTGCGAATTATTCTGGCTTGCTGAACATCCTTTTCACATTCACCTGGCACTATGTGAAGTAACAGAATTCTGGTCTTGATCATTTGCACACTACAGTAGAGTCAGAGTTTCTGTGCAACTTGAATTTTAAAGGATCTAACAACCTTACGAGCTCCATGTAGGCATATTTTTTGAGTTCAAGATTAGGTTAAGCTCCTTATTTTGCAGGCAACCAAAGTTGTTGTTACAAAGATGGGGTTTGGGTTTTTTGTTTCATTTCGGTTTGTTTTTTTAAACAGGGAAATAAAAGTCACACAATTCTACTAAATAACAGGAAGAAAGCCATTAAGACTAGAATATATACTTTAAGTGACAGATTTATCAGAAAGTGTCTCCTACTGTTCATTACTAGCTCTTGCATTTAAATGACAAGGTAAATTCTTAACATCATCACTATCAAACACAAAAAAATACTATCCTACATGAGAACACTGATATTGAGAGGTTTGCATTATGTGAACAGTACCTCAGACCTTAAAAAAATTACTGTCTACTGAGCATTACTTGGAACACTGAAACAATTCAAAACTTCCTATTTTAAAAGCTTGATCTTTAAAAAAAAAATCCAAATTTTGTGTATCTGTATTAACTTTAACTGTCTACCTATATTCTACACAGAATGAATCTATCAGATCTATTTCAACTGATTACACAAAAATGCTGCTGTTTCATAAGTAATAAACTGGTAAGCATGTTATTACAATAACTGTGTATTGTTGGTGTGTGCATATATACATATTAGTATAAGTACTTGTTATTAGGTAATATTATTATTATTTATTTTGTAGACCTTTATTTTCTAGATTAAAGGAGTTAATAGTCTTATTTAGATCGATGAGTAGCTTAATGAATAAAACACTATGCAGCATTTGCAACTAAATGGAAGTTCTGCTCCAGATAATGTAAGACCACAACTGAAATAAGAACACTAGTATAGTTTGCAACGTTCCTTCCTGCCACAAAACCCACATATTGACTCAATTATTTATTTTCTTTCCAATTTGTAGCTACTTCTCTTAAACTGAAAGATGGGACTGGCTTTCTAACTATGCACATGCTTAACTTTATTAAGCAAGAAATAGAATAGTTCATGTATTTGCCATTATGACCAAACTTCTCACTAGAAAAAAAAAATTAACAAAGCCATTCAATTTTGAGTTCAGAACAAGAACTGATTTTTTTATGCCACTCTGCTGCAGTTGACTCACATTTATCAGAAAACTACAGAAACCTAAAAGTCATAATGGCATAATTTTTTTAAATAAATATCACCTGTAGCTAGGGGAAAAAAAAAAAAAGGATAATCAGCTTTTACTAAGCAATAGTAATCCTAGCAATAATAATGAACAGGAAACACATTATTTTAAAGAAAAGCAACATTAATAAATTGTAAACTTGCATGTGTCTCAGTTCTGGGGGATTTTTAAGGTGCTGATGAAAAGTTATGGCACTAGCTGTATTTAATATATTGCAGAAGCTGTCCTGAACCTTCTAATCAAGTAAATCATAATTCAACAGCAAAAATACTCAAGCAAAAAAATTCAGCAAGTTGAAGTTCATTGTTTCAGTTTTTCATAGGTCTTAACCACAGCTTTGCATTCTGGTCAAAAAAAAAAAAAATCACTAATCAGTCTACATTTATTGGTTGCTGTTTTTAGCATGTAAATACAAGAGCCTTAGCAACACTGAGCTTTCAAAAGCTGTGTACTGCCTGACTTATCATGTTTAGCCTTTCCATGGAATAGTGACTGGCTACGAATATATCAATACTAAAACAGTCTACCTCTTCTCTAAAATGTGAAAGTAAAAAGACAAATCATATCAGAAAATAGAAATAATCTGTATATGAACACTCCCTCCAGGACCCCACTGTAGAGGAGAAATGATAGAGAATTCCTACTGCTATTCCTACTGCTATCCCACTGTTTATTCTGGGATTACCGATGAAGTATGCACAAACTAAGGAAGCAACATAATGTTAAAAAAGGTAGATATAAAAAGAAAAAAAATCCTAATAACATATGATTTTTTCAATAGCACCAATAAAATAGCACAAATAAATTAAAAGACTTATAAACAGAGAAAATACAGCCTCACAGAATGCTAACTCTCATGACATGATAAATGCTCTCAGCTCCTCTGAAGGAAATGAAAGCAGAGAACATTAGCACATTACAGCCTTTGCCAGAATGATCCAGAATAATGCAACTTCTTAGTTCTAGAAAAATAGTAAAAAAACATAGTAATAGCGGAGAAGAAACTTCAGGTTTCCATACCAGACTCTCAAATATGGACTTGCCATGTATGAAATGTGCCAGCTATGAGGAAATATTAATTAAAATCTGTTATGTAAAATTAGCAAAATTCATCGCTGCAGGGCAATCCAGAATCTGTATCTTCAGCTAATATACCCTGGCATAATTTTATTAGTTTCTGTGCAACTATGCCAGTTTACAAAAAGTGATGGGCAACTGAAGTGTTAACGTACTGGCAAATTCTTAAGCTTACATATGGGAAAAACAAGAGAAAAAATCAACAGATTTTTAGTGTGAAGATCTCCTGAATATTGTTTCTCTTTACCAACAACAGCAAAAAAACCCAATACATCTAGAAAACTAAAAATATTTTTCAGTGAATAAAGAAGAAAAAGATTTTCAAATCACAAATATTAGATTATTTCTATTTGACTGTATTTCACATTTTTTGGCTGGAGATTGAAATGCCTGATGAAGTACCTGTTACTCTTCTCTTCCAGCTGGTACTCCTTGGCCATGATGAACTTGTGCCAGGCGTTTTCATTTCATCACTAGGAGATACAGTATAGGTACACACAAAGTAAATCAGAACACAGTGCTCAAAATGCTACTTTCTTCACACGCACTCAGTATGAGATCTGCATGTTAATAACTAATTGGAAAAGATTATAAAGTTATTTTACTAAGTTAGTAGGTTACCTGCTCATTAAAAATAAAATACAAATACAACTTCCCCCAGCATATATTACGGAAGTCTCCTTCAGAAATATTGACATATTTACACCACAAGAGGTCACCATTATGGAACACAAAACCTAAAGCATTTCTACTTGTACAATAAAACTACAAGCTGAACAAAACTAAACTCAGAAAGAAGCAATTTTTATTTTTCATCATTTTCATTCACTGCATATAAACTCAACTAGCTTAAAGCTGTAAATTCATCCATTCACAAGGACAGCGATTTCTTCTGATAGAATTAATACTTTTAAAAGGTTTAATAAGAAGAATTTTCAAAGAAACAAACACTTTAGTAACCTCTAATTTAAATATTAGATTTTCCAGGTCTGCCTGTGAACTACTGCTACCTGCATAGAGGTCACTAGTTCTGCTAGAACAAGAAACACATACACTGTCATTTCTTTGTAAAGCAACCGAGCAATGCCTTAATTCCTGCTGATTGTATGATTAGTCTTTCTCTGGCCAGAGGAAACTACTGTATACATCTGTGATAAATCTATTCTGTTTGCCAAGCTACACATTCAAGCAGCATTGATCTAAAAGAAATATGCAGACTCTCTTTGCTACTGAACAGGAATCTTTTCTCCTGTAAATTCTGTTGTAAAGACAAAGGTCTTAATCTAAGTTTTCTATTCTCAGTGTATGTATAATTTAACACTTCTTATTCCATTTATAGTTCATGTACCAATACAGCCTAATCTCCTAAATTTCCTTCTGAAGATAACAGTAGTGTGGTTAGCAATGTTATTTCAAGTTTTTTTTAACCTGTTAATTTAGTTGCTATAAGGCTTAAAGCTCAACTGCTGTTTAAGTGGTTTTCTGGATTGGTGCCTAAATCCCGTCTGCCAGTCCAGACAGATGTAAGTCATCCTATCAACAGATGGAGACAGAATAAAAGACAAAGCTCTTGTAAGATCACTTCCCTACAAAAGGGACTGGATAGCTTACTGTGATCAGTCAAAAATTTCCCAAGCAATCACATTACAGAGGAACACTTGCTTCATTATGGCTAACAGTAAATAATGCTTTCTTTTTACAGCACGAGGATTTAAGTGCTCCAAAATCCAAATGCATACACAGAATCGATTATTTCAGCTCATATGTAGCAACTTTTATTCATCTGGTGAAGAACTGTGTTTTTTTAAAAAAAAAAGAAATAAAATAGGCAAGTCCTTGCATCTCTGCTCTAAAATAGACTGACATCTGTAAGAAAGAGGGTTTCTGCGGCACACATTAAATACAGTTCAGTGTATCAATAGAAATCAAAATTTGGTTCCATTTATGCAAATACCTTGTCCTACAAACTTGAAAATTTTAAGAAATGATTCTATAAGGTTCAGCCATCCCTGAAATCAAGACTATAGCCTGAAAGGACACTGGGTAAGCAAGAGAATAACAACTTCAGTCACCTAGTGCTAACCCAACTATATTCAGAAATCAGTATCTTCAGAATTATATGGAGGCATAATGATACCATCTGACTATATGAATATGGATGTTTGAGTTTGCTTTCCTCAGCAAAAGAGTTTTGTAACAATATCCTGTCTGTGCCTCTTCCCCTAAAATATAAATCCACAGGATGAATCCAAGAAACCTCAACAAAGACAATCCTACAAGTTTTGTAGGAAACAAAAGCAGCTGAATAGAAACGACACTGAAGCAAAGGATGTGGTAACCTGAACATTTATCAGATAGAAACACCACATATCTGAGATAAAAGGTAAGATTATGTCAAAGTCTGAACTGTGTAAAAAAATAAAGAAAAGAAGTATGGTTGGAACCTATGATTTCTTAAACACCAGTATCAACCAGTTTAGCGACCTACGTGAGTAGGAAAGCAGATTGCTGTACTGCTGGTATTCACAGAACTATCTGTACTTTTGGGTAACATCCTCATAAGTTAAACAGCTTAGCTGGAGCTTTCATTATTTTCACAAAAAGAATACACTGAATACATACATAAATGAGAATGACTGGTAGGCATGTTTATCTTTAGGGAGTATGTACAATTTATTAATTTTGTGAGAGATTATAGAATTTCTTTATATATCTTTACAATACTGCCAACTCCATTTTAGTCACAGAGACTTTAGCTTCTTTGTTACCTTTTCATGTTCATGCATCAATATCTTGTTAAGAACTATGCAGTTAAAATGTAATCAACCTACTCTAAAAAATAAGTTACCTATAACTGAAGGGAACTGGCTTGTCAAAGAGTGGTTGCCTTGGAAACAAAGTCAATTGGCAGAAATCTGATCATCTGATAAGGGATTCATTAAGAAATCAACTGACAGAGGCTCTGATTTACAGAGGTAAAAGAATTTGGCAACTGGATCACCTCTATCCTCCTCATATAAGTATTATATGAGCATAGTAGCCCCTGTGAGGTACACTGCTTTCTTGAATATACACAGACTATGAGCACTTCCAAAAGGAAGGTGGGCTAGCACTGCAGTAGTGCATTCAGTATTTTTCCCTGGTGAAAGAATACATCATTAAGTGAAAGTAGCATTTATTCAGAAACTCTCCATGTTTAGATGCTCACTTGATTGTTCTTGCTATTAGCAGCTTGTTAATGGTAAATCTGCAAACTCTCACCTTCAGTGGCATTTCAGGGAAAACTACATTTCTCAGAATTGCATCCCAGAGGCAAAGAATTGGACTAGTTCTCTCCCACGAATCTGCCCACAACTGCTTCACAAATGTGAGTGAAAGATCCCAACAGAGGAATAGTGCTTGGGCTCTTTTCTCATACTGTGGAGCCTTAAACATCTGAGAATCTGTCTGCCTCTTAACTTGAAAAACAGAGTCTGGCAATGGGCCTGAATTTTGGCCTATACTTTGCCATACAGTTAGACCCTTAGCATGGTCCCTGCTACAGTTTAGGCCCAAGAAAGGTAGTACTTCTGTTGACAAACGCCTGGGCACAGGGCACAGACAAGCAGAGATAGGAACATTCCCAGCCAATAGTTTGTGTGTGGTAGGGAGAGGGTTAAAAATATTTTCACTGTATTAACATAATCCATGACACAGCAGTTGCCCACCAAGACAGAGACTAACTCCTTTGTTTAATTTTTATTATTAGTACAGATGTAGCCCTGGCACCCCACCGATTATTTAGTTACCAGTTAGGAGGGACATGTAGCATAATAGTAACAAGTTAATGCTTCTCTACAGATCTGCCTAACAAGCACCTTTGATCAGCAAGGTAGCAAAGCTTAACTAAAAAGAAAAGAGAACATGATCATATTTTCTGAATTGTCAAACTTGAAGGCATTCCCTCTAGACGCTTCCCTCTCCTCTCCACATGGAAAGGTTTATGCAACACCTACATATTCCTACAACTTAGTGAGGCAAAACTAGGAAATACAGAAGTGGGAGAAGCACAGTGACTGAGATAGTGCATCAAAGGATGATGAATACGAAGGATAGTTTTCAAAGGAAAGAGTAGAAATAATGGGGAAATGAACAAAAGGGCAGTGGGTATAGAAAAGGCCGTAAGCCCCATACTGTCTGCTTCTGCAAGTGCTAAGATCTCACACAACTTTGCTCCTCCAGAAATTATGGGCCTCTTCTCTTGCACCCATGTAAACTGAATCTGTGGACTCTCTTGAGGTAGAGATAGGAACTGGGACTACCCCATGTAAACTGGAATCTGAACAGTCTTACAAAGGCAGAGAGCTACTCACGTGCATACAGTTCCTAGCGTGCCCTGAGTAAATGCTGTGAGCAAGCTATACACAATAGAAACCAGCTGGTGTCTAAAAATTTAATACATTCCTAAACAAGGAAATTCAAATTAATTACCAACTTTGATAATAAGATTCTGCAGAGCACCCTTAACTTTGTGTTTATAGGTATCTTTTTTGGGGGTGAATTCTATGTGATTAACGCAACTTCTTTGGGGTGGGGGGGCAGTTGAAGAACAACTGATTTCCATTGAGAGAAACAGATGGACTATTAGGATTAACATCCAAGGACTTTACGAAGACTGACTAACAAAACATCATTTTCTCTGTCAGCTCCACACAAAACTTTCCAAATAGTAGTAAATCTCAAACATCAGCAACATTTAAACCAGAAAAGGTTAACTTGGATGATACTTGGAAAAAAAGAGCACACTGCCTTGTAAAGACATCACCTGCATATACTAAAATACTACTAATACTTACAGAATATACGCTTACATACATTTTATAAAAATATGAAAGAGAACATGGTCTAGTTAGTCCAAAAGCTTGTCCTCAACTACCTCTTTTCAGTGTATCAGAAGAAGACAGAAAACTGGTAAGTACAGACACTCACAGAAAAACCTCTTCAGAAGTTCCTTCCTGATAAGAAGCCTTAGTCTGTGTTGCCGCCACGTGAAAGATCTCTTATCACCCATGTGATCTTGATAAAATGTTGGCCTCATTGCTAACATGTAGTAGCATTTTCCAAAGTAAAGTAGTATTCAGTTTATTTAAAAATAAATTTCTAAGGCATTTGGGTTTATTGCCTCTCGATTTCCTTTTATTTATTTGATGTCCTTTTTCTTAAACCAGAAAACTGTAATTATGTGCATACAATTTCTACACATCTTTATCTGCAGAGCATTTTCTAGATCTACAGAACCACGATTCTAATCTTCTAAGTTTCTTCCTTGTAAGCAAATCTAAGCCCCTGATAGTTTAATTGTCCTTAGAGCCCTTTTATTTTCTGTCTTTATTTTGTTAAGATAAACAAACCCAACTGTAGTTAATTTAAAGGTACACTAGCTATTTACGTAACAAAAATATACAAAAGCCGTAACAGGTCACGCTGAAAGTTCACCTTGCTCAGTGTCTTCTAACAGTTGCCAAAAAGCTTCTCAGATGCCTCCAGCAAATAGAAGGTGCTGCTGGGGTGCCCTACCTGCAGTTCTTCAGTTTCTGCCTTCATGTTTTTCACCCTGATGCATTTCTCCCCCATTTCTTTTTTCCTCCATTTTCCCCAAACTATCAGTCAATTTCTCCCCAACATATTTTCCTCCACTCCATCCCCTTTAGTCCTCACAAATCTCCTTTCTTCTAGTTACTTTAAACCCAGAAATGTGACTCAAAATTTTATAAATTTTATTTTGGATCCTTGATATATCGATGTTTTCAGGTTTTCAAACATCTAGGAGAGCAATTTCTAACTTTTCACAAGGCTCTAAAAACAGCCTAGGCACTGCAATGAGTAAAAGATGCAGACTGTTTATACTTAAATACAAGCACTGAACATCTGATTTTACAAACATATGTTGTGTGCATTGGAAAGCCAGACATGATGTATCTACACCCAAAAATCAAGACATTTGACTAAGTGGTAAGAAGAACAGATTTAGAGCAATGCTAAGTAGATCCTGGGGACCTGCTCAGGGAAGCCAAATGTATCAAAAGGACTACCAGGCACAAAAGTGTTCTTTCAGACTAGATCAGAGCTCAGACCTCGTGGTTGTAGATAATCCTGAAATAGGTTTGCCGTTTAGAAAGACTGTTCTTTGAGATGTTACTGACATGTATATTCAGAGTGTGACTACATCTACACTGTAATCTGGGTTTATTTTTAATGCTAGCAGTATCCAGGATGGCATGTCTTCTATTGATAAGAATGATTTGGCTATTTAAGCAGTTGTGCTATTTTCCTTTAAACCAAAGATTCCCAAATTCTATATGGAGTACAAAGGGAAAAGTTGCAAGAATGTGCTGTGAAAGTATATAAAACCAGTAAGTCTCTAAAAAGAACAGTCACAGGTAAATAACTAGTTTTTCCACTTTGGAGAGCTTGCCACGGCAGAGAAGGAAGAAGCTCTTGTCATACAATCAATGAGGGTGCCATAACACACCCTCCCTTCAGGTGTTTATATACATTGATAAGACCCCTTCTGAGTCTTCTCTTCTCAAGGCTAGACAGTCTCAGCTCTCTCAGCCTTTCCTCATATGAATGACTCCCTTTATCATCTTAGTAGCTGGACTCTCTCCAGCTGCTCTGTATCTCTACTGCACTGTGGAGCCCAGAACTGGAACCAGTACTCTGGGTGTGTTGGAAGTTTTCAAGACACGAATGAACAGGGTGCTAGATAATATCATCTAGGCTTCCTTTTCCACAAAAGATTGGACCAGATGATCTTCTGAGGTTCCTTGCAACCCAAGCTGTTCTATGAACTTGGTGTCCATCGTGACCCCCAGGTCTTTTTCTGCAAAGCTGCTGCCCAGCTGGACAGCCCCTGGTACATACTGGTGCCAGGGACTGTTCCTCCCAAGTGCAGGACTTTGCACTTGTCTTTGTTAAACTGCATGAGGCTTCTGTCAATCCATTTCTACAGCCTGTCAAGGACCCTCTGAATGACTGCACAACCCTCTGGCATAACAGCCAAAAGACTGCTTATATACTGACTGCCAGTATTATTCAGAACTGTAGTCTCCTGGCAGGAGCACTGAGGAGCATGGTGCAAAGATACCTAAGGCTCTAGACCAAGTTTATCAAGGGCACAGCCAGACTGAGAAGCTTTATCTGAAAAAAAAAAAAAAGGATGGCAGCTCCAATAAAAGTTAAAAGGAACTAATGGTGATCCTGGGAGTCGGGGCAAGAGGGATGACACAGCAGACCCTGAGTCAGCAGCAAGGGACAAGGTGATGCAAGAACCCCAAGGCAAAGCAGAAGGGGAGTCAGATGTGGAGCTGGAGCAAGTGAGAAAGACTGCGACTGATTTTCTCAGACAATGTTCAATTACACAATGCTTAGGAACCACCGCTTTAGAACATAAGCCCTCTGCTACCAGGATTCTTCCACCATCACCGTTTAGTGATCAGGAAACAAGAATTCTAGCTCTAAGCCACAGTTACTGATTTTAATAACAAGACATTGCTCTGTAGACTTTGAAAGGATGTGTAAACAACATCCTAGTATTTTTGCCAAAGCAACTAATAGGAATTGGTTTTAGCTTTTGGCAAAATGAGAAAAATTAGTATTTTGCTTTATCATTCACTCTCACAGAAATTAATTTTTCCATATGCCAATTAATATTTGCATTTTTCATTAATCCATTTATTCCTGTTTAATTACACTAAGCAGACATTTTATGTTGCCAAAAGGACACAAGAATTAGTTTTCTGTATTGTCTTTCGTTGGTTGAATACTAGGGAATACGTTTTTGAGGGTTTGTTTTGTTTTAAACCAAATTATTTCTTCCTGACCCATAACTTAGCACTCGAATGGCACTCTTTTTTAGACAAAGAATTGATCTTCACTAAGCAACTTAAGAGAATGTGTCTCTGTTTTGCTCAGCTACCACTGAACTTTCCTATGATGTCATGTAAGGGATGAACAAAATAGATACAAACACAATGTGGAAATAAGTAATAGGTGTGCCTCAAAGAAAAAAATAATTAGTATAATAGATAATTTTCTAAAGACTGTTTTCCTTTTAGAAAACACAACAGAGATGTAGTAAATTACTTGTGGACAGCTAAAAGAATTATAAATTAAACTATTAAACCAATTACATAAACCTTTAGTCAGTCCTGTTTCTCAGCTACAAAGCTTTTCAAAAGCATGCAAATAATTGAAAAGCTAATAATATAGATGTCCTGAAATTATTTCAGGAATTGTAGAGGAGTACACCATAAGTAATACCACCAGAAAAGACAAAAACAAAGGGAGGGGAAACTGAGGCTGTAACTGATACCACTGATATGAGAAAGGATAAATAGTAGAAAGGCAACATAATTTGCAAAAATATGTTGACAAATAGGCCAACTACACTCTGAGTCATCCTAAAGATGAGCAAATAACAGTTCCTCCATAAACACAATCACGGGCATAGTCCATTACTTATGACAGCTCCAGTGATAAAAATATACTATTCTATTTATACAGGCTGTTGATGAAGAACTTCATGCACATGTTAAATAGTATGGCTTAAAAGAATAATAGAGGTTGATGAAAAACCTATATCCTTATCCTTTTTATTCTTCACAGTCTTTGCAACCTTTGTCTAATACAGAAAATAAACAGTATCTATTTGTGGCAGGGTATCTTTAAGCAAGAAGACAACTGACAGCCTAATTCTAACCATTAAAAAACACCTAAAATACTAGCCTAAATATATTTGAGTCTGAAAACCACAGTATCTTCATCTTCCTAACTTGAAACTTGCAAAAGCATTCTCATTCTAAACAAAAATTCAACCTAAATCCATTGTTACTATAGTCCTAGCTAGACTGAACTGCCATTCCTTCTTTACCCCTTGCATGGCACACTTCCCCATTCTAGAATTACCATTCAATTGGTAAGAAATACTCTCAAGACCTGGATCTCACAGATTTTGAGACCAATGACCTTATCCTGAAACTAATGACTAGAGTGGAAAGACTGCCTCTAGAGTAGGCAGTAAAAGTGAGCCTAAACTCCACTCTCTCACAAGTGAAGAGACCAGAGATAACAGCTACCTGTTGTTCTTTTTTTCAGAAGTCTATAAAAAGTTCTGAAAAAGAATTCTTCATTTGGAATTTTGTCTCAGTATCCCCTAATCCTATACAAAACCAAGCACCTTCTTGAAAGGGCAGTTGTCATATTTTCTTTGGAAAACACTATTGTAAGCTCTACCTGTTAATGCTTTCCCACCACTCAATTGTTTATTAAATTACTAGTCTCAATAGCTAGTGGAACTGAGGCAGAAATAGAGAAAGATTAGTTAGGAGTAGATTAATTTCCTGTTTCCATGTCTTTACAAGAACTCCAGAAATTGTGGATATAAATAATAAGAAAAGGCAAATCGTGAAAGAAGTCTGGAGAACCTGCAGCAATATCAGCTAGACCATACAACAAACTAATATCCACACCATGTCATGCACTTCAAAAATTCATCCAGAGCAAAACAGAATGGGTGTTCCCTACAGGAAAGAAATCTATCTCCTCTGTACGAATAATTTTCTTTGAGGAAAAAAGGAATTAATATTTTGGGCATAGATGTGAAGCTAGTTTAAGCAATCAGATAGAATTGATTTCCAGTATTCATTTGTCCCATGCTTTTATCACTTTCTATTGAAGCATTCCAAAACTCTAAAAAACACAAGAGAAACTAGTCTTATAAAAGCAGTTGATGAATACCTCGCAAGGAGTCTGTCAAACAGGCATTTAATAAGGACAGCAATGGTGATAAAAAACAGGGCATAGTATACCTTCTTTACAGCACCTTCTAATAATTTTGTAGCTATTTACAGAAAACACTTATTAAAAAAAAAGTGTAGAGCAGGCCTCCTGGGAATCAACCGTTTGCCATCAAGATTTTCCTCATTGAAGGCACCTATGTTTCTAAGGAGTCCTGGAATGACATCTAAGCTTTCAGAATATTGAGAAATTGGAGGAGGAGAAAAAAAAAAGTGCATCTCTTCTCACCAGGGAAACTGCTGCTCTTCATCAGCAAATCTGCCATCACTGTTGACACTTCTGTTGAAATATATGAATGCAGAAAACATTTTAGAAGTTTCATTTCTATAGCAATCACAATAGATGGCAAGGCACAATAGCTGGATTAAGATGTAAACAAAACTTAGCTTCCTTATGATTGTCAGAAATTGCTTCTTGCTTTCCTGAGGGAACATGTCAATAAATTCAATCTGCTTCAATTAATATACCTATTCTATTATAACTAGATGGTTATTTGAAAAACAGAATTACAAACAAAATGACAAATAACTGTTCCCCTCAAAAGGTCGTTTTCTCTTTTTTCCCCCAGTATCTTTATAAAGCAACAGTGATTTCATTAGTGCTGTTCATTCTTTTCATCAGTCCTTGGGACATCAAAAGAATCTGAGATAAAAAGTGAGTAAGTCTCTTGCTGGAATAAAAGACTTCCATTCTCTTCACTTTGAAATAAATGTAATAGCATTAATGGCAGGAATCTGCCATGCTACTTTGGCATGTTCTACAGTTTCATCATTAACAGAAAAACAGCTTTATTAGAAAAGTTATTTAGGTACATATATAGGAGCTGTGGCAAAAAAGGAGTAAGGAGCCTCATGTACCTTCTCTTGTATGAAGTGTACCACTTCTACAATCCTCTTGCTTAATTCCTTCAAGGATCTTAAATCACTGGGATACAGAATTGAGGCTGTCACAACTGCTTCATATGGAGAATGACAGGACACCAGGTAATAAAAGATTTAATGTTCCTTTAAGCTGTCATCCTATTACTCCTGAATACAATGTACTTTAAATAGAAAATATCTTTTAACTTCACACAAGATGCCTCAAATATTAACGACATAGAGGCAGATGCAATCTAATCACAGCAATCACCTAGTACCTACAAACATGTTCTATTGAGAAAGAATGCCAAAACTCTGTTACTGCAGTGACCCCTCTAACGCTACTGGAACCTTTTATATACAACTCCTATCAGGACGAAACTCAATAAACTATATTGAAGGATACGTTTGTGATAGCTTTCAACTGCCTTGTCAGATGAAGAATGACATCTCTGAACTCAGAAAGGGATATAAATTACAGTCTGCCTGACTCATGTAGGATCATATGCAAATACTGAAACAATGTGTTTATTGGCATAAGTCTTACCAATGAGTTAGAATGTATGAGAGCAGTTGAGATTACCTAGCGCCATTCCATCATACCACGGCATGAACTACTCAGGCTTATATAGATGAGGGATCTTTGTCCTTTACTAAAGGGAAAGCATTTTTTATTATTTTTGTGCATATTGCAGCACTGCAGGTATGTCTGGTACTCTAAGCCATAAGAGCATCTAAACGTTGTTATCAATCCTTGGTGCAAGAGTATAAAGCAGCGCAGGCAGCATCTCTTAAGTAGCACTGGCAAAAATCATCTGTCTCAAATACACAGAAAGCATGCAGAACTCATGGGAGAAGGTAAAGATGCAACATTCAAAAATACAGATCTTGCATTCAACAGAGAAAGAGGGAGGAATATTATGTTACTCTTCTATTTTGGAGAAAACTAGTCAGAACAAGATTGGAAAACATTTTTTTGCATCATCTTAAGGCCAGGAATTTGAGATCTAATTTAAGTGATGGGTGAGATTCAACTACCTCTAGTATTATTCTCCCTAGTTCAAATATGAATATGACAAGCTACATGCATTAACGTTCCATCTTTTATGGTTAGAATCATTAGTATCTTAGCTATCATCTTAAGAGTCAGAAAAGTAAGTAACAGGTCATAAAGAAATTAAGCCAGCAGAGCTTATGCAAAATGAACCTTGGCAATCTGTTCTTCAAATATGCATAATGATAGCTGAAGAATATAAACCAGAAAATATGCAATTTTCCCCTTTCAATTTTTTATATTTTCTAAAACTCTTCTTACACAGAGAAATTGAACTGAAAATGTCCCATAAGACTTCATGTTGCAACGACCAATCTTTCTGGTAATAGACTTTTTTTGCCTGTTCCTAAGAATATTTCAACAGAGAAGCCAGTCATTCTCAAAAATTATCAAAGTAATCAAGGTAAATCATGACATTCTGTGGTTCAGGCTACCAGAAAGCTCAATGACTGTGGTGCATGCCATACGAATGGGTCATTACGAAAAGTGCCAGTAACAGAAACCCAAAATCAAAAACTTGCAAAGCTCTCAAGCTGATAAAGCAGAAGCATATAATTTTGAACAGATAGCAGGGTTTTATAAGGAGTTAACTGTTGTTCAATCATACCTGCAACTTTTAAAATTATTACTCCGAATAAAGGTCACTCTTTGCAATTAGCAAAAGTATCAATTGACCATTTCTTATTAGAGACGCTTAGATACCATTAACTAACTACCTTTTTCAACTGCAACACTAAAGTACTTCACACCACACCTTTACTAAATAAAAGTCAAATTACAGTGACTTCTGTAGTATGATAATCCATACAGTCTTTACCTAAAAAGTCTTTTGGGTCACTGATTTTAATGAGAAAATATGATTTTGCACTGAATCATTCTCCTTGATGCTTTACCTTCCTTCACCTACATTTTTCATTGCTGGGCTTATTTTCTCATTTCCCCTCACTTCATATTCATGAAAGTCACTCTTTCCCCTCACAAGTCTCCAGTCTTTCAGAATTATTATTTTTTTTTTTATATCCTACTTTTGGTTTTATATAAGAGTGCTATGATAGCTCTGCTATTTATTTGCTGTAACAGCCTCAATAGACAACATTCTCCAAACTATTCAGTACTATGAAGTTAGTACACAAAAGGTGTTTCATTTTATAAAATTAAGAATATACTCTTAATACCAAAGATGCTTAAGGATATCCAGGGAAATAATTTTTTCCTAAGCATAAAAACGTGTTAGAAAAGATATCTACTGGCAGACATTTATATTTAATAGTGACCAAGTGCTTATAGGATGTGTTTTGAAAATAAACTGTTATTCATTCTTTGTTGTAGAGATTGTCAGATCTGTCAATGTTATTAGCAAAAATGGTTGTTCGTCCAACTACTAATGCAGCAACTGATACACCTATTGAACATAGTGCCACAGACTATTCCTCCCTCTGCAAGAATTCACACCTGAATCAAAAAAAAAAAAAAAAAAAAAAGACTTAATTGTGAATTACAGAATGGATGTAATAATCTAGGTTTAGTAAAAACAGACTGCATGCACATAAGTTTTATTAATTTCTTACACCTGTTTGGCCATCGAAAAAAATGAACTAAAAAAATTCTGCCTCTATTGCCAATGAGTTTAAGCCTGCTTTTTGTGTATGATCACATATTTTCCAAATATCAGAACTGGAAACACAGCTCTACTCATTTGTGAATGAGCTAGGGGAAGAATGTATAGCACCTTAAAACAACAGGCTTGAACTGTAAAAGCAAGCACATTGAATTTAAACTTGAGTATGCAATTATTAGAAGACTTCGTTCTGAAATGTTAATGATCCAACCCAATGAAAGTTATTTCATATCAAGCAACTTTCTACCAAGAATTTTTGGACAAATTAGTCTTTTGAGTGTAGAAACTTCCTAAGAAAAGAAGTGTAAAGATTTTTTTTCCTAATAATCTAAACATAGTTTTATTTTAATGCATAAATAGTGCTGCCTTCAAATTCTATCAATTTTAAACCTTTTGTTATTTCACAATTGAATATCTAGGAAGAGGGTCGTGTGGAAGGTGCACATTACCATACCCAAGCAATACCAACCTTTCTCCTCTCAGTTTAAATAAAAATTTTCCTGCTGTCCCTTTTAGGTAGTCTTCCCTCTCCGATCTGCTGATACGCTCATTACAAATTAATTGCCTACTTTCATCATTAAATGGTGTGTATGACCTCTGCTCTGCTAAGCAGTTATTATTACTTCTGCAGAGATTATTCATTATAGCTGGTTCTTCAGAATCTAGCTTTTCTTCATCTGAAATAGCCAAAGAAAATACATTTTGTAGAAGTGTTTTTACACAATAAATACATGCAGTGAATCTCAAAATTACTGTTTGTCATGTTACATTATCAAAATTTCCTTGTATTAATTTAAAAGGTGAGAAAGCTTAAGACTATAGAGCAAAGTAGTCGGTCTTCTTATGAACATCATTTCTCGAAGTCTTTCAGTTTTGTGTTTTAACATTTTAATCTTTCCTCTTTTTTTTTTTTTTTTTTTTATTTCCCTTTTACTGATAGGTGGATTGTACCTTGTGAAAAAAGTGCTTATATTTCAGGATCTGAATATTATGAAGGAACCCAAGCAAAAGGTAGCTGTTAATCTTGTACCTTGGTATGTACACATGATAAGAACCCGCACAAAAAACTTACGTAAACATCAGCATGATCCCCAAAGGGGAGAACAGGCAGACTCAGGCTGTAATGACATTAGGTTCTCAACTTCCCCAATTAGCAACACTAACTTATTAAGACTAATGGATTAAACTACATATAGGGGTACATGATATAAATATATAGTTATAGAATATGTACATAATCGTTAAGTAAAAGTTTATTACTTTTTCTATAAGACTTACTTTGCAGTAAGATAAGAAGTAAGATATTCAGTATCCCAGGTAATGTAAGAATTGTCATTATTACAAATGAGTCTTCATTACAGACAGAGTTCCAACACATTTTATTACGAGCTAATGTGCAGGAAACCAAGATGTCAAATCATTTCCCATCTACAAGAAAATTACTTTTAAATTCCACATTTAGTGACCTTTGTCTCCACTAATGAAACTCTTTAACAACAAATACAAGCTAGTTGGAGACCTGTCAAGACATAAAATTCCTTTCTACTCCTCCTTTTATGCTCAATAATCCATCAGGGAATCTCCTTAGATGATGTAATCTCATTACCTCTTTAAACATTTCAGCAATTAATGTTAATTTTAGCCGCTGAATAAAACTTCCAGTAAAAATTCCATTACTTAGAAACTTGTAGGAAAAACAGGCACTTGAGCAGCTTTCAATTCACTTTCAGAAGTGAAAGCCAGTATCATTTTTGGATATCACATTTTCAAAACTGGCTTAAAGCCATTTAACTACTTTAAAATTTACTCTGAAGGACATGCAGGTCTCTTAACATAATATAATTACTCATGTAATTAATGATATTAAACCATATCATGCAGTTATTTTTCTAGGAAATAACATGTATCAAAACATTCTTACTCTGATCAGGGGGGACCATTTTAGCAGAAATGAAGTTTCCCTGAGAAGTTCTTCTCAATAAGCGTGCCCGAGCACTGCTGACTTTTCTAACCCCTGCAGCATCAGCAGGAGGATTTGGAATGGAAATGGAAGAATCTTCATCTTCTGAAAAAGTGACTAGTATTGGTTTCTGTGACAAAGATAAAGATAACATTTTAATTAAAGCACAGATAACTTAATTTCCATACTAGCAAAAATTTTAATAAATAGAAAACCAAATCATTTATAGAAAGGCTTGAGTTCAGAATAGAACAGGTAAAAGTTACATAGGTTTGCTCATTAAAAAACTTTCATTTTCAGATCCAGAATCTAATATCATTCCACTGAACAAGCGAGACATTTCTAACATTATCACCACAGAAAGCCACTTCTGTCCAGGTAGCCAGGGATGATGTTAGGAAATCCAAAGCCCCTGATAGAATTAAATATGACCAGAGATGTCAGAGGCAACAAAAAGAAGTTTTTACAGGTATGTCGGTGATAAAAGGAAGATGAGGAAAAATGTGGAGCCTCTCTGGAAGGAAAGGGGAGATATGGTCACCCAGGATATGGAGAAAGCTGAAGTACTCGGTGACTTGTTTCGCCTCCATCTTCACTGTCAGGGGCTCCAGCCACGCTGTCCAAGACACAGAAGGCAAAGGCGGGGACTGGTGGAAACGAGAACTGCCCACTGTAGGAGATCATCAGGTTTGAGACCATCTAAGGAACCTGAAGGTGCACAAGTCCATAGGACCAGATGAGATGCATCTGCAGGTCCTGAGGCAACTGGTGGATGAAGCGGCTAAGTCACTATCCATCATATTTGAGAAGTCATGGCAGTCCAATGAAGTTCCTGCTGACTGGTAAAGGGGAAACATAACCCCCATTTTTAAAAAGGGAAATAAAGAAAATCTGGGGAACTACCGGCCATAATATAACATACATAAATGTATGTTCTTTTTTTCTTCCCCTAACGAGTCTGCCTTTTGCTCGTGACCATAAAGGGGGGATTTTTCCCCATCCCAGTCCTATCTCAGACCCCAAGCCTGGCTCTCTGTCCCTTCTCATCGCTGGAGGGGAAGGGAGAGAGAGCTGCTGCGTTGTGGTTGGCTGCCAATCAGGCCCAAACCACGACACAGTCTCACCTCTGTGCCCAGCAAGATCATGGAGTGGATCCTCCTGGAAACTATGCAAGGGCACATGGAAAATAAGGAGGTTGTTAGTGACAGCCAGCAGGGCTTCACTAAGGGCAAATTGTGCCTGACAAATTGGGTGGCCTGCGATAGGGTTACAGCACTGGTGGACAAAAGAGCAACTGACATCATCTACCTGGAATTGTGCAAGTCTTTTGACACTGTCCTGCATGACATCCTTGTTTCTAAATTGGAGAGACATGGATTTGATGGACGGAGCACTCAGTGGATAAGGAATGGGCTGGATGGTTGCACTCAAGTTGTGGTCAACGGTTCAGTGTCCAAGCAGAGGGCAGTGATGAGGGGCATTCCTCAGGGGTTGGTGTTGGGACCAGTGCTGTTTAAGATCTTTGTCGATGCCGTGGACAGTGGGATTGAATGCACTCTCAGCAAGTTTGCTGATGACACCAAGCTGTGTGGTGCGGTGACACGCAGGAGGGCAGGGATGCCATCCAGGGGGGCCTGGACAGGCTGGAGAAGTGGGCCGGTGTAAACCTCATGGGGTTCAACAAGGCCAAGGGCAAGGTCCTGCAGATGGGTCGGGGCAATTCCATGCACAAATACAGGTTGCACCAAGAGTGGATTGAGAGCAGCCCTGCAGAGAAGGACTTGGGGGTAGCAGTGGATGGAAAACTGACTATGAGCCAGCAATGTGTGCTCACAGCCCAGAAAACCAACCGCATCCTTCGCTGCATCAAGAGCAGTGTGGCCAGCAGGTCAAGGGAGGGGATTCTCCCCCTCTACTCTGCTCTCCTGAGACCTCACCTGGAGTCCTGTGTCCAGCTCTGGGGCCCCCAATACAAGAAAGTCATGGACCCATTAGTGTGAGTCCAAAGGAGGATCATAATGGTATCAGGGAGCTGGAGCTCCTCCCTTATGAGGGCAGGGTGACAGAGCTGGTGTTGTTCAGCCTGGAGAAGAGAATGCTCCGGGGAGACCTTACGGTGGCCTTCAGTACTTAAAGGTGGCCGATGGGAAAGGTGGGGAGGGACTCTTTATCAGGGAGTGTAGGGACAGGATGAAGGGTAACAGTTTTAAACTGACCGAGGGTAGATTTAGATTAGATGTAAGGAAGAAATTCTTCAGTGTGAGGGTAGTGAGGCACTAGCACAGGGTGCCCAGAGCAGCTGTGGCTGCCCCCTCCCTGGAAGGGTTCAGTGCCAGGTTGGACGGGGCTTTGAGCATCCTGGTCAAGTGGAAGGTGTCCCTGCCCATGGCAGGGGGGTTGGAACTAGATGACCTTTAAAGTCCCTTCCAATCCAAACCATTCTATGTTTCTATGATTTAAAAGCAAACATTCAGGGGTGCAGAAAACAAACAAAAACTAGTCTGAGTAGAGGAAATGAAACTCAGAATTCTTTATTTCCCCCATAAATACTCATTTATCATCTGCAGTATGCTTATTTGTCAAAAAAAAAAAAAAAAATGTTGTGCCAAAGACTCACATTAACAATTCTAGAGGCATATCTGTTCTTTATGATTTGTTTTTGAGCACTAAAGTAGTGTTTCCAAAACACTTCAGATGTGTTCAAATCGTATGTACCACTTCCTATCTTACTGAGACAAATCATGCAGATCCAGAAACATGCAAGTTCTAATTTTATTTATGTCAGTATCTTGCATCTTAGAGGATGTGACAAATTCCCTATGCCTCTGGTACAAAACCCTGGTTGGGCCCTACATAAACACATTGTCCTCTGTGATCAAGGTACTCTAATTTCCTTACAATAAAGAATCCATTAGTAAGTCTCCAGTCCTCTCCTTCAGAGCTCTCCCCAGTATTAGCTGAAAGAGCCAACAGGCAATACCCACTCACCACAGCCACTGTGACTGACATAAGCTCTGCATTTACAGTGTACTAACTTACCTCCATTAGTAAAGCAGAAAAGGCAGTTTTTGCATTGGTCTTACCAGTATTTTTCTCTATTTTTTTTTCACTCTCACACAGAAGACCAATGAAAATTTAACACCCGTATTTAAATCCAACTGTAGATATATTTAATCTAAATACGAGTATGGTCAGAATTTTAAAATTTGATTCATATAAATACATTACCTTACCAAAACTACTGAAGTATATAACATTTCTTGGAATTTTTTTCCCCTAATTTCCTCAAAAATGCTACATCTAGATTACTGTCTTGAAGAAACAATATATACACAAGCATACTTAAATGTTTTAGCATGGTCTGTTCTCTCAGGTACTAAACAAATGATCACAACAATCTTATATCTAAAGATTAAATAAAAAAAAATGGAAGAGCAGATATACTTACAAATTGAAAACAATCCAAAATTTTTAGTTCTTACAAGTACCTCTATCTGGTTTTTAAATAAGCTAAAATCATTGCATTTTACAGATATGCAAGTCAAATAGAAAGCACAGTCAACCTAGTTACATTGAAATTACTGATAGCAGAACCACAGAACAGTTGAGGTTCGAAGGGACCTCTGGAGGTCATCCTGCCCAAGCCCCGTGCTCAAGGAGGGCCACCTAGAGCCAGTTGCCAAGGACCATGTCTAGGAAGCTTTCGAAGATCTTTGGGCAACCTGTGCCGGGACTCCATCACCCTCACAGTGGAAAAAGTGTTTTCTGAACTTCAGAGGAACCTCCTGTGTTTCAGTTTGCGCCCACTGCCTCTTGTTCTGTCACTAAAAGCCTGGCCCCATCCTCTTTGCACTCTCCCTGCAGGTATTTATACACATGGATAAGATCCCCTCTGAGCCTTCTCTTATCCAGGCTGAATGGTCCCAGCTCTCTCAGCCTTGCTCCAGTTCCTTCATAATCTTTGTGGCCCTTCACTGGACTCTCTCCAGTTGTTCCGTGTCTCTCTTATACTGGGGAGCCCAGAATTGGACCCAGTACTCCAGGTACAGCCTTACCAGTGCTGAGTAGGGGGGAAGGATCACTTCATTCAACCTGCTGGCAACACTCCTGGCAACGCAGCCCAAGATACCACTAGCTGCCTTCTGTCTTGGTTTGGGCTGAAATAGAGTTAATATTCCTTTTCAGGGACTAGATGAGTGCTGTGTTTTGGATTAAGCTTTGGGTTTGGTATGAGAAGAATGCTGATAGCACACTGATGTTTTCAGCTGCTGCCGAGACTTCAAGGACTCTCCGACTCCCCATGTCCTGCCCGTGCGCAAGGGCACAGGGAGCAGGGAGGGAGCACGGCCACAGCACCTGACCCTAACTGGCCAGTGAAATATTCCATATCACGGCACGTCATGCTCACTATATAAAGGAGGGATGGTTGGGAAGGAGCTCTCTCTCTCTCTCTCGCTTCCGGGATTGCGATTGTGGGATCTTGGTATCTCGGGGTCGCTGGCCGGGAACGGGCTGGGTGTTGGTCAGCAGGTGGTGAGCAATTACGTTGTGCATTGCCTGTTTATATATTTCTTTTTGTTTTCCCCCTATCATCGTTATTGTTCTCATTTTATTGGCATTATTAAACTGTTCTTATCTCAGCCCGCGAGTCTCCCTTCACCCCTCTAATCCCTCCCCCATTCCCAGGTGGGGAGGGGGAAGGGAGGGTGACCACCTGCGGGGGTTGGTTGCTGATCAGGCCCAAACCACAACAGTTTTTGGCACCCAACGTGGGGCATGAAGGATTGAGATAACAACAGGTTGATTTGTGTGCTCTTCTGAATTTGTTAAAATGTCGACTGCTCATCCTGCTATAATGTCAATCGAATGGTTCCTGGAATCGTGGTCTTCCTTGTTACAGTTGTGTTATACGTCACCTTACTTGCCATATATATTCCCCATGCTGCTGCTTATCACCCATGGGAGTTGGATTCAGATTGTTGCTTTGCTGTACTATGTAATACTGATTTATGGCACAATAAGGTTGTCAGTCCTGAGATTAGTCTGGTATCTGTACTCAGCATGGTCATCATCTGTGCACGTGGGAGGTCAGCTAGTGGAATGGGTTAACAATTACACTCTCTCCCGTTTCTCTGCGGAGAGCCAGACCACAGAGGAGATATCTTCTTCCATTTCTCTCTTCACCAGGCTATTCACAAATGTGTTTGAGTATGTTGGGAGTTTTGAAATTCCATGGGATATTCACACTAATGTTGTTGTCTCACTGCTGGGAGCTGTCATGCTCCTGAAGGCTGTTTGGGTTGTGTTTAGGGTTAAGCGACCATTTCTGAACATCACTCGGAGATCCCCCCCAAGGTTGGAGGGTTATGAGTGGCTGGGGGTGTGGGATAGCATGGGCAAGTACTTAGGACAGTGGGCACCTCCGGTGTCCTGGAACTTCACCCCTGAACAAGTGCAGGATCCTGAGAAGCTGGTAAAATATTTAGAAGAGATATGCTGTCATCCTGGTAACTCAAGAGAGACGCGGATCACGGCAACATGCTGGGGACTGGCCCATGCCTACCGAGCCCTGCTCACCAGTATGCAGTGTCCTCAAAAAAAGGAGGTCTCTGGATCAGAGAACAAAACAACAAGCACCACGGCCGCTCCGACACCCCCACCAGATACTGCAGCTGCTCCAACACCCCCACCAGGCACTGCAGCCACTCAAACTCTGGCAACAGACACTGCAGCTACTCAAACTCTGGCAACAGACACTGCAGCTAATCCGACCCCTACAACAGGTACTGCAGGTGAACTAGAGAACCAACCCACGACTGTGTCAGTTGTTCCTGTACAGAAGAAGAAATATACAAAGAAAACACCCTGCCTTGTAAAGGATGAGGATGAACCAGGGCCATCACGAGAACAGGAGGAGGAGGCAGAACCAGTGGTAGTCACCCGATCTCTATCCCTGAGTGAGCTGCAAGACATGCGGAAGGATTTCAGCCGCCAGCCAGGTGAGCATCTCCTTACCTGGCTGCTCCGATGCTGGGATAGCGGGGCCAACAGTGTGGAATTAGAGGGGAAGGAGGCCAGGCAGCTTGGATCCCTGTCTAAGGAAGCAGGCATTGACAATGTAATTGGAAGAAAGACACAGACCCTCAGCCTTTGGAGGCGACTTCTGTCAGGCATAAGGGACAGATATCCCTTCAAGGAAGATCTTGTATGTCATTCAAGCAAGTGGACAACCATGGAGAGAGGCATCCAATACTTGAGGGAACTAGCCGTGCGGGAAATGGTTTATTTTGACCCAGATGATGCACGGCTACCCACAGACCCAGACAAAGTCCAATGCACCCGGCCCATGTGGCGGAAGTTGGTACGGAGCGCGCCATCATCACACGCCAATGTATTAGCAGTAATGGACTGGCGAGACGAAGACAGACCAACTGTGGATGAGCTGGTGCGTTGTCTCCAGAACTATGATGAAAGTCTCTCTCCCTCCATCATCGCAGCCGTGAAGGAACTAAAGGAACTATCCTGCCAACTCAAAGAGGACATGTCTTACTCTCCGCCTGCATGGACTGAAGTCTCAGCTATCAGGAGCAGACGGTTCCCTACTCAAGAGAGACAGTATACACCACGGCAAGACCCATGGTATTACCTGTGCGACCATGGAGAGGACATGAGGAAATGGGATAGGAAACCTACCTACCTTCTAAGAGAGCGAGTTCAAGAGTTGGAAGGAAGAATGGCTAAAAATCAAGGTTCTTTCAAGAGAAATGCTGCTCCAGTCTCCAGTAATCAGTTGCCCAGACTGAGCAGGAGGGTTGACTTGGCTGCTGTTCCTATGAGGAGGACTCCTGGTTCGTATTTACAAGAAGTAAGTAACCGGGATGAGACTGAGACCCGCACAGACTACACTAACCCCTTCATTGATAATGGATACTAGAGGGGCCCTGCCTCCAGCCAGGTGGAGGAGAGGGACAACCGGGTTTACTGGACTGTGTGGATTCGATGGCCTGGCACATCTGACCCCCAGGAGTACAAGGCTCTGGTGGACACTGGTGCCCAGTGCACCCTAATGCCATCAAATTTTAAAGGAACAGAGCCTATTTGTATTTCAGGAGTGACAGGGGGGTCCCAACAGCTGACTGTGTTGGAGGCTGAAGTGAGCCTAACTGGGAATGAGTGGCAAAAACATCCCATCGTGACTGGCCCAGAAGCCCCATGTATTCTTGGCATAGATTACCTCAGGAGAGGGTATTTCAAGGACCCAAAAGGCTACTGGTGGGCTTTTGGTATAGCTGCCTTGGAGACAGAGGAAATCAAACGACTGTCCACTCTGCCTGGTCTGTCGGAGGATCCTTCCACTGTGGGGCTGCTGAGAGTTGAAGAACAACAGGTGCCAGTTGCTACTACAACTGTGCACCAACGGCAATATCGCACCAACAGAGACTCTGTAATTCCCATTCACCAACTGATTAGTCAACTCGAGAGCCAAGGGGTGATCGGCAAGACTCGTTCACCCTTTAACAGCCCCATATGGCCAGTGCAGAAGTCTAATGGAGAGTGGAGACTGACAGTGGACTATTGGGGCCTGAATGAAGTCACACCACCGCTAAGTGCTGCTGTGCCAGACATGCTGCAGCTTCAGTATGAACTCGAGTCAAAGGCAGCCAAGTGGTACGCCACAATTGATATTGCCAATGCCTTCTTCTCAATCCCTTTAGCACCAGGGTGCAGGCCACAGTTTGCTTTCACCTGGAGGGGTGTCCAATACACCTGGAATCGGTTGCCTCAGGGGTGGAAACACAGTCCCACTATTTGCCATGGACTGATCCACACTGCACTTGAACAGGGTGAAGTTCCAGAACACATACAATACATCGATGACATCATTGTATGGGGAAATACAGCAGAAGAAGTTTTTGAAAAGGGGGAAAAAATAGTGCAAATTCTTTTGAAAGCTGGCTTTGCCATAAAGCAGTGTAAGGTCAAGGGCCCTGCACAGGAGATTCAGTTTTTAGGAATTAAATGGCAAGATGGACGTCGTCAGATTCCGATTAATGTGATTAATAAAATAACGGCTAGGTCTCCACCAACCAGCAGAAAGGAAACACAAGCTTTTCTAGGTGTTGTGGGTTTCTGGAGAATGCATATTCCAAATTACAGTCAGATTGTAAGCCCTCTCTATCAAGTGACCCGGAAGAAAAATGACTTTTTATGGGGCCCTGAGCAGCAGCAGGCCTTTGAACAAATTAAACACAAAATAGTTCATGCAGTAAGCCTTGGGCCGGTTCGGGCAGGACAAGATGTTAAAAACATGCTCTACACTGCAGCTGGGGAGAATGGCCCTACCTGGAGTCTTTGGCAGAGAGCACCAGGCGAGACTCGGGGTCGACGCCTGGGATTCTGGAGTCGAGGATATAGAGGATCTGAAGCCCATTATACTCCAACTGAAAAAGAGATACTGGCAGCATATGAAGGGGTCCGAGCTGCTTCAGAAGTGATTGGTACAGAAGCACAGCTCCTCTTGGCACCCCGACTGTCAGTACTGGGCTGGATGTTCAAAGGAGGGGTCCCCTCGACACATCATGCAACTGATGCTACGTGGAGTAAGTGGGTCACGCTCATCACACAGCGGGCTCGAATAGGAAGCCCCAGCCGCCCAGGAATATTGGAAGTAATCACAAATTGTCCAGAAAACAAAGATTTTAAAATGTCACCAGAGGAAGAGGTGACCTGTGCTGAGGAGGCACCACCATATAATGAACTACCAGATAATGAGAAGAGATATGCTCTGTTTACTGACGGGTCCTGTCGCATTGTAGGGAAACATCGGAAGTGGAAGGCTGCTGTGTGGAGCCCCACACGTCGGGTCGCAGAAGCTGCTGAAGGAGAAGGCAAATCCAGTCAGTTTGCAGAAGTGAAAGCCATCCAGCTGGCCCTAGATAATGCTGAGAGAGAAAAATGGCCAGTCCTTTACCTCTACACTGACTCACGGATGGTGGCAAATGCTCTGTGGGGGTGGCTGCAGCAGTGGAAACAAAGTGGCTGGCAGCGTAGAGGCAAACCCATCTGGGCTGCCAACTTACAGCAAGATATTGCTGCTCGGGTAGAGAACTTGTCTGTGAGAGTACGTCATGTAGACGTTCATGTACCCAAAAATCGAGCGACCGAAGAACATCGAAACAACCATCAAGTGGACCAAGCTGCTAAAATTAAGGTAGCTCAAGTGGATCTGGACTGGCAACATAAGGGCGAAAAGTTTACGGCTCGATGGGCCCATGACGCCTCAGGTCATCAAGGAAGAGATGCAACATATAGATGGGCTCGTGACCGAGGGGTGGACTTAACTATGGACATTATATCACAGGTTATCCATGAATGTGAGACCTGTGCTGCCATCAGGCAAGCTAAGAGGTTGAAACCTCTTTGGTATGGAGGGTGATGGTTAAAGTATAGATACGGGGAGGCCTGGCAGATTGATTACATCACGCTCCCACAAACTCGACATGGCAAACGTTACGTGCTTACAATGGTAGAAGCAACTACTGGATGGCTGGAAACATATGCTTGACCAATGCCACTGCCTGGAACACTATTCTGGGACTTGAAAGACAAGTCCTGTGGCGGCATGGCACCCCGGAAAGAATTGAGTCAGATAATGGCACTCATTTTCGAGATAATCTCATAAACACCTGGGCAAAAGAACATGGCATTGAGTGGATAGATCACATTCCCTATCACGCACCAGCCTCTGGGAAAATTGAGCGGTACAATTGGCTACTAAAGACCATGCTGAGAGCAATGGGAGATGGGACCTTTAAACACTGGGACACACATTTAGCAAAGGCCACCTGGTTAGTCAATACTAGAGGATCTACCAACCAGGCTGGCCCTGCCCAGTCCAACCTTCTGCGTACTGTAGATGGGGATAAAGTCCCAGTAGTACACCTTAACGACATGCTAGGAAAGACTGTCTGGGTTATTCCCACTTCAGGTAAAGGTAAGCCCATACGTGGAATTACCTTTGCACAAGGACCCGGGTGCACTTGGTGGGTAATGCAGAAAAATGGGGAAGTCCGATGTGTGCCTCAGGGGGACTTAACGTTAGGTGAAAATAGCCAATAAATTGAACTGTATTAGGTCAATCACCAAACAGCCCTATCAATGCATCGCTATGATTGACACATATTATATAATGGCATCGCATTCATGAAGGAACACATAAACTCAAAGTAAGGATTGGCTTCAGCAACCGATGCCCAGCGACTCCCATAGACCATGAATACAGACAGTGTCGGATGCATCAGCCACCCGTTCCAACTGTAACAGGGACTGCACGCCTTCCTTCTGCAAGGTCACCTGGTCACCTATTCCCTACTGACCAAGAATCACCCTTCCCGCCTTAAAAGACTATTATGACAGATGGAACGCAAAGTTATGAACCAAATGAACTTATGATACATTCTGCAGTGATGGCCCAGTGACTGAGGGAATGATGTCTGTGTGCACATGCCTAAAACCCAGGAGAAAGGACAACGATCAATTAGACTGTATTGGGTAATATGGAACTTGAGCATAACGTAAATGAGATGGAATAAGGGGTGGATACTGTCTTGGGTTTGGGCTGAAATAGAGCTAATATTCCTTTTCAGGGACTAGATGAGTGCTGTGTTTTGGATTTAGTTTTGGGTTTGGTATGGGAAGAATGCTGATAGCACACTGGTGTTTTCAGTTGCTACCGAGACTTCAAGGACTCTCCGACTCCCCATGTCCTGCCCGTGCGCAAGGGCACAGGGAGCAGGGAGGGAGCACGGCCACAGCACCTGACCCTAACTGGCCAGTGAAATATTCCATATCACGGCACGTCATGCTCACTGTATAGAGGAGGGGTGGTTGGGAAGGAGCTCTCTCTCTCTCTCGCTTCCGGGATTGCAATTGTGGGATCTTGGTATCTCGGGGTCGCTGGCCGGGAACGGGCTGGGTGTTGGTCAGCAGGTGGTGAGCAATTACGTTGTGCATTGCCTGTTTATATATTTCTTTTTGTTTTCCCCCCATCATCGTTATTGTTCTCATTTCATTGCCATTATTAAACTGTTCTTATCTCAGCCTGTGAGTCTCCCTTCACCCCTCTAATCCCTCCCCCATTCCCAGGTGGGGAGGGGGAAGGGAGGGTGACCAGCTGCGGGGGTTGGTTGCCGATCAAACACCTTCTTAGCAGCAAGGAAAGGTTGCTGGCTCATGACCTTTTCTATTTCAGTAATCTTACACAGGAAAGCTGATTCCATTATGCATCTTCCGATTCTTGCTAATATCACTTAGAATTACAATCCAATACAGCAATATTTAAATAGTTTAAATTCTCTTCAGGTTTTTTTTGTTGGAAAAAAATAGACAAAACTGACTTTACAAGTCTCAGACTAACATTACAACAGGCTTCTGTTTCTCTCCAACCTATTTAAAACCATATCTTTTCCTAACACTACCAATATACATATTTTTATGTCAGTATTGCATGAGTCATTTCCAGAGTACTCACATGATCCAGTGGAATAAGACGAACACCAGACACTGGTCTTGATTCAGTCAAATCAAAACTGGATGCATGAAGACTAGCATAAAGAAATTAAACATAATATGAATAAAGCAGACCCAGTGTTTTGTTTTCTGTGGGGTTTTTTTGTTTGGGTTTTGTTTTTTTTTTTTAATTGCATGCTTCTTCCCTTTGCCAATGAATATGGTGAAAAGGAGGAAGAAAGGAGTGACCAAGCACTTTTACGTTATCACTCTTCTTCCAGGAATGTTATTTGACTTTGATATCTGGGAATCCAGCAGCATCAAGGGAGAAGAATTACAAGATCACCTGCACACCTGCCATGATAGTTTATTTCATACATATCTGTAACAATTCTCTAAGATAAGCCTAAATTCATGCACAAACCCAATTATGGTTAGTGCCCAAGCTACCTGACACGAGCTGCAGAACACTGCAGTGCAGAAAACCCAGGGTTTGTGCAGGCATGAGCATGCTCCTTCCCATGCGCAGGAGAAGCACAGACAGAACAAGCACAGATGTCAGCCAGAGGGACGTTGTTACCTGGTCACCAACAAAAAGCCAAGTCACTCCCAGGCTCTCGCCTTCTGTAAGGGCACAACACTATGCAGTTAGGCATACTGGATACATTGAGTGCCTCAAGTCATGCTGCCATGAAAACAGCATGGACACTTACTTATTTGTATGGCCATTCAAACATGTTTCACCATTCTTTCTGCCATGCCTGACACCTAACATTACAAATACAGCGCATATCTCCTCCCTACAGTTACTACAGAATTTGCATATAAGGAGAGCTAAAAAATTACTGGGAAGTGGATTAAAAAAAAAAACTAGTATTTTTTTTTCCTCTTTTGTCACAGGAGACAGATCTATTGAGCTCTGTGAATTATAGTACATAACAAAACTCTACAGAGAAATAATTTTGTAGTAGTATAAATTTTGTTTAAAAATGACCATTTCAAACTTCAAGACCTAAATTTTGTATTTAAAAAGATCTAAGAACACTCTGAAAAAAAGATCTAGCATACAGTTTATGTGAAAACAAGCTAGCTTTCACAGTTTCAAGGAAAAGCTAAAGACCAGCTCAATTAAAAGCATACATTGTCTTAAGAAAAAGATGAGTTACAGACCATTTTTCTATACTATTCTCCACATACAAAACTAGTGTAATAACTGCCTGTGGTAGCTCTAATCCACAGGAACTTCCTGGTCATGTAGATTAACACCAACAGTAAGGATCATTAGAAGAACTCAAAGGATGTGATTAGGAATACAGATTAACATAGGAAAAAAATCACTGGAAACATAATTACAGAATCAAATCTCTTGCTGCTAAGGGACATTTGAAAAAATCTTAAAGCCACAGTACCTAAAAACTGAAGGGGGTCTATTTTGACGAGCTCGTGAGGATCCAGTTCCAAAAAGTTTCCTTTCATCCTCTGTAGGTGTAAACGGTCTCCGAGTTCTTAGTGTTCGTAGAGCGTTTCTGGCTTCATTTATAATCTCTGAACTGGTCTTCTGCCTTGGAACTGAAAGCCTGTAGAATGGTTCTGCCTTTTCTGTACTGTTATTCTTTGAAGCTTGCATTCCTCTGCAAAGTAGTGCACAGGAAGAACAGTGTACAACATACATGGAAGGCACAGAATATACTCCTAGTTTTAAATTACAAACTATTAATCCATCAGTGGTTATGCTACTGTAATGTAGTTAAAAATGATATTACAACAAAATCCTAGACAGTGCTGAAGTAGTAGAAAATAAAGCTCATTGATACTGCACTTCCCTGTGTTTCTCAGTTCTGTAGCAAAATATTGAAGAAGAGAAGAAAGCATCTGACATGGAGAACCTTTAGTTTTTAGAGGGAGCTAAAATATACAACAATCAGTACCCACAGTGCTTTCTGGGCCAAATGTGGCACTCTTCAACAGTACAGAAAACCTGTTTCTTAACACGTGATTACTTATAAAACATCACAGAAAGTCAATAATATGCTGTAGAGAAACACTTTCTTTCCAATGAACTTAGGAAATACACAATATAAGCTAACCATCTTACCACGTGCAGCTTCCTAATAAGTCAAACAGGTATTATTATCAGAAACTGAAGCACAGTTACCAGTAATTGATAAGCAGAGACAATGAAGAACAAGTAATTAATTTTTTTCTGAGAGAAATGCCTCTCCAATTCACCCTCAAGCACATGCAAAGATAATACTAAAGTAAGATAAATTATCAACCCAAACTTTTAATCAGTGTTCTGTCCTGCTGCATCTTCTGGCAAACGCAGTGGGCAGTGAAAGACTTGCTTCATCGTCTCTTGAGCCCCCCAAAATCAATTGCTATCCTGGTGCAGTTCTCTGTGGATACTATCCTTGTCATTTTACAGCAAAATTATCATAGGCCTTAAACCATTCAAAATTCCTTTTCTGCTTTTCAAGCTTACCTAAAAAGAAAAATATGTTTCTGCGCTGTCTGTGACTCAGACCATCTGGTAACTTCCATCCTCTCATATAACTTATGACAATGAACCAACACTAGATCAGACACTGCCATCTTGGTTATTTCTCAACTACGAAGAAAAAACCCCCTATTTCTCTAGTTCCTTAGTTCACTTCTTCCTGTTCTGCATTTTTACATTTCCAACTGCCTCTTATGTTCTTTCTTCGAGAGCCTGTACATTCTGGCACAGTTTCTTTAATTAACACACAACCCAACCACTTCAGCTGAACTACATAAGATAAAATTGGATGCTAAGGAACAGTGCAACAACCTCTTTCCCTAAAAAATGCATAATTACAAAACACAAGAACAGATCAGGAGCCTGAGCCTGTCAGTGTTTTTAATCTTTCTGACTGCCACTAATACACCCCTTTTCTTCACTGTGACTGAATTTGGCTCTCTATGCTCCCTACTATTCCCTCTATTGCAACATGATTCAAAAGAGTTAAGTATGGAATTCCACTGCTGCAGTCTGTTTGAAGCAATTATACAGCCATTCCTCACTGAATAGGGAAGGTAGATTACCATTCCCTATTCTCCCAGCTACTGGGAGTCAAGATTTTGACCTTTAAGTGGAAGGTCGTCTGCGCGGGCCATGTGTCAGTTACTATCCAGCATATATGGAAACAACAGGAGTGAATAAATACTAAGACATTATCAATGTGCTTCTACAAATCAAAATCTGAATTAATTCACATTTCTTCTTTTCTGGTCTATATATTTCCATCCACTTTGCTAAATATTAAAATAAATTTTCTCAAGTAATCTCACATCTTACATTTAATATCTGAGGAACACCATTTTCTTTAGTTCTTAAATCTCTGTGCTCTGACATTGATATGTGTATTTTATGGAATTTACGTGTATGTTCTTCATAATTAAACTAAGAAGCAACCTGAGAGATATGATGTGTTTCGGTGGAACAGCACCATCAGTTTTCGATTTTGTTAGTTCTACTATCAACTGTACCTTTTCTATCCTAGAAGTACATTTGCCATAGTTGAGACCCAAATTCCATTATAGTAACTTTTTGTTGAAGCTTTCACCTCTTACCTATTTCTTTTAAACTGGAAGAGGAACTTTTCTACTATGAGCTTAATTAATTAATTACTACTATTTGGGCACTGTTAGCCCTTCCAGCCCCTTAAAAACAAAGTTTTAATAATGTTGCAAAGGGAACCTATGACTTGGTTTGAATGTTTGCCTGAGCTCACTGCTGCATTGCTACCTCAGCAGAGAGGGGGAGAGCAGAGCCTTTCCCAGCTGCAGGAGCAGCCAGGCTGGCGGGCAGCAGCCCCCGCTCGCCGGGGTAAGGCAGGGACGGAGCGAGCCTGGAGCTGTCACAGGGGGGACAGCAGTGAGTGGAATTTAAGACTTACCACTGACCCGATGAGAGCCTTAACACTTCATCGTGTTGGTGTAGGGTAGTATTATACACATTCAGAATTGTGGTAGGGATGCAATACCAATATAGTATTAATTGATATCCCGCAGTTATTAGCCAGAAAACGTAACAGAACACAGAGAAACAAGTAAGCAGTGCCATCAAATATGAGATGTGTATATATATATATATGATAGGATAAGAAAGCTTACTCATTCTTGCAAGCATTTAAAAAACATGAGTAGTTATCTGAATGAGTTTGGCTACCGTGCCATCACAGGACAACCACTGTCTGCTTCTCAAAGACACAGAAAGGCGATTTGCACTCTTTTATTTTATAATGCCTAAAGCTGAAACATTTAAGCATCAAGCAATTGCTCTGCTGCAGCAGCACTCAAGAAAGAAGTTTCATCCGCTCCTCAGCATCCCACACCCTAGAAGCTTTGAGGAAGCACCTTCAGCTATACTATGCCAGCTCTCTTCCTAGAAAACTACTACATAGATCTGCGCATAAGGAAAAAACCCTCCAGACACCAGAAGCTTTCTTGTCTCTGATGAACATAAAGTACCTGAATCATTCAATTGCAATGTCAAAGACTAATTTAAAATACGGCACAACAAATGAGTGCAAAAAGCAGAAAGCGTAAGTTTTGGATGAAGGAGCAGCACAAGAATGGAAGGGAAACAACTGCACTGGCAGCTCAGTACACAATCTGGTTTTACCCTTGTTTTTCATTGTTTATACAAGACTAAGCCCTGCCTGGTTTTGTATTTATTTGTATGACTTTCTGTTTTTTCCATACACTCTATACCCTTTTAAAAATAAAGTATCTTAGTTGCAAATAAGAAATAATTCCAATTATTAGTACTTCTTTCTGAAAATCCAGCAGCATTCCCATTTTGCTCCCCAATCCCAGCAGGGGACAGATAAAGGGAATAGTGCAGTGTCAATGGGTACAGCACAACTGGTATGCACAGATCTTGTCCCCCGCTGCTGCCACCATTTCCCAGGTAGCCTTTAACTTGCACAGATGAAGAGCTCCTCTCTGACTCTCTACTGGAAAGTAGAAGAGTATTACACCCATGTCTGACAAGCCATGCTTGGGCTCTTGTCTTTTTTTCCCTGGTTGTTTACTCCAGAGGTCTGGTCTTTGCTGTACAGGAAGATTTGAAAGCGGTAGATAGTGGTACAGGATCAGAGAAGCCCACGTTAGATGTAGCTATCTCCAGAAGCA
The DNA here is from genome assembly GCF_018691265.1 of Tyto alba. Lineage (NCBI taxonomy): Eukaryota > Metazoa > Chordata > Aves > Strigiformes > Tytonidae > Tyto > Tyto alba. The sequence continues at coordinate 796,148 of NW_024881316.1, forward strand.
AGACAGCTGCACCCTCACACCACTTATCCCAGGTCAGTTGGCACATGAGAGAAGCACGGCTGACTCCGTCAGATGTGGCACCACGCTGACTGTGCCATCCTATCTCCCATCTCAAAACCAGTGTCATTTACTGGCTAGCGTACAGAGTGGGTATGCTTGCAACCACTAAGTACAGCGAGGAGAAACCCTGTGCTCAAGCTGTGAACACTCCGCTCACTGAGCTCTGAATCCAGGTTCTGTCTGCCCAAGCAAACCTCTAAAATAGTTAGCACCCAAATACAGGTTTAGTAAGAGTGAACTAATAATGGTTATTATTGGAAATAATTTAAAACATCAGTAACTCATCAATCACACCTGATACACTTGGCAAAATTTTGCAGCAGAGAAATCACTATCGAAAAGAAATGAGAACAAAGTCACGAGAAATTGAGCCTGCAGTCCTCCACCGAGCAAGGGTTTCAGTGCGCCCGCCAAGAGAAACTCCCCAAACCAGCAGCACCTGTGGAGTAAAAGCCGACCCAGGCTTCGCGGCGTTACCAACCCAAACCCAGCGAAAAAAGTCTCTTCCCCCGAGCACGGCGCGCAGGAAGCTGCCGGGAAACCCACCGGAGGTTCCCCCTCCCCAGCCGCTTCTGCAAAGCCCCCCGCCCGACCTACCGCACCCCCCAGCCCGGGGGCTCCCCGGCAGCCCCCCGGGAAAGCGCGTTCGGGGCCAGGCGGGGCCGGGCTGCCGCCGGCACCGGGCGCTGCCCGAGGCGCTGTGCCCGCCCAGCGGTCCCGCCGGCGCCCCCTCCCCACAGCGGCGGAGGGGGCCGGGTCGGGCCCCGCTCCCTCTCGCCCTCCCCGCCGCGGGCGGCCCCGGCGACCGGCGCCCACTGTTCCCATGGCAACAGCGCACGCCGTGGCCGCCGAGCGAAGCGCGGCAGCCGGGCGGGGCCCTTACTCACCTCCGCCGAGGCAGACCGCGGCCCGTCGGTGTCGGTGTCGGTACCGGTACCGCTCCGCTCGCTGCCCTCGGCCGCACCTGCGGGAGCGCGGGGGGGGGGGGGGGGGGGCTGTGTGTGTCAGGGTGTCAGTCAGCCCAGAGGCCTCATGGCGCCTGCGCGGCCAGCTGCGCGCGCATGCGCAGCGCGGCGCCGGCCATTGAGGCGGGCTGCGCGGGGCCGGGGCGGCGCTGCCCGTCCCCACCGACCTCCCCTCAACCTGGGGGCGGCGGCGGCAGCGGGTCCTGCTGCAGCGTTGGCGCGGAGGATGGTGCTTTTTTCTGGTGGAGGGCACTTCCCTCGGCCTGCTTGGTCCCACGTTTTAGGGCACGGTAGTAGCAAGTGGCAAAAGCCCTGGTCAGGGTTGACAAAAGTTGCTCCGTTTGGAAATGCTGGAGGGGGGAAAGGGGGTGACCTGTTACGATGCCGTCTCTCCGAGTTCTGATTTACAGATTGGAAACGGATACGTGGCAGGTTTCCCACAGTAAAACGAGGGGAGTGGGGCGCAGTGCAGCAGCAGCCACCGCCAAACCCCATCCTGGGCCACGCTGGTCAGACACCGAGGGCTGGGTCACTCGTCTTCGGCGGCTTCGTGCCGGGCCAGAGGCACCATCGCACCCCTTGGTCACCTCCTGTTCCCTGGGAGGCCGAAAGAGCCTTTTTCACGTTGTCCAGAGCTTCGCACAAGCCGGTCCCACAGGCTGGAGAGCTCCGTCGGAGCGGCACGAGGGGGGTTGCTTGTGGTGTCTCCCCCCAAGCTGCCTCCTGGGCACAGGCCTACCAAAGGTGCACCCACCTCCAGGTTTCGGGACCCCGCTGGCCGGTCGCCGGCCACTCGCCCAGCAGCTCCCTCCCTCGCGTGCCTCTTGCTGCTGGCACGGGTAATGTGACCGCGGCCCCTGTCAGAGAATCTCCAGACATGTAACAACAAAGACAGGCCTGTTGCGGCAAGTGGGTTGCTCATGACTGACAAGGACAATCTTTGTTCGCTATCTCTGAATGCGTTTTGAAATTTATCTGAAAACTGCAGTAGGAGGGTTGGTTATTACCTCTTTGTGAATAATAGAAAAATGCAACAAATCCAGCTCCACACGACCAAGCTTCTTCCTTGGTTTCTTTATAAGATACTTCAGATATATCTGAAAGCAGTCTCTGAATAAATTAATTTTGCATATATATTTATATGTAAATATATATATATCTTACTGACTTGAAGTTCCTTTTACTAATTGCTTACTAACATAACTTTTACTTCCTCATGTTTGGACATTTTAAATTTAATTTGTCTTTCTGAATATTGTTATAAGCCAGCTATGCCCCTTTCTTCTAGAAAAACATCCTCTTGCAGTTCCTCTTTTGATTCTGACAGGCATTATGATAGCAGTAAAAACATCTCCATGTGTAACCCTACCCGGTTTACACAACACAAGCCATTATCTCTGCTAGCTTCTACTTTATCTCTAATTATTACACATCTAGCCCTCTTTCTTCTGCAGCCAAGTTCAATACCTCAGAAATAATGAAAACCTTCTTACTATTGTACTTGCTGTTCTCTGTATATTCTTCCTTAAAAGCCGAAAGAATGTGTGTGTGTGTGCATGTGCATGCACACTATTTTCAGATCATTCACAGTTAGCTCATTCTCTGTTATTCTGAACATTTCTTTTATTGAGATAATACAAGCGAACTTTCACTGAAAAATGCGTAGATCTGTTTCCTGGTAAAGCCAGTCTGAGTCTCTTTTTACTGTTATCATCTCATCATTCTTTAAACAATTTTTAAATCCACTCAGTTAAACCGACGAAGCCTTCCTTCTTGGCTTCTTCTTTAATCCTTTTCATATGCACATTATTTCTCTCCTCTCTCTATTTTCTAGGTCATCAAATTGAAGAGTTAATTTTTTATTGAATTTCTGAGCTTTGGCAATTGTAGCAATTATTTCTTTTGTGATGTCTCTCTGATATGTCTCATCTGTTACAACTTTCTCACATCCTTTTTCTCATGTGCTTTTTATTGAACGAACTCTTTCAGCACCTATTTTAAAATCTAGTACTCAATTAAATCTCCTTGTTTGCAATAACACTGCTTTAGGATGGAAGTATCAAAACATATAAACTGACTTGGTCTAGGCAATCCAGCTTTTGCTCAATAGATTGCTGAGGTAAAAGCAATATGTTCGGAGCAGTTCTAACTAATGAAAAAATACCAAGTATTCAATTATATCATCTTCATTCACACTATTTTTTAGACTTGAAAATCATGAAAGGGATTTTGTGCTGGTATCCAGTCTCAATTTTCAGTTTGCCTAGCTTAAATTTGTCTAGAAAGGAAACTTATCTGGGTATCCAAGCATACAAGGCTTATATTTCAATGCAATTCAGAGTTAGTTAACAGTGTTAAACACTTTGCCTGCCAAGTGCTCATTGATCGTACTTGCTGCTTCTTGTTGGTGACCTGTAAGAGCTGCCTCCACTGCAATTTCAGCAACACAAGTGGCAATGCAATCCAGGTTTTCCCCCTATTTCTTTCCTCTTTTTCAAAACAAAACAACAGTCCTACCCCCAATCTGGACAAAAATCTTCCTGTCATGCTTAACTTTGCATAGACCATCTGGTGTGTGCTGTTAAATAAGCTGTGTGTTTTGTATCACTTGTAGCTCATTACAAAGGCAGGTGAAGCAGTTCATTTTATGGCAGTTAGAAGCAATCCCTGTACTAGGAGACCTACTAAGTTTTAATCAAACAGGTTTATGAAGCTCTTCATTATATGCAGCAGGGAGATGTGTCACAGGAAAAGTGCACTGGGTATATGATGTGATGACTAGTTGGTGGATAAGGTGGAAGCAGTGCATGCTGTTTATCTGAAGTAAGGCTTTTGACTGTCTCCCGTTACCTTGCAAACTCACAAATCCATTTAAGTGGATAGTGAGCTGGATTGAAATCTGGCTGAACTGCAGAGCTCCAAGGGTTGAGATCAGCAGCACAAAATGCAGCTGGAGGCCGGTCATCCAGCAGCATGCACCCACCAAGCTTGCTGGCGATACAAAACTGGGTGGAGTAGCTGGTACACTGTACAGTTGTGCTGCCATTCAGAGGGACTGTGACAGGCTGGAGAACTGGGCCAGGAAGGATCTCAAGAGGTTCATCAAAGGGAAATGTTAAGTCCTGCATCTCTGGAGGAATAACCCCAGGCATCAGTACATGCTGGGGGCCAACCGGCTGGAAAGGAGCTCTGCAGAAAAAGGCCTGGGGTTGCTTGACACCAACCTGAACACAAGTCAGCAGTGTGCCTTTGCTGCAAAGGCAGCCAGCAGCCTCCTGGGCAGCGTTAGGAAGAGCATTGCCAGCAGCTGGAGGGAGGTGATCCTTTTCTTCTGTGCAGCACTGATGAGGCCACAACTGGAGTGCTGGGTCCAGTCCATGGGCTCCCCAGTACAACAGAGACATGCACGCACTGGAGTAAGCCCTGCAAAGAGCCACTAAGATGACTAAGGGACTGAAGTATCTTTCATATGAGGAAAGGCTGAGAGGGCTGGGACTGCTTAGCCTGGAGATGAGGAGGCTCTGGGTGGGATCTCATCAGCATGTATAAATACCTGAAGGAAGGGTGCAAAGAAAATGGAGGCAGACTTGGTGGTGCCCAGTGAAAGGACAAGAGGCAGTAGTCACAAATTGAAACACAGGAAACTCCATTTAAACATAACAAATTTCTATGGTGAGGGTGGTCAAACACTGGAACGGGTTGCTTATAGAGGTTGTGTGGTCTCCATCTTCAGAGGTATTCAAAATCTGATGGAAGAAGTACCTGAGCGACCTGCTCTAGGTGACTGCTTTGAGCAAGGGGGCTGGACTAGATGATCTCCAGAGGTCCCTTCCAACCTTAAATATTTTGTGATGTATTTTTTTTTTTTAATTCCTTAAAATCTTATTCAGATTTGGCTGAAATTTAAGATTTTGGAAATTTCCATGATCAATCTCTAGCTTGCATTGCTCATTGTGATTTGGTCACTGTGCCATTGCCCTGCAAACTCTGCACCTTACCCTCACTCTGGCCAACACCTGGTTCCCTCCATGCTTACTGTTCAGTCCCATCAATAAAAACCTCAGATTTCCTGGTGAGGTTACGTTGGCTTCCCAAGTGAAACACCCTTCAGTTGGTACATTTATGCTGTCACACGGCATGCAAGGACTTCTTGTACCAACTAAGCATTGTGAGCAATCTACCAGCCACACACCCCCTATCCAATCGCCCCACATCAATGACTGCTTTCACTGACTTCCTGTTAATTCTGCTACCTCTGCCAGTGACTGGAAATCCCTGGTGTGTTAGCGAAATGCCTCCTTTTCTTCCAGTCTGCCTTTTGACTCAATGAGATGGACAGGACTCCATATGACTTTGGTGTTGCTACTCAGTTTGAGACCCAAGTTTCTACAGCCAGAGCAGGAAGGGATACTTGGGGGAAACGGCCTTTTTTCAATAATAAATAGATATGGCAGGAAAATGTGAAGATCATGGAGGCCACAATTCAGTGTAAAGCCTAAAAGCTGAGATAAGAGCCAGTGCCGGGTGAAGAGGAAGAAGAAAAGGGAGTTTGTTTTCTCACAAGACACAACCTTAAGTTTAACGATCCAAGGTGTTCCTTTTATGACCAGCTGCTCGTGCACATCTTGTGACGGTTGTGCATTCATTACGGACAGCATACCGAGCTGGGATACTGCTCATGTACGTCTGCAGTGAACGATACCAAGAACTGGCTTAAATCAGAAGAGATTTTTGGAAACAGAGACATGGATAGAGTCAAAACTACTGAGATACAGAACCCCTTAGGGAGCTCACTGAACACATGTAGCTAATTGAGGAAGGTAATTCACTGCAATAAGGCTGGCATATTAACACAGGGATGTTACTTACTTTCTCAAGGTTTCTACATCAGCATTCCTTGCGTTTCCTCCTAACGCATTCTCCTGTCAAATTTTATCTACCAGCTGCTGATAGGAGGGAATATTAAGAGTATGTTAAGAGTACTGAAATGTCAGTATTTGGAAAAAGTCCAAAAAGTCAACCCCAAAACTTTTCGCAGAGCAGAAACAAAGCTATTGCAAAGCAGTGAGTGAGCACATTCATCATTTACAGAACACACTTGCTTTAAACCAATAACATGCAGTATCATTGGAACAAACCCAAGTTACTTTAGGTGATTTTTAGTGACAGTGGAACAAAATGAGCGAGCATATATTTTTAGCAAATAAGTCTATAGAATTTGGACCTCCTGATTTTTTTCCCAAAATCTAAGACAGCAGTCTCAGTCCATGTGCAGCACAGCACATACACAGTCGTGCCAGACCTTCTGTGTAGGTGCTAACCAGAGTTATCTTTGAATATGTGATAAACTGAACGTGTCCAGAGCACACTGCACTTACTTCATGTATACAGGCTGCCTGCAGACCACAAGTAATGCATGTCTGTAACATGTCAGACTCATTGTTCGGAAACTCATGCTACACATGCGGTTATGCAGAGGTTCAGCAGGTTCCATGAATGCATATGGTCTCTAAACTTTATGTCTTTTTCATCTATCTATATATTCTACATGTATGATAGCTATCTAAGGAATGCACTTGTTTCTAATACCTGGAAATGTCATGGAAAAAAACACTGCCACTGACTTTGTGCTAAATTCAGGAAACAGGACAAAACTCCATTCAGCAAATTAAGGGACCTCATGAGACCCTTCATGGGTTTTTTTGCAGGAGAATGCTAAATTGGAGTTTTGTGGTTTGGTGGATATTTCTGTTATTTCTTTTTCCAGTTACAGGGTTCTTGTTTTTACAAACACCTTTCCAACCAGAGCTGCCTTGTCTCTGTTGCCAGAGTTGGCTTTGTAACTCTATTAATGACAACAGAATAGATGGGGAGGAAAGCATGGGCTTTCTCCCAAATAACATTGATGTAAAATACTGTCTAGAGAGATCACCATGGAGAAGCACTGCTTTTGTTTTATGTATTCAAAACAAGATGGGACCGAATTGGACATAAACCTTATTTACTGTTCCACCACAGCTAGCAAAGCCCATTGTATCAGGTTCATCTCTTATTTCCAGTACATTACCCAGCATGAAAAGCCTGTGCAGCAGGAAATACGTAATTTTCTGTAGTTCACTGGAGACTGAGCACCTCAAATAATGCCAAAGCGCCCAGGTCCAGAAAGCTGGCACTACTTATTTCTCCTCTTTAAGCAGCTCTTCACTCGGGGTGAATGTGCCATGAGGTTAACACAAACTTGACATCCAACCCTGAATTTTTCTTGCATCTGTTGCTCACAGTATGACTCGAAACTACGATTTTTTTCTTGTAGTTCAACAAATACTCACTGCAAATAGTTAGCTACCATTTAGCTACCATTCACTGTCTCTATGGTCCACTTGTCCACATTACCCATTATTTTAGGCTGCTCTCTAGATATGAAAGAATCCTTTCATCTGCCCTAAATGAACAAGAGAGCTCTGCTGTTCGATACAATCTGGGTTTCTGGCAGTGAGAAATCTGCAGTATGGAGAAACAACACATACAGAAATAGGTCATTGCACAAGATAGAAGAGTTTTTGAAAATCTGACCCAATATTTACACAGATTTTATGATGTGACATTGTACCTCACAGCAGACAATGGCAGCTCCACAATACGCTGCAAAAAAACTACCAGAAGGCAATCTACCAAACACGGCACAAGGTATCCTGGGTTAGCCACCCCATAATGCCAAACGTCTTTTGCTGATAAAAGCCTGATGCTCTGAGGATGTACCGCATCTTTAAAAAACAGCCAAATGTGAACACAACCTGCCAAAACAGCTATGGCAGTAGCACGTGCCAGCAGAACTTCTGCCAGTAAAACTTTCTAGTTCAAACAAGGCCGGTGGCAGCGGCGTGCGCAGCCTCGGGGCGCCCCACGAGCGGCCGTGCTGGTGGCTGCTGGCCCAGTGGCAGCAGCGCAGGAGGCGAGGGGAGAGCCCAGCTGCCCTTCTCCTCGCCGACACCCAGGCCAACACGCATCGTAACCTGTACCTCCTCTTCTGTACACTCCTGTTGCTGGCCGTGTTTGCACACGGCAGATTCACTGGCAGAGGTTCTGCTAGCGTGAACTCTTGACACTCGGTGGGTGATCTGCAGAGGACTCGTCCTTCGTAGGTGCAGTTACACTGGCGTTGCGCAGTGCTTCTCGTTAGGCTGCAGAGCAACCGTCCATCTCACTTTGCTTGCTGCCCCCCTGCCACCCACCCGCCATCCCCTCTCTGCAGGACTGTGCCGACGCAGCAAACCCAGCTTCCAGCTGGTCATGCTCTGCTAAATGGTACCAAGAGGCCAACTATACCCTGCTGGGAAAAAAACCAACCAACCAACCAAACAAAACAAAACAAGATTTCTTTCACTCTTCTCAGATTAGCCAGCAACACAAATGTAGTGTTAGACACAGCTGATGGGTGTGAGCTTCAGTTTGGCTGATGTTAGTGGAACTTTTCTTCAGAATTTTTTACAGAAGATCATGTACTGCAGTGGCAATCATTTTGCAAATAAAATACCAACAGGAAAATAAGAAATATCACTGATAATTACTGAAAGATTTTCATTGATTTTGCCAACACTCAACTCTCCAACTGGAAAAAAGAAAAAAAGTAGGGAAGGGCTAAGTGGTCCCTGTGAGAAGAATGGTACAGATGCCCAAAGTGGGAAAATGAGGAAATTTGAACTTTCAGACACGCAGAGAATAGGAATTCACAGAGAATATGAGCTCAAGCATGGGGATCATCTTCTCTGGGGAATCTGTGATTTGCTGGAATAGTATGAAAGTGAAAAGAAATTAAATCTAAGACTGGCTAAGGGTAAAGTTGACTGCTAGAGTAAAAATAACTTTAAACCAAATATTTTAACTACCAGAGTCAAGTGCTTAGAAACAATCAAAGCGACCACTACACCATGAGTACAGTTCTTACACTCCATATTTTTATAGCTGTAAAGATGTATGTACATGGAATTATGAAAATGCTTATTCTAATATTTTAAGTAGGCATTATTAAATTTTAGGTAATTTCAGGGATGAAATAATTTAGATTTTTGAAGACAAGAATTTGGAACATTTATATCCACTAGGATCTGAAATTTAATTTTCACCGAGCTAAACTGTATTTACTGCAAATATGAAATTGAAGAATTAAATTCCTACTATTGTGATACCTGGCTTTGAATGGTATTTTACTAACAGACTTCCTCAAGGATACATCTTCAGTCGTATTTTTATTCATTACCTTAAAATAGGAAGATGGAGTTTGTTAATGAAATTTGCTGATGACACGAAAGTGGGAGTCATCATTCATATGGAAGGGGATGGCAGTATGATACAGGAATACCCAAATAACCTTGAGAACTAGAGTAATAGAAACAGAATGAAACTTAATAGTGCACATTGCAAGCTTGTGCCCTTGTGAACTAATAAAAATTTCTGTCATAAGTTGCAAGGTCATCGGTTCAGAAACAGAAATATGCACGTTGTGCCTGGAAGTGCAAGTTAACCACTGGCTTCAAATATTAAGGGGATGTGAAAAAGGCCAATTTGGTCCTTGGGTTTACTGGGCAAGATTTTTCCAGTAGACAGTGTGAGTAAGTGAGGCTGGAGGAGACAGTGCTGAGACCCTCTCTGGAGCTCAGTGTCATCTAGAGCGTCCACGTTCAGGAGAGAAGGATTGAGACGGGGATGGGTGCAGAGGAGGGTGGCAAGACTGATCGAGGAACAAGCCTATCGTGGCATAAGGCTACAACGGCATGGCTTGGTTTTTATGCCAAAGTGAAGGGTGAGAGACTCTCTCCACAGTATCTCTTTAAAGAAGACGATAAATTTATGCTAAAAGATGGTGTTGATTCAGGAACAAATGGGCACTATCGGACCTGGAAAATTCAGAATGCAACTTTTTAAAAAAGTTTAAAACCACTGGAGAGGTAAGATTCTGAAACAGCCTCCCAGGAAGATTGGAGGAGGCAAAAACCAAACTATATTAAGAGCTGTATTAGAGTTGTATAAAAAGAATGTTGTGAGGTAATTGCCCGAAATAATTGGAACTGAAACTCAGTTGTCCCATTCAGTATTCCTGTGAAAAACTTTGAGGTGATTTAGTCACCATTCATAAAAAAAGCAAAAGTAAACAGCCTTCATTCCTAAATGAGCTCTGCATTAGCATGAATTAGATAATTTATCAGTTGGTGAGCTAATTCTTTGTTTTTCTTGGTATCATGAATAGCAGTACCAGTTTCAAGGACAAGATGAATACATGTGGAATTTTGTATTTCTAGTTACAGAACTAATAAACCAAATATCATTTCTCCCCCAGGTAACACTGAAGTTCTTGGAGCGTTACTTTCTCCAGAAAATCACCTGCCATAAGACCAGTCGCCTGCCCTAGTCAAAGAGATTGCCACTTGAAAGCTCAGGAAAAAGGCAGTGTAGCACTACAAGCCTTGAAAAGAAAACAACTGCTTTTGCTCTGTGTGTGTGTGTTTTCTCTGTTCTGGTTTGTTGTGCAACAGCAATAATCTCTATTGCTTTGTAGTATACTCACAATAAATGGCTTTTTAGATTGATTACATGCCTCAACTTTGCTTTGGCTATTAATCAATCTCAGCAGCTGTTTATTGCTTTGTACATTACAAAGCAATAAAGATTATCCCTTAAAGAGCCGTTAATGCTTCATGGAAAAGTTTGAAAACCATTATTTTTAGAAATAGTACTGCTGATATATAATTTTCTGGCTTTTCTTTCTTCCTCCCGTGTTATTTTAAGAGAGCTCAGTGTTTGTGAAACACACAACCATGTGTCTACCATCTTTGTTGCTTTTTTGGATTCCTTTCTGTTGCCTCGCATATCTTTCCTAAATTGCTAAACATGGTGCTTCATTGCAGACAGTGTTTTGTGTAATGATCCGGATTTGTCCTGAGTCAGCAATGGATTTTGTATACGAGGGTGACATCCCAACATCAATACCATTCCTGTTCCTCCTCAAGTTTTTTAATCAAGTAATAGTTTTAGGACTTGGCCTACACTGAAAAACGAACCAGTAAAAATCTAGCAATATATTTATGAATGTAAGCCTCCCTGTGTGGGCACTTCTATTCCATGATAAATAAACTAAGGAAAAAGGCTTTCTTTGTTATTTTGGAACATGAACCTCCGTGTGGGGGGTGGTACTATCCTACATACACAAATATAATTCTTCCTGTAGAATTACACTGACAAAAAAACACATTAATTTCTGGCAGCAGCTACAGCTCAAATATTCATAGATATTTGAGTCATATTTGAGTGACCTTGAGACTGCCATAGATGTGCTCCCTTCATACTTGTGCCAAGCCCAACTTTTGCAACCCTGCTGGCCTGCTCAGCATCACCACCAAAGAAAGGCCGGGCTGTTCCATATTTTTGCAGCTGCTGTTTTTCTTCATTTCTCATATTCTACAACCTGCCCGTGAGCACAGAAAGGAAGGATTGGGCAAAATAATTATTTTTCCTTCTGTCCTTGTCACTATGCATATTTGCCCAGCAAACTACAATCTGGCTCATCATTTCTGCCTTAGACCAAAGAAGATTTATTGTCAATGTTAAACCACAAGCTCAGGTTTTGAAAGCTTTTCTGTGGTCCCCTGTCAGTGCAGTATTCAGTCATGATGTAAGGACAACCATTCTAGTAGTGAGAAGCTAGGTTACATTCAGTCATCTACTTTTTCTACTTAGAGTATCAACAAAACCCCAAGGCATGCACAAAATTTTGTAATAGTTACCCTCTACTTCAAAATCAGACTGTTATCTGCTCATTCTTATCACAAAGACCATTGATCAGCTGTTGATGCTGAACTCGGTTCTAATCTTATGAAAATACAGAAAATGCCCGGAAATAAACAGAAATATTCTCTCACATAGTGGTAGTGTAGCCTAGAATATGCAAAAGTAAAGAAGAGGGAAAAAAAAAATACAAGATAGCAAAATTAATTTGGTGACAGAAAGCTTATCTGCAGATAGAAGCACTCAAAAGGAAACATGGTGAAGAAGAAGAGGAAATAAGTGTGAAAAGGTAGATGGAATCCCTCCCCTTTCTTTTTCCTTTTAATTGACAGATTTCCTAAGAATTTTTTAAATCATCAAGATATTCCTACAGGATACAATTTCACATTTTGTTAGTTGGTGAATGCAGCCCATTCATCTTCTGAGTCTTCAGTTTTGTAAAATTAGTTACAAAATTAGATCCTGCAGACTGACACATGCAAGAGGAAAAGACTCACTCATTTAAGAACAGCTGGTTTTAGTAGCTGCATCAAGTGGAATGGATAAAGTAGGTAACATGCCATGATGAATTTTCCTGGTGAACCTCATGTACAACACCTAGAGAACGTACTGTAGACTGAGAGTATGTAGTGGAAGATTACTTACGTTTTGAGACATCACCTGTCATCATCCCTGCATCTGAGAAGATACAGAATACAAGCAGTGCTAAGAATTGCTTTTAAATGATACAAAAATTCCTATTCAGCAAGGTTCTGCATAATCAGAAAGGCCAGCGTTGCCAGATGCTGTGCAATGTTAATTGTCAATGTTGCATAAGAAGATCCCTAAAAATAGCCCCATTATAGGTTTACTAAGATTTTTCAGCTACATTTAAGTCTAAATATGAGGGAAGTAGAATAAGTGCAAGCTGCTAAAACCAACACTACAACATGGTCTAATTTAATTTCCACAATATGGATACTTAAAAAGTGTATCCCATATTTGAAAGCTGAGGTTATGCTTCTGATCGTAAGCCCTGGACACAGATAACGTGTTTGCATCATGCACAGTAGCATGGCTGTAGTACTGCTGGCTGCTGCAGCGTCGCTCAGCCTGGGCCAGGCAGCATGTACCTAGCCATCAGATTAGACTATTGACAAAGATCTGCACAGATACATTTTCTTTCGCTATCCCCAAGACGGTTATGAATTTGTGTTTCTTTACCGTAAAAATCAAGCAGGCCCCTCAGCATCAAATGACTGAGCCTTGTTTGCTCTACACCACTGGTTAAAAAGTGATCAAGTCCTTCACGCGTTAAAAGGATTTGGCACAGATTCAAGCAATGAAAATTTGTCCAAGATGTTTAATCTCTGTAGGCACAGGAGGTCAGTCAGTAACAAGACTATCATTAAGTGTATGCCAGTCACGCTAGAAGAATGACCTTTCCCGTTTGGTGTGTATTTAAACACAGTCGACAGACAGAAAATAAGGTAATCACACCCTACGGGGTCTTGCGGCTGCTGACACCTTCATTCCAAAGCTGGGATAATTTTGAAAGGTAGGCATATTTGGTAGGATAGACTGTGAGAAGCAGATGAAACTGAAGGTACAAGAAACAGTACTGCTAGGTGAGAGGGGTTTAAAAACCCCAGTTATTTCTTTTAGCTGGCTTCTTTTATCTCGCCAGTTTTTTAGACATTTCTTTTCTACCTTACTGCTCTCCACTCACTGCGGGAGTAAGCCCGCACAAGGGAAAAACAAGTTTTGTTCAGAAGGCTCCCAAATACTTTCTAACAGTCTCCAGCTGTGATACAAGCAGAACAACAGAACAAATGTGAGAAGCAAATAAGGATCTCTTACTGTACAGCTGCAACGCTAACACTACAAATATGTGACAAAAGATAACTTAATGCCAGGCTAAAGCCAGCCTGTCATGTTTTATGGTAACACAGTGTCTTGACCAATAATCCTCCCACTTCCTTGGGTATCTGGTCATCTTTAAGACTGTGTTCAACAACAATTCTAGGTTGTCTCTGGGATGGAGCACCATTTGCTAGTGTGTTTATACATCATCTCACATTATGAAAACCTGGCCATGACTTGACTCTAGGGTTTTATAAGTCTGCAAGCGATTGAGGAACCAAACATATGAAGCTGAACCATAGAGAATGGGTTCAAAGTGAAAAATAAGAATGTATTGGTCACTTAAAGCAAATTTTCTAATTTTATGATTTTTAGAAGACAGTTGTTGAAAACTTCTCAGTCATTGAAGTTTTGCCTTATATCAGGGGTTATGAAAGGAGAGCCATTTATGAGGAACTGGTAGACTTCACTTCTGAAGCAGCTGTGCCCTTCCCTTGAAAATCTGACTACTGGCTAGCTAAGCAAAAGGAGCCATCAAGTTCAATAGAGAAGTTCTCTCTTCATACTCTGATAGCAGTGTCAAATGCTAACAAGAAAATAAGTCCCAGGAAGTTCTGTGGGGACCTCGATCCCTAAGTGATATATAAATTTACTTTGTTAGGACCATGTGTTTCCAAGAAAAGGACACACTGCAAATTTGAACTGGAAATTAAATGTGAAATCTAACTAAAAAAAGATAAATGTACAGGAATTAAAAAACCACCCAACAACCCACCGCCCTACCTTATTTGTACAGAGCACTATTGAAGAATGAAAGCTGCTTTACATACTTTAAATTACTTTTATAAATCAATCCAATGGTGAAACTTGAGAAAACAAATTAACCACTTACAGGCCATCATCACACAACAAGTATTTGTATTTGTATTTGTATCTCTATCTCTATTTGTATCTCTATTTGTATCTATATTTGTATCTCTATTTGTATCTCTATTTGTATTCGTATCTCTATTTCTATTCGTATCTCTATTTGTTAGAAATCCTAGTAGAAGATAGAGACTCTGTGTCTCATCTCTTGAAGGCCAGTACAGTAATTCAAAGCTGGACATGGGGTGCACAACTGCAGTTTTGATTCCCCACTGTGTCACCTTCATTCCAGTTGAATCTGAGGACTGAAACCTTCCTTCAGCAAAGGCTGGCAGATGGAGGAGTGAAACAAAAAAGGCCCAAACAACAGGCCTCAAACCAAAGTTGACTTCTGAGTGAATTCCCCGACCAGCAACCAGCATCTTATCAGCAGCACGAAGCAACCAGCATCTTATCAGCATGAAATGCACCCCTGGGAACAATCCCTGGGAACTATAAGTACACAACAGGAAGTAACTATAAATCCCAAATGTAAAGAAAAACAGAAACTTCTCAGACGTGCCCGGATCCTGGCCAGATCTGGACACGCCTGAGTGAGGCACGTCAATCTACCAGCTATATCCCCTGCATTTTGTATAGACTTGTTTGTTAAACTGTATAAAAGCCAGACCCTCTCCCAGCACAGACGCAGACCTCCCCTACGAGCGGACGCCCTGCGTGGGACTTCCCAGCTGCCGGGAAAGGCTCTGCGACCCTTCGCTGGGACGGGGCTCCCCAGCTGGTGCACGGGGCGGGGGGACAGTAAAGTATGAGGGCAATTGGTGATGTACCTTTCTTAATCACTATAGCCAGCTTTATGTAGTAATGACTAGGTGCGTTACCTTGCTTATTCTTTCTGCTGCTTTAAACTGAAGTAAAATAAGCCTATTTCTTTAGCTTGGTGTCTGTGTCCTTTGTGTTAACCCCGTCAGTTGGCAAAACAAGGAGATCCTCTGGGTTATGGCAGACCACACGAGCAGCAGAGCCATTCCTCCCCCACTTCACCGTGCAAGATACCATGATTTCTGCCCCATGCTTCCATCACCAAGCCTGTGTGAAGCCCTTTACAAGATACTCAGGGATGGAACAGGCAATGATTGCAGCAAAAGACTTCTCCCCAGCTAGCAAGGGACTTGGGGTAAGTGGGAAGATTTTCCCCAGAGTTCTCACACTCAGTCTAGTGCTTCAACCCAAACCCTTTTCTTTCTTACTACTAGATCTTACCACTGCTATATGTATGCTTCGTAGTAGCTGGGAGCTTGCTAAACTACCTTATTTTTTGCTCCAGCATTTCACTATTCTGAAGAAACACTAATCAAAACAGTATTTCAGGCCTGCTTATTGTTAATCATCCCACAACAAACTGTAGTCAGCAGAACCCTACCATATTTCACGTAAAATCTGATTTCATTTTTAAAATAAAATTAAACACATTTAATTGATTGATGGAAGGTGCCAGCCCTGAAACCGGTCCTGAGGCCCTCGTGGAAGAGGAATTCTGTGCTACATAAGCAGATGTGGCTTTTGTGGATCTACCTGGGAACAACGGGTGTCAAGTTATTGGTTAGTAAAATTCCAACTGACCAAAGTAAGATAACAACCAGAAAGACCATAGCTTACAATACTGCATGAATTCTTCATCTTGCCCTGACTGGATATAATTTTTTTGGGGGGGTAAGCAATAGACTATAAAATATCATCTCATGTTTTAAACATGTGTCAACAGCTCTTTAAATTATCAGTATTTTGGAAGATTCCTCCACCCCTTTTTATATTGTCCATCCTAATCTTTCCTATCCCTGACATTTAAAAATCATGAATTCATCCCCCAGATCATAACATCAGATCAAAAATTCTTCATGCTTATTATGTCTTTTAATGATTTTTAAAGTATCCTTCTACTTCTTAAGCCTCTGTACATTTATATTTTCATATTTTCTCCGTAAGTACAAGGCTAAAGACACATTTTTCCTCAAACAAAAACTGAGAATCTCATGTGAATCACCTGACCTTTTGAGCTGGTGCATTAATAACTATGATAAATTCAAGAGTCAAATGCAGTCCCTGATAATGGACTTGGCTTGGGAGACCACATTCTCCCGGGCCAGACACAGTCCCTAACGCAGGTCTTCGGTGACACTCCCCACTTCACCTTGCACATTGCTCCACCATGGAGCAACTCAAGAAACTGCTGAATAGCTACAAGCAAGCGACAGAACTGGAACGTGGGCTCAGAAGTCTGCTGTCATGCTAACAGTAACTTCTCTAATACATGCTAATGTGAACTAATGAATAATGACCCAAAGTCCAATTTTCAGTGCAGCTTTTATTTATTTTTCATAGAGAACTTCCAACTTCCACTTTTTCTCTGTGAAAATTAGAAGTTTGCATTTAAAGAAAGTGATTTCATTTATATCAAAATACAAATTGTTCTACAGTGGTAATTAGCGGTGTTTGAAAAATGGTCAAACCTGGAACAAGCCCAAATCAAAACTGCAGAGCTAACATGCCTGTCTTTCAGGGTACTTAGACTGTGTCACTTTGTAAGGTGAAGATACAACAAATGGCACCAGACAGGTTTTCCTTCTAAATAGAAGGGGTAAACATCATTACTTTGTCTGTCACTGCCATGAATATTTGTGATTAAAAGCAAAGGAAAGAAAGAAATAACATGTAGTCTGGGGAAATGAAAATAAGCCCTCATCTTAGTAATAAACCATTCTAAGTATTCTGCGTCAAATTTTGGTTTGTCAACCCTAGCACACAAGACAGATGCAATAAACAAAACAAAACAAAACAAAAAACCAAAACAAAACCCAAACAAACTGGTAAGACAGCTAATTACAATAACATTGCAAGGCTCAGGGATCTCCTTTTACGGGCTTCTTGGGCTTACCTGGGATGTGCTACTCAATTAACTGCATGATTGCAGGAGTACGTGGTAAAACGCACTCACCTGCTATACAGCTTTTAAAGAAATGGTCAGACTGGTCAATCTTAGATCTCCTGTTAAAGTGTCCCCTGAGATGTCGCTAAGTATCTGGAGATGATGCTAGACCCTGTGCTTGTACACTTCCTGATAATGGACATAATTGCTTCCCTCACTTATTCACATTTACCAGTATAAAGTTATAAACTTTACAGGGGTACCCATATTGCTGTCCATCAGAAGGGGGGGGCATTTACAGCCAAAGGCCTAGTGTCTGCCTAAATTTTAGCCCACATTTGGGGAGGTGAGCAATACTGTAATTTATAGGTGGTTGTTATTACCTTGTATAAAGGAGACTTCACATGTATTTAAAAAACTACCTGTTTTTTCAAAAGTTCTGGGTTCTTAAAATTACCACTGGAGAGTATGTACTGAAGGTTGGGGTTTTTTCCTTTTTTTTTTTTTTTTTTTTTTTTTTTTATTTGAAGTATAGAAATTGCCTGCAAGCATTTTTTCCTTCAAACTTCTTATGATTTTACCTGGTGTTGGACATCACCAGGTGCAGTCAAAGGGTTGTAGTTAATGGGGCTACATCTGGCTGGTGACCAGTCACCAGTGGTGTTCCTCAGGGTTCAATTCTAGGGCCAGTTCTGTTAAATACATTTATCAATGGTCTGGATGCAGGAGTCGAATGCACCATTAGCAAGTTCACTGGTAATATCAAACTGGGAGGTGCTGTTGACTCTTTTGAGGGACAGGAGGCCTTGCAGAGGGATCTAAATAGATTGAAACATTGGGCTATGATTAATGGGATGAAATTTAACAAGTCCAAATGCCGGACTCTGCACCCGGGATGGAGTAATGCCGGGCACAAGTCTAAACTGGGGGAGGAGTGGCCGGAGAGCCGCCCTGCAGAAAGGGCTCTGGGGGTGCTGGTTTGGCACTCAGCTCCATAGGAGTCAGCAGCGTGCCCTGGTAGCCAGGAGGGCAACCCGCACCCTGGGGTGCATCAAGCACGGCATAGCCAGCCGGGCAGGAGGGGTGATCGTCCCACCGAATTCAGCGTTGGTGCGGCCTCACCTCGAATAGTGCGTGCAAGTTCCGGGCCCCGCAATTTCAGAAGGATGCAAAGGTCCTTGAGTGCGTCCAGAGGAGGGCAACAAAGCTGGTGGCAGGGCTGGAAGGCACGTCCTCTGAGGAGCGGCCGAGGGCTTTGGGCTTGCCCAGTTTGGAGAACAGGAGGCTGAGGGGTGACCTCATTGCTCTCTGCAGCTTCCCGAGAAGGGGGAACTGGAGAGGGGGGTGCTGAGCTCTTCTCCCTGGTGTCCAGTGATAGGACTGGGAACGGTTCAAAGCTGCGTCAGGGGAGGTTTAGACCAGACGTTAGGAAGCATTTCTTTACAGAGAGGGTGGTCAGACACTGGAACAGGTTTCCTAGAGAGGTGGTCGATGTCCCAAGCCTGTCAGTGTTTAAAAGGCATTTGGACAATGCCCTTAATAACGTGCTTTAACTTGGCCAGCCCTGAAGTGGCCAGGCAGTTGGACTAGATGATTCTTGTAGGTCCCTTCCAACTGAAATTATTCTATTCTATTCTATTCTATTCTATTCTATTCTATTCTATTCTATTCTATTCTATTCTATTCTATTCTATTCTATTCTATTCTATGCTATGCTATGCTATGCTATGCTATTCTATGCTATGCTATGCTATGCTATGCTATGCTATGCTATGCTATTCTATTCTTTCTATTCTATTCTATTCTATTCTATTCTATTCTATTCTATTCTAAATTCTATTCTGTTCTATGCTACTTCATTCTATTCTAACTGTAACTCAGCAAGCGCAACAGCAGCACCTGCTGCTATTATCACAGTCTTGGCTTGCCCTTGTTAGGGTCACACAGCCTTGTCTCCATATAAAACTGTGACCACTTCTTGGCCAACTGGGCCATGGCAAGCGTTGAAAAAACTCAGCAGCCTGAAGTAGATGATGTTCTAGATCTGTCTACAGTCAAGAGGGGAAGATGTGCAGTATGGCAGAACTCAGAGATTAATATGTTGGATTGAAATATGTTTTGCTGAAATACAGGCAGGAAAAAAAACACTTTAGCTAAGATCATTCCCCATGAATTGTCAGAGGGCTCTTTTGGGACTACATATGCAATTAAATAGCTGTAAGGAGATATTATCAGCCTCTGTTTTATGTGCCAACTGGTGTGGGACTGCAAAAAAATGGCAGAGATGACAAATCTGGGTTATGGGGTGTGCTGTTTCTATGAAATTGTACAGTATCTGAAAAGGCTAAACCTGCCTGTCCACTTTAGGACAGCAACATTTTGGGGTAAGGAAGATATGTATTGATATTTTTATGAAGGCTTAAAACCTTTTCCATTACATTTTATGACAGTTGTTTGAGGCTAAACAGTATTTAAGTTGAAGTGGGTTTACCAGTCAGCAGAAACTGCTAAGTGACAGGCTCCCAAAGAGATTGCCAAACCAGTTGGCTCTGTGGGACAATTTCTATACTGGCAAGCTAATCAGGGACAGGGCATTTAGTCTGGATTCTGGCTTGCCACTATTCATACTGTTAAATTGTTAGACTGATACCTGCCATGACTTTGGCTCAGGCAGAGTTGAGACCCCAGCATTAACCAAGAAGGATTCCCACTGGGCACTTTGGCTGGTTCTTACTGTAAGAAACATAAAATGCAGCCATGCAGCACAGTTACAGAGACATCCATGGGCAGATACTACAAAGCTAATAACCCAATGCATTTTTTTGGTGAGTTTTGCTTGCTTTTACCCAAAATCCTTGGGGCTAAATTGTGACTTTACTGGGCTGAAATATTTGCCAGGGATTTCAGTGAGACCAGGGTTCAGCTGATGGACCTGGAGACACTTCAACTCATGGTCGCAACATATTCCATGTTTCCGTGTCTGCATGGAGCCTAAGTGCCTGTGCAGTGTGAAACCTCGGCAGCGTTTGATACTGGGTATCTGCCCTGTGGCACAGAGATTTGACTAAAGATGACCAGGCCTCAGACACAACAAAAAATGTTCCTTCCATTCCTCCTACCTTTTGCATTTCAAAGGAATTTCGGATATTTTTCATTTCCTACTCCCAGAGGAATGTAGCCTGCTGAGCAGTAATTCCATTTCAGTAGCTCATCCTAGCAATTTCCAGTAGCAGCATTCCTTATGTAGTCATATTTATACCAAAGCAAAGAAATTACCTAAATGCACCATATTTTAAATAATTTCAATTATGATGCTGTCACTTTTTATAATGGATGTTAGCACAGAAAAACAATAGTCCATCAGTGTACCAACGTAAAAAATTAGCTGTGATTGGGTGAAAAATTGAGTATTTTTTCCTACGATTTAAGATGTTGGAGAAAAGGTTTTTCATATAAAAAGTAACATTTCACCAATAAATCAGTAAAAGCAGCTTTTAGATGTGTGCTCTATACTTTCATTAATACGCTTTTTTAGATTGGTTGAGTCTCTTTCTATTTTGTAATTAACTTATCAAGGAGTAATGGTCTAATTTTAAAATACCGACTGGATGACGGAAATACTATTTGTTCTAAATTGAAAATATTTCAGCATCTGCCAAGATTAGATTTCTTTAAATTACCCTCTAAAAACATTGATTTCTAATACCGTATTTCCTTTTCTCAATAAAATAGAAATATGTGTTCAGACGAAGCTGTTTTTAAGGAGGCACTGCTGAGAAACAAAGCAATTCCAGTAATATTAATCCCTCTCCGATGAGCTGCCAAAAATAGTCTCCACTTAATGCTACAAGTTTGGTGGGTAGTCATTTTTTATTATCCACCAGACTGAGAATCTGAAATTAAATGTTCAGCAATATTTGTATAAATGAAGAAGCCCCCAGCTCTATACTTTGACATAACTAGGACACTCTAATGTAATAACTTTATAAAGATTAATTCTCCCCCAAATTAGTGCCTGATAAAAACATGTGGCATGGTGTTTACCGGGAGAAAGCGCTCTGGTCTCGTATATAGACTTGTTGCATTCATGGCATATGACCAATGCCACTTGAATGATGCCCAGTAGTGCCCTCTGGATATTTCATTGCTGGTATCAAGGCAATAAGGAGCTACATGTAATATCTGAAATATCTTCTGCCTGTGCTAACCTCACATTATGTGGTTGATACTAGAAGCCTCATTACAGTCATTTATTCTGATTGGAAAGTAAAAGTTAAAATGTCTGTACTTGAGCAGACCAAAGGTCTTCATAGCATGGTTCCCTCTTCCCCACAGTGGTCAATTGTGGGTGCTTATGAAAAGCACATTAGACATATAAATTGATTCTTTCCAGGGCACATCCTGTAGCTCCCAATAAATTCCAAGATGGAGGTTTCTTTCTAAACCACTGTGTAAAAGTCTTCAATAGGCCTGTCTCTCAGATCGCTCCGATTCCTTTTTTAACCCATTCCCATTTTTGTTACTGTAACAGTACGTGTGTTCTATATTCAATTCTATATTACTTCCTTGTGTTTTGAACCTGCCAAATGAGAATTTTATAGACTCCCATTCAGTTCTCTTATTGTGAGAAGCTGTGCATGATTGGTCCCTATCTGCCCTAATACCAGTCACCATTTTCATAGATTTCCTTCATAGTATCCCCTCAGTTACCCCTTCCCCAAACAGAAACATCTTTTCATTTAGTATCTCCTCATGTGGAAAAGTTCCACACCTTTGATCATTCCTCTTGCTCTTCCTTGTAACCTAGAGAAATATGAGATAGAGAGAAGTAGAGTGATATACCAATGTTTTCCATTTATTCTCATTTTCTTTCCTTGGGGATTGCCTTTCAACTGTGACTATTTTAATCAAACTGGTCAAAATGATTCCATGGCCTCTTTCTTGAATGGTAGTAATGTTAATTTAGAAACCATTAGACTGTATTGAAGAATTGGGATTTGCTTAAATTAACCTAATTTTGTCAGCTCTTTTTTCATTCAGTTATTCATGGGGTCCTTCTGCAACACTTTACAGCTGGCTTTTGATTATAATATCCTAAGGAACATAATATCATCAGTAAACCTCATCACTGTATTCTTTACCTTTCGACATCACTTAGTAATAAAAGACCAGCACGAGACCAACTGTAACAAATCTGTGAAATAACTTGTATTTTTATCCATTGCTTTTAAGCATAACTTTTAAACAGTTACTGACCCACAGAAGATTTTGTCTCTTACCTCATCAGAAACTCAATTTTTTATGAGCCTTTACTGAGGAACCTGGTCAAAAGTATTCTGGAAATCTATCTGGATCTCTCTCAGCTCCTTGTTCACTTTCATATACTCATCATAAAGAACTGAAGTACAACTTCTCTCTGACAAAGCCATATATACTCTTCTTACTCTATCCACTTACTGTATACACTAGTTCTAGTTTTGTTTAGAGTTTTACTTTATTTTCTTGGTACAGAAATCAGACATACTGTCTCACTCTTACCAAACTCATGGCAGAGCCTTAAAAGAATGCCAAACACTCCACCTTCAATTCTCCTGTTACTCAGGCCAATTCAAGTGGCACACCACAAAAACCAATACAGCAATTTCACATTTTAGCTATGGTGGAATTCAAGAATACTGTCAAGTCTTGGCAATTTGAACAACTGATTTTTATCAGTCTGTTCTAATACATTTTTAATGAGAAATTTTACCAACTTAAGTCATCTGCATTGCTGCTAAAGTATGGACAACCTTATGTCCTGCCCCTGCCCCCCTGCTGTGTGTTGGTACTGGCTCTCATGGGGCTGTGCAGTCAGGGAGGGGACCTGCAGCAAGAAAGGCCTAAGCAAGCGACCCTAGCAGAAAACAAACCCTATCCCCTCTCCAAAAGCAGCTGGCTTTGCCAAATCAGGCAGTTGATCCATGAGTATGTAGCTGCAGGACCATTTGAGCTGCCGGCAGGTGTGGAGCACAAGGGGAAGGATACAGCAAAATGCACTGAGAGCAGCCTAGGCTAATTGTGAAACTGCAGCCTGATACTTTGGCTTGAGGCACTTTGCTGTCATTATAGTTTTACTCATGTGCATGAGGAATTTCCACAGAAACCCATGCCAGCATAAGATTTAATGATACTGTTGCAAACAGAGATGGAGTGGTAGTCTGAGAGTGTGGGAAGCCTCTCTGACCGGCAACACCACAATAAATGTCTGCCTTTGCTATCACAAATATAAAAGAAATACATTTATCCATCGGCTGAGAAAAGTGGGAACTCTGCCCATTAACTACCAGTTCAAGCAGAATCAGGCAAGACATTTTGAATGGGGATTTTTCACTTTTCATCTTCTTGAAATCCATAATGAGAAACGAAATTCACCTTAGCACAGCTTTCAGGGGTTGTATGGATACAGAGAATAGGCCTTCAAGCACAAGTCTTGTTCCACTTTGTTAGTGTTCCTGTGATTTCAGCTATGAAAAGAAACGCTGCTCTTCCCACCTGCCTACATAGGGTCTCTGCATTTTGATCACTGGCCTAGGACTATCTGTAAGTATCAGTTTATCTCTCATTTGCTCTTCTTACAGGTGCGCATATATCAACATTTATACTTTTAAATTATGTACACAGAAGTGTGAGTGATTCTTGCAGAGAAGGAACACTTTTGAGTATACTAACAAAATTTCTGTGATGGACAATAATGGGAGTACACAAGAATAAAAGGGGTTTTCATTAGCAAGACAAGCCCAAACACGGGTGGGATGTAGCATACCTCATCCTGATGACGGAGTGTTGCAGATCATCTTAAATGTGCAGTAAGATGCAATAATGCTTTAATGGAGCCTCAGATTCCTCTACACACTGAGCTCTTCTCTCATCTATTAGAGATGTTAATGTAAGCCAGGCCCCTGATGCAGCACAGCTGGAATTTGGGCTGTGACTTGTAGGCTTGCGGGATATTGGAAAGCCACAGCTCAGTAGCAAGAAGGTTGATGAGAAAGCTCAACTTTATCATCAGATCTACTGCTAGTAATGGTCCTAATTCACGAAAGCAAAAAACAGAGTGGGACTTAGTCAGAAGTAAATATTTAATTTTTGTATCCTGCCTTGTTATTCCCACGGTAAATCCAGAGATCTATATTATAATTTTTGTCCCTAATGCAGGAAGAACGGTGTTCCTGAGTGGGGGGAACAAAGGACAAACATTGCTCAAATTCCACATTCCCATCGGGTCTGGGATTTTCAAGTATTTCTAGGGGGCAAAGTTCCACAGTCTGCTTCCTTAGTTTTGTCAATGCTCTTTAATCTTCAAATACATTGTTAAATTTCTTTGATTGTAAAAATACATTCAATAGTTATGCTTCAAAATAATCTTGCCTTTTTGGGGAGGGGGAGGGAATACTTGCACTTTTGTGATGGTACAGCCAGATGGTGTCCTTTAAGAATCTGGTAAGATTATACAGCTTAGAAATTCTATTACTTTAAGTATCTAAAAGAATACACAGTTGCTGAGGTTTTGAAACTGCTCTGTCCTAATATCACAGCATTCCTGCAGTGAAGGTTGATCCAGTTTACGGTCTTGTGATGAGGGTCCAGATAAACACTAGAAGTGCTGAATACTGGTTTTACAAACAAGGTAAGAAGGCCTCCATGGCAATTTGAGCAATGGAGAAACCGTTTTGTGGATAGAATCCTGAATCACCGACAGTTTCTATTTTCTCTCAGGAATATTCCACAAAAATCTCATAAAATACTCCCCAAAATCATATGCTATTTTTAAATGAATACATGAATAAAATAAAAAATAACTGTATTTCTGTAATACCTAGGAATTCCAGTCATGAATGATAAGCCAGTCATGTTAGATGCTTCTCTAAATATGGAGCAAAATGACAACATTCTTGATCACAAAGATTTTACAATCTAATTATTAGGAAAAAGAGAGGTGGATGTGGAGAGAGGGAGATGGTATTTATGAAGGAGTGGCTACTATGGTGAGTGTAAATCTCAGAATGTCGGCAACTAGATTCTGGCCATGTTTTGGTGCCTATCATGACAGACAGTTTTGGAGAGTGACTGGGAGAAGGATAACATTTTAAATGGTCTGCCATACATGTTTGTAAAGGACTACTCAGACTTCAAGCCTAGTGAGGAAGAAAGTATTTTGAAGCGTGAGTTGAAACTCAGGAAGGCAAAGCAGTGTGGAAACACTGGCTGAGCAAAGATAGGAACCAACTTCCTTCAAAACCAGGAGAGAAAACAAAGGGCTTCCCAGACCACTGAAACTGATCTCTCAGCAAAAAAGCTATGAGATGAAGAAAGTCCAGGTAAGTTTCAGTTGTTCAAGACTGAAATATTTTAGAGATAACTTTGGGGAAGAATCAGGCAGTTTTATGTGCTGAATGGATATGAGAACCCTGAGGAGACCAATGGCAACACCTGAATGAAGAGGTGATTAGTTATCTAAGTCAGGATAGCTTGCAAGAAACACATAGAGCTGTGTTTTATTTATGTTAGGAGGCAGAGGATGTTTTCAATGAATTGGATAGGTCAATTGGCCAAGATTTTAGTTTGGATAGAAAACAGATCTGTAATGAAGAGGAAGATGTTCTCCTTCATCCACACACATTCAGAAAGCATTAACTCAGTTGCTCATTTAAGCTAGACACAAAGCTGCATCCATGTAACCTCTACATACACTCAAAGGTGTAGAGACATAAGAGGCTGCTGTGCTACTCAGGTCTCTTCCCACTGAGCTATGATCCTGATACATCCAACAGTCACCCCATTCCTGACTATCACTGCACTGGGAACCAAACTTTGAAGGGGAAGAGCAGAAACTGGGAGAGGTGCTTGAGGAGAGTGTGCAGGAAATGCCTGCCATTAATTGATCCTGGTTTAGAAACGTGCAAGGCAGGCTTGAACTGACTCGAGAGACTTCGGCATCTTGTGGTTTAGGTCAGGATGGGCTAAATGCATGCATTAATTATTATGCAATAATTGGATATATGTGAAGGGGTGTGGATGTTCATTACGTCTGTGAAAGAGTGATTAATAATGCAAAGAACACTACAAAGTTACAGAAGAGTGGTTATGTCTACTTCTCCTTTCCTTGCTGACAGGACCAGCGGTTGTCTGTAGTCAGCAGTAGTGTTAAGTGTGCTGGTTCCAGCTAATCAAGCTTGGTCTCAGATGTTCCCAAAGGTCCTCCACGATCAGGTGTCCCTGAAGGGAGGGGCTGTGTTACTGCCCTTCAGGCAGGGGTAGATGAGTTTTATCAGGTGAAGAGCACCATCCAGGTTGGCAGATCTTTACTGGTTGGTGGTCCGCTCTAAAGTGTTGCTTGATGATGGGTGTAGTGAGTCGCTGGGCAAGTATTCTCATATTAGGTTAGTTCTGCCACTTCTACCAATTATTTTTTTTTTCATAACAGTTGCCCTATCATGCTTTACCTAACTAAAGTTACATCCCTAACAACTACATAGCAACCTCATGAAGGTCAAACCGTGGGCCTCTGACATCAGCGCGCCTACTCGAGTGACACCTGCTCAGTAGGCTAAGACAAGGTAGGGGCAGCTGAATACTACAAGGGACTTTGCCTATGCCTTGGGAGACAGAACCTGCTGTGCTGGCCTAAATAATCCTCACCCACCTTCTGCCCCTCTTTGCTTTGTAACAGGAGTCACACTGGCATCCTCTTCTTTTCAGCAGAGAATAATCAGAGGCTACAGCAAAGCCGTGAGGAGGGTTTCTTCTAGGCAGAAATGAACTGACAGAGGAAGGCAGCTATAAGGTGGGATAGAGACACTTGTGGGCTTTGGAAACAAGTTGGAAACTCCAAGAATGTGAGGAGCCACCCCTGGGGAGGAAGAGATGGAGGCAGGTTAAGAGAAGGGTAAGAGACTGACTACAGGCTCCTCCTCCTCACCAGGTCTGCCACAGACCCATGACACCCCGCTGGTTTCTTCCAGACTCCCTCCCCATATCTACACACATCTCCCAGGTGTTCACAAATACCCTCTGAGATGTCCATTCCCACTCCCAGGAACCTGCTCCAATGCCACAAAAGCTAAAAAATGGAAACTGCTGCCAAGGAGCTTTGAGCTGCAAATTCCTAACAGAGTTCCAGCCTGGAGGCTTGCTCCAGGCAAGTAGGTCTGAAGAGCTTTAACCCAAGCTAACTCCCAAACAAGAAACACTATTGTTCCACATCTATAGCTGTTTGAACCATGGAACTAAGTGTACTGTGGTTCTTCTTTTCTTTACTAAGCTTCCTCCCCTCTTGCCAGCCACGTACCAGATTATGAGGGACCACAGACATCAGCATCTGCAGATCCCAGCAGCTGAATTGCCTTTATTGTTTGTCTCCACATTGCAGTACAGCTTGCACATTACTGGTATTCTAGAAATACTACAGTTAAAATAATTAGATAAGCAGGTCTGCCATGCTAAGCAAGCAGCCCTGATACACTCTTCAGCTCCCCACAGGTCTTAGAATCCCTAGGTAGGGTCTGAAACTATGCCATAATGGTACACCTCTGTTCCGTCTTTGCACTTGTTCACTCCTGCTTCTCTCCCTTGCCCTCTGCTCTTTTCCTCCCTTACAAATCCTCTTGCACCCTCCAGGTGCTGTTGTGTCCATTCCAAGGCTGTATGCCATTCAGACTCCCTTCCCCCGGGGTCTTTCAAATAACCTCGGAATTGCCATGAAACGGTGCTATGTAGTCACAACAAGCAGAAAGTAGAGGTTAAGATGATACTAAGTATTCCACACTGGGCTGTTTGGCAATCACACAAAGCCAAAGGCTCTACCACAGCTGGGTCTCTTCAGCATTTGAATTCTGCCTGATCAACAGCATGTGACACAAGTTTATATGCAGTACTGCAGCTAGTATGAACCGTCTCACAAGATTTTCCAGCAACACGGTTCTCCACATACCCAACCAGCTTGTTTTGCTGTGCATATTATTTCCACCCACACCTACAACATGGTTATCTCTCTCCAATATCTTATCATATCTGATTTGCTGGTAAATTAAATTTACCTAAATTAATTTAAAGAGTACATTGCGCCCTCAGCTCTCTGAAGCAGATCACAACTTATTGGCTCTCATTTTTTTGAGGATGCCATACAGAGTTTCACCCCTTCTTCTGAGCAGCAGCCGACTTGCCACTAGACACAGTTTCTGCTTAAGAGTCCTTGTTTTTCTTACCCTGAAAAAAGTCACGTAAGATTCAGGCAAATGATTAAGTGGAACCATGTTTTTTTCTTATTTTCTCCTGCAGCCTAGACTGTTACATTCTTTAATGACATCTTTATAAACACTGTGCTTTGGTGCTGTATGTTACCTATCAGCTATTGAATGCAATGTACAAAAGCAGGATACCAAAGCACTTGTGACACCAGTGTGCCCATAAATACCTGTTTTCTCTCTTTGTTTTCCTTTTTTGATGTGGGTATTTGGATAACTTAAAAATTAAAATGATACTCTGCTCTAAGTGATCATTCTTATCAGACAGCATGAAAAGGGTACTTCTTATCCTTTCTACCACTGCATGCTTTACTGTCCCATGAGCACACCTCCTTTAATTTATCTGTTATAAATCCTGGTAGGTGTATTCATTATGGACTAGGGATTGTTTGTTGCAAATGAGTTACGATTCCCTTGGAAAAACAAAACAAAACAAGACACCAATCAAACAGCTCTTAAACAGGTAAGTAATGCTGGATTCACTCCAAGGACTTTCGTTCCATGTTAGGACAAGTTAACCTGGTAGCTGCTCGGTGTTCTGTATTGCTCAGGACAAGAAGCTGTGAGTGCTCCTTCTTGCAGGTGCTGTCTTGTGAATGGTTGATGATTCCATTCCAGCCCATAAATTTGATATGCAATTCTCCTGCATGCTGAATTTTATAAATTGAAAAGCACTGCGTGACGTACAACTCCTAACAGAATAATTATTCAAAGGATGCAAGTGAAGTTGAGGTGGAGAGTATGTGTACCACAGCGAAGATGTACATGTTTTATCTCAGAAATTAAAGACCTAAGGAAATAGTACTAGAGACATTTTCCTTTTTCTACTCAGGAATCAGACACAATTTCAGTTCTCGTGTTAAAATTATCCCTTTTCTTACTCCAGACCAGGAATTCCACAGAAACCAGAGGAATATAACATTTTAAGTGGTTATAGAAGGGAAAACAGTCCAATGCATGCATGGCAGAGAATAGAAATCAACTCTGAAAAGAACCATGAGAGAGGCTGTGTCACGATTCCACTCATGCCACTAAGGTGAGATCTCTCATCTAGTAAGTGGGAATTGTTGTCTGAGGACATGAAAGTTGGATTTCCTCAACAAGCCCTCTAATGGTTGATCATTAGGTGAGAGGTGCACAATAACCATCCCTGCCTGGTTTGCATTCCTGACTGGAAATAGCTCTGTGCTGAACTCAGTCAGCTCCCTGTGTGCTAAAGATGCATCTGTCTTCATGAAGCCATTTCACATAGGATTAAAACAGTGTCACGAAGATGGTAGGTGTCTGCATATGCTCAGATGATGAAGAGGTGATGAGTGGTTTACATGGATTTGCTTTTTTGGAACATGGTGCTTAAACCCCGCCTAGATCATACTCTAGTACCAATACATACATATGCATACCTATAGGAACTATGCTTTATTGCAGATATTTTAGGCAAGAATTTATATTAAATGTCATGCTGTTATTTACTGTCACAGTCATCTCCAGACTTAAATTTCATGCTAGCTATTGAATAGGCTGTTATTTGGGATTGTGGAGAGAAGGAACACTGAAACGCAAGAGCTAACTTATAAAAACAAAAATAATCCCCATACTGGGAAATTCAGATGACAAGCTTCCCCCCCTTCCTTATATGGGGATTATAAAAGAACATTCCTCTCAAATTCCCTGCCTTTTATGGAAAATTATGCAGAGATTAATATTACCTACTGACATGATATCACATCACGCTACACTTTGTCCCAAATCTAAGAGTACTTGCCCAAACAGGCCAATACTTAAAACAGACTTTATTATATATGTATAGATAAATTTCATGAAAGAACAGAGTCAAATTTTACACTGGCTAGGAACACTGTACCTAGGAAATACTACGTAAAATTCCCCCTTGTGCTAGTTTGAACACATTCTTATAGCCTTCTTTGGTGTTCCTTGCATTTTGATATGTGGTCCCAAGCTACT
Organism: Tyto alba; assembly: GCF_018691265.1. Lineage (NCBI taxonomy): Eukaryota > Metazoa > Chordata > Aves > Strigiformes > Tytonidae > Tyto > Tyto alba. The sequence continues at coordinate 826,834 of NW_024881316.1, forward strand.
ACCAAACAAAATACCAAAATAGTAGTCATACAGCCTTATCGCAATGGGAATGCTACAGTTCAACACCATTTTAGAAATACTGATCAATAACATTTAAAAAAAATCCTCTAAATCTCAGTGATGGTAAATAAGCCCTCCAGTCTTCATAGGTAGATTGATCTGTTCTATTCTGCTCCCTGCACTTCAGCACACACGAGTTCACCATACTCATACTGTAAAAAATGTTTCTGGATGTTATTTTCATTGGCATTGGTCTCAGCAGTATTTTGGAGATGGAAGAGCTTTTGCAAGCCTCAGTGAGGCTGCAAGAAAACATGCATTTCCTCAGTCTGATTGCCAGAACAGAGAATTAGCTTTATTCAAGTCCTTGATCTTTTCCTTGCAATGCTTGTTGGCCTGACTAGGGATCTGGCCCTCAACAGACCACTGCAACCATCCTGTTTATAATCCCAGATGGTCACCAGCATCCTTCCGACATGCTTGTCTCTGGCAAACTGGAAGAGCTTTTTCTATAGGCTTCACAAGATGCTTGTTGCAAGTGCTAACGAGGCAACACTGTAGAAGAAGCTGATGTGGGCAAAATATACAACTGAGCCCCAGCACATGCAGAGATAGTGTGCACAGCCTTCTCTATAGCTTAGGAAACAAACTGCATCAGCTACTTAAGCAACGACTGTGAAATTAAGCAAAGGACTGCTTTGAGCTCTGAGCTACTGGTGCTACACCGGAGGAGAAAACCTGGAAGTTAGCTTATACCCTGAGAGAACTTGTGTGTTGTAGGCATGTTTGATTGATCGACATTTGTCTGTACTCTCTAATATAGGGCAATTTCTTCAGGCTGAGGAGCCCACATCTGCATTTTTTGGCATACTAAAGCCTCCTGCTGACTGCCAGGGGGGCTGTTAGGTCCAATACGCATGAAGATTGAAGCATTTTATTCCTTCAGGAATGGTGTTGCCAATTGCAGTGCTGAGAATACAAAACCATCAGAATTTTAAGTTTGTCTTGAAGACAGGACAAAACTTTCTAGGACAACACTTTCTAAGACAACAGATGTGACAGTTACCCTTCAGAGTTCTTTCCAAGGCCTGCTGGTGTAGCCTGCTAACAGCAGCAAGATGTACAGAACTGCCCACAGCAGAGCCAGGGACATGCTTCTGACCCAACCTACTGTTCAAAGAGCCATGGGAACAAAGACCTAATCATCAAAACTAATTAGATCTTATCCTTCATTCCATAAAAAGAATCATTAGTAACTCCATTTCTGTAGGGAAAAGGTTAAATGCAAACAGCTTTTTGTGCCAAATTCTTCATTTTAAACACAATTAGTGTCCATTGGTACCTAAAACTAATTCATGCAACAGCAGCTGCAGCGATAATCTTTTTTTACTGCCTGAGAAAAATTTACACTGAGATGTGGAATAAGGCTATGTCAAAGGTAAAATAAACAAATCATCATAGCCAATGCTGGCCAAGAAAATAAGATCCAGAACTGCAACTCTTTGTACTGTTGAATCATTCACCCTCTGTTTTTCACATTTTCAGCTTCTGCAGATATTTTCTTTGCAAACTCAAATGTCTGCTGGGACTGGGATTAGGAGAAGAGTTGTGGTTAAACCCTTCTTCTGTCCAGCTCCATTCTTTGAATAATGGGATGTAAAAGAAATAAAGTATGGAGCCTCTCTTCCAGCAGTCAGAGTATCACAAAATACACTGCGGTTAATCTGTAGCAACAGAATCATCCATTTCTTCCAGGCAAATTAAATATAAAATATGCAGTAATGCTTAGAGCATTTGGTAATTATTTAACAGAGGGATTTTCCACACAAAACACATTTGAAAATGGAAAAGCTTCACTAGTCCCGACCAGAACACTTAAAATAGATTTTTTTTTTATCAATGATATTTTAAAGCAGAGGACTGCAACGGACCCCATCTTGGAGCTTGAATTCAGCTGAATCCTACACAGTATTATAGACCCTTCCAAAATGTGTTCTAAACAGGAAAAAAATACAGTACATCATGCATCACTAGTCCGAAGCAGGAATGATTTCTAGAGACTGATCAGAAAGAAGCACTGTCAAGACTGGGAGGGAATTTCCAGTTCTGCCTTGTCTGAACTTCAGTTACTCATGAGCCTCCTAGTTTCTCGGTGCCTCAGTTTAGTCAGCCTCAGCAGCAACCTTTGTACACCCTGTGAAACTCCGGAGCAGACGTGCTGCAACATACAGTAATTTCCAGTGAATGTCACTTACAATGACATTTTATTGTTCATCATTCAGCATCCCCTTTCTTTAAGCATCCTAAAATTTGGGGTTTGTTGGGTTTTGTTTTTTCGTTTTCAGTGGAGCTGCACACATCAGTTTTTCAGCCAGCTGACCCTATGTCCCTCTTTTGAGCTGATGTCACCACTTCAGTACCAGCCATTCATCTTCCCTTACAGTGTGTGCTCCCTTCCTAGGGGCTGCAAATTTCACCTGTCAATTTTATTCATTCACCATGGTTGTTTAGGAGAAAAAAAGGACTATGGGGAAATGTTGACACCACTACTTGCCTTCTTTCTCCAGACCTTTCTTAAACAGATATGTAGGACTGAAAGTGAGATGGTGTCGGGGATTGCAGTCTCCCAGGGTCACATGAAGAGAACTAGAAAAAATTACTGAGGATCAAAAATGGAACAGATTAAGAGTTTGGTTAGCCTTAAAAAAAAAAAAAAAAAAAAAAAAAAAAAGAGAAGACCAAAGGTACATATGCTGACAGTCTTCAAAATAAATAAATTCTATGGTAAAAGGGAAGGGAACAGCCTGTTCTCCACATGGAGAGCCAAGAAGTAATGGGGTTAAACTGCACCCAAGGAGTTTCTAGTAGAGGCAACTGTCCTACGCTAAGGACAGTGGTACATTGGAAGAAATGCCTGGAGAGGTTATAAAGTTCCATCCCTGAAGATCATTGCATAATTTGGGTATTTGCGAGGACAGAGATGAGGAGATTAGATTCTAATTTATGGTAGTAAAGCACGGGATGGACCAGATGAACTCTTCACATTCTTTTCTGTCCCAGTAAGGTTATACCATAGCTGTGAAGTCCAGAAAGATCCATTCACCTTCCCCTGCTTCCACTCACATGTACTGACACTTTCCCTGCCCCCCCCCCCAACACACTTAAGGTTTATTCTACTCCAGGCAAAGTGTTCTGCCCATTCCACCAGCTCCTGCCCCCCAAATGCCCAAGTTCGTTTAACAAAGCAAACCATGTTCCATCCTGCAGAGGAGGGTGAATGCTTCCCCCTTCCCTTTTTCACCCAAAACGCAATGACCCATGTTAGAAAAAAATTTATTCTCGACTCAAATCTGACCGTAAGATTAGTTCCAAGCATGTGAGCAAGATGCATGAGTCAGGAATGGGACCACCACAAACACCTCTGCCCAGCCTTTCATCTCTTGCTAGTGCTGATCTGGTATTTCAGAGGAAGGTGACACTTGCCCAGGTCACCCTAGAAGTAACACAGCCAGGGACCATGGGGAGAAAGTTCAATCAAAACAACAGAAAATATTATTTCCTGAGCCTTGCAGGCAACTCACAGAAAACCTGGAGTGTGGCATTAATGGACAAATACAATACATAAACAACACACTGAATGTAGTGAGTTAATCTTTATTCCAAGCAGCTTTCCACATAGGGAGAAGCAAGAAAATGCCAAGGGGACTGAAAAGGCACATGGAGTCAGTTCCTGAAAGGGGCTCTCACATTCTTCCATCTGACTCTCAGTGAAAGAATGGCCTTAGAAGAGAATCAGATTCACCTCGAGGACCCCAAGTTATAACAAGCCTTCCCCTGCCCCCACAGAAACCACCTCCATGGTCAGCCTTCCCCTGCTGTCTCCCACCTCTGTTGCCATATCCTGTCACAGTGAAGAAACATGATTTCTATGACAGCTCCTTCACACCTAACAGTAAGGGCTTTTCATCCTTCCTTGGGGTACCAACTCCCCACTCCAGCTTTAATTCATAAATCCCACGTTAAACCTGCCCTCTCATACTAATTGTGAACATGAATTTATGAAGCTCCACCATGAAATAGTGTAGGCTGTTTGCTCCCACTGTCCTGTTAGGGAGGCTGTTGAGACCTTCGGTCACCTGGTTGTCAGCAACCTCCTTCCTCCTGGTTTCCAGTCCCAATTTCCTCATGACAAAAATCTTCTTTGGCTCGCTAATGCCCTGTGTGTTCAGCTTACCACACCCCAGCATTGTTTTTAGGGAACCACTTCTATAGGTCACCACACCTTATCTCCTTCTGCAGCCACATAGCTGAACACACCTCTTTAGGCAACCAAAATGTCTGTAGTTACAGTCCAAAATCTATGGTCACAGCACACACTGCCTGCAAACTGAGAAGAGCTTGCAGTCTGTTACCTGATGTTTATGTGAGCTCCCATCTCGAGTGACACACCACTGTATGAAGGGAGATGCATTTTGGTCACATCATGAGTAAATTTGGGTCACACAAAAGGGAAAGAGCTGTGCAACCATCAGAGTATTGGACTGTAGGAAGGATGATTACATTCCTCAGGTCAAACAAGTCTGCTTTAATCCCAATTTTCAGCCTTTATTAGGCTAATTAAAATGAGCTTCAGGACAGGTCTCCATTATATTGAAGCTCAGAACAAATTATCGGACATTTTCTGCCAAAGCTGACCAGTGCGTTTGGATCTTGGTTTTATTTATCTTCTTCTGTTGTACCGTAATGCTGCTTCTACTCCACCTGTGATTGCTGTGCTGGGAGGACAACAGAGAAGAGAACACTGGTGGCCAGAAGCAACTGTCGGGTTTTAGCATCTAAGCATCCTCCCTGTGACCCACAGAACAGGACCTGCCACAACCAGAATGAGAAATGCAAAAGGAAAATCGGCCAGGTGGCTGTACCTGTTGGTGTGCTTCGTGGGCCAAACGCGCACCTTTAAACCAGCGTCTCCAGCTGGGGATTTCCCGCCTGTGGCAGTCCCTCGGGATCCAAACCAGGAGCACCGAGGGGTAAGCCGTCCCTCCCTGATGGCACGGTGCGAGGGATGAGATTCAATGCCCTTGTCTGCTGTTGCAGTATCACCGAGGCCGTGTGGAGGCACTGGACGCTCCTCAGAGAGGCGTAGGAAGGTACCGTGAGGTAACCCCTCCCCCCCGAACGGTTGCAGAAGTATTCGTAACGCGGCGAGCAGCCCTTTTGCCTCCTCTTTCACAGACGCCTTAGCGTGAAACGCGCGCAACCAGCGAGCCCACCCGACCGCGCCTCGGCGCGGAAACACCCCGAAATTAACCCTCCCCCGTATTCCAGGATCGCCACCAGGCCCAGCGCTCTGCCCCCGGGTCAGCGGCGGGGGGGAGCTGCCGGATCCCGGGGACGTTTCGCAGGTGCGCCGGGAAACCCCCCGCTCGCATTCCCCCCCCCCCCCCCCGCCTCACACCTCGACCGCCTCAGGAGGCGGCGGCCGCCCCGTGACTAACGCGGCCTGACAGGCGCGGCCACCGCGCTCCCCCTCACCCCCCGCACCAACCGCCGCCCCCGCTGACATCACCGAGCTGGATTTAAATAGCTCCACAGCCCCCCTGCCGCCCGGAGACAGCGCGCCCCATTGGCGGAGGCGCCAGCCTATGGCCGCGCCGCGCCGCTCCCCTCCGCCAATGGCGGGGCCGCCGCCGCCGCGCCCCTCCCCTGTCGCTAAGGGAGGGAAATACAGCGCGGCGCGGGCTGTCAGGTGCGCCGGGCTGCGCCCCGCCGCCGCGGGACGGGGGTCACGCGTGGGGCGGGCTGCGTGGGTTTGCTTTCCCTAACCCTCCTCCTCTTGCCTTTTTTTTTTTTTTAAATTTTTATTTTTTATTTTATTCCTGCTAGGTGAGCTGCTGTAGCCAGCCGCGCACCGCGGCGCGGGGAGGGAAGGGAGCGTGGAAAGTGGCAGTCCTCGCCTTTGTTTTTAAGGGGCTCGGGCGGTGGAACGCAAGGACGAGCGGCCGGGTGGAGAGCAGCTCCAGCCGCGCCGCTCCGCTCCCTCGGGGAGAGCTTAAAAAGAGCGAGAGGGATCTATCGGCGGTGACCGGGGGGCTCCGCCGGGCTGCCGGGGCTCGGCGGCCGCAGCCGGTGGGTTTGCGGGAAGAGGACGGGATGAGAAATAAACGTACCTGGAGGGAGGGGGGCGGAGGAGGGAAGAAGTGGCGTGGGGGGAAGGAGCCGGCGAGGGTCTGGGTGCCCCCGCACGCTGCCGGAGCCCGCGGGTGTTGGCACCGCGCGGGGCGGTTTCCCGCCGCGCTGCAGTGGTCGCTGCCCGCCGCTGGCCGCAGAGCGGAGCCGCCGCCGCCCGCAGCGCGCCCGGTGCCCCGGAGGGACGGGGTTTTGGGGAGGGGGGGTGTGTGGGGGGGTTGTGTGTGTGTGTGGGGGGGTGTGGGGTGGGACCCTCTTCGGACAACGCTCCGCTGCACGCAGGCTCCGCAGCCGGCCGCCCAGATGGGTTGCGTGGCCCCCGCGGCTCGAGCAAATAGGTGAACGCCACTGTGCGGAGGCGCCGTTTGGAGGAAAAAAATAAAATTAAAAAAAAAAAAAAGAAGAAGAGGATGCGGATATTGGGCCTGGCAAAGGGGACTGGCGCTGCGCGGGGGGCTGCAACAGCCCCATCTCCTGTAGCCCAGCGAGGATGGAGGCCGTGGGTGAGGCGGGCTGGGTACCTGCCGGGCCCTGCGTGGCCAGAATCCCGCCGGCCTCTGCCTGCCGCGCCGCAGCCTCCCACCGCGGGGCCTCTCCGAAAAGCGGGCTGCCACCGGTGAGAGCTCTCGTCTTTGAGAGCTGCATGGCGTTGTGGAACAAGAGAAAAACAATTACATTCCAAACTCCGAAAATGTAACTCAGCTCACTTGTTATCAACCTTACAAGATTGGAAGGAGAGTGGATAAATCTACTTTGCTCTCAAGCCGTAAGAGCACTGCTTAAAACATTTCCACTCGGTTACTGTTTATTGCTTCACACCCTCCAAATATTTCTGACTTGCTTCTTTCCCTTATCCATGATGTGTTAATACGTTGCCTGAATATCCTAAAAGATGTCGGTGTGCATACTCAGAAGGCAAATATGTGTGTAAGAACTGTAGGCAAAACACAGAACAGGGATGAGATATTTTTTGGATTTAGTCTCGGTTTCTGGCTCTGCCTACATTTTAGACCAAGGTGATGAACTTTCTGCCTTGCTGCTTTTCTTCCCCTGTTCCCCATTTATCCCCAAATTAAGAACACAACTTAAGTCACAGTTTTGCTGGGGAGATTTTTTTTAAGGTAAAAAATTCCTATGCAACGTGAAATATTAATTACAGTAGGAGAAGCTGCGAATACTTACTGTAGAGGCCCTGGTAGAAGTAAAAATGAAAAGAATACTTTATCCTTCCCTGAAACAAAACCACTGAGTTGTCAGAAATCTAAGGTGCCTGCCTGTATATGTATTTGTGATGTGACGAAGTTTGTGTCGAGGTTTCTTTACGTTTGGGAGAAGGGAGCCTGTAGTAAATCTTTCCCTCCCCCACTCCCCAATGTTTCTGTTTCCTCCTTCTCATTACCTGTTACCCCTCTCAGTGATGGATGAGGACTGTGAAGCCCTGTTTCCTCTTCTGTTGTTGCAGAACTCTTTGGATGAAGCTGGAGTGCCGGGAGCATTCGGTGATGCCGGTGGGAGGAAGGCACAAGCCACCAAGGCCCTGTTCCCTCCATCTTGAGCCTTTCGTTCTGATTTGCAGCAGCACAGGGAAGTATGAACCACTGAGGGACTGAAGTCAGTGTCTAAACCTGACTTCACTTTAGCATAAATGACCACACAAGGTTCAGATCAACGGAGGACCAGGGGTAGAATAGCAGAAGTACTTAAGGTGCCTCTTTTAAAAGTTCTGGTTTGCATATCTAAAGATTAAGGAGCTATTTAGAAAAGATGATTCTGCACATGTGTTTATGTCTACTGCCCTGACAGAAGATAGTGGTCCGTATTATCTTGCTTGCTAGATATGCCTTGGGTGAATCTGTATTGCCTTATTGATTTCAGGGGAGCTGTATTAATTAAGCAACTAACCAAGCTAAGTTTTAAATAATTGTAATAATATTCTCCTTCTCATTCGGTCAGATTTGCCCTTCATGTTGCTTGTGTTTCATAATCCTCCTAGCTCTCTGTTTCATCAATACAAGACCAGCATTTCTATTGTTTAAAAAAAAAAAAGAGAGAGAAAAAAAAACCCTGACCTTTAACAAGTCTTTTTACAGTTTGATCTTTATTTTCATATTTAAATAAATTTAGGGCACAAGCTCATCCTGTTTGTTTTTGTTTTTTTTTTTTTAATAGGCCAATTTAGTTTCATTTACTTAACACTGGTATTTTTTAGAGCCAGAAGCTCTCGGGAAGAGAATGTGTTTGATGTACCAGAACCCTTTACGGTTTTGATAAAAGACATGATATCATGAGTAACATCTCTACTTCTGTTATTCTTCTTATATAGTAGCAGCAAGATTGAATCACCATTTTTAGCTATTCTCCATCAGAATTTGTAATCTATCAATGTGTCAGCTCAACAGCATTTTTCTCTTCACACTAATGTGAACCAGAAGGTCCAGCTATCACTGATTTTGACAATTTTATTTTATCTGAGATTGCATGTATTGCAGAAGTTTGAAGAAAATGAATTATAGGTTCTATTATATTCTCCTAAAGATGTACAAAACACAGAATATATAATCTAAAACATTCCAAACTCATTTGTACTGGATAACGTTCCTAAATTAGGTGTTCCATAAGCCTTAAGCTATAAGCACTATAAAATACTTGTGTGATAAATAACAAGTATAAGATCAAATGTGGGTCCTGCATTTTTTGAATGTCTCGGATTGCCCTCTGTGGTGTTACATAATGCATCATAAAGAAATACGTGCCTTCATTCTCTTTAAATCACTCCGGCATGGATACTACTAAGCCTTCTCTCAAGTCCTCGTTATGCAAGTCCTTGCTACTGTTAATAGCTGCCAGCTCTGCAAGGTAACCACAGACTTTTTGTGACGCTCCCTGCATTTCTGGAATTTACAATAAGTCGGTTCCAGGTGCGTTGTTCCCTTTCGCAACTATAAACTAAAATTACTATGAATAGGTTTTTTCCCCATTAGAAGAAAATCCCATTCATTCCAGTGTATCACAAGGTAATCTGTTTTTTCTGTTTAGTTGTGTCTATAAGCATATTATATTATGAATATCTGACGGCACTTCTCCAGTGCCAAAACACAGTGGAATAGACCAGAACGCAGTAATACTCTGTCTGTTGGAAAATGCAGGCATGTAACTAAGTAGTGAAAAGATATGTTGCATAGTAAAAAATCCATGACCAATCTAGCAAAGCTATTAGATAACAAAAAATCCATACAGGCATTAAGTACTATTATTTAAAGTAAAAGCTACAGTAGAAGCAGCATTCAAGTGAAATTGATGAGACGTCTATATAGAACAGAAAGAATAATTTTTTAAAGCTATGAGGTTATGATGTTCTGTATTTCTTTACTTGGGAAGTGGAATTTTCCTTGTCTTTTCATAAAGGCATAAATTTAACAGCAAGCACTTCAGAGATTTAGGTGCACTACCTGATTTGTGTTTTTTGTTTTTTTTTTTTTCCTCTAGCAAACATGGAGATAATTGTTGAAAAAAAATCAGGAGAAACCTGTCCAGGTTTTCCAATATCATGGAGATTTTTCCAAGTACCTCATCCTATAACAAGGCCTCAGTTTTAAAGATATCGAAATAGGAATATCTCAAAATCCATAGTACTGCCTATATAAAAAAAAGTTTTGCTCTCAGTTTATACTTGTAGAAGTATACAAATAGTAACTCAGTGATGTGTCACCAGGAAAGGAGGGGTTTGTTTCATATTCTATTAATAGAACTATTAGTATAACAATCCTCTGTTGCATTTTTATGGCTTTTTAACTTTTTGTGGCTCTTGTAAATTTGAGGTACTAGCTTATTTGTTTATCTCCCTTTTCCTACTCATAATTACTTTAAAAGGTTCAACTATAAGCTGTTCAGATTTTGGTATGACACATGGAAAATATTTTTTTATTCCATCTGCAAGCAGTAGGTTAGTGGGAGGAGGTCTGCACTATAAAATAGTATACCTACTAAATTGTACTCCAGTGGGAGATTAAATAAGAAGGAGCAGAATGGCTGAGACAAGTAATTTGTCACTGATGTTCATGCAGTTCTGGTGTTTTCTTTTAAACTGGCTTCATCACACATGATAAGGAGGAATTTCTGTCTGATAGTAAGTTTCCATCCAAGGAGATGTGTGAAGTTTAAACTGTGGTTTGAAAATACAGGGAAATGCTACTGGACAGTTGACAGCTTGATTCGGTAGCCAAAGTGGACTCAAGGAGGTAAATTGGGGAATGCTATTTTTGCAGTGTCTAAAATATGTCAGTTCAGAAGCAAGAAGGAAAATACATCACAAATATATTACTGTGGAGCAGAGTTACTTGAGCTACAGGATGCTTTTGTCTACGAGGCTCAAAGATTTTACCATAAACGTCTGAATTACATAGATTATGAAGGGTATGGTTGCCATCAAAAAGTGAGCATGAACTGTTGATGTGATAATCTCTGACACTTAAGTGGCATTTGCTGACTGCTTTTACAATGTTTCATAAGCATAAGCTTAGTAATAAAACTTAGTGAAAATGCACGAGGTAAGCACCAGTGTAATAATTATTTGAGGTTTTTTAGATAGGCTGATTATCATATTTAATAAAATAGAATACAAATGAGAAGGCCCATGACTAAGATTAATTTAAAAGGAGGATTTTAAAAAATTAATATCAGACTCATTCTTAGTTTGTGTTAGTTGCTGTTTTAATATAATTTTCTCTCTTGTGAGTTCCTTTCTGCCTTTCTTCCTTTCTTCCTTCAGAAATACTATGCCCCTGCCCTGAAAGGAAGAAATATTATGGCTACGATTAGCTTCTGTTTACTGGAGCAAAATTATTTTTTCCCAAACTGAAATATATGCTTTAATTTTCTAGACTTCCAGCTATTTTTACCTATGTTTCTTCTGAGAGATAGATAGTGATGTCCATTTTAATGCAGCTTGTTACAGTGTAGCAGTTGTAATGTAGCATTTTTCTCTTTGGTAGTCAGATACACAGAATTGTCAGCCTATTTGCTTTTAAGTACCTGAAAGCTGAATAGGAAAAAATGATACAATAAGTTTGACTTCTCGGTCTGCACTTCCTTTTGAGTTTTCTAAGTAAATGCTACACAGACTTATTATCAGAAAAATAGAGGCTTACATAATCATGCCATACATTCTTGCACTGCCTCCCTTCCCCCACTTAGCTTTCATTTTATTCTGAAAAATGAAAAATTTTTAATAGAAAATTACTATGACATACTGATTATATACACATTTTCATGAGGCTGCATAGTTAAGCTATTTGTGTGTTCAGTAAGAGAAAGCAGTATGCAACATATTAAAACCTTGAGGTGGCTAAACTTTGCAATTATAGTAATCATTAAATACAGTGTTACCTAATATGATGTATCTAGCTGTGTAGCATTGAGTCTTTTTTCTTTGCATGGGGAATTAGAGTACTTCTATGTATCCCTTATTCAAAATAAGAAAAATCAGAACAGCGCACCCCATTTTTTTTTTTACTCGTCGTAAAGCTGATGATGTTCCTTCATAAGGGAGTTGGTTTTAATACCTGGCAGAGGATGAGCAGTGGTTGTTGTTGACAAAATAGATAGCAAATGAACCGAAACTCTGTCCTGCTAGATAATTACAAATTGAATTAATTACAAAGAATAATATTAAAATTTTATCTGAATATGTTAACATGAACTCTTACCCATAGGTGGCAGTCAGCTTTCACTGTAGTAGGGATGCCAAACTTTTGGTTCATGGTATTCATACTTATACTGAAATAATTCTGATGGAGTATGCGTATGTGCATGCACACAAGTATATACATGGCTGTGTGTTGGGAGAGGGGGAAGGAGGTAAAATTAACCTTAAAATTAATTAATAATTAGGAGGAATCTGAATTGCTATATATCTGCAAAAGAAATTACCATATTCTGGAGAAAAGATCCAGATATTTTTAAAACCACACAAACAATTATCTGTCCGTTGCTGATGCTCATATAAATGAAGTAGTGATAATTCAGAAATGAGCAGGTGCCTGTACAAATTCAGCAGAGGGGCAAGTATCTCACCAGCCTTAGAGAACACGATCCCACACCGTGCCCAGTCCTCCAAACTGCATTTCTGTTTCATCGCCCGTTATCTGTAAATTACAGATATGCCACAATGACGACACTCTGCTCTGGAAATCCCAGCAATAAGGTTCCTTAAACATCAAGCAAATACAGAAAAGGTGCTCTGGGTGAGGGTGTCCTTTCAGACACGGAGAGTGAGCAGAACCTGTGGGCTGCGGTTCTTTCTCTTTGCAGAGCTGCCATCGACGCCCGTGGCAGTGCTGTGCAAGGGGAGGACGATGCCTGCAAGAGCAGAGATCCACTCGGTTTTGCCTCCAGCTTTTTTTAGGGCTTTATGTGGTTTACAGGGATTTCCTTCTGCAATACTGCTAAGGAGGCACTTGGGACCCCACCAAAAGTGAAGGGGATAGAAGGAGCTAATAAGGCCAAGTCATCTCAGTCTAAACCAAACAGAACTTGTGAAACTACACACTTGATGTACTAAGATGGTAGTGCTCTTCAGAGAAAAGAAAGACAAAACCTGAAATTCATGAGTAGGTAAAGTCATATTCTTTTTATTATTGCAGCTACACCAGGTCTCTTTTCAGTTAAGATTAATCTAATGTTGCGTCAAGGTAGGCCACTGTACACATTTAGCAGAGGTCAGGAACTAGCATTTTACAAAATGGAAAACTGGAAAAATATACAATTATGTGTTGCTGCTACACTGTTTTACTGTGATGCAAGATTAAGGGCTCAGAATTGAGCGGAATAGTGCAGTAATATTAAAACAGAAGGCCTAATTCTCCTTATGCAAGAGTCGCAGCAACACACATCATTGTATAAGCCAAAGCAGGCCATATGATTTCATAGTCAAACAGGGTATTTCCACATACATGCAACCACAACATGACTAATTAGATACTTGCATATGCACCGCCGCATTTGTTCCCCAACTGTAATAATTAGGAGGATTGCACTTCATGTTCATTTACACTCTTGTGTAACACTATTGAATACAAGATAGCAGGTGGTGATAAAGTGGCTAGTGACAAATGTGTGAATTTGATACGCATTTTGAAAATCAGAGCTTTCATAGTCAGCTCTGACCTTGCTGTAGGCAAGACTGGAGAAGACCTCCTCGGCCACTGGGCCTGATCCCAGCTATCACAGGCAGCCATGTCGCACTGTTCAATTTACCTGCAGAGATATCAGTCTCCATCTTGAAGCCACCCTTGTCATGAGGTTGCTCCTCATTTTCCACTCCTCTGAATAGTTAATGATTTCAGATAATGTGTATCATGACCAGATGAACTCCTTGTGTTCTGCGAGGTCTTTGACTTCAGTTTAAAGAACGTTTCTCTCTGCTGGTATAAAGTCCCCTCCAATCTGTCACCCCTTGACCTTTCATAGGTTACTGCCAAAACTTGCTCAGCCTCAGTTCAGCCAAAACAGCCGTGCCCTACCTGTCGTAGAGGAGGATGCTTTTCCCTGTCCATTCTTCTAACCCTCCTTTGCACCTTTTCCACTTTCAGTAAATCTCTTTTAATATGCAGAGTTAGAAGTAGACACAGTACTCCAGATAAGTTGTCACCAGGGCCACTCATGGTGGCATTAACACCTTCCTTTCACTGCCAGATATACAGCAACTAGTATTTTGATTTTATTTTTTAAAAAATTTTTATATTCCAAGCTACCTGCTGCCAACAGCTCATAGGCCTTGAGAACTGACCAAGACACCCAACTTACCCTTTTTTATGTATGATGATAGCAGAAGTTCTTGTTATTCATTCCTAGTTTATGGCCTTGACCTTTGCACTGTTGTACCGGTATTACATGACAAGGGTACCAAAAGGCTTTTTTATAAGAAGGGTGTCATCAGTTTCATACAAGCCACAGGCTTCCCGTGAATTTTCTGGCATGTCCAGATTTGTTTAGGAATCTCTACACTTTGCACGACTATGGACGTGAGCTGGCACATGCACATGATACGGCGCAGGGCTTTACAGGTGAGCTAGCTTGGCTCATGAAACAGAGTTGTCTCAAGTATTACATTACCTCAGGCACATCACGGTGTGTTATTTCAGGTAAGCCTTCAGAAAGCTGTACAGCACTTCTGACTCGGTGTCCTGCACTGGCTTCATTTGACAGCTCTGGGAGCAAGAGACCAAATTCTGAGTATTTTTTCCAGGATCAACAGAGGAGACGGACTTAGTGTCACATTATATTGTTTCTATTGATCCTGTAGGTTAAACTATAGTTTACAGGTTATGCCTGTGAGATTGAAAGAAGAGCAGGACATAAAAGAGTTGTGTGGCACTCTCAAATAACATGTAGTAATACAAATTACTTGGTTTTAGAAGAATCTGCAGGATTTTGGTGGTTGTGTTTCTGGAAGTTAAGTAACATTATGACTGCCTCCAATTAAACAAGCAAAAAATCTACTTTCTTTTGTCTTCCCTTGGAACTTGCTGTATGAAATTTGTATTGTGGCATTTTTATTTAGCAATTTCATTTAATATATTTTACTTCTGTGCCTGTGGGACAACTAAGAAACCTGACTACCGTGGTTTATCTTTATAGTGAAACTACCATACTGAAGAATTTTTTGGTGTATGCTGCGTTCCAGGATACTGAGTCAAGTCCCTTATGCAAAATTACTTTTGTGCCCTTTGTTATATGATATTCCAGCCCTACTTTGTGCAAACACAACCCCAGCTTTGTGTCATCAGCTGATCATTCCTAGGTTAAGGTAGTCAGTGCAAATAATTAGTAAGATCTGTCTGGGATCTTTCTTTAAGGAAGTCCAGTATTAGCTTTCCTCCAGCCTGAGACTTCCCCTTCAAAACTACTTCACAAGCTTTTATTGCTATTAAGAGTTAATTTTGCAATTGATGTGTTACTTTTTTTTTCCTCCAAGTAGCATACTAACAAATGTTTTCCTAAAATCCAGTCAGATTAGGTCAACTCATTTCCTTCATGTAGAAAAGTAGGGTTTGTTGGTTTTTTTTTACATGTCTGGTTAGCGTGCCATAATCTAGTTTTAGGAAAGCTCTGTAGTGGTTTGGTTTTTTTGTTTGTTTTTTTTTTTTGTTTGTTTTTTTGTTTTGTTTTTTTGTTTTGTTTTGTTTTTTGTTTTTTGTTTTTTTTTTTTTTCCTATTTATCCAATTTTTTTATCCTATGCTTTCTTGCATCCAGGTTCTTGATAGGCAGTCCCAATTTTTTTTTTTTGTTTGTTTTTTTCCTATTTATCCAATTTTTTTATCCTACGCTTTCTTACATCCAGGTTCTTGATAGGCAGTCCCAATTTTTTTTTTTTTTTTACACAATCCAAAGGATTCATGGAGAAGCTTGCTCACAGAGATGGTGGTGAAACAGATTTTCCTGGAGTCTTTAGCATGTAGCTGAGAAGACCATAGATATAAGAGCCTCTAAATCCTGCAATTTCCTGCTCCAAGACTTGCACTTCACTTCTAGTCCATCCAAGGGCTTGTCATATCTTGGAGGTTTTATAAAGTATTAAAAAGAAAGTGAACATAGGTAAATGTCATGGTTTGAGCCAAGAGGGCAACTGAGCGCCACACAGCCACTCACCCATTCCCCCATCGGGAATGGGGAGGAGAATATGAAGCAGGAATGGCTCAAAGAAGCCATCTAAGGACCAGGGGGAGTAGCTCACCCATTACGGTCACTGGCAAAAGACAGACTCCTTAGGGGAACAAAAGAAAACATCACTTTAAAATGCTGGCAAAGACAACACTGCACAGCCACGGTGGGACAGCGAGAAGCGCCACCCCATCCAAAACCACCTCCCCCCCGCGCTCCCTTCCCCCGGGCTCAGCTCCGCTCCCCATCTCCCGCTCCTCCCCCGGCAGCGCAGGGGCAGGGGATGGGGCTCACAGCCAGCTCGCCGCTCCGTCCCGCTCGGGAGCGGGGGGAGCGCCGCGCCCCCCTCCCCTGCTCCCCGGGGCTCCCCTCTCCCTGCAGACCGGCCGGCACGACCCTTCTCTGGCACGAGTCCTCCGCACGGGCCGCCGCCGTTCCCGCGCTGCCCCGCCGTGGGTCCTCCCAGCGCCCACCCGCAGCAGCGGGGGCCGCTTCTCCCCTCAGGGTCCCGGCCTCCTTCCCGGGCAGGCGCCTGTCCTGGTGTGGGCTCCGCCGCGGGCCGCAGGCCAGCCCCTGCTGCAGCGCAGATCTCCGCGGGTGGAACAGTGGGCAGCCCTGCTGTCTCCCCACAGGGTACGGGGGGGCTCTGCGCCACTGCACCGCGCCTCCCCCACGGCCTTCCTCTTCCCCTGACCTCCGTGTTCGTCCTCACAACTCCAACTCCTCCTCCCACGTTCCCCTTCTTAAATACTTTATCGCAGAGGCGCAGCTGTCGTTGCTAATTGGCTCGGCCCTGGCCAGAGGTGGGTCTGACTTGGAGCTGGGGGAGCTTTCTAGAAGCTTCTCACAGGGAGCACCACTGTAGACCCCTCCCACACTACCAAAAAAATGTGCCACAGAAACTCAGCACACTAAACTTGGTTAAGGTTGCTGCAAATTAAAAGGCATCCCTTAAAAGCCTAAAGTTACACCCAAATGAAGAAAACAGAAAAGAACATCTATCTGACAAGTTGTGTATGTGAAAACATTACTAGCTGTATCAAAAAAATGAGTTAGAGGAAAAACTCACTGGCTCACGTGGCACTAATTTTTAGCAACATCCCTAGAGAAAGATACAGGTAACTATGGACCATGAGGTCTGATGACCAAGCCTGGGGAACTAGTTCAATAAAAGAACTGACAAACAAAAGGGTAAGTAAGTGTGACTTATGGAAAGAAACAGGCGGCTTTTGTGAAGGGAAGTGATGCCTCATAAGTCCCTTTGTATGGGGAGAGGAGATCTAGTCAACACACCTACAAGGACTTAAAAAAAGACATTTGACATCTTTTACCAATGGCTCTCAAAGAAACGAAGCTGCATGGGCAAAGACACAGCTTCTCACATGGACAAATAACACATGAAAAGAGAGGAAGCAAAGGACAGAAGTGAATGCTCACTTTTCATGGTGGTGGGAGACAAATAGCAGAGCCCCTCAACCAGCATTATACAGCGTGCTCAGAAGTGTTCTGGGAAGGATCATGAATAAAAGTTGCAGTCAACACAAAGACAGGACAAAGGAAGACACAGTGAAGCTGAGTGAGTAAGCAACAAAAAAGCAAAGGAACCTCAGGATAGATAACTGCGCTGTGATACACAGGGGGAAATGACGGGGCCTTGGCTGGCTGTTACCCCTCAGGAGCAGCATCGTGGGGCTGTCATAGGTGCTTCCACGAAAACATCAATGCGCTGCTTTGGAAGTGGTTCAAAAAACAAGCGAAATGTTAGGAATTACAAAGAAAGGTACAGGGAACAAAATTTTAAAAACCCAACATGATTATGGTGCTGTGTAAAACTTTTCTACCACTTTCCAAGTCTTACACATGTTTCTTTGTCCTGGCTGCCTTTAACATAAATGCATAGCAACGTGTGTGTTTAAAAAACATTGCAAAATCAAAGCTAGAAAGCCAATATCAGACAAACAAACAAAGCCCACTGTACTAAAAGAAAACAACAGTTTGCTTCACAGGCTTCTCCCCCACCTTCAGAAAGGCCAAGAGGAAAAGAAACAACGTCAGAGGGTAGCCATGGCAGTGCTGGAAACATTCTAAGGAGTGATGAAAGTGAGTATGTAGATGGTTATACTTTGACCCTTATTTGTGCCTCTCTTTTTTATCCTCCTAGATCAAATCGATTAATAATGGTAAAGCAGTTGTTGCAATGCCACACTAAAAATCATTAGTAAGCAGGAGAGAATATTGTGGCCAGGGTTGTAGCACACACACAAAAAAAACACTGGGTGACAGAGATGTGGCGGCATCCTCCTACACGAGCCAATCAGGAGTACCTCAGAGATCAGGGTTATTTAATATTTTCATTAATGACCCTGTACCAACAACACAACCCGTGTATCAGCTGTACTGGTGAAATCTGCTAACAGGGCAAGAGCTGGGAATTGCTGTCACTATAGAAGAGGACTAGACTGTTACAGTGGAAGTGAACGGCTGTGTCCACTGCGATAGTAAAAATGTAATTAAAACCCATGTATGCATGCTAAGGAACTATTAGGAATTTCAACTACAGATGGGAGCTTATGAGTTACTCTCCACGACAGACTTGAAGGTCTGTGGAGGTTACAGGATGACCCCCTCGGGCACTGGAGTGATGCAGCTGGGAAAGAATCAAACGGAGTGTGGGGTAGGGCGGGTGCGTATGCGGGATTTCCAGTATCTGCCTTCCAGACCAAATCACATCTGTGGTATCATTCATGATTCGGGTCACCTGTGCTCAGGAAATGTGAATTGTAACCACATGCAGAAAGCTGTTCAGGACAAGATGGAGCTCATCTGTCAGAACTGGTTAAAAAGCACTGCGTTCCTTAACCCAAGATGGACAGGGAGGGGATGTTTTCTTTGAAGGGCATTTGTTCTCTGACTCCCCATGCCTTCTCTGTCCATGCTGCTCGAGTACATGGAGAAAACTGAAGGCAAGGAGGAAGCAGGGCTGGATGCTCTTACCAGCTCCTCTGCAAGGCATGCAGAGTGATTGCAGGAACGTGCTCAGCCAGCGGGTCTGCCATATGCATGATGGATGGTAACACTTTTCACCACTGTAAGGTGGCAGCAAATATTTTTAAGCATGGTGATCAATTTTGTTCTCTAGCATCTAATTGAACATCAGTAAATATGTTATTAAGATGCTTGACAGTGTGCTTTTTTGCAATCAAGGCCAAGATATAGCCAGATACTCATCTTAATCTCTCCAGACACATTTCTAATGAATTTTTACAGTGCCTAGAGGAAAGGTGCCTGGCCTGAAGTGGGACACCTGGATCATAAAAGCAAATTATAATTAATAATGTATTGTGTTTATTATGTCAGATTGTCATCTAAAGATAGTGGTAAAACCTTGTACTATAGGCTACTGCTAGAATCCTAGTAATAAAATTGCTTACTTTAAATCACTCCCAAGGTGTAAGGTAGGATGTTCCTTTGTTGACAGTGCTTTCTCTTGAATATTTATATTTAACTCCCTATTTATGGTCTATCAAGAAACCACCCAGTGCTGAGAGAAACCGTGTTTTGAAACAACTCATTTGTACCGTGGTGTTTTTGTTATGATTCTGTCCTGTGAAGATATGGAGAAGCTTCCTTTCTACTTACCAGAAATATGGCACAAGGTCAAGGCTCTATACCCATTGCAGAGCACAACCAGGGAAGAAAGCTCTACCTACTTAGGATTAGTATACTGTCTCCATGACTAGTCAGTCATCTTTTTCTTTGAGTAATCAGTCCACACTTCTACAATGGCAACTTTTTGATATTCTGTTTTCTGCTGGGATGGAGGAACTTTTTTTAACCCAATTTTTTGGAATAAAATTTACAAATTTTAATAAAAAATTCTGTTGAGTTCTACCATACACAAAAACCAATCACAGCATATACCACAGAAGTGGATTCTAGTTCTCATATAAATCCACATTTCTAGTCAACCTAATTTTACTATGAAAGCATTTTGTTTTCCTTTGACCCCTAGATTTTCCTATTCTTTTTGAACCATTGAAAAAGGAAGGATGGAATCCTGGCCCCATTGCAATGCTGGAAAATGTGCAGAGAACTCCACTGAAATGAGGACCTAAGGTGTTCAACGCTCAAACAAAATATGTTTGGGTAGTGTAGTTGGCTTTGAGCAGTCTTCTCAACATTTTAATTCAGAAAACTACACAGCCAATCTAGGGAAAAAAAAAAAAAAAGAAAACAAAAATGCATTTGTCACCTTTTGCAGTTTAGCCACAAAGGGTTTGAGTTAAAAAAAGACTGAATTATGAGCTTTAATGGTCTGCCTTTTTTTTTTTTTTTTTTTTTTTTCTATGCTTATTACCATTGTTAGTTGACTCTTATATGTGTGAAAGCATACATATGTTTCAGTTTCGGGGGTTATGGCATCACTTCTGGAAAAAAAAAATGGGTGCAACAGTTTTGCAGACAATTATCTAATATTTCACAAACTCCAAATAGCTCCTGAACAGCAGATCTGAGCTAGAAGAAATAAAAATTGACTGAAATATGATATTTATCAGGAAAGCCTGAAGTGACATATGATGGACTAATTTCCAGTAAATCATTATTGTCAGGTATGAAGAAAATTTTCCATGAATTAATTACTACAGTCTTTGGACATTCATCCTTGACCTATAGATTATTTTACTTCATTTTTTGGGGGGGAGACAGCAAAATGCGAAACCTTTATTGTCATAATAACATGGCAAAAAATAAAAGGAATCAGTTAAGCAACTGCAGTCAAGGTTGTGATACGACAAGTCTATTAGCAGCAGGTACCCAGAAGAGCGCATCTTCTGTGCCATAAACCCAGGCAGAGGTCAAATGTACAAAAGCAGTTGTCAAACTGAAGCGTATGGACCTCCTAAGAAACTGGGGTTCATGTGGTGCCTACTTACGCCACAGGCCTTTTCCTTCCAGAGGGCTCTCAGGGAAGTTGTCGCTGTCACCCAGCCGGCCAGCAGCGGAGGAGGATTCGTGTCCCCTGAGCTCTGTCCCGCCGCCCGGGCGCGGGTTGAGTGCCTGGCCCTTTTGCCCAGGTGAAGGTGGGCGAGTGTGACTCAGCTTAACTTCAAATTGGGTGTGATGCAAGATGAAAGAAAAATACTCACAATGTCCCTGTTCTGTCAGGGAGCCTAATGAGACGCCCACTGCCAACTGCAAACTCTGGAGGCCTGATTTGAAGGGTGCCACTTTTTAACCTTGGGGCATGGCCGTAGAGATAAAAGCAGAGAGTGACAGAGTGTAATAATCTTCAGGATGTGTGGCATCATTATCCTCAGGCACTGCATAAGCCTGGTACAATAGCTCCTACCCCATCTTGTTTGAACATGAGCTATACCTTCTTTAGGGGAGGGAAACGTTTTCAAAATTACCTGAACATCGTAGCATTTTTTAAAGGTATAATTTTCAGTTCTTCCACTGACTTCTTTTTGGGCAAGTCAGTAGTTCACTTTCCCCTGATTTATTTGTCTGTATCATAGGGATAACTGTATTTGCCTGCTAGTGTGAAATGCTGGAGGGTCCTGCAATTTCTGTAGTTTCAGATTGTGGTTTATCTTGATGGAGAATAGTATCCCCAGGTTACAGATATATTAATTTCCTTCTGGAGTGGGAGGTGTTCAGGAAATAAAAGCCCATTCTTAATCAGGCAGGGAAATGAGGGCAGCATGGCATATCCAAAATGACACGAAATAGATGCAGTTTTAATGTAAGATGCACATGTAAGCATGTTGATTTTGCGTTTTGGATTACAAGGAAATATGGAAAATTATAATATTATTTGACTTGAATTATATAAAATTCTATTTTGTATTAGAGTTAAACCATTGGGTATGGATAGCTGGGATTTTAAAAGAGGCCAAGGCCACCTAGAACCAGGATTCATCTGCTGGGGGTGACTCAAAGACTTTCAGTTAAAACTTTATCATTTCCAATGACTTCTTCTAAAACCAGGTCTCTGCAGCACAGCCAGAGACTAGACTAACTCTGCCCTCCTTCACACTCTCCCACACCTGCATGATTCCTGGTTTGCCAAATCCAACACATCAGTTAAATGCTTTTAAATTAACAGCCTAGCAGTAAGAATTATATCCCAGACTAACCACGGTCTGTTGGAAATCCAAACAGACGCATCTTTGTTTGGAACAATCATTCTCCTCTTAGTATTACTCTCAATTTTATTTAAGTATTCATCCAAGTCTAGAGCTACTGCTAAAAGCTGTTCACACAGATCTGTTAACAAAAAACTTTGGATTCACCTCACCCATCTTTGAACATCCACAGCTCAAGCCTCTTCTTCTCTGAACCTCCCTTATACTCGTGAGAGACAAATAAATTCCAGCCCATCTCAGTCTGAACTAGGGATCTAAAATAGGTCATAGGAGTTGTGCTGTAGAAGGCCCGTTTTTTCCCATTGACTAAAGGGAGGCTGAACAATTTGTTGGGATCACAAATGTTTTGATGTGATACATCACAGGAAGCGGGTTTTTTTTTTATCTGATGGTTAAATTCTGCTTCATTTGCACCCATTCTTACTCACTAATTACGGTGGAGATGCACAAACATCCTTAAAGACGAGTTGTAGTCCATTATCTTGGTATGTTAATGAAGTCTAGGGTTTTTTCTATATTTCATGCTAAAAAAGCTGGGTATGGGGATGAATGCAAAAGTATCTTGTTTATCAGATTTGCATTCTGCTCAGGGATGTAAGGAGGCTTTCCCTGGGTACAGAACATATTTTATTAATTTCATAGATTTTGTTTTGCATGTGATACAAGTATTTGTTTTGCTTCATTCTCAAAACTTCTGGAGCAAAACAAAAATAAATGTTGCCACATAAATGTCTTTCCAGAAAACAAGGAAACAAACTGAAGAGCCAAGATCTCCAACTCGGTGTTGCTCAATTGACATCAGCCACTTGCACGAGGAGGAAGGGTAGCCTGGACCTGCTGTAGCTTTATCACTACAGATGAAAAGCAAAGGCAAGATTTCCACCAACCAGGGGTTTGTATGAAAAGGAGGTCTGCTTTCTGTACAGATGAGGGATGGGGCAAGTTTTATTTCCCAGTGACACATATGAAACTGTTGAGGTGCAAGAAAACAGGGTAAGTTTGGAAGAGACAAGAAGAGGGGGAAAGCAGAGACTATTAACTACAAATGAATGGGACAGTCCTTAGGAGGATAATTTTCTCCTTTTAAATCTGGTGCCTGTATTAAAATTTCTCACAGCAGTATGTGCATGACTGATACTTACTCAGCTGATAGCGCAAAGCAACAGTGACCCTGGCACCAATGCCGAGGCAATATTTACAAAAGGATGAACTATTTTTGAACAATGTCTCCAATGTACTAAGCACAAACAGGCTTTTCTTCAACATCAGGCATGCATGTTGTCTCGTTCCAACGATTTTGTTCATGTACAAATGTATTCATTGTGGACAATGCAAGGAAAATGTCATTCTCTATTTATATCCCAGTTTCCTTTTGTCCTCTTTACAGTATCTCGGGGCAGTGATGCAGAGCAGAGTCTTGCTCTAAACTCATGCTATTTTCCTCCCTATCTTCTTCCGAAGCTCTCGCAGTTGCAGAACCGCTGAGAGTTAAAAGGCTGCCTATAGCAGATTTTTTTTTTGAGACACAAAGATGGGTCTCTCTCCCTCCACTTCCCAGCAGAGAAGATCTAAGTCCTGCCTCTTGCTCCATCACTCAGAGTACATAATGGTCTTGGCAACGGAGGATGTGGTGGTAGCAGCGTTTTGAGGCGTGTAAGTGGATGCACCTGGCACATCAGCGTGAATAGGCGATGTTAAGGCAATTCTCCCCCAGTAATGTATGAAACCATCCACTTCATGAACAGCCTCTCTGTGATAAAGGCTGCCTTTTTGTTGACTTGGATAAGTTCCCCAGTATGGTCAAAACAGAATAATGGGGGACTTTGAAAGACGGGCCCTTGCATGGAAAATAATTAATCTAGCAGTGGAGGGGCAGGGAGAAAGATTTAGTGACACTTGAAAATAAAAAAAAAAAAAAAAAAAAAACAAAAAACAAATCCCCAAGTCCTAGGACTAAACTAAAAGCATGGGTGCAGACTCGCACTGTGTTTTTGTCATAGAACAAATCATCTGTCCTGAAAGCATCATTCTTGGGCAGGTTGGCCACTTTTTTGGGTGGGAATTAGGAACATTATTTAAGTGACATTTCAAGGAAATGCTGTTTTGCCTTTCAAGTATTGTCTGGTTTTCTCCAAAGTGGAAATTTCCACTGCTCTCAAGTGTAGCATTCCATTCTGATAAGCTTCGGTTTATAGGTAAACGGATAAGCACCATTTTAGTACATTTAAGCACATCTTTAAAAAATCAATTGACAGAACTCCTTACTTCTACAATTAAAATCACTTTAAATTGGAAGCTCAGTCTTAAGTGGAGTTTGCCTTTAACAGATTTCTGCAATCTTTCCAACTACGTGTATACAAAGAAAATATTCATACAGGCCTCATGCAACAGTGAAATGAATATAACACATTCCACATGTTTTCAGAAATTGAAAAACTTGCATTTCTGAAGAAAGAATATGTGATTGTTTTCCAGTGTGAGACTCCCGAGGCCTGTACTCTCACTTGAATGGATCTCCCAGTAAAGAACATCCTTTATACACAGGATTCACATCCAATTCACTGTCAGGCGTCAAAACATTCACTGATGCTTACAGACTGTAAAAGATTCTCTCTTTTTTCCCCAGATAAAATAATCATGTGGAGGCAATTTTGTTCTCTTTTAAAGAGGACTCTTCAAAAGTTTGAGACTTAATGAATATTACTAAATGAAAACTTTTAAACCACATAATGTGTTTTAGATAAAGGTTATATATAACACCAAATAAATGAACTCTTCTTGTAATTCATACTTCTACTAATGCATGATTTCATATGCTTTAGCACATAAAGATTGCTTTAAAATTAGAGCAGTCAAACTTTTAGCACAGCATGAGATGAAGATAAGGAGTATTCAGTCACTGAAAACATCTTTCCTTCATCACCGTCTTTCTCATCCTTAAGGAATTTTAAAATTGCAATTGAGCAATTCTTAACTACTGGACAAAAATAACTTCTGTTAGCTGGAAAACATTTTAAGATCTTTCAACTTTAGGGTATAGAGATAAACTGTCATGTGAGGGCATGCCTTATCGTTCCCATAAATTGAAGTTTGACAAAGGTTGGTAATTCTGGCATTTGGAGAGATGATTAAACCCCCTAGATGATTGAAAGCTATGCATAACTCTCCAAATTAAATGAAGATTATATGATCATCTATTATGGATGTATGCAATATATATGGTTTCAACAGTCAGCTGGCAGCAATCATTCATTGTAATTTTTCATTAAATTTTTAGAAAGTAGCATCTCCCAAAGTTAATACTGGCATCTCCAAATAAGGATAGGAATGAAATTCAAATAATTTGGTTGTAATCTAGTTTTGTGTTTGGGTTGGTTTGGTGTTTTTTTTTTTTTTCCTCCCCAAAATTCCCAATATTGCTTCATTACCATATTGAAAACACTCAGACAAACCACTGATTAGTCCCCTTTAAGATAATGAAAAACCTTTGGAAGTGTTTTAATATGATTTGAATCTCTAGTGTACAGCAGGAAAAATATGCTCTTTTCGGCAAAGTTTTTAAAACTGTTTTCTCAATTTCCAAAGAGCTTCACTATGTATGTGTCAATACAGAAGACCTTTTCTGCCAAAATGTATCATTTTATCTAAGGGCAAGTTTTAAAAAATGCTACTTAGCAAGTTCTTTTAATCAGATGATATATAATGAATGATTGCAGTTAACTGTATTTTATGCTTTTGTTGGTTCTTCAGCAACTGACATTACTGGGTTTTGTAATTTCACATTTCTTAGCAGCAAAAAAGTTTAACTTCTGTTATTGGAAGCTATGCTAGGATTATTTTCACAATCTGCTCAATTTGTCTGCTCTTACATCTGACAATCTACCATAAGAAATTGAGAAACATTTTCTGCACAAGCTACATTAAGCCTCATGGCAATTATTTCTATCTTGGCTGATCCATTCAAAACCATTTCTCCACTTAATCTGAAAACCTGAAGCTCTTTCTTTTCAGCCTGCATATCTTGCCTCGTGGAAGGCGTGTTACCACTATAGTCATGGTCAGAATCCAGGTACAGGTGCAACGTGATCAATTAAAGTTACACAGACGCGATGTTAGCTTATAATCACTTTGACTATTCCCACTCTCTGCTGGGTGGATACACCCCTGGATACTGTGCGAGACCTACAGGCAGTACTAAGCCTATTATAAAAGTGTGTGGTCACCATATTTTGATGCGAAAATTTTGTGTATGAGATGATCCTAACTGCAGTTCTTCTAGTGTCACCACCTCTAGTCTGGGCATGTATTTGAAATGCATCTTCTTACATTTTGGTGATAGTTCAGTTTGCAAAGAAATTTAGGATTTGTTGTGTTTAAAGGTACCATATGGATGTAGCGTCTGAAATAAGAAGAGGGTTTGGGAAATAAGAATGATTTCAGCAGAGGCAGCTGAGGTTCAGCATCTCAGAAATCCTTCTGGGAGAGTGAATACTTAGCACTTTACACAGCAGTTGTGAGATCTTTGTTTTGCTCTGGACAGATTCAGTAATTTTCAGGCTACAGAGTCAGTTTAGTGTCTGGACCAATGCCTCGAACCCAGAGCCCTGCCTGTTACTGCTATTTTGGGCAGGGTGCACCCCCAGGTAACACAGACATCCAGCACTCGAGAGACTCATTTGCCACATCCACCCGGCACCGGCCATGGGCTGTAGACATGCGATCAGTCCTCCTGCTGCTTTCCCAGTCCCATGCAGGGCAGAGGAGCCCTCCCAGCCTGGGGGGGAGTGGGCAGCCAGCACAGCAAACCCAGCCCCGTACAGAGCCGCCCGACGCCCGTGCCGTCCCCACCTGTGGCAGTTAAATAAATGGATGCTCTTTATTTCCTGGCCTTCACTCGGTTGAAGACACATCCTACAGTTAGCTGTTATTTGTATTTCCCTGCAGCGCTAGTAGTCTGTGTTATGCATGTCAGCCACTGTGATGTATAAACGTGTTACAAAGGCTGGACGTTACGAGGAACAGGACATTTGAGCTCTTGGACAGGTGAAAGATTTGATGCTGTGTAAGGGGTGCAAACCCCAGTAATACAAATTAAGTGGCTGGTTTTACTGTGGCAATGAAGCGCAAACATTTGTTATTTATTTCATAATTAAACTTGTATTTTATACTCCAAAGTTAGCAGATTACTTCAGATAACCATCATGACTTTGTCAGAAAGAAATATACTCTCTGAGCCGTCTGGCTCTATAGATATGCTGCACAGCTGAATTCTCCATTCATAAACTGAATATTTTCTCCTGCAGCTGTAAGTTCTGGAAGTGTTGTTCAGGATCTGTGTGAGAGGCTACATGACCCCAGCGAGGTCCACAGCTCCAGTGGCCAAGGAGTTGGGAAGTTCCTGACCGGGCTGGCCCTGCATGGGAGCTAGTTGCCTGCACGCTGCAGTCCCACCACTCAACAAGCACTGCATCTTCTTGGGATCTTATCACCCTGATTCACATTCATAGACCTGGGCCAAACATTTCATAGACGGAGGGTGATGGAGAGATGGGGTTAGACAGACCTCAGTCCTCGAACCATTTGGGAGCATGCTCGTTGGGCTGAACAGAAACATTGCACTCTACTTCTATTCTGGCAGAAGTAGAGTAGCATCACTGACCTTCTGTTCAAGTCTTCAGGTGAGTGCTGCTACTCTCTCCAGGCAAAACGTTTTTTTAACAAGGTGCTGGGTGAATTTCAAGTTTTACTTACGCTCGAAAAGCTACTAAAGAAGAGTGGGGTTTAGTTTTAATTTCAATTCTAAGTGGAACTTTAAAGATTAGAAAATTTTTAAGCAGTGATAAACAAATAGCTAGAAGAGATAATAAAATGCTGGTACAAATTTTGGCAGCTGATAATATTCAGAAATTTGGCAGCCATCTTCAATATTACCATATAGTATGGGTCTAAAGCAGTTAATGGACCTAACCATTTTCATTGTGACTGGGATATCCAGACATCTAAAAGAGGATCAAATGTCATCATGCTGATCACTTCTTTTTTCCTGTAGTCAACTGCTCTTCCTAATGAAGAAGATAATTTGTTGATTAAATTGTTATTTATGTCAATGTATTCCTGGGAAATCAAGTCTCTAATCCATAACAGTGACAGGTCACTGAAAGGAGGCTTTCATCTACTCAAGCACTTCACACCTACTAGGTCAGGCAGTTTTGATGTGCATCCTTGTGCAAAAGCTTCTCTAAGATGTTTTATTTCACTCCTTAGACAGTGGCATTATATTTGATAGCAGAACTGCTTCCTCCCTCTTTATATCAGTAACTACATAAAGGTAGGTTAGAGCACATGGTTTTAATTTAGCCTTTAGTGGTTTTATTTGGCAGGGAAAAAAAAAAGCTGTTGAGCACTAACCTTGAATTAGAAACTGACCTCCGAATTAGTCAGCCTTTTTCTTGTAAATGCATTTGGTAGAGTATAAACACGAACTATCTATTTACATAACATTAGTGACAGCCAAATGATTTCTTACAAGCATTAATGCTGGAAATCCCAAACACTCCTTCCTTGCTGGAGAATGGTTTATAACTCCTGAGAATAATCTCCCCACCAAGTAACCACAAAAAGAAAAGGCTGATCATTTTCCAAATTTAGGATTTCTCTAGTATTTCACTAAGAAACCCTCCTACAATTACTGGATAATAAGCTACTGTTAAATGAAATGCAGGTCACCTCCCAGGGCACATGTGGAAAGCTCTGACTGTGCTGGTGGTGGTGCAGCCCGTCCCTGCACCACCGTGGCTTTATCCACCGTGAAAGAGCACAGAGCAGCCGGCGCCCAGCTTGGCACTGGGGAGCTCAGGTGCCACCAGAATACTGCTGATGGCCCTGCGGGGTGTCGGTCGACGGTAACCCCATGGTATGCCCAAGCCTCTCCGCCTCTCTCACCATTCCCGGTCTGCCGGGAAGCCAAGGGCAGTGAGGAGCAAGGGGTTTCAGTCCTTCTGAAGCTGAGATGCTCCTTCGACCAAGGGAGCCTCCAGCAGGTCTGCAGCCCGCCTGCTTTCCCGGCTGGGGCGGCACGAGAAGGCTGGAGAGCAGACTGGTGGGCCCCGCATGCGTGTGGCTGCCGCTGGGACACGCATGCAAACACTGAATCCTATCCATGCTCATGAAAGGGTTTTAGCTTTTTTTCTCACATCCAAGGGAAATTAAAGCCGTGGAGTGCCACCAGGCTTTTGAAGTACCGGTGTTTCTTTGGCGGTGAGCTTTGTTATTTTTAAGAATAAAATTTGAGAAAATAGGCATATTAAGTATGATGAAAAACAAATCTGAAAAAGATACAAAGCATTTGTGTGGAATATTCTGCAGGCCACAGCAGCATTTAATGAGTTTTCAGAGGTAGAAAAGTAACTTGGTTCATATTAGTTTATTTTTGCCCATTTTAAAGAGAGAATATTTTGTGGATGCCAGAGCTTTTTTGGTTTTATTGTTGAATAAACAGCAGAACATCCTTTCTTGTTTTGAAACTGTATTTTCAGAAGGTAAATTTTTTTATGATTGTAATAAGACTACATACCATATCATAGCACTTCTACCTTGCTCTGCATTTACTGGCATGCCCTGCCATAATAAGTCTCTAAATTAAGATGGTATTTTTTATGCTTTCAGCAACAGCAGCAAAGTACTCTGCTCTTCGATGTGTGTTGTTATTATTAGCTCCCTCATGATCGAATTCCGGCCTCGGGCACTGGTTGTGTGATGGGGCCGAGCTCTGATGGCAGGTTTCAGCCCTTGTTTTGTCTGGCGGTGTTTGCCCTACCTAATTCATGACAGGAAACAAAAAGACTGGTCTGAACAGAAGGGAAGTGCACACCCATTTCAGTTACCCTCAAATTACGGCTTACGAGTTGTCCTCAAACTAGACTTAAGTGGGTTCTGTTTAACATAAAGGATGGGAAGAGTTTTACTCCAGGCAGAGGTTTATCAGCTCCAGCATCATCTTGAGTAGGTGGGAATAAGAAACGAAGCACACGAAGGCTTCTTAGATAACCATCAGCAGACCACTTTCCACTGCCCAGCACTGTTTTGCTCGCTGGCATCCTCCACGGGAGTACCACCGAGCCGTTCATGCTGGAAGGCATTTGGACAGCAGGATACAGGGGCACGGAGGGCGTTTCTTTGTTCTTCAGTGTTGCTGAACACTCAGTTCAGGGTGATGCTGCTGCCGTTTTGGGCAGTGTGGAACCTTTCCTGAAGGTTTGGCACAAATACTGTCGCTCACCATCAATAGAATAAAGCAAACATCTTCCTCTCCCATCAGGGAAGGGTGTTGGTGAGTCCCAGCTGAGGATGTGATCTATTCCTCCCGACAAATGGCCAGAGATGTCCAACAATGTCCATGTAATGACTCCTATGAAGAGGGCAGGAGAATCAACTCCTGCGGGTGTATCTCCTGCCTCTTCAACAAGGCCAGGGCTGACAAAGCTTCTCCTTTCTCAGGCCTCCTTCCTCTGGTGGTCTTTGGTGTGCAGCAGAAAGATTGTCCTGTAAATAAACCAGGTCCCTCCAGGACCAGAAGCCAGACCGAGGGATCACATACATTCACTGTGCTCATTTATATTAATTTTGCTCATTTCACTTGCTGTGGTCAGATATGAAAGCAGTGTCACTTCACAAGTGGAAAAAAACTATTCCTCCATCTCATTTGAGGATGACTTTCTGGGAAGGCAGTGCTTTGAGGCTGGGGCACCTGTCCTTCTGAGGCAGGAGAGGATTTCTGGTCTTCACCAGAGCCTGTAGAATTTTCCTGGCCACCTTCTGAAGTCCCTAGTCCTGGGCTTGGACACGCCCGGGAAATAAAGTATTGCTGCCTATTTCTCTTCAGTGTGCCGCTCTTGAGCTATGCAGGGAGGCTTGCTGGTTGCATACACCTCTTCTGTTAAAAGAGCTCCTTCTCCAAAGGAAATAATATGAATGGAAATTTTAATGTGATTAAAATACGGTCCTCTTGGAAAAAGACTTTGCCTGCCCCATCAAGAACATTTCTGTTTCAGAATAAATTATGGATCACAGAAAAAAACCCTTTTCTAAACACACAACAGGAAAAGTTCTTGTCCTTTGTCTGGCTTGCTTTGTTTCCAAAATTGAAGTGTTCATCTTGCTCAGGCTTCCAGTGGTAAGATGTCTTGCACCAGCTACATTCTTATGTAGGAGGAAAAAAAAGAAGCTTCAGCAAGAATCTCTCAATCTCTCACCAGCACCATCATTAATAGAGCATTTCTGGTAGTGGATCAGTTTTCCTAAGCGAAGAAAGCAAGACATCTTCTTTGTGGCCTGCATGATGAGTGGGAGTGTGGCACAGGGAGATCGGGTGAGCTGGAGCATCCTCTGCCACGTGTCTCTCTGCAGCTTTGGAGGGCAACCGTTCCTCCCAGAGACCTCCGCAGCCAGCACACGGCTGCCCCCGGGCTGCCCTTCACTTGCCTCCTGCTCCTTCAGGTTACAGAGCTTTGAATTGTCTTCCAGCTCTGTGGTGGGCAACACTGATGGCAGCTTATTTATGCTCCTCTTGTCTCTAGGAATCTCCAATTGGGTTCCTCCTGGCGAAGTTTAACACGCCTACTGCCTGCCAAATATTTTTTTTTTTTTTAATCCTAAAAGCCTTTCTGTTGCTAGGTGGAAAATTTTCTGCCATTCAGGTATAAAGTGACTAATGGGATACATTTCATAACACATCAGCAAGCATAGTACTTGTTATTATCATGTTTCTGTGCCCTTTAAATATTAGCAACCTGCACTGGGGGGATGAGGTAGTATGTAAATTGTACATAATAAAGAAAGTAGGAGGAATTCTTTGTTCTTTGATAATCACATTTTATAAGGTTAAGAAGGTTTATTGCATTAGGGAGATGAGGTTAAAAAATGTTTTGGTTTGTTTTGTTTTTTTTTAACCAATGTTTTTCATGAAAGGGTTTTAGCTTTTTTTCTCACATCCAAGGGAAATTAGGGAGATGAGCGAATGTCCAACAGCAAACATTAGGTGTCAGGACTGAGGTGGAATTTAGATGCCATAAACCTCACCCTGCTCTGATTCAGATCTCTCATGCTTCCACATTCACAGGCTGGGAGCACTTTTTTCTCCCATCCTGGCTGGATAGCTGATGGTTTTTCACCTCCTGCAGCTGCCTCCTCCAGTTCTGTATTAATAGACAAGACAAAACATCAACCCATAGGAAAGCAAATGAATGGAGAAGAAGTCATGTGGACAAAAAGGTGGGGTGGACACTGTCATTGGACAACATCTTGGGATAACATTGAGTGTACACCAAGCAACAAAAGTGATGATGCCATTTAAATCAATAAATGTAATTGAAATTTTTGCCCTTTAAGCATCTGATAACAAATCTTTGTGCTACTGACAGCCACTCTCGGTCACTAGCATCACCATCTCACAGGTGGGATAGTTCTAGTTCCTGAAAACCCACAGCAGCCATGCTAAGAGAAACAGGCTTGGAATATTCACCTAGTGGCTTAATAAAATAAACTATTTCCACCTGTGCAGGTTCATGGATTCTAAAATAAACAAGACTTGCATCCTTCTTGGCTACTCTGGGGACTGTTTGTGACAGATGGTGTGTTCCCTAAGTTACTGCAGAAGAGCGTCCAGCTCTGTACTGGGGTGCCCAACATGACCCATACTGCCACACTTCACCCATTTTCGTATTCTTAAATGCTTTTGATATTTTTTTTTGATTGATAATTTCAAGTCATATTATGTGAGAAGCTTGTATTACAGAGATTTGTCTGTAAATGTACGTTTAAAACACCAGGCCACTTAGATACAGTGCAATGTTTTTTCGGTAATAAAGACATAAGGTATTTTGTTAGTATATTGAAGCTGCTACAGAATAAAACTTGCTTATAACATGATCAGAGATATCTTGCTAGTTCTGTTATTCCTTCTCACACAATATTTATAAGTGAATTAGCAAAATGGTTTGTGAAGATTCCTCATGAGCATTTGTTCACTCTTGTTAAAGAGATACCAAGAGGTATCTTTGTAATTTTTAATCATGACCTAGACTTCTAGCTGAAGGTAACAGATTTATTTATTGTAACTGATAATAATGAAGAAATAAATGAACTCTGACACGGGTTTTGTTTAAAAAAAAAAAAAAAAGTGTTCAAATCTGGAAGAAGTCTAGATTCAAATAAGACTAGAAAGAATATGCTAAAAATTATGGTGTAAGAAATGTTGATTTTAGTATCATGGAATAGTTTGGGTTGGAAGAGACCTCTGGAGCTTATACGGTACAACCCCCTGCATAGGGCTGAGCTGATGTCTATACTACTTCAGACTCCTCAACACCTTGTTCAACTGAGTTTTTAATATCTCCAAAAATTGAGATTTTGTTTTTATGCATTATCTTATTCAAATAATTTGCAAAGAAACAATTCACTCCTGATGTTTAAAACAAGGGTTGCCTGAGTGTAGGAATTTTGCTTTTAATCACAAAATTTTTGTTTTTCTTTGAAATTCATTGACACATCTGAATAACAAAGAGAAATAAAAAATTTAATATTTATATTCCTGTAGAAATAAAAGCATAAAATAAGTAAAATCTCACCATTATTTTTAACAGACAAAAATGAAATTATTATGACACTCCTAGCTGTGGAAAATACATTTCTAGGTATGAATTTGGATATATGAAAAAAAGTTTCTAGGCCAGTCATTGGAAAAACTCAAACGTCCTTAAAATATATTAAACGTACGGAGTACTTTCACAGCTTTTTAATTTTTAACTTTACATGTCCTTGGCAAAACTGAATGCCTATCAATGGACTCATTATAATGACTCAAACCTGTGACAGAAAGACAAGGACTACACAGAAGAAAGGTTTATTTTCTCTGTGTTTTTAAAAATTTTGACAAACCTATTTTGAAAAAAAAAAAAAAAACAAACCAAACAAAACTACTGAAAATTATTGTTGAAATTTTGAGGGTTTTTGTAGGAAATCAACCATGTCAGACTGTTCTTAAATTTTATTTCAAACAAAAGTATCTGGATTAGATTTTGCCAGACCTTTCATCTGTTTTTATACAAGTTCTACAACTGTTAATATAACCTCTTTTTTCTTTTTTAACAAAAATATTTTCTTTTTAGCCAAGTGCCCAGCTTCATCTCCAACATTCCAACACCATATCAGTTAAGTGATATTTAACTGCCAGCTTGCACATTCTGGTCAAAGACACAGTGGTCTGCTGGCATGGAGGTTTTATCCGATGCCGTGGTCTTAAAACTCTCTCTCGCATTCTTCCTTCTGACCCTTGCCCGTTATAACTCTTATGCCACAGAAAACGTAAAGTAAGTAATGTAAGGCAGAGTCTGCATTTTTGTCTGTACCAGGTCGTCTTGCCCACACAAATTTAGAAGGATGAATAAGTAGAAAATTTTTCAACTGTCCAGACTTCCCATCACATTTACATCCATAGTATTGCCCAAAACACAGCTAACTTGTGTTTAACCTCTGAAAAACGAAATCATGCAGCTTAAACCACCTTTCCCCGCAACTTTTCTACACAATTCACCTCATACAAACCCCCCAAAACGCAGAGGAATAGGTAGGTCTTGAACTGAAGACTAATCCAAAACATTTTGAAAGCTAGAAAGAGAGAAACAAGGCACGGGGCCAAGGCCATCCCACGGGGACGCTGAAGCTCGGTGCTGGACCAAATTCACAACTGCTACGAGTTGTCCCGGCTCCCCCGGCTGTTTAAGCACGGCAGTTTCCATAGCCTGAGCGTGCCAAAAAGCAGCACTCTAGTTTGGGGGCTGCTAAACCAAAGAGCAGGCTCTGGACCAGCTCTTTCCAACCAATTCAGATGCACAGCTTGCCGTCCGGTCGGGAAGGCCTGCGCGCCCACCCCCGGCGGCAGGAGCAACAAAACCGGTTTTGTGTGTGTGTGTGTGTGTGTGTGTGTGTGTGTGTGTGTGTGTGTGTGTGCCCACCCGTGTGTATCGCACAGCTCACGAGCCAAATTTAATCCAAAATAGTTGGACGGCAGCCCACCCCGAGCTTGCTCGGTGGAGCTGGAGCGGCGTGCCAAGAGCAGCACCAACAGCTGGGGAGCCCCGGGATGGTCCGGCTCTCAGGCTGGAGGCCCGGCACCTGCACAGGGGCACAATCCAGGGACTGTGCGAGCCAAAAGGATCCTGTTTGTTACATCAGCTCTGGAAGCAGCTGAGGTTTGCCTCGGTGAAAGCAAAGCAGGGGATAGCTTTCAGCCCGCACACCAGCTCCAGACCGCCTCTCCTACCAAAGCTCTGCGGGTTGTTTTTCTTGCAGCGTTTTCTTCCAGTGGCTGCCGGGAAGCGTGTGGCAAGTGACTGCTGTTTCGCGGGTGGGAGCCCAACTTCGCCACACCTGACAGCAGCGAGGCAGGGACTCGTAGCGTCTTAATGTACAACTGTTAATGTTCGTTTGCCTTTCAGCGCTGCTTGCAACCCAAGATTTCATTTTAGCTGGTATAATTCTCTTGCATCATTAACAACAATTACCAGTCATTGTTCCATTTGGATTTCTCTTGCTAATTAGATTCACTCCGACAATCTGTATTGCCTATAAACCTAACCCCAAAAGGAGTATCTACCCACAGTGAACAGAACAGAATATGAATAATCAGTTTAATAATTGTATTTGACTTAGCTGCTCAACACCAACGTGTTTATCAACAGGCTGCCAGGGTTCTTCGGTGGGGAGTCCCTCTCTGCTCCTGGCTGCTCTCGCGAGGGGAGCAGGAACCCTCCTGGCTGCTTTGCCAAACCTGCAAATGCTGTGTGCGTCTTACACAAGCTTTAAGAGCCTCCACCTTTAATTCTTGTGGTTTTGCATGGGCATCCAGCTCTTCTTTCTTATTTTCTCTTCTCTCAAACTCTGCCTTTCCTTCTCAACCTTCTCCTTAGAAAGGCGTCAGCGTTAGAGACAATATTAGCTCCTAGGGAAGCTAAAGAAATTCAGAAACCTAACTATGCAGTCCCTCCGTAAGGGCATGCCCAGTTTCGACAGCCCCGAGCACCTCTGCTCCCCTTACTGTCCTGAATATTTGGGCAACAAACCTGGGCTGGAAGCCATTTCTTAGCAACTTGCTGGGCTTTATCTGACAGCCCCCAGCAACAGCCCTTCTCCAACAGCAGTCTCCAACAAAGGGGGCAATGCAGCTTCCAGACCCGGGTTGCTTCAACTCTGACTGGCTTGAGGCATGGCCAGAGGGTCAGGCTCTGTTCATACCTGCTTTTTTAGGCTTCATCTGGGGCCTTCCTGCAAATTCCCTTCTCCACAACACGTGCAGAAAAACTTCTGGTAATTGCTAGGCAGAGCAATGTGTAGTTTATCGCTCTGGCTGTGAATTACGTAGACAGGAAGGGTTTTTTATTCGTTTTTCAGTTGCTTTTCCAAGCTTTGTTGAAAAACATGAAAATAAATGTAATTGCATGCAACTGCAACCACTCCTCACTGGCACGCTGTTGCTGGAGTCAGACCTCTGACCCTGCGGCACAGCTTGAGCCCAGCTGCAGCACGAGATGCTGGTGGGAGGGCTGGTACCTCCCAGGACAGAGGGTGAACCATTGTGCTGAGGCTTCATTTGGTACCAAAGCAGTGGGAGACACCACCGAACTGGTCCAGCCTGGTCTTTCCTCCCTCCTCTACCCTACCCCTGTCTACACCACTTGCCCCAGGGGTTGCTTTTGCTCCTAATCCAAAGAAAATAAATGTGAGTGTGCTGGCAGCTGGCAGCGATGTGGGCTGGCCTTAGGCTAGAAAAGCCCTGTTTGGATCTGGAGCCCGAGACTGCAGGAGGATGCCTGCTCCACCAAACTCCATCCCCATCACCACATGCACATGCTCCAGGACTTTCCTGTCTCCTGGAAGAGAAGGTCTCTGGTTCCCTGGTCTCCCTCGCAGCTCTTCTCCACAGTTGATCTGCTGTTAATGCATCTTTCCCAAAAGGAGGGGTGGGAAGAGAGTCTATCTGGGCTGTGTATGTTAGCACTAATATTTCCTCAGCTCAACTGTAAGTAGATGCAACATAAGGATCAAGCTGGCAGCACACAACTCTTCTATGACTATCTAATGCTGATTTTTCTTTTTTCTCAGTTATTTCCCCAACAGATTCACTCACTGTTAATAGCAAAAGCCACCTCTGACACCAGTTTTTACCTGCATGATTCTATGCCTTTCACCTGAATGTCACCTTTCTTTTATTACAGCCGTTCTTAAGGTGCCCTGATCATCCTGCCTGGCCTCTAAACCACCTCTGTCCCAGCAACACATCACGGCTTTGTGCTGCACATTTCATCCACACAATGCTTGCATGGGCCAGGAGCGAGCCATTAATGCAAACATTAAAACAAAATTGGTCCCAAAACTCCTGGTTGAAGAACTCTCCCAGATAACTCCTCCTGGCCTGAGATCTCCACCCTCAGCACTCACTGTCTCCTCTTCTTACCAACAATGCAATTCCTCTGCTAATCTATTTTGTCTCCAGCAGCATCAGTTGTTTCACACTTGACATCATAGCAAGTACATTAAAGTAGTCTAGATAAAGGAAATCTGGCAGATATCACCTGTCTGGAAAAATAATTGTTTTATCAAAGAGAACCATCGGGTTAGTCTGGCAGGATGCACCTTTAGTTGCATTTCATCCCATTTTTGATGTGCCTTTGCATTTTTAATTAACCTTCAAGACATGTTCTAAAGCCCCGCATACCAGTGAGGTCAGAGTTACAAGGACAACGGTTGGCTGGATTATTTTTTAACCTTGAGCAACCAAGCGCATTGTAATAGATATTCCACAGTCACAGGGTCCCTCACGGAGTTGACAGATGTATAAAAACAGTTGCTATTAGACGTGCCACCTCACATGCTGGTCTTTCCAGAACTCCTGGACAGGCATGACCTGCCTTCCCCAAGAGGAACGCAGCCTGCTCTTTGAGATTTGCTTGCCCACAGTAGCAATTCCATTTCCATATCCCTGTTCCCATTAACCAGCCTGCTTTTGCCCCTAGGATTTGTCTTCCTTAAACAAGAACAGAGGTAAAACACTCCTTTGATTTTAGGCCATGCCTAAATTATCTTTAATCTCATTTACTGCACAGCAGCCTGACTCTGCTTTTCTTCCTCTCTTACATTGAGATTTGAAGAAGTTTTTCCCATTTTTTTCGGGAATACTTTGCAAGTTTCTGCTCAGGTTTGCTTCTGACAGTTATACTGGCATTTCTTGACCTCTAAATAATCAGGTCCTCTTTCTGCAGCCTGTGAACCCCGGTGTCTTCCCAACAGCCTTCCCAAGGCTCCCCAGGACTAACCAGAGAACTGAGCACCATGGGCACGTGGAGCGAGCAGGCAGGGTGTGTGTGGGAGCCCTCACCTCCATGCCTCTGCCTGTGCCCCCCCTGCACTCATTCCTCCACCTTCTCTACTTGAGCCAGCTTTGCTGAGGAACATCACCGCATTTCATCAGCTCGCCCACTGGCAAACTGAGTCTGAGATGCATGCATATTTGTGTTTATTCCCCCCATTTGCTTCAAACAGTGAGAGCTACTCAGTTCAAAGCTCTGCTCTGTGACTAGATTCCTAGTAACTTAATTACACATCAAAACAACATCACCTTGTACTGATGAAAATGTTTGTTGGTTGTCAAATCCAAGAATATCTGGGCCCTACCATTGCTGGCTTGAAGCATCATCAAGTAAAGCAGTCTCCTCAGATTGCTAAAGCGCTGAATGAAGATATGAATAATTTCCCAAAGACTTTTTTTTCTCAGTCAAAAACATGAGTAGCAGCTAAAGGAACAAAGTGTATTTCTGACCCCATAGCTTTGATTTTACTGAGTTTCAGAGGCCATGTGTGACCATCAGAAGTGCAAAAGCTTCTCAACAAAATATTGCCAGAAACTTATATTCCGGGAAGTGCGTGGTTATCAGCCCGAGGTGTTCTAAAGCACACAGAAAATGTTCTTTGCTACCTCGAGGACAGAAGCAGGCCAAGTCCAAATGGTGTCAAAGATTTTCCTTGGCCAATCTCTCCAGAGCAGATGGATGCATGTTGCACACTCTGCACAAAGGACTATCTGACCTTGCCTGCATGAGGCTGGGATCAGTGTCAGGAGTGATTCTCTCAAGATCTGCTCTTCATTTCATCTAACCTAATTACCTCTGCCCCTCAAATCCTGCTGAATGTGTCAGTTTAGCAGTTAAAGAAAAATAATTTCTACTTCCAAGGGCCGACATACCGCAAGTGCTGTCGTGAAGGAGAATTTATAGATTCTTGTTTTCTATTTGGTTACACTTTTGAAAGTATTTTTGACAGAGACAGCAGTTCTTTGGTGCCTGAGGTGGGAAGCTGGGCTGTTAGGATGCCACTGCTGGTTCAGGTCACCAACAACACAACAGACCATCCCTGCTCTATCTGGGGGGAGATGCACAAAACCCTCCATGGGCAGATCCTTGCCTGGTGCAGCACCTTCCAGGGCAAGGAGAGCAAGAGGAAGAATTCAGCCATAGAAAGAGCAGGTTTTTAGGCAAAAGCACAAGCAGGGTGTTGTTTTCAGACAGGCTGGTGGGTAGCCCCAGGCTGCCCTAGGCCAAGGGGTTTGGTGGCAGAAGGACAGGTGGGAGCCAGACACCACTGTCCCTTCAGAGCAGTTTTTTTCCCTCTTTGTTCAGTCCCTTTTCTGCAATTTTGAGACCAAGCCACATGTCAGAGGTCTTGATCGCAACTGCAGCCCAAAGGAGCCACAGATGCACCCCGAAAACGTACAAGGGCTGAAGAAGCTGTGAAGTCAGTCTATGCCCCATACAGCCCGCCCTATAGGATGCTGTAGGACAGCAGTCAAATAAAATGTGTGAGAGGTCGTGATTGTACTGAATCCTGGCCTTAGCAGAGAAACCTTAGCAGGGCCAGCTCCACATCTCTCATTCTGCACTCAGCAGCCAGATGCGAAACAACAATTACATTGTGAAATGCTGTGGGTCTACTGGGGAGCAAAAAACATGTCAATAATGTCTTCTGGTTGCATCGAGTCATGATGATTTTGCTTGACTGCCTGCCTGGATGAAAGAACAGAGAACACAAACATAGACGGGGCCAGAGCTTGCCTGTGCACTACTTTTATCTTCCTGCCTTTCCAGCGTACCCATCCCAGGAGCATCGAGGTGATAAGTCCATCTCTTTGCAAAACAGGAAGACCGTGGGCTGGTTGGCTTCTCTGATGAGCTATAAATTACATGGGCTTTACCTGGCTCCCAGCCTCTGCCCTATGCTAGGTAAGGCAGGTGCTAATGGAGGGTGCTGTGGTGGCCAGTGATAGGATAATTACTGTTATTGTATTAGGAGAGAATAGCTGAGACTTAAGAGCTGGAGGGAAAAAGAGTCTCAGGAACTGGAGCACCGAAGGCATTGCTAGCTGCACGCACACAAAGGCGACCGACCTATAAATAATCTGACCTCTTTGTTCCAGTAAAATGGCACAAGAATTAAGACCCCCGGTTCAGGAAGAAACTTAAAATGCCTGACTAAAGTCAGCATAGCTGAGCAGACCTACTGACACCTCTGTGGCCCGAAGGCGTTTCTGCTTTTTGAGCCTTTGTGCTCACCAAGGAGAGCGTCTGCTGGAGGTGTCCTGCTGGCAGAGCTCCTTACCCGGGGGGCTGTGGGTGTGCAAGGTTAATTACTGCAGGTAAATGAGTGAAAGCACCCTGCAAAATTTTGAGTGGGACTTGTCAAGAATACCTAGAGTTCAGTGAAGTACTCTTTCTCTGCTAAATTACAGGTAAGGAAAGAAACCTCTGTTAACCTCAGTTATCTGATAGTAGTTAGCAACTTGAAAATGAAAAGCTGACATGTAAAGCAAAAGTATTAGGTAAGGTGTTAGAACAGAAGCTTAAGAAATGTAATCCAGACATTTGCCAGTAAAACAAAACTGAAACAAAACAGGGGGAAAAAAAAAAAAAAAAGCGATGAGCCAGCAGCATGGCAGGTAATCTTTAAGTTATCTTCACCCTGCATGCGGATCATCTCTCACCTTATGGGAGAAAACCCACCCAAAAATGTGCTTGTTCAGATGAAAAGGCTTGTCACCAGGCTCTGAATGTCCTTGGCAGCAATAAAGTAAAACTGGAGCTACTTGTGAAAAAAAAAAAATAAAGGTTTTGATGGTTGCTTGAGGTGGGGAGTAGCACCATTTACAAGTATTGGTTTTCCCATCTCTTGATCACAGAGACTTACAAAAATTATATCTGAATTTTTTTTTGTAAATATAAACAGATCATAAACCCTTCCTAGCTTTTGTTTTTTATCTTTGCAGTAGAGAGAGTAAATAACCATTTTCCTCACACTGGAAGTGGGGACCAAACTTGGAGAGGGGACGTGACT
This sequence comes from Tyto alba, assembly GCF_018691265.1. NCBI lineage: Eukaryota > Metazoa > Chordata > Aves > Strigiformes > Tytonidae > Tyto > Tyto alba. Next base: position 868,267 of record NW_024881316.1, read on the forward strand.
GACCCAGCATCGCTCACTAGCCCCTGGCCCCCCACAGTTGGGATCTGCAGCAGATACATGTGTCCCCGGGAAGACATAAACCAGGGTGGGTTTAGGAGCCATTTTGTTGCTGTGGGGATGAGGATTTGATAAGCATCTTTGAGCCCAGTGGAGTGTCAGACTTGGCTGTGTGCTCCTGGGTTAGCAGCTGGCTGGAAAAGCGATAATCCAGCAGCCTTTTTCCCAGGTGAGGGGGAAACAGTAGGATGCAAAGTGATCTGCCAGAAGGTTTACCATGGCCGTTTGGGCAACTGCAGGGGTCCAGCCACTCTCATTTTTGCTGTGAACACCTGGAAAGCGAGGAGCGCTCAGGCATGTACCCGTCCCTTTTGCCGGCACTGTTTTTTTGATGTATCCAGGGACACTGGGGGTGAGTAAAGAGACATATTATCCTTGTATAACTACTTATCCCGACCCACAGCACCCTTCCACTTCACCAGCCTTCCCCATGCCTCGCACGTATACATAGCCCCTAAAGCAAGCACTTGAAAAAGACTGGAAGCATAATCCCAGTTTGCATTATAATTCTTCCTATGCAGCTTAGTCATTAGTTACTACGGAGCAATTAAGAACCAACAGGTCTAGCAGAGACAGCCAGTGTTTTCTGGTTGCTTTTTCCAAGCTCCCAGGACCTTTTCGGCTGATCTCCCGGACGGCTCTCAGCCCCGTCACAGAGTATTATACGGCAGAAATTGCGGCCAAACCGTCTGCAGTCACACATGGCGTGCGTCCTGTGTTTATACTGTTTCATTCTGGGGGCCATGATGTTAAAAGCCGTAGTGCCTGCCTGTTTCTCATGATCCCCCTGTGTGCATCGCCCTGGTGTCCCAAAGAGCTGTCGGGCTGCAGAAGAAGCCAAGAGCCAAAGTTCATCTTTTTGTTCTGAGGTAGTGCAGCGCCTGGCACGGCTATTCCTGGTCTGTGACTCAGGGCACAACCATCTCCTAAATAAATAAAATGAAGAAGGAGAACATCTTTGGGCCCATATTTGACACTTGTATTCCAACACCACTTGACATTATATAAACCATACAAATTGGTGTGGTAGTTACTTTGACTCATCTGTTTAACAATCGTTTTACTTTAATCAGTTTAACAATCATTTCATTTTAATCAATATTTATTTAGTTTACCAGCTAGAAAAAAGCTCCCTAATCTCTTAATCTGCTTTAATTGATGTTCCCCGACAGAATGAAGCTAGATTGGATAACACACTACAAACTGTGCAGGTCTTCTTCATCTTCGGTTTGCATCTCTTTTAACAAGTCCTGTGACTGTCACAGAGCCAAGGCACATCTTACGTCTTGCAGACAAACTGGGATCATACGTGGCTGTATACCCTGGGACAAGAAGCCAAGAAACACGCCAAAACAATAAGTGTTGACACAATAATTAGCATATTGATTCTCAATGCAAATTACCTCTTCATACATTGTGAAACACTTTACAGTTTCAGAGGACTTCAGAGGAGCCTGCAGTTTCTTATAGGCACCACAACAATTAAATACATGTCTTTATTTGTAATATTAAAATAAATACAATTCTGGGTGAAGGATCACAGAAAGAGACATGCACATTGCGCAGATAAAAATGTATGGGATACATCTACCTGATATTCCTTCCCCAAAACATGCACATAAATTATATTTCTGAAGGAGCTTTTAGGCTATCAGTATTTCAGGCCTTCTTAGAAGAACGTTTTGATTTTTCTTTGAAGGAAATCGTCTCTACCTTATGTCACCTCAGCCTCATGCCAAGGGAGAGAAGTGGCTGCAAGTTGAAGGATTGAATCACAAAGTTTAATATTAGCCCAGTACTCCGCTTGTCTGGAAAGAAAAGTTCACTTTAGCAAAACCTAAAATAGACTGGCTTTCAGAGGAACTAATTTTTCAAGCTCAGTCACAACAAGTGCAGGGGAAAAAATGAACTCTCGCTTTTACATACAGTGGAGTCACATAGAAAGTCTGATCCTGAAGTCAACACGTGGAAAAGTTTAAGTGAAGCAATGCTGTAACTTGCTGCCCAGATTAGTTCATAAGCAGTTCTCACTGCCAACATTTAAAGTCTTTGTGAAATGCTAAAGTGTAAAGGGTAGCACTGGCTCTCAAGTCCAAAGTCAACTGATATTAGGAAAGGGTGCAATAATTTTATGACCATTAACAACATTAACGACTCTGTGAGCCAAGAAAAAAATCTGCCAGCCCTAGTGCTTCAGAAAGCCCAAGAATCACCTCTGCAAGGAGGAAAAATCCCTCTCCCTCCACAAACATACTGCAGTATTGTAAAAATCAGCTAACTACCTAAATTGCAGGCTGAGGGGGCAGAGCTGCCTGCGGTGCTGGAGGCAGATCCCTTCCACAGACAAATCTGACACCATGAAGCACCCACCAGGACGCCTAGGCTTAAACCGAGATCCAGATCCATCAGAGCAGGGTGATGAGTCCTACAAAAGGGAGCTGCTTCATCACAGTAAAATTTTAGGAACAAGTCACCGTCCTCTAACGGAAGGCCCTGAGGTTCACCAGGAAGACCAGAGCTCCTACATCATGACTTTCCCCTTTCCTCCAGCAATGCCCTTTGTAGGCTCTTCACCTAGATATTGCCACATGCTAATGCTACCATAACCTCTTGATGAAAAACATCAGCTTGCCAGCATATTCAAGTGCTTCAGGTCAGGCTTCTGGGAGGGGGCTTGAAAAAGGACATGGAAAGACCCAAGCCCCTTCTGAAGAGCTCTAGGGAACAGGAGACAAGTGAAGAAATTGCACCTTCTACAAAGGCACTCGGGTCAGCTCAGGATTTGTTCAAGCTTGGTTTTCTACAGAAACAAGTCATGTAAGGTCAGACGCTCCCTGTACAGAAGCTCTTGAAACTGTTGGCAGGTTTTGGTCGAGCATGGCAGGACAAAAGGATCTTTCTGATCACGCAGTTCCTGTGAATTTTCATGCAAATGTTACCCTGTCCTGCTTTGCATGGGAAGGCATGACCAGGGGGGTCACGGGTGCTGGCAGAAGACATTGAACTGCATATACGTTCACTGGGTGTTTGCTCCCCATGGCAGAGGAGCAACTGATCGCAACCTGAATGATGGGCTACACCTTCTCCAAGGCCAAATCCTGGCGCCCACTCACATCCAGAAATGAGGGGAGGTCCCAGCCCTGGTGGGGTTTGAGCAGCACCATTTGAAATGGCTTTCATTCTCATCCAAGTTCAATTCATCTCCTCCACTCTACATCCCAACAAGTCTTGCCTGTTAGCATGAGCTGTCAGTCTTGAAAGCTGTCTGTAATCGCAGGCTTTCTGTGATCTGATGGAAAGGGGAGGGACTGGATAAGAAAACTACCTTGAGTCTTTGAAACACAGAAAAGGTGTTCGAGTCAGTTCAGCAGCCTTTCGAGGACTCAATAAAAGGTTAATCAAGTAATCCGCAACAGATGTAAGTTTGGCATCCCTGTGCCTGGGGTAACAGTAATGCAGAATCCTCTTACAGATTCTTACAACTGATGCAATTATTTGGGAAAAGCCTAGAGTACAGTCCTATGGGGGTGGGTGGGTGGGTGTGTGTCATAAAAAACCCACTCCACACCAAAAGGCTGCATGGGCAGAACTGTGATAGGAATTTGCACTTTTCCTGCCTGTGAACATGATTCATGTGGTTAGCACTTTATCAGAACTAATTTAACCCACTTTCTCATTTAAACCACGGGAAAGTGAGTTCAGGTAGGTTCCTTTAGCATAAAGGACATGTTTTAACCCAACTTTTGCTCCTATTCACCCCATCACCACGCAATGCTGTTAAATGGCTTGAAATGTGACACAAAAATACATGTCTTATCACATCGGTTGGCTTCTCTCACTATAGCATCCCTTATCAACATTCAGCAGCCCTATTAATGCAGCCCCCTGCAATCAGCAAGAAAAAGTAGCATTCCACAGATCTCTGCTCCGTCCCTTCCCGATACCATAGGCCATTTCTGGATCCTGAATAAAGAGCAGGAGCCCTTTCTATGCCAGAAATTTGCTGCGTTACATCTGGCCTGTATGCCTGTGGCCCACAGCTCTTACAGCTCGCCCCGTGGCAGACCTCTGAGCTGCTGATGTAGCCCAAAGCTGCCCTTCCCTGGGACATGGCTGCTGGCTGCCCCGTCACTGTCACACTGGGTACCTTCCTATGGCGAGGCTGGAAGAGCCCTGTGCTCATGCCCTATGTCTAGCACGTATGTTTAGGGGAGGGTTTACCTGTATAAATATTACATGTATCACACTGCTGAGTACAAACTGCTCCAAAGAGATACCGATGATTTGCCTTAATCCTACACTGCATTCTTGGGAGATGTGGTGGAATAAAGTGCTGGCAAACCAGTCCTCATGAACAGCCAGAATTTTTGTAGAAAAAAAACTGCAGAGACCCAAACCTACAGAGCCTACTGCAAAGAGTAGGGCTTCAGGAGTCAAACCGTTCAGGAACTAGGAGCTGGGCATCCTCACTGGGCACTAAATTTGACTTATAAACAAGAGAAACCCAGACCCCAGCAGCTGTAGCTCCATTCTTTTTAGTAGAGCTATGTCTGCCATGTTTCAGTCCTTGTTGTACATATTGACAATCCCTTTACTGCTTTCCTCAGGTTATTTTCAGTTCATGGGTTGCTGTACTTCATTTAAGATTCACAAGAAATTACAAAACAGTGTAAACAAGTGTTTTCAAAACTGTTTGCATTGCCCCTTGTTCCCTCCTGAGGAACAGAAGAGGATGGGTGGGACCAGGGTGTCCTTGAGATACTATACTTGATCTTAGCCAAGAGACCAAGAAACAGGGTCAACAAAAAACAGACAGAAGTAAGATATTGCAAAATGCCAGCGAAATCTTTTCCCTTGGGATTTTGAATCTGGTTGGGCAGGCAAGGCTGGCAGGAGGTGAGGAGGATGACCTCTCCACTTTTGCTCCACGTGAAGGCAGGCTTGAAAGGGGGAAGCCTGTGTTTTGCAAATGCCTCTTGGGCAGAGTTTACACCGGGCGTGAGAGCTTATGACCAGTTTTTGGGGCACCCACGGCACCTCTGCAGAGTCAGGGTGCCCCACGGCACCTCTGCAACGGCAGGCTGTCCGTGATGACTCTGCAATACCAAATACTGGGTTACCCACGGTATCTCTGCCATGTCGGGGTGCCCAGCTGAGCTCAGGAGGAAGCCCTGGTAGACCCCACCACTGGTTCACGCCTGGGGGACTCCAGCCCAGGCAAGACCTGCTGCCATTCCTCTGGTTAACCCCGTCTCTGATCCACGCTCAGCAGCCACCCCCCTTCTGCAGCTCCATCAGTCATGGCCTGTGGGGGACAAGAGGCAGTTAAGGAGGTGTCAGCAGGAGTCCTCGGGGGCTGGGATTTTTCCCTGAGGCTTCATGGACCTCATTGCAAATCGGGGTAGGGAGACAAAATCTCTGCATACAACTTCTGTTGCAAGACAGAAACTGCAAGGCATGGTTGTTAGCTATGAAAAATTATCCAGGGAGAAGGCTTCTCTCTTACGAAATGCATCTCCTGATCATCCTGCAGAAATCGTCCTCGCCCTCACTAGTGTTGCCACCCTTCAGCTTTTCAGTTCTACCTTTGACTTTCTTAGAAGCTTTGAAGAATGTCTCCACACCAGGCTGCCAAGCAGCGTTAGCCTGGCTGCCTTTCCTAAAATGCACAGTTCCAGTTACAAGAAAAGCACCCCCCAAACCCTACCCTAGCTTCGCGGTATCGATACAAATGGTTTAGGTTTTATTGGGGCTTATCAGATATAATTTTGGCTAATCTAGGGTCAATTTTTATACTCCCAGTGTTGGATTCTTATTCTTTAATGTACTGTTTGGAGCTGTTATTGACATATAAAATGGTGAAAAGTAGCAGATCTTCTTTTTAAGCATTTAATCCTCATGTGCACAAAAGCAGAGCAGTTCATACTTCCCTGACCATTTCATTTCTCTATTTCCAACATCATTCACCAATGCCTGCAGAATTATTATAGATAAGAAAGAATCATTCCACTGTTAAATAAAAGTACATATGCTTTTTGTAGGAAAGAAGGAAAAAGCAGGTATTTTCATATTGCCTTTAAGAACATTTACCAGTTCAGGAATCGGCTACATTTGGACCAATGAGCTAGAGCTCAAAAACATGTATTGCCAAATCAGTTCCCTTCTAGACTCTAGTTTGCATCAATTTGAACATGAAAGCAATTTCTTAATATTAACCCCCCTCCCCATTTGGTACAACTACAGTTTGAAAGGTGCAAATTGCTAAACAAGTTTGTGAGGATACACTTATTTAGCTATTACTTTAGGTAATCATAGGCTTTCAGTGTCCTCTATGTGAAACTGTTCTGTTTCTTACCACCCATTCACATCGTCATTGACAGGGTGATTAGTGGTGATAAAACTGGAAAAGTAAACTTTCAAAATTTTGGGGTTGGATGTACACAAGTCACTGTGTCTGTCACATGAGCATTCAGTCCACAAAAATACACATTTTGCTTCTGGTGAATACCATTTTCCTGGGGAGAAAGAACAAACCCCTCTAGCCAGTCAACTTAGTAGGATTTTATCGTTGTTTTCAAGGAGTGATTTAGCTGTGACTGGGGAACAGGCTCTTCAGGAGCCACGCACACATCAGGGATTACACAACGCACATAAAGCGCAATAGTGTCATTACCACACCTCTGTTTTTTTAAATATACTTCCTTCTACTTTTAGGTTGGGTCCAGTTATTCATGGGGAGCACCTGGCTCTGTACAAGGAAGCGGTGAATCCTTCTCCCTCGCCAAAGCATGCAGCCAGCAATGAAGGCTAAGTTTTACTCAGGGATTTCCTACCAGATCTTGAGATCAGATCTCTTATTTTCTCAGTAAAATGCAGTGCATCTTTTTTGCATGTTCAGCTGTGGAGGAAAGGCTTTGATTAAACTGATGAAGCTAAACCACCTCCCCAAATGCTGCTAAGACATAGCAGCATAGAAGGCAAAATTTAAATGTACCATGGAGCAAATAAGCCCAGTTAACCCCAGCAGCCCCTGGCAGTCCCTTATGGCGCAGGGCAGTCAGGGACCAGACATCTCCTGACTCCCCCAACAGCTCGGGGACATGTCCTGTGGCAAAGTACGATGCCTCATCATCAGGGGGGCATAGCAGATGGGGCACAGGGGCTGAGGTCCCACGGTGTGCCAGGAGTCCTCAACACCCCACCAGCCCAGCCAGGGGAGAAGTCAGCCAGAGGGAAGCTCAGGGCAACCCTTCACACCAGGCTTGTTTGCTCTTGTTTTTTTCAGAGACCCTGAGTCACCCACCCCTCAAAACACCTATGCAAGCACAAGAGAGCAAGAAACTAATTTATGCCTGTTTTGAAGAGACCACTCTAGTCCAACTCATAAGGTAAGGGCAGTTGTAGACAAAATAGCAACAACAACAAGGAGAGACCCCTGGCAGGTTTTTCTCCAAGTCCGTGCTCTGGGTAGGGCAGGAAGATAGGATCTGCAGCACCATAAATCAACTCGTGGCAAAGGGAGAAGAGAAACGGATTGTGAAATGAACTGTAAAATAAACATCTAATGTAAACACCGAACACACAGTGGTTTGCTTTTTCTGTCTGGGAGCCCAAGTCCAGTACAAGTTACTGGCTGACTATGCCAGGACCCTGTTGGGGGGGGGGGTTACTGCTGGCCCCATGGCAGCAGCCGGTCTCCCTTGCCAGCAGGAGAGGAGTTTTATCCCGCCATGAGCATCCCTGCTGTCCTCCGGCACAGCCCATCACTTGCTGGCGTGGGTGCCCCAGATTTGCCCACAGTTGCTGGCGTGGGCTGTCTGGCTCCTCCTGACCCAGAGGGACACCTTCCCAGACACCAGCCTTGGTGGCCTGGCAGCAGCATCGGGGACACCACAAGCGGCTTCAGGCTGCGTCTTTCTCCAGGGCCTGGGTTTCTGATGAGCAAGTTCTCACCCAAAGCTGCCTCTCCTCGCCATGCCTCCTCCGTCCCTGCCCATGCCCACGCCAGCCCTGCTGCTCACGGTCGGTAGGGCTTTGCTGCTTGCATCTTCTCCTGGTCCAGTCCTTCCTCCCGGCTGGAAGGGCCAGCATGTGCCCTCACCAGGGAAAGCTGGCCACCCCTGAAACAAACCTGACCCGCTGCAGGAATATCTGCCTTTTTTATCACCTGTATTTATGCTTCTGGTCCTTCAGATTTGTAGGCGTCCAGCCACGAGAGGGTCGACAGATGCTGGAGCATGTGGTGTCCCAAGAGGAGCAGTTTCTGCACTGGTTTTCATCAGGAAAAGGAAACCTATGGGGCAGGGAATCTTCTCAAAGCTTTTAGCCTCACTGGGGACAGGAGAGAGCAACCATTTGCAGTGAGGCACGCCTGGAGAACAAGCTGGGACAACACACAGCTTCTCTGGGGTCAAAGGGAGACAGCAGAGAGCAGAAGGAAACCGAACACCAGACTTTCAGCACGTGGTTGGGCTACATCAATACCTCTGCGGGGTCTGGGGCACACCCTGGCTCATGCATCAACACACCAGGACAGCATTACTCAATACCTGTTACACTCAAACCGGGAGAAAAGATAGCAATTTGCTCCTGTACATAGAGACCTGTGCCTCAAGTAGGAAAGGGCAGAAGCCTCTGCATGTCTTCGTTTTGTTTTTTGCTTTGTTTTATTTTGTTTCGTTTTGTTTTTAAATCTCTTTTAACACTTTAAGGCAAGTCATAGGAGCATGAGATTAGAGGGGACCTCAGGAGATCATCCTCCTGCTCTAAGGAAAATCCAGGCAAACATTTTGCTCCCCAAAACACCCTTAATGAAGAAAAGTCCACACCTCTAGGAAATGTGCTAATTACCCTCATGGTTAAGAGAATATAACCTACATTTGCTGCAGATGAAACACAGCTATTCCCTCTCCTTAGTGGGAAAGAGGGTTTTTTTTTAGTAATCTTCTATGCAAAGGGCAGTTTGTGTCCCCTCTCATCCTGTTCTAACAAATAAAATCAACCTTTTCCTATAAGTCTCTATGCTTGCTGATTCTGCTCAGTCTTGGTGCTCTTCTTCAGGATGGATCCAGCATCCAGGACTGCCCCGGTGCCATAACACCGCGGCAGGAGTCTGGGCAGTTTCTAGCTCATTACTGCCCACGGCACCTTTTTTTCCAGTGCTGCTGCTCGCTCCTTACGTGGCGTACGCGTAGCTGATCTCTCCTTCCCTAGCACGGTGCTGCGCGCCTTTGCCTCCTGAATTTCATCTGGTTGTTTTTTCCCCTCCCAGTTCCTCACGGTGGCACATGGTGGCAGTCCTCGTTCGGCACGAGGGCCTTGCCTGAGGTGTGGGACACGTGTCCTCCAGCTGCTGGGCTCCCTGACACAATGGCAGTCAGAGGCTGCTGCCAACTTTGGGGGTTCCAGGGCCCCATGGCCTCAGGCATCCAGCCAAGGCTGGGTGGGGCAGGTGGCATGGGGACCAGGGGGACAAGTGTGGCACGAGATTAGGCTCACAGGAGGAGGATGGGACAGGTGGGAGGGGAGATAGCATGCGGGTCCTGCTTGGGAACCGCACATGCGAGGACTGATAGCTGTTGAAGTGTCTTGGTGGAAAACCAGTTTCTATCTCTGAGTTTCTCTTCTGGGGCCACCACCTGTGCTTCTGGCAGCAGGAGGGTGGAGAGGCTCAAAACTGACACTTGGCCAAGAAGTCTGTGGGATACGGCAGAGAAATCCTCAGGGGAAAGGGACATTTAGCTGATCACTTCCCAACAGAAGGGCCTGCATTCCATAATGCCTTATTAAATAGGGTGGAGGGCATGCCACTGTAGGCACTGATTTTAACTGGGGGAAGTTAGCCAGCTCCCCCACTCAGTTCACACATCCACCTGTGTCTACAGTTCTCTCGTACTTTGAGTTTTGTACATTAATTTTGTGCGAATGAACCGAGCAGGAGTGGTGCTTTCCCTGGGAGGTTGTGCTCTGAGCAAGGCTTAGCACATGCCCGGGGTGCGTGGTGTTAGAGGCCATCGTGTGCGGGCGGCTGGGCTGTGAGTGGGGTACAAGGGTCCCCGGGTTTGCTTCAGGCACCGCTGGCTGTTGCAGCGCCCGGGCTGAACGTGGACGTGTGCAGTGAGATGCGGGGGTCTGTGCACTTTCTCTGGTGTGGCACAGACCCGTGCTCAGATATGCAAAATCCAGGAGTAAAATGCTTAAACGCAGGAAAGGTACTTCAGCATTTTGGCATAATTAAGATTTCAGATGAGAGGGGTCAGAAGAATTAAATTCTGCCCCATCCATTTCTAAGTACATCTCCTTTGTTCAGACCCTTATTATTACCTTATTCCAGGTGCTAAATTCAACCCATCTGTAACATTTCTAGAGCAGCTTTGTTCTGAGACTCTTGGCACATGGGTGGTGTCTGAGATGAGGCTAGACCAAAAAGAAATGTGTGGGCTCTGTCTGTGTACAGGTATGTTAGACAAGCCACCTTTAGGTGGTCTTTCTTCAACCATGAGCTCATCCAATCTGCCTGTATGATAAATTTGACCTTTAAGTTAGTCTTGAAATGCTGCACATGTGTCTACAGAGGACTGTCAATTATAGTGGAGAAGAAACAGAGAAGCCTTTTGTTAGCTTATGGATGAAGTGATCAGCATAAAATGTTCAATTTCTGTTAACCTTCAAGAGGAAAAGTTAGCAGATTCTTGACTCACTGAAATAGAGAGAATCCGAGTTTTTCAACTTTATTTTGCAGCTTACGGCCCAGGAAAGTATTACAGGTCAGAAGTGCCAGCACTGTTGGAGGGCAGGCACCACGGCCAACTCTGTAGATGGTTGTTCTAGGCTGCATCTGGACTGTACAAAGCTGCTTCACAATATCCGTTTCTCACAGAAAGACTCAGCGGAACATGAACAAAGAGAGACACTTTTAAAAAGAGTGAGGCATTATTATTTTTTTTTTTCCATTCCTTTGGCTGTAGCGGTTTGCTCTGAAGTGGTGTGCTTGTGTCCCTTTGAGCAGCCATACCTGGTAAGAGGTCCACAAACCATTTGTACTTACTCTCAGCATCGCATCTCCTGACCTTAGCAGACCTTTGAATACAGCCGCCAGTTCACGTTGGCCACAAACTTGCTATTTAGTGTGAGGTATTGTTCAAGCTTTAGCCTATGTTAGGAAAAAGGTGGCTGAGGTAGCTAGACCAGGAAGCTGTGTCTTCAGACTCAGACATAACTTGAAGCAGCAAAAAACAAGAGTGCTCCTTGCCAGTGTAGCTAGAATGGAGTGAGTCGTACTGGCAATGAGCTCTTGACAGGTAACTGTTACCCGGGCTTCTTGCTTGTACAAAAACATCATTAAAAATAATTATATCCACAACCGACATTACTGACACCACAAATGCTTCAATATCCAGCCTTAGAAAAACAGAGAATGTAAAAAAGTCGTAGAATGAAAAAAAGAAAAAAATACTTATTTTCAAAGAAAGGCTTGTGGGGATAAAAAATTAGGAAGACCATTGCTGACAGCAGTTGGGAAACACTGAAGACTTCAGACACGGATCGAGGAATGATTGAAGGGCATGAAGGTGGATCAGGTGCCCCCCATGGCAACATATCATTTAAAGGGTAGCATTTTGTTAGGCCTTTTCACATGCTGCCTTATTTGCCGCTCCTGTACGCTCACATCTCTTGTCATTTTCTCTGCACGCAGAGAGAAGCCCACTCGGACGCACAGTCCACGAGACAGGTAATGTGGGAGCCGGCCCTCCGCTCCTCACACATGCATTATTGTGGGAAAATCAAACCGCGAGAGGCTCCCGCTAACATGTTGTCATCCCTAAGGCTCTTTCTCAAGAAGGGAACAAAGCTTTGGTGAGGTAAGGTGAGGAGATAGTGGAAAAGCAAAGATATTCAGGCAGGAGCTTTGAGAGGCTAGAGATGTAGCAAGAGGGTCTCAGCTAAGTTCCCCAAGACCCTCGAATGCAGGGCACTTTCTGCAGACAACCTGTCGCCTTGATGTCCTCTAGTGAAAAACAAAGTGAAATGGGCTCACCCTGAAGTGCTGGTTATGGATGAGATAGAGTAAGGGAAGCAAGGCTTTGTATTTGTAATACTCCAGGGTAACTTCTCACCCTACTCTATGGTAAGCTAGTTAGCACTGATCATTTGGTGACAACAAGGTAGCCCACCTTACCCAGACTGAAGAGCAAACACAACTCGGCTGCAAAGTAAAGACCCCCTGTAGATCCACACCTGACTGTCCTCTGCACTACCTTCTCCTTCTAGCTGTAGTCTTAGAGGTGGAAACTTCAGAGCAGACACCTGAGGGTAGCTGCCTTCCCCAGGAAGGGACTTTGATATCTCCTAGCTCTGAAAGCCACTATAATTTTATAACTGCTCAGGCACAGTGTAGTTTTGACTTAAATTGTGGCTTTTCCATAGGAGTCTGCTAGGCTGAGTGACAGTGCATAGCAAAAAATTCTGTATAAACGAGACAGTCTCGCCATAAATTTTGCTTAACAGATGCACGCTGAGGTTGATAATGCAGTTTGATACTGCAAGGATGACTCTCAAGAGGAGTGTGAATGACAATGGGTTTCATTTAATGAATAAAAAAGGACTAAGGTTTTTGTTTCAGTTTGGGGTTTTTTTGTCTCTTATGAATTATCTTCTAAGCACTGACTTTTCTCCAGGACTTTTTCATCCATGAACTGGTTAATGACGTACAAGCCTGGATAGCCTTAAGTAAGAGGAGCCTATAGAGATTTAAAATAAAGTGCTGGTAAAGTATGAATTTTCTACTGAAACAACAAATGTGACACGAGAGGCTGCCCAGACACCAGGCCTGTCGTTCACAGCAGAGGCTTGAAAAGGCTTAACCTTGTTCTTCTGGAGAGGAAGACGTCAGTAGCAGCATCCTCTGCCACTCCCCAGGGATGGCCTCCCAGCTGGCCATGTCAACGCAGCGTGCCTCCATCTTTTGCTTTGGAGATCAGAGGTAGAGTACACCAGTATTTCTTAATTGGCACTTTCTAACCAACTGTTGTGGTTTGAGCTCAGAGGGTGACTGAGCACCATGCAGCTGCTTACTCCCCCCTTCTCCCCCAGCACTGAGAAGGAGAAAATAAAGAAAAAGGTTCTGAATTTGAGATAAGGACAGGAAGGGATGACTCACTGATTACAGTCATAGGCAAAAGACAGACTCCTTAGGGGAAGAAAAAAATAAATTTAATACAGAAAGTGACAACACCACCACTTAATAGACAGGGTAGGACAGTGAGAAGCATTACCAGATCTTGAGAACACCTTCCCCCCACCCCTCCCTTCTTCCCGGGCTCAGCTCTGCTCCCGATATCTCTACCTCCTCCCCCAGCGGCGCAGGGGCAGGGGATGGGGGGGGGGCAGTCATTGCTGCTGCTTCTGCCATCTGTGGTGGGGGGAGCTTCTGGAACTTCTTCCCCCTGCTCCAGCATGGTCCCCCTCTCACGGTAGACATTCCTTCACAAACTTTCTCCGACATGAGTCCCTCCCACAGGCCACAGCCCTCCCCGAGCTGCTCCGGCGTGGGACACCCCTGCATGCTGCAATCCTCCCAGCGCTGAACTACAACAATGGGTGCTACTTCTTCCCACGAGGTCCTGGCCTCCTTTGTGCGTAGTCACCTGAGACAGCACAGGGCCCCCAACAGACCACAGGTTGGCATCTGCCCCACTGTAGACCTCCATGGGTGGCAGGGGGGGGCCGGCCCCTGCCGTCTCCCCACAGGATACAGGGGGGTCTCTGCTCCGGCACACCTCCCCCCTCCTTTCTTCCTCCATTCCTCCACTGACTTCAGTGTTCACACAGATGTCACAACTCCTCCTCACAACTCCAACTCTTCCTTACCAGGTCCCTTCTTAAATACATTATCCCAGAGGCGCAGCTGATGGGCTCAGCCTCGGTGCAGAGGTGGAGCTGACTTGGAGCCGGGGAAGCTTTGAGAAACTTCTCCCAGGGGGCTACAGCAGTGGCCCCCTCCCCTGCCACCAAAAACCCCGCCACTCACTCAAACCCAGGACACCGATGCTGCCCTTTTCCAAGGTGGTTACAAACAGAAGAAGGATCCACTGTCCATGCAGCAGATGAAGCTTCAGGGACGTCCCACATGACACATGAATACCAGAGCAGGGTGCCGGCATCTGCCGTGCTTGGCTCCCAAAAACATCATCCCCCATCCTCCTGCCTTGGCACCTCGCTGCACCAGCCACGGGGTCTTACAGGGCTTGAAGTGGCCCCCAGGGTGCGAAGCAGAGCCGAAGGCTGACCCTCGTGTGGTGCCACGCACCCCGGGGGTGGGCAGCAGCCTCAGCGTCCATCAGGGTGTGTGAAGCAGGGCGGCACACACAGCTCGTCCCCACTGCCGCAACGCTCCTCCCCAGCAAGGGCAGCACTTGGGAACTGCCCTGTGCTTGGAACTCCAGCAAAACCAAGGGTTTAAGGTATCACCTAAAAAAGAGCGAAAACTGAGGGGGGGAGGAATTCTGAACAGGATCGTATTTGTCTTGGAAAGATTTTTATGAGCTGTCATATATTTTTACTGTTTTCCCCTCCTTTCACCACATGTCATTCACAGGATACAGAGATCTTTAAACCTGCATGGCATAATGTAACATTAAAAGAATGTTACAACAGTTACCCTCATTTAGACCAATTGTTTCTACTGAATTGAGACATTTTATCTAATTTTTCCAGATTAAATCGGTTCCCTGATATGTCATCAAAGCATCAGACAATAAAAGCAGGAGACGCTTTGTTCTAGTGATTAAATGTTGTGGCACATGCAAAACTACTGGTGTCATTAGTATGAAAAGAAAATCCAAGTGCAAAAATAAAAAAATCCAAACCAGACTTTCTGAATTTTGTCAGACAATTCCAAAGTTTTTAAAAGATGTAAACAGCAGTTAAAAAAAAAAAAAATTGTTGCTTTGCTAATGGAATTTTCTATGTTTTGTGTTTACATGACAAAAGTATTTTCATTTCAAAAAATTCCGCAGGCAGAGCCAGTGGGAAAAAAGCTCTGTGGGCTGGGTCGGGCAAACAGAGAAGCGATGAGACACTGGAGAAGTCTCTGGCAGTGGGATGAATCTGTGCCCCAGCAAGAGCGGTATCTAATCCATCTGGCTTGGGCTCCACTGCACCCAAGAAGTCCTCCTTTTGAACAGGGAGATGCCAGTCATGATGACTCCACCAGAAACAGAGGTAGCCTCCCAGGTTTGCTTATCTTGATCTTCTTGAAAGCACCCCTAACTTCCTTGGCAGCGGTAGCCAAACAAAAGCTGCAAAATACTGTTTTCCCTGGTCTGGTTGAACTTGCAACTCAGCATATGTGGTGGGGAGCTCCCAAAATAGTTCTCGGTTGCCTCACCAGTCTCGGCAGCGGCTCAAAAAGCCTTTTGTCTTCTGGGACAACTTGGAGAAGCTGAAAATGTTTGGACTTATTTTGAAAATACTCTGAAAGATAAGAATGATCTATTCCAAGGCCCGGGTGAACTGAAGGCCACAGCCAAGGCATTGCACAACACGACTGAGCAGGTTCAGCACAAAACCCGCACAGGATTTGATCCGCTCGTCATCGCTGCTGCTGCCCCTGCCTAAATTCAGGTCAAAGCTGAGGCCCTTCCACCTGGCACCTCACCGGGCCAAACGCTCTCATCGTTTGTCCTAAATACCTGTGGGGCGATGCCAACGAGGTGGAGGACACGGGTCCCTCCCTGCCAGAGCACTGTTGGAGAAGCCTTCGGAAAAATCAAGCAAAACAGCTCCATTTCGGAGGAGAAGTCGTAATTGCTGCAGGACAAGCGTGCTCTCACTCTGGGAAGGCTAACCTGCACTTCAACCCAGCCAAAGGCTGTTTTCTGACTGGATCTTGTAATATTCAGGCTATCTCTAGTTAGGACAAAGCCTGAATAGCTCTTGCTATGTTAAACAAGGGGTCTCCCCAAGCGGTTCTTTATACCGCAGTACTTCAGCGCAACGCTCCCGTGGGCTCTGCACGGGCAACACCGCCGTCATGCCCCCGGAGTCATGGGAAACTACTCCCTGCTGTGTGAAAAGGCTTCTCTTGCTTGAAAATATCATTTGCTCTTGAAAAATGACTCCAAAAAAAAAAAAAACATACACATCTGTGGCTTCCCATCAGGGTGGGAGAAGAGTGCTTTGTCGACACGTCTCATGTTTCTGAGCACGCTCTCCTGTGCCTTGGCCAGAGCCCTCGGTGTAACTTTCTGCTGAGTCAGGCTGCTGGTTTTCGTATCCCAAATCCCAAACGGATGGTTTCAAGCACTCCAGGCGTTTTTCAAAGACAATTTGAAACCCAGCCAAGCCCACGGGGCGGGGTGTAACTCTTCTCCAGACCGATTTGCAGTTGGGCTGGTTGTCTCCCAGGATAGGTGAGCTGGGCTGCGGCTGCAGCCGCCATCCCAGGGGATAACCCCCACCACCCCCCAAAATCAAGCAAACTTGGTGTTTTTTGGCAGCAGTAGATGATCCCACTGGGGGGGTTATCTGACAACCAAAACTACGCCGGCTTGGCTAAAGGGTTGAAGTGCAGAGGCCCATGTAAATATGCATTTACAGACTCCAGTGGACGCAGGATCAGACCCCCTCCCCGGCCCCAAACCCCTCACCTGCTGCTTGGCAGTCGCTCTTTCTCCAGGCCCTGTGTTTAGATGCCTGTCCACCACACAGTAAAACAGAGCGAAAGCAAATGTGCAATGTAGAGATCCATTATGCTTTATTTACATGCGTCACCATCTCTTTTACAAACTAGATTACAATTTAAAATGGAATACACAAGGCAATATCTACTAACACCAAGTGGAGTAAGCACTGCGTCTCTACTTCGTTTGGAAAGGGGCAGGTTTTGCTCCAAAACAAACTTCCTTCCAACCTCTGTGTAGTAAAGTAGTATATTCCTCCAGGGCAGCATCTTTTTCCTTTTTTTTTTTTTTAAATATAAAATCCTCAGTAAGACTGCAACATGAGAGTGTCTGCTTTCAAAAGAAAGTACAAGATAGCCCAAATGAAAAGTATAAACTGTTCAGCTCTTCGGTATGTAGACGGCCATGCACGATAAGGCTGTGGATTTAATATTCTTCCAATTTACATGGCTTGAAACAAAAACAGATAAAACAGTTTTACAGATACTGTATACATATTTTTTCCAATCATGCAACTTTTTTTAAAAAAAAGTTAAACATGTGAAGCCAAATGTACAATCCATTTTTTCCAACCCATAGTAACAAAATGTATCTGGTCCCCCTTCGCATCTGTTGGCAATTCCTAAGGTATATCGTGTACTAGAAACACTTACAGGACACTGATTGCCAAGCAATGACATCATTTCAGAGAAATATATGACCTAAAAGGTAACTTTTTGAAGCGGTGACACAAAAATTTCTGGAGTTAAGCAGTGGTCAACTGTCCAATTACTCTCAAGAGAAAACTTTTTTACAGAATCATTAAATCAAGCCCCAAACCTGTGACTAGGAACTGCATAAATGTCAGCTTTTTAGACCTTTTGTTTAGACCAAGTCTTTAAATGATAACTATGTAATTGTTCTGGACTTTTATCTGTTTACACAGTTTCAGAAGGAAAACTTCCAGGCATAACCATGGTCAGAGACTCAAAGGCCAAGCTTTCAAAAGGTAGGCTCCCAAAATTAGCCATTCAAGTCTGTATTTTGACACCTAAATATGTGGCCCTTTGAATTCAGTGAGATTTATTTAACGCCTCTGGAGAGGAGGGCATTTGCTGGGCACCTCAGCAGGCGTAGAGTGTGGTGACCTTCCTCTGGTCCTGGGGGGACCTGGCACCTCTCCTTCCTTTGAGAAGCGACAAGGGCAGAGCAGCTTGCCCTCCACAACCACACTGGAGTCCCCGCCGTTCGGTGCCTGACACCAGGCATTTCCATTTGAAAATTTTGGCCCCAAAAATGAGCAACAGAAACCAAACCAATCCAAAGAGGTTGGCCAAGTCCACCCCTCTTCGGTGAGTGCTGGGATTTCTCCAAAGCAGGTGCCCAAGGTGTCCCAGCCACACCAATGGAAATGCTTTCCTTGACATGGCTGGGAGGCAGGTTAAGCCTTTCAGCCGCTAATGCTTATTTTTAAAAAAACACTTCTCTGCCATTGACGGGTTGTCTCTACATCAAGTGTCTTTCCTCCATTTTCTGAACAGAGCAGACCATAGTTTTCGTTCTCATTTCTGCCAGCGGGAGCTAGCTCCGCTGAACTCAGGGGGGCTAGGCTGCTGTAGCAGAGCAGAAGTTGTCACCATTTGGTGTAGGCTAATGGGCTTTCCCTTGCCTTTGACAAGAATTGCATCCATACCAAGAGAAAAAAAAAAAAAATGGATTTTGGTCACCTTGGCCATACCATCAAGTCAGGCCTTACTGGTACTGTCAGCGACCTGGTTGGTGGTCTTTGGGCAGGCATGCCGGCTCTCACTGGAGGCTCACCCATGCAGGGGGGGGCCAAATGCTGCACCCCGGCACGGGGAGCCACCGAGTGAGCTCTGCTGGCGCCCGAAACCGCGGGGCAGGGGGACAAGCCCAGCTGCAGGGCAGCAGCCGTGAAGGAGCCTCAGGGAAAGGAGCACCAGGGGAAAGTCCTTCAGCATACACCCGCAAGTCGGTGTGCACTGGAAAGCTGAGAGCTAATGCTACACACTCAGAGGAGGCTGGTGACAAAGCTCTCCATCGATTTTGGTAATGGGTGCCTGTAACGGGACTCCGATGCGCCAAGCAACCTCTAGCCCAGGTGACCCCTGTGCCACACGAGCATCCTGGCTGCTGACAGAGATGGGCAATGAGCATCAGCTAACTCCAATAAATGTGATGAACTAGTCCCCACGCTGACAAATAGACCACCTCAGTGCAAAAAGAAAAGAGAAGAGAAGGTTTTTTAAAAGGCGAATGATAAACCCTTGGCCGCTTGGAAGATTTGATATGCTACAGGGCTGCAAAAACCACAACTGCACAGAGTTTACACAGTCAGAACTGCGGAAGAAACCAAGAGGTGCATCTCTACGAGAGAACAGCGTGAGGGCTACGATACAAAACCAAAAACCTCGATGACAGCAGGAGCTGTTGTTTCACCACTGTCACCTCAGGGACCCGGAAAGGAAGGAGCGAGGAGGGGCCCACAAATGCTTTTGTGTGTGTGTGTGCGCGTGTGTGTGTGCATGACTGTGCACGTGCGGTGCCAGTGGCGAGAGGGAGTCACTCCACATTGCATGGGACACGGGTTGGTGGGAACTCATGCACTGAGACTTTGGGTTAAAATGCTAGTTTGTTTTCCTAACATCCATGCATAATGATCCATTTCTGTACATAATAAAATATATTTATATATTTATATGCATAACGCTTTTATGCAAAGAAAAAAAACTTCATATATCGCTTTGGAGATTTATGTATACACTGTCCTATTCAGAACCTCTTCATACCGAGTTTCTACGTACCATTGGTGTCTTCCCCTCTCTTTTTGTAT
Source organism: Tyto alba (assembly GCF_018691265.1). Taxonomy (NCBI): domain Eukaryota; kingdom Metazoa; phylum Chordata; class Aves; order Strigiformes; family Tytonidae; genus Tyto; species Tyto alba. The sequence goes on from NW_024881316.1 coordinate 887,839, forward strand.
CCCTCCCCCCACAAGGTGCTAATAAAAAGTAACCAAACTTTCCAGATTATAGAGAGGATCTATACAGCACCATACCTTTTATTCATTGTTATTCTTAATTATTATTCATTTTACAAAAGAAAATCTTAGAAGCAAAATATATAAAACTGCCTTGTCTTTCTGTGTCATTTATCCTGTTACAATCTATGCTCATATGAAAAGCCATTTGTATGATACTGTCACTTTGCCATTCCCTCTCCTGGTTCTTCTGCCACAATGGATTATACATAACGAGAAGGAAAAAAATAATCAAGGATATGTCCAAAACAAAAAAACAAAAGGATCACTGATGCAGTAACACACCCTGCAACAACCTATGCTTCAAATCCCGGCGTTGCCACTGCAAGTCACCCGCCGATGCCCAGCCTCTACGCTTAGCTTTTCTGCGAAGTGGCGTATTTCCCTTAATTTTCACTTTTTTTCCAACACATCTTTACAGGTCGTTACGTTTAACGGGTCTGGTAGCTCAGCTTGTAACTCCTTACCAGCTTGCTGTGGCAGTAGGGGCAGCCTTGCTAACAGAGGGCGGGAGGGGAGCCTGCTCCGGCGGGCAGCCGACGGGCTCCCGCCCCGGTGCCCGTGGGGCATCGGCACCCGCTCTCAGTCCGTCCTCGCGAGCCAAGGGGCGAACGCGCCGGCTTCCCTTGGATTGCCATCAACCCCAGTTTGACGCTTATGGAAAACGGGGGTGTACCATTAAATTTAAGGAAAGAATAAGAAAGAAAGAAGCAAACCAACCCAACAAACAAACAGACCACACACATCACCTCTCTCTGGAATTCAGCCGGTTGATTGGTACAACAAACGCTGTATATTCAGAAAACCCTGATGTCTGAGCAGTGTTGGGTTATGATCATTTCCTTGCACGTGCGCAGTACTTCAGATTCCCCAGGGAGAGAAAGCAAAAATGGTCAAAAATCTAAGGAAATCAAACTGGAGGTTGTAGGGGGGTTGGGTGGGCAGACAGGGGAAACCTCCAAAAAGAAAAGCCAACTTAAAACATCCCATAAACCATTAATATATTGAAACACCACATACTCATTGACAAGTAACTACTGTAAAGGCTACACAGTGTGTTCTCAACAGGATGGTGCTGAACATTGTCTCCACAGCAGGTGCTTGGCCATCCCAGAAAAGGAAGATTTTGCATACTTCAGAATGAGTTCAATTCCAAAAAAAAAAAAAAAAAAAAGAGAGGAGAAAAAAAGAAAAAAAAAAAAAAGAGGATCTTCACTCCAGTAAGGGTCCTATTAACAGTCTGCTTCATTAGGAAAATAATGCAGGGTTCACAAAGGTCGTAAGCTGTAAACAGTATCACTGTCCACTTGCTGACAGCAGATTTGGCAAAGGGTTCTCTCTACATCTCGTGTCAGTTTGAGGGCCTGGAGAGGAAGAAGAAGAAAAGACAGTGAGACTGCTGCATGTAAGAAAAAAACACAACAAAAAAAGGCAACCAAACAAACCTCCAAACCCAAGAAGAGCTTACACTGACAAGCAGTTTTGATTTGTTTGCACCCAGAAGCTTGAAACTTATAGCAAGGCCTAAGTTGCACCACGACCCTGCCTGAAAGTGCTTCTCCCTCAGCAAGGTTTGAGTGTGCTTCTTTGCTGGCTTAGATGCTCCCAAGCAGGAAAGAAAAAAATATCTCTCCAAAGAAAAACAATGGCCAAGTCTGATTTACAGAAACTCAATGCATCGTCTATTTGTTAAGCGCATTTGCAGGTGAAGCACAGAAGGATCCTCCAGCTTTTCTCCATTTTTCACAATCGCACTTTCTCAGCATCACCGAAAGGCTGGACAAATCTTCTGTCAGCACTTGACACCGACCACCACCCTTGAAGGACAGCCGAAGGGTGGCTGCTTAAGGGAAGCAGCAAGGAGCCACGAACTTCAGTTCAGAGTTCAGAGTTCTCCATTTTCCTGATCGTATGACATACCGTCCACGGACTGGGTCTACCCAGCTTTAAGAACGGGATTAGGGTCCAGCTTATTCTGTAGCCATGAAACTTCTCTGTAGAGTGAAAGACACACTGGAAAGACACCTTAGATGCAGCATGGAGGTGACTACGAAGGGACACGGTAAGTAGGTAAACCACTGAAAACAGATGAACATTTCAACCAAGGGGGCCAAGGGGCCAGGTTTTTAAAGGTACTCAGCAGCTTAAAGATATAGACAGGCATCAAGTAGGGTTTTGGAAAGCATGCACATTTAAACATTCCCGTGAAGTCCTTTCACATCTTCAGAAATCCCAGTTGGTAGCCATCTGTGTTGCTGGGCATGTAACTTATGGCTCTGAAATAGCTTCTGAAACCAGGACTTAGTCCGCCACACTACTTAAAACCTCTTGAGGATTTTCCCCAAGATGAACGACTGGTTATTTTTTTATACAGTGCAAGAACAAGGGGACACTTGCTGAAATCAAAAGCCATGGGAGTTGACTACAGGAACATCGTTACTCTTAAAAGATCCTGGTATCAGGCACCCTTATGAAATATGGCAGATTTTGGGGGACTGCTGGATTAATCCAGACCAGCAACTCCTGCAAGGGGGATCACGCAAAGGCTGCCATGAGATGACTCTCCCCTCACCGCTCCCCTTTCCTTTCTAAGGTGCCAGGCACTGATCCCATGATAACGTCTTATTAAAATGATCTATTCCAATAATGCTAAACGACTGATGGAAATGTAATCATTTTGTCTCATGGTTATTAGAGCAACAGCGTGACAGCTGCTCCCTGTGCCATTAGGGGAGAACTTCATTCAGCACAGCTTAGGGAGCAGACAGATTGTGCATTTCACCCAAACAAAATTTGGCTTTAGCCTTAATTATGTGGAGGGGCTTGGGGTAGACTGTTTTGTGAACAAAGGGATTTCCAACTGGATCAACATATTGATTTCTTCATTTTCAAAGGGCAAATTAACGCTAGCCATTCATTAACGTGACTGCCTAGCAATGACTCCATTTGGTAAGTGTGTCCTGATAACTGTAACCAGGTCAGCAGAAGACACCCAGATGGGCCTGGGAGCCCCCAGTAAAACCTGGCCAGTGGCTTGTATGCAGCTCAAACAAGTGCATGCCCTTTTCTCTACTTCCCCTTAAAGCCTTCACACCAGGAAACGGGTGACTTCCCAAAGGGCAACCTCATCCGAAGGCAAGACTCGGGTCCCGCACGCCGCCAGTTATGCTGCACGCTGGCTTAACTTCAGCACGTGTGAGAAGTCTTGATGACTCTGAATGGAGCTATTAATTAAAAGTAAACAAGTACAGAAGCTCCTGAGGAAGCACCAGAGTAGCATTTAACATTTAAATTAAAAATGTATGCAAAATATTATACTATGAAACAGTGACAAGAGAAAAAAATGGAGGATGGATGATGATGAGCATCACTTGTGGAAGTGGCACTGCCCAGTATATTTTCCTGAGGACACCCGTCCTTCAGACAGTGCCAATGTTTAGGAGACAGATGCACAGCTGAGATGAAATCTGCTCATAGCAAAACCAAACCACGCTCCATTTTCACAGCTCTGTTTACATGGACTTTGCAAACGGATTAAAAAATGAAAAGAAGTAGATCAAAGTCTTACCCTGCCTGCTTTCAAATTACCCACCTAAAGTCCGTCACAGACCCACACACTCTCACTTTCTGTCTTGCCACAAAAAACCTCTGTTAACCCCGAGTTAGCATCCTGCTGCTTCATAGCAATGAAAACTGTATCAGGCAGGGAAGCAAGCACTCCAGTTACACCTCCATTTATCAGTGGTCCTCAACCACAACTCCCCGGTGTTCCTCCCTCCCTGCCCCAAAATATCTTCAGCTGCATCCTGAGTCTCCACGAGGTTTTCTACCATTCCCAATGGCCATGGGAAAAGCTTGTCCTCTGGCGTGTCACCCTGCATGTGCAGAGGCAGACAGGGTTTCTCCTCCGGTGAGCCAGGATAACGCTGTCCTCTAAGGGCAACACACAGCTCTCCAGGTAAAGTATTTAGTTCCCACTTTGTCCTTTTTCCTGGCCTTTACTACTGGGTCCTGTTTGGGGGAATAAGAGCAGCAGAAGTATGAGCACAGGGAGTGACGAAAAAAATATATAGAAGAGAGGTCAAGGAGTGATACAAGAGAGGTGAAGACAAGGAGGGATACAAGAGAGGGGAAGTCTAGGAGGGCTAGCGAGTTAGAGCAGTGTTTGCTAACTTACCACAGCAAAGACGCAGGGCCCCCTCTTACATGTGGCATGGTTTCTTGTTTCTTAGGCTGGGGGGAACATCCAAAAAGGGCACTACTGAAAAACATCACCTGCCTGTACTTCTTAAGTCACTCCCTGGAGAATTCAGTTCTCCCTTGAGAAGCTCCTCTGCCAAACCTGAAGCCCATTTTCAGTCATCAGGGAGTAGAAAGGATGGAGAAGCTTTAGACTTTCCCCTGAAGTTTCTTAGACTTCCTTTTCTTAAGACTTTCTTCGGAAGAAAACGAAGGCTTTCTTTTGGAGTGCAGTCTTCACAACTGCATTGATACCTGGGCCCTGTCACACACACACGTGTGCACTGGAAGTAGAGGCAATGCCACTATGGTTGTTTTGATCCCCTGGGTGCAGATGGCTTGAACAAGATACATCTGCTGGACATGAGAAGAAGCCATAGTGCTGTATCAAGCTATAGCTTATGAAACCATATATGCATGCGGTTGGAAAAAATCATGAGTTTAAAACAGCAACAGAAAAAGCACTGAATGAGGGGTAAGGATGAACTCCTGCTTTGTCACATTCCACAGAAATCTTGAACCCTAGGTGCGACATCTGTTTATCCAATGCAGTAGAAGAGTGTAAAACAAAACCCAAATATTTCTGTTTGCTAATTCTTCAGCTTGCAAGCAACTACGTGGGAGATGAGATGCCCCCTTCTTCTGTTTTCTCTGCTCTCCTATCCTCTACCTTGCTACTAACCAGTTATAAATGCTACTCTTGCTTTACTCAAGCTATTGGTTGTGATTCCCCTCCCAGCAACATTTCCTCACATCTGTCTCGCATCATTCTAGCACTTCACCGCATGGCCACCTCCCAAGCCCCACACCAGCCCGTGCATTGTCAGAGCGGCTCTGAAGGATCACCAGCTGCCTGTTGCTTTCTCCCTCCGATTCCCACTGGCGCCAATTACGCAGCACTGGAAATTTCTCCAGAATAGAAAGGTGACGCATCGATGCTCCCCAAGAGCGAGGCACAGATAATGTGCACTGGTGGTAAGTTTATCAGTAAGCTAACATAACAATCAGCCCATACAGTTTTTTGTTAAGAGGAAAGTTATGTGCTCCTTTACATAATTACAGTATGAGAAACAGTACTACCAACACACAGATCCTCTCAGTGGCAACCTACCAAGGACCTTCTAATTTGGCTGGAAGGCTTGTTGAATGGATGACATCTTGAAGTGTATCACCACTCAGAGGTCTGTAAAATAAGTGTTTTCACTGAGTACCACTCCATAATGACTCCCCAGGGACGGGAAATCCCAATAACTACTTTTACTGTCCAGAGACTTGGGATGCAAACGTCTTGAAGGAAACTTGGCCCCTTTATTGACAGATGTGCAATCGTTCTGGTGCCTCCACCCCTTGATTTGCCATCACTGCTTCTACTCCAAAACGGGGGTAGGCTCAAAAAGCAAGACCTGATTACATGTGGTTACAGGTTAATACTCTGCCCAAGGTTTCACAACTCAAGACTGAAGAATACACAGTATGTGTTTAGAAACAAGTAAGGCAGATAACTACTGTAGTCAATCCTTCTATATGACAAATTTGCAGCATGAGATTTTTTCGTTCAAGCAGAATGAAAACTAGGAATCCCAATGCCAATCGGGTATGCCACAGGGACATGCTACAGGCTTCACGTATGCTGCACTAGGATGGCTCTGTGCTGAGAGACAATGCTGAGGTCAGGGTGTGAAGCCCAAGGGGAAAAAAAGAGCTAGCAACTTAACATGCTTTCTTTCCTGAATTTTCAGGCATCTTGCAACTTCACTTTTTAAGTTCTACTCATAAAAATAGATCTTTTTCAGCTCAGAATCGGGGGCAAAGAGTGAGGGAAAAGGATGGAAAGGGGAAGAACGCTGACACAGAGCTAAGACTTACAGGAGCTAAAAAGTTGCTGTGCTGGTACTTGTGCAGGCACGTAAGGCACAGAAGTGTCTCTCTTCCTTCTGTTGCTGCTCTTCCACTCCAAGAAACATTGCAAACCATAGCAGACAACCAAGTATTTTGGAAGTAAATGTAACTAAAGACAGCAGACCACTCTCTCACCTTGTATCAGCTCCCTGGGACAAAAGGCTTGCCCGGAACTGTAGTGAGGTGCCACAACTATTGATATGCGTGTTATTTTGATATACCACTTGTCTATAGAATCATAGAAAAGTCCAGGAGATAAGGAACTCAGCATCATCTGGTTCAACCTCCTGTTGAAGGCAGGCCCTTAGGTTAGGTTACTCAGGGCCCCGTCAAGCCAAGTCTGGAATATTTCCAGCAAGGGAGAGTCCACCACTCCTCTGGGCAGTGCATTTTACCCTCAAAGGTGGGTAAGGTCCCTTCTCCCCATTTTACAGATTAAAAGGAGACACACAGAGAGAAACTGGTCCACCCGTGCTCACGCACTTAAAAGAAAAAGCAGATCAGGGTTTTCCTAATGTATCAGGACCTGATACTGAACACCAAATTCACAGGAAATTCTGCACTCGCTTGCAAGAGGAGCAGGCGTGTGCAGACTCCAGTATGTATGTCACTGTGGTGTTGCCCATACAAGAAGACCATGTGCTGACACACTTGTTTTTACACCGACAGACATGTCAGTGTGCAGTTGTGCTGGCCTTCCAGCACAAGCACTGATTGATGTTACCCAGCTGCTGTTGAGAAACATCACATCTAGGTGGGTTCAATCCTCTGCCCTGGCCAACAGAGAGGAGTTTAGATACTGGGCATCGTCTCTCTAGAAGGTCTCCAGGCCTCTTACGTGTCAAGGGTAAATTTTATCCCCTGCTTTTTGTTCAGGGGCCTCAGGAGTGTGGTGGAAATCCTGTCAGTTATGGGTGACACTGCTATTGACTGAGAGACATCAGCTTGGGTGTTCAACACAGCACCTTTTAGGCAGGCTGGTGCTGGACTAGAGGAAGAAGGCCAAAAATGCTTGCAAAATACATCTTCTGTTAGGGGTAAAGTACATCGTCTGGAATAACGGTGCTTTCTTTGGGCACTCAGGAGCACTGGGAAGGAGACCTCCACTGTGGATCAGAAAAGACCAAAAAGACCTGTGCAAGACCAGAAAAGGATTTTACCTGCACTTTTGAATCTGAAGAATAAGAGCCACCTGTTAAACATACCTGCCTGGCTGGAAACACCCTGAATTACGGGTTTACAGTGCTATGGAAACTTGCTATGTATTTTTTACTCTGAATATCCTCACCGAGTTTCTTTTTCTCTGCCACATACCAAGACTATTTTAAAAACACCCTTCCTGATATGGAGTCTTCCCATTTTCCTCTGCAGTAAGTTGAAAATGATAGGCCAATAATGCCCACACAGGTCACACCAAAGGATTTCCACCACATAGATAGAAGGCAGGACATCTTCTATCTTGACTTACAAGTAGTAGAAAAGGAAAGAGGGAAGGTCCTTCCTCAAAACCTGATTTTCGCTACATTTGTATGAAATAAATTACCCATGAAAACCAGGAGAAGCAGGCAGTACAAGGGAAAAACAATGGGCGAGATACTCAGCTCAGCTGTAAAAGTGCATAAACGCAAGCCATTCTCCACGGCATCATCTGAGAAAAGTGGCTTTTTTCCTGGAGTAACGGCAGACAACCGCAGCTACACAGCAGCCTCCGTTAGCTGAGCTGCATCTCCGCCTGATTACTGCTCAGCAGATGCCCGCTCCAACAACTGCCACCCTGCGTGGTAATTTGAGTGGAAAAGCTGATTAAATAGCCCCCGTAGACTGGCCCAGAGCGGAGCGCTCCCACCACCCAGCCACAGGTACCCGATTTAATTGGGTCAGTGTCCCCACGGACTCGATCGGGGGCCGTGCTGATGGGAGCATCCTGCTGGAGACTCCACGGGCAGAACCCGGAGCCCGGGGTGGCATTGCACGAGCACCCTTCCTTCATCCTCCCACCCCGGACCAGGAGAGAAAGGCCGGCTATTTACACGCAGTACCACTCAAATCTGTGTACTCCTGCTGCCTACGCCGTACCTGCGCTCTTTGGCTGTCATCAGCACAGGACTTAAAACTTCTCCAGCTGTCAGTTCATCACCTTGGCTGAGTGCTGAATTGCTATGAAAAAAGATCTCGACCTTTCCTCAGCTGCATGACACTATGTTTCTAAAATGGATCTCTTATTACGCAGTTCTTCAAGAAAATATGCTTTCAGGGGGGCTATTTAAAAGTCTGGCTCAAAAGAAGGAAATGAAAAAGAAAAACCACCTGTAACCATCCCAGCTATCAGGCAACAGCACGTCTGGGGACCAACACTGATCTGCAGCTCTAAACAATCATTACGGCTCATTCACATGAAAAAGATGATTTGTGAAGACTCATTCTGTAATAAAACCTGCGTGCTGCTGATCCAGGGAGGAAAGCACTGGGGAGACCAGTTGATGCGGGCTGTTCTAAAAATATCAGTTTGTGCTGTCATCTGGTGAGAGTATGTCATCCTGTAATCTTGGCATCTGCAGGGACAGCAAGTTTCTGCCTAATTATTGCTGCTGAATCACATGACAAAGCATGAGGTACTAAAAAATGTATCTATATAAAACACCAACAGAAGAACACCCAAAACACAGGATCAGACCACTGTCCTGGCTTCAGCTGCTGTACACTCCCAACACAAGCCCATGGAGGCAATCCTGGTTTTTACAGATCTTTTTCCTGGGTTAACAAAAACCCCAAAACATAAAGCCAGATTAAAAAAAAAAAAAAAAACAAAAACAAAAACGACAAACCCAAAAGCCCTACTCCCAGAAGGAGTAAGCAATTCCTTGTGTTTGTGTGTCAGCTCCTGCTGCCTTCACACAGCAAAAGCCACAGCATCCCTGCAAGAGTAGGACCGGTCCCTGTGTGCAAGGGGCTTTGAGGGGCACTGCGGCCAGCGGGACCACGCGGGAGGCAGCCCCAGCAGGGTTTTCCTGGCTTTCCCCTCTCCTCCTCCCCAGCAGCCACGAGCACTGAGTTTGCTCCCGTGCCGCTGGTGTGTGCCCAGGGAGCAAGGAGCCTGTTCAGAGCAGGCCCTCCTTGGAGTTAATGAGATCCCTGTTCCCAGAAAAATACATTTTTTACATAGATATTTTTGTTCAAAGACTAAACTTGGCACATGTGATGTTTAGCTAGACACAAAACCACCTTTCAAAACTTGGGCTGGCTGAAACAACACTTAAATGTTAGAAGCATGCCACCGCCTTAACCACAAACCTGTTAGAAATGGAGCAGAAGAATTTGCTTGCTCCTGAATTTCCTTTAGATTTTTTAAAGGCAGCCAGACCCATCTTGGCTCCACGTAAGAAACCTGTCAGCCCTATCCCTAAGACTTCATTTATGAAAATAAGAGAGGAGGAAGCACAGCTACAGTCCTGAGGCTGTCAGTGTCCTAAGGCAAGAGATCCATCAATTCTGGTTTCCACATTTCAGCTTTCATGAGCCAAAAAGAAGATTTCTGGTAAATAACAAAAATCATCTTCCTCGTGGCATATTGTCCAGAGCTCTCCAATTTGAAAATCCATCCAAATGGAGATCTTTTACTGCCTATCTCAACTTTTAAGATGGTGGTACAGTGAACAGTGAGTTATCCACAGACCTATATATTTGTCATCTTTGGTATAAACTTCACTCAGAAACATGCTGAATGCCAATTAACAAATCAGCAAGTAGTCCAAACTGATATGGACTAATAAAATGTCAACAGACATTTCACGACGTTTCCTAGGAGTTTGCTTTATCAGAGATGTTAATCATCAAATTGTGTGAACATTACATGACGTTGCTAGTAGTAGCCTGTGCACTCTACTGCTACAGTAAAGTGACGTGGGACCTAGATGATGCTAGGTCAAAATGAGTGACTTCAACTGATCTGTGAAGTATTTTTACTTGCAATTTTTGAACATGTCACTGTGATGCCAGCACAGCTCTGTTATAGAGCCCAGAGGCATCCTGCTAAACCGCACATCGAAATCTCTCTCGGAAGATACAGCTAGACAAGATTTTCAGATGGTGAAACCGGCTCAAGAAATTCCTGCCCTGCTTGTGCTGAGCCATCTACCCCCTGCCCAAGCCCTGCCAGCATCGCTGCCTGCACAGCGCCACTGTAAACTGGATCACTGAAACAACTTAAGTAAAAACATCTTCTTGAATGGGTTTTGATGCTGGAGGAAACGTTTGCCCAAGTGGTAGCTGATCACTGGCTCCTGACCTTCCAGGCTGCAGCAAATGTCTTGAATCGTCTCCCCTGTCAGTCTGTTTAGAACTACTCTTTGGAAAATGCCAAGTCCCTTTGGACTCGCTGGCTGAAAAGGACCACAGAGAAAAGTGCAGAGTTGTGGGAACCCCAGGCTGAGAGAGAACCCATTAATTTCAAAATAAAAGGTATTCTAGAGACAGGCAAGGGAATAGTGACATCTTTATTTATTGATAAACAAGCTGAAAAAACAAGGTGATGATTATCTGAATGGGTGGAGGGCATATCTAGTGCTCTTGGGAAGCAGGCAGAGATAGAGGAATTGAAGCCCCAGATAGCTTAAGAGGGGAAAACTACGGCTGAGTGAACAAAGCAAGAAAAAAGCGTATTGATTTTCTCCTTTCCTTCTTGTAAGAGACAAAAAAAAAAAAACCCTCAAACCAAAACAAATCTGAATTTGTTTATATGCCTCAATGAAGGCCCCTCTGAAAGGCTGGGCAGGGCCAGCCTCACAGGCACAGGGCCAGGGCGGTAGGGCTGGGCAGGGCTCTCTCCAGGGACCGTGCACAGGCTCACAAGAAGCAAATGTGCACAGCCACTAAACCTGCAACGGTGGTGTCTCCTGCATGGGTTTTTCACTTCCCCTACGAAGAAACTGTAGTTGATTTTCTTCCAAAGTAAACCCCGCTCTATACCTAGAGTATGTATAAACTAAATACCTATGTATTTGGCTTCTTGCTTTTCTTCCCGAAAACTGACTCCAATGTTTCTCTTATTTTTCATAGAAAACACAGCACTCACTATTACTAGGTATGCCAATAATCCATTCTAACTGCTGCTGCCTGCCTGCAAAACACACCTGGACACCCTTGTGAAACAGATTTAGCATGAGCAAGCGCCAGGCTGTTCTGCTGAAAGCATTCCCCAGTCTTCGAGCCTGTAAAGATTCAGTATTGGGGTCATGAACTCTGCCGAGAACAGATTTTAATTCAGGGGTCCCTATTGCTACAGCAAAGCAGAGAAGTAACTGAGAAAGTAATTCAGAACGATTGCATCCGATATCATGTGAGGAGCCCCTATCAAAATATGAGATGCTCACAGGGAGTCAAACTCTCAAGCAGTGCTGCTTACGAGATGAGGAAGGGTGCATAAAGAACCAGCTCAGCAGAAATCATCTGCACTTGCACCTGATACCGGAGGCGCCCTGCAGCAGCCGGTCCACTTGTCAGGGAGAGGGAAAGAGGCTTCCACAGATGGCTGGACAGTAATCCACCGAGGAGAGCTGTCTCATTAATAAATCTGTCCTCTACAACGAGACTCTGCTCACACAGGTGAGCGTCAGCTCCTTTATTCGGGGGGAGCAGCCTGAGAAAGATGACGGCGGCTACGCTCTCCGTGACTGGCAGAGGCAGCGGTGAGGAGGTGGCATGGTGTGCCTCCTCCACGCTGCCCACGCAGGTGGCCCCGTGGGCAGCTCCTACCTGTACACAGCAAATGAAACTACAAAAGCAGGAGGCTGCCCTATTTGCCCGTGTTGAGCAAAGCTGGCAATAAGACAATAACATCTGTTTTTTAGGCCTCATTTGGTAGATTGTACTGTTGGATATTTCACGGCCATGAAGTTCCTACAGCCTCTTTTTTCTACCTCATGCAAATCAGTTTTAAAATCCAAACAGCTCATGTACCTGGAAGAAGAGAAAACAGGTCAGCAAGTGTGAACTTCTGCAAATTTTTGCTTCCTGGTTCACGAGTCAATTCTTTTTGTTCCCCTTTCCCTCCTTAAACTCTCCAGCACTGGAACTGAAGGAAAACTGGGACTCAGCTGTGGCCCTGGCCTTGCCAAACCACCACCTTGTGCAGGGTCTGCAGGACATGGTGTCCTCCACAGCCCAACTCCACAGCCTGTCCCAGCCGTGCACTGCAACGCTCTTGCTTTGAGCAAGAAGATGCAAAAGAACGAGAGGAAATCCTCCCGCCGACAAGAGAAGGGACTGTGCAAACTGACCGCCCCACCAGAGCGAGGCAGCTTTGCAGAACGACTGACGGGAGGACTCCTGTGCAGTCCTGTTATCCCTCACAGACAGCAAATCACTGCACATGTCTCCTGTGGTTACTCCATACACACAGGAGGATATTCAAGGGGTTCACCGCTGCTGCTCACCTACCACAAAGCTCCCCCTTGAGCATCTAACTATGAAACAGAGAATGAAAACTCAATTAAAGATGAAAGGGGCAAATTCTGCACCGTAAAGCCAAACGACATCAACTCCCTCTTTCCATCCTTCATCTAGAAAATAAAGAAGTTGGAAGTAAGCTGCAAACCAGATGAATGCCTTGTTTAACCTCACCACTGGGATACTCTACATACTATTCTGAAGTTAATAAAATACTTTTAATAATTTATAGCTAACCTTTTATCCTACTATGTTTTGAAATCTACTCTTTTATACTAATAAACAAAGGAGAAAGGGCACTTTGTGTGGCACCTACCCTATGAGTCAGCGAACCTGCACATGTGACCAGGCAGAGGTATGGGCAGGAGCCTGCAGAATCACAAAAGGATGACACAAACAATGCTTACAAGTTCAAATGCCCCTAGCTGTGGAAAAAAAGCGATGGAAAAAAACACATCAATCTGGAAAAAATTAATCTGAAGAGGCTAACATTTGAAAAGTACCTATGTCAGAATCCAAACCTGCAGATAATCTCATGGTGGAGTCCAAAAGAAAATTATATCCATCACCTCAGTCCAGGGGGGCAGACATCAACAATTTTTGCATATTTAAAACATGAAACCCCGGACATTCCTGGGCCCAGGATCCCACCTTTCCTATTTCAATATACAATTCCTCCATTTGCTATTTTTTTTTTTTTTCCCCAAGAAATATAGTTTAAAAAAACCCAAACAACTTCACTACCGTTGCTGTACCACGGCAGCAGTACAACTCTAACTCAGTCCAGATCTGTCCCACATACCCGACCCTCAGTGCACGCACCCATCTTGCAAAGACCCTCTTCCTCCTCCTCCTCCCCCGCAGTAACATTGCTCCGCTGACTGCAAAGCCCCTTGCCCCCTCCCCATGTAACACAGCTTGGCTCCATGCAGCATCAGCTGCAGAGAAGAATCCATCTGTTGCGACTTCAAAGAGGATGAGTTGGAGCTCTGTGATTCCTAAAAGCCACAAATATTCCACCTTGGTTTGACTGATTTGTCATTAACATTTCTCATGCCTAAATTAAGAAGGACGCAAAGCATCAGATGCGTGCTGACAGTGTTGCAGCCGAACGGCTTTTATAGCTTAGCCTCGTTTCCCTCCACACCTCCCATGTTTCTTGGTTGTGTCTGTTGCATACCAACACATAGCAAGCCATCACAAGCCAAATTAATACTATTAGTGTGCACTAACTATTAAGGGTTTGGTGCAAACTCCAATAAAACTAAGGAACCAATTATTTTACCACATCTATGGGGCACTGACCTGTTTGCCCATTTTCCCTGTTCTCAAAGATCCTTCAGCCTGGTACCCAACTCTGTGATGAAGCCTGTTTAGCACCAGTGAAGTTCCCCACATTCAGACTGACAACGTTCTGAGCTGAGATGAGGGAATCAAAGTTAAAATCCAGCCCATCTGCATCCATGAGTTCACTGCGGATAATGGACTCCATGTCACACTCCAGGCTCCCATTGAAAATATCCAGGTCCAAGTCACTTGGGAATTTCTCGTGTCCCATGACCGGGAGGTTCACGCTAGAGGAGTACAAAGAGGAGCCTGAGAGCGGGTCAGAAAGTGTTTGCATAGACTGGTTGACGGGTGACTGCTGATGTTTGGTGGATCCCAAGCTGTTCGAGTCACTCAAGCCTATGTTACTGATGGAATTGGACAAGGCACGGCTGCCACTAAGAGAGGAGTTGTGGGACTGGTGCTGGTGATGGGGCAGGCTCTGATTGACCAGACTGCCCTGGCTGGACTGCGCGGCAAACGACATCATGGGGTCGTTGCGGAGCATTATATTCCTGCGGGAATTCTGGGCAGACACAGCTGTGCTGGCTTGTGACATGAGTGGGTCAGACTGTGTCATCATGACATCGCTGTGACTCAGTGCATCAGAGGCGAGGAGATCCTGCAGCGTCTGGTTGTTGTAATGAGAAATGGAGGAGAAGGTGGCCTGCTTGTTCTCCTGAATGGTCTGCATGGGAGACTGGCGGAGGGAATTCAGGGACGATGGCCCGAACACGGCGTTGTTGAAACTACTCGACGGGGAACCCAGTCCTGAACCTTTGGAACCATAAGGAAAGCTGGAGCTTCTCTGCATTATCCCTCCTGTCGGCGACTGCTGGGAGGGAGGGAGTGTTATATTGTCCAAGAGATCATCCATGAGGTTATCTGTCAGTCCGTCGTTCAAATTCATCGTCCCAGCCATATCAGTCAACCTAGGCAACTCCACAGTACACGGTTTGTTTACCGATGGAGACAAGCTCGACGGACTACTGTACAGCATGGGAGAAAGCGGAGCATCGTCATCTTGAACATCATCTAGTTCGGTGCTTGCCAAAATCGGTGACAAGCGGCCGCTGATCGTACTGGCATTTGAATTCGTCCGGGAGCGAAAATCCGTCCACGCATCCAGCTCGTCGCTGCTGCGGGAGGTGGGACTCCCTGGCCACTTGGAGAGCTGAGAGGGGCTGTCCTCGCTCGTCTCCTGGG
Source organism: Tyto alba (assembly GCF_018691265.1). Taxonomy (NCBI): domain Eukaryota; kingdom Metazoa; phylum Chordata; class Aves; order Strigiformes; family Tytonidae; genus Tyto; species Tyto alba. The sequence goes on from NW_024881316.1 coordinate 903,010, forward strand.
CGGTCTGCAGGGCTGCCTTTTTCTTAGCTGCCCGCCCTCTGCTCTTCGTGTACTTGTTGCTGTTGTCCATCGACACGGCACGTCTCCGGGGCGCCTTGCCGCCTTTTCCACCATCTGGATTGATCATCCACCAAGAGCTTTTCCCAGTGCCTTCATTCTGCACCCTGACGAATCGGCTGTGGAGTGACAAGTTGTGCCGGATCGAATTCTGCGGGAAAGGAACAAAACAAAACATCAAGACCGGCTCCCCACTTCTTCTGCCTCCCAACTCTCAATCATTAAACCAACGTCACGTGAAAACAGCAACATGAATAAAAGCATCGGGCCCTCCTGGACATCACCACGAGTTTCTTGGGTGGTGGATAGGGGAGGGCTGGAGCGCATCTGTAGCGTGCCAGCGTGCTGCTGCAAAGCAAGCCCCATGCTTGCGCCAGCTGTGCATCCCTGGTGCCCATGTCTACAACCCCCAAAACTGCATCCTAAGGAAAGGAGTCATTCCTGCTAGCAAGGAGTTAGATGTTTCTCCCTCGCTTCTGACTCAGGAGAAACCTCTACATTATCAGCAATCTTGCCACTAGTTCCTTGAAACACAAACTGCAAAGGCGCTGCAAAAATCTGGCAGGAGGGATAGTCACACTCATCACAGCCTCTGCAAATGTCTTTTAATTCTTCATGGGCATGTGTGTTGTGTATTTGTTATAATAATTCTTGAGAAAACTGCAAGTGCTGTTGCTCCTTTCCCACAGGCACTCTGTGCATGACAAAGCTGTACTTTCTCTCTTTGATTAGAGGCACCAGAATTATACCCATCCTGCAGTAGCTGGCCAGCTGTCCCCTCGCCATAGTATCCTCACAGTCTTCAAAACATGATGTGACACAGTACACAACAGTATCCCTGTCCCTGTAAGCTGCTAAGGTGTGGAGCTGTATAAAGCTGCTGTACAGGATGCTCAGAAATGCAGTACTTTCAGGGGAGTCTGTGCACTGTCTGCTCTTGCATATCACCTGCTTGCACTAGTCAGCAACATTTACCACCCAAAACCCATGCTGGCTCAAAACAATTATAATATTACCTCAGGAATGAGAAAGAGGCTGAGAAAACCAACTCACGGTACCCCTAGTGAAATGACTCCAGCTTTAAACCAAAATAACCGAGATGAAAATCCCACTCCACTCATACTGCTGATCTTGGACTTAAAATATGGCTCAAAGGAAGGACAAGCAAATCGTCTTTGTTAGTGAGAATGCTTCCAGGTTTTGTTTTGTTTTGTTTTTTTCCATGTGCAAGTCAAAAGATTTTCGGATCTATCTATCTCATATTCCTTTGACGAAACAGTTGTGCTATTCCCCCAGGCTAAAGTTAAGAAAGTTGCATAAGTTCTTTTTTCTTAAATTTTAGCAATTAGCAGGTACATCTATAAAGAGGATAAAATCACGTTTGTTCTACCAGCACATTTTAAAAACACAAAGTCAAAAGGATCAGAGAGTTATCAAACTACCCAGGACAAGTGTCCTTCATTTACAGAGCACTGAAGAAATTCCAGATTTAAATGGGCAAAGAATGAATCGATCAACAAATCATTCATAAGCATCTCAACATTTGCATCCTTAGGATAAATGGATGTTTGACATTAGTGAAATGGAGGCACATTTGATGTATAAAGAAATACAGCCCAGCTCTTTTTAAACAATTCTTGTAAGTATAAAATGCCTTTATTTTCCCCTGCTAAGTGTTGTGGGTTTTGTCAGATTGTGAAATGGAAAACATGCCTGAAGTTCTTCTCGCACGCAGACAGCAGACGCAGTTGTGATTATCACTTAATGAAAAGAGAAATCATATGGACCACGGTTCAAAATAGCAACTGTTATGTTTTAAACAATTTGCACAAAACAGCAGACCAGATTTCACAGACGTACTCAAGAGAAGTTTGGGTCAGTGCCTCAGCTATACACTCATCCATTTCTAAGGGACTATCGTTCCATCAAAATATGGTGAATTCAGCTGCAGCACAGTAATTCTTCAGTCTAAGGAAGGAAAGAGCTTTTAATTATTTAACTGATAACATTTTAACGATATATTGAGTCTGGTAACACTGTTTCTAACTTCTAATAACTAGGTGCCACTGCTTACTTCCTCATTTCTCTCAACTGGCTGGAGAACTGCTGTTTTTTTGAAAAACCTTTGTTGATATTCCATCTTGTACTGCATCAATGCAGGTAGCTCTCACATTCATCCTCTGTCACTTTCAGGGACAACCACTTGTGAGAACATCTGCATGGGGATCTCTCCTCACAGAGAGCCAGCGGCAGGACAAGGACAACCAGAGCTAGATCACCACACCAAGCCAGGCTACAAGAGCCATGCAAAACCACGCTGTTCCCCGCCTCAAAATGCTGGGTATAAGAATACACGGCACCATGACTCCTGCTAATGAAAAAAATCTTAGAAAACACAGAAAAGACACACCCATGTTGGCATATGCAGCGTGCCACATAGCTTCAGCTATAAAAACATTCAGCCAAAGTGTCAGCAGACAACAGTTTTCAACCTATAGGTTTCTCATAAAACGGTTTATTTCTGCTGGTGGTAGCTGTAGGATGAAACTATTTGGCCTAAAACCATGAAAAAGCCTAAATGGTAAAATTCTGAGACAGGTACCTTTCAAGATGCATGTGTGGATATGTGTGCACACGTGTAATTTTCTTCTTATGATATCTTTTCACTCAGTGTCGGTATTACACAAGTAATAAAAGAATGGAGCAATGCTTTTGTGTTGAAAATTGGTGGTTATAAAAAATCCAAGCAGTTTGTTTTCCTTTACATTAAGCAATATGCCACTTACACTCTGGCTTCTGTTTTTCTTTACTTTTCTTCTGTAGGAAGACTGTTTTCTTAAGCGTAATTATGGGCCAATTTATTTTTGTGTACCCCATCTCCACCCTCTGTTCAAACACTGCCTTAAAACCCACTTCTTTCACGTAACCTCCCCCGCTAACCTCTTCAGCAACAGCATCTGAGTTTCTTGGTTTCTCCTTGTGTTGGATGCTCTGCCAAATCAAATTAGAGCTGGATTCTATTACCCTTTCACATGCAAGTTTTGCCACAGAAGTCGCTGGGATTGGTAACTCACATCAGTCTGTTGCGCTGTTCTACCAGGTTGCAATCTGGATGGAAATAACTGTATTTTCTACCTGGTTTCTGAGCTGTCAAAGAATGCTCCCATCTGCTTAAAATACAGGAAAATACCACAGGACAATCTTCACTCATAACCACATGCATTAGTAATATATGACCATGCGACAAACCACAAAGGAGGTGGGGAAGCGAAGAAAATACAGTTTATCATTTGAACCCAGTGCTCATCAAATTAATGGGGATTTGACTTTGATTTATATGGGAGAAGGATTAGGCCATGATGACGGAAACATAACACATTTTTCCACGCCAAAATGCAATGAGAAACTTTAAAAGTTCTATAAAGGAACTTCCATCATCTGTCCTGGAGACCATATGTAGATGGGACAGATGCTAGCCAGGCTGCAGACTCTTTGGAAGGAGCTCAGATACCACCGATGGGTACAACATATGGACTGTACAAGAGCAGAGTAGAAAAGAAATATGATGAGCTCCTGCCTTTATTAGCATTACTATTCATACCGGACTTGAAGAACGGTGTGCGCTCTCCCACAAGCCAGAAGACTGAAGTCCCTGCACGTAGGATCAAGAGCATCCCACGCGGCATTCAGCCCAGCCCAGCCCAGCCCAACTGGGTCCGGGTCCCCCGGGGAGGTAAGAATGACCAGCCCTGGAGATGAGGAACACCCAAGGCAGGTCACCCATGGGGTGAGCAGAGGGTGGTGTAATGCCACAGGCAAGAAGTGCTGCTACCCTACCTGGGCTTGGGGTGACAGCTTCAGGAGAAGGGGTGCAGCTGGTGCCAAACAGTAGTCAGGGCCATGACACAAGGGGTGACAGCACTTCCCCCAAACTTGGGGCCACACTTTCAGCTTTTATAAACATTGACCCACCGCACTGCATTTTGTTCAGGTAATACTCAAGGGAACCAGCTACATTTTGCTCACCAAAAAAAAAAAAAAAAAAAAAAATCAAGAAATTGACCACCATGTCCTCATTACACATGTCCCTCTTGGTATTTTGATAAGATTGCAAATGGGTAAGCTCCCAGAGAGGACACTCAAACATTTCCAAAGTGCCTTATACCTGATTTGATATGAATAACCGAATGAGTCTCCCAGGGAGGTTGGGACTGCATGTTATTTCAACACTCAGCCCTGGTCAGGCCACAGCAGCAAATGCGTGAGCCTTTAAAAAGGAGAAAATTTCTCCTCCCAGTGCCTGTTTTGGCCTCTTCCAAGCTGTGTTTACCTTGTGGAGCCCGTCCATTAACTCAGACACCAGCTGCAAGTGCTTCCACTGCAGTACAGAGTCTTTTTTGTCTGGAAGCAACATGTGGTATCAATTTATCATCCTCAACAACGCAACAAGGAATCCACTCACTTTAAAAATAAAGAGAGAGTTGTGTAACTTAACTCTTAAAAGCCCCCGCTTTAAAAAAAAAAAAAAAAAAAAAAAAGCCTAAAGATTAGCAAGATGAGGTGCAGCTGGTGGTTGCTGCATCCAAGTTACACACTGGTCTGTTTTTATTTCAGTGTTTTGTAGTGAGTGGCTAATTCGTTGTTTCAGATACAGGCTCCTGAACTGTAAAGTTATGGCTACAAATCAAAAGCAGTTGTTTATTTTAACAAGTGGGATACTAGGACATGATGGGAGAAAAACAAATGTTATCTGCAGACCCATAAATGCTGCTAGTGCTCACTTGGGACAATTATACTTCATTTTATACTGTATTAACATCTTTAATGTTCTAACTTCACTGTATGAAGTTGTCCGGTAGCCACACAGTAGAGAAAGGTATCAGATCCAGTACCATTGAAAAGAAGCCATGAAAATAACTCCAGCTTATCAGCCTCCAAGCTGACCGGAGGGAGCCTCGCTTCTCCATGGCTCTGCTGGTTCACTTGAATTTCAGTTGCCAGTCTGCGTCACCTTGATCAAAATGTCAAAGAACAAATCTCTGTTGGGATGAACATTCCTACAGAGAGCCCCCACCAAAAATCATTTCTTTAAGAAAAGCAAAATGAAACAAACTACTTTCTTTGCATTCAGCTGCTGCTGAAACATGAGGCTGTGAATAATCCAACACATTTTGCCCACCTGTCCAGACCAGTGTCTGTACTGTCTTATGAAGTAACTCCAAATCTGCTTCAACTACCAGTTTTACATCTTGTTTGCTTTAAAGTCACCAATGAGATTCAATTGCAAGTAAACAAGAAAACAGGTAACAGTGACTCCAAAATGATGAATAATTAAAGTTTCCAATTGTGTGCATGTATGTAGGAATTTCTGGTGAAAGGGATTTGCGAGTCTAGTCAAGGAGATATTTAGGAAGCACCAACCTGTTGGTTCCATACAGTCATTTTCTGCCTAGCTCTGTAAGGCTGCAGTGCTGCTTTTCTCAAGCAAATCCCCAACCTAAAGAGGTCTCAGAATTTCTTCCTCTTTTCCATGAGTTTTTGCAAACCAGAAAAATACCTATAATTTAACAAAGTGGTGAGGGTGCTCTGGAGATGTAGAAAAAGCAAGAACTAAAACATGAAGAAAGGCCTCCCACAATATCTATCCAGCCATGTTGTACCAATATACATCTTTTTCCACATAAAACCAAATATTAGGTATTCCAGATTGTTATATTTTCCCAAAATATGGAAGTTGCAGGGGAAAAAAAAAAAAAAAAAAAAAAAGCATTAAGCAAATTACACACAGAAAAAGAACTTTTTCCTGACACCCAAATGTTTTCAATACTTGATGTTTGGTATCATCTGCAAGTTCCTAAGGCAGCTCCCACAAATCCCACCAGATGTTCAGCAGAAGCAGGTGGCGAGAGCGCACCAGGGTCCCACAGGGAACATCCCTTCGCACCCAGCTGGCAAAGGCCATCGTCCTCACAGCCCGGGAAAGGGCAAGTGGGATGTCACAGGCTCAGCCCTACCCAAAGCATGCCCCTTCTGCAGGAAAAGGGAAAAAAAAAACCCCATAGATTTAGGGGGAAAAGAGTGAGCTCAGCATCTGAAGGGTGGCTCTGTGGATTCCCCTCCTCATCTTCTCTTCAAAGGAGTATTTCTGGCCTTGGTGGTTGGGGAATGACTAGAAGAGCCCCCACTGTAATTAGCAATCTGCCTGTGTCTCTGCCCGCTGTCCCCTACCCCTGGGAAGAACAGAAAACCTTGAGGGATATTAAAGCTCCCTGGGCGAACATTAAGCCCAGCAAAGATTTATCCTCCAAAATGTGCTGGCTCAGACAGGAGAGCAGTGCGCGGCGCTGCCTCTGTCCCACACGCAGGGCGCCGCGCGCTGTGCCAAATTAGGACAGGAGAAGGTGATTAGCAGAGGGAAAACAAACCCTCCCTAATGACAGGCGCCTTGCTCCCTGCCACAAGGGCAGGCAGTGAGCGATGTGCCCGCCAAGGAGGTTTATGCCCTCCCTTTTGAAACGAAAAGCATCTCAACGCATGGAGCTATGGGAACTGAGTCACAACTTAATCAAAAGTTTTTCCAAAAAAAATAAAATTAAAAAAAAAAAAAATTCTAGCTAAAACAACTGCTGCCTCACTCTTTGCAAGCAGTGATACTGCAAATTGCTACACTGACGTAAATAAAACTTAGCTGAAAATATACGCTGCCTGGAAATTGTCTCAGAGCATCACGCTTCCAGTTAGCAGAAAAATCTCCAGTTACTTTACAGTCAGACACCCTCTGACCACAGGAGGACTCTAATAAATAACATTTGTTTTGTTGTGAGAAGAACATGCCGGTTGTCATTTATTTTTTTTCCATTGGGTGTTGCAAGATGGGAAACAGAGAGCAGGGAAAATGCTGATACTTTTATGCAGCTGTGGAGCCAGAACAAGGCTGGGCTTTCCAGCAACTCCTCCTGCCCTCAGGAGCCATGTACCCCACCATCTTTTGCTACAGGAAGTCCCCTAAAAAAATGAAGCATTAGCTTCTGCGTGCAATGGAGATGTTTTTACATGTTAGAATGGGATTTGGGAATCAGGAGGCAGGCACCGTCATCGGGAGGTTGCTAAAGACACCTTGTCAAGAGCCGCCTTCTTCACTCTCTTCCACACACTTTGTATCATGACTGCCCCAAATTCAATAATACAATTGATTTCAATCAAAGGATTTAATTTAATTAAGAGCAGGAATTTACTTTAAGGTACTGTTCTTGCAAGATGCTGAATTCATTAAAATCCCAAGGCAGCTCAGAGCAGGCTTGACTGGGACATGAACACAGTCAGCAAGAGAATGGAAGATGTTGCCCCTTACTGAACTTAAACCCAAGGAGTTGCACACAAAAAAGCTGCAGTCGATACACATGGCTGGGTCTTTGCAGAGACAGATCAAAACAGTTCTAGTTTCTCTTCAGGAGTGGTGTCACCAGCAGATAACATCTTTTTATTATTATTATTTTTCCTTAATGACAAACCCCAGCATTTAAAGTCTTTCCACTGTAGGAACTTTGAAAATGACACCACACTGTATTTGTGGAGCCCCTTCAGCACTGCATTGCTGCACTTCTCCCCTGCTGTGCCACGGAGCCCCAAGAGAAGTTCAGGCACACACAGCTAACCAACCCGACTCTTATACATACAGTAACTCTCAAAAAACCCCACTGTCAGCACAGCCCCAATCCACAGCTGCTGAAGCTACTGGAAAAGTCCTCACAAACCTCAGTGGTCACCCAGTTAGACCTCAATGAAAACAATGCAATTTTACTGCGAGGCAGACTTTCACCCTGAAGGATTTGGGTTTGTTTTGATAGAAAGAAGAACTAGAAGGGAAAAAAAAAAAAAAAATCCCTCTGTTTTTTGTTTCTTAGATGCTAAAATCCCAGCACCACTCTCATGCAGTGTTGTAGAAACCAGAGTGCTCAATTCTATTTTCGCTCATTCCCAGCATATGGCCGTTACTATACATCAACTATTTAGAAACAAGTATGGGCGTTCTTTCATGCTTTTATAAATAAATGTGAGTGATGCTATTGCTTATAATAATTCACTAAAAATAGTAGCTTCCCATGGATGATCACAAAAGCCTCTCATTGCTGAATCACCTATTATAAATCTTTATTTTTTGAAAATTTTTTGCAGTCATGTGTTGATTTTTTTTTTAACACTTTCTAAGCCTGCGAAATGCAACTAAACCAACAATAACTTCCACTGCACAGTGGCAAGGAAAGAGTAAAATCCATGTGCATGAGGAAAGTCTTCCAGGGCTCCTGCCTTACTGAAGTGCAAGGCTCCCTTGCACGCAGCTCTGTAAAGTGTTAGCTCTGAAATGATAGATTGTTAAATACCCGGGCTGGATTAATTGGAAGTGTTGAGCTGCGCACATAAAACTGCAAATCTGGTGACAGTTATGGCTGACATGTGACTGATGAGAGGAATAGATCTGATACGCTGTCGCCTGACTGAGTTTGATCAGGCCTGAGCAAGCCCTTCAAAAGCCAGCACAGGCACCCAAGACCTTCTCGAGAGAAAGCCTTCAAGCAACCTCCAAAACAGCCTCCAGTATTTCTGCTGTGTAGACTAACCTGAAACAGGACCCCTCTCCCGCGCTATTTTAAGCACATAATTAGTTTATTATTGAACCAGAAGATACTATCTGATTTTTAAAAAAAAGGTGCATTGTAAAATATGTTGTGCTTCATCCAGTAGCTGACGTGGCAAAGGGAACAGTTGTGCTCCAGGGACCCGAGCACGGGGAGAAGCTGCGGACACACCTAAGCGTGACTCTCCGTGGGGCTGACCCGCTGGCTTTTAGGGGCAAAACCCCTTGGGAGCCTCATGGGAAGGGCAACCAGTGTGGCAATGCACAACGGTGACTCCAGATACTCACTGAGTGACTGCAGTGCCAGTGTGGACGGGGTGTGAACTGGGAGGCGAGGGATGAGGGAACAGAACAACTTGAAAAACAGGTATCTCCTCCTTCACGACTTGGGACTGGGTAGCTATGGCACTACCAATACATACCTGTGCACTCTACAAAACGTAATGGCAGCTATAAAATATTAATGCCTTTTGAAAGTAGAAAGTGATCAGCTTTCCCTTTGATGTATTCTCATGTGCATTCTGCTTTCGTCCTGAGAATAACACACAGGTCCTCCCTAGCCTCTTGGTTTCTTATGGTTTCCTACATTTTCCCTCCATGTTGGGGAACACTACATTTAGGAACATATTTGAAAAATCGTACAGACTTGATTTCTGTATAGACAAACCAAGCTCATGCCATGACAGATGACATGGATGGACAAAAACATCCATCTCCTCACTGTTTTTACACAAACAGTAGCAAGTTGGGTTTACTTCAGGAGTCCTTCCCTAGTCCGTTCTTTAATCTGACTTCCACGTGGCTTTAGTTTCCACACTGTGACGCCCTGGCTGTAATCTTCAAGTTGACAGCATCTGATTATCTTCTTCTTCCCTATGGAGAAAAGCTTTTTTACAGCCTTAAAATTTAACTCTCTTTACCCAGCCTGGGCAGCCCCAGGTTAGAGCTTGACATCCAAGCTAGCCAGGCTGGTTCACCCCAGCAGTCGTGGGGAGAAACGGGAACCTCCAGCAAATGAGCCCACCAGCCCGTCTTCCCATTTTCCCCTCCAGGTGCCCGGCCCTCTCCATGGCAGGACGTGGATCTCACCCTTGGCACAGGGAGCCTTTGGGATGTTGGCTTCTTTGAGATGTCGCTCCCAGCGTCTCCCAGGGCATGGTGGTTTCAGAGAGCTTGCCCTCACCCTCTCTCTACCCCTCTGGATTCGTCCCAGCCTCACCTAACCGCAGTTACGAACTGTTTTAGTTTTCAGCGAACCTCACCTCATTCAGATGACTTGCATGTTACTGGTTTTACTGGATTTTTTTAGATTTATTTTCTGTTCACTGCAGGGGTAAAATATACCTGAAGATCTGACAAAAGGGAAGATGACACCTATTACGCTGCCAATGAATCAGCCCTTTGCTACAAGCAAGCAGGACATTCCTGTTTCACATGCAACTGGCAGCAGCACCATCCCAGAAACCTCAGCACTCAGCATCCAGGTGAATGCACAGGTATGAAAGTAATTTTTTTTTTTTTTTTTTTTAAGCTATTTACCTAATCTGAGACGCATCACTGTCATTGATACAATCACAATCACAAGTGCTAAATGTTGAGCCTAAAGCTAGGCTGCGTCAAAATGCTCTGGCACTTCCTGATGCTTTGTTAGCACCCCACCCTGACACTGGAGCCCACATAGCAGAATGATGAGTGGAGGAGCTCTCTCATGTGCCCGGTTTGAACCCGTACACATGAATAACCCCTCCTGAAGCCAACACTTGGGCTGTGGTGCGGCCCTTGTAGCACTCAGTACAGAGGCTGGGACATTTTTCAGAGGCAGCTGTGGAGCCACAGGCTGATGGGTTTCAGTACCTCGACTGTGCCAACAGTCAAGGTCATCACCAGGTACTAGGACAAGAATTACCTACCCTGTAGGTTGCAGTCTGGTTGAGCTCCCATTGCGGGAAGGACTGCACAAGTAAAAGACACTTGCATCTGGAAGTTTACATCCACAACAGGCAGACAAAGAAGCATTAATTCAATAAAGATGCTACAGTACATAAAATCAAAAGGCTTACTTTGGTTTCATTGGCTAGCACAAACCAGCCTTGTCTCACCTGCTCTTCAGGACAAGCATTGAGGCAATCTCTCAGTACCCTGAGATGGTGTCACCTCACAGACACCATCCCCTGCTCTGGAAAATTGTAAATATTGACTTGCTGAATCAAAATGTATGCACCTTGGGGTTGCAGTAGCTGTACGTACTCTGAGATACCCCCACAATCCCTCCAGATAGGCGCTTTCTTACAGTCCTAGACAGGCAGATGAATTTCTGCTTCTCAGAAAAACTGGTCCCAGACCCCAGGTGGGTTGGGTGGACACATGTCACATCCTGGTTTTAGGGGACGATCGTTGAGTTATGTTAGTGGAACTAACATAGTGGAACTACTATTGCTTTTTCAACACCTCTACACATTCAAGACACAGGGCAAATTTTAAAGGGTGATGCTAAGAAAGATGGTGCCTTTGTACATCATCTTTTTTTTATGACACGGTTCACAGTGTTCATAGCTCAAGAATGCAAGGCTTCCTAAGTATGCCAGGTATCATTTTCATAACAAAGGTACACAAGAAACTAGCACCTTCAAGTCGCAGCTTAACAGTTGAGGGCAGAAAGAGCGAGCATTGGCAGATGCTTATGGGGATATTTTCCATCCTTCTGGGACAGGTAAGGGACCCAATACCAAGCAAACACCCTGAGCAACATGTATGCGCATATATTATGCCAGGTCTGCTAATAATATTGTAATTTGAGCTGATATGCAAAATATAAAACAGGCTAACACAAACTAGCTTTATGTGCTTTTTTTTTTCTTCTTTCTTTTCTTTTTTTCTGTATTTAAAGTTTAGAGGAGATGGGACATCTAGAAAAATAGAAACAAAGGTTAAGATTAGCAAAGTGGGGAATGAAAAAATTAAGGAGATGGAAGAGTTCACGCTTGTCTCTAGTCAGACTTTTTTTCAGAACTGGTGGAAACTCATTCTGTTTGTAGGATCTGACCATATGCCCTGTTGCAAAGTGAGATTCTCACCTGCAAAGGCTTTTGCCTGTATCTAAATGCATACCCGGTGAGCTGCTTCGTGGACTTGAACAGGAATGCTCTCAATGTGGAGGGTTAGATATGCACCGGTCTTCGCCTGCCTTTGCCTTACTGACAAGGATAAACAATAGGAGACAGAAATTCCCAATTTCGTTCACAGGCAAGTTTCAAAGCTTGCAAAAGTTAATGAAAACCTTCCAGTGGTTTTGTATCAGGCTCTTTTTGAGGCGAAAATGAACCATATTAATTATTTTCAGCAGTAATGGGTTCTTGGTGCCATCCAATCACAGCTATAATCCCAGCGGCCCTTCCAAAGCAGAGTGACAGCTGAGTCACTAATGTTAAAACAGGAATGAGAAAAGGAAAATGAAAAAGAAACTAGGCTACTTCCCCTGAGGAGCTAAATACAGTATTTAATGGCATCTTTTTATAAGGTTAACAAATCAAATGCTTCAGCTATGAATTGTTGCCATCATCATAACTGCAAAAGGATGACCCTGGACAACCTATCTCCGTCTAGGTTTTTTCCTCCTGTGACACATAAATAAGGAGGAAGAGGCTGGGAGGCAGACCAGCCTTTCATCACACTCTGGGCCTTCCGAGAAACAGGTAGCAATAAGGGTTCAGCAGGACAAACATCAGCGCTGTCAACGGAGGGGGAAGACAGCGGGAGGGAGCAGATGGGTCCCCTCTTGTTTAACTCACACTGAAGAGCTGTCCTCCCCCCTGTCCCACTGCCCTTAAATGAGTGTGTCGAAAGCAATTAAAGTCAGGATGGCGAGAAACCTTAAAGCAGTATGCACAGAGGAGCATCTTTTTTCCAATGCTGCAGAAGTGTTGGGCACTTTGGACTCCATGTTGCTCTAAGTCGCATTTTATTAAGTTGCATTTTAGTGAAGTAGCTTAATATAGGCATATGCCAGAAAGTATCCATCCAGCAGAATGTTAAGGACTCAAGCTGATTTTGCAGGAAACCAGCTGCATCTACCTGACAAGCCTTCTGTATTAGGAGATCCTAAATGTACTCACAAGGCATTATGGCACAACGGGGTGAAATTTTAGCTCATTTTCACCACCCTCCTGCTGCTCCAGCGCCACACTTGTGAGAGACAACCCGGGCTCAGGGCTGCACTGGGCGAGCTGCTCTACAGCTCCAGGCCTCAGCAAATGGTTCCCAGTGCAAGAGCCAACAACGTAATCACGAATGCCATGGGAGTACGGGGTGGTTCGAAATGCCGCCTCCTGATTTGACAGCAGTGCCAAACATCGGCGTGCCCAAGATACTGGCACGCAGGGAGCTGGGCCACCTGGGCAGATAGTTCCTGGAAAGATCATGTGTGCTTGGACTAACCTTCCTCCGTGAGGCCGATGCCAGGGTGTGCACGTTGGACAGCGGTGGCACTGCGTTTTTATGTTCTTTTTAGGGAGCCACCTTCTCTGAGTTCCAGGGCCTAACTCGGCCCTGCTTGCCAAACATGCAAAAGTTCTATTTAATTAATCCCATGCATGTCTTCAGCAGCCTCTCCATTCAGTTGGCTTCAAGCACCCCATCCATGCCTTATCACAAACTCTGTCCACGTTATTATGATTACTTTAAAGGATAATGCGAGCATGATGATGAATAGCAAGTCATTGCCGTTTGTGCAAGAAGTCTGGCTGACCTCTGCTGGACTCCCCGCAAGAGAAAAAATTTGCAGGATTAGGACTGAAACCTCTAGACAGGGTCATCTGTTCCCTCTGCCCACCCCCTCTCCCTTGGCTCTAGCATCCAGTACATGCTGTCCTCTTCGCTAATTCAACTCAGTCCTTAAGGCTTTAGACATGAATGAAGAAAAGCAGAACGAGCAAGCTCTGTGATTCAGGGGTATTTAGAAGAGGAAAAAAAGGGCAACTTTTAGGTAGAATCTGCCAGGAGGAGGAGAAGGAATTGGTCCATGTGCCAAGAGGCAATAGTCCATACTCTTTGAATTTCAAAAGCTTTCAGGAAAGACGACCTCCAGATACTTTCACAATCTACTCTGAACAAGTCACCGTTTGGTACTCTGCTGGTTTTTACCTCCTCTCCTTTCTTCCACCTAGATAACTTTGTTTTTTTCACTTGGTGAAAGGCACAATAATAACTTTAAATAACTTTACTCCACCATTTATGGGCACTTATAAGTCAATTAGCTCTGGATTGCTGCTATACATTGCAATGGTGTACATGATTGGAAAAGAATCCCTGGGAATTATAATGCCATAAAATGTCTCGGTCCTTCAACCCTACCCCACCACTCTGGTACAGCAGCCAGTGAACACAGAGCACTTTCTTCTGCCGTGCCCTTTCTCTGTCCCCCGCTCCCTCCCCAGAATTAGGGCACTGCTGGAACTGGGTACAACGCTGTTTGCAACCATGCATGTTTAAAACAAAAAATTAAGACCTGTACAAAACCAGGATCATATCTCAGGCTGCCTGCAATCCAGCACCCTTATGCTGCCCAAAACCACAAAAATGGAGCTTGCATGTTTAGATAACAACTGTACCAAAATTAAGACAAAAACTGCAAGCAATCCCTCTTAAATGCAGACAGGGCAGGGAGCGGCTGCCAAGACGCACTGGTGCTAACCAGGGCCTTAGGAACGTTTGACTTGTTCCACTCCCAGGTTTCCCCCCTGAGTCCCGGGTGGGTGGAAATGATCTGGGGAGGACACGGGTGGGCACGGGAGAGCCCTGTACCTGCAGCCCCCCTCCCGCTGGGGAAGGGGCCAGCTGGCAGGGCCCGAGGAGGGCGCAACGTTCGGTGACCCCAGCCAAAAACAACCCGGCCAACGCAGGGGGAGTAAGGCCAGGCCCGTCGGCCCGGTCCCAGGCACGGAGAGAGAGAGGTCAGCGTGACGCCGGGAGCGGTGGAGAGGTCTCCGCAAACCCAGGGCTCTGCCTTGCAGAGGAGCAGAGTCGGTGGGAAGGGGGTAACAGTGCCAGAGCCTCGCTCCTGCAAGTATTAATAGCTGTCACATGCTCGTCAGGAGGAGCATCTACCCTTTCACGAGTGCACGCTGCCAATAAGAAGTCTTACCAACAGCAGATCTGGGATGTCCCAACAGCATGTTCTGCTAGGAGAGCATGTGGGGGGGTGGGAAAAAATAAAAATAAAAATCCACAACTCTAGTCTTGTTGACAACCAGTCCCTGCGATGTGCTGAATGTCGTCTGCCAAGCACTGAATCCCCCAGGCCACACTGACTCTTACTGGAGAGAAAGCAACCTGCTATTATCACCTACCTACTGCTGACAACAGGATTGGGTTCACTATTGAAGAACTTCTGGAGCCCCACATATCAAATGAAAACGAGCCCTGATGCTCTGGTGGGTTTTTTTGATCCTTTGGAAGTACCCAGAAGAAATCTGGGGGCAGAGTCCCACCATCAGTCAAGTTTGCAGGGATGCTACTGAGAAAAGGAAATAAACATTGATTGGGAAACGTCATGGTGTCATGTTGTTGTCCTGATGCACAGATTTGCGGACATCGCCACACGTACTGCAGCGAGGTCTCAACCCCAGAGCCCAAGCACTGCAATACAGATACTTCACGGGCTAAGTCACATCAGTCCTCCAGAATGGCAGTGGTTTTGAGAAACGGTCTTCTTCAGGAACAGGAAAATTTCAAAAGCGTCCTACAGGACACAATCCATGTTCCTTCATGGCTATCCCAACTACTAAGGTTAAAATTAAAAGCCTGGGACAGACGTCAGCAGCTCGCAGGGCCCTGACAAGCCCTGGAAAGGAGTGCTTTCCAGCACCAAGAAAAGGCTGGGAGTATCACCTTCCCCTGGGTACATAGCAACAGTTGCTAGTTTTGGCAGGCAACGAGATGCAGTGCAAGACGTGAGGGTGACATCATTTGATTATCACCTCGCTTCCCTCAGATTCAATTGGATTCCAATAAGAAATTATTTTTAGAATCTCTACAGACAAAAACCTCAAAAACTAATTTATTACAGATTTGGGTAGAGGAGACTGGGGACTGTATTACTAACAAGACAAAGCCTTAACAAGGCCCAAGTATTTGGAAACAGAAACCACAGCAGAAATAACATGTACATATTAGCAGTGAAGGTAATTAACCTTCTGAAAAACACACTTAAAGGCAGGGTGGATTCTCCATTGCTTTGAATTTTTGCATTTAAGGCTAGATATTCTTCTAAAAGGTGGGATGAAGCTGAGACTGAATTTGGGATTTGCTGTTGAAAGAACTGATAGGAGCTCCAAAGCTTTTATTCAGAAGGCCTGACCTTAAAACCTTAAAGCTTGCCTGCTGCCTGTTCTTGGGAAGTTCAATTCTGCTTTGCTAATACAGGCATTTGCAGTTACGGAGAAAGTTAAGAATTACTAGAGGATATCATGACATATGACGTAAATACTCTAGGGGAAGCAGCACAGAAAAAATAAATAAAAGCTCTCCAAAATGTTAAGCCAGAGGTCCACTGCTTTTGCCCCAGACACGAGAAATGAATAACATCATGTCTTGTTACTCCGTGCCACTGAGAGCTTGAAAGTAATTGATCTTGCCTCCAATTTCAACTTAGCCGTGGTGTTTGTTTAGGAGAAGAGGTTCACATGACAGGCTGGAGCTTCTGAAGGAGACCTTTTGCTGAAGCAGTAGCAGCTCTCTGGAAATAAATAACTGCAGGGATTCCCAGGCAGCCGCGGGTTTGTCAGCAGCGGTCCACTGCTTGGCGGTGTACAGCACTTCTTCATTATGTTTATGTAACTACAGGTATTAGTATTTACAGCAAACAGCTTCTTTTTACATCCCTTACTTTGAATATTTGATATCCTTTATGAATTTTAATGGACTGTTGTACTGCCTTGTGTTTTTCAGCTTGTCATTTAATACGCTTGTACAGTGACAGACTAATGAACTACTGAGTGATGTCAGGAACTGTGTGGTATGTCACAACAACTTGTTTTATAAAATAACAGGGCAAAGCTTTCTCTACTTTTACAGCAAGGGTAAGTTTTCTGCTCTGCTTGCCCCATATGAAAAATGTTCTGAGCCAGAAAGAAGGAAAAGACAAAAAAAAAGGAAGACAGAAACAGAACTGCACTGTCAGGTTTTCATTTTGCCACAGCCTTCGTAATCAAACCCAGGAATGCTACGCAGCGAGGGGCCCTGGACTATCACATCATCCCCAGTGCAAAACTTCTGACTGACGTAAGCAATTGACTTGTCTGCTAATTTGATTTCTACAACTCACTGCGTCGGGACGTGACTGATAAGAGCTGACTAGCAATTCCCACAGATAGGGATTTTGCAGAGCCTTGCACACCGTACAGTGCGGCCAACTCCACCCGTTAATTTCTGCATATGCCACTGTCACCCGCAAATCTGAGGCAGACACACAGGGCTCGCTATCAGCAGGGCCACATGCGTCTGCAGAGATAGCAAAAGCCAGAGACTGCCATCATCCAGCCAAATAAACAACTTCACATACAAGAAATGACATGTGGCAGGAGAGATCCACAAAAGAACATGGTTTAAGCCTCCTAAATTCAGAGGCTGTTGCTTCAAGTAACACCTCTAGCAGACGCAGGAGGCAACCCAATAGCCACAGATTCCTCCGTGACACAGGTTCCTATTACGGAGAAGTCAAAGTCAAGAGGGGTAATCCATAACCAACGCAGGGCAGATGGACTTCTTCAAAACTGATGCACCTAAATTGAAGAATTTTGCATGTGTGAAAGGCCTCAGATAAATACTTTCCTACATGGGAAAGAAGAGGAAAATGGACGGTAAAAGTCAGGCCAGAAAGTAACGTGAGTAATCTGAAAATATTTAGTGGGGTAGGTGGGCAATAAATTACAAACCATCCAGCCCACAGAGATTTATGAGAGGCTGTCTGCCAGCGAGGCCAAGCAACTCCTTTTTCTGGAGTGGGATAGGTGAGGAAGCGTAAGGGGAAAGACTGACACTCTTGCTTACTGGAAAAGTAGATTTTCAAAGCCCTCAAAGAAGGCAGGACAGACTGGAAAAGAGACTGATCAAAAAGCTCAGGCTTCCTGGAGCTACACACCTTGAGCCAAAGGCTGTGCTGGCACCCACGGCCACAGCTGCCTCCCGCAAAGGATGGGGCCCTGCTGCTGGAGGGCTGGGAGGTGCCTGACCTTACCTGCCCAAGTCCCATCACACCCTCCTCCTCAAGGGCCAGCGAGGATTTACTGCTTCCCCTGGGGTCTGCAGGGCTCAGTGCACAACAAAGCAGCTATCAGCGATGGACACGCTCCCTGGAACAGCTGCACCCCTTCTCCCTCTCCGAAAGCACCCACCAGTGCTTGGGGACCGCACCTCTGCAGGGTGGCACTTGGGGACCCCCAGGGCCCATCGGCCACTGGTGACAGCAGCACCACAAAACAGCCTTCTCAAATCAAAATACGGTTCACTACTAACAGAAGGTAGGCGGCATAATGTTTTCTAAAATCGATACAAAAGTGGACGTATGTCTCTCCTAGCTCGGTCCCGTGCCACCACATGTTTCGGAAGCCACCGAGAAGCTGAGAGTCCTGCAAACTCGCAGGCAGGTGTCTGCTCCCAGTGAGCAGCTCCCAAACAACTGCCTCCCTTCTGCCTGGAGAGGTTTTTTAACTGTTTATAGTTCCTTTGATCTGTTCCTCCTTAACATTGGCAAAACAAACTGAAGCTGAGGAGGTAGGATCTTCCCAGTTAATAGTTCCAGCACTGTGTCTTAATCCCCCCTGAGGCATCTTCCCAGAGTCATTTTGCCAGCAGCCACTGTCTTGCCTGCTTGGCTGTTTTAAAAACTACTTTGATATTAAACCAACCCCACACAGCCCTACAGTGAACATCCCAATACTGGGGACAGAGGGCGAGGAAGAGCAGGACGAGCCCCGGTGCCCACCTTTACTTGGATGTCCAAGCTGGGAGTTGAGGCTCCTGAGGCAACCTGAGTCCTGAGGCTTCTTTTAGAGTACCCGAGATCCAAACTGTCCTGATGCTCATGTGAGGCACAGAGGCACCTGAAGTTAGACAGTGATGATTCCCTCCTTTCTTCCAAAGTTATTTTTTCCTCTAGCTTCTCCCTTTTCATCACTAAGATTGCAAGCTCTGTGCAAGCTGTTCTCATCTTTGCATGCCCGAAGAAATAAACTAAATTATAATAATATCATATGAAAAAGGGGAAATTTGTCTCAAGACCATGGTGCTTCTATTAAAGTGACCAGAGGTGCCATGTGACTCATGCCCCAAACAAGGGCGAAAGGCAGGCAGGCAGGGAGGTATGGGAAGAGGAACCAGTACTAGCAACACATGCCATATTTCATCCAAACCAACAGAAAGGGGCTACAGACTTTCTTCTTGCCCTTCTCAAGTAAACAACTTGTAACAAACAATAAAAGTTTCTCTACCAGTGAAACAGACAAAGCACTTAATACCTGTAATTTTAGCCTCAGAGAGTAGACTACTTAATGCTTCATTTTTGAATTTCTTTTACTTCTGAAAAGATCACTAGCTCCTCACTCTGGTGCTTCCACAGCAATTTAACAGGCATCAAATGACAAGATAACAAAACAATAAACCTCAATCCAAAGGAGAAACCTCTCAACCCTTGTTTAGAGCAGAAAATTTCCTATTCAGCTCCCTCTGACAAAATCCAGCATAAATAAATACAGTGCTTTTCCTACCCTCTTCATTTAGACAAAAAACACCATCACCACCATGTGATGCAGCCTCAATGCCGTGGCTTTCTAGAAAGAAAGGCCAAGTGCAACAGTTGTTCCTAAAGAGTTTGTCTGTCTGCAGAAACAGGGTCACACCAAGCCATGAGCAGCCGGATGAATGCCTTAAATCACACATCACAGATGCTTCTCAGTCCTTCATGAAGCTAACACAAGGAAGTGCAACTGCTGCAGCTGGCAAAGGAGAGCAGGAAGGTGGTGAGGAAATACAGGGATGCTGCTACAGTTTTTATGCTGATTGTACTTCTGCCTGACAGCTCCTTGAAAAGGCAAGACCACTTGGCCACCAACAATGGCCACGCAAAGGGGTGATGCAAACAAAAGCCCTGTATCTCTGTTCTGTGGAGGTGGAAGTGTGACCGGGTGGCAGAGCCGGCGGGAAGCAACTGGAAAACTACCATGAACGAAAACCCAAGCATTACTACAAAATCATGAAAATCCAGGAAAGAAAAAAAAAAAAAAAAGTTTCTGTGAAAATACTGTAATAGGTTACCTTTATGTGGATGACTCTTCACGCTTGCCTAGACTGAGTCACTCTGTGAACTGCCTTGCAGTCCATCTGTCTGCCAACTCCTGGCTAAACTTGAACATCCTGTGACTGAAATGAATGCATCAAAGGCTAAAGCCCTGCAAGGTAACAAGGTCTGCTTTGTCCAGCACTTCCAGATGCACCAGCATTCCCCTTACGCTAGCTCTTATGTATCCTATGGGTCTATATTTGGTACGTTTCTGACTTTCAGAACCTGTAAAAAAATGGAAGACTAGGACTTCGCCTCCTACCCTGTTTTCACAGACCCACTCCACCCACCCCTCCCCACGTTTCGGTGGCACCCCCCACAGCCCGCTCAGCCCCAGCACCGCACTGCCACCATTTGCAGAACGCCAAGGGCCAAAAACTTTTGTGTGCCATGACTTGCCCTCTCGCTGTTTTGAGTGCTTTCGGTGCAGATCTTACCCAGGCACGGCTGACAAAACCTGCCCCCTTCCCTTGCAGAGCATCACTACGACACGCACCATGCCTGCTGCCCCCCCAGCGACCTCCGCTCCCTCGGTACCACCCCCAGGTCAGAGATGCTGCACCATCGCCCGCACCCGGCACCGCAGAGAGCCCTCCTCCGTGCACCGGTTAGCACTTGCCCTTGGGTGCAATTTAGCCAGGGCCAAGTTTCCCTGGAAAGAGGCTTGCAGTATTTCATACAAGAGATAACTGCAAGGGGAAAAAAAAAAAACAAGTACAGTTTCGGATGTGGATCTGTTTTCAATTTTGCGTTGGTTTGGATATAAAATTTTGCAGCCATCTATGTAAACAATTTTCAAATACTGGAGGACACAATTGCTCCAGACGAATGCGGGCACAGAAACCACTCTGACACCATCTCTTACAGAAAGTAAGCTTTCATTGCTGGATTCTGCACTTCCACCGTCTGTCTTTCAACCTACTTGCAGCTGTAGCAGAAGGAAAAAAAAAAAAGAAGTATTGCTTACATTCTCAGCTTTCCTCCCCAAATCAGGAACACCCTCCTATCTCTTAGGTGACAACGTAAACTTAAATCATTTTTCCTGCCCTCACTAAAACCATTTTAAAACCAGTAGTCAGGAACAAAACAAACGTCCCAGCTAATGTAATGTGTATTACTCAGCGATGATAAACACTATACACCCACCTAGACTTTTCACTTGATGTGGTTGGAAACTGCTATACAAGGTGGAAAAAGTAAGGTAGGCTGATTTTATTTTTGGCATTTGTTTAAGAGTTTAGGCTTACTGCAGCTGTACATTTACTTTGGCTCCTCGTGCTGCTTGCAGCCAACCATGCAAAGGTATTTTGTGGCTATTTTTTGGGGGGACAAAAAGAGGTATCACCTCCCTGTGTCTCCTACTCCACCACACTGCCAGGCTGCAAGAAGGGAGCGTGCTGGGAGGGGACCTACTCGCCCACCAGAGCACAGCTCGGCCAGGTAAAGCTCTGTCTAGCCAACAAAGCTCTTTACCATGAATATCCTTATTAAACACAGCCTTATCAGAGACCAGTTTCTGCAGTCTGAAGCAGTCAGGAATTAACTCTGTCAATATTTAAAATTTCAAGCCAGGATTAGAGCCCAGACCCAAGGGGACGCGAGCGGGCGTGCAAGCCACAGCACGGGCACCCCACCACGCTCACGCCGTGCCGGGGGGCTGCCCGGGCGGCTGGGGCTCAGGCTGTGTACCTGCTGCCCTGGTGGTACCCCCACCCCCCGAAGGGCTTGCTCCCCCGGGCTGCCGCGGCAGGAGGAGAGGGGACGCCAAAACTCGCCTCCCCTGGGATGCTGGGGCAAGGCCATGCCAACGCTTGCATTAGGGGTCAGGCTGGGGAAAAACCCCCCCAGATCCAGCGGCACCAGCTGGGTGCGGGGGGGGGGGGGCGGGGAAAGCCAGCCTGGAGAGGGGCAGACAGCACCCCACAAGCGTAGCCCGGGAGTGCTGGGATGGGAGGCACACCAGCGCTGCCCAAAAGGGTGCCGCTGGCCAGCAAGGTGCACGGCCAGGATATAAGCTCATTCGGGACGCTCCTTCAGCAGCCTCTGGCTCTAATCCCCACCCACGGGCTCAGACTCCGTCTCCTGCCTTATCCACCAGATGAAGCTGTCTGTCCCCGACACAGCCCTCGGGGCAGGGCTGGCGGGACCAACGCCGCCTGCCTTCCCTCCAGGGTGAGCCTCCACTGGCACGGCACGGCTGCCTGCCCGGTCTGGAGAAGGCGCGAGCTTCACCCCACAACCCCATGAGTCAAGGTCTTAATGGAGACCTCACTCCTCCTGCTACACGCTGAAAGCTGGCAACGCTATTGATGGAGACTCCATGAAACACGTTCCTAACACCGTGCTAATAAGGCAGCAGCGAGGCTACTGCGCCCTGTCATTAGCGATCCTGGTGAAGGGCCTTCATGCTGCCCTTTCCTACAGACAGAAATCTCTGCAAAAAAAAAAAATCAGTGTTGCTGTACTGTTTTCGTCAAACCTGACAAGCTTGGCACGGAGTCCTCAAGGTGTAAGTGCTGGGCTTTCGCCAGAAGTCGGCCCGGGTAAACAGTGAAAATAAACGGTATGTTACAGGAAACACTGCAGCCTGCATTTTCTTTTTCCCCTTAGATAATCCATTGTCCCAACTGAATATGCTGCTCCTTACATTTAGTGCAACAAGGGATGCTTGCAGTGACTGGCATTGAAAAATAATAATTCACATGTCACGACATTAATATTAATACTTGTGACTGTGAGAAGGACTACGGCAAGCCTGTAATACACCCTGTAGCATTGTATTGCCCTCTCAACTGAAAAATGGAAGCACCTTTTATGGGACTCACAGCGTTGCTGCTAGCTCCTTTCCACTGAAAACATGGAGAATTGGTAGAAAAAAATGTATATAAATAGGTAGAATGACATGAAAATCAGAGGTTATGCCCACTAGCCTTTTATATTTTTCCACTAGTGTTGTTAAAGGGCCCAACAAAGAACTGTAAGAAAGGTTAGAAAAGTTGTAGGAATAAAGGAGATTAGAGCCAGTTTTGATCCTACCTTCATTTGTACTCTATCAAGCCTCTTAGCTGAATTATAGCCTTGGCTCAAAACCCAGAACATGTATTATTTGTTGTATATTAATCTACATATCAAAATCATCTACACTAATGATTGCTTAAGATTTCACTGCAAGTTCCTCTGTATTTCTCACTGCCTGGAATACCGGTGCACCTGCCAGTGAAGAAGTACATTTCAGTGAATGCCTAAACAACAATGATTTTTAAACCCTTCCCTTTCCTCTGAGCTTACTTTACAACAGGTATTAAATAGTTAAGCTCATTACTGAGTCCGGTTACAAACATGGGGAAAATACTTTATGCCAAAAGCGATGGAAGTAAGTACAAAAAGTTGCCTTTCTGCTTGAATAAAAGCCTGAAAAACAAACAATGCACACAGCATACATTGTTCAAGAAGTGAGCACAAACAAGCTTAAAAGCAGATTAGCTTTGTAGGTGTCCTGGGGGAGCAAAGCGGGCAGAACCTACTGCTCCCACCCCGGCACCCTGGGCAAGTGGGTGAAGAAACGGCTGCACAGAGCTGGTTGGGATCCTGACCATTAACCTCCGTGTCAGAGCTGGGAAATCCAAACTTGCACCTCAGAAAATAAACAGCTATTAAAAAATAAAAAAGGTACAATCCTGGTCTCTCCTGTAAGTCTAACAGGACCTCTGTCTCAATGCAGCGGGAGCTCGGCAAGTGGAGCAAGAGCAGAACACGCCCCATGATGTGGAGGACCCTTGTCAATGCCTGGGTGTTAAACCCAGCCACAGATGGCCAAACAGAAATGCAACTATACTGCGTGTGCAATTGTAAATTATTAAGTGTTTTAACTTACCCTGATTTAAACATAATAGCATCGAGGGAAAATTAAGTTTTTATGTTGCTCATGCTGTGTATCAAGGACTGGTTACTTCAAAGAGACAGGAAGAGATTTGAGATAGAAAGTGCAGACTGCACTATGTGCGGTATTTTCGGTTTCCTTCAAAATGGTTCCCTGTTTAAAAACAGGCTTTGGTGTGAGCTTTTGAAACCTACTAACTATGCAAAACCTGCTATTACCTGTGTGATGGTATTCCTCCAGCACTTAAAACCTCCTTGCGCATCTAACAGTCCATGCCCCCCCCCGATAAATATAATAACCAGGGTTAACTCCTTTAATCGAAACAAAAAGAAACTGAGAAATTGCACTTTGGTGTTGCAGGAGACAACCTGGGGAAAGGTGTGAGGCTCAGAAAGAGATCCCAAGGAACAGCTGTCACACGCAGAGCACAGGTACAACCCAGCTTTAAAAACCCCCGTACAAAAACTCCCACCTGCAAGCCTCTCTGCAGGCTCCAGTGAATGTTCCCCACACAAGAAGCCAGTCTGGTGTAGCAGCCCCATGAAGACAGGGTCCACCGTCACCAAAATTAACAAAAGAAGGAACCAGGCCGGGCAGCAGAAAGTCCTGGCTATCTGCCTCGCTCCCTGCAGTGGAAATATGTGACTAAAGGAAAAACGTAATGAAGCTGCTAACTAACCATAGCATTTAAGGCTTCATTTTATTTAGCTTGCATACTAAGAGCTTTAACAAGAGAAGGCCTTCACCCCCAAAGAGCACAGACTCCTTAAAGACTTATTCATCCTCTTCCAAACAAAATGAAGAAGCTTTCAGTGAGCCAAAACCTGTGGGGAGATTTTCAGTCACCAGAGGCAGTAGTAGGTGCCTTGATTCCTACTCAAGTCAGCAGAAATCAGGTGCCTAACTCACCCACACCTCTGAAATCCCCTCAGTAATAGCTTAATGCAGCAAAAGGGAGAAACAAATGGGTTTTGTCTATAGGGTGCTTCTCAAACAAAGAATACAAATTGCATGTGACAGGACGCTGCATGAGTTTGACTGTAAGTGTCTACGTCCAAGCAGAAGAGCTAATGGAGAAGCATGTCAACTTCAGAAAGGCATATTGCTGCCAGTCATTTTTAATTAAAAATAAAAATAAAAGGCATCCCAGAGATCCTGTCGGCCCCATTACACAAGACCCCTCGATTTGAGCAACCTGCAATTTGGAAGTGCCGTGCACCACTGCCTGTCCACGGCCACAGACCCCGTGGGCCACACAGTTCAGGGCTGGCCTGGCCGGGCACAGGGCGCTGAACAAGACTCCCATCCTAGTGTCCTAAGAACTAATGTCAGTCACCCCTAAATATTCCTATTTCTCTTTAAAGGCATTAGCTTTCACGTCCCTATGCATCTGTTTGCAGCAGCATTGCGTCTCTGCCGCTGCCAAGCACGTACCTGCCAAGGAGGGTGGAAGCCGTGCCTTGAGGAGCACGTCCTTCAGTGGCAACGCTGCCTCAAGCAGGTCTCTTCTCCCACTGCCTGAGCCTGTCCCTGCACTGGCCTCCGGGATTTTCTGGAGATGCTTAGGTGGCTGCATGAGTGGGTAACCGGCCCAATGTAAAAATACCCTTATTTTTCTCCTGGTGTTTCATTTTCCACCCTTAGCAGTTCCCCCCATCTAGAGAGCTGCCTGTCTACACACAGCTCCACCACCACCACAATGTGAGTGCAGGCTCATGTTGGATGGCACTAGTCCAAACAGGGCTCCCACAGTCCCTTTTTCTTTTTTTTTTTTTTTTTTCTTCCTTCTCTCTGACAGATTTTGGCCAGATCAGCTCTCCGAACTGGCCTGCTGAACAGCAGAAGAACTGACGTTGGTGGAGAAAGGGAGGAAATGGGAGAACACGGGAGATGCAGGGAGAGGAGGGAGGATGCAGGACAACCAAAGACCTACTTAGGGTCATCTTCCACCACCGTGAAAAACACGGCTGTTGGAAGCAGCAGCGCTTCCCTCTGTGCCCTGAGACGCAGCTAGCCTCCGGGAGCGTGGGAACATCCCCTGGGAAGGTACAGTCGTGGCTGCAGATGAAATCAACCAAGCACCCCAAATTCAAGGATTTATTTTTTTTAAAAGTTTTTGTTCATCTTTCAAAAGCATAGAAAGAGCAAAATACAGAATTTAGATCCAAATCTTCCTATGTAGGATGCCTGGACTAAGGTAGGGGGGCCAGGTCAGGCATCTATTAATTAAAAATCTCACCTGGACCCTGCTAGCTTCCAAAAGGCTCTTCTGCTCATAACTTCATAGCACTGCAACTGAACTATCATTCTACCCCCACCCCTTTATCTTCTGCAGTTCTCCCTGGGTGATAAAAGTTTGTAAACACACTGGCATTTTGATGTGATTTTTAAGTTCATAAAAATGTTCAAAGCGACACCAGTACTTGGCAATACTGGAGAAACGATACGCAGAGGGTTACACTCTCACACTGAGCATCTGGATAGGAACATCCAGGAAGGTGTCGGTGCGCTAATGTGAAATCAGTTCAGAAGAGCCAGCACCTTCCTCAGCTGTTAGCATTTAAAAGAGGTCGAGGCTTTCAGAGGGACCCAAAGCAATTAGATGCTCCAGACTCACTGAATTTCAATTAGATTTGTGCACTTACTTCCTTCAGGTTCTTCTGAAATCAAACCCATCACTTACACCTATAATCATGCTTAAGTTTTGAAGCGCCTTTCTCCTTTTGTGTGTATGCAAGGCTTTATTGGGGAAAATCTTTTGTGTGGATGATTAACTTCAAATGTACTTAAGTATTTCTTGAAGTAAACACAACTTACATACATTTAGATTTAAGCAGGTGCTTATTTGTGTTTCTGAAGAAAGATGAACTTAATTACATGTCTACATATTTTTCTAAACAGGGGCCCTTCACACATTTAGTATTACTTTTTCCATTTTTTAATTTTTTTTTTTTTAAACAAGATGTTCACACCACACTACAGAGTTTATACATGGTTATTTTTAGATCCCCATAATACTCTCAGACTGGGATATGCGAGTACAGAATATATTTACTTATTTTGAATATGTTACTTTTCATCTGAGGAAAACCATTCACACATACTCAGTTTCACTACAAATTTAAGCAGTATACGATTAGCACTAATTGTTGGATATGCCATTCTACTGTGTAATATGCTGATCTTCTAAAACCTTGAGTTGTAATCTTTAATAATCTGTCTCTAAACAGTGGTCTAAACTTAGCATCTCCACATATTTTGTCTTATGTATTTGACTTGTTAACAATTATTCTAAAAGCTGCACTCAAAGGGCAGTAAAATGTAAAGATCCACGTTAGGATAGATGTATTTGGATTCATCTCCTTAGAAATCAGTAATGCTAACTTTCATATTCTAAGTATCACTTAGATGAGAGACAGGCACTAAAGTACTTCCCAATGAAATGTGGGGAAGACCCTGACAGTACCTTATGTAAGTTTTTTTTTCTTTAAAAAAAAAAAAAAAAAAAGCAGAAGCACAGCAGACACTGAATGACCACCCCCACAGACATCCGTATTTAACTTCTAGTCTGCAGAACTTGCACCTTGAATCTTTACAAGCACAGAGCTTGTCCAGAGAACTGATGGGAGAACCCAGGATGGAAGTAAGGCAGGGACACCAGCTGAGGTCAGCTCGCCTACTAGCAGCACTCTTTTAACATTTCAGCTGCACCAGAGTGGAAGTTTTATGCAGAAAGTGATGTGACTCTGCCCTTTTGCACATCTGCGATGCAATGCACTATTAAGCAAAATTAACTGATTATGTAGCAAACATGGCAAAATGAAGCACTGACTCCTCTGACAGTGCTATCTCCTTTTTAATGAGACACAGAACAATCTGTTACCAGGGGCAGCGCTGCAGACAGTGTTTATGGTAATGGGTCCCAGCTCATCTATTTTTTTATAGTTGAGTACGTACCTCAGATGTCAGAGGTATCATATATTAAATGCTGAGCCTACAGGGGCCACAATACCTGGCCATGTCACTGGATATTAGCAAACGTGTTCAAAGGACCTCCAACAGTTAAATATGTTTAATGACATCTATTCTAGTCTTCCCAATCTGTTCCAGAGGCCTCCACTTTCCCTTAAAAACACTCGGTCCAACCCATTCACACCTGTGTGGCTCATCCTCCTCCGTTACCTTGAACTTTCCTTGCCTCCGGTATGATTTGCTGGCCATGTTTAACTTATCAGACTTTTGTAAACCAAGGAGTGGCTGAGGAACATAGTTAGGAAACCCTACAGGCAACTGCAGAATCAGCTAGACTGTGTACAAAATAGGTCAATTCTGCATTACTGAATGCATTTAGTGCAATTACAATCATAGAGAACCATTTTGAAACGAAAAAAATACGGTAAGCGACAATGAAGAAGGGAAAGCCAGTAACAGCAAATGTGAAGTCCTACGCCTCCACAAGAGAATGCCATCCATAGGTCACCCTGTCTGGAAAAAGAATAGGCTTTAAAATGAACATGGCTTTTATCATATAATTAAAGGCTGCAAGAGGACGTATTTAGGTTTTCCAGTGCTGTGATGAACATCGGAAGCAAGAGCATGAAAGAAAGAATTAAAAATCTGTAACAGCAGCCTCTAGAAAGGAACCAGATGGGAACTGCTACCCATGCATGAACTGGGTGGTAAGCTCACCCTTCCCAAGGACTTGAAACTTCTCAGAAGAGCATGTTGGAAAGGAAAGAAAGCGCTTTGCAAGGCTTTTAGACTGTAAGACAGAGTAAGAAACAGTTTTCAATTATCAGCTCTTGAGGGGTCATGCATCTTTGAAAGAAGTTCTCTGGAATCTGCTCCCCAGTGACCATCAACACCAACTCTTCTGCCTGGATATTCTGCTTAAAATTCACACCCAACTAATTCCAGTGAATGACTCTTGCTAAAGTGAGAATCTCCCTCCAAGGACTCAGAAAGTCTTGTATTAAACATATCCTGATATGTAAACGTCTTGCATTAATGAAGCAGGTTGGCACAGAACGTGAAGATGACAAGTGCATTAGTGAGCATCCCTTCCTGCACAAAGCAGACCACAGGTTGCAATTTTTCCCCTTGCAGAGAGAATCCCTTGCAATCCATCACAGGCTTGAGTGTTCCGTTATATGAAAACACAACTGCAACTTAACACCTTCAAAAGTGGTAAGGGCTCACTTTGGAAGTTGGGATTCAAACCATTATGAATGAGACAATCGAGCACAGGTGTGCCATGATGACTACGATTCTTACGGTGTAGCATGCAGACCGACAGGAAAGCATTGTGAGGTACGGCTTATTTCATGTCAATTATCAAATTATTTCATGTCAATTATCAAATTATTTCATGTCAATCAAAATCACTCTCCACTCTGTCCTTAGTACACTCTTCAAACAGGCCATAAGCACTACTGAAAACAAGACTCTTGTTTGCTTTGCAGTATGTTTTCTTGTGCGAGGTGAATGTTTTCATCATCTAAACAAATGGTTTCATAAATGAAAAAAAAAAAAAACATGATAATAAAACTATCCTGATTTCTTGTTTGTTTTTAGTACTTCACTCAAGAAATACAGGTCTAAAGATTACATACAGTATAGCACTGATGCAGAAAGGGACTGTGACACCACACAAAACCATAATGAGACTAATTCATCCACCTCCTCCTAATCCCTCTGAGAATGCAGGATATTTACTTTTATGATCACCATCGTTCGACTTCCCAGCCCTGACTGCCAGTTACAGTAGTACAGTATGTACTGTTCAGAGTTGTTGAGTCAAAGAAAAAATAGTTCAAGTAATTAGAAAACAAACAAACAAAAATAGACTTTTCTTTCTCTCCCTCCCCTCCTCCTCAAATAAAGCAACATCACAGACTGTGAATCACACCATGGCCATCGTATGTATGTCTGTATCGAAAGCCTTGTACTTGTTATTTCTTTTGCCGTGCGTGTAGACAGGAGAAAAATGTTTCACTGAGAGTTAGTCATCATAAAGTACCTGCTGAGTCAATCATTTATCTTTACAGTGCAGGGGAATCTCAGGATGTAGGTTGCTGTTTATGGACTGCAGCTTTTTGGAAGAGAGAATATTAACTAGGGAGAAATCACGTTGTATGTTTGATCCTAATATTTGCTGGCTTAGAAGCAGCATGGTTTTGTGGGACTTGTTCAGTTTTAAAATGTACCTGCTGACACTGAAAGTAATTTTATTTTTACAAGAAAACCAAGAAATATAACATACTATGTTATATACACACTCTTTCTCTCTTTGTGCCTGTTTTGACCATATATACTGCTATCACATAAACTGGACCCCTAAAAGCTTCTCTCAAACTGAAACTGAAAATTAACAATGTGCAAGCATCCCAAGCAGTAGGTGAACAACAGCCACCATTTAAATAACACCAGAAAAACTGGGATCAATTTACAGTACGTTTTCAAAACCAGTATTTAATGCAGCCATAAAGCCTCTAAATGACACGAGGATGCCTGCTTCCAGGTAGAGATATGCTATGGCTGCATTGAAAGGCATGGGTAGAATGGAAAATGTACTCGCTTCCGCCAACCACTGCCAGTGTACTTCTCTCTAAAGAAAGCAAATGGCTGAATAATCAACTGCAAACGACTTCTGGGTCACAGAAGGAGGTGGAGAGGTTGAAACCCTGAGCTACTGCTGCTGATGTGTAGTATCTTTATCTCCCTGCTGCCTATGGCGTGTAGTTGCTGGTTATCTCACAGGATGAATGACCTGCCTACAATGAATTATGCCTGCTTATCTTCCAGACAGGGTATACACTAAGTCATTAAGTCATCTAAGAGTATAACCCCAAGGGAATTACTAAATGAATGCAAAATCCTGTCCTGCTCTTAACCGTTGTGTCAGACTTCTGCGTGCTTCTGGGAGCAAGGAAGGGGCTCCAACATCTCTTACCTGTTGGCGTGGCTACCTGTTTTCCACTATTGACTTTTTCTGCTTCTGACATTGCAAAGTTAGATGATGCCAGAGTAGTAACAGAAGCCATTTCCTTCAGAGGAAGGGAAGATGCAGCCCCCTCTGACCACCAAGATTTCCAAAGCGCCAACGTACCAGCTGAGACACACAGGCAACATGAGACTAGCAGAGAGCTCACAGCTATCGTATTTGTGTTGGGATATAATGGGTTTTGCCCACATGAAAGGATGCACTTCTTCTGACGAGCAGCACATTTTTTTTTAATTAAAAGAAATTGATTTAGTGACAGGATTTACAATAGGGTATCTGACAAGCCCACTGACCTTCACACACACATACAAATGACTGAGGCTTGATGCATTCAGAGAAGCAGATTCTCATGTGAAACAATAAAACTGTTAAACACTGAGATCACTGACTCCTGCAGAAACCAAGGAACCCCCCCTAAGCAAAGCATATCAAAGGAAGCTTAGGGTCAAGACTGATCTGCACAGCAAGCCTTTCCAGGTAACACCTCATGAAGTCTAGTGGATAAATAATATCTTTAAATAGAGAGGAAAGAGCATGTCTGGCAAAGGGTCACCCATGCTTTATTACAGCCTGGCAAAGCTCTAGTTCACATTTGCTTGGGATGCTCCATTTACTGTCCCTACTCCCATTGCTTCTTGTACTAAGTTGTGCAGTAGTTAACTATCCCTTTTCAAGTATTCTCAGTACCCACAAAAGAAAGCTCAGCAGCATCCTTAATGAGAAGGGATCACACTAGAACCTCCAGACAGCACTAAACTGCTTGGCACCCAGCCTCTAAAGCTGTTTTCAAGGGGCTGTTGCTCAGGTTTCGTTTCAATTTCGCATTATCTGCAGCCAGGGTGATGAGCACCCTCGGAGCTGTTTCCTTGGAAGTGGTAGTGTGGCAGCCCCCGCACTCCACCCTGGCTGAACAGCAAACTGAACCTGAGCCTTCCTGAGAATGAAAATAAGCAGGATCCTCTGGGAAAGGAACAAGCCCGTCTGAATGGCAATCTGTGCCTTTACAAAAGGGCAACAACAATCTCTAACCTCCTGCCTGGTGATACCTGTACCACGCATGAAGAAATATTGCTCAGCATCATTTCAGCATCCCCTCCTCAATTTAAACTGATAGAATAAAAAAATAATAATTTTTAAAAAGCTCGGTTTTCTTCTTGATTTACAGGCTTTTCTAAATGAAAACCCCTCCCAGCCTGGTTACCCTGATAGGTTTTCCCGAATGTTACCAGATAAAAAAATAAAACCTAATCCTTGTTTGAACGTTCCTGGGACAGGGCCAGGATATTTATATCTTTCCAGAGCAAAACTCAAACTAGGCCTTGTGTTGTCACTGGTGCCAAGAAGAGTCTTGCTAGGACATGGAAAGAGGAAATTGCTTCCGTTTCCACGTGGACATCAGAAAACTTTGTCTGGAAACAGAAGATTCCACGCAGACGGTCAGAGAGCAACCAGATTTCCTTTAGAATGCTCCACACACCACACTTCTCAAAACTTTTTGGAGGACGGTTCAGGCTTTTTGTTCTTCCATGTGTGTTTTGTTTTGCCTTTTTTAATCAGGAACTTCTACATGAATAAAAACCCTTAAGTAATCCATGTTTCTTTTTTCAAACAGTACTTCACACCCAGAGACATACTGGGCACCTCCAGAAGTGTGATTTTAATCTTATCTTCCTATGCATAGTAGTTTATATAAGGATTTAATTTTTGTTCTCTTATATAACACCTATTTTTTCACACTGTGCCTCCAGCCACTACCATAAATGAGGAGTTAAACTGCATGATGGTGAAAAGATTTCATTAATAGACTAGCTTCTAAGCTTGCGAGCAGTCTGCTAAAGGAAAAATAAAACCAACAGATTTTCAGTTTTAGTAGACAAGGACAGCAAGGGCTCCCTTGTTAGCTTCTATTTATGGTCCCACAGCAGATGACCTGAATATCCTCCATACTCATCCCCCTCTACAGAGCCTATAGCTTAGATTATTCACTTCTTAATGAAAACACCACCTGCCAGATGGACAAGAGAATAATTACATTACACTTACATTAATAAAATACATACGAGTCCTGTTTGCTGTGTACAGAGTGGTGCTTTACATCTGGATCTGTGTACAGTAGAAAGACTCTCAGAAATGGGATTTTCCTTGCTGTATTTTGTGGTAATGAAGATCAAGATCCGATTCATTCAATTGCCTGATGCAAATCTACTTGACGTGGGAAAGGCAGCTCTTGGAGTAATAAACTGCCTTTCCTTATTGGTCTGAGCTCTCTGGATTTTGTAGGCCAGGGCTCAACTATTGTGTCTGCAGCATGCTGCCATTCCCACCTGAAACCCCAAGCAGAAGGAAAAAGACACCACCAGGAGCTACACAGAAGGACAGAGCTCTAATGTGAGTCAAATAGAGGCAGGGACCTTATCTGAACTTGATAAAAAAGCTTTGGATTTAATTTTAGGGGTGAGCAAAAGTTCAAGCCAATTATGCCCCCCTATCCCTAATATTATCCACAGCATCAACAAACAGCATGTCCTACCCTGGCAGCGTGTCTCAGGGAGAATTTCCACCTCTCTGCTAAAAGCCTCATTATTCATGTTTCTGGGAACTGGGGGTAGAGAATTATAAAACAAAATGCCTGAATGGGCAATGTAGCACATAATAGTTTAATCATTAAAAAGATGGTCACAGAATGAGTCACTTACTGTATGGCCACGGCTGCATCTGTGTTGAACTGAGAAGTGCAGAAAATTGATTTTCCCTCCCCAGGAACGTCCTGAACTTTTATGGCTTTTATCCAGGAGGGCGAGAAGACCAAAAGGTGCTTTCTGCTGGTTGAATCCATTTCTCTCTTCCTCCAAGAGAGGCTATATCTTTACGAAAAAAGTCTCCACTTTTATAGTTTAACCTCCAGAATTTCTGCTAACATAGAAATTTCGGTGATACCATTTCTTTCTGCCTGTCCTGCTACACCAAACAGAAGCACTTCTCTTGAGGCTAGTGACATTTTTCCAACCTATTCCTACCTTCTTGGCTCTTGTTCCCTTGACGAAGCATAACTGTAAAAGACCCTTTGGAGACTTATCAATCCATGTTTGCCGACACTTGAGGAAACTACTGGCTGCTTTGACTGAAAACTTAAATTCTGCCATTCAGTTCAATGATTCCAGAAATGTATGGTGTTTGCATCTTCTGGGTGGCAGTTGTTCTCACAGGGTGGAAGAAGAGGAGCACAGCCTTCAGTTTACATGTGGTTCACTCCCTCTGCTACTGGGAAAAACAGTAAAGTTTCTCTTTAAAAACACTATCATGATTTGGGGAAGTAAAGAAGATGGAAGAAGCCCAGAGGTAACACTAAGTAACACTGCAAAAGCCTTGCACACAAGCCATCCTGTCTTTCTGGCTGACAACTAAGCACTTATTTCCTTGAGGGAAGAAAACATCCCCATCAGTTTGCCTGAGACCCTAACGTCAGTCCTAGCCCGACAGCAGCCCTAGGTTCACCAGGAGCCAGACTCCAGCCCTGGATGGTTTCCATGAGGATCCCGTTAAGCCTGTGCATGTGCAGCTCTCAGAATTTGCAAGAGTGCAAGAGCCACATATGTATTCAAGAGCAGATTTGGACGTTGTGGGGTTTTGTTTGGTTTTTTTTTTTGTTTGGTTGGTTGGTTTTTTTTTTTTTTTTTTTTTTTCTTTTTCTTTTGTTTTTTTTTTTTTTTTTTTTTTTTTCCCTGGCTTCGTAATGGTTCTCATGTCCCTTAAATAACAGCCTGTTTTCTGGAAATTCAGTCATTTCTTAAACATGTTCACAAGATTATCCCTCTTATCTGGCAAACAATATTGAAGCCATCAAATGTCTGTAGCTTTTGTTTTTACTTTTGAAGACAAAACACTTTCTCTGAAGGAAGATGTTGGTTAGATCACATACTTCGGTGCTCAGGAATCTTTTTCATACCAATCAATGACTGCAGAAGTCCTGCTATATACGACTCCTGGTTTGTTTCCTAGGTTCCACTGAGTGAGTCTAAGAAGATGCAAGGTGTCACAGAACTGGACTAACGCCTGTGTCACGAAACCAAAATTCACCTCACAACACAAAATATGCAAAGAAGAAAAAACTTTGCACAGGGTACAGTTCAGGTAGCACATGTTACAGATCATCCGTGATCCCAAGCAATTCCCGATGTTCTTGGCAAAAGCAGGGTATAGATCTAAATTCCCAAACGCAGCAGTGTTTATTGCACTAGCTCGGTGATTCACTAAGTACAGGATGTGCCCAATTATTCTGTGTATTTTTCCAATCCTATTTCATAAACTTCAGTTGCACAAGTACAGCAATACATTCTTTCTTGCTTGTCCATTAAAATTCATTTTAAGAAAGGCCATCCGACTCGAACAATAAAATCACCAACTGGCTATATGCGTGGGGTTTTTTGTTTTGTTGTTGTAACCATGGAATCAAAAACCTCGGCTGTTAAGTGCATATATTCTGTGATACAATCATTTTCTTTTTTGTCTCAACCTGCTGAGAAAAGTTTTGCTTTTAACTTAGGATGCTGGGTTTGTTCCAAATCCAAAAATTAAAAACAGCAGTTCTGAGGGACACAGATATCTAAGCCAACAACATTTGGCTGCCTAACATAAAAATTAGCAGAATTGTTATTACTAAAAACAAACCATTAGATCTTTCCAAGATAAATAAAAACTTAGAATTCTGACTATCAGTCCACAAACAAAGCTTCTAATTTAGTTTGTTTGAGCACCACACCATGGATAAAATAGATACAACTTCAATTTCTGTATCTCTAAAGCTAATTTCACTACCTCAAGCAAGCTGGCTGGAAACTGGTTTCACCTCTTTTTCTTTCTAAGATGAGTTACTACAAGTAAACACAAATCTTTCTATTGCTATTTAAATATCTTCAAGGTAGCATGGCTGACAGCAAGCAATACCTTGACAACCATGTCCCACACTCAGGGCTACACGTTCAAGATTATTTTATGAACAAAGCATGGGTTTTGTTGTGAAAGTAGCAAAGATGACAACGTGGAAGATGAATGAGGCGCAAGGTCCCTATCTCCCACCACAACACACATGCAACGTTTACAAGAACCCCAGCAGCTAGGAAGTGTTCAGCTGTGATGAAGCAGGTTTTAGCCTGTGAGCTCACACCACCCTACTTGAAGCCAATGGGGCAGTGTGAGGTGCAGTGGCTTCCCGCCAGCCACACAGCACCCACTGGTGCCAGAGATGCAAAGGAAACCCAGACTTCCTAAACCTCTAGCTAGGATCACCCTGGCTGTGTCCCCACGAGTGGGTGGTCTGGAGCAGTTTTGAAGCTAGCCCCCTGGCCATCCCTCCCATTGCAAGCTGGCTTCGCTCACAGGGCGGCTCTGCTGGGCCCAAACCAGATTCCTCCCAGAGAAAATTAAATGGGAAGTTCAGGTCCAAGGATGCACCAAATGCCCTCCCATCTTTTAAAGGAGATTGAAGGATCTGAGACAAGTGGTCACGAGGACAGATTCAACCCACAGATGTGGTGGGGACATCTGGTCCAAAGGACCAGGCTAAATCTGGTCTGGAATAAAATGCTCAGTTTGAATACAGTGTAGATACAGGAGATTCTGCACCTGCTGCTTTGATCTACTTATCATCTCCCACTGTGCCAACAGCACGATAAAGCCCCCATCTCTCTAGCATGAAGAGCTGCCAGGCCAGCCAGTGCCTCTTGCAGTATGTGCAGGACAGACGCCTACTGTATTTTTCCTGGACAACTGTTTATTGCACTATCAACTCATTTTATGTGCTACATTTGATGAAGAACGTACAACCTTCAAATTCCAGATGACAAATTCGCAAGGCCGATCGGACTTCTGGTTTAAGTGTTGACAATGCAGGGTGGATTTTATCCCTTGGCCCAGCTCCTATATGCTCTTCTTTGACAGTACCTGCATGTCTTTTGAACCCCATCATAGCAAGTATGCTGGAAGCAGTTCTCTGCTACATACCTGCAGCATCTACACCACTCCAAAATTCTGAGTGACACCTGAAAGGGAACTGCCATCATCTGATGTGACCTATTAATTACACCACCTGCTCTCTCCGCTGCAGCTCAGAAGGCAGAGGCCGAGCTGCTTCGAGACACTAGGATCTGTCAAAACAATGCCATCTAAACCAGGCTGGCCGGTCTGAAGCAAGCCCCTGCCTCCTCCTCTCAGCAGAGGTTTACCTCCAGCAGCTGCCCAGCTCTTCAAGGAAATTAGTGTCACCTCACCACTCGGTGTGTGTACCCTGCAGTCACTTGTCAGGCTTTGCAACCTCACTGGAGAGACACGAGAGTAAGACAGGCCAAATTAAAACCCTAAGCCCATTAATCACACCCTCATGACTTCAGATAATGCAACGTGCAACGTGTACCATATGCTTATGTAGGTCTTGCCTTTGGCTATAATCTAGATTATGGAATAAACCAGGAGCAGGGCTGTGGTGAAAAAAAGAAACAACTCGAGTGAGGAGGGACAGGCAAGGGTCACGTGAATTCACTCCCTCGATGAAAGGCAGTTATGCAAAGAGTTCATACCTGAACTCAAATGGCTCAATTAACATTCCTGAAATGAAACTCATCAATTCTCCATGTAAAATGAGGCCAAAACTGATGGCACGTACCACGCTTTGACACGCTCAACGCTTGAAGTGGAGTTCAAATGGATCATTGCAGCTTTGCAAAGTTCTGTGAAGAACTGCCAAAGGAGCAAAATTATGTGAAATACCACTTTATCATTCCTACAGTGGAAGCAATGTGCAATCACAGAAATGGCAGCAGAAGAATGCAGCTGAAGTAGTTCCTCTGACCTGCTGCAAGGCACTGAGAAAGCTCTTCAGCCTCACTGATGAATTGCAGGGAGCTCAGCAGCACAGTCATTTCATGCCTGTATTTGCAGACAATGTTGCATGGTATTTTAAGATCTGCATTAATAGAAATCCTTTAAGTAAAAAAATGAAATTAAAACTGGATATACTCAAATTACATTATTTCCATGCTATGTTAAATATGAATTCTGTTCAGTACAACCGTAGAATATTTCTTACGGAAAGAAAAGTAATTTTGAGGGGGAAATGAGCCATGTGGAGATTTACAAAGATTTAAAATTAAATGCATCAGAAAATGAGTAATCCTATTAGACCAATTGTTTAAAGTCAATGTTTTTCTAAAAAATATGCTGTATTTCCAACATATTCTACTCTGATATAGGAAGTTTTGGATAAACTGATACGGTACACGGCTACATGGTTCCTTCTGATGCTGAAGTTTGTCCATGCTAACAACTAAACGAGAAAACACCTAGCCTGTTTCCATCTCCCTTGCACCAACAAAGAGCTTTCTTAGGGATTTTCATGAATGCAAGTAGCTGAATGAGCCTGTTACCTCCCGTGGCAGTGGAAGACAGGCCCTGCAGCGAAACACTGGTGGGCTCTCTTAGCATCAGGGCAGTGCTGTGGGCTGCCCATCGGGCCAGGCCTGGGACAGAGAGGTGTCAGAAACGGGATCTGTTCCTAACTTGGCTTCAATCGCTGCTGTGACTTTCAATCCTATTACTCAATGGGAGAAACATCAAAAGATGGATATGCACTTGAAGAAATTGCAAGATTTGTTCCACTTACATGTGGAAACCGATCTGCCACAGACTCACATCGCTCTGGAGTCCCTGACAATGGACACGAATGGAGGGGAAGGCAGAGGAGAGAAAGAGCCGATCCTGAATATGCATGTTTTCTGGATGTGCGCTTCCCCCCACCTCCCTCAACCAATTTGCAGACATCTATGCTCAAGTCTTTGCAGAATGGGGTTTATGCTGGGGAGAGGACAAGTCCCAGCAGGAAGCTGTCCTTGCAATCCTTTAACACTTAACGTGTTCTCTCAACAGCCTTAGTCTCCACTTACAAATTGCCTGAGTTTTTATTCTATCTCCCAGAATCTTTTTTTTTTTACTGCAGATAGCAAAAGATTGTTCCTAGGTGATAAAACTGTGTTAATTCCTGCAACTCCACCTGGCAGAAACAGCAGGACACTTCAAACAATGTGGTTTGCATGGAAGTGATTTACCTTACAGGGGGCTTTAATGCACACAATAGAAAATGTCTTTTTATCTTCATCAAAGACCCGCTATCAGCTCAGCTCAAAATCCCATTAGGTTAATAAAATAGAAAAAGAAAAAAAAAAAAGAAAAAAAAAAAAAAAAAAAAGAGAGAGAAAAAGGCGGGGGAGGGCAGGGGTGGGACAGGAACTGCCCACAACCTCTTGTGCATTTATAGTCTCATTCAGCCCACCTGAAAGGGCTTGTTTGTACTCAGGTAGAAAGCCCAGACTGATGCTAGGATTGGGAAGGAGTCTTCTTCTCACCTAAAGACACCAGATTTAGATACCTGCGGTAGCTAAGTGGTACCTAAGCACCATAATGGGAAAGACAGGGAGGGGAGCAAGTTTCCTGGAGAGCATGATGCAACTCAGCAGAGATGTGAGCCGTGATGTGGAGGACCCTCTCCGCCCTCACTCGGAGAGAGCACCTTGGGCACACGCAGCCCTTGTTGGGTGCCCACATGTCCTGGGATGCAGCAGCACCCGGAGGAGCTGACGGGGAGGGGGAGGCAGCTCCAGGTAACAGCACTTCCCCCAAAAGTGGCCCAGAGTGCAGAGGACACAGTAAGAAAGACTGCAGAGGTGACTGTTTTGCCCGAGCTCTTTCAGTTAGAGCAATCTTAAAATGAGTGACACTAGTAGGTAATAAACAAATGCATAAATATCCAACCCTAAGCCTCCTGAGCTCCTTTGATCCCAGCGAGCCACGCCGTCCAACACTTGCAACACTGCAAACCTTGCCAGGAGTCTGGGGGGAGACACCAGAAACGCACCACCAAGCTGCACCTCAGCGGAAACTGATCTGTGCGAGCTGCTCTGCTGAAAAGCAAGCCACAGAGCGGGGGAAAGGAGAGCTCGCCCTCCAGAGCTGGGGCTCTGCCTGGGGACAAGCACTGGCCGGCCGGCATTCCTGTCCCACGCACGCCCTGGCTGCCACCACACGGCATGGGTGGGCGTCCCGCCTGCCCCACCAGCACGAGCAAGCCACATTCTCTTGTGTTTAGGGCAGAGAGGATTCAAAGGCTAAATATCCTTCTTGGACAGGGACTACAGGCACAAACTGAGATTTTTATTAGCACTTCCTGTGCTGCAGAGTGATGTTTTCCCCAAGCATGTCAATGTGCACCATTAGAAGCGTACGATGCCTCTACCCCTCCCCAACCAGGCTTCTAATAAAATACAAAGGCGTCCTCTTAAGCGACCTTCCTCATGTAACTCCCCCTCGAGCCAACAGTAGCCAACCACTAAAAATAGTTAAAGGTAAAAGCCGCTCCATGAGGGTCCTAAAGACGACAGCAGCGCTGCATGCCTCAAAGGAATGATTTGTCCCTAACATCTCAAGCATTCAGACAGATATGGACAGAGAGACGCTCGCTCGGCTTAATGCTCCTTCCCCTCTCCCCTCCCCTCCTTCCTGGAAAGGGTACTGTGGTTGAACACTTTGCTCCAAGTACCCATAACCGTCCCTGGCTTTAAATACCTCTTTCCTCCAGGAATCATTTCAATGTAGGCCACTCTATTTATGCTGTTCTTCTGTAATCGGGGGATGAAAGACTATCGCTTGCAAGACACGCCTGCTTGGTTCACAACTCCAGGCGACGCCAACAATAGGACTGCTTACGGCTAATCCATTTACTCGGCTTACCTGTTATACTCCCATCCCCTTAATAAGCGCCACACAGCAGCTTCACCAAACTTAGATACTGCTAAGTGACCCATAGTAACCTCCCCTCTGACCACGTACTTAGAAAGCTGTGGATTTGGATTAAGACAGAAGCAAACCAGAATGGTCCCGGAGCTTCCAGTGGCCTGCCAGTGAGGGAAGACATCTACGCCTTTCTCTGCATGGAGGCTGTGCTGTAACCATCAGTGGATGCAAACACCTCCCTCTCCATAGCTAACCTTCAAGAAACAGAGGCCAGACATGACAGAAACAGCAGCTCCCTCTTCAATGTCTGGAAGAAATCACATTATACTACACTCTGTCTCCTCTGACTTTCTTTACACCCTCACGCAGGCAGAAAAGGTTCCCAACATGCTGCTGACCTTGTTGGTAAAAGGGCTGGCAGCCTCCTGCAAGCGGCTCTGCTGTGCCAGGGCTCACCATTTCCCTTCTTCGCCTCAAGAGCTTCAGTGCTACGTCCCTATGCAAGCTGCAATGCAAGGTAACAGTCAAACAAAAAGCAGCAGAAAATGGAGGCTGGAGCTTCGGTGGTTTTAGAAGAGCTGCAGCTCCTGCATCTACAAAAGGCTAAATTCTTCATCACATGCACGGCAGAGTTGGGAAATGGATCAAGAATACAGAAAAAGGAATGGAAGACTCAAGTTATTTTCATGTAAAACAAAACACTTAGCATATCTGCTTAGGTAAAGAAATGTATCTTTCCCACAGAGAGGTGTAGAGAGAGAAGTAGGGATTTTGGAACTCTGACATAAGAAATATATTCAATTACAATGCCAAGAAAACAAAAATCCACAAAACAAATTAATTAAAACAAAACAAAACAAAACAACAACAAAAAAAAAAACACAACTGAAGTGACTAAAAAGTAAAAGAAAATTTTTAATAGAAATGAACTTCCATGGAGCCTCCAGTTACAAAGACAGATACTACCAATGAAGCGGTGGAGCAATAGACTCAAATACTATTAAGTGTCTTTGTAAACACTTTTCAGGAGGTATTGAAGTAGATGAGAGAGAGAGAGAAAGAGGCAAAGGAGACCTCCTGTTCCCAGTCCCACATCGTACAGCTGAATGCCAAGCTACAAAAAAAGTCTCTGCAGGGGCAAGTACACAAGGAGGGCTCTGCTCCCAGAAACTCCAGATCAACATGGGAAAGGGTCTCCTCCTACCACCAGCTTTGGCCACCCAAAAGTCAGGTGTCTATACAAAGCTAGGGGTCACGACTGCCTCAGCTGACAATAAGCTGGATATGAGGAATCACCCTGTCTCTCCTTCCATTGCCTACAGAGGGGCCACTGACTATGGATTTAGACTTGGTGCCCAGCCCATGATAACTAAAGATAGGGCAGATAGGAAAACAAACTTGACTTCAACATGCTTGTGTGACAAGATGCTGCAAGCCTTGTAGTTAAATCTGATGAGCAAAGGGCAGTGTGCACCCTAATGAACATCTAATGTAGTGTTTGGAAATTTCTCTGTTCAGTAATATATTTACCCCTAACAACTCTGTTCAGTAGCATACTCATCCCTGTAAGTCCTTCCTGAATATTATTAAAGCACTTAATTTATTCATATGAATTGTTATAATACAAGATAAGTAAGTGATCAGTAGTACTGAGTCTTGCAGTTCACAGTGAACAGGTTGGTTTATCCAACAGTCAATACAACCTCTGATTTAATTTCTGCTTGTGATATAGGACCATGATAAATCCCCCCCACCCTCGGTGGAACCAGCAGACCCTCTAGCCCCATAATCACAAGTGCTCCACAGCAGGTTCCTGGGGAGGAGGATGAGGAGGGAGGGCACAGGGTGATGATCCCTCCTGCTGCCAGCAGTTCAGGGACACTGGAGAACAGAGGTGAGATTTTTGTGTTGTGAAGAGCCCATCCACCAAGCCTGCTCCATTAACAACTGTCTACTGAATTCCACTAACTGTATAAAATAGTATCTGTTCCTTTATGTGCCATGTAAACAAAAATCTTTGAAGAAAAAAGTCACAATTAGGAAAAATAAATTGTTTGTAGATAAGAGCTAATTTTCCCATCAAGACTGCAGAAATGCTCTGGAGCAGACACTAACACGTGGAGTAGCAGCACTGCAGGCTACCGAGCAAAAGGAAAGCACATTCATACCTTTAGCTTCACAGTCAAACCGAATTCAAAGATCCTGAATCCCTACTGTGAGAAACAATTTATTCATCGTCTGGTGTATACAACACTTGACACTACAGAGGGCAGCTTAACCGGCCTTCACTATACATAATTATTATTTGTCAGACCTACAATTCACGCTGAACTATCAATCTCCAGATAACTATTCTCAGCCAGGGAAGGGAATGGGGGAGAGAAGTTAGAGAGAATTTTCTAAAACGTTACATATTTGTCTCTCACCACATCACCTGGCACACCTTTCTAGCATATAACTCTCCCGACTCTTGAAGCAGCAAAAAATAGACAGTTCCTCAGTCATTCAGTGTACAAATAGTCGCCTCCACACCTACCAAACACAAATTATACTTTGTAGTGCCTACAGATGGATGTGGAACTAGTACGTGATAGAATAATAAATAGGCTTTCAGAGAATTCCATCATTTCAAAAAGCTTACAGTGTCCTTAATAGAAAACCAAAACCATAATAAGCAATAGTTACATAAATGATATTAAGAGCAGTAAAGGACTACCAGAGTAAAGCCCTAAAAGACACACCTTTCAGGGAGCGCAGTAGGAATCCAATTGATTCCAATTATCTAAGGGAAGACCAAGGGGTGACCTGGTCATATGTTACCTTCACTAAGCCAAGAGATCCAATAGCAGACATCAGCTGAATTTAGCACACGAAAACAGAAGACAGAAAAAAACCACAGTGGCTTGAGAAGTTCAGGGTGGAAAAGCAGTACCAAATTTCTTATTAAAAAAAGGTAATTAACCACTGGAAAAACTTCCAAGACCTTTATCATCTCAAGTCTTTAAATCAGGCCTAGATGACTTTAAAGTACCCTCAAGCTCAGCCAGAATTTATGTACTTGATGCAGGAATTATTAGATGAAATTCGATGTCCTGTATGTCACACGGACATCCGACAATGAACTCAATGGGTCCCTCCAGCTTTCAAATCTATTAATTCTACTCTGTATGTGCTAGGAACTCAATTACATTTTGTAGCTACCAAAACCTATACAAATATTATCACCCTTCTGCAAAAGACAAACTAAAGAAGAAACACTTTTATAAGTTACAAAGCATTGCAAAATGAGGCTTAGTGCACATTAAGACAAATGTGCACTAATAAGTAAAAAAAAAGAAGACGCTTTATAAAACTCATCTAGACCTAAAGTAATTTTTCCTCACATTACCCCAGTGTTAACACACAAGTTTTTTAATAACATTTCTTGGTTAACAATTAGTATCAATAATTGTGACAAAATGTGTTCACCTATTTTCTGCACATGAATGGAAAAAAAAAAAAAAAAAAAACAAAGGAAGGAGAATTCTATTTTCAGATCCAACACCTAGACCTTAGTTGACAAGAAGTGCTCTCTTTGTAGATGCTTTATTCCTGAATGGAGAAAAAAAAATCATAAGGACGCATCCTACTTGTGCCTGGCCTGGATGAGGGACACACAGCACTAGGTCCTATACAAACACAGAGTACCAAGAGATGCTTGCTCTCTCAAACAGCTTGTTTAGAGCAAGCTGCCTCTTTTCCATGACTTGAGGAAATGCAAGTA
This sequence comes from Tyto alba, assembly GCF_018691265.1. Taxonomy (NCBI): domain Eukaryota; kingdom Metazoa; phylum Chordata; class Aves; order Strigiformes; family Tytonidae; genus Tyto; species Tyto alba. Next base: position 947,457 of record NW_024881316.1, read on the forward strand.
GGTGAGAGAAACATATTTTTCAGAAACCACAGTGGCACTCTGCATCAATTCAACACCTCTCCCTTCCACTTTGGGCCATCACCTCCCAGCCCTTCTTGCTAAGGTTGAACAGTACGTGCTTACTTACACTTATGAGTTGATTAATCAGGGCTGTGGCTACATAAAATGAAGTCGACAGGGCTCCATCATATTTCTACATTAATGTCACTTCACTTAATCCAACATCTTTATTATACTCAATCATTAGATACAGTTTTCAAATTTGCAGATAATTATTAATAGGAAGAATTTTCCGGTGATTTTTTTTCCCCTAACAAAACAGAAAAAAAAGGACTAGTCTGTTTTTTTGAGAACAGGCTTTTTTCTTAGTAAAGAGGATCATATGACAACAGTTTTGCAGTGTATCATGCAAGCTCTGCTGGAGTCAATCCAATTTCTATACAAGTGCTGCCATTTGGACAACAAAGCTGCCTTATTGAAATGGGCAGGCTTCATCTTAATTCTGGCACTACTGAATGGAGAGTACACACCAGCCCGGGAACAACGAACCAAGAAAAGAGTTACAAATCTCTCATGACAACTGCACGCCAAGGAAGAGAAGATGCATTATGATAGCGTTGTTTGCTCTGCTCCTTCCCAAGACCACTTTCAAACAAAGATGGCTTTTTGCATCCAAAACTGAAAGCCCTGTCCAGATTTCGTACGTGTATCTTCCAACCCCCACCACCCATCCAATGAGAGCCTCCATTACAGCTCCGCTCCTTGGACAAAAGTGAGAAAACAGAGACTCCCACCTTCCCGCTCTCTTCCCGCTGCTTCCATCCTCACCCATCACCCTGTAATTTAGAGCCCCCCTCGCTATTTTCACGTTTAAGGCACTTAGAACTGGACTATTGTATTGTTCTGTGGGAAAAAAAAAAAAAAAAAATTTGTCCCTTATTTGATTTACATTACTTAGTGAAATTCAACTTCTGAATTCCTAAGATTTCCTGAAGTTTAGCTTAGTGCAAGAATGCCTGCCTTGACCTCGCCTCCTTCAAGGAGCTTGGCTCACATTGGTCCCCAACTCATACGGGGACACAAGCTGAAACTCCCCCCCCCAAGATGTGTTTTGATGCATCGTCACATATGGCTGTAAAAACACATGCTAAAGTACATAGTTGATAAGTAATACTATATTCAACAGTGTGCATTAAATCCCCTACAGAACGGGCTAGAAAATGCTGTCTCCTACCTAGTGCTTCCTTCCAGCATGTATTTTTAAGTGGGAGAAGAAGCAACCAACGTAACTCCGCAAAGGAAAAAAAAAAAACAAAAATAAAATTGCAAGGTAGCAGACAATCACCTGCACACCTCTCATTCGTGCCAGCAATTCTCATCTGTCTGCGTGTGACATTACTGAGGGGAACACACACTCCTAGGCAGAACGGGTTGGTGACTCCAGGCCTGGTTCTCACTTTCAGCAAAGCTTTTCCACTTCGCTTTAGTTCGCATGGGAGAGAGACTCAGACTGCCTACGTGGGAGCAAACAAAATCTTTCCTTGCAATTCAGGACAATACTACCAGTGTTTGCAGTAGTTCTAGAAAACACGGCAACGTGTATTTATCCCAACCAAAGATGATTACAGTTCTGCAGGCTGCTTGCTTTATGGTAGGGTAAAGGCAAGGACACATTTACACCCATATAAACATGCATACACATAGGAAGATAGGACCAAACCTTGTGAAACCTGAGAAACAGGCCAGCTCAGTCCATGAGCTTCAACGTAATGAGTTTCTTAAAACCTTTCAGGTATTTACCCTGGCAAATACAACCTGATAATACAGGTATTTGTAATATAAATCAAATACAGGTACGTGCATGTATTTTTTTTAATTAAAGCAATTACAATCTTCTAAATACTTGAATATAAAGCTTTGCTTGGTAATTCTGGTAAGAAGTTCAGGAAAATACTAGCTTCAAAGACTCCTGGAGAGAAACACCAGCTCATCACAAAATGCTAGGTATTTACAGAGAGATTTTTCAAGGACAGCAGCAACAGCTTTTTCTTCATATCCCAGTAAAAGCCAACAGGACTTGAGAGACCAACTCTTCTAGTACACCTGAAAGTCTCCTCAATACTGTTCAAATGGAAACACTGGAAAGAATTAATTATTTTAAATTAAAAGGTATTTAAATTTAAGCCACTTCTGTCACACCTGGTTTCAGAAACCTGCTAATTCTAATGTTGATTTATACAAAGTGGCCTTTGGAAAGGGTAGATGGAGGGTCAAAAGCAGGACGGGTACCCTTCACATGCCCACACATACAAGATGGGAAGGAGAAAGATCTGGCACTTCGTTTTCCTTATTAATAAATAACTTTGAATTCTCACTCAGCAAAAAGGAATTCATTTTATCTCCAGTGGATTGCAGCATCGTGGCAACAAACACAGAACGCAAGTTTAACGTTTCTAGACCAAGTCCTCAAGCTTGGATGATGTGAATGAAAATACGCGGTGGGAGTTTTTCTCTCTGCGAGTAATTTCATGGGAGGGAGATGAAGCAAGTCACAGACCTAATGAGCAGATTTGCTCCGCTCAGCCATTTTGCTGTCCAGCCAGGGAAGCACAGCTTTTGTTTTCTTTGACGAAATGGGATTACTGCTCAGGTTTCTTCTGAGACTAGGAACCTGGGTCCACAGCCTACAACAACTGCTGCTCGCTTGCCTCTAAGCTGATTTACTGAAGTATGTGGAAAATTAAAAGCCCTGGAAGCCAGGAATTTTTGAGGACATCAGAAAAAGGTAAAAAAGTCCAGTCACTCAGAGTACTCGAAGAAGCCCCTGGAATTAGAAGGGAGCATGTGGTCCAGGTCAGGGAATATCCTCCAATATTCCTAGAGCAACGGGCACAGTGAGACAACAGCAGACTCAGGCTGTGCCCAACAGGCCCTTCCACCAAAAATATATTACAAAATATGATGTGAAAGGTACGGTAAGGCAATAATCACCAATCTGCTAATAAAGGGGTGGGTTGACTATGTTCAAAAAAGCTGTTAGACCAGTTACATGAAGATCTCAGCTCTCCACCAATCACTCTGCTTGAAGACCATAGCAAAAACTGGCTCACATAAATCAGTCAAGAGTTCACCTTTCTGTCCATCAGAGCTGGGGCTCACAGTGCTTAGAAACCCGCAACTATGGGTACAACACACTGCGAGGGGCATGCACATCAAAAAGACAGCTGAGGTCTCCAGCAGCTGTCAGGGATCCTCAAAGTCCCGGAGGACCCTGCCTTTGACTCCCAGAAAATACATCAGCACTGAGATTATTTGGGTCCAAAGGCTCAGACTGCACTGGGAAAAATCTCCAAGGAGCTCTCACCTCAACTGTGTCAACCTTGTTGGAGAAAAAACGTAATTATCCAAAGAGTCCATCGCAAGTTCTAACTGAGAAAAGTTGCTGATGAGAGAAGATACCAGGTCCTTCAATTTTAGCAGTAAACAAAAAATGCACTTTTGGTAAGAAAAACCTACTAACTTGCTCCCTAAAACTTTTGAACAAAGCTCTGAGAGGCAACTGAGTGGTGAACACGAGAATCTCCTTCATCGTTGTTCAACACATGCAAATCCATAGGTAATCACTCTGATAAAATATACCAGATTTTGGACTCAGTTCTACTCCTTGTAATTTCCTAAAAACAAAACAAAAACAAGCCCAAACCAAAACAACAAAAAAACCCACCACCAACAGAAAATAAAGAGCACCTTGCAAATTTATCATAACAGGTGCCTAGAGAAGAAGGTACAAGGTTACAACTGCCACCAATCCTTCAAGCAAAGGAAGATGGAAGGTGACTGCTGTGGAGTCAGCCCTGTTGTTCTCCATTCAGGTGCCAACAACTGAGAAATGCAATGCAATTCAATTCAAAAAAATACAACAAAGTTTGTATATTCTATCTGATTATCAGGTATCTTAAGATAACACTTGAATAATTGGATTAAAAATGCAAAAGGAATGAAATACGGTTTTGTCATTGGAGGTGTTTTTGTGATCTTTTTTTGTTAGGGTATCATGGGAAGCACAGATAAATTTCCAGCACAGTAATACTGAAAATCTCCTTCATCTGATTTGGGAATTCCAGAAAGGGAAAGGGAAAAAAAAAAAAAAAGGTAGTAAATAAGGAGACATTTAGAAGTGCCCAGTCTATTCAAGGGAACTTTTAAAGTTCAAGAACCAGCTCTTTTAAATCTTCTGCTTTTTACTTTGTTTCCAGCATTATAAATTCAGCCCAACCAAGGGGAAATGAACATAGATTTGGAAAGGAGTGTTGGGGAAATGAGATGAGCTCCTTTATGTTTCCCAAGTGAGGAAAGGTCACTCTCTAAAACAATGTAAAATATGGTATTAATTTCAGTCGGCTTGTCCTAACACACTGAAGGTCTGAGTTACTTTCCAGCAACACACTGAGCCAGACTAAAAACAAAAATAATAAAAGTCCAACTCCCAAATAACATTCCTGAGTGCAGAGGCTCCCGACACAGAGAGGCAGGCAGCAGAACCTTTCGACACCAAATGCGACAGCTTTTGTGCTGCCTTGCTGCGACCATCGGCCACGCACAGACGTGTCCGGCTGGACTGCAGAACTGTCCTAAGTCACAGTGATGTCCCCTCATCTTGCACCTTCCCATCTCGAGAAGAGGACACTTCTGGGAAGTTGCCCAGCTTCTTGGACAGAACTTGTTTAAGCACAGCCTAAACCTTCGCCCCATACCCAGCTGCACCGACTCTGAAGGAGCAACTGTCAGGCTAAAGCAAGCACTTGTAAAATGATGCCTAAATGTGGAAAGAAAAAAAAAAAAAAAAAAAGTATTTCTCAATATGTTCTTTTATTGTCTGGGGAAGTTGTTCACACTGTTCCTTAAGAGTCTGTGGAAAAACAGAATTGTAGTCCAAAATTAATGTCACATTATGACATTAACTCAATCTTCGTTCCCTCCTTTCTGAGTCAAAAGACACAGAAGAACATCCTGCATTAAACCAAAAATATATGGAGTATTAGGTACATGTAAGACTTCTCTGGCATAATCCTGCATCTGTGTTTGGATAAAATCAAAATTACATGTATGCAATTACAGATTCATCTTCCCTTTTTCCTGCTTAGAATCCAAGTAACTCCTGTCAGGCAGCAAACTATGACCACCACCCACACAGGGTGTAATGAAGCAACCCCACTCAAAAATAATCACTGAAAACAAAGAAAAGGTAGAGATTACTGGAGGACAAATAAACCTAACCACGGTTACTGGAGGGCAAATAAACCTAACCACTGAGAAGTACATAAAATAAGCAAGGGATTTGCAAAACTGTTCTCAAACCCATTCCATTAAATCTGAATTCTGAAATTATTTCTGCTGAGGAGGAACCATTTCACCTAGCACATTATGCACTGATATAATTATTAATACATCTTCATTCTGGTATGCAGAAGTAGCTCCTGACCAAAACAGTGATCCAATGATAATGGCAAGCTAATAATATTTGTCACAGGAAGAAGATGCATAAAATACGTGGCCTGTTGGATGTTTGTTCTGAATACACCTAACTGCCTACAACAGAACAAAATTTTTAAAATATTGCAAAGGAAGCATTCGGGTTTTTCAGCTACCTGCATCGACTCTCCAGTGAACGGAGCCTTTTGGTCACTTGGGTCCGGTTGACCTTGCCACCTCCCGCCTGAGGGAGGATAGCTGTAAATCACACCCTGCGAGACCGTGTCAACATCCTCCATCTTCAAATGGCCTGGTAGGATCATCCCAGACCTGGCAACGCTTGCAAGATCACGTAGGCAGTTGCCTCTCAACCTTCAGGATTTCAATTTTGCTGGCCCAACATGCAAGGAAGTCAGAAAACCTCCCATAACGCGCGGCTTCTGAGCGAAACCACTTGCACAATGTGGAAGAGGCTGGGAAGAGAGCAGAACGTCTTAAAATTTTGCTTGCCTTGCAGAATGCTGAACATATTAATTGCTTCACATATTAGAGATCATAACGAAGGATCTGAGTTGACTATGTGGAAGCACAGCACTAATTTGAAACAAACTCTCAGGCTGAAAAGAATAAACACAAGTCCCTCAATAAAGTACTGACTGAAGGAGGCGGCAAAGGTGGGAAGACTGGACAACTGTGTCCCAACACCATAAAGAAATATTTAGTCCTAAAGAAATAGGTTCCCTTTCCCCAGGTGGTTGGGGAAAAAGAGGCAGAAGGCTCCTAAAAGACAGGTTGGCTCTGATCCTCTTAATACACTAGGTTAAAAACAATTTAATTTATTTTTACCAGAGGTCTTGGGAGCATCTGTATCTTGGCTAGCTTTAAAATACTTAAACAACAATTCAGTCTCATCTCTTGGTATTTATTCCTTTAAATGACAGCATTAGGTATGAGAGTCTAGCTCCTGCAGCCAAAAAGGTATTTAAATGCAGACATGCTATCTGATTGAAGTATCACATACATTTACAATCTTCCCTTTACGGCTCTCCGGTCCCTGACTTGGACATCTCCCCATGGGAAGAGGGGAATGCTGAGGAAGACGGCAAGTCCCCGCCAACAGGTCTCCCAAAAGGCTGCCCAGGTCCCAGCGGACACAGCACTCACGTCCTAAGCATCCACCCCAACTCCAGCATACCAGCACCAGTGTGTTTTACACACCACGGCCAGGTTGTCCTGGCAGCTCAGGGTGTGCTCTTCACCCAAGAGAACGAACGAGATAGCAGTTATTATCATTTTGCCATCATAAACCCTCTGGCATTGATTTGGCAGATTTTCACATTAATTCATGCTGTTTTAAACAGGGAAGGACTCAAGTTCACTGAGGTAAGCAGTAAGGGCAGGGTGAAATATTTCAGCTGATAACACGTAGAGCCAGCATCTGGAGAAGAAGCCTGGTCTTGCAAGAAACTGCATGGGGAGCATGCCAGCCCAAGATGCCTCTGTCCTCACTCCCCAAAGGCTGGTCATCATCTCCCCTTTACAGTTCAACATCCCCTGCAGCAACAGCCAGACCCTTGGTCTCAGCAACTGCCCCCTTGACCTTGCTGAAGCTACAGCTGCCAAAATACCCACCTGACAAGGCTAGCCAGGAGGCAGCCAGCAAGGGAAGGAAGCACCTGGGGAAGGGGTAATGGCAGTGGATATGTCATACACCACCACGATGGAGCAGTACATATAGGAGTGAGCATACGCTGGCCCTTTGCATGCCCCTATTTGTGTTTTTAACAGCGTGCTGAGGAGTACAGACCCCTTTCCTTTGGCTGCGCCTAGCAGAAGCATGGAGACCCCAGCAGAGAGGATAGAAAGCTGTCAGCATCCTGGCTAAAGCTGTTCTGCCCAGCCAGCCAGCATCCTCCCCCACAGCCCCCACCAGCAGAAATACCCCTGAGGTACAACAGCTGCTCCAAAACAGGAGAAAAGTCTCTTATCTGGCACTGCATCACCTCGGCAGAGGAGCCTGCGAGAGGCATGCAATAAAAACAGGGTGGTACCCATAAATTGCCAGGATCTTTTTGGCTGTGCAGAGCCCTCTCAGAGCCATAAGGCAAGGCAAGGCTGCTGCCCCTAGGGACCTGGAGCCTTATTTGGGCTGATAACCACAGAAGCACACACACACAAATGGGTGAGAGCTAGAAAAGCCAGGGGCGAAGGGGAATCACATTTAAGGACTGAAAACAACAACAACAACAAAACTTTCTTTCCTCCCCACAAAATCATTAGATGGTTTTGAGTCCATTCAGTCACTGCATTTTTACACAGGCTTTGTTTAGGTAAACAAACTCCTTTTAATGAACTTTGTTAGCCCTCCCAAGTAATTCGTTAAACGCAAGGTAATTTCAGAATGCAAGGTGACAGTTTTACTGAGAACCTTTCTCCTCTGGAAAGCTCTTTCATTTGCTGCTAAAAAACAATCTGCACTTCGTACCAAGACTGCCTTTAAAAAAAACACTCCCCTCTTTTGGGACAAAAAGAACATTAGCTCCAAACTGTGCCTCTTCCCAAATCAATTTCAAAAAATACTAAAACTTGCTAGCTAGCACCCAAAAGCATTTATAGTCACCAGCAAGATAACAGAGGATGCCTTTTCTAACCAAACCAAGCCAAATTCAACCCATGCGGCACCGGCGCAGCCCCTTTGCCTCCCAACAGATGGACAAACCGAGTCCTTGGATGAGGCATCCACCAGCCCGAAACCCACGGACGGCACAGGAGCTCACACCCTCCAAAAGCATACCCTGAGCTTTCTGCTTTTCCACTGTAGATAAACAAACAAAAAAATGCAGCACGCTTCAGCAGTATTTGATAACAGTATTGAAATCCTCAGACAGATGCCACCAGCCTCACATCTGAGGTCCCAGAAATATTCTTTTAGTGGTTTTAATCCTCCCCATCCCCATTACATTCATTGAAAATAAGACAAAAAGTGAAGCCTTGTCCCTCTGTGGCTCAGCCTCGCCATGCTACACGGGCTTCAGGCATGCAGTAATATTCAAGATGAGCTGGGAAGGCGCCAGATTAAACAAAGCCAGGCACGGGACAGCGCAGAGGCTGAGCCCAGGTTGCTGTACTGACCTATATTCACACCCTGGCAGCTGAGCGGGCTCAAACCATCTGGCCAGCTTCGGGTGGGGGAAGCAGCCAGCGAAAACCTGCAGGCGAGCAGCCCAAACCCAAATTTCTTCAGAGATACAAATAAAAGATCACATTCACCAAACTAACAAACGTTACACCTGCAGCACAGCTTGGCTTCATGCGGCAGACCGTACGCCTTCAGCCTTTCGAAAGATCTCAGACACCGGGGGAAACGCTTGGGTTGGGTTTGTTTTTGTGAGAAGCCACACACAGTGCGGCAATGGGACTAGTGATGGGGAAGGGCCTTTCATATCTCCAGCATCAGATCAAAATCCCACCCAGGTCAGCTTCTGCTTGCTGCCTGATAGCTGTTAAAAGGCCTCTGTAAAACAGAGTTGGCTGTTTTAATCCTGTTTCAAGTGTATTGTGCTTAGATCCCAAGGTGGTAAAAGCTTTAGCCATCAAGTGGACAGGAACATACCCTCCACATAAAGCTCAGTACAACCAGTACTAATCAGCAGCAGTCATGCAGGAGAGAAGCCAAGGATGGAGAGGAGGCTGGAAATCCAGTTACCCACTCCATTCCTAGAAATGATTCAGCTAGATTGGACTTAAAGCAAATGGGCAGAAACACAACAAGTAGCTTGTCTTTGCTCCCTACATTTTATGAATAAGTATTTCAGCTCCTGAACCCTTGATCTTTCTTCCCATAAAATGCCATTGCAAAAGCCAACTCATATTTTCCACACACATGGAAAAGTATTTGCTACCCATTCAATTCCTTAAACAAACACACACACTTACTCACCAGCTCTCTCCCTCACCCCCCTTGCATTTTTTCTTAAAAAATGCTTACATTTATTCTTTTAGGATCTTTTGTTTCAATATTACAGTATTCTTTTTGCCTGTGCCATCACTAACTTTCAGAGGGCAGCAGACAAGTTCAGGACGATGCAGTAAAGCGTTAAAAAGGGTAATAGGATTTCTGCTTTCTGTTTACAACCTTATCAGAGCATGGTGGGGTTTTCCTGTGAGATCTTCAGCCTTGTAGAGCAGCTGACAATTGAATGAGAAATTAGTAAATGCCTTGTCTGATTTGTAATAAAATAAAATTTTGAATAAGTCTTAAACCCCTTAAAGCCCAGCAAGTAGGAGGGGGGGAGGGGGTGTTTTGGAAATTGTACACATTCAGTAACTATGTGTCCCTTCCAAAAACATGCTTCCAGCTGTTAGGAATAAATACCAGCTGGAAAGTGAAGCCCTAGAGGAGCGCGGGCACTAGTGGAAGCTGTGGGGTGGTGGGGCGCTGCTTGGCTGACACCCTGTACATGCCGTGCTGTCACAGAGCGTGCTGGTCCCTCCCGTCCCGGTGTGTCACCGGCATTGCATCACTGCCAGTGAAATAACACAGCTGCCTCGCCGCTTTTTTATAAGTGACAGCGAATTTCAGTCTCTGAGCCCGTGCCCAGCTCTACTGCCCACACAGGCCAGCTTTGCTGCGGTACCCTGCTTTTTAGGACCTTTCTTTTTCCCCCCGCCACAGCCTCATTTGGGAAAAATAACCCTCTCATCACCTGAAAGATGTCATGATTAAGCTTAAAGATTGGCAGCCATGTTATTGCCTGTCGTTATCCCCTTAGGCCTCTGGAATTACTGCTTTCACTGACCATTATCGGCGCCCTCCCAGGAGCCACACCGTGTTAAATGGCCTCTCCGATGGCCCCTGCAATCCGCCACAAACCCTGAATGCTGCTAAAAGGCCACAGCAACAAAGCACATAAAAACTTTTCCGGGCTCTAACGCAGCAGCGGCAATAGGTGTGAGACGTACCGTCTCGCCAGGCCGCTCCCCGCCGTTACCGTTCAGCAGGCAGACAGCCACAGCCAGGTTGCCCACGCAGCTTTCAGAGAGATCTCCGTGCCATGATCACGATGCAGTAAAGTTCATCTTTCCAGCTCTATCTACTATTTACCCGCTGCAAGCCTGCCAAGTGATGCTCTTTAGAATGGCGGAGTCATCCGTGGCCACTGCTTGGCATTTTAGTAAGACACCAGAGTCCATCAAAACATCTTACCATACGGTTCAACCACAATATTACCAAAAACACTGAAGTTTTGTGAAAAAAAAAAAAATAAAAATCATAAACTAAAAATCCCTTTCTTCTGTATTTTGACAGCACAGAAAAAAAAAAAAAAACCACTTTGGGTGAGCTTTCAAGAGGGTTTCCTAAATGATGGACACACAGAAACCACTGCTGATCTCTCCAGAGCACCCTCTTTTCATTGTGACAATTAAATGCATTAGCGCAAGGTTCAGCATTGGCTGCAGCTGCAAACACTCTAGCTGAAACCTGCAAGCTACATACTTGTTCAGCCAGATTCATGTTATTATCTTTTCCCTTTCCCTTCGTTGTGGCAAGAGTAACAATTTAATTAGATGGGGGAAGAAGGGAGAGAAAAAAAAAAAGCAAGCCCGTATTATTTATAACTATAGGGCAATATATTATTTTTAGCCAAAGAACTCTTAAGAAAGAAACAGTGCCCAGTCTGATTTTCATGTACAACTTCCTGAATTTGTGATTCAGGGACAAGTTTAATTTAGGTTTTGACCCTTTTGACCTCCATGCGTTAGCAAGAGCTCTGGTTTTAGTGCCTGCAGCTTCACTGCTTCTGAGCTCTGTAGATCTAAAACTCAACAGGTCCATTGGCTGCAAAACCAGCGATGCTTCAGAAAAGGCAGCCTTTGGAGAAACGAAGCTATCAGCCTCCTGCAGTTCTCAGGGAAATCTGGGAGGCGGGGGAGTGTCTACCCAGGCACAATACCACACTGACAGGAGTGGGACGTATCCCGTTATGGGAACTGCCCGCTCGCAAACAAGCGCCAGAGTCACAGGCTGTTCTGTGCCATGCAGCAGCAGTAACAGCAACAGGCTTCATGCTGCAGATTTACCCTCCCCAGAAACTTTTTTTTTTTTTTTTTTTTGAAACCTAAACTATATTTGACTTCACTGTCAAGTATTTCAGCACAGCTGCTATTCTCAGGTTCTCCTAAAATACACACAGTAGGTACTGTACTATTGTACATAGAAACATCTACCTTCCTACCACAGCTATTTATGATTAAAATAACTTTTCTCCATTTCTGATTTCATTTCCTCTCTCTGGGCTTCATCCTACGTTGCACAGGAGGTGCTTTCAAGACTGTACCCAGATCCAACCTCTCATACGAAATAACGAAATAAAATGTTAGCCTGGTTAGAAGTGTAGAATTTAATGTCCAGTTTCCCTTGTGGGTGACCTATGAACAGGACTTGATCTCTGATATCTCACAGTTTATGGGAAAGAAAGGATTGAAAGTCAGCAATGAGTTAGGGGAGGTGGGGGTGGAGGGCAGCTGCCTGTCATCTCCTGTTCCTTCAGATACCACCAGTGTTGGTTCCAGTCTCTGCTGGCCTTATTACATATCTTACTGGGGCTTGAACAGGACAAGTCCTCTCTAAAGATCTGATCCAAGTGAGTGCAGCTGTCAAGGTCAAAAATTGTGCAGCTGCACGACAGCTACACTTAGCAGTGGTGGATCTTACTCTGAAAAAAAACACCTTGGGTAAAGAGGAACACACACGCTTTTTGGCTGCACTGGAAGACGATAAAATGGTAGTGTGCAATGTAGCAGGCTTTTTCATTCTTCTGGGACACTCACAGTTTAGGGGTTCTCCACTGATGTGATGCATGACAAGGAGCCACTGGCTCCTCTGCCTCTGGAAGATGATTCCTTTGCACTGAAACCCACAGCATCACCTCCTAAACTCACCTGTCCACCTCGGCAAAGGGTCTTCCTCAAGCAAACACATCTTGTTTGCATCCACCCTCACACCAGGCAAGTGTGGAGGTAAAAATATTAACACTGCAGTTAGATTGCTGAGGGAGCTGTGCGCAGGAACAGACACCTCCACCTCCCCACCCACACCAAGTTTTTAGCTGAGCTCCAAGCAGCAGCTCTCTACTGCACCCAGCCAGCAAGTGGTCGGGCTGTTCAGACAGATGTTCCCAGTATCTGGTTCTTATCCAAAACCTCTCTTACAGGTAACCATTCCACTCAAGAGGATCTTGCTCTCAGTGAGTGTATTCTTCCATAATGGAATAAGTTTAAGCCCAAAGCTTCTTATCCTCCCAGACCTTCGGCACAATTTGTAACTTCAGCATGACAGTGGCTCTGACACTTCTGGAGGGCTAAGGAGAAGGGCCTTCCTAGCTGAGAAGCGCTACTCTGGACATAGTTGAGCGGCCTCATGACTGGTTCATGGCCGTCCTGCCTGCTCAGCCAACTATTAACAAATAATTAACCCACACTGAGGCAAAGGCTCCTTTCTGACTGATGGAATGGGGCCTCAAGTTTTCAGTGTGAAGCTCCTTTGTACTGAACCCAGTACGTCGTAGAAATCTTTCTGTGAGCAGCTGTGTGCTGTATGAACAGCGATATAAACAACAGAGATTAAGGGGGTTCATCTCTCACTGTTAAAGGAAAACAAATACAACTGTTACAGACCATTTTGAGGCGATAAGGGATTTGGGGTGAGAAATGCTGAACTCGGTCTCCATGACCTCGTGGCGCCCATCCAAACAGAGCAAGGGGAAGCTCCCACCACAGGGCATGGGGATACAAATTGTTCAGCTCCTGAAGCTGAGCCACAACCCACCCCAGCAGGTCACAGTGTGGGCACGGGCACTAGCGCCGCAAGGCTGCGTTTCAGCAGCCCCCCACTCCGCCCTGCCCCAGGAGCCGAGTCGCTTCCACTCATTCACCAGTGCTTAAAAATTGGCTGCACAACTGAAGTCACATCAGGAGACAAGCCACAGCTCCATTTGATTTTGGGGGAACACAGAGTACGGGAAGTGGCTGGCACTGGTTCGTGTAATTTTGGTCTTTCCCAGATGCTAAGGAAAGTTGCCTATTGCTAAGATTCCTACTGTTGCCACTATTTCACAACTGCAGAAAAATGTTATCTACCTGGCCCCTTCCTCACACAAGATCTAACCAAGGGCCTTGTCCTGCTGGGGTGGACATGGTGCAAATTCACAATCCCAAGCTGCACTTCTCCCTCCAACAACCACAGGACAGCTACCTTAATCCCTGGGTTGAGCCCAACCAAGCAGTTGGACACCTCCATAAATACACACACTCTGAACCCGTGGCTTCCTTACACAATTTGGAAAGCTTCCTAAACACCTGTTGTTTCACAAGAGCCTTAGTCTTCCCTCTCCTTGCCTTTAAGTTCCCCTTTATTTATAATTGAGGAATTTGCATGAGGACTTCACAGAAACTTGCACCTCTAGGATGAAGAAGTGAAATCTGCAATCAGATGCTCTAGATACCCCTATACATCAGTAAATCAGGGGGCAGAGGTTAAAAAGAAAAATACCATGCCATTACTTGTCTGTGCTGTCTGTTCTCCCTGCTCCAAAGCCCATTGCTGGTGGATGCTAGTGCTCCTCCTGGCCCAGCGCTCTCAGGTCCCCAAGGCACAGCAGGGTGCTCTTCGGACACATGCCCATTTAAAACAACTGCTGGATTTGTGGTCAGAGAAAACCCCCCTCCTTTGCCCTGCCCTGCCCTCAAGATCAGACTGACAGGGAAGGCTGTTGGAAGATTTTTTTTGTCCTGACTTCTGGCATGGGATCCTCAGGACATCTCATTTAACAGACACTGCACCTGCAATGCCTTCAGTTTTCCCTGGTCTTTGCACACAGGACAAGAGCATTGTGCCTTCTGTCTTTTAACTATGGGGCTTTGGTTTGTCATAAGATGACAGAAAAGTGGTTTGTCTGACATGGTGTGTAGACGTGAACTCTGAGACTCTTTGGATAAACACACTCATTGCCATGGGTGACTGACTGGTCCAGACCCACCGTCCATTAAAAACTGTTTCTTTGTACAGAAGAAAGGTGCACATATACTGCAAAACTAAACCTACCAACATGTTAGAACCCAAAGTCATATGGCTTTCTTTGAATTTTTTCTACCTACTTTTCACACTTTTACTAAAAGAAGTGGCTTACAGCTTCGACACCTGCATCAAGCAGAACTCTGCATCAAGCAGAACTCTGCTTGATAGCTTTATCTCAAACCGTGGCATGTTAACTCAAGGCTGTTACCTCTCCCACCTTCTTTCCTTCCACACTGGAAAACATGGAAAACAAACAAAAAGCACAAAGGACACATGGAAAAGCCTTGATGCACTACAGACAGGACAGATTTTCTGATTCACCTTCAATCTCTTCACTTTTCTGTTTTCCTCAAGCACTAGTGGTATGTACAGGTTCTTATATCTACACAGCTTGACAATTTCTAATGGGTATAGGCTTCAATATACCATGTGCAGCATGGAAAATAAAAGTTATTTAAACTCTTCCACCCTTCACAAACTCAGAGGAAAACCTCAGCTAGCAGCCATCACGCTGCACTACTGACTCTGTTTCTAAAATCTACAAACCAGCCCCCAGGTGTATTGCTGCAGAGACACTTACCTGCACTTTAAATATGTACATTTGAATTTTTTTGAACGCACAGAAAGCACACAATGTAAAAAGAAAACAGTTTTAACATGACAAAGACCTGTATGGTCGTGCTCCCTCTGCATTACGCAACTAAAACTTCAGCCGACACCACCGGCTACATGACAGAAATACTCCGTCAAGCCAGTGCTATGGCTCTGCAAAACTGTAAATGATTACAGAATAATGCCCTGCAATTAAAGAACAAAATGTGTGCTTCAAATTAATCACTTTCCAAGACGGGAAAGGAAAGATAGGCTTGAGAGATAAATCTGGCTGGGGTGTTTATGCAAGCGTATCATGCTCCTTAGTACTGAATGTCCCAGAACTTACAGAGGAAGTAAACAGTGTGCTGGGGGGGGGTGTGCGGGGGGTGTGCGAGGGGTGTGTGTGCGCGTGTGCCGCGCTCACAACCCGAAATAGGACAGCTCGTGAAAAACGCCTAACTTTCAGTTATGAAACACTAGCGTCAGAGGTCCCCCGACTGCCGGCTATATTGCTACTGCCCAGGAAAATCTAAAGCAAGGACTTGTTTAGAAACAGCTGACACTTCTCTTCAGCATTTCAAGCTTCCCTATAAAGCTCCGCCAGAATGCCCACGGACTCCTGAGCCCTCTCCCCCATGTCACCTCAGCGGCCGCAGCAGGCAGACAGCGCGCTGGAAGGCAGGGACTGCAAGCGTTTCTGGTTGGGATTTACTTCTGAAGGCGCACTCCAGCAACCCACATTCTCAGTGTCCCTCTAGCATATAACCACGCTGCTTTTGTGCGCTTAAGCAATGCCAGCTTTCATGCATTCCTCGTTTTTCTGTAAACATATTTACATTTGTAACTCCTAACTGGCTTAACGCTACACAGGCGTTTTGAGGAAAAGCCTACCAGCGCTCGAATTAAATGCAACACTTTGTCAGTCAATTACCAACACAGCAAACAACCGACTGACTGAATGGAGGGGGGGGGGGGGGAAGCAGGCCTGTGAAAACACCATGCTGCACTGGCACAACACTGAAAAGTGAACGGGGGAGGCAGCCCGAGGCCTGGCCCCGACCTCGCAGGGCGAAACCTGGCGCCTGGAAGCTTGCCCTGGTGGAGAGGGGTCACGGCGTGCTCCTTCATCACCTGCAAAGAGGCACGTTCACAGTCTGTTAGGTCACAAAAGCACCTGAGCGCGTTGCGCCATGACTGCTCCGCGCCGCCTGACTGCGACGGGCGCGGCGGAGGCCCGCGACCTGCATTTACAGCAGGGGCTGCATGTAAAAAACTGAGGGGCTTCCCTCTGCAAAAACTCGCCGGGGGCCTACACTGCAGCAGCCCGAGTTACAAAAGTGCTGAGCCCCCTTATCACGATTCAACTCATTACAAAAAAGTTGCAAAACCTCCATGCAGAAAGTTTCAGTTGTCACCACCGGCTTTGGAGGAGGTCAGGGCACCGTACAGCAATTCCTCACCCAAGGATGACAATTCTACACCAAATGTGTATTTTCGCACAAGAACTGAAAACAAAAGTGAGATACAGTGCCAGGGTATGCCCTGCCACACTGCTGCGTATAGGGAAGATACTTCATAGAAACCAACTATTTAAGGTCCCTCCTCCTTGCAGATATCTGGCTCTGTATTAAAACCAATTAACAATAATCTACTAATAACAAGACTGTGACGTAGCTGCAAGATTCCCCTAAAGCAAAATCCTACCATGCTAGTAATTGATTCGGCAAAGTGTACCAGCGCAATGGCTCGGGCGTCTCCAATTCTTGGATACATTACATCCAGTCTAATTCTCTCCCAAGGTCACCACAACCATCAAAAAATCCCCACGCATCATGACCCAGAGAGCTGTGACTAAACAACTGCTGTCAGTAGCCTGGGAAACTGAAGCACGGTACTTGAAAGGCATCAGCCACCACCAGCTGCTGAAATGGCTTGGGGAGCAGTGGTGGGGAATAAACCACAGATCTCTCTTGCGGGAGAGGAAGCAGGGCATGCTAGATTTACCTTTTCGGTAGTTGTTGGTATGCGTGTTTGCATGCACTTTATTGCAATGAAAAGAGGAGAGGCCACCTTGTTACCTGATTAAAGTTTTGAACTTTAGCATGAAGGAACAAGGGACTCATAAACTGCGTGCTCTATAGATAAGCTTTTTAAGAGGGCAATATAAGGTTATTCACACCATTAAACAACTTGATCTAGCACCAAGTCCATTGGAAGCTGGCTACTGACTATGACAGAAGCTGTCACCCCTGGTGAAAGCAGCCAAGGTGTCCATCTTCCCATACTCCAAGGCATCACCTTGCAGTTTTAAGCAACAATTCAGTATGACCTTCTCAGTCTAATTCTGGTAACAAAAAAAAACCACCATCAGCTTCTCACCTGGATGTGGATTTACCAGAATCATTAAAGAGCAGGCATGAAGTTAGAAGCAGAGGCAGAAGATAACAAGAAAACCATGGAGCTATGTACAGAAAAGGCTCTTTATATTTTCTAGTCTGAATACACCAAATCAGAGGGCACCTACTGGAGAATGCAGATACGGTGTGACTATGGACCATATACTTTCATGTCTTACATACTGCCAGTGAGGAACTTGTATGTCTCCTCTCTGCTCACTGATAGGGAATGAAAAAGGAACAGCCCCTCACCATGGAAATGGGAGCAATTACTACACATACCATTAAGTATTTTTGGGATAGCTCAGTAGCCCTATGAACTGTATAATCTCAGACACTGTTTGCTGTCTAGTTCAGGACACACAAAAATAGAGATCGAAGTCTCCCTGCGGCTGGATCCTCCGCCTCTCACACAAATAATCAACCTCTCTGTACACAGTATCAGCAGGAGGAATAGGACTACCCAAATAACTAAGGATCTGCACACTGACAGCACCAGGACTGCTTACCTAAGGGTGGATTAGTTAAAAAAAAAAAAAAAACAGTGTTGTAAATTATAGGTGGAGCTGTGAGCCCCACCTATACCTCGTCCAACATTTCCTACTATAAAACCCTGTTCCCCATTGCTAATAGCTTTGCAAACCTGAACTGAAACTGGGATTGGAAACAGGATAAGTGGCCTAGGATAGGCAAGACACGGGAAAGAAGGAATCCTGGGGCAGGGCAGAAACGTGGAATGGGGAACTAGACAAAAAAACAGGCAAACTTGACAAGTAGAGCAGATACAATAACCAGGGTAGCTGGGCAGAGGGGTAGGAGACCACATGAAAAGGTAGGAGGGATGTATGGAGCAGGACTGGGAATTGCAGGGAAGGGGCTGGGATAGGAGACCACAGCAGGGCAAGCTGCTTGGGGAAGGGAGAAGATGATGCAGGGCTGGGACAGTGCTCGTCAGGGAAGTCCACGGATACCAGGGAGGCAAATGACACAGATGAGCACACCAGGAAGGGCATACTTCTTTACTCAGAGCTGAGTGCAACAAGTACGGCACAGGGCCCACAGAGATCACGGGGGGATGAGCTGAAACCCTGAATACCCCTTGAAACATCCAGCCTGACAAGGAGACTGTGGGTGGATAGAGTGTGCGAGCTCGTTACTAACAACGGTGTCATAGCCAGCATGAGAAGTAATTTCAAGTGTTTGAGGCAACTTCATTTCTGACATTTTGTACTTCCTGAGCACTTGGCTTTTATATTGAAATATTTTTTCATTGTAGATTTTTGTATAAATTAAGTATGCTCTTATTTAGTACTTCTGCTCAGCACTTCACTGAACAGTGAGAACTATCCACAGAGATACTCCAGAAATCTGCAGTTAACGGTCAAGCCATGTGAAATACTCCCTGTCTGCTCCTGGAAAATACGAAAAGCTCATCCCTGGCATTGCTCAAACCCACCCACTGTACGATGGTGCTTCTAGGGAGAAAGCTGCTGGCCCCCACATGCCTGTCCCCACCTGGAAGAATCAGTGGTTTGATACCTGATACATTTTCCTGCAGAAAAGAAGGAAACTATCATCTCTCAGCCCATGCAGAGCCTTTTTCTTAAAACAAAACAAAACACCAAAAAAACCCCACCAAATAAAAAACAACCAACAACCATGCAACAAAAATGTCAAACCAGAAACCAGATACTCAAGACCGGATAAACTTAGTAAGGTGTCACAATTCAACAATCGAAGGAAATCCATACTTAATTTCTCTCACAACTGCTATCGTACTGTTCTAGCAAACTGCTTTTCCTTCAGGCTGAGGGGACACCAAATCCACACTATTCTTCAATTTACTACATTTTTCCATTTTTGTTTTTGTTTTGTTTTGTTTGTTTTTTTTAATTCAATTAGAGAACATTGTCATTCCACATTCTTAATATGAGCCTGAATAAAAAATGACATGTGAGAAGCTTTCACCAGGGTTAAATCCTGACACAGCTGTTGGAAAAACCCAAAATGAACATTTTATCCTGGCCAAATCAGTGTTCTTTTCACTATTTATACCCTTGGATTCAGCAGCTGCAAGTGACGCTACAGGTCATGTTGTCCTAAATGGACAAAGAATCTGAGGATCCTCTCAAGTTTTGGAGGCTTGTTTGCACTTCTGTTCTCCCTCTCAATACTTTGCAGCACTGCTGCATCAGTGCCAATTTGCCACGAGTTTAAGTACGCGACCAAACTCTGGTCAGAGCAGATTTTTTAGCTAAGATTTTCCATCTTTAAAAAAAAAAAAAAAAAAAAAGACAAAAAAAGACTATTTTTCCTGCTTCCATTTTTCAGCACCATAGGATCAACACTGGCTGCTCAGTTGATAATACCCCTCTTCATTTGAAGTAATTTTTCTCCTTTCACCACCCACATTCATCTGGGACTTATTCAGTATTATTCTGCCTGACACCAGTCCAAAACAGCAAACAATTTCTGTAACAGCACAAGAAGCATAACAGACCCTAACAGAGGCACTTCCTCATCTAAGAATCCCCTTATTTAACATCCACTGACATACCTACATTAAAGTAAAAAAACTTGTAAGGAGGTTAGATACAGCTGTGCCTTTAGCAGAAAAACTTCTCTGGTATCAGGACCAGAATTTCACAAGCAGGGAAGCGTTTCTGCTGTACTTTAGCCTTCTGTCATCAGAGAGAGGTGGAGATTTATACCCTTTCTCCTTCTAAATTAGACTCCTTCAGTGCCCTATTTTATATTCTTCCTGGCAGGTCCCTATTTTGTATTAAAAAAACCTGCTGTCACTGTGTTGCATAGCAAAAGACCTTTCCAGACAAAAGACAAAACTCTTGCCATCAAGTCAAGCAGCAAGAGGTAACTCTGCAGTTAAAACTGTGAGGATAAAATACTCTGCCCAGCAACATACTCATTTCCAGCAGGATTTGATAAAATTATAATTCACTGTCCATGAAGACTAAAGCATTAAACATATTATACTGAGAAAGTCAAAATAGGTCATTCAATCAGTGTTATTCCCCCTTCATTTCACACATAATACAAAGCAGTTAAGTAGTTCCGCTTGCAATTAGCATCATCTTTGTCTCCTTGGTGTCTAAAATACACTGGAGATATGGAGCTGCTCTGACTGTACATCAGTCTAGGCCTTGCTCCCCATGATCACCGACTTCTCCATAAATACAGAGAGGTGAAATCCTATCATCAATGATTTCAACCACGATAATTTTCTTTGGTTTTTTCCAATTCCCTGGTCTATCGCCTCAAATGATAGACCTTTTCCCCCTGATTAAAGAGGAGTACAGGTGTATTCAAGAAGAACCCAAACATCGCCAACCGCTAACGCACATTCCACTTCATCCTCTGACCAGGAGGACTTGTTCCCTGGCAAAGCCCTGAAGAAGGTGGGCTAGAAGCAGCCTCCCTGAGGAACGGCAGGGTTTTAGAGATCTTTACTGGATGTGAGAAGTCTGACATATGCTTCAAATGCATTTTAATTTAGAAAAATGTTGGAAGGATTTTATTTATGTTTCTAATTAAGTAAACAGTATGCTTCTTCCACCTGCTCCAAGCTACCCCACTAGGCCCAGTAGACATCAGATGTCTATGAACATACATCAGGTTGATTTACTCCCTACTGCTAGTTCACAGAATTCTTTCTCCTCACAGCCCCGTATGCCACTACCTTATGGCCTACACACTTTCCCTCCTTTTTTTTATATGTAAAATGGCCTCACTACAGAGGCCATTTACTACTCGAGTATTTTCTCCATGCATGAACCAGGCTGTCAGAGCAATGGGGCAAAAAATAAATCTCAACATGTTATGGGAAGCAAGAATCACACTGTCAACTTCATGACGAAAACAATAATATTAGGTTCAGAGCTTTTGGCTGCTGCACAAACTAGGCAGGAAACCTCTGGCCCAATCCATGTAGAGCTCTGACATGACTTCCATTTGCAAATCAAAAATTTTCGATGTGGCCCATTTATGTGGGCCACATATATATGGCTATGCAAAAGCAGAAGTTACTTGAACAAGATTAACAAAGTGCCTCGGAGTTTTTACAGCGCCTCAGCGGTAGCATCATTCTCGGTGCCAACACTGGTCTCCTACAAAGGCATTGTAGGACCAGCAGCTTCCTATTGTAGGTCTCAATGAATACTTAAAGAAGCACCATTCACTCTGAAACCTGACATCTCAGACAAATGGTTTTGAGTTCCCCCATACAGTGAAACTTTTAAACACAACAGATCATGTTGCTCAAAAATAGGGACAGCAGCTCTACATGTCTCAGCTTACAAGCATCTCAGGACACGACTTGAACTGGCGTCACGTTCTCCTAGGAATTCTGGGAAAAAAACATTCTCTGAAAATTAGTTAAGGTCCAGAGCAGTTTTGCAGAACAAACAGTAGGTTACAGGCTTTCAGGAAACCACATCACTGCTCTCAGCACAAAACCAATCAGCAAAAAAGGTGATAATGTGGGAGCCTGTGAGAGCTTACACAAAGACATTCTTTGTTGAGCACTGTTCTCACTTATCAGACACCAAATTTTATGTACTAAGCATATCTAGAATTTTATATATGAACCTGATAAATCCTCCGTGAAGTACTAGCAAATATATTTACACAAGATAGGGATTCACAGCCTAACTTCACAAATACCTGCAACGTCAGAAACTTTTGATTTGGATTAAGTCTTGCATTTAAAGGTATGTTTACACTGCAATTTTCATGTGAGAAAGTGGGGCTAACTTTGGTCATACCGTGTCTTCAGAGAGCTGAAATAGCTGCTTGAAGAGCTAGCATGGGAAGAAAAAAAAAAAACATACACAGCAGGTTTTAAGAGCATTGACAGATAACTGGAGCATATATCAAGGTAATTCAATCCACATTCTAGATAAAACAAATACAGCCCTGGAAGTCATGTCCTAAAATGATTTCTTTAGAATAATATATTTATTCTTCTGCATCCTATTTGGGAAAAAGTGTGGAAGCCAACGTGGTACAACACTAAGTTGTAAGAGTAAATTGTCTACAATGTCAGAGGTGCTGGCTGTCTAGACTAGGAGAGCGGTTTGTATTAGAATATGATTAGGTAATTAATACATTTTTAAACAAAGCTTTGTTTACTTAAGTACAACACTTACTAACACTCCCTGGTCGTGCTCAGTCCTCACAGGGAGCCCAGGCTCAGCTGCAGTCAGGATTTTAAGCACTGCTGGCCTGAGCCTTACTTACACGAATGCAAATTCGTGTTGCTGACGCACTGTAGAACCCCACTGCTGCTTTAGCATGGCCTTTAGCAGGGAGAAGACTCAGACTCTGCTCTCTTTACTTCATCTACCCACAAATGTTGCACTGTCATAAACTGGGCTGCGTCCGTGCAAACCGATTTTCATTCCCCCTATGAACGGAGCCGTCACAGCAGGCGGCAGGCAGAGTGAAGCCTGAGCAGACCTGTGCCGATGTGTTTGGGTGCTCCTCTATCTGTCCTTCCCCAGCAGACCACTGCCTGTCCTCATCAGCCTTCCGATTTATCAGCTGCCTCCCACTCCTCTGGGATAAGCTGATGTTACCTCCCTGTTCGAGAGCTGGCAAGCAGCCTGGAACTGACCTTTCCTGTTCACGCGACTCAGGAGCCAGCAAACCTACCAAAACTTTTTCCTAGGACTGCATCACAATCCCCTGTGCCCCCACGGCCTCTGCTGCTCCCTAAGGAGAGCCAAAGCTCTAGGAAAGCCAGGGATGGGGAGGTAGGCTGGCCTGGTGGCACTGCAAGGCTGAGGGCTGGGTTCTGAGAAGCCTCCAGGCAGACCCAGAGCACAACGCAAAGCGTGAAGGCAGCCTCAGAGCCAGGTGTCAAAGGAGAAAAACGGCACCATTGGCAGCACTCCTGCCTCATTCCGGAGCTCTCAGGAGGGTTTTGGCATGGAGACATCAGCACGGACCCACCCTCCACCTCGGCACAGGCAGCGGGTGAAGGGACACAGAAGTGGCATGATCCTGTGAGTCACCCCACAGAAACACACCTGACCGCGGGCAGCACCCACGTGTACAGCAGCTGGAGGCTGCGCAGGCAGAGCCCCACACCCACTGCGAGCGGCCCTCCTGCCCCCAAAACTGGTGGGCAGCACGCTCTGGGAGGCCTGTGGACAAGCTGGCGCTGCCACACGCCGTCCCCCTCGCTCCAGCTGGGCCTTCCTCCAGGCCTCCGGCAACGATCCGCAGGCTGCCTCTGCCCTCCGGCCCCAGCACGCACCTCCCGCGCACGTCCCTTCACACGTAGCGAGTGGCAACTCCACCAGCGGGGACAAAACAAAAAAAGAAAAGCAAAAGATTACCTTGCCAAATAAACACGATCAAGTGAGGACCCAGTATTTTATAACTCGGCTCTTAAGCACATAGCATATTGAGATCAAGCAAGCAATCCATGCAATTCGTTAGCACGAGTCTGTTGTAAGAGCTAATTTTCACAAGGCATTTCTTTACCGGTGCAAATCCCCAGAAAGACACTTCTCTGTCAGTGAAATCTTACAAAGGTGTTTTATATCAGTAGAAGTATTTAAATAGCCTTTATTCTTAATAGGTACCGGCGTACAGATAAAGAAAATTGCCCCAATAAGCAAAGTCCAGGTAGGACACACAGACAGTTATTAACAAGACACCAATGCTGTTAACTCCTGACCCGCCTCAAATTGCCTGCTGAGCAGCATTACAAGCATATCAGTCCTTGAGCAAATGCGTGAGGGGGGTGGCCCAGAGAAAGGACTCTGGCTTTGCAGGGCAAGACTGGCTCCTCCTGGACATCACAGCTAGGCACTGCATCAGAATGAACCACTCTGGCAAAAAGCAGTGGTGACACAGCAGTGCACTTCTCCAGCCCCACTGAGAGGCAGCTCCCTCGCTATTTCATCACAGGGATGAGGCAGAGCACTAATGCAATCACTCATTTGTTCTCAACCCCTTACACTGCCCTGAAATTGCTCTTCATCAGTCCAGTAGCCTAATCACCTCCACGCTGTATCCCCAACCAAAATGCAGCTATACTCTGAACCATGCACTGCACAGTTACAAGCCAGCCCTCCACTTCCCACAGAGGCACCCCATGCACCATGCAACCCCCCTGGCTGGTGTTACAGAGGAAAGGATGGAGAAGGTGAAGTAGGACATAAAGTCCCTGGAGCCTCCCAAGACAGAAATGAGGAATTGGGGGATGGGGAATTGAGGAATGGAATTTATTTTTTTAAAAAATATTGGTATTTGGAAATTGAACAAGTGCTCTGTGCTTGTTACTCCCCTCATCTTGCAGGTTTTAGAGCAATGACCTGCGATAACCCTTGCCCAACACATTGCCCAGGAGATAACTTAGATAACGTAGCTGATGGATATGGCAAGTCATAACCTGCCGTTGTTGGAGACCGTGCTCCACTCCAGCAGTGGGCTGCTCCCAACAGCTGCAGGAGCCTCAAGGTCCACCATCCTTGCCCACACAGAGCTGAAGTCTCCCTTCCTGCAGCACACCACAGCACGCCCCAGCAACTCCTGCGCACCCCCTCCAGCCTTGCACACCCGAGCTTTTCCTGCCCCCCCCCCCTCCCCAAACAGGAGTTGGGGCCACATCGCCACAGGTCTCCAGATCTCCCGGCAGTGCCTGGCAAGCTGAGAAGCGTGGCTCTTTCTCCAGTTGCCTCAAACAGAAGAGCAAGAGCTGCACCCACCGCTTGCAAAAACCACTCGGAAACACACTGGTTTGCTTGGGAAAGCTAAGCTAACGTCAAATAAATGTCAAATACACATGGGTAAGGAGTTGGTGCCTGTCAGTGGTGCAGTGGTATCCCACACACACAACTGGAACATCAAGAAACTGGTGTAGCTGTGCAGAGAAGCATGGGATACCCCATCCTGACTGTCTGAAGCAAGTTAGAACAAAACATCTCACTCTGAAGGAAAATCCCCTTCTGTAGACAAGCCACTTTTTAATAATAAGTGCTAAATGGACTATTCAAGCAGGTAATTAATGTTAATTAACATATGTCAGGCCATAAATTGGCTAAATACACCTCGTTTTCCAAGCTTAGTGTGTGGCAATGCTCAGGAAATTGTAACAGAAAAGATCAGTCCAAGTTTGTAGAAGCACAAAAAAAGAGCAAATAAAAGGTTAAGCATAATCTTCACTTAACTCATGGTGTGCTGAGCCAGCACTGCCTCAAACCGAATGACTGCGCACGTTACTTGAACACTTTATTTTGCTCTTGAACCACTGCGCTATGGACATATTGTCAGCACCAAAAAAAGCCACATCAAAAAAAACCCTGCAGCTCGCCGAGCGCTGTGTTATCAGGCAGGTCTTTATCAGGATACTCGCTACGTGCTGCGGGACCTGGATGCACCTCCTGCCCTGGGACCCAGCAAGGCTGTGGCCCATTTTCCAGTGTCGACTTGGGAATCGCAGTTTTTCGTGGCGAGGGGAACAGAACAGCAGCAGGAGGATTCTCGGAGCTTGCCCTCCTCCAGAGAGAGTCTGCCTCAAAACGTGGAGGGCCTCGTGCCTTTAAAAGAAATTAACGCTGCCATTTTATAACCTTGCCCTTGAGCATGTTTTCTGTGACAGATACAGTAGTAAGGCTTTGAAAAAAAGTGGGAGAGAAACAAGAATACTCAAAGATTTTAGTCTAAGTAACAACTTGCATTAGGAAACACTTTCAGTTTCTCCCTTGGCAAGCCGCCACTATGCTAAAACCCACTGTAATTGCACTGCAAATAAGAAACAATCCTCACAAAAGATTTTCCATACTTCCACGCAAAATAGCTGACTGCCAAAATCTTGCAGGGCACCTTTAGGAGGCTGCCACCTAGAGAAATGCTTTGGCTGTTTAGACTTAGTTTTCCCTTATCTCCGAAGGCAATCCCTTCGGCCTCCCTTTGAACCCAGCACACCCACCGTAATTTTCTGGGGTGATTATTTCATGCTCGTTCTCCCCATCCACCCCATGCAAACTGGCTGAAAACAGCCCGGCCACCACAGGGGGTGTGGGGGGGCTGCACCCGCCCCAGCGTTGCCTGCCTTCTGCAAGGGACACCACCGGCTCTGGGTTTCTACTTTGTCCACGTCAGCACAAAGAGCTTTCACAAAACCACCGTGCTAACCCTAATCACTAGCCTTTCTAAATGCACCAGCACGTGCCCAGCCTCCCCTAATCTCCCAGGATTACAGCAAAGTGGTGTAGCACCACCAAAACGACCCAAATACAAAATGGCCTCGCATGTAAGGCACCGATCGCTTTACCAGGGCAAAACCAAACAGAAGTGGGACGTCAGGCTGGGGCAGGAGTGCCAGGACACCTCTCTTCCCCAGCCTGATAGCTTCAGACAGTGTTTGTTTAAGCCAGTACAATGCAGTGGACATAAAAGCCACTAAAGTGGCTTTTAAGCTGGCTTTATGATGATTTTTCTTAGCATTAACCATGTACTTTCAAACACACAGGTAAGCGTAGGATCCAACCTCTGACTCTCAAGCTTCCTATTTTAAATATCCTCAAATATTTGCACTAATAACCTATTACAGTAGCGCCAATGTTGCATGACTGTTTTAGGCAACCTTCTGTCTCTGAAGAACTGAGAAACACTGATTCCAGTATGTATCAGACAGGTCTACCTGACAGCGATACTATGTGGCATCATTCACTGGAGATTTCCCATTCACATCAAAAGTTAAGTTTATCAGAGCCTGTGACTCTTTGCAGCTGATGAGGTTCACCAAGGCGACGTGTTTATATCTGCATTTAACAAGTCCTTCAGTGGAGGCACTCCTCCCTGTCACACTGTGGATCAAACAATGTCAATGATTCTGGGAGAGCTACTAGGTGTCTCCCTCCTCTAATAGCTGTCACCTGCCTGCATGAGCTAGGGAAGAGTGAGATCTTTGATGTACATTGCAGATATAAAATAATAATGTGCACTAATATCTACATATGGTTTCTGCTGGAGAGTTTAAAAAGTCATTTGTTACTTTGATACTAGAGTATACTCCTTTTTGATGCAAGAAGCTTGTTATCTAGCAGTTTTGACTTTGCGGCTGGAACCACACATCTCTCTACATTCCTCAGCACAGAATTCACTTACAAATGTTACTGAGTATTTTGTTAAAGCACAACATAGTAAGGCTTTGATCAGGTAAGATGCTTAAGCGCTAAGTTTAAGCACACAAGTAATCCCACTGAAGTCCCAAGGATCCATTCACGTGCTTAAACCCGTGCTCACTTCAGTAGATCAAAACTTAAAGTAATCAGGCTGCAGTTTATAACCCAAACCCTTCTGTACAGATGAAGAAAGCGCTCAAAATAAAAAAAAAATAAAAAATAAAAAAAAATATATAAGAATATATAGAAGGCTGGAAAAAATATTCATGCTAGCAGTTAACTGGAAAACACAGTCTTTAAAAAAGAAAAAAAAAAAAAAAAAAAAAAACTGGTGCAAACTCCTGTTTAATGCTGCCACTCCTGATAAAGACACTGTATGTCACCCTGAGGAAGGAGAAATAAGAAGAACGGAGAGTGGTGTTGCTTCCTTCCCACATCCTTTGTAAAAAGATAATAAAAAAAGTCTGACACGTCTTGCATATCAGCATCTGGCTAACAGATTTAGACATCTGTCTACACCGCTGACAAACTTCTCAAGTCTTTTCAAGTCTCAATAATTAGAGACTCGTGCATTTGCTATGCTGAAGGGACTGCAGCCTTTAGGTACATATTGGTCAATAAAACATGGTAAGGAATGATGAAATGTCCATGTACAAAGTTTACAAAAATCTCCCCTTCAAAGTAAATATCCCAGCAGCTAGTATTTATCTTTCATGAGGAAACACGAGTACAACAGGTGTAAAACAAATAGGCTTCTGATATAAAAAACAAATCAAGGCAAATCAGCTGGATTTAAATTTGGGAATTGCTGGTATCTGTGTATAAAGGACCAGATTCATAGTCTTGCCATACCACTCAACAAAGAGGAGAATAGTCCCCCTAGTGTACTCTTCATGTAGAAAAGACTGTTTCACAAGATAGTACTGCAAGAAATTACAAAATAACATTATAGGAAGAGATATGGAAGTACTTAAACGACAGTGAAACCGGGCACCTCTACTCTATACATGGACACAAAGGTAATTCAGTTTTCCATTTCAAGATTATTGAGTGAAGTGAGTTACTGCATCCTAAATATGTGGGGTTTAAGTCAGCACACTAGTTTTGTGACTGCAGGACATCAACAGGGTAACAGATACCTGAATTTGGAAAGATGGGTAGATCTTGTCATCAAGGAGCTCTGTGGAAGTACCCGTAAGAGCCGCCTGAGTGCATTTCACAAGGGTGAAACCAGCTCACCCTCAGACCTTTTCCCCTCTCCAGTGATGACAAATATAAATACTGGCCCTCCGTAAGTACTGACGAGAGTAAGCAGATATTGAAGCATGCATCTAAACCCTTCCCGGTGATTTGGAAGTGTACGGGATTGTATGAAACCAGGCTGCCCGTGGCACACGACGGTGTCCGCAGCGTGCTGGCTCTACAGTGATGATGCACCGTACACTACTGCCCTAGTTAGCTGTCAGGCAGTATTAGGTTAGCTAGCATCCCATCGGCCTGGCCAGGGGGAGGGGGAAGCAAATAGGATTGTTGGGGGGGGTGTATTGGGCAAACCTTATTTGAATTAGCGGAAACGTAATATATGCCTTCCTAACCACATCTGAAATATTCACTTCTCCTTAAAGCCCTGGGGGGAAAGGAAAAAAAAAAAAAAAAAAAAAAAAAAAGGAAAGTGATAGTTGTAACTTTAATTTATAGCTCTTAAAATAATTGTTTTGAGGAGTATAATCCCAGCTATGTTTACGGATTATGGTATTCAGCACATCTCACTGGAAACGGTATTAATATTTCATATATAATAATACATAAGATAATAAAACCAAGTTATCTTCTTCCCTTTGTTTAAAATGACAATTTTCCCACTCAGTGCCAGAACAGAATATTGTTAAATGGGCTTGCTGCCTTCAAAGACGAATTTAGCTGTGTAAAAAAATTCTAAATTAAGATAAAAGCCTTCTGATACAGAACTATCTTCTGTTCATTTAAAAACTCAGTGTAACTAGCAATCTGAAAAAGTCTGATGTGAAAAGCTGACATTAGTTCCTGAAGAGTTGTATTCATTACCTGTGAGGGAAACAAAGATGATAACAACATATAATGTGTTTTAGCATCGGAGACTAAGATGGAGTCTCTATTTGAAAGTGTTGCCTCTGCACAAACTAATTTACGTTCCAGCCAAGAAACTGAAATAGTCCTCTTCTGAAACAGTCCTCTTCTGAATGTATATGCATACATTAAAAGAAACTCTAGCCTTGCTAAGGAATTAAATTTTGCATTTTTGAATGCCTGGCAAATTATTAGCTCCTGACCTCTCCTTTGCCCCTTTCAGTACGCCCCTACCACGCATGCACAACTGCACCCACTCTTAACGCAATCAAACACCTTACCCTAACTTCCAGAGACAGCTCACAGTCATAAAAGAGGCAGAATTTTCTGCTACCAGTGTGCTTGCATCTCCTGAGAAAGGTCATCTTAAAGGCTTGTGAGAAACTTCTGAACTAAATTATATCAGAGGAATCTCAAGGGATCCAAGTTTTTAACATTTTAATTAGCTCCAAGTACCAGTTAATGCTGCTCAGCAAAGGAATCAATATCAAATTAACAGTATAAATTGTCAGAAAAAATTGTGACTGTATTGAGCATACTAATCAATGCAAACACTTCGTGTTATGGCCCAGATCCTGCTTCTGCTGAAGCGAATGGGAGTTTTGCCACCAAATTCAGCCGAAACAGTATCAGCCCCATTGTTTGATAAGGCTGCATTTGAATTGCGCATCGAGAATTTACTGAAAATTCAAAGTATCAGATAAAAAGCCTGGATTTGTCATAGCAGCTGACATCCAAAGCCGCCGCTTCGGCACGAAACCAAACAACTTAGGAAGGCACGGGCTGTCATCAGAAGATGTAACCCTCTATCGCACCCCACGCCGCGCTTGTAAAGTCAGATCAAAATTCAACACTTAATACAGATGCAAAAGCTGTAAAAAGGATCTGTGATTTTAAAAGCCTTGTCCTGAATTAGCTATGCCACTGAGAAACTTTGTGTTTATATTTTTTCCAGCCTGAGACAAGTCTGTCAGTGAAATGCTTCCTCTACAGTGCTCCATTTGGAAGGTAAAAATCATACAGCTGTACTTCAGTTCCTAGCAGCAAGTCCCACTCAGGCACCAAAATATGAGACAGGGCTGCCAATACGAAAACTGCCAGAAATGTTTCACCCACGTAGTATTTCTGACCGATTTGTACAGTGTAAGTTATCCCCTGATCCAAAGCTACAGAGATTCAAAGAGGAAATTTAATTTAACTGTATGACAATAAAACTTCACGGCAAATTCGCCTTCAGCCATCCATTCAAAAACTCGGTCTCGGATGCTGTCAGCGTCGGCCCTCGGCAGCAAGCGAACCGTACTGGGATTTCCCTCTGCAGACAGTATCGACATCAAGCAGCACCTGCATTTCTGCATAGCTGCAAGTACGTGACATTTCCACAGACACTAAGAGATGGACACGGAAAACGAGGAGGAAAAAAAAAGCAGTTCTGGAAACCACTTCAAATGTACTCTATGTGCAGCACCAGCTCCTGGTAGGCCTTATGAGACTCCGTCTTTGAGAGTAAAACCCTGCCCGCCTGCAACGTGCTTTTGTACACGCTAAGTAAACAAGCCACAGAAAAAAGGCTTTTTTTTTTTTTCCCTCACTTGTTAAAACAGTAGTAATCTCAGCTGCTAACTGTCGCAATGCTGGACAGAAAATGCTCGGCTGTAAGGGATTTATCAGTAGACGGTGTCCTCATACACTGGCACCACAGGAATCGCAAACCAAGCATTCCCGTGGCTGAGCAGCCAATAACTCCACGCTTTGATTAACTTCATGAAGAAATGTCAAGACCCGAATTTCCCTCTATTGCCTTTGAGGAACGTGTGGGAAACCACTGGGGTTTTTCTTGACGAAAATAATAGTCATTCTGTATTTGAGCTTTGAAACTCAGACTGACCCCGCATAAAAGCAACTCTGCTTATTTCCAGTACGAGTTACACCAAAGGTACCTGTAACTTAAAAAACAAACCAAAAAAGCCTCAACCACATGCCCTTAAAAATATTTTTTCCCTTTTTTCTTTCCTCTTTTTTTCTTTCCCTGCTTATGGGCTTGTGCACCAGAGAAACCAGCTTCACTCCTGCGTCTCCCTTGCTACCAGAGTTAGGAGCCCTCGCCGCTTGCACACAGCCAACAGGGAAGAGCCCAAACTTTTCTTACCCTCCTCCCGCAATAAAAAAAAAGAAAAGAAAAAGGGGGAGGAGGGGGGCAAAAAGCAAAGGCGACCGCTCGACTCCCCAGCACGGCCAGCAAGCAGCAGCGCCCGGCCGGCCGCCGTCGGGGAAAGCCGCCGGCACCCCCCACCCCATACACCCCCCCCCCCCGCGGCCAGCCCGCCCGTGGGGACGGCCCCGCGACCCCGCCTCACCTTCCAGCCGGCCGAGCTGTTGCTGTCCCCCTTGTCCTTGAAGTAGGGCACGCAGCGGACCATCCAGTCGTAGATCTGCGAGAGGGTGAGGCGCTTCTCCGGGGAGCTCTCGATGGCGCGGGTGATGAGGTCGGCGTAGGAGAGGTTGCCCCACGCGTTGCGCCGCGACGAGGACTTCCTCGGCGCCGCCGCCGGGCCCCCGCTCAGCCCCCCGCCGCCCGCCGCCGCTCCCCCCGGCGACAGGCTCGGCCCCTCCGGGCCGCCCCCGGGCAGCGGGGCCAGCAGCCGCGCCGCCTCCTCCGGGACGGCGGGGGCCGCCGCCGCTTCTCCGCCGGCGGGGGGGGCCGCGCTGCCGACGGCCATGGCCGAGCCGCCCCCCTCCTCCTCGTCGTCCTCCTCCTCGGGGATCATGGAGGCGGCGTCGGCGGGCGGCTCGCCGGCGGGCTTGGCGGGGCTGGCCTGCAGCTCGGGCCTCTGCAGGGGCCAGGTGCAGGAGCGGGGGCGGCTCTGCGGCTCGAACTCGGGGTCCAGCTCCACGTCCAGCGGGGAGAGCGGGGCGGCGGGCGACGCCTCTGCCATCTTGGCCTCCCCCGCGGGCGGCGGCGGCGGCGGCGGCGGCGGGGCGCTGCGACGGGGCGGGCGGGCGGCCGCCGGCCCCGCTCCTCCTCCGCCGCCTCCTCGGTGCCGACGGGAGCCTAGCAGGCGGGGGGCCGCCGGGCGGGCATGCCGCTCCCCGCGAAGGGCTGGCAGGCTCTCCGCTGCACCCCCGAGCCCCGCGGGCGAAGCGAACGCCGGAGCGGGGGGGTGAGGTGGAAGGAGTGTGTGTGTGTGTGTGTGTGTGTGTGTGTGTGTGGAGGGGGGGGGGGGATCAGATTAGGAGCCGGAGCGGCAGCGCAGGGCGGGCAGCGTGGGGCCGGGCGGTGCCGGAGGTGCCCGCGGCGCTGCCCTCCGCGCCGGCGGAGCGACGGCCGCTCCCGCGGTGCGTGTGTGCGTTTGTTTATGTTTCACTCCGTGCGGATGCAGAAGTAGCTCCAGCGGGATCCGCGCCGTATCCAGCCGGGAGAGGACCCCCTCCCCTGCCCCCGGCTCCTCCGAGCTCGCTCCTCGTCGCTTCCGCGGGTATCTTCCCTTTTGGGGGAGGGTGGTCCTTTGCCCCCTCCCTCGGCAGGAGGGCAGGGAGAGGGGTCCTTCAGATTACGCCGAAGACTTTTTCCTTCTTCAGAACGCCCTAAAAGGGAGCCGAAGTCTTAGCATACATCCAACTGCATACTAGCGTAAGCCTATCACTTTGCGGTGCCCCCCCCCCCCCAAGCCACACGCAAGACAACCCCCCAAAATCTCACAGCCGACAGAGAAGGGGGCGGGAGAAGGCCACCCCGGGGGCTGGTCGGTTGTTTAAAAAAAAAAAAAAAAAAAAAAAAATCCTTCTTCTCGCAGGGAAAAAGCAAACACAACGGGAACAAATCAAATCGCCAGTCTTCCAACAGGTCCAGAAGCTTTAAGCCCTCCCTAGGGCTGCCAAAGAGAATACGTTTTGTTCCAGCATCAACACCACATTCATAACCTCCTTGCTCCTGCTGCTGCCATCTTGACAGTTTTTCCCCCCCTTCACTCAAGTCATTTAAAAAGCGCAGGCAGAAGAGGCAGGGAGAGCCACATCGGGAGGGGAGGGAGGCGGGGGGGGGGGGGGGGGAAGAATCAACAGCCACCTCCACACCGGCAGAAATCGAGCTCCGAATTCACAGGAGGAAGAAGCAGCGCTGCTGCATGGTTCCTGCTCCTCCTGCTCCTGCGCCTTCAGCTTCGAGGAGGCTTCCCTTTAAAGGCGAAGGAAGAGAAAGCGGCAAACCGCCCGCTCCCTCTGCGAGCAGCCGGCGAGAGGCAAGCGATCCGCCCGCGCCGAGCCCGCCTGCCGCCGCAGCCCGCCCGAGCAGCCTGGCTCCCTGCTCGCCGCCGACTTCCACATCCCTCCTCCTAACAACCACCGGCAGCAACACAAAGTTATAGACACACGCAGGGAGCCTCAACCTAACCGCACGGCTCGCCACGGCCCGCCCACGGGCGGGGGGGGGGGGGGGGGGCGTGGGGAAGGGGCGGGCGGTGCCGCGCAGGGGCCGCCCCGACGGGGCGGGAGCGACGGGCCGCGGGCAGGCGCCGGTGCTGGGCGGGCTGCGGGGACCCGGCGGGGCCGAGCGCCTGCCCGCTCGCCTTCCCGGCGGCTCCAGAAAGCGCCCGGGTCTCTGAAAAATTTACGGTGAGACTTGCCAAGGACTGCAGGAGCCCGGCCTCGCTGCTCCTTCTAGAATTTAAGCCGCCAAACGAGACGCGGCCGTCTCACTTTCGCACACCGCTGCCTGCGCTTCACCACGAAAGGAGCTCTGGCTGTCAGTCACGGGGGAGGAATAGCGCGCTGTTTCTTTTCTGACTTGTTTCCACTGGTCATAAATTATCGGTGCGCGAGTTATTCCGGCAGACTTTAAATCCGGAGCCCAATTCGGTCAATTTTCGAAAACGTTCGTTCCACCTGCGAGTGATAGGGCAGCACGTTCCGACATGTCCACACGTGAATATAATCCCGCTGTACTTCCTCCTTGGAGGCTGTGCCCTAGCAAAAAGCCCTCCGAAGTAGCTCACTTGAAGACGTAGTTAATTATGGGTTGGGTAAAAGGGTGACCCACAAAGCCGAGGAACATAAAGCTATTAATACAGATGTAGTTACGAATACAGTACATAGCAACGTATACGCATCTGTTCTCACCTAGCTTTGCATCGACCTGAACTATGGACTAGATTTAGTACAAAAGTAGTGTTGTCTCTCGTACCAGATCTAGACAGCTGCGTGTGTTAAGAAGTAGGTGTGCTTCTAAAGCATTGCCGGGTAGAATTAGCAGACAAATTAAGTGATTCCTGATTTGTTTAGCATTACAGACAAGCCATGAGATTTGAGAATCGTTCTGTTTGATTAGAAAACAGCAAGGCCCTGATCCTTCATGCCCTACACGTCCTGCTAAGTAAGGGCTGAGGCCCTCAAGGTCTAGTTAGGTTTCAAATTCAAGTGGCACTCAAGTTAGGAATAGTTCGGCATGATTTTATTACAAGGGACAGCATTTCAGCATGCATACAATTAATCCTCAGTTATCTAAATATAGTAGGAGACAATGAATTAATCAGAATGAACGCAGGTTCAAGTAATGGAAATAACGTTCACTGCAGCTCTGTGTTGGGTTGCAATGCTGTGTGTCCTGCCATGATTTTGCTGTAACGTGGCCCCTTGTGGGAATGCAAGGCAGCTCAGAAAGACACCAGCTACTCTGCAATTGTGGTAACTGCCATTCGCCTGTAGGATTTAGCAGCTGGTAGGAGAGAACTGCAGTAGCACTGAAGAGCCAGGAACTAAGATCAGACAAGGCTGTGCACGATGAGAAGACACTTTGTCCAACTCCAGGGAGCCTCTGCTTGCGGCTTTCAGCAGGTAGCCAGAGAATGCCGGCCGCGAAGCCGTGACAGATGCTCAGCCCCTTCCCAAAACCTGCTACAGCTTGGGGCTGATTTTGACCAGTGCAGAAAACTCCCTGTGGAGCATCTCCTTAGGTCCCAGGATTCCAGGGAAGCGTAGCACTTGACCTTGGGCTGGATTACAAACTGCAAATCTAGTCCTAAATGATATTATCATCTTCATTTATTTATTTAATTGGCATTGCATTACTGTACAGGCATTGCCATTAGGTCTCATTGTGCTGGGTGAAGGCCCTGCACGTGGTAAGAAATGCTCCACTCCCTGGCAGAATTGCAGTCTAAGTAAGGCAGGCCAGGGCGGGAGAAAGGAAATAAGTAAGTAGTAACCCTATTAAAGAGATGATGGACTGAGGCACCGAGCAATTACGTGACTATGCTGAGGTCATACAGGAAGCCCATGTCAGAACTGAGAAATAAAACTAGATCTCCTGAGTGCCAGCCCTGGGCCTTTACTGCAAGATTATCTGCCCTCTTCAGAAGTCACTGGTATATCAGCCACGCAGCCTTTGCCAAACAAGGCCCAGTACCGGTTCTTCACAGCTCCACACAGCACGTGTGTGCCCATGAGATTGCAGTTTAGAGGCAGAATTAAAACCACGGCATAATTGTTCCTACACATTTTTCTTTACTTACCAAATGTGCACGAGCAAAACGGACAGAGGAGCCCTTCTTCTTGCAGTTCTGTGCCTGCGCCCACTGAAATACGTATAAAAACTGATCAAAATTGAATCTAAAGCCTGCACGATTTCCAGTCTCTTCCTTTAAGTACTTTAATGCCCCAAGGGTGGGATTTTCAAAAAGGCTCCGTTTATGGGAGTTTTATCACCGACTTCAACAGGAATAAAGTTAGGCCAGCCCTGAGGCCATCTGAAAGCCTCGATCACTTACTGTGCCTAGTCAGACTGCGAGTGTTCCAGGGCAGCGCTGCGCCTTCCTCTGCACCACATTTTATCTACTATCCCCGCCCAGGTTTATACTGAGAACATGTGTACCTGTCACGGTACCTGGTTGGACGGATCCGGCAGGGTCACAGTTACTTTGCAGCTCCAAGTCATTTCTGTGGGTGAACTCAGCTGTTCACGGACCACTCAAGATGTGGGGCCTGTGTCACACTGCTTCGGGGAAAGTAACGTCCGTAGGACAGCACTCTGGGTGGGAAGCCTCATAAGTGCTTTTTGCGTTGAGATTAATGCTTTTGAGCTGCTACATTCAACCACGGCGGGCTCCCATCAGCTCCGTTTTCATTCTCATTCTTCCATTTTGTCGGTTTGGAGTGTCAGCTTCCCATAAGATTTGAGTGTCCCAGCTCACAGTGATAACCCAGATATGCTCACGCCTTCATTCTGCCGTAACCTACATTCTCCTGGGCCGGTAGCTAGAGAAGTGCAGGTCACATTTCTGGCTTTATCTCTCTTACACAAATCTCTTAGTGCAGAAACAAGATTGGAGCGAAAGTTGCATGGGGGGGTGGGGAGCCTGGAACTTCTCATCATTACGTCATTGTGGAAATCTACTGTAAAGTGTACTGCCGCTCAATAAAATGATGTTATATTGCGGTTACATTAAACAACGGCTGCATTGTCTACATGGACTTCACACAAACAAGTATATGACTTGTATAAGCCACCTGCGGCCTGGTCTCTGAGAAGTCTGTGTCCACTGCAATAACCCTGTCCTACCCCTCCCACCCACCTCATGAGAAAGCAGCTCCCTCAGTGTATTTTTTTTGTTCTTCCCACAGTTCTCTACTATGTCCTTTAAACACAGACTGGGCAAAGGGCAGTAGGTTTTGTGGCTGATTCAGAGCAACCTCTGTGTTGATTAGAAAGAAATGTTGTCTATAAACCAGCCAACTTCATACTCCAAGACTTTAACCTTTCTGCCCAATTTGGCTACAACTGGCTAATGGGTTCCACAGTTATTAGGGGGAGAATGGCTGACTGGCAGATAGATGCAGAGCAAAGGTCCAAATTGTGCCATGGAGACATGGAGCGTTTGCCAAAGACGGCTACAGAGTTCTGACTATAAAATTTTCCTCAAAGTGATGAACACCAATTTAAAGATCAATTGGAGTTGGACTTCAGCCTGTGAACTGCCTGACTGGCCGCTGTAACAGAGGGGAAGTGAAGGAAGGTAAGTGCAGTAGCAGAAGGAAGCAATGACATTACTACTGTGGAGAAGAACTCTTTCCTCAAGCAAACCTGACGATTTGGGGGCTGAACTCTTAAGGCTGGAACCACTCAGCTCTGCACGCACCTAAACTTGAACACCCACTGCTGAAGAATTCTTGACCCGTTTCTGCACTGTGCAGAGTGCGGTGACTGCAGTCATCCACATTAAAAAACAGGATCACTTTTCTGACAGAAACAATGTCAACAATGAAACCTCCAAGCGATCTGAGATGCGAAGCTCAGGAAGCGGGAAAATACAACCGTACAGCTTCAAAAATTGTCATTAAAGCAGCCTCCTCATGTCTGCTGAAGCTGCATTGCCAAGGCCCACTGAAAAGCCACACCTCGTAGGCTAAGAAAGACTCTCAGCTCCTCATGGATAGAAGTAGGTTTCTAAGTCGGTTTCTAGCAATGTTTTGTACACTTAATAACAGCCACCAATAGCAGTGCATAGCGGTGTTGCCAGCTCTCTCGGCTTTGAGTCCTGCAATAGTTTTCCTGAAATCCCTGTTCTTAAAGTCCCATTAAAGGAGCATCTCAGCTTCCATTTTAAACCAATTGCCAGGTTCCTGATGCGCCATGGATGTGACCCAAGTATACTTTCAGGACCAGGAAGAAAGTAGGAGAAAAAAAAAAAAAACAAACCCTAATTGCATATTTTAAAACCTTTTAAAACCTGATTTTTAAGCTGACATTACACCACTCAAAAGCTTACATCATAATTTTTGAATACTTGAGAGTACATGCAATTATTGAGTTTATATCATTAGGGTGAAATGAGTCAAACTGCTAAGATCCAGCAAGAAACTCCGCTTTTTTTCTTTTTTTTTTTTTTTAAACATTGATTTTAGATGATATGAAAGGATTTAATGTTTGCAGCGCCAGTTTCTTTTAATGATTCAAGGAGATATTTAGTCATCTCCCTTCGCCTCCTGCCCCATCAGTACACCTCCAGAGACCTCTCCCGATACCCGTGCAAACAGACAGACAGACAGCTCTCCCACTTGGCTCGGGCTGGTACGAGCGGCCAAATGCAGTTCTGCCCTGCCACTGACTCGTTGTGCAACCCGGGCATGTCACTTAACCCGCCCGGATTACCCCACACGGGTTTAATTATACCCACTTATCGCTTAATTACGCCATTACTATAATTTAACACCTTCCTCTGCCCACACCCCGGGGGGCAGCGGCCCTGCCCGAGGGGCCGAGGCGGGGGGGTTACCTCAGCGGGGCGGTTGGGCGCCCGCTGGAGGGGGGGAGGGGGGAGCCACCGCTGAGGCGCCGCGCGCCGCCAGCCCAACGGCCGGGCAGCGACTCCGCGCCTACCATTCGGGAGGGGGGGGGGGGGGGGGGGGAAATCACCGGCACCCTCCGCCCCACCAGCCGCAGGGCGAAAGAAACCGAGGGCCCGCCGGTACCGGCCAGCCCCACCGAGTCCCCCCACCGCGGCGGCCGCCCCGCCCCGCTTCACCGCCCGCCCCGCCCCGCTTCGCCGCCGCCCCGCCCCGCTTCGCCGCCGCCCCGCCCGCACCAAGCTAGGCTGCGCCGTGCAAACAGATGATGTCATGCTCTAGAGCCGCGCGTGACCGCCGGGGCCCGCCCTCGCTGCCCATTGGCCGGCGCCCGGCGCCCGTCAGGGCAGCGGCGTTTGCCATTGGCCGGCGCCCTCACCCCGCCACCGCCCCCTTGGAAAATAATAAACAATCGAGTAAAATGCGGCGCGGGGCGGGGGAGGGGTAGTGGTCGGTGTTCCGGTTGGGGTGGTCGCTAACGTGTGTCGTCGTTGTTCCCCCCCCCCCCCCCCCATTCCTCTCCCCGCCGTGGTGGCCGTGGGGCGGGCGTCGCCGCGGTCGCTCCCGGGAGGGCTCGCTGGGCCCCGGG
Source organism: Tyto alba (assembly GCF_018691265.1). Taxonomy (NCBI): domain Eukaryota; kingdom Metazoa; phylum Chordata; class Aves; order Strigiformes; family Tytonidae; genus Tyto; species Tyto alba. The sequence goes on from NW_024881316.1 coordinate 987,183, forward strand.
CCGGGCCTGGTGTGCGCCGGTGGCCAGGCCCTGGCTGGCCGGGAGGCAGCCGCCGGTGTGTGTCGTCACCCCCCCCCCCCCCCCCTCCGCCCCGGTGGGGTCCCTGCAAGCCCATCCCTCGGGGCTGCCCCTCAGCGCTGCGGGGCAGAGCGGGCGGGCAGCGGGCGCTGCTGGGGGAAAAGCCCTGCTGAAGGTACCGTGGTGCTGGCACCGAGAATTGCCTTCAGCACAGCGGCCTCTCGGCTCCCCCGTTGCGTGGGAGCGAAGTGGAAGCCTGCCCTCCGGAGTGGGGGGGCGCAGCCCTGCATCGGGCAGCGGGGGTCTGCCTGTGGCCCGAGGGACGGGGTCTGGGTTACGTGTCTGGCAGTGCCGAGCACCCAAGGGTAGGGTGACCGGAATGGGACGGGGAGACCGGAAAGCTGCACCTCCGTGACTGGCGTGCTGGTTGTCTTCATGGGACGCAAAATGTCCCCAAGGTGTCTGTCCTGCCTGCGCGGTGCTGGGTAGGGAGGTGTAGCCTCCATCCTTGCTTCGTTGTAGCAGTGCTGACACACCACAGCCCTAAAATAACCGCCTTTCACCATCCTGCTTCCCTCTACCTGCAAACGTCAGGCACGCTTGTGTAGCAGAGGCTTTAATCGGGGATGGGGTGAAGAGAAGGAGGGCTGCAGGAAAGCGTTTGCCTTTGCTGAGGCTCACAGCCAGGCCTCTGCTTTTGAGAGCAGGTGCCTATGTACGGCCCATTTCAGTTCCTTCAAAGAATTATTTTTTTTTCTTCTGTATGCGGCCCCTGGAGGAAGAAGTCCAAGCACCTCCCTCTCCCTGTCGTTCTGTATCTCCAGTGATCTGAGCGCTTAGCTTAGGAGCTGGAGATGTGGCTCCTGGTCCTTTTCCCAGAACTTTGTGTTTTGTGCTCTGACGAATGTTCGATGTAAAGTACACGGAGCAGACTTTGAAAAGGGGACTGAACTCCAAGGCTGTTCCCCTCCCTTCCCTATGGCAATGTTGTTATTGCTAGGTCACGGCCTCTACTTGATTGCTCCCATGAATCCTGAATCACCACCCTCTCCCCCAGGCAGCAGTACGGGTTCAACAAGCTGGTTGAAAATGGAGCGCCTGTTAGGCTAGCCTACCTCCCCGGTAAGGTACTCTTCAGGCTAGTCTACCTCCTGGGTGAGAGGCTCCTCAGGAAGGTCAGAGACAGGCATCTGAACCCCCTCAGGCAGAAGGGAGGGACGTTGACCTTGGGTCTCCTGGCATGGGGGGCACTGCAAGGCACACAGAGGGAAGGAAGTCCCCCGGGAGAGTTGAGAAAGGGTTCAGAGGGGCTGGTGAAGCGTTAAGCAAAAGCAGTCAGGGGCTTAACACGTGGTGGGGGGGAAGTCGATGATAAGCATTTGCAGCTGGTTCTCTCTTCCACCCCAGAGGAACTGGGTGGCTGCTGACTCAGGAGCTGCATCAAGTCAGAGGAATGGGAAGGGGGTCACGTTTCCTGCGTGCCAGAGACACGCTGCCGCGAGGGATGGGATGGCGACGGGCACCTCCTACCTGCTGTCCCCTCTTGAAAGAGCGATTGCAGCAGCGTGCTGCAAGGAACCGGAGCCCGCTGGTATGTGTTGGATGTGCTCTGAGCAGGCTGCATGGCCGGGGCCATGGGGCTCGTCTTGCGTGGAGACGTGTCTGAGCTCTGAATTCCAGCGCTGGGCCCGCGGTGGAGAGGCAGGGAGCTGCCCAGTGTGGGGTGGTTCTGCGAATGCTGCGAAAGGCAGAATGGCCTGTGTTTTAGGATGCTGACAACCTAAAAATAGGACTCAAGGTCTTCCAGGATTAGGCATCGGTTCAGCAGGGGCTTTTGGGAGGGCAGTTCTAACTTCAGTGCCTCAGTTCTGCCCCAGTCCTGCTTCTGGTATTAAAGGGCTTTCATTTCTTGCGGCTCATGTGAATGTCACTTAAATGTGCTAGGGGCATGCAGTTATAGCTAACAGCCCTGCAGACTCCTCCTGGAATCTGAAACGTTGAATTCTTCCATTTGTATGCATCCTCGCCTGCCTTGCAAAATAATTTCCTTCAGTCTGGCAAACCACAGTTCTGTTAAAGGTGTGCATCTTGGCTCACTCACTGCTGTTGTACCTGTGCAGAGCCCATGACAGCGGGAGTGAGGCCTGATTTTTTTTTTTTTATTTTTGGGGGGTACCATTTAAGTGAGCACATATGATTGAGTACACACTGAGAACTGATCTGCTGAAGAGCCTGCTGTTTATAAATACAGTATCTGCTTTTCGTAATAGGCATGTTAAGCTTAAAATATATCTAGGTAGAGGTATTATAAGCCTTGTTTTACCAAAATGGATTTTTTCCCTGGAAGAAAACTGGGGAGGAACTGTAGCTGAGTTCTGACAGATGTTCAAGTACGTGAAGCTTAAAGAGGAACGTATGCTATTCAGTTTGCTCACAGAGGCTTTGTGACCTGTGTCTTCGCAGTAATGATGACACAAGCTTTTTTGAATAAAAGGAAGAAATTAACTGCCTTGGCTAATTGTACCCTTGCTAGCTAGCTAACCAAGGACACCATTTGACTGTGAAAATTGTTGCTGTACCCAAATCTCTCAGCTGGGGAGAATATCTGAAGTGAGAGTGTTCCCGTATCTGTGGGTTAGAAGGGCTATTTTAAAATCATTCTAATTGGAAAATTAAACACTATTGCTTTAAAACAGTGGTGCACTGCTTTGAAAAATTAAGACCATATGGAATCACTTATTATTTTTCAATATGTATTCAGTCTCTGGTGCAATTTTATGTACCCGCTAACGCATAAAGTCTTTTGGAGCAGGAATAAAGCACCACAAAGCATGATTTAATGCTATAGGGTCACCAAATCTGTTTCAGATTACTGGATGTTTCAATCTGCTGAAAAGAAGGGGATGTCCCTGAACCAATGAAACAATGACGGTGGAGGGGGGAAGCCCATAAATCTGAAACACTTTGGAAATATAGTGCACATATCACCAAAAACTTTGAAAGGATTCAGTGGGGATTTGGTCATGTAAGAGATACAGTTATGAAACAAATTATTCTAAGTAACAGGAAAGTTAAAGTCAGTATTAATAGTACAATACTTGGTTGCAATTTAAGGCGTCTTAATGAATCATGTTTTCAAACAGTACAGGCCCACATAAGCATGTGACTGTAAGAGAAAATAAGAGCAAGTAATGTGGCAGTGCACAAAAGTGCTTTTGTTTGTAGTTCTGTGGTCACTGGAAGTGCCTATTCTTGTGCTTATTCACAAACACCTCTAGCTCTTTCTTCCAGAAATCCTATCCAAACATTTTTGTTCTGACTTCGTTAGAGAAGGACTTTGTGCTGTGGTTCTTTTCGTCTGACTTCTGCAAGGTTCATTCTTACAGTGCCCTTCCTCTGCCAAGGGGCTGAGATGGGTTTGATGCCTTAGCAGCTTTTTTTTTTTTTTTTTTTTTGCTGAGTGACAAGCCATGGGGCAATCTTTGCTCTCAGGGCCTGGGCATTTTCGTTTCAATGGTTCAGCAGAGACCAACAAGAAGAGGCTGAGGCTGACAAGTTAACCATGCATGGCTTGTGCCACCTGGCAATGAGCTCTGCAGGCATGGGAGGCAATCTTTATGCCTTTATCATGAGCCTGAAAGCAGTATAACTGTCTGGCTAGTTATAATTTAACAGAAAGTCCATTTTTCATCTTGCTGTGGTGTTGTGCTTTTTTATAAATGTCATCTGTAGAGTCTCCCAGTGAGTGGGAGCTTCAGGTTTGCTTTGTATTTCTCACATATACTGGCAAAAACTTTTTCATATGAACATTGTCCACTAGGTTACTGAAAAAGAGCCAGATTCTTTCTTAGAGGCGTAAGCAAGGTAAAAGGAGTTTGCAGTAACTCTTGTAATTCAGTCAAACTATTTTGTCGATATATATTTGTCATTTATAACCAGTAGATTGACTGGTTCTTACAGTTTAAATCTTACATTTTTAGAACAGTTATTAAGCAGGTAGATTAATCTTCAGCTTTCCTGTAACACTGAAGTTTGTTCCTCATTGTTGTGCCTTCCATCATTCTTCAAACATTTGATAATCGTTAGTAGTAATTCCAAATACGTTCAGATCTTTTGTTCAAAACAAATAGAGTATGCATGTGTCTTCTCGATCAACACCTTAATGTGACCTCTCCCACCTGCTCAAATTGTAGCATCAGAATAAAATTCTTCAGGCAAAATGAAGCCAATTGAATGAATACATAATAAGGATTAAAACAAATACAATGAGAAGTAATTGTTGTCTTTGACTAACTTTTATCCAGATCCTATCTCTTAGCCATTGAGAAATCTTAAATAAAATCCTCTTTAAAGTCATTTAAAACTTTCCTGAGAGTAGTTGTCAGTTTAGATATGTATTCCAACTTTAACTTGTACGTATGACTGGTAAGACTATTACTTGCCCATAGATGGCAATAGCATTACACTGCTGAAGTAGCCCCCAGCCTATGAAATGAGGCTGTGATGGTGGTGAATATTAACTTGGGGAATGGAAAGAAAAAATACCTTGCTTTTTTTTTTTTTTTTTTTTTGTTGCGGCAGTGGTGATGGGGACTGTTCTGCTTGCAGGAATGTTGGGACTAATCATGTGAGAAAAGATCCTGGAGTGATGAGGCAGCATATTTCCCATGTCTGAGGTCAGGATTTGTTCTGTGAAGTTGACCTTTAAAACAGCCTGAAAATGAGGAACGTGGCACCAGAGAGCAGAGCAGGAAGCATGAAATGATGTAAGATGTCTTTCTTCTGCATATGAAATACTTTTCCTTTTTTTTTTTTTAAAGCTCCAGGTTTGTGATTCAGCATTTTCTGCCACTGACAGAGTGTAAGAAAAAGGAAAAACCTGTGGAAAATTAGAAAGTTCCTATTGTTCTAGTCAAAATCTAATAAATATTAGCCATCAGATATTTTTGTTCCCTTTTGTTGAGTTGGGGGGGGGGAAGATTATCTTTTCGCAAAATCACTCTTCCCTCAACCTCCTGATCTGAGAACCCTGGAATTACAGAAAAAAGTGGTATTTAGGCTCAGCCTGGATGCCTCATCTCCATATAATGGGTATGAAGCGCCACCAGCTTTGTTGGCGCTGGATATCTGGGTGACTGCTGTTTCAGCTCTGACAGGAGACAGCAGGACAGGCCTCCTGTGAGAAAGTTTTGGGGTGCCAGTGCTGGGTGGATGTTTGATGCAGGACAGGCAGCTCAGGGACCCCCCCGGGGGCTAAAGCATCAGCCTGGGTGAGGCTGCCAGCCTGGGTTCCATCCCAGCTGCACCGTGATGCAAGACCTCCTCTCTGAACTTATGCAAAAGTGCCTTTTTCTTCCTTATTTCTTGCATTTTCTTCCTGTGTCCTTTCCCTTGCTGAGACGCACAGGGCTGCGCTGAGAGCTCCGATGTGCCTGCCGGAGGCTCTGCTGCGATAGAAGACTTGCCTCTCCAGTGTCAGTGCGAGCCCTTAGACCACCACTGGGCAGGAAAAGGGTGCTCCAGCCTGTTGCCTCTTCTCTGATCTAAAGCCCTGCAGACCTGTCAGGAAAGAGGGTTTGGATGGAGAAAGCAAGGGAATCGCTTCAGCCTTCTCCCTCCTTGGCAGCTGGTTCTATGTTAAGATGGCGTTTATGTCTCTTGGTAGAGGGGGCAGCGGTGGGGAGCGCTCCCCGGTACCGGAGCTCAGCCGGGCCCGCGGCAAGACTGCACAATGGTCCCTGGCACAGTGCTGGCCCAGGCTGCTAGCGCTTTCCCAAACAATTCCCAGGCACAGATGTAAAAAGTTTGCCTGTGGCCACTCTGCTTTGATAGGTGAGAGGGTTTAAAAGCCTGGACACGGCTGCTCTGTGCCCGTTGGATAGTTTATCCCCATGGATATGGTCCGGGTGTGCCTGGGGCCATCGGTGCTCAGAGTGATACCCCACGCAGGTACATTTCCAGCATTGAATCATGTCACAGTGAACAAGCAGGGACACAGCCTTGTCATGGTTTCTCTACCTGCTGAGATGGCAGTACCAGTAAAGGTGACTTATGGCTGTTTTTCAGTTGCTCTAAATGCCAGCCAGAAGGAAGCCGGCTTACATCTGTTTAAGACTCTGAACAGATTATTTTTTTTTAAGAGTCCTAAGGGACAAGCAGCTGGATATAGGCACGTACTGTATTTGTGAGACCAGCACTGGGATGGCTTGTGTGTTTTAAATTGATGTTGAAAAATGGGTGGTGGAGCATTAGAGCCACACAAAATGATTCAGAGCCTGAAGAAAATGCTTTGCAATGGGAGACACAAAGCACTCGCTCTTTCTAGCTTATCAAAAAAGACTGAGCAGGGAATTGATTATGATGGTGAAGGAACTTCCTGTGGAGGAGAATATCAGGTACTGAAAGGCTCTTTAATCTAGTAAATTATGGGAATGTGTAGCAGCAAGCTGAAACCAGATAAATTTGTATGAAAAACTGGGCACAAATTTATTGGAGTGAGGGTGATTAATCACTGTAACAAGCTGTCAGGGCGGATGGTGCATTTTCCAGATGTGTCCGAGCCAAGACAGGCTTGTTTCTGATGGATGTGCTCTAACCGCAGTTAAAAGCCTGAGTGACACTTCAGTCAAGTCTCAGGCAAGGTAAGATGGTGAGGTTTGAAGGGCTGTGATATGCAGGAGGTCTGACTAACAGTTCCCAAAGGAGCTGCAAAGATCTAATGGTTCCCATCTGTCCTTAACCTCTGAGAAACTGAGAAAAACAGCACTTAGCAGAAAGTGGAAGGAAAGAATCAAAATGACAGCCCCGTTGCTGGCACACCGTCCCCTCTCTTTCTGCAAGGACTGTATCTGTCACCTGCTCAGGGCTTTACTAACGTATCCTCAACACCCACTGCAAAATTGATCTTTCTCCAGTCCACAAGCCCTCTATACGGATTGGCTTCAGTGTCTTCCATCTGAGGAGAGCATGAGTAAAAATTTGTGATGCTCATGTGGTAGCTCAGATAAGTAGTTTCCTTTTTGTTTGTTATTTCATCTTCTTGAGCTTTGGACTTGCCTGTTCTCCATGCCTCCTAGTTTCCATTTCTTTATATTGCCTTTGCCACTGGGCTCAGTGCACTGTGCTGTGTTGATAATCTGTGGTGCAGTACATCTTGGAGGCTACTTCTTATTCAGTCTGGCACCATTTGTTCCTCATAATTTGACAAAATGAACCCTGTCTTTCTTGCACAGATTTCACACGGGATGGGTATGTCAGCGATGTGCTGTGTAGATAAGAGCTTGTCAGGAACTTTTTGATAGAGTGCCTTTCATCCAGAAGTATAAAATTGTAGATACTGTAGCTATTAACAAGAATGCACTAAGGTATCTGCAAAATACCTGCAATCTGTATCTAGAAAAGTACTGGAATCTCATTTTAAAAACAAGACTTCTCTCCCGGAAAGCCAGTTGGTGGTGGAAATCAATAATTTCTCATTCTCTGTTGCCTTTTCTGGGGTCTCGGTGTTGTCCCACTTCCTCCCCATCTGCTTGGGGTGATGCAAGAATGTTATTCTCTCAGGCCCTAAGTCAATTCTGCTGGCTTCTCCTTGCTCCAGAGGATAATTTTGTATAAACTCAGAGCTAAAACAAGGCAAATGAAGGGGAGGAGTTGTTGTCCAGTTGTCATCAGTACCCACAAGCCATTAACCTGGTGCACGGATTTTCTGGAACATGGGAAGTTAGAGGCAGAGCAGGGGTTTGAACTAAGATCTCCAAAGAGTAAGTGAGAGTCCTGAACTTATTTTTGTGTGGAGGGGAAAAAAAAAAAAAAAACAAAAAAAGTTGGTTGGTTTTGGTTTTTTTTTTGTGGAAATGCAAGCAGTTTTCCAGAGCCCCACATGCCTCTGGGAAGCGGTAGAAGTATCTGCGTGAGCAAAGAGCTCCAGTGCAGGAAGGTACAGAGGATGTAAGAAGAATAAGGCTGTGGCTGGAGATCTGGAATTGGCTTAGTCGGGGTGCCAGCTGAAGCTCTGCAGTGACTGCTGTTATGTGCAAAGACTGCAGCTGAAAACAGACCCAGGCAGGAGTTGATCCAGACTATTCCCAGCCTTTGGGGAACATTCCATTTTGGAACTGAAGAACCCATGTTTCAGGCTGAACTGAACCCATGAGTCTAAAACTTCTTCAGAATTCTGGGGAGATGTTGCTTTTGACCTCGCTCTATAGCTTGGATCCATTTGCTTAGTCACCAGCCAGATGAAGGTCATTCTCAGTGTCAGAAAAACGTCCACCTTTGCTCTCTGGCTTAAATTATTTTACTGTTGCCCTGCCCCTCTCCCATCCCACCCCCCCAGCCCCCTTAATCTGCTTTTATATGCATATTCTGCTGCTAAATGTGGGTAAAATAAGCAGCTAGTCCTTTTACTCTCTTTCCTTCCAGCTTGTTGATTGCAGGATTCAGTCATATGCATAGTAATGTGTAATTGAAGGATGGTAGCTTTGCCCAGCTGGCTTAGATCTCACCTCTAAGCCTGTACTCAAAAAGACCTACCTATTCTGAGCAGAGTGGGAAGCTCTCCAGGGCCCAGAATGTGAGAAGTAATCAATTCTTGTAGAAACATTTCTGCGATGCTGTGGAATCCAGCCAAGAGACATGATGAAAGTGAAAACTGTTTTCTAGGACATCCAGTTTCATTTAATTTTGCCATGCCCGTAGAACCTTTCAGCAAACGTCTGTATCCTTCCATGTGTTGATTGTGTCCTGCGTCCGTTTGTGATTTGGTTACCCTGGCAATCCAGCTAATTTTCCAGAAAAGTCAGCTCCATCAAAGTTCATTGACTTGTTATGTTAATGGCCTGCCTGCTCCTTCAGTAGACTTCAGCATCCATTGACTGCAAGTTTTTTCATGGGCTTAGACACTTACCAGAAGAGATCTGCAGAGAGGGTTATGCCCTGGCATGTTTGATTGGAGCTGATACTTTTTTTTTTCCTTGTCTCTTCTTTACTCTAGCTGGACTGATCATCTTTTTGTTTCTTGAAACACTGGGACAATTTTTCTATGTATCACCAGACTTCTGTCCCAGCAGGTTCTCTATAGGAGTGTTTTCCAGTAAAAGTCTCTTCTCATGTGCCTCCCTTCAACGTGTTTGTACAATAGTTTGACTTGAACAAGTCTCAACGTCATTTCTGCCTCTAGGCAAGCCTCAGAGGGACCGAGGCATAACGAGTTTGTTTATATTTTCCACATGAATTTAGCATTTTTTAGAGGCTGAGGATTAAGAGATACAGTCTAAAAGGTACTTAAATATGTGACAACGCTAACCATTCAGATGCCTGGCTCACTGAATGCTATGTGGGGTGCTTGCACTCTATATGGGGAGAGTTTGGTGCCTCAGAAGAACAAAACCTGACTGTACAAGGAGCCGCTTGCACTAGCAGCAGAGGGTACAAGTCTGTAAGGGAAGCCCAAGCATACAAGAGCTGCTCCCACTGAATAAAAAAAAAAAAAAAAAGAAAAAAAAAGAAGAAACAAAACAAAATAACAAAATTATTTAAAACAAAGAAACAAACCATGAAATGTTAAACAGAGGTTGACCCATCTCCTCTAGTACCTTCTTCACTTCTTTGCCCATGTTTTTGGAGAGTATACAGCTTGTGTGTTCTCCTCAGGATATTGGCAATAGAGAGGACTGATGCAAACTGAACCGTGTGGGAGGAGGAGGAGGAGGAGAAGTGGAGAGACTGTGGTGATGAAAGGGTGGCAGAACAAGACGGGGAAGCTTCCTGAAGATCTTAACCACAGCAAGTCCAAGGAAAGGCCATCTCTTTTCATAAAGGCATAGTCATGTGGTTTGCTTTGAGGAGTCCACCATAAGCCAAATCCTACAAGTGCTCCAGATCTGAGAGTGTCAGGGTTCCGGGCTTGATCAAAAGCCAGGCTTCTCCCAGCTGGAAGGGCAAATGACTTGTACCGTTGTGGAGGAAATTAGACTGTATCAACTCCAAATCTGTTCTAGGTGTTGTGATATTTTTAAGAACAATGTCAGGATCCCAGCAGATGAAGATGACTGCGCTAATAAGATTTCTTCACTGAGATGCAGAGAGCAACTTGTCATCACAGCTGCACCTGAAGTTGGGTGACTCTCCCTTTCTCATAAGACCACTTGTATGTGCAATGGGCATCCCAGAATTAAATTAAATCAAATCCCAGGCATGGATGGCACTACTCACCACCCCCCACTTGCCAAAAAGTCCCCAGATGCAGGGGCAGCAATGACACCACGCAACCCCTAAAAGCTTCTGCGCTCCAGGGTGGAGACGGCCTCCTATCCCCAAGCCAATGTGACGCCAACACGTGCTAAGAAAGGTAGGCTGGAGGCAGCGATCCAGGTGGGGATATGCCTGCCTGAGAAGTCACGAGGTAGCCATGCAGAAGCTTTCCAAACACTTTTGGGAGCCTGCCTGTTGGTTCGCTCAGAACACTCGTGCCTCGTACCCCACGCCAAGGGATCCCGTGTGGTGGCGAGCCCGGGAGGATTTTGCTCGAGCCATCGCAAGGTGGAATCTGGCAGTGGGGGGAAGGCTGAGGTAGGATCAAGCTGTGTAAAATATTCTATTTACCTGAATATAAGGCAGCCCCACTTCCAAGGAAGCCCTCTCTTCCAAAACCAAATAATAATTGACTGGCGGTGCATTAAAAACGTAAATCTTCTGTGTCACGGTGAGGGTCAAGTCATCCCAGTCCTGCGTGAGGCCCCACCGCCCGCCTGCCCCACGCTGCCCTGCACCACCGCCTCGCCGCAGCCCCCCGAGACCTCCCTGCCCTCCTTTTCTGTGGTCGCCTTGCCCGACGCAGGATACAGGGTGTCCTCAGAGCTCCTGGCGCGGCCACACGCGTGGCTTCTGCCCCCCCCCACCCGTGTAGCATGCCCCAGAGCTGCTGCCACAGGGCCCCGCGGAGGCACCAAGACGTGTTCCGGGGCCAAGCGCGAGGCTGTTGGGAGTCTCCATTTTCGTGTCAGCACTTCCCGAAAAGAATCCCCGCCCAAGCTAGTGCGGTATATTTATTTTACTTTGCTGTCAGGCTGAGGGCAAGGTCAAAGTCTGGGCTTGCTCCATCCACTTCTTTTCGGAGTTACCCGCGTAGCAAGCGGCTGAGGCGGTGCGCTGGCCGGGGCGCGGGGCCGGGCCCGCCGGGCCGCGGTGCGGCCCTGCCATCTTGTGGGCTTCGCCCTCCTTGCAGGCCGCCGCCGCGCCAGCCTCCCCCGCCCGCAGCCTGCGCTCGGGCAGCGCCGGGTGTCCGCCCGACGTTTTCCAAAGCAGTTTTAAAATATGAAAGGCATTTTGAACTAAGGGTGGGAGAAAGACGGCGGCACCGCCCTGGGTCGCGCATTTTATCAGCAGGGAAATGCAGGCTTCAGCGTCCCAGCAGATGCAAGCATTGGGAGGGCGGTGTCATGGACTGTCGAGATGTCTGCTCCCGTTACCTTAAGGACAAGTATCCCGACGTATCCTTGCCAATCTAGAATTTTATAGCCCCAACTTGCTATTTTTTTACCATTGGAGAGGTCAGCGTATGCATGCGCTGGAGAAGATGAGAGAAGGATAACAGGGAATGCACTTCGGTTGAAGGCACCACTGAACTGTACAAATAATGAGTGTGATTTATGTGAAACTGCCTGCTCGGTACTATTGAAACACCCCGCTGAAGACAGAGCACTGCTGGTGTTTGCACACTGGTGTGGGAAAGGGTGAGGAAAAAAAAAAAATCCTCTGTGGCAAGAGGAGAGATCCCAACACACGGTGGAGCTAGATGATGGCATATGATGCACCCAAGTACAACAGTATTCCTACAGAACAGGATTAGGGACTAGCTTTCTCTTCTCAGAGTCAGCCTTCCATGCTAATTTACTGCTTATCTTGTTTTAGCTCAGGTTCCCCATTTTGCCTAGATTATGGAACAGTGGTGTCTCAAGTCACTTAAAATACAGCATTGGACTTGGCTGTTGCCACTGATGGTAAATGCACCAAAGTTGGGGGGGGGTGGGAGCCACAAATCCTGATGGTGTCTCTAGCCTCTCCCGTCATCAGGAGCATCTCAGCCCAAGTGAAACTGTAGAATCTCCCCAAGAGCTGTAGCACGACAGGGTTTCGTGCACCCCCCTTGCATGACCGTGGGAGATTTATGGAGTGAAGGCAATGGGAAGATGGGAGCTTGTGTCTGGTTTAAGCCAAGAAATGGTAAACTCTGCTGAAACCCACTTCCCCCTGCTTTTAGCCTGTGCTTACACTGTTATATACAAGACAAAAATTCCATCATCTTCTGGTTTAAAAGACAGGAGGTGCTAAAGCCCAGCTCTTCCTTTGTAGGGATCTACCTTCCCCTCTAGCCAGGTACCGAAGTACATTGGAGGATTTCAACCCAAGGGCTGAGGCTTTTGCAGCTCATTTCTCTCAGGCCATAGGCAGGAGCACGCAGCTTTAACAGCTCAATGGCTACAGCTCCAAATGAGCTGGCAAAGGTGTTCTCAGCCCAGGAAGTTTTTCTGTTTTCTTTCCAGCTGTAGCAGTTGATCAGAGAAGCAGGTGATTTACCAGTTGGTCATGCTCCTTGCAAGTCTTGTTCCTCCTCCACACCAGGACACTTCACCTTTGATTCGTCATCGTCTTCTCATTTTGGAAAACTTTAAGTTAAATAAACCCTGGACCATACAGAGGAGAACTGCGGGGCTACCTGGATGCTAAACTGCAGTGGCAGATGGTTAAACAGGAGGAGTCTGGCTAGCAAGCCTTGAGTTTCACGGAAGGAAGAGCTGAGGTGGAGGAGTGGGGCTGGGGGAAGAGGAACAGAGGGTGCCCCAGCAGCATCATACAGCTGACCAAGAGCAAGCAAAAGGATGGCAGGCGTGTCCCAGTTCGGCGATGGGACGCTAGTTCTCAGGCCGAACAGGAAAAGGCAATGGGGCAAGCACAAGAGCACAGTTTTGTAATGGTACAGGGGACCCCTGGAAAGGCCATAAAATGAGAACAATCAATTAACAAGCTGCTGTGGCTTCAGGAAAGCCGTTACAGACATACTGGTGTAATGAGCACATCTGATGCACAGAAGCTATTTAACCTTCAGCCTTGTGCCTTATAAAGCACCTCTGGGGCACTGCATTAGGCTGTTAATTATTAGGGTCAACTTAGCAGATGGAAATGTCCTCAAGTATGGGTTGTTGTGATGATACACTGAGATAATTTCTCCATTATGTCAATAACTAATTTCCTAAATTGTTCAAGAATTGACAGATTGGCATCCATTAACCAATCCTTAAACTCCTGGCTGTGGGAGCAGTTAAAGGCCACAAGGACTGCAAAACCCATTCATAGGTCCTTGAGTACACACACACAGACATACACACACACACACAATACTGTAACAGCTTGGTGTTAGCCATTAGTAAAAAAAAAATAACCAGTGTATATAAAAAGCCTAAGTACACAGTGACAGACATTGGCTTGAGCAGATGTCTTGATGCTTGAGCTCTGTCTTAAGGTACTCTAAGAACAGAAGATGAAGTCTGTGTATTGAGAAATTGTAAATAAACGGAATTTCAATCAGACCAAAATACCAATTACATTTACTACCAAAAGTGCATATTTTTTGAAAAAAAATATCCCAAGCAGCAAACATTTTATGGATTTGATAAGCCGCGACTTGTTACATTGTTTATCCTTACGCTGCAAGACAAAGCCCATTTCTCTTATTAATACAGGACATATAATTTTTTTGTACTTAAATGCAAACATTTTTTTTCCAAGTGCAGCCTATGAAGATCTGACATATTTGGAAACTGCAAACGGGTAGGAAATCCCACTGATTCAAGAATTGGTTTTATTGTTTTGTCTCAAAGCCAGGCACCACTGGAAAAGCAGCTGTCCTGAGTGGAGCTGTTGCAAAGGGGCACAGCGCTGAAAGCTTTGCTGCCCGAGCTGGCACATCGGCTGCACCCAACTTGTGGAGGAGAAGGGACGTGGCCATGTCACTGTGTTACAGCATTACATGTGTCTGAGCTTACCTGCCTGAGACGCTTCTGGCTGACTGCCTGGAGTTAAAGCAAAGGAGGCTGAGGAGGGATTGGAGAGAGGAGGAAATGAAACAGTGCCTGCAATAAAGCCTGTAACACTGATGGTCCTTCGGGGGATGGGTGGGGGGTGAGGCACTGCAATAACTGCTGCCAGCCTGCTGCCAGAAGGGTGACAAGCTGTTTTCCCAAGGCCGGTGATTAAAACAAAGAGATACGACACCCTCCCCCAGCACAGATGAAAGGACTGGGGAGTGGGAGCATGGAAAGGAGGCAAGAGCAGCCTCTTAAGGAGGTTGCACCTGGGTGTGCAACCAAAGCCAGGAACCGATGGGCTGCGGGGCGGGAGTGGGGATTTCAGAGGTTTGTCTGAGCTGCTGGAGAGGGGGTGAGGGGGAAGCCCCGAGCACCTGCAGATTTAGCCCTGTCTCCTGGTTTGCAGCGGGCTTTCGGCTGTACCACCAGCCGTCCTGCCCCGGAGGGACAGATTCAGCTCTCCACCGAAGATTGTTTGGAGGGGAAGGGGCTGGCAGACAGTGTGTTTGAAGAGAGCAGTCTCGTTTATATATATCAACACGGGGAGTGGGGTGGGGGCGACAAACTGGGGGTGCCAGCCCCGTCAGGGGGAGGTGGATGTGGCAGCAGCCCTCGCCTACTGAGCTTGTGCTCTGGGAGAAATGGCAAAGCTGGGGTGAGGAGGGACACTGCTGCCCCACCTGCAACAATGTCTGGTGCTTTTTCCCACTGCCCCCCCCCCCCCCCCCCCCCCCATCTTTTTTTTTAGACCGGCTGCTTGCTACCACCCTTCCCCACAAACCTCATCTCACCCGTGTCGTTAGACGGCCGTGTCACTGCCGTACCTGTGAGCAGGGGTGAGCACCCACGGGAGAGGCTGCTGGGGGGGGGGGGGGGGGGGGGGGGGGGGGAGTGAGCCCAGGTGCACCATGCGCCGCAGCCCTCTTCCCACCGAAACTGGCCAGGCGGCTGTGACTGAAATTTAATTTGCCTGGTGCGTTCAGTGGACATTTTAATCAGCATTTCCTACAATCTACTTGGCAAAGAGGCTCAACTGGCAGCTGCCTGACTGAATGGGCTTTGCACCCAGTCTAACCTTCTCCATTCGCAATTTCCAGTGCTGGAAAACCTTTCTGTCTCACTCTCAGAAGTTTCTATAGCAATCACGGCTGTCCTAGCGAAGCACTGAAAATGGCAGCCCATTCAGATTGTAATTTTGCTGGACAGTAATTGCTCCTCTCTCCATTAGCCTCTGAAACGTTACTTTTCGGGAGATACCATCCGCAACTGGAGGAGACTGATCCTCTGCCTGTGTTTTCAACAACCTCCGCTCCCCTACACCCCAGCTAACTTTGTTAGCTGCTTGCAGCATGCGTGAACCTCAACTACCAGGGCAGCGTTGTTGGGCACATCATACCTCAGCTACAGGAAAGACCTGACGTGAATGATGCTCCTAACAAGCACACAGGAAAATAAACCTCACTGCCCAACACATCGCGTTGTGGCCTTAACATTATCCATCACTGTAGGTGGAAAAAGTTACACAAGTGTGTTTGGCTTTGCTAATTGCAAAAGACTGGAGAATACAATGAAAGCTTTTTTCTTCGTATCAGTGAGCTTACTTTTCCTGGTTCAGTTAACTTCAGCTTAAACAATCACTCAATCTTTTGTTCCATGCTTCATCTTTCAGTGGCTGTGATCGCTGTTAATTACTGTGACACTGAAGAACCGTGTGCTAAAAATGTATTAAGTAACAGAACGAAAGGCTTTGCTTCATTCAAGAAGAGGAGGCGATAGAATTATACCCGACTGTGAAGGAATCGATCAACCATTTCTTAAGCTCTTCTAATAATCTTTTCTTATACTTTTATGGCTATTGTTGCCTGCTGGAAAAATTAGCTTAAAGCTGAGTAAGGGGAATTGTGGATAAGTGTTTGCAATTTGGCTTTGGACAGACACAGTGTGATTGCACTCAAAGAATTTGAAGTCTTTGCACTGGCAGCAGTACTTGAATCTGGGAATATAGGATTCGCATTGGAAAAGAGTGGATTTTTATAACGATTTAAATGCACAATTTCAGCTAGAGAGTGGATTAACAGAGCCAACTAAACCCTTCACCCTGACAAAGAACTGGCGGGAGGACTATAGAAACTCATCCAAAATTTTACCAACATGAATGCAGAGTAATAGGTCAGGGAGAAGCATTTCTGTATTTTAATGGCGTTCTTAGAATTCAATTCAATTTAAAACAAAAGTTGTTTTACAAATATGTGGAGAATGCAGAAGGCTGGAGAGGGAGCAAGTGGCCTGCATCCTCCATCTGCTCCCTCCTCCCTCTACTCCTGAGCACGGGGACTGCCGCTGCACGTCCTCCTCCGCGGCGGACGGAAGGGCCGACACGGGCACTGCCCCACCGTGAGCATCAGGAACATCTCCCACGCTGCAGGGGCACAGCTGCACCTCCAGGCCCCACACCCCACCCTTCCTATGTGCCAGAGCTCTCGAGGCCCAAAGCCAAGCAGCAGGAACTCCAAGCCCGGGGAGTTTCAGGGAAGCCGAGAGATGCAGACCTGTGCTCCTCTATCAGAAATGACGTTGCAGAACAACAGGAAAAGATTAAGTATCCCAAGGTGAGCAGCGCTCTTCTCTGACTGCTCATCTCTGAGAGGAAAGGGATCAGGGGGATAGGAGAGGAAACGTCAAAATTGCAAAGGCAGATTGGCTGCGTCTGTTCTTGGGTATTTCAGAAGAGGCAGAAAAGCATGTAGAAGGACTTCTTTTTGAGCAAATTCTAATTAGACCCTGATGGCTCGCTGCTGCAGGATGTTTGAGGGGGGGAAATAAAAAAAATAAAAATGGGGGGAATCTTAAATCAGTCTGGAGAGGGATGTAGCATGAGTAACAAGGCATGCAACCATTGGTGAGGATACAGCTGCCTCCTCCACAAACCTAGGTGAATCTGTGACGGGAGATAAAGAAATTTTCTGTATGCTCTTCTCAACCATTGGATGCTGCACTGCGAACAAGATAATGGAGTGAGTTGGTCACGGCTTGATATTCAATATGATGATCCCTCTCTTCAAGAAATAGGGAAATTGAATGTTTCCAGTAGAAGGTGTAGAACTAGCCCCCAAATTTAACCCCTCCTAAAAAGTTTTACATCACTGGTTTCTCAAGCCTGAACTGTAACACACTATTGGCCATCTGTCAGCAAGTACAGCCACTGGCATCCCTGGAGGAGTGTCATGCTGCAGCCTGGCTCTCCCATTTACGGCACGAATAGGTGCGCCATGAGGGCACCGGCACTGGGGTGCTGCAGTGACCCCCAGACCCTCCCACCCCACCAGTGCAGGGCCTTCTCTGCCTGCCTAAACGTTAACGAACTGCTGCCCACGGGGACTCTTCCAAGCTGCGTAAAACCTGTAACAACTAACCGCAGGACTAACTGGCTGGCAGCGAAAGCAAATCTTGATCAGTAAGAATCCCAAATTAACAGGAAAAAAAAAAAATTAAAAAGAGCACTTTAATTGTGGTTTGCACTCTGCTGGTGCACTGTTGGAGAATGGCTCAGAGACAAGGGTCCTGAGCCCCCCGAGCAGTTGTACGATCAGAGCCTGTTCTAGGGGCTGATGCTGCCTCGCTGATGCTGGGCCCCACTAGGGTTTGCCTGCAGCTGCTGACACATGAAGAATGTCAAGGACGCTTCGGCCTTGGGTACCGTGGTGTGTCGAAAACAGGTTAAGGGGAATTAGGAATAGTGGCCTGAGAAACTTAGTGTTAGGAGAAGCTTGTGGGCTAGCTAACCGCAAGTAGGTGGACTGTGCGAATATGACCTTTAGAGCTTAAGCCAACCAGCTAGTGACTAGTAGGCATAATAATTAGCGTTGTCTGTATAAATATGTGTACCCTGGACCAATAAAAAACCCCGATGCTTTATCACCCACATTGAGTCCATCTCGGTACTTCGTTCCTCCGCCGCTCCGCAGTGCACCTCACCCTCATGGTGCTGGAGAAGAGTCAGAGGTGGAAAAATAGGTTCCAAAACCAAAATTAGGGCTGCCAGCACCAGTAACGGAGGAGGGCAAGTCCAAACTGCCTCTGGAGGGGGCCCTTCCTAGCAAGCCCTGGATACACCCCAAAACCTGAGCCAAGCGCTGGGCAATGGCCGGTGGAGCTACAGCTCAGCCAGGCAACGGAGTGCCCAGCCACTGGCAGGGCCACCACTCGGGGTCACCTCCTGGAGAGGGACAGACAAAACCTCACAAAGTCATTAACACAAGGCCTATCTATTCAGAACGCATACCTTGAAATGGCATGAATAATAAGTACAATGTTTTTAAAATCCGGATTTTAATTTTTCCTTCTTACAGCATCGATTCTTCTCAAATAACAGAAGGATTTAACAGTGTTCAGTTTGTTATATATTAGACTCAAAATGACGTATTTTTAAAAAAATTCTCAGTATACAAGGAAAAAATCCCAACAGAACTTACAAAGCCACTGTGGTTCTCAAGTACAGGAGCTAAGGTTGTAATGAATCATATAGGAAATCTGTCATTACAGGTAGAAGAAAAACTACATGAATTGGTTAGAGTTTTAATCACAAACTTCAGATTTTGTTTTCCTTTAAAATAGATGCATCATTTGAAAAAAAAAAAAAAATCACTACAAAGAAGGACATGGTGTTTAGTTGATGGCATTAATTCTGTAACCCAAACAAGGAAACCAATCCACTTTAAGTATTTTCTGCACTGTTTACATGCTTTACTGAAGTATTTTCATCCCAGAGCCTCAGCAAGCATCTTAGAATATTAATGAGTGAAGCTTGGCAGCACTCCAGTGTTAGCGAACAAGAAAGTAACATCATTCCCATTTTATCCACAGGGAAACTGAGGCACGGGGATCATTCAGATCCAGGTATTTGCAGAAAGAAAACTCCTGGATCTTGATCTTCTTAGAGAAGGGTCTTGGTGGAGATACCAGACTTCCTCCTTGTTAGATGGCTGTTCACTGAGCTGAGCAGTTTGAAAACTGGTCAACTTTTTTAATGTTTAAATTGCTGCAAAATAGGTGACACCTATCCAGCTATAGTGGCATCATGATCACGTTTACTCAAAAAACCAAGCCATTAATGGTTTTCCTTTTTTAGATCAAAAAGCGACAACAGCAAGAAGTGCATCTTCAATGTTTCCAAAGACCTTTGGAAGGCTGTCTCGTTATAACCAAAATACTGCCAGTGTTCCATCGGTCTGTGCAAAGGTAAGTACTGAAAACCAGTAACTCTGAAGGACAGAATTGCATTAGTTATTAAAAAAAGGTAAGAGCTACTGCACAAGAATGCGAAACGAAAATACAGCTTTAAAGATAAAATGTCTATATGGATAGAGTAACTATGCTCACAGAAGCTGTAATTTACATTTTTGGGCATTGGGAACATTCCTTCATCAATCGAGTATTTGAAACAAGTTACCTGAGAGATTCTCAGGTAGGATGTGGCCTTTACAAACCAACATGAAATGTTTTACATGGTCCATAATCACAAGGATTTACTTCCTGTGACAGCAAAATACCATACCACATCAATAAGGCAACTCAAAAAGACCTTTAAAAATAACCTGGTCATAATGTTTGCTGAGTGACTAAAAGGGAAATAAAAACTGGTTGCAAATCTGAGGTGACACGAATTTGCAAGTTAAGAAAAACCTAAAAAGCCAATACTTGAACTTGGGATAGAAGCATCCAGCATAAATCCAACAATTTGAAGGCCATTAAGGAGCGCGCGCAATTTATTCACACGCGCGTCACCGCTTACGTTTTGGCAAATACCAGTTCTTAATGTGGGAACAGAAAGCCACAGCGGCGAGGGGCAGGCCAGGCAGCAGGGGACAGGACTGCTGGGGCAGGACATCCCCAGTGTTGTCCATCGTGCCCCAGTGAGAGATTCTGGCCAGCGCCAGTTGTCTGACCTCAGAAGCAGCCCCCCCAGATTCACTGCTGGAAAGAGGCTACACGTGCTACAGCACTGTCGTGGTTTGGGCCTGGTTGGCAGCCAACCCCAACGCAGCAGCTCTCTCTCCCTTCCCCTCCAGCAATGAGAAGGGACAGAGAGCCAGGCTTGGGGTTCGAGATAGGACTGGGATGGGGAAAAATCCCCCTTTATGGTCACGAGCAAAAGGCAGACTCGTTAGGGGAAGAAAAAAACATACATTTATTACAGACACTAACAACACATAACAGAGTGGGACAGTGAGAAGCATTGCCACATCTGGAGAACACCTTCCCCCCACCCCTCCCTTCTTCCCGGGCTCAGCTCTGCTCCCGATATCTCTACCTCCTCCCCCAGGGGCGCAGGGGCAGGGAATGGGGGGTGCAGTCAGTGCTGCCACTTCTGCCATCTGCGGTGAGGGGAGTGTCCGGAACTTGTTACCCCCTGATCCATCATGGTCCCCCTCTCACAGGAGACAGTCCTCCACAAACTTTCTCTGACTTGAATTCCTCCCATGGCTACCTTTTCCCATGAGACCCCGGCCTTCTTCGGGCACACAACCTTGATCAACCGAGCAGGAGCAACAGGCCATAAATCAGTGTCTGCTCCACCGTAGATCTTCATGGGTGGCAGGGGGGGCTACCCTGCCGTCTCCCCACAGGATACAGGGGGGTCTCTGCTCCGGCACACCTCCCCCCTCCTTTCTTCCTCCGTTCCTCCACTGACCTTGGTGTTCACGCAGCTGCAGCAACTCCTCCTCACCAGTCCCACTGCCCGTCACCACGTCCCTTCTTAAATATGTTATCGCAGAGGCGCAGCTGATGGGCTCAATTTCCCAAACAGAAGTGGAGCTGACTTGGAGCTGGGGGAGCTTCGAGAAGCTTCTCACAGGGGGCCGCCCCGATAGCCCCCTCCCCTGCCACCAAAAAACTCCACCACTCACTCAACCCAGGACAAGCATCGTTAGCAGCACTGTAAAATAAGCATATAGGGCCTCAATTTTTTTTCGGGGAAGACGACGGGCATGAATATGCTGCATCTGTGGTTACTGCAGGGGGAACCTCTGCCCTGGTGTCTGGGCTGGCTGCCAAATTGGTCCCACCAAGCTCTCCTTGTGGCCCTGACCCAGAAGTGGCAATCCACACTCTGCAGTGCAACCACAAATACTGCACAGTGGTTTAAGCAGCTTTTATTTTCAGCCCCAAACCGCTTCTGGAATATTCCCCATTCTTCTCCTTGAGTACCGCTGGTGCCTACCAGTGACTCCCAACATACGGCTTCCTTGCTGCCCGAGGAAAGACGGCACCATGGGCTTATTTAGCAGTATGTCCCGGAAGCAGCACCGCCTCTGGGAGCTTTGGGGAACTTCCCTCCTGTGGTTTGACAGAGCTCACCCTCCATCCCCCAAGGCTTTCAACGATACACCAGTTCCACCGCATTTAGGAACATCCCAAAACCTGGGGTATCGGAGTTGAGGATGGGCCTTCAGATTGCAGAAAAGCCTCCAATACCAACAAGCAAAGCTGCACCAGTTTAAACACGAAGAGATCTGCCCAGCGGGCTCTGGAGATCCCTGGGTTAAAGGAGGTCGGTCGTCACCCACACAGAGCATGGAGAAACACTTGGCTTCCCTGGCCCTAGGCAGTCGCCATGGGAATGCAAACCTGCCAGGACCTCCGCTCTCGCACATCCCAGACATCTCACCCGTGGGCTCCAAGCTAATGCGCTTCTCCTGGGCCGCGTGACAGAAGAGGACGTGCAGGCTAAACATGCAAACAGTTTTTAAAGGAATGCAGGTAAATATCCGGCTGCAAGGTGCTTTAGGGTATCTACCACCACCTCCCGTTTCCCCCCAATATATTCTGGTTCAGACAAGGCATCTGAACGCTACTACCAAAAAAAGGCAAGACTAAAGCTTCAGGAGTTACCAGTGCAGGCCCAGGTTGATAAGTATAGACTGCCATGTATAAATATAGAACCACACACACTTAAATTATATCTATTACTTTTCTCTGTATTCATATATATGTATAAATTAAGTATACATACGTGTGTGTATATAGAGACACACATGCATGAATCTCAGTAGTCCCCCTGTTGAGAAACCCAATACAAATCTCTGAAAATATACATGAATTACTCAGATATTCCCAAGTATAAGCAATGTATTCTTATTGGGGTTTTCATAAATATGCATTAGTCACCCTTGTGGGAATAACAACATAGTTGCATAAATTATAAACTATAAATACAGTCTTTAAAAATTCTTTGAACAACAGGTATAGGCAGCATGAGTAACTTCTAGGACACACAGAAGTGATCAGAACAGAAAACCAGGCTTGAGCACATGGTTCCAAACTTTCTGGATTGCTGTAACACAGGCAAGTGCACAGGACCTCTCCAGCCCTCCCTGCCCCCCAAAGGTCCCTTTTAAAAGCTTTCTGTAATTGTGACTGGGCAATGATTGAAACAATTTAATCAGGCTTAATAAAGGCAGAGAAGAATGTTTTTGGTAACAGATACAGTACAAGGAAAAGGTCATGTTGCAAAATCCAAGAAAATCCCTCAAATCTGGGGACAGTGTGTTATGTATCTCCTCCCTAAGAAATCAGGGCAATCTTTTCAGTCCATCCACATAATGTTTTTCCCTCTTCAGGGTTTCTAAATATGCTCTTAAAATGTCTTTATATTCAAATGCACTATAAGCCAATACACACAATACCGCATTTTGTGTCAGATCAAAAGCAGGAATGACACAATTGCATTTGGAACTAAAAGGAAGTTTCCAACTACAAACACAAGGATGGGGGATGTGTTCTGAGGTATCAGTTAATATCCCATCTTTCCCATAAAGTACATTCCCGTTGTAACAGGATGACCTGCCTCAGCAGTACCGTGTGCTACGCGCCCCAGATCAGGGCGGCTGTGCCAGCAGCGACGGGAGGTTTGGTACAGATGAAGCCTGAGAAAATTCAGGGTACAGAAATGTCCCTGGTGAAGAAGCAGCAGATCCAGGCTTGCAAGAACCGCAAAGCTTAGGAAGAGTATACCCTGTCTTATCATCGTTTCCTTTCCCATCCATGATTACTTACGATCTTAATCCTGTGCGGTTTCAAGTACCTCCAAAGCTTCTCCTCAGGGTTCTCCTGTGGCTCAAACTGTTAGTTTTCAATGAACCAGACTGAGCAACAGTCTGATTACAAGAAACTCTTAAGAGCCTGAAAGTCAGCAGATGGCTACACACAGAAAACAGGAAAAATACCCAACAGAGTACACGGTAGAGGAGTTCTAGCAGGGACCTATACCATAGCAGGAGTTCATAAAGAAAGCATTTGATTTTTCTTTTGTGCAAACCACATTGTACACGACGTTCTCAGTGCATGAACCATGAAGTGCCCTCTTCACGTGACATTGTAAATCTACTGTGAATGCTGCATGGCCCATTAACTTTGTCTCTAGACCAATTCTCCAGAAAAATTCTAATCCCACCAAACTTCCTGAACATCAAAGTTATATTTTACAGAAAAGAAAATTAAGGCAAAATTTCACATGTCCACATACCCGTGGTACAGAAAAATAACCAAGCCCTCATGTCTTAAGCACAAAAAACAACCGATGAAAGAAAACATGGTCCAGATGATAAAGTGCAATTATTGTTTCAGTTGTGCTAAAAAGCTTTCCAATTCTGTAGTTTTACTTCTTGGTGATTTTATTCAACTTTATAATGTTTTTTTGCTTCTGTCCCCATCCTTCCAGTACTGTTCAGTTTGCATTTCTGTAAGCCGTGAGACAGTACGCTGAAAAGCAAAGAGTTCCTCTTCTCCTGTAAACATGGAGAGTCCTTTGGCAGAATCCTGCATTAATACACAAAACCAGTACCACAGAACTGTGAGAGGAGAGACACAGCTGTACTGAAGTGCATCCTATCTAACTCCTAAGACAGAGTGCTTTGCAGGCTTGTATTGTCTAAGACAGCAGCATGGCACCAACAATTAATATTAATGCCCCAAAATTAAAGAAAAACACCTATTTCAGCTAGGTAAACCTCTGACAGAACATAGTAAAACAGTAATTTGGGTTTAAAACAACATGATGACATGGTAACCATCTGTTTTCACTTTTCTGTTCACTGATTGTATACTGATTTAGACAAATGATTCAAAAATTCATTAATAACTAGGCTATTAACGGGAGAAGGAAAACCAGAATAAGCAACAGGCAAAACAGTACTGTTTGTGAGGATTTGTAAGGCAGTCCTATATAGTCTAGCAAGAGGTAGAACAGACCATCTTTTATTTCTGTTTTTTAAATGGAGATGCTAAACTTAAATCAGTATTTTCATACATGATTGAGCAGATATAATGATTAACGATTAAAATGACCCTAAAACTTATGCAAAATAGTTCTGTTTTCTTTGACTATGAATAGATAACATAACTTGCAACTACGAGAGCAAGATACACTGCAGAAAAAGCAGCAAATCACTAGTTAAATGCGTACTTGATTCCTCTTCCTAAAATGCTGCTGTAATTATGAGACCAAACCCAATTCTGTTACAAAAGGGAAATGATGTTAATATCATGTACCTGGCTCAAGTCCAAATCATCCATCAGCACTCTGTTGTCCTCTAGCTCACCCTTGTCATGTTCTACCAGGAACAAGCTCTGGAGAGGAGTCACTGCAGAACAAATAATACGCACCTGAGAGAAGGAAAACAGGCAACAGTATCATCACTTGGGCTTTACAGAAAAGGGATAAAATACATGTTTTCTGAAAAGCAAACTTCAAATTACAACCTTGGTTTTCTTCCAGGTATTCTCCCTTTCTCTTGTCAGCACTGCTGTTACAGATTTACCTGATTTAGTCATTTAGAATATTAACCTTTCAGGATCTTTTTCTCAGTAACAACTCCTGTAACTTACTCAGAGAACAGCATACATGTCCGATTAAATACGCAGAATATCTACAGGCAATGACTTCACAATCAAACTTACTTTCTAAAATCACAGCTATAAAGTATTTGTAACCAATGCTTTCTTTCCTCCATAGTTAGATTCCTCTCAGTAGGTAAGTGCACCGCACACATGCTTCCACCTAAGGAATGTTTAAATTCCCTAATTCCCAGAAGACTGAGCAAAGCCACTCTTGCTCTCACCTATGCTACTCAAGTGCACGTGATTTGCTAATAAAAATTATGATGCTGTTTTCATGTCTGCTGGGAAAAGATACAGCACACAGTGAGATACAGTATCTCTGAGGGGCTAAAATGCTATTACAGGAAGAGACACTCATTGAGAGCGTGCAGGCAAAATGTTGGCATTGTGGACAGGTCCCCACAAATACGCTCCCTCAGGTATTTTTTCCAAACAACTACTTGTGATGGGAGTTTAACACTTGTGGTTCTCCTGTGGAGGAAGTAAGAGAAAAGGTGGTTTGCTTGCAATTCTTAATGACAGCACATGGACAGAGCAGACACACCCCTACCCCCCAATTTCTATTCTAACGCACTACTATTAGTTTATAAATATTTACGTATCCTCTTAGAAAGTGTCCATTTCCAAATCATAAAGCACAAACAATCTGGCTGACTTACATGAGACTACTCATATGCTTAAGTCAGTTCAAAACCTTGCCGAATCAGGGCCTTTCTGATCATCTTGCCAGGACATTCTTGGGAAAAAAAAAAAAAAAAAAAAAAAATCTCAATCGATATTTCCTGATTGCATAAATGTTGAAGTGTGTGCATATATAATCACACATAAGATAGGGTTTCATATCTGGCATTACTTTTAAAAAAATCATCTTAAACATGAACTTCTCTTTGTTTTAGTAGTGCTGATTTTGCTTCCATGATTGAAACCTCTGTAAATCCACATGAAGTGCTGCATTTATCATTACTACTTCATTAGCAGTTCTGCAACCTAGTGTAAAGCTTAGAGTGACTGTTTCCTTTAAACTTAATAATATAACTATGCTATTAACTCCTCCGTACCTTGTTCTGGAAGGCACTAATTCCTGACCAACTGTCCATAGGGATAAAAATTTGAAAAATTTAAATTTACTCCCGCACAGTTGGCAGTACAACCTTTCATTATTAAAATGATGACATGGATTCTGTGGTTTTCCTGGGTTAGGAAAGAAATGAACACCCCTATTCAAGAAAGGCAAATGAGCTCAGGCTTCCATTTATGGTCATTCTCAATACTCACAGAAATCAGAAAAATACCTGCTTATTTGCCTTTATTGCAATGGGGCCTTTTTTGTGAAGCTGGGATCATGTTTCTTTGCAGTGTTGTTTCATTCTGCTTATGTTTTCCTAGTCACTACTACATCAAAAAAAAAAGCCTTACATCAAACCAGTTACAACAGTCAGGGTTTAGGGCTCCCAATATTACCCCTATACATATAGGAAAGGCTTGGTTCTCACCTTATGTTCATAAAAGGTATCAATAAGAGTAATGAACCGACGAGCTTGTGTCCTTTTTGCCATTGTAAGAAGTGGTATGTCCCGAACAAAGACCGTGTCAAAATGCTTTGATATCTCCAAATAGTCACTGGCCCCAAGAGGCTGAAAGAAAATAAACCATAAGAAATGGAAACCCATGACAGAACGATGCATAAACAGTGTATCTTGAAATACTACAATTACAGAAGAGAAGGTGTAAAGTCCTGATCATATTCTTAAGGTTTTTTCTTCACATCTTGCTTCAGGAATGCTTGTTTGCCCTTACTGACACGGGTATGTATGGGTGCTCATTCGTACTGTCAGCTTTACCTCAACAGTGTTCAGTAGTTACAAACGTGGTGCTTCTGCATTCTGACAATGTTATGATCTCTCTGACAACCTCAAACAAAATAGTCACTACACGCCATAATCCACAGAAGAAAATTAAAAACATGGTTAAGCTACAAAGTCACCTAAAGTATAAATAATTTGAACAGCTATTAGGATGCTTTCCAGCAGCAAGATTTTTAAATGCAAATGCATAGCCTAGTTAGTAAATCATAAGTAGACCCTCATTTAGTTCACCCAAGACTAACCCAGAGTGAATAAAAATCTTCTATTCTGAATACTGAAAGAACAGGAAATATGAAAATACAATTTTGTAGCGGTTCCTTTGTTCATGGTTACACCTGTAATGAGTAAATAATAATCTTTAACTTATTAGTTTCCATTTGTGTACCTAAACCACCAACAGAAGATATGAACAAATAGTAGTAGCTCATTCAAGTACACATTCAAATACATTCATTTAAAATTACTTTTTCATTACATGGAAGCTCATTTTTTTCTGCAAGCTCTACCATATCAGTACTGCAAGCAGTAGCCATTATTTAGGAGAAAAACTTCATACTCGCGAAACTTCAGTAGCTTGGACATAACTGCTCCATGGAGCAAGACCAGCAGCATTTTGCGTGATAGTATCACAACTGCCTTCCCATCTAATGCAATGTGCTGTACCAACAGAATAATATGGCTATAAAGCACTGCAATACTGCTAATATCTTAAAAACAGTAAATAAAAAAATATTTTCTCTAATTGAAATTGCTAGACAAATTTGCTATAGGCCAAACTTAACCACTTAACTAGAACCCTTCTTGCAGAAGTTATTTTGAACAATTACTAATGGCTGTCCATGACCAGGACTTTGGGTCTTATTTAGATGCAAGAATGCAAAACCCATAGAAATGGTCTATACACAAATACAGGGGAGTGAAGCCCTGATGACATTCCAGAAATTCTTCTGAAAATTAATGGGAGTAAGCCAGACCTTCTCACCACCTAACCCGCCCAGGTAGGTGTGAAAGCGTCCGAGCTGGTTCTCCCATTTGCAGACTCATGAATCACTCTGCTTTCCCATTCACAACCAGGCAACCTCCCTCTGACATCTATGGAAAATAATTATTACAGAAACTTTAAAGTGTTTTTAGCAGAGTTTAAGAGCAGTATATACTATAACGCCTCCTCAAAGTTATATATGCTGTTTATTTTCTTTCTCTGTTCCAAGTCCCCACGCCACTGCTATGGGCTTCTTAACCAGAAACCAAGAAACTAATAACCACGAGGGCCACCAGCAACAGCTTCATGCGTTACCTCTGACAAAAATCTCATCTGGACAAAGAATAGCTGAACTCAGAATGCTCTGATGAAAAAAATCCATGAAAATATTCAAGAAAGTGAAAGGAGCTGCTGAATGAGAACATCACAGAACTAGCCCACTATATATCTCACCATCAAATAGGAGTGATCACTAGCTGGACAACAACCTCATCAAGTGCAACAG
Organism: Tyto alba; assembly: GCF_018691265.1. Lineage (NCBI taxonomy): Eukaryota > Metazoa > Chordata > Aves > Strigiformes > Tytonidae > Tyto > Tyto alba. The sequence continues at coordinate 1,015,536 of NW_024881316.1, forward strand.
AAAACAGTGGAAGCACTAAAAGCAGCACAACTGGGATGCTGCTGGAGATTTTAAGATTGGTGGTAAGCAAACTGTTCAGGTAACAGTGATTTTTATTCCATACTTATGACTGAAGTATTGTTAAGTACAGAGGAGATCAAGTATGCCTGTGTGCTTGAGTACCTGGAGAGGAACAGCAGCAGTGATCTAACTGCACGTGAGAAAGGAAACAATTCCTCATGTCTCTCTTTAGGTAAGAAATGACAGATGTCACTGCTATTCGGTCAGATTCGTTCTTTTATCACATGAAGAGCCCAAGCACACTTCTGCCGAAGCCCAAACCCTGAGAAATTATTCCGTCTTGCCTCAATGTGATATACTTTCTCACCCAAACCACATGAATACACCCTCCTAAAATAATTCTCCTGAAATGATTCCTAAAATAAATAAGTAAGGCTTCAAACTTTTGCAAAACCCACAAACTGAAGCGCCCAACTGCTGAGCTGTACATCGAAGAACCTGGTAGGCACCTTGGTAGATACCCAGGTATGAAAACGAAAAACCTAGGGAGTCGGAGGGAGGAAACAGGTGGAGGACAAAAATAAGGCTAACGCATTTCAAATGGGAAGAAAGGAAGATGGAATACTTGTCTTGGTTTTTTATACAACCACAGTTCATAGAAGGTTACAGTATGCATCTTTATCACAGCCAAACAAGAATTCAATCTACTTCAGCAGTGCAAAAAGCAGGCAGTTCAAAAATTCTTCTAATTAAGGACATAAAAGGCAGATAATTTCAAGTTGTTTAACAAGAATTTCTGAAACACCTACACCAGCACTAAGTGATAATATTCTGTAAATGTTGGCAGAAATGTGCCTTTGGAGACTCCTCATGATCAGACAGATCTGAGCCTAGCAGCCAGGAGTATTTTATTAGAGTAAGCCTGTACTGCCCTGCCAAGGCTCAACTCTGGTGAGACGCCCCTGGAAGTCTGAGTCAGGCAGTCTGTTGTTATACATGGCTCAGCTGGCATCAGCTGTAGTTCTTTACATGAAGGAGTTCTCAAACTCTCTTCTTTTAGAGTTTAGAGAGACATAACCCTGGAGATGAAGACAAAGCTTTTCATTCTTGTTCTCAGTGTGACTTACTCTCACCCTGGACAAGTCCCTTAATTTTCTTCTGCCTTACTCTACTCACTGTAAAGAGAAGGAACCACCAGCAAATTTGCAAATGCTCTGGGGACAGTTTAAAGCCCTTTTGGTATTCCTCTAACCTTGGCATTGGCCCAATTTCCATGCTGCCTGCAATTGCTTCCAAGCTTTTCTAACTCACAAACTACACCCAAAATGCTTGAGCCCATGACGTGGGGGCACCCTGACAGCTTCTCAAGTCACATTGCCACCGGCCTCCTGCCCTTGCAAAACTGGCACAAGCACCCACGTACCAACTCTGTGCCACACAGGAAAGAGTCAGTGAAAAGGGGTTCAAGGCCAGATCACACCACCGCTAAGGATTCTGGCTGGAGTCATACACAGAAGCCCCAGTGAGGAGCAGATTTCTGCTGTTTCAGCAGCCAACAGCCCTGCCCTCATCTTTACCATATTGCCTACGGGCCCTTCTTCCTCATCTTGCAGCAGGTATCGGCTGGGTCCTGATTGCCAACAATACGGGCTTGGACTAGATAACAAGACTAATGGCAAATGATTTTAGATGCTTAGCACTGTCCTCTGTATAACCCTCCAGGGCTGAAATTTATTTTATGAACCTCAACCAGTCACAGAAAGTATTTCATTTTAGTCAGTAGCATACATGAAGGTATTACTTCCTCTGAAGTTGCTAACGAAGCTACAAATCCTCCTAATATTGATATATATGTAATCCTCTTATTAGAAGTTTAGCTTGATTAATCTGGTCCTCTGAACAACACTCTAAAAATAGCAACTTGATTTGGTGCGTATTTCTGGTACTGTCTGATCTTTTTTGTTTCATCAATTATCAATCAAAACTCGACTTCAGAACCATAACACATTTATGTAACAATTGTCACTTACCATTTGTTATCAGTTCTTTCACATGCTGCAATATATATGTATTAAAAAAAAAAATCATTAACAGGTAAGAATCTTTCTTATGCTATTATTATTCCTGCATGTGCATATAAAGTAAAACTGTTGTAGATTTTTGTCATTAACTCTGATGCCAGGAGTCAGTATTTTATAGGCATCATACTAATGCAAAACACATTAGCACTAACATGGGCTACCCTCCTGACAGAGTGTTTACTCCACTTCAGCCTGCTTGACTGAGTTCTCACCTTCATTTGTTTTTGTTTCTCTGTCTACTTAATGCATTTTCAGCTATCATCATCTCAGTTCAAGTAGGATGTTTATTACTTGGAGCTCTCTGTGGACTGTTCTAAGAGTTAGTCGTCTCCTGTTTCTATTATATATTCCATTTAATTAAAGTAGAAAGCATCCTTCTTCCTTGTTGACTCATCAGTGACAAAGTAGCTCATCTTTCAGAGATTGTATGAAGAATATAGAATGCTTTACATATGTTAGAAAAAGATACTTCATCTCAAGACAGCATTTATTTTTGTTGATGTTGGAAGATATTCCAGGGCCAGTTCCAGTAACATCCTGAAGAGTTGCGATTGATGGTAGCTACAATTTAATGCAGATGCTTCAACACTCCAAAACTTCCTAAAGCCAAAATCCAGTTTAAGACTAGACACTATTTCCAACTTGGTCAATTAAGCAATAACAAATAATTATAGACCTCTTTCTGTTGTTTCCAAAGGAGCCACACCCTACAAGTAGGGCTGATATTATAGAGCACTGAGGTAACATTTCAAGATCATAATTCAAGAAAGGAACAGAAAAGCCTAAGTCATGGTCAGTGATGCAGGTGCATGCTGAAGTTTAAATAAGAATGTAAGACAGTCAGGGCATAGCTAAACTTGGTTAAAAATTCAAAGACACTGCTGGCAGTGCAAATCTATTGGAAAGCTCTGCAAGTTACAGGCAAAGAGGAGAAGTTCATTTGAAGCATTATTAATAAACTGAGAATTTAATTAAGAAGGCAATTTCTTATCAAGTTTTACTGAAGGTTTCCAGTGGCACCAAAAAAAAAAAAAAAAAAAAAAGGCATGTCATTGTGTAATTAAAGATCAATTAAAGATCACATCAGAGGGCGTACTGAGGAAAGATTAAAATAACATGCAGTTTTGTTTGGAGCTTCCTAACCGAGCACTGTGTGTTGGCCTGCAACTTCTAAATCATTTAACGTGTTTGAACACTACTTGACACGAGGCTATACAACTTCTTTGTTAAAATTATTAACTAACTGATTCGTTATTCTTTCTTTTAAAATATTCTTTAAGGTGTGTTTTAGTTACTAAAACGGAAGACACCAAAAATAAACAGACCAATGATGTTTCCAGCAGTAATCACACAAATGAAAGCTACATTTTAAAAACTTTATAAAAACTGAAAGGCCAGACAGATGTTAGACAGCAGTTGGCTGTGCACCCTTAATCTTTGTCTCCTGAATATATGCCATGGTCTTGACTTACATTAACTGATACTTTTTACCCCTCTCCCAAGATCTGGACTACCAAGTATGCAGAACAGCGGTCCCCATACAACACACACCTGTCAACACGTGTTTTGTCCTCACTTCTGGTGTGTTACAAGGTCTCATTTTTCACAGACTTTTTCAGTGTTTCTGTGGAAGAAGAATGCATTGCTTCTTTGGCTTCTGCTACCACAACAGCTAGGTAATGAATTTATCTCCACAACTATGGCTGTGCATCAAGAAAGTGATATTATCTCCATTTTACAGAGGACAGAGAAATTAAAGTTAAAAGCCTATGTGAGTTCTTGATAACAGGTTAAGGACCTCTGAAAGGTGCTTTTTCAGGTTTCACAGACTACTACCAATTTAAAGTACAATATTCACTGACTTCAGTTAGACCCATGACCACAGCAGTCTAGGACTCAGTGCCTCAAGAAGAATGTCCAGAAAATGAAGATTACAATCGCTAACAGTGAAAAGGTGGGATTTTGGTTGGGTTTTTCTGGTTTGTTTTTTTGGGGTTTTGTTTTTTGTTGGCTTTTTTTGTTTGTTTGTTTTAATAAGAATAGTATCACACACTAACTGTGGTGCAGACTATGACAGAAGCCAATTATGCGAAGCAGCATTCAAATGTTGTGTGATCATGAAATTACAATATCACATAGCACTATTACTGTAGTGCCTATGCAGGAGGAGGGAAAAACTCAGAAAACACAAGTAACAGTCATTCGTGAATTTTCTAACTACATTTTGGTGTGGACAGCACCTTATCTCTTACCTACTCCATACCTATTACATACATATATCATTTGTGTATGTTGTTTTCCAGCTCTGACACCCACATGGATGATCAGTGGAGCAGGAATCTGCCCTGGGGTAGAAGTTATTTTCTGGATCGAGTACAGCCTCCTACTATTTCAGGTTACCTCATCACAGAATCCTGGGAAGAACTGATTTTGCTTGATCTTACACAGCAGAAGTTTTTTAGCTGCATTTCTCATAGCGGAAAGTTGTTTCCAACCTTTGCTCTTCTGCTGATTAAGAAGACGCTTGTAACTTCCAGCTTTTTATTGTATTCATAAACAATTTTATATTAACATATGACAGTGCTATCTACTAACTGAAATAGTGCTTTTCCATTCTTGGTCTTTATTTGGGGTGACTGATGTGGATAAGGTTCTCACATTTTTTTTTTTTTTTCCTCCTGTGGGGAGAACATGCATGCCATTCTAGTCTAGACTCCCCCAAGCACACCTTTTCTGCACCTGCTCTGCCTGAGCTCATTTTCTTGTGCACAGATGAATACTGCTTTAGTCACTGGTATTTGCCAATTTCCCCATTTTATCCCAACTGAGTTGAAATGTCAGTCGCCCTAGATCACACTCCTAGGTTCGTTCATTGTTCAGAACTTCTGCCTCAGAAGAGCTTATTTACTGAATAGTGACAGACAACTGTACTGAACTGACAAGTGAGATGTCTCAAAGACCTATCAGCTGGTCAAAGCTGGCTACAGACTGGAGGAACAGCAAAAGGCATGGTTCTGCTCACAGAGCCTTCAATGCCAAATTGCCAGTTCCAACTGCAAAGCATGGCATTTGTCAACAAAAAGGTCTCGGAAAAAAAAAAAAAGTTAAGGCTTAAAAAAAAAAAAGTTTCTATTGCTTGGTGCAGTAAGGAAACAAACCTGTGAACAATTTCAACAGCTATTTGCTAAGGCCCTAAGAAAAAAGTGTATATAGATCAAAATTACATGTAAATTCCCCTTAAATAAACCACTAGATCAAAATTCAAGTGATCTTGTAATATTTTAAAAGTTTTCAAAAGAACATAGAAACTGTGGCAATTATGTTTCTAGGTAATTCTGTTTATAAGTCTATTTAAATACTGGCACTTACTGTTAAGATTTCAAAATCATGGTCAACAAAGCTAAAAAAAGTAGTACATCCAGGCATTTAAACAAAAAACTGAATTAAAAAGGCAAATCCTTAAAACTACAACTGGCTTTAAAAAAAATCTTGCCTTTGTGTATTCCCTGGTCTACAAAGCATAGGATCTAAGACCTCAAGGTTTATGCAGCTTTCACTGAAGGGAGCCCTTTCAAAAATTAAGGCCTGATACACACAGTATACAGAAAGGAGATTTGACTAACAATATTACGACATTACAATATTTCCACCAGAAATAAGTTTCTTAAGCTTATTTTATGAAAAATACCTGTGAGTTAGATAAGGCAACTTGTTTGGGGAGGTTTAGAAATTGATTAAATTCTTAAGGCAAACGTAGCTAATGAGAGACAGACTCTCAGCTGAGAGCTAAAGGTGCAAAAGCCAATCTCCTGCTGGGAATAAAACCAAGATCAAAACCAAACTAAGGAAAACTACGATTCTAAAAAGTTACTGAAAATAGCGCTCACTTCTGAACAACTCTAGGGTATGTTTATTTACAGCTACACCCGACAATCCTAAAAATGATGCCAAATTATACAATGTATACATTCAGCAGTTTTTTATGAGGGTAATTTCCTCAAAGTGATTCAGAATCATGAAACTGCAAATGCAGATGAGTTGTGTCATCATGCTGGGGAGACACTCAATCGACTTAAAGACCGACACTTGCACTCCTAAATCACTTGTTGCCTTCAAAAACGGTAACTTCTTTTTTTATTTAAGGTTTTAAAAGCTTAGGTACATCTTTCACTTGGAAGTGCAAACTATCCAAGTTGGGAACCACATCTTCCTCCTGGTCTGTACAGTGCGCCTATTGCAATGGAACAACCACCAAACAGAAACTGTTTGCCTCCTCTTTGTTGTGTTAATCCATACAAATAGTGTATTTTGTCAATCACAGAAACACTAAACAACTTATAGGAAAAAAAAAAAAGCACTGTAAGATAATATTTTACAACACAGATATTAAATTTAATTTCTTAGCTTTGTTATGCTGCAGTAGGTTTACTAACGGTTAGTAACCCAAGTTCCCTTGCTCTGTTTTCCAGCTCAAACTGAAAACATGACCTTATTTCAATTACTTTAAAAATAATAAACCCCAGAGATTCATCTAGCCCCGTATTCTACTAGTGGCCAGAAACAGCTGTGTAGGGCAAATACACATACGTCAATGCTTTGCTGTTATACTTTCGCAGGTACCAGTGACCAGTTGCTCATGAACTTCCATGCATTTCTGTATTAAACCTTCTGCATTTAACACGACTGTTTTAGTTCACCTATTCACCAAATCAGTTTTATAGATATCCTTTCCTATCATGTTACGACACTACGCTCGCTGGTACTTGGAAGCTGCATGGAAGGATATATTTAACTACCTAATTAAAAGACTACAGGATCCACGAAATAAAGTCATTCAACCTTTGTAAAGAAAAGGCTAAAATATGTTTGAGTACACTACAAAGTCCGTATTCCCAGCAGAGGGCAGTAGTTGCTACGCACAAGTGAGGGGAAGGCTTTAAAAGAGAATACTGTGAGGAAGACTGCGTCTCCTTCCTCCCTTTGGACCTTGGAAGATTACATATAAGGTACACTGTTGCCTAGATTATTTACACCAACTCAACAGTCAAGCCAAACTGTCACAATCACCAGTTTTTAAACAAAATTTTAAAAGGGAACTGCAAAAAGAGGACAGGCAGAGGGTGATTTTTCTATAGCACAATGAACACCGACCTTTATGTGTAAACACAGAGATATGAAACTACTCCGATGGGGTAGTAAGACATTTACATGATTGTTCGCTTACGATATTGAGATTTTAAAAAATCAAGTCAATACGTACATTTCATTTTTAAACTTATTTCACCTGAACTTTGGATGTACACACAACCGCTGAGAAAAGGGATAGGAAGTAAAAAAAATAAAAAATAAGGCTTAAAAGCCTTCTAGGATTTGTTAAGGACAATTACAAACTCCATTTGCTTGTCAAGAACCAGCTCCTTAGAATGCACTGTGGTGGAGATCTTTTACTCACACACTAACTCAATGAAAAAATCAACTAATTATGTTTTCAACAATTTAACTCAATGTATCCCACATTCTACAGATGGAGAAACTGAACGGAAGAAATCAATGCAAGGCCACAAAGAATGGGGGAAGCTAATGTTAGCTCTGAAACTCAGGAACTGTATGTCAGTATTCTGCTTGGTGCCTCCCAGCCTTCTCTGGCTACATTTCTAAGGCCTCATGAAATGAGCAAAAGATGGTATAACAAACATTTTGATAAAAACCAAGCATAGTTCCCCTGGATGATTACACCGGAGAGGCACATTTACAGGATTCCATTCTAGTGAGTAGGTAACTACTTTCAAGCCACAACAAAAGCTACCAGTGCCATACTGCTACGTAAGTCCTGGTATGTCAGATGTTACCGACTGCTGCTCATTTTGCTCTCAAGCAACTAAAGTAGACCAGTATCCTCTCATCCAGCATTTTGTAGTTTTCCACGTGCTCACATAAGCCAGTAACGCAAAAAAAGTTAAGTGTATGGAATCAATCTTAACCAAATTAGCTAAAACTTGGAATTTTCCTCAAGTGGAAAACTACAATTTAAAAATTCAGGCACACAACATGTGAGAAGATGTCTTCTACCATGTCAAATACATGTCACATCAGCATTACATACAATATATTCTCTGTATTTTATTTTTTTATAAACATTAATGGACAACCGGTAGTTATCTATATCTGATGCATTATTTTAGACAGAAATAACTCCTTATATTCTTGACATGAAAAATTTGGTGCTAACTCATGAAACAAAAGAAAGACTATAACAGTAGAAGAGCACCAACTCTGTTTCCCAAGGTCTTCGGGTATTAGTTACAAAAGCAGCTATTTTAAGAATTCCACTTAAAGCTAGGAGATGTTTCAAATGGTATAAAGTTACCAACTGCTGATTTGCTATTTTCATCTATTATGTATTGGCTGACATTTCATGAAATTACGTGATATCAAAGTGGAAAATGTTTTAGAATTACCCTTTAAAACAGAATTTTGGTATTATTTCAAAGGAAACACCACTGAATTTGAAAAATTTTTCCAGCCTGTTCAGATGAAATATCATATTACAAAAGTTACTGTCTAGATAAGTAAATGTCCAAGCAATTTCAAACTTATCTTCTTAATCCTAGACCAACAAATATAAATAGAGTTTTTAGGTCTGGACATTTATCCCTCTGGACTGCACTGTAACAGTTATCCAAGACCAGAACAGAAGACTTACTGCAACAATGTGAAAGTAGAATCATATGGGTGATAAGCTATTTCTCCAACATAACAAAAGCATCCATCCTTTCACACATTGACTCTTGCAAAACTTAAAATTTTTCTTTCTGGAACCATTAAGGGTTATGGATAGCCAAAGGAATCAGTTCACCAAGTTCTGAGTACAACCTTGTCTGCTCATGCTGCAATGATTATCGAGAAGCACACGAGCACCGGTATAGGCCAGTTATGGAAAACTCAAAAAAATATCTTCCAAGATAACATTGCAACAACTCAGTGTAATCAAAAATAACTTCCCAAAATAACTGATTCCCTTTGTTACACTCACTTATCCCTCTGCCTTAAACGAATGGGGTTTTCTTAATTATGAACCAAATTTAATGGAGAGAATAAGTTTAATCAAAGGTAATTGTATTAACTAAATCAAATTATGTATTTTGAGTTGTTCTGTCAGAAGATGTTGACAATGTAAACTTTTTCATGCACAAAAAACCTGTTGCTATCTTATACTGACTAGATGGGAAGCATATAAACAGAAGTCCAAACAGAGTTGATATCCACCTTCCATTCTAAAACTAGTTTTCATCTTAAAACTTTCCCATTCGGAATGGATGCCTCACACTGACTTCATATGGACATGCATCTGTGTGCGAGAATAAATATTTATTTGTAGAAGTTTCAGTCAATTATTGTATTTCTGAAAGTAAGGTTTTTATGGATCTTGTTCAAGGCAGACTGCTCCTTAACAGTGGCTCAGGGAGAAGCTGTAGCGCTTCCAGGCTGTGGAGCAGGAATGTCAGATTTGGAAGATGGGTTGCTTGGTATCAGGGAAGTGTCTTGGACACGTCTGTGAAACCCCACTCAAATCCAAGGAAGTTACAAGCCTCGGAAGAACGCAGTCTGAATTCACTGCACCGACTGACAGTAGCCTGAGTATTTATTATCTATTCCCAAAAGCACGAGGGGGCCGAGTGCAGGGTGTCTCCTCAAGACGGACGGGGCCCGCTGCCCTGCCGGCTGCTGAACTCCTTCACTGCTCGTGCCGGCGCAGCGCGGCAGCTGCCAACAGGCAGGGGAGGACCCAGTCTCTCCCACGTCCCTAGTTTCAGACAATTTAAGACCAGAGGAGACCAAGAGATCCTTCAATTTCCTGTATTTTAGAGACAGCTGAGCCTAACAACCAGTACTTCTCTCAAACACAAACACCTCTTCCTAAAACGACACCCAGTTTTGACCCAAAACACAATACAAGGAAGCTCTGCCACTTCCTTCACTGTTTCAAACGTATGAATGCTTTTTCTTCTTTTTCTTTTTCTTTTTTTTTTTTTTTATCTGAATCTCTCTGTAGTCTCTGGCTTTCATTATGCTGCCTTCTACTAGATCTAGGAGCCCATTAATACCTGTATTTTTTTTCCTCCAGAAATAGCTGTACATTATCAAATCATCTTCCAGTCCTCTTTATGAGGAACTGAACAAACTGGAACGTAAGTCTGTTATCTGAGGGCACAAATTCTCTGGATCAAATGATTCGTGGCTTTCTCAACAGCCTCTTCAGGTTTTTCAATGTCTTTTCTAAAATTCAGATGTCAAAAGCACACCTAACGTTCTGCCATCAATCTGAGATGTTTTCAAAATTCAAATAAACTTCCTACCCCCCTATTTATTTCCGTTCTACCCATCACAGATTAAATCAAGTCTAAATGCTCTAACACTGGACCAGAAGCTCCTTTCGAGCTGCTTGTTCATTACAACGTTTATCTATTTCCAAGCCACTATACCTAGGACACAGTCTCTTCCTCCTGGGGATATCATCTCTGTTCCCAATTTATAGATGTAAAATGTTGTGTTTGCTTAGATTCAAAAAAGCCAAAAGAAAACAAACCTTCTCCCTCCTCCCCCAAAATCTCAGTTCTGCTGAGAAACAAATTGCACACAGCATCCACATTTTCATTGCTCCTCCCCCCATGCACACAGCACTCTTTGTATTTATAGCGTATTTGTATTAGCATTTACGTTATATTCAAAACTGCTGGGGGGAAAAAAAAAATGATTGTCCTGGGCTCAGTAGAAAAACGTTTTCATCAGAAATGCTACACTCCACAACAATCCTTCAGTAATAATTCATTTTATATGCTGGTTAACTAACTTACCAATCCATTTAACAAATACTTTCATGACACTGTATAATGCCAGTTTCTTATTAAGAACAGCATCTACAAAACTCGACCTTTTCAAAAAAATTTGAGAGACTGGAATTAATTTAATTTCCATTCTTTAGTCATGCACGGTGTGAATCCAGATCCAGATTCTCCAGTACCCTTTCGGGAATAAAAAATGACTGACAGCTTGCAGTTATACCAGCCATCATGCTTGTGTGGATTTTGCTAGTTTATTTTTTAATAGTGGCACATAATAGCATTCTTCTAGTGTTGTGGAATTTCTCTTGCACTCCAACATTTATCACAAATAAAAAACTAGTCAGAAATCTCAGCCTAGTTTTGTAGGACTCCCATGATTCAAAATGTACCCGCAGGCTACTGTTAACATATGCTAACTATTAACAGACTGAAAGTTATTTTATTATCCTTTAGTGAAACAAATGTTTTGTTCTGCTTCACCTAGAACAAGTATTTTTTGCAACATGTTTTCCTTTTTACACATCATTATTAATAGTGCTTCCATCTCCAACTAAGAATAAGCCAATGACATTCAGATAATATACACCATATCAAAACTCCCACTTGTCTTACATGCTGAGTAGACATGGTATCTGCTGATGACCTTTAGTTTCTCTTTAATTTTCCTGCAAGTCATAACTAGTTGCCATTCATTCTATATCATTTGATTCTGTGTTGGCAGTGACACAGGACATACTTTTACTATCCTCTTCCTCAAAAAGTCATTTGTGTTCTTTTTGTTGTTGTTCTTTACACTTCCCTTTCCAGTTAATTTTGGTTATACTTCCCTTTTGCTTTTGAAAATTCCTCTTCCTGACCACTCAAATATGTAATTTCACTGTTTAGAAGTATCTTTTGGTTACACTGAACATTATAAAATTATGGAGAAGATTGTCCCTACGCAACACGAATTCCTAGACGAATTCATCACTGTAAGCTCCCATACAGCTGTTCAAACCAAACGGCCTTGTACTGGAAGTAGTACATTTTATGCCAGAAAATTATCATTTGCAATTTTCAGGCTAATTACATTTCACCATTATCTGTATTTCATCTACAGCATAAGCTTCCCATACAATGGTATTTTCTTTTTACACGCCTTTTATAGCCAAGGGCTCAAGAAGCAATGTACCTCATTCTCCATTTGCGACTGAGTACTACCCTCTTGGGTTTGTTAATCAGTAGACTGATTGATATGTATTCAAGATCCTTGTATTAATTCACTTTAAGGCAGGTACCAGTGTCTTTAACGTTGCATACTGCCCTCCACCTCTCAGCCACTCTATCCTTAAGTAGACTGTAAGTACTGATTCCACATTCTTATGAGTTGTCCCATGCGGTTTCAATAATATCAATTATATCTCACTTTTCCCCATTAATGAGAGCTTCCCATGTGTCATGCTTGTCACCAGGTCTTCTCACAGATATAAAACTGACTGCAAAGCTTGCTTTCAATTTTGTTGTAAGTTTAATTGGCTCCTAGGACACCAACTTTAAACTGCATTTATCTACCTAGGACGCTTTGCTTGGGCTGTCAGTTAAGCCCGTTCCTGGTTGCTACAGGCTCCAGCCAGGAAAATTCCCCAACCTGTTGCCCTTCACACAATCTCCCTTCCCATGGGACTTTGTCCCCGTGTCCTGCACAAGGAAACCTACAGCTTGACTCTAGCCAAATCCAGCAAAGTGTCTTCCAGTACTTTCTTTAGTGGATCTTCCTTTTCATTAGATCTTCCTCAGCCTCCTAGTTTCCTTTATCTTCACAGTTGCGCTCATGAGGCCTGTCAACTTATCTGCCATTTGGCATCACAAGCAGAACCAAGTACCTTGTAGCTATGTCTTCTACAGATTCTCACTTTATCCCTCCACAGATAGTTAGCACTATGACCCAGCTTACTTGAATACATATGAAATACTTTTATGCTTCCTGTCATGTTGAAGGTCTCCTGACTTTGGGGTTTTTTTTGGCTACAAACCACAACTGCATTCTCCTGGGTCCTATCTATTCCTTCTGTGGTGTTAGTGGGAATGACTTCCCATTATGACTGTTAAAAAAAGATACTGCATTTATAAATTTTTTCCATTGAAAAGTTAAAAGATTTAATGAAAAAAAGGAACATGGTTTCATGGTTTGACAACTGAATTTTTCTTTTGCCCTTAGTGGACTTTAACGGCAACAGGGCAAGTAAGGTCTTAAATGCTGGGTATACCGAAGGGAATTTTTTACTATTTCTATGAAGTGCTATAAAAGTTTACATTTGTGAAAAAAAAAAAAAAAAAAAAATCACACTAGAGGCAACTCAAGCCATTCATCCAAATTTAATGGACAATTCTGAAGTTCATGACTATATGTCTCTACCTATGAAGCGAGCACCATGATAGCACCTTACCAGTAGGCTGATGTAATATTTATTAAGGTACATCAGTGATCCAAAGAGAAAAACCATGACAAAATAGGTAATTGTATATAACAATTAAAGATAGGAACAAATAGAAGCCTATGCAAAGAAAATAAGTGACAACTGAGGAAGGTGTTAAACATTTACTGTCTGCCATTGTTGTTTTAATTTTAAGCATGCGATTCTTCTATTAGAGACTATCGTAATACATCTGCAGGTATCTGTCTTGAGAGAGCACGATTTCTCAAGTTACATGATCAATGTAAGAATAATACTGTTAAATGATGTTTCACATTTCATAATTATTCTCTTTCCTTGTTCTGAGCTCAAACAAAGCTCCATTACAGCAAGATGGTCTGAACCCCACATAATTCTTCAACAGGATCAGAACCTTCAGACCCAAAGCAGTGGCCACAGCCATGTGAACCACCAAAGCACTTCTCCTTAGAAGCAATGGATCATCCCATTCAAGCACATAAGGCATTTATGGGACTAAAGAATTTTACAAGAGTTTGCTGACAGCATAGTTTCCTGATACATTAAGAGGCACAATGAAGAAAAAAGTCTCAAAACTTCTAGTGAAAAGGAAGCTGTTCTACCCATGACATACCTCCATTCTCACAAACAGCTAACTGGTTTTGTCTGAAACTAAAAACCAACAGAGCCTGTAACCTACAGTCTGAAATACAACCAGTGAAATTTCTGTCCAAATAGTTATCAACTTGGTAGCTACAAGGAAGTGAAAACACAGTGTTACAACAAAAAAAATGGTCAGTATCCTGAATCAAAGGTCCAGTTTAGAGTCATGATCATTTAACAATAACTTCAGATGTCTGCAAAGAGGTCAGTGAAGTACAACAAAATCGGGGGGGGGCTGGGGGAGGGGTCGCTGTCTTCAAACCCACTGGAAGTCACATACAAAGAGAGCTTTTCAGGAATCACACCCCACATGTTTAGCAGAGAATTTGGCACTATTTAGCAAAATTTGGCAAATTTTGAGAAGGCCTGGGACTAACCAGCCCTTGTACAGCTATTCACAACTAAGGCATGTAACAACAGCTTTACTCCAGTGATGCCAGGATTACTACTCCTTTGCTTGAGCATCAATTTAAACCCCAGATTTTAAAAACAGTATTTGAATGTTATTTACATATTGATGTTATGACTACTAATATTCCAGCAATGATGTTAGCCCAGGCACATACTGTATTAGGATTTTTGAAATCATTCTGTGATATACGTAAGAGTGAATTTACCGTATCATTACAAAGAAAATTATTATTGTTCTTTTGTGGAGGTTTTTTTTCCCCTGTTAAATTAAAGATCTTTCTTCCAAGTTAAAAAAAAGCCCTTTTAATTTAGTATGACTTTGGAAAACAGCAAGTTTTTGTGCTTCGGATCTGTTGGGTTTTTTTGTTGTTGTTGTTTGGGGTTTTTTTGTTGTGTTTTTTTTTTTTTTTTTAAACTGTGAAAAGTCTGAGCATTAACTGGTCTAGATTTGACTGGGTACTCACTCTGTCACACAGCTCTTCAAACGTGAAGTCTGCAATGGTTCCACACGCTTTATTCAGCCTCAGCTCTCTGCCTTGCACTTTTAGAATCCTTGGTCTAGTTACTATGGGAACATGAACAAAGACTCAATCTTCTCTGGATAATTACTATAAAATTCATCTCTTACAGATAGGAAATGCATAGCTTGATGAATAATAGCACATGATTCAACACATAAATTAGACAAAATGCTGATACAATGACTGCCACTTGAGTGTGGCATCAACCCATATACAGCAATGGAACTTATTAATTGGTCAGTGGAGATTGAGCATTGTGTTCTAAATGTATTCTCTTTCAAGAGAAATTAACTTACGTACAATCATTTTGTTTCTGAGCCAGCTCATCAAACAACTTATCCATGACAGCCTCCACATCAGCTTCACTTGTGCTACAGTGAAAAGAATAATAGAATATGAAATTAATAACACTTGAAGCCAACATCAAACAGCTGCCTGAGCCCGCTTAGCTTTTTGCCCATAAAAAAGAGAACAGGATGTTATGCTCTAAATACAAACATTAGATTTAGAATACACTTAAAAGTAGAGAATATTAACTCTCAGGTAGATGATTCTGCCTTATTTGCATACACTGAAAGACTTCTGTGTTTTGAGCTGTTTCCAGTAATGAGGCAATACAGGCAGAGCAGATCCATTAACACTATGTGTACACAATGAGAAAAAAGGCTTCTGGTTTTATCTTGCATGCAAAATAAGAGCAAATAGACAAGGCAAGGCAGTCAAGCACCTAAAGAAGTATCCTTTGAAATTTCTGAGAGGGGACTTTGTGAAATTAAATATTGGCGCAGCTTTTTTTGGGGGGGTGGGGGGGGTGAGGTGAGGGGGGAAATAATCAAGTCAACTGATTGTATTGATCAAACAATTTGCAAAATCAAACTATGAAATTCAAAATACCAGCATGATCTCTTCATTTGTAATTTTATCCGTTTCCCCTCTCTGTCCCTTATACTATTTGGGAAAAGATCAACCACAGACAGTGAAAATGCAAAATATCTGTGCTGAGAGTTGAACTAAAGTTTATATTCATCTTCCAGTTGCCACACGGATGATAAAATATTCTCTGATCAAACCGATTTTTGCCACTGAATGGGTTAGAGAGCCAACCTTTCTGTGTTTCATTGTGACAGATAGGTACTATTTCTAGCTGAGTCTGAAAGCAAAACAAACTGATGCTACAGTAAACAATAAACTAGGATATATAATTCTACACTGAAATTTGTATAACCTCATATGGTGTGAAAAGTCCGCTTTTATTGATCATGGATGCACTCAAGTTGCATTGCTTCACACAGTTCCTTCTCTAAACGACAAGTGATGATCAGCATGTTACACAATTACTTTCCTGTTCATTAGGCCTTAAGCACCTTAAATATGTTAACAGCAGAACTGAAATAACTCTTTTTTAGCTCAAGCTTAATAATAGCAAACCTAGTATTTGCAAAGAATTTAGAAGAAAACCCACAAACTTCTGCAAATGCTATTCCAAACACTTTGAAAAACCTTTTCTGAACAGATTACATAAAATTGTAACTTCAAAAAAAGAAGTTTCTCTCAACACTGATATTTGTGTGCTGCTCTCCTCTGACAAAATGACAAGTGAAAAGGAACAGAGCAAGCCAGAAAAAATAGCCACAGAAGGGGGGAAAGAGTGCACACTTCTACGCCTGTAACTGTCAAAAAGTTTGATGTAAAGACTACAAGAAGAAACAGCCGAATATGATGCCTAGATGGGTATTTGCACCTAGTTGCCAAGAAAGTTTGTTTTGAAAATAGACACCTGAGACTGAGCTCAAGAAAGTTGCTTTGATCAGGAATCTTGTAATTGTGTTACACTGACTGCTTTCAGATGAGTATGAAACAGCTTTAAGCCACCCTCAGTGGCATATTTTAAATGAAGAAAAGACTACACAAATTATGAAGCACGAAGAGAATTTAAAAAAAAAATCTGGTGATGATGATACTATAACCATTAATAGGGGAATGTAAACATACTGGACAAGCACATTTTCTTTTGGGGGCAAGACTGCTAACTAAACTTCAAAAATCTGTAGCAAAATACTGTATAGTACCTAATTTTAAACAAACAAAAAAGATTCCCACATACTAAGCTAGTTCTGGAGGGTTGAAAGCCCCAGTGAACAAGTTTGAATAGAAGAATGAATGAGATTCCCTCAGAAAAAGAAAGGACAACTAAATAAGTATCTTACTTCCACTGGCAGCTACAGGGTTTTTTATTTCCCCCCACTGCTTCCTAATGATTTACACAACAAGTTCTAGAGGCAACCAACATCCTTCCAATGAGAGAACATGATACAGACTCATCGCCAACCTCTGCCGTTCACCTGATCACAAGTTTTACAGCAGAACACCATGAAATACTTCGGCTGGGTACCACTCCCGGGGCCTGTTCGTATTTTGGCTGGGTACCACTCTCGGGGCCTGTTCATATTTCAGCTGGGTACCACTCCTGGGGCCTGTTCGTATTTCAGCTGGGTACCACTCCTGGGGCCTGTTCGTATTTTGGCTGGGTACCACTCCTGGGGCCTGTTCGTATTTTGGCTGGGTACCACTCCTGGGGCCTGTTCATATTTCGGCTGGGTACCACTCCCGGGGCCTGTTCGTTTAGCTTATTACCTGACAGAACCCACATACGTGCTCCTCCTTTCTTTGGAGCGTGGACAGTGAGGAAAGAATATGGCAGGTGCTCTCCCAAACTATCAAACAGAAAGTCACGGAGTGCAAGGGGCACAACAGGCCGAGGCGTGAGCAGGGCCAGCTCCGCAGGCATGGGAACCAGAGCCACGATGAGCAACGCCGAGGTACCGGCGGCGGCTTCAAACAGCACCGCGGAGCAGCCAGCGCGAAACTCAACGCAAGTGGAGCCCGGCAAGGGCACGGAACGAGAGGTGCTCCTCCTGAGCTTCTACAGTCACACTTTGAAGACACAGACCCTGCACTGGGCCTGCTTGCCATATATGAAATTCTGCATTTCCATCCAGAAGCACAAAGTGTTACCTACTATATTTCTACCAAGCAGTACTCCCCCTTCCAGACAAACAACTACAATTCCTAACTTTATTATAAAGTGATATAGACATACTTGGTTCCAAATACCTGTCACATCAACGAAAATACTGCACCTTTCTTAATGGAAATGTGATTTTTAAATCGATATTGTATGTTGGGTTGAAAGATATGATGGTTATAAATCTCATTTGAGGCTATTGTCGTCTGCCTAGCTCAGGTTGTCATCAATTAAATAATACTCTAGGAGCAAATACAAGATAGGAAAAATGTCTGCAATGTAAAGCTTTCAAAGTATTAAAAAAAAAAAAGAGAGAATTTTTCTATTATGCAGATATATGCTGCAACCATAAGCACAACTATGAATTTATTTTTAAATATATTTATTTGTAAATATATAATAAAGTGCTAAAGAATTTTTTTCATGATAAACAGAAACAATCTGTCAAAATAGGAGAGTGTTTTTTTTTTTTAATCCACAGCACTGGAAACACCCAACATTAAATGAATCCTTGTCATTGGATTTCTATAAATACTTAATTACTTAAATACAATAAGGATGTTCTTCTATTATAAGAGAATTGTGCAATCTCTTACAAGAGGATATTCATTACTTTCTAACCATCTGTCACTTCAGTTCTCCAAACACCACACCTCCCCAAAAAATCTAATTAGTTTTTATTCAGTCACACATTATAAATGATGCTAGTGTGGATACTGAAAATGTAGTTTAATGAAGTTAATATCAAGGCATAATAGAAGGCGGTTTGCTGAACAAAATGGACCAGAAGGCAAAGAAAGGAAAAGTCACACCCTGCTAATTCTACTATACATTTTTCATTTCCCATTGACTAGGAAATTATTGGCTAATAAGAAGGAAAAAGAGGGCAAACACCGTATCTTAGATAAACTTACAGGTAGTAAAGTTTTCCAGCAGCAGGAAGCACTCGTTTCCTGTAGTCTATTCCAGAATCAAGCTGGACTGTGCTGCAGTATTTCTACAGAGACAGAAAAAAGAATAGCTTTCCTCAAGCCAAAGCTGTATTTACTATTGTCTGTGTTAGAGAGAAGACACACTGCTGTGGATAGACCATCAACACGAATATCATCTGCAAAACTGAAATTCAAGAGCACAAAATTTGTCGTCTTTACAATTATCGAAGCAAATAAATAAGATGGAAATTATTCACATATTCAAAACAAAAAAGTAACCATTTTCAAAAGTCCATCAACTAGAAAATTAAAATAGATTGGAAGCAGGTGGAGTGAAATGAGGGTGGATATTACTCGTTCTCGCTGCGTAGTGCTTTTTGGGGGAGTGTGTAAAAATAATTGTTTTCACATTAAAGAATATACATTTAGAAATAGAAAATTAGTAGCAATAAAATTTTAACAGACCACTATCTAATTCTAGCAGAGACAACTCAAACTATTCCTATGTTATAAGCTAAAAATAACTTTATCCTTTCCTTCTATTAAAAATGATTTTACGAGTCAAACACCAAATACATGAACCACGCCAAGACTTGATGCAAAATAGACCAAAGCATAAAGGGGAATAAACGAAACTCTATATCAAAAAGATTTTGCTTCATTTTTGTAATGTCTGAATTGACTTAGAAAAGGATCTTTTTCTTCCCCCTTTAAGCAACCTGTAAGATACCAAGTGTGATACAGGTGTCCCTGAGTAGTCACAATAATTGCTTGTGTTAGAAAACTCAAAACTAGCTCTACTAAAGGATACTTTTTTTGATACAAGGCCTGAGGCAGAGAGCAAAATGCTCACTAACATCAGTGGGATCAAGGTTTTATACCCTTTGCCAAAGGGAAAAGGTCTGCTTCTCTTTTATTACTACTGCCAACATACACAACTTCTGGGTGTTACAGAGCTAGAAGCAAAAGAAGGGGAGACAATTTTTTAATATTTTAGGAAATATACCTCTATTAACAATTTAATTAAAGCAATAAAACTTGGGGGGGAGGGGGTGTTAATTCAACACCATTATCTGGATTGCTAGAATCCACTGAATTACTCTGCTTCTTCACTGCACTATGAACTATTAGTTTATCTCTAATACTCTCGTTAAGCATTTCATATTCTGTGTGTCAAATTTTTCAAAGCCTCCTTGAGGCCATTCAAATGACAAAATTGGAAGTGTCAAGCCTCATTTATAGCAACTACATTGCAGAAAAAAAAAAAAAAGAAAACTTAAATTTTAGAAGAACTATCATCAAGGATTTAAGGAACAATGGTCTTTTTGAACAAATGCATTGCATAGGATTTATAGAGTACAAATATCTGCAGGATTGACTGTGATGACTCATTGTAATAATTTTTTGCCCTTGGCTATTACTGAAGGTTTTATACCTATTTTAAACCTTCAACTTCTCTGCAAAGATATACAGCTGAAGAAGGAAGGTGAAAAAAAATCATCCTGAAAGCACAGAATACCAGGAAAATCCATGGATCTTTAATTCTGGTAAGTGAAAAAGCCATGCTAATCAAATCATTATCTTGGGCTAAGGCTACTGCAAACACAATAGCACTGGTGCTACAATATTATTATAATCTAGTCCCTTTCTTTCCATGAAAGCTTACAAAGACAGAGAATAACAAAGCAGAAGAAAAAAGTTCCAGAGGCATGTAATAATATGCACAAGGGATGAAGGATGTTTAAGCTTTTCTTTAGCATCAGTCTGGCAGTCAAGGCTAGAAGGAAGATTCTTGAAATTTCACAGCAAAGCTGGTATACTTCACTTTTCTTTGCCAGGCACTGATGCTCAGCATCTTTCCACCTGATGTTTTATTTTTCCAAAGTAGTACATTAGCTGAAGTACTATTTTCTTCATGTTAATAAGTAAAAAAACCCACATTACCACTACATCTATGCAGACTATGAGATTAACTAGATTAACTTTAGACATTAGTAACACTGCTTATTACTTTGGGTTTTTTCTTGGAAACAAGAGATATGAAATTTTCCATTAGTTCAGCCTCATCTCTTTGGCCTTCAAGACGGGTTTACAAACTCTACCACTCTCTCAGGGTGTTGTGCTGCATACAGAGTGAAAAGTGAACACAAAACTATAAAAGAGCGTGGCATGGTTATGGTAGGGCTGAAAGAAAAAAAATGTACCTGAACACTGTAGCTGGTGTAAATTTGTTGTGCTGGTATTTACAGTGGTGTTTGTGGCTCAGCTGCTACTGTCTGCTGAGTAGAGCAGACAGTCTGTGGACTCAAATACAGACCGATGCTGGGCTGTACTACGCAGGTCGCTGCGGCTTGCCAAATTATAAATCAGCACTTTATATAGCAACAGTATTTTAGTCCACTTGTGTTCTGCTTACAAACTTACCAATCCTTAAATGCACTGACAGTCTTTTATGACTCTGTGATTTAACCTTACAGTGAATGAGTTTTGGAGGTAACAACTGTAGATGTAAATACTACTGATACAGCTATGAAGTAGATAAATTTCTTCCCTTTTCCTTCCCTTTTCTCTTTCTTCAAAGTCATTAGTATTATCACTATTAAGGAAAAATCGCTATCATTAGTGATACTCGTTAAGAGAGCTCGTGTGCTCAAAAGCTTATTTATGTTTTTGGGCCCTTTTTAAGCTATGAACAGTTGCCTAAATAGAAGTTAATTCTTCTCCCTATAAGCCTTGTCTTGTATGTCTACAATAATGTACTACGATTGATTCTAATGTGACATAGCACTACACAGTTTATTTCAAAAATATCTGTTAGATATTCTGGGCTACAGGACCTTTCAGCCAGAAAGGCATCAGCAGCGTTCCATTCAGAGATATATAAAATACAGTTATTATAGTCTTACTGACTTTTTGCTTCCTTAGGAGGTGAAAGTCATCTGCACCAAACAAACAAAATGGAAAAAGGATAATTCCAATATACAGCAGTTTTCTGTAACAAACAATATAAGCATAGAAACAGGGGCCACTTAACAGGAACAGAGAGATATTTAGTCCTTTGGAAACCATCTGGCATTTTACTATCCTGCTCCTTGGATGTTCCTAACTAATTTCTGGTTTTGGTTTGGGTGTGGATGGGGGTTTTTTGGCTTAATTATGTTCTATCTTTCAAATACAGTTCTGTCTCCTATTTTTCAAACTAGCATTCTCAGTAAAATTATGGTTTACATTTTAGTTTGAATCTCTAGCATATTTTTTACCCATTACTGTCTCAAGAAGCACTGACTTGGACCTTGGAGCCAGCTTCTTTCTTTCTTTTTTTTGGTCCTCTCCCCAGTGATGCCCTCTTCAACAAGGTACTCCAGC
This sequence comes from Tyto alba, assembly GCF_018691265.1. Lineage (NCBI taxonomy): Eukaryota > Metazoa > Chordata > Aves > Strigiformes > Tytonidae > Tyto > Tyto alba. The sequence continues at coordinate 1,037,789 of NW_024881316.1, forward strand.
CATTTAGATCCCATGTTCTAAAGAAATGAAAGAACCACAGCAAGAATTTCCTAACCCTTCTGTATGTGCATGTGAATAAATACCTACTGCTGTTCATCATTAATTATTTTTACTGAGATACTTCAAAGCTGACTCACACCTATTCTATTAGGCTCTGTATAAATATACATAAAATGGATGGCCCCTGACATTAAAACAAAACCTTATAACCTGTGCAGCAACATGCTCCCAGAAAACATTCTGTTAAAACATGATTGCTGTTGTTGATTACAAGCTTTGTAAGGTAGGAACAACCTTCTCCTTATGTGATTATATGACAGTACAGATCTATAGGTGCTACTGGAAAAACGGTAACAAAAAAAAAAAAATCAAACACAAGTATGAATAAATCAATCATGGAATGATAATGTGGAAGAAATTAATGCCAACAGAACAGCATACAAGCATGCACTGATGTGGGCAATGCTATTTACACAAACTGAGCTCTGTGCAGTAGAGAAGAAAAAGGGTGTGCTGGCAGTACCAGTGAACTGAAGGGCAGAAATGGGAGGACTGCTTGCACTGCCAGGCAGTAACCTCATTTCTCCTCCAAGTTCAGAACGCACCAGTGGAGACAGTTCTAAAGGGGGATTCAGCACATGGTCACCTTTACTCAAAGCCAGAGTTAGAAAGGTCACAGAGAAGCTATGGTCTGAGCAGAGATCCAAAAGTTTTCCTTTTGTGGTTTCCTCTGTACACAAGCGTACCCACAGTGGTTCTTTGTTTCTACACACGTAAATGTCCACTTATTTGCTTCACAGGAACACAGAGGCAAAATGTTCATATTTGTAATTTTTTTTTTTCAAGAGAAATGCTTTAAATGTTAAAAAGACAGCATATAATCAGAATGTATAGAAGAAGAAAAGAAAGCACACCAAAATATTGCATACGTCCAAACTAAACACTTAAAATACTAGATTTACAAAAATGAAAACCAGATACATGGTTGCACAGTATGGAAAAACAAATACCGCTCACAAGAAGGAAGTACTGAACTTCAGAGAGGGTGTATACGTGAGTACCACCATGCATCTTCTCTCCACAGGCATCAACAACATTATACTCCTGCAACAGAGAACTAGAAAATCAATACTATTATTTACAAACCCTGCAAATTTGGAGGGGGCAGGGGGGGAAGGTAGGCTTCTCTACTTTTTACCCTTCATCTTTTTTGCAGCACGGGGAAAAACCCTACTAAGATTACATACAGAAGTTCCAGTTTCTCTCTCCATCTTTGGACTAACTTCTCTAGCACTGGACTGATTAAACCCTACAGATGTGATTGCATCCTCACACTCACTAATCACCACCACGGAATCCTAATCAACAGCCAAAGAACTAACTGGAGTGCTCAGACTGTTAGTACTTAATTGTCAAAGCCACGACTGTAACTATTGGTTTCTATTTTTTTTTAAGATGGAGATTTAAACTTTCATATTTTATTTACTTGGGCTAAATTTCTACTTTTCTTTTGAAATAAATACTTAAAATTGAACGTACAGTTAGCCTAGTCCATTCTTGTGGATCTATTTACAGTTTCCAACAGATTTTCTATTCTACTGGAATATTTCAAGTGTGACTTACCCTATTCAATTCAAATGCATAAAATTAATTAGTCATGCAATTTATTTTGAAGTCATTTATGTATTTATGTATACAAAGAACAAATACAATTACAGAATTGAAAACGCAATTAGTAAGTTAAAAATACAGCATGATCATGCACTCATTTCCACTGAAGTAGCAGAAAAAACTTTTTATTCCAGAATGAAAAAAGACAAAGCCTCAAGGCTCAACTCAAGACAGAACACCTAAAACAACAATCTTCAGATACAGTAGATAAAATTAGACTTTCAGTATACCTACCACTGAAAGTTATTAAATATAAACTAATTGAAACACATTTTTCTTCCTGCAAGCACTTCTAATACTCCTTTGTTGCTGCAATCAAGAATGGCAGCTATTAAAACATTTAACTGCTCAAGAAATTAAAGTACACAACATGATAGACTGTTAAGTAGAGGAACAAAGGTGTCACAAAATTTCGAAAGTCAGTTAACTGGATAACCTGAAAGTTTAAGAGGTGTGTTTCCTATGTGTCACAAAAAAACCTTGAAATGTTAATAGATTGCCTTGTAGTCCACATTAAATACTGTACTAAATACTGTGTGTCTCTGTGAGCTCAAATACTGTCATCAGCTCATGACCCTTGATAACACAGGTGAGCAGATATCTTAACCTTATTGAAGACCATCAAAAGTCAACCTAATTGTCATTCTCTGCTCTGAAGTTTAATGAAATTAAAAAACAAACAAACAAACAAAAAAAAAAAAAACAAAACCCAACCAACCAAAAAACCCAAAACAAAACAAGCAAAGAAACAACCAAAAAAAAAAAACCCCAAACCCCAAAGAACAACATACAAACTCATACAAATCATCCTGTCAGCCCACAGGATCAATTAAATCCTATCTGAGGACCTGGAGAGAAGGTGTAGGGGAAGAGAGATGTGAGAGTGCTTCACCTTGGGATGATCATTACCTTAATTCCCACACCTGCTGAGTTTCCTCAGCCTTCCACACTCCGGTCAAACCGGGCACCTGGAAATGTAGTGGTAGAATACAAGCAAAGAAGAGCATGGTCCTATCCCCAGGCATGCAAAGCTGCACAATTAAGAACTACACTGGAGGCAGAGTATTAACAAGCACGTTAGAACACCTCCTGTTAATAACCAAGCCATGCCTAATTAAGAAGCGCAACTTCTAACCACTCTTTCTGAGCAAAGGGAACTGTAATTTCCACACAGGTCCTCCCTTCTCAAATGCATCTTCAGCAACTAACTCTTTGTATTAACTTATATTAAAAAAAAAACACACACTCCACTAAACACTGCACACCTGTCCTGATGATTTGGTCTCCACTAACAATACACAGGATCGCTAATATTCCTTCCCCCCAGCAAATCAGGAAAGAATGAGATTGGTCATTTGCAATCATTCTTCTCATACATTTACATCCAGATCAAGAGAGAAAAATTCTCTCTAGACATGTGATAAGAGCCCTCAGATAGCAAGAGAGGAAGAGTTCCTCAGGTAAACAGAGCTCACTTGACTTAACCATTTTCATTTTTCATTATTTGACTCCACGTAGCGGTATATTATCAAATAGAATATTGTTTCTTCTTTCTTAAAATTCTTAAGCGATTTCAAAAAACAGGTTTCTTCACCCAAAGGACACCATTAGAATCAGCATCTTCCCAAATGATTCATAACTATGGTAAAACAAGAATCCTCTCAAGCAAAAATGCAATCTGTCATGAAAAAATTATTTCTGACCTACCAAAGCACACCCACAGGTTTCAACTTTGGCGTACGCTCAAAGTCATCAGCAAGTGACAGTCACCAGCACATTTCAGAATGTGAAACTGGTCCAGCTGGGACTCACGAGCTGGGCAGGTCTGTGCACAGCCTGCTGAGAGAAGCATGTGAAGTGCCGTGTTTCCCCTCTGGTGCAGCTCTAAAAGGAGATCAGCCAGATCATGAGTCACAAGCAAGTATGGTACAGGTGCAGGACCTTCAAATGGCTGCTCCTTTTATCCATGCTTAAAAAAATAAATTAAAAAAAAAAGGGGGGGGGGGGGGGGTCGACAGGGAAGAGTAAATCAAGTTTGTAACACTTCTCACTTTCTGCTACATTGATCCATGGGAACCAGATGTGCTCAGCAGGAGGGAGAGGGAGAACGAGAAAGGGAATCTTCAGGTATTTGGTGGTAGATAAAAACCTGGTCCAAGCATTGCTGGGTGTACATACAGTTTTTGTCTCCCTGTTCAGATGTTGTTGAAACAGTAGACTTTAAAGAAAATGTCAATGAATCCTCATAAGCACTATACATGACCTCTGGGGTAATTAGCAATCATTCAAAAGCAACAAGACTAAAATGTTCTATTCTTTATTACTGTCAGCTCTTGTCTTGATCAGCATTTTAATAAAGATGGTTCATTGCTAAGACAGTTTCATGAATCAGTCATAATTACATTCTGACATGCAGTGAATAGTAAAGCAAAACTAAATATCACTTCATCAACCTTTCTAACCTTTATGCAAGTATTAACCGTAAATAATTTTTACACAATCTTACAACAGAAAATCTGCATCTTTCTTAGTTTTGTACATACTCTACCCTAACTGAATTTCCTGTGACCTATACCTGAAAAAAATTCCTTACAATCAGACATAATTATTTAGTCTTGTATGATATTCAGGTGTTGCTTTGCACAGATCCAATCAACTTCAAGTACAAAAGGCTATTTGTTCCACAAAATAGTGCAGTGCTTTAAGGGGTTAACGACTTTTTTTTTTACAGTCTCTTCTCCCATATTCTTCATTACCTGCAATAACTAAATATGGGAAATTGCTGCAATAGCCTTAGACACTTCATACTTGTTCCAATTTTAAACACTGCAATAACAACAACAAAAAACAAATCGAAAAAACTACACAAACCAATTTTGAGGAAAACTTTCAAAATGTCATCCAAATATCCTCTACCATATCAGTGAAACTAACGCTCAGGTTAATTTGGGATAACAAACATTTTATTTGTGAATTATTTTTAAATGGACCTAGAGCACAAAGATCTGGGAAGTGAAATACTGCCACATACAATTTTTTGAATTAATCTTTTTCTTACACTTGTGACAAGAACACTTAAACTTTAAACTGAAGAGTTTAGAAGAGATAAATTTAGAGTTAAAATTAATTCAATGCAAGTTGCACAAGTTTACATTACAGCCTTCAAAACTTTAACAACTAAGAAACCCCACTATTCTTGCAACCACAAGGAACATATGATCTATTGTACGACTTTTCAATAACTTACTTTAATGTGTAGCTACAAATCAGCTACCCCCTAAGAAGAGAAAAAATAGACAATTAACTTGTAAAATAATGGTGCGTGAATAAAGACAGAGACTCTTAAAACGTACTGTTCTGTGAATAGTATTTCAGATATTCAGACAAAAGCGAAAGAACTCAGGAGGTACAGATGTGGCTGTGCTGGGTAGCAGACAAGTAGCCTCTCCTTTTCCCAGTCAGGGAGCAGAAGAATGGCAGAGGAAACTTTCATGTACTAAGATTTGCACTGAACAGGTCTTCCCCCTTTCACATCATTTCAGAAAAAAAAAAAAAAAAAAAAAAAAAAAAAATCTTTCTTACAGGATAAGTATAGATACCAAAAACCCCAACAACAACAAAAAAAATCAATACCAACTCAAAACCAACCCACAAACCGCTGTATTCAGTTTTGCTACAGAACCAACAATGACTGTAACTTTCAATCTCCTAATAAACAAGCTGTGGTGTTCCATGAAAAACAAATGCCAAGAGTTCATTCTGAATTTATAACATGATGTTTCATAAGCAAAGGATCAGATTCACCCCTAATACATGTATTTCACTGGAATTATACCCTGGATGAAGTTATTTGTCTAGATTTCTTTTTTGCTGTTGTTTTTCTTTTTAACATTTGATTTGTATTTCTTTTCCCAGTATTAGCCTTTGCTCCTGCCAGAATTGTTTGGCAGGCGGGGGGGGCGAAACAACGTAGTATTGATTTACGAAACTGGATTTCCCAGAATAAAAAAAAAATGCGATTAAGATCTAAACAAAGGCTAAAGATGGCTTACGCTTAGCCCTGATGAGGTCCACTACCTCATTACCAACAACCGAAAACTTCTGATGCATTTTGTTTCAAGGGAATCCAAAAGTCTTTGCTGTAAAGCAGGCTAGGGGGTGCAGGGTCCATTCACTCTTTCTGTATCACAACCATTATGTAAGAAGTATAAAACACTGCCTTTATGCTGCCAAACCACAATGACTCTTCTTACATCAAAGCATTTTCACCACTAGGGGTTTTTTTCTCTGAAATTTATTCAAGCCAAGGGCAGGGAGACAACAATTCATACACGCTAATTACACCTAATTATCTATTCCTTTTTTTTTTTTCCCTTTCCACCAGCTTCAGCCAGTGTTATTTGCTATCTGGGTTTCTCACAACCTCCCCTTGCCCTGTCCATCCAACTCAACAGTAAAGTCTTTGAAGAAAACAGTTGTGGCTTCTTAGAATTTTAACAATATAAGGTTCAACTCAAATTAAATTATTCTATTATTAGTTTTGACACATTTATGTGTTAAATATGAAGGCCTCTTGGTTAGTTTGGCGAATTCCTCACATCTCTTCATGGCTAGAATTGCTGGTAACACCCTCTCTTGTAGGAGCTTCTCCTCATGCTTTCTTTTCATGATCTAAATGAAATGTTTATTGGATTAAAGTTCTTCTCTGCAGACCTCCACGGTGGCCTGTGACAAAGAGCTTAAAAGCTTTATTAATTGGCTCGGGCTTTTGGGGGGGAGGCAGGACCTCATTTCACATTACATCACAAGCAAATAAAACTGACACGTGTAATTAGACTAATTTACCCTGATACAGCAGGAATCAACTATTCCATATCTATGATATGCTTTGATTTACTCATTTTAATCAAGGAGTAAACAAACCAAGGAAGAACTCGGGAAATCCTAGCAATTAAAGGAAGTGAGAAGGCAGGGAGCCCAAGTGAGCTACAGTAGCAACTATTTTATCCTTAGATAAAGTTTTGATCTGCATCTAAATAAACTGCCTAGGAGCAAGTGTGCCTGTGTAAGACAGACGTACAAGGTAAACAAACTGAACAGCTTAATATCTAGAAAACATACTAAAGCAATGGGTACATTCTAAAATATTGTAACAGTTAAGTGCTCTGAACTACAGAATCCAAATAATCCTTGTGTTTAACACACAGAGGCTTAGCAGGCTGAATGTAGAAAGGGCTGGGAACTTCTTATCTGACACCTTGCTTTCTATATACAATATTTTGTTAGTTGACAGTCTTACAAATTTGTCAAACTAAAATTACCCAGAAATTATACTGATGTTCAGCACAAAAATACTTGCAATCATGCTATATTTTCTATTTTTAATTTTTTCTATGTTTAATTAGGTACACTTCACAAAAGATGATTACTTCTATTACTAGGAGAGAGAACAAGAACAAATGCTCCTTCTACTTAGGAGTTTGCTTGGTTACATGCTAAGAAGGGAAACAAAAGGCCCAACATCTTCAGTAATGAAAAAGTCAATTGATAGGCAAAGCCATCACAATATCAAAGGCCTAATAATCCCTGCAATTCTGACTCAGGTGACAGTTCACAGGGGTCAGAGTGGCTGACACTGACCTCAAAAGCAGGTTTTAACTATTCAACATACTGAAAGCTGCTGGGCTATCACACCATTAGACTGGAACAAACTGACAAATCAATTCCATCAAGGAGATGACTTTTGGGGGGGAGCGGGGGGGGGGGGGGGGAGGCAGATCCGCCAATCGACAAATCCCAGCATTTCTCACACAGGTGGTTGGACAAAAGCTGAGTACACCATCAAAGACATTTTATATCTATCAAATGCCTTTGTACAAAACCAACTCCCACAATTTCCTTAGGACAGCTCTACAGGTTTTAAACAAGTGGTTTTTGCATATTCAAACCAAGCTATTGAAAAGTGAAACTACTTTTACATTCCTCCATTTCTTGCTTTGTAAGAAAGGGTCTATTTTAATTAAAACCAGAGTAGGCAACAATGTCAATAATCATTAACCAATTTCCAGAAAGATGGTGAAGAATGCAGCATATAAAAATATATTGCTTTCTAGTTGAGAGGAGTGTCCAATGCCTACTGTTAAGAGTCACTTCGGTTGAACAGGTCTGAAATAAATAATGATTCGGTCCCTAATAGCAGAAGGGGAAAAAAAAAAAAAAAAAAAAAATCACTGTAAGAAGATGACAGTAATTTCATGTCCTACTGACAACAGGTTTCTGGTTGACTCTTTAGTTAAAGAAAAATGCAGGTAGACAAAGCCAAATATTTTATTTTAAAACTGTACCTTCTGAAGGTTTACTCAGGCTAGGAAAGGCTCTAAAACTTCCTGACTTTCAGTTAGAATTCAGTGCAGTGCAGGTCTAATGCATGAAGAAAACCTGATAAAATGCAAAGCTATGTATTGGCATTTCCACTCAGCTTGACATTTTAAATCTTCATGCTACAGTTCGAGGAAATGTTTGGAAGCTCGAGAACTGCTCATTTATGTTATAGATTCTACACAAATTTGAGGAACTTTCCTTCCTGATTGTCCAGTGAATGAAGCATTGAACTAGTCACTGAATTAGAATTAGGATTCCAGAACAGTGATGGGTTGATGTAAATGTCTTCATTAAATATCTGCAAAAATTCAAATGCTGCCAAAATTGCTACCAAACCAGCAAATTAAAGCATGCCTTTTTTTTTTTTTTTTTTTTTGGAAGATACTTCAGATCTTACATCAAATTGTTAAAGATATATAGCTTTATTTGTAAACTAGTTTTTAAACGTTTATATTTCTTACTTTAGATTTTTGGAGTATTTCTGCTCTAAACATTTGAACAAAGTAACTGTGAACAATTCAATTAATATTTTTCTTTTCAAGAACTGTCTCGGGGGAAGGGGGGCAGAATCAGGAGTTCCACACACTTTAAAATGCTCTGTAAGAGATGCTGCAAGATTAGAAGCTCAATCAGAAGGGACTGAATCTAATTGCAATTATAGAATTAAAAGCTTTTCCTTCCTAATACTTCTTATCTCTACAAAGCTCTACCTTTGTAAAATTCCACGAACTGAAGAATCACTCTTACCTGTTGCAGAAACTAAGCCCTCCATAAAGAATATTGTATCCCAAAGAATTTTAGCCACAACAACAAACTGACCAACTGAGAGTTTTTCCCTGTTTAGGAAAACTACCCCTTTAAATTACAGGATTAAAGAATTGCTGAAAAATTAGATCGCAAACTATTTAAGATTTCAAAAGATCAGAACACTGGGTGTGGTTCAGAATTGGGCAGGGGACACACACACACAGGGCAGAAAGAGCTGCCAGCAGTTTTGCTGGCCTGCCCAGCTACATGGATTTGGAGCTTTTACGTGGCCCTAAAAAGTGAAACTTCTCAATTGCACCTCCCACAGCAGGCATTCAGCAATCACTTGTCCCCAGTAATCTACCACCCAGAAAGGCAATGCGGACAAACTTTGCAAGACAACTATATCTTCCCTAGAGTGCTGTTTCACCTTTTTACTTATTCCACAGAAATTGGTTTGTAGTTATCTTTCTAAGAAACAGGAACCCAAATACAGATACAGGAATTATATAGTCAGAAGAAAATAAAAGCAACAACAAAATCAAGTATGACGGTGAGTGACTAAATCGAGGAAAGAAACCATTTCTTTTGATCACTGGAAGACAGGGAACAATTTTTGTACAACAGTTACCAGGGTATCTAGGAACTATGCATTCCATTTATGAAGACTGGAAACAGCCTGAAATCTATTTCAAGTGAAGCATCTCTTCACAGAAATGTACTGTCAGTACTTGCCATTCATCTCACCTTCCCAATAATATTTAAAGGAATCTGAAGCTCCTGTGTTGAACTTGAACTACGTTTAGTGCTAAAGCCTTATTTTAAGATTTGTGATCATAAAAGTTAATTTCTCAAACAAACAAACAAAACCAACCTACCCATTCACTCCCACTAAACCCCAAAGAAAAGCCCTGCAGGAGGTTCTGAGCCCAGAGAAAACTAAGACAGGAGTTAAAGTTGTCAAAGCCACTGCCAGGAAACAGGTTAGAGAAGACTGACACTACCACGGACACACATGGCTTGGAGTGAGGTAAAGATAGAGAAGACAATAAATCAAACATTTGCAAGCATCCAATATAATATTTTTCCTTTATATTTCTTCACAAAACCCTGGAAGAGATCATACCTACATTTCCTAAAGTCACACATGGAATTATAAGCAGCTGAGGCAGAAGCTACTTCATCTACTGACACCAATGACACGATGCAGATTATACGCACAATGGGGAGGCCTAAATCTGCATTTCTCAAACCACCACTGCCAGACTATCAATTTAGTTCTACCCACGCCTTCGTAATGTAAAGGTCACTTGTTAAAATATTACGTTAAATTACATTCCAGTGTGGGTTTTTTAATGCCTATTTCTGATGTGTTGAATTCAAAATGTAGATATGGAAATTTTTTAATAATTATTTCCAGTATCTTGCCATTACCATTCCATTTTTCAGCTAAGGTCAGAGAAGCATTTCTTGATAAACTTCCTCTGATCCACCATTCAGGCATTATGTTTTTGTGAAAGAACCATGTTATACTGACAACATTTACCAAAGTGACATTAAAGGCAGATATATTTAGAGAAGTGTTAAAACATAAAGATGTAGGAGAAGAAATGACGACATGTAATCCAGAATTTTAGGAAAGCCCTTGGGAATAGTGTTGAGTGAACTCTTTTTTCTCCATTCATTATTACAGTAAAGTTCATCTACCTCCAGTCTGGGTTGTGCTACTTGTTTCTTTTTGCACTCTCGATCCTCTGTTGCAGCTCTAAACCAAGTCACCATTAGGGAGTCTCTCAGCATTCTATCCACAAGGTCCCTTCCAAAAATGTAGATTATTTTCCCAGTCCTGATGAGGTGTTCTGTATGCATAAACTACATGTCACATTTTTTCTTCAGCTAGCCAAAAACCGAAAAAAAGAAACTACAAATAAGCATATATGATAGATTTTCTTTAAGTCTGATCATCAGTAAAACGGGAGCCTTACATGTATCAATTAAGAAAACAGAGTCAACAAGGATATATAGAAAAGAAAGCCTTGCCACCATTACTGCATTCAGAAAAGCAAACACATATGAAACTACTACTATTCTTGAAAATGCTCTATGATCAGGACTTCTGCATCCAATGCAGCCCGTTGCAGAATAAACCCGTTTCAGGAACCTGAAGTGGAAGTGATTGTTAGTTTATTTTATGTTTCTTACTTTTCTAAAGCCATCCGGGTAAGAACCACTTTCACTGTTAACCTCCCTGACTTTATACACAGCCATTCTGAGATACGCAGGAGTGCCACATTCATGTCAGTGGCATTGGAAACCTGGTAATTGCTCAAATGTCAACATTAGATGGGATTTTCAAAGGTGCTTGGGCAATTACACAATCTTCGATTCCAAAATGTCCCACCGAAAACCCAAGGCACCGTCAACTGCTCTACTGCTGACCACCTTAACAGAAACATTCAACCAATGTAACTATTCAGCAATTCCAAATTTCCTCTCACTAAGCCAAACCTACTCTAAACTCCACATTTCCCTTCTTTTATCTTATTGATACTGTTAACATTATCTATGTATTTATGCCAGCAATACTTTTGTGAAGTGCTATTATTTCCATTTTATATGTCATGTCAATCCAGGCAGAGCAGGAGCTATAAGCTAGCCCTCAATAACGTAACAATAAAATCATAGCTCGTGAATTAAAAATATCTGTGACTTGACCAGAACTTAAAAGTGTGAGTTCAGCATATTTTTTAGTAGTAAAATAAACACTGATTGGATTATTCCCGTTGTGAAAGGATGTTCCATTTTTTAATCTAAATGAAGCAATTATAAAGTTTACAACCTGTCACATCACAACACGCAGGCTCCAGGAGGCTTGCTTCAGAACTGCTGCATGTTGAACATGATGTGAAGCCTCACAAATTCACAAATACCCATTCAGAAAACACGTGAGAAAGACTCCCCAGAAGCAAGGTAATTGAGGGGTACATACCGAACACTACTCTCCTTACACCAAAGGAACACCAAGATTCTGTAGCATAAGAAATGTAAGATGTCGACAAGTACAGCACAGTGTAACTGTTAGAGAAATACTATATGTATTACATGGCATATATACACCAGTAAAGTCCTATCCAAACAAGCAAATTCTGCTACCTTAATCAAAAAGGTAATTTTTTTGGCATACTAAAAATGTCCAGCTTTCAGACACGTTAATTCTAGAGTGGAAGAGTTCCTTTTTGCCCTACCTTCAATTATTTTTGCCCCAAACAGTTAAAGCATACACATCTTATCTAGAAACCAGTATCAAAGCAATCCTGTACAAATCTCTAATTTATTAATACAGCAGGCAAAACTGAAAAGCATTTGACAAGTGACTCTCCTTACCTTCAGCACAGCAATGAATGGTACAAAATTAGCTCTCTGAAGACCATTTTTATAGAGATCTGAAAGAAAGGAAATCAGTACCATTTTGCTACTTAGCCTTAATAACAATGTCAGCTTGTCTTTTAGTCTGGCAAATAAAACTTGGTATTGCTACAGAGAGGAGGAACAAAAGGCGGAAAAGGAGAGCTGAAATTGATTTCTCTTCTTTTGCTGTATGAAAATTCAATACATTCTTAAGGAAGAAAGGAACATCCTGAGAAAGTCTGAAAAAGGCAGGGAGTGAAAGATGACATAAATCTCTAACAAGATATACCTGATTTTTGCGAAGAAATAAGACCAGCATCTGGTTTAAAGTAAGGGTATAGAAAAAAATTTGTAATGCTGGGTATACATGGGTATGATTACAAACCCAAAACTAAGCAACTGCCAAGTCCCAAGTATTTGGCAGAGGGGAAAAACCCAGCATAAACTAAAAATATCCTATCTGAGTTTACAAAGTTAGTATCATTCTTATTCAGTGCACTGTGGTACACTATCTTCCAGCAATTCTACCAGGTCCGCTCCCTTTTCCACAGCAAAAAAAAAAAAGGGTCATCTCTAAGGAGAAAACAAAAACCAAACCAAAACAAAACAAAAACATAAACTTACACAAAGTTGCTAAAATACAACTTGATTTAAAAAAAAATTAGAATGTTGTGCAACAAAATGCAAATCTGCACTCAAAGAAAAGACGAGTTACAAAAACAAACTGCAAAGCAGCATTTTATATCTTACTTCTCTCTATATTTCATAGAGCATAGAGTTCTCTTCTCTGGAAACTATCCAAGCTGCCCAACATGTTCATAACGGAATGATTGGTTCACTGAAAATGTTATCACTTAAACTGTATGATAGGCTGCTCTTTTTCATTAATATTAAGAAGCCTTCTAAAAAGACAGTACCGCACCTATGACTGACAGGAAGAATAAATAAGAGAATACAGACACCTGGCGGAGATATCACCAAAACTCCCCACAAAGACCATGCCAGGTTAATAATACCACCTATATTCCCCATAATGCCTGAAGGCTACAAGTAGGCTACAGCTTTTATGCTCTGCCAACCCCTCATGGTGGACAGAAGATACAGTATGCATGAGAAATCAACAAGACACCTACAAAATGGTTTTCACAAAATTGGATACTTACACAGAAACATTTAGAAAAATTATCAGTGAAGGTGATTCTGCACTCTAATTACTAATGAAGTTGCACGAACTCATGTATCATTTGTAATTCTGCAAAGCATGACAGCTATACACGCATTAAAACAGCAACCAATTGCATATTTACTTGCAAAAAATTAGTGAACATGTAACAGTACTATAAGACAGCTGCTTCTGTCAGTTCTAGTTGATAAGGCTGCAAGTTTTCTATTATGTCTGTTTTGTGAGGATGAGAGAAATAAACTAATTTTGGTGGAGAAATGAAGCCAGGATTCCTCAAACACTGCACCCGAGTATTTCCCTTCATACTCCCCTGGGGCAGAAGTTTAACATGGTTAAACGTATCACTAATGGTCAGCAGCTGGGTACATCTGTTCTCTAATGAAAAAGCCACTTTTCCCCTTTGTATCCAGAAGAAACCAATCTCTCAATTCAGTCGTAAAACTTGATGCAGCATACTATGCTACACCAACTCTCTTTCCTGTGGGAGGATTTCAGACTCACCCCACGAGCATGCAGGGGTAGTGAGAAGGGAGGAAGAGACAGGCACTGCAACATAGCTCAGTTCTGGAGACACCACTCTTGACATTCTCTGTTGAGTAGCTACTACAAGTGGACGTCTTTCAGGCTGACAGTGACTTCTGTATTAAAACCCATATGACAATAATAGTCACAAACTGACATCTCAGTTTATGATGTGGGATACAATCCCCAAGTTACGATAAAAATCTCTCCTGAACTTTAAAGAGTACTGCTTAAAAAACCACAAGGGTGGCTCCCAACTGAGTAAGGCACTAGCATCCAGTTTATCTGTAGTTAACACAACTACAGTCATTATGATTTCATCTTGATTGCTCAAACACAGAAAATAAACCAATGGGAAATTATTTCCTGCTCTAGTAAAAATATTTGAGTGTTTTCCTTTTTTTTTTTTTTTTTAGATAAAATGCATTGTAAATCTTTAATTGAGTAAAAGAGAATCACTAATTTGGGTAGAAAAATTAACTGGTAGTTACAGTTCACACTGTAACTCTTCAGTATTTTTTGCAAATGCCTGAAATTAATCAACCTAAAGTGTCATAAAAGTTGCATAGAAATTATGTGTTATGCTAACTACTAATGCTACACTACAACAAACATTCTTCTCCACAAAAATTACAATTACTGCTTGGTTAAAACCCATACAGATTTGGAGACTCTGTAGAAGGATCTACCTAGCTAGTCACTCTCCATCTATAATTATCGTTAGAAATGGAAGCAACACTCCACCTAAGTAACTCCCAATGAGTGATCTCACACCAGGCTGTGAGAATGACATCTCGATAAGGGCATCTACTTTGAGTTGGTGGATCAAGTGTGCAAGTTTTCAAGTTAGAAACCAGGAAGGAATGTACTCTCGTTTCCCCTCTCTTCTGCAGAATGTGATCTTCTCTTATCCTGCAATACATACAGAACAGGCAATATTTCACCCCTCCTCAACTCCACTGTCCCCAAACACTCTCACACTGGTTTAGATAGATCAGCAAAGATCAGAAAACACAAAAGGATCTGGCAGACGTTGGGGGGAGGAACACTTTAAATTTGAAAGAAGGTAAGATTTGGTAAAAAAAAAAGACACCTTTCTTCCTTAAGAACACAAAAAAATGGGACAAATTGGAGTATCTCAGATTCTTGAAGACTAGAGAGTTTATTAGTATTAAATACTATATGATTTTAATACAATTATTTTGTAAGATACTGAGATTCATTGTATTTGGATAATAGTCATAGCATGTTTGTTTTTACCTTCTGGCGGCCTGTTAGATGTTGCCACAACGACAACCCCATTTTGGAACAGATTTTCAAAAAGCTGCTTCAGAATCATGGCATCAGCAATGTCAGTGACCTGCAGAAGACAACACATTTGTTTTATCTTGCTTTCAGCTTCTGCCGCAATAGATTTGCAAGTGGCTTTATAGCTAGGAAAAATGCTTGTTAGTGAAAGCCATGGAGAAAGATTCTAATTATTGCTTGGTGAGGAAAAAAATAAAAGGGATAATTAATAAGCAGTGAATGTACCACGGTCTTTCAAAACTTGCCCATTCTTTATTGCCGAACTCCACCATTTCTTTATCAATTGCTAAATGATTCCATGTTAACTTCTATTATAAAACTACAGGTGGGAGACACAGAAAACAGACCTAAACATTTAAGAGGCCTAATTAAATAGAAACAACATGAAAAAAACAGAAGACAGAAGGAAAATACACACCAGCTGTTTTACATTTCTATTACCTTTGAGGCAAAGGTTTGCAGAGGTGAATTTAAATGGTCATGGGACTTCAGAAATAAAGACAAGTAGCCAACTATACATAATCAGCTGCTGTTGAAAATAGAATGATATGACATAGATACTATTGTGTGATTGTTGCAAAAAACAATTCAACAGATGGCCCATCACAAAAATAAGCAATTTCATTGTTCTTTTTAAGTGCCTTCTATTACTGTCCATGAATAATCAAAAGGCACGGCAGTCACTTCCAGCACAGTCAGCCTCTTCTAACCTTCAGGCACAAAATACTAACAAAAAATAAAAATGGGTGGGACAAGCAATACTGGGGAGGGGGAAAAAAAAAATATATAAAAAAAAGAGAGAAAAGACGAAACAATAAGCCATAAAGTAAAATTTCTTTAAATATCTAAGTTTAGCATAACTATCTTGCTTTACCGTACCAGGAAATAAGAGGAACGCAAACCAGAAACCACTCTGTACAAATGAAAAAAATTTAGTAATTTTTTCCAAACAAAAAGCCCCCATTGTTACAACAGCATTTTATATTTCACAGGAGTTCATAAGCTGAGATCAGCAATCCTAGTAAGTACACCAAGTTTATCATCATTACACTTGTTTCTCCTGCACTCCCTCTGATTATTATATAGGCACTTGTTGCATTTTGACTTATCAAAACAGACCCCAATTCTGAGGAAATAAAAACATGGTGGCACGCTGAGAGTTATACACACTCGTTATGTAACAGATTGACAGACTGCTATGCTTTGCTGGTTTAGATGGGAATGTCTTGATCGTAATAAATCTACAGAGACACTTTAACCAGTACGATCTTTTTCACCTACTTCACCACCACCCCATCCCCATCATTCCCCCATTTATAAATGACCTTTCTGGGCAGAAAAAAATAATTACTTCTACACTAGAGACAGTAAAAGACTTAGGTTACATTTCTGACAACTAGTTTGGAAGTAATAATGTTTATAAGGAACCATACGTAAACACCAGTTTCCTTCTTCCAAAGATTTCTTCTAATTAGTTCTATGGAATGCATTAATATGGACATTTTTTTCCTTTTTCAAAACCAAACTTTTACACAATCAGTAACACACTCCTCAGACTTGTACATCTCTGATCACTAAGATCTAACATTCCAAAGAGCATATAGTAATTCACTATTGTACTATGTCTAATGTATCTGCTTATGCACCCACCTATCGATAATACATTTAGTCTGAATACTACAATTTAGGAACTTTCCCTGCTCATAAAAAACAAGACACAGAAGTTAACAATTTCTTGCATTACAAAGCAAACTTAATAGCCAAGTTTCAAAAATGTATTATATAAATCTACAAACTCTTTTGTTTAAAAATACTATAAAGCATGCTACCTTTAGAAAACAGGAATAGAAAAAATATTAATGATCACAAAAGAAATGGGTAACATTCACTTATTAATAAGAACTGCTATTTGCTGTGGCATTCTGGTATTTTCAACTCTGTTACACAAAAAAAAAAAAACAAAAAAAAAAACAAAAAAAAACAACACAAAAACCAACCCACAACTCTTGAAAGTTCTGTCAAAAAGCAAGAGCCATTTTCAGAACTGGGATGCAAATATGAGCTCTGTTTATCTAACAGCAGGCTGGGAAAGACAGAAAATTCCTACAAGGTAAAGCAGGTAGAAGACAGTAACTAAAGCACTGTCATTTCTCGTGTTTTTTACTATATCCAGCATTCACTGCAACAAGGAACAAAAGCAAAGGCTACAATTTACCAATAAGGAGAGCCTGCTAATGGAAAGAATGGAGAAATTTCATTAGCATTTAAGAGAAAAGATTTTTATGACCTAGTGCTGCTTTCCATTATGGCTCACATTAAAAAAAAAAAAAAAAAAGAAAAAAATGAAAAAACACTAGACTAATAGTTGATTTACATGTGTAAGTACCTGAGACTCAGTCAGCCACTGATTGGTACAGTTCCACGTAATGAATGACAAACATAAGCATGTATTATCAGCAATTAGTATTAGCACAAAAATAAGAGCCTATTTTTTATTAGAGGCTTTTAATAGCATGCAGGTTAGTAAAAACTCCCTAAATTGTAGTTTGCTTTAAGTCCAAGTGGTACCAATGGTACACAAATACTAACACTGTATGATCATTCAGCTTACCAAGTAGGGATTCTGTTTTCATTATCATTACTAACATAGGTTACACACCAGAAGCAGAACTTCTAATTACTTGTGTATAGTTATTTGATCACTAAACAATAACGTTTTTATTGGCCAACCTCTGTGTTCTGAAACATCAAAATTAGGGTTTTTCTTCAAAATGAGGACACATTTTCAGAACAGTTTGAGACTTTCATGATTCCAAAAAGGCTTTAATATTTAAGGTAAACTGTATGACAAAGATCAGTAAGAAGTAGCAATATTTTAATAACCTGACAGCCTGCAGCTCAGGCAAATGCTGGTAAAACACCTCCTTCAGAACGGACAAACTCAGAAGTTTAGTGCCATCACTCAGATCCTGGCTATCACACAATATTTGCAAAGAGAAATATTTAAGACGTAGTATTTTTTTTTTTTTTTAACATGACTATTTTGGAACACACAAAATCACTTTTAGAAGTACTGAAATATTTTTCTACATCTATTAGTCAACTCTCTCCTTGTTTGACAGTTCTCTAGGCTTTGCAACAAGATTCACTTCAGAGTACTTCTGTTTTGCTTTAGCCCACTGTCAAAGGAATGTGCACCCTCAGCAATGTTTTTCTCTTTTGAAGTTCTGCATTTGGTTTCCTCTGAAATATGAGCATTAAAAGTTACTTTTTTGCTGTCTCTGTTACAGTATCGCTCATCAGCATGCCTGACCTTAAGATAAATAAATAAATTCATCTTATTCTCCTTTTTTTCCAACTGATATTTGAAAGCAACCTGAAGTGCTTCAAGCTAATCTCAATAGTTTTCTGATATTTCCTTTACACACAAGTATTTCACCACCGTATAGACCCAACTTGACTTTCTATCTGTCAAAACAGACAGTTGCTTTGTCTGCAAGTCAGAGCAGCGTATGTTCTGAATCTCAAGGTCTTTCCAGTTTCATTTTAATCTAGCAGTTCTTTAAGTATGAGTGAATCAGATTACAGTGAAATCTAGTCATTATCTCCACTGGGGAAATGAGCTGCAAACATCCTGAATTAGAGATGGCTCTTTATTATCAGTGTTAATTGTGTCACCACATGAGCCGCTCTTCCAGTCACTACACCACTTTATGACTATTTAAGCAGAAGGTTTCTTATCCCAAATTCAGTGCTGTCTGCAGAATTTCAGAAAGCTGGGACTCTTCAGTAGGCAAAGCCTGCGTAACATTCCACATTATGGAAAATCAGTCAAGAAATCCATCTATTCAGGAATTTATGAATTTAGAACATTAGTATACCCAGAACAAGCAGATTTTTAAAATTCACATATGACTGCAGAGTCTTAGATACACAGTTTAAGATATATTTCTTGTATTACTTTCCCAGCTGTGACCCATCAACAAAAACACAGGTGATTTTTACAACCAAAGTGATTGATGTACCTCAAGCAAGTCAGCAGGGGGAGCAGGCAATCAATTTGGAAACAAAAACTACCAGAGTCTCTCCCCTTAAAACGTAGAAACATGGCAGTCTGGAAACACAGCTAAGCCAGGATATGAAAGGAGTGGGCATTTAGACAGAAAAGCAGGTATTTACACTAAGACACGGTAAAGCAGAGATGCCTCTTTGTACCATGTGAGCATTTGATGTCATGACATTCTCCCCTGTCCCCCCACAACCTTCCCATCTTTTCACAGTGTAAATACAACTCTCTCCATTTAGATCCTATACTGCGAGTTTCAGAAGCTCAGCATTCATGTTCAACAGAGAAAGCACAATTTATACGATCAAACAACAGCATCTGAATAAGTTCAGATGTTCACACTTGCAAGCACACTCAAACAGAAAATATGAAAAAGGGTGTTAAAAAGTGACAGAAAAAACAAACAAACAAACCAACCACAAAACAACTACTGGATGGTAAAGATATTTTAAAGCTTTTACAGCACTGGGGATTTTTTGATGACAAAAGACTGACATTAAAACAAACAGGAGACAGGTAGCAATCTTGTCTGTGAATTAAGACCTTGAAAAGACTAAGTATTATTTTACAGGAGGAAAGAAGGGCATGTTCATTAGACATCTACCTGTCTCCTACCTTGACTGATATCAACAGATACCGCATACACTGACTGGAATAGGCAAACATAAATCCATGTATGTGCCACTGCATTTATGCCTCTAAGTATTTAGAAAATGTTCAAGAGTCTGATTAATTTTTAAATTTTTTTTTTTTTTTTTTTAGAGAAAATCATGAGAATTACAGTTAGAGTTTATCTCCACTCTTAAACTTGGTTGCTAGAAATTCTTCTGCAAACAGCCAAAGTCAGAGGCAAAGAACAAAAGCACACTAAATACCTTCAGACTGTGGTTAAGATGGAGACAATGAACTTTTGCATAATGATAATTAATATATTATAGTATAATAAACAGTTCTGAGACAGCTAATGCATTTTAGGGAAAGTATTCTACCAAAATATGCTTGAAGCTCATAATTGAAAAATTCCCAGTACATAATTAATCCATCACTTTCACAAAATTTTCACAGGACTTGAAATTTTAAAAGAATACTGTTTTCTTATGTTGTGCCTCAAGACAGAATTTTTAAATGTTCTAGTGTCTTATACTCATTAGCATACTAAATAGAAATCAGAGTTTAACATGGAGCAAAACACTAAACAAAATACAGTACAGTGCCTTTCTCATACTTGTTCATGTATTTATCTGCATAATTTGATAATCTATAATTTATATTTGGTCATTGGTGTAAACTAACAATCTCTAGCAAATCAGGATAGAGTTTCTTTTACCATATTGAAATACTGAATATATCTCAAATATAGCTTTTATTAAACATCTTCAAATGAGATTGCAATTCTGAAACCATAGATTAAAGGACTACCCCTTATTGTAAAATGCTAGAGTAACTTAAAACAAAAATACCTACTGCTTTACAGCTCTAAAAATCCCCTCCAAGGGAGCTGATCATAAACTGGTTATTTTCTCGGTTGTGCAGGCTTGTAAAATAGTAGCTAGGAGATATAAATTGATCCATCCATTTCAGTAAAGTATTCGTTTAAGAGCATACTGCAAACAATTTACACTTAATAGATGATTCTTTTACTATTGGTGACTTCAGAACTAACACAGATCTGTTCTTATCTTGCTGTGCATTTTCTCTCTGAATTAGAAACCTCAGCCGACTAGAGCTGCCAAATACTGCTAGCCTCTCTCCTAAAAATTTTCATAAAGCAATTCTACACTTAAATTTGTGACGTGCTCTTAAAACAAAATTCACAAGCTGTGTAGCACAAATGAATCAACCCAGCTAGCTTGGGTAAAGGTAATTCTGTGAGTTCATTTTTAATTTTCACATTTAATTCAATAAAAGTTTCTTAAAATGGTAGTTACCTTGATGTAATCTGACACTGTCATGCCAAAGGCTCCAATAACTCTAGGAAAGTGTCTAGGTATAATCTGACATGTTATTTCCACATTCTTAATCACACTGAGGTGATTCTGTTACATTATATGAACTACAGCAAAGACCAGGCATGCCAAGCAAGTATCAGGCGACTACTCTCCCAGGCACTGTACAGACTCAGTGTAGGACAACAGTCCCTGCCCTGAAATACTCATGAGCCTCTCACCAGACTCTAACACCCCCTTGTATGACCAGTATCTAGACTGGTAAATGAAAGCACTATAAGGGGACTTATCCTGCTAACTTGCATCTTATCTCCTGGAAAAAAAATAAGCTGCTTTTTTCAAAACTGTAAAATGACTCTTTAACTTCTACAGTTGACTACTGGCCAGTAATTCAAACATTGTATCAGCAGTAATAATTGTCATATTTTAAGATTAAAAGGAATTTTTACAAAGTTTCCCTTGAAGCCAAGGAGTAATATCTGACACCTTACCTGAAATTCATCAAAACATAAGAGAGCAGCCTCTTCACTTATTTCCTCTGCTACTGGGGCAATTGGGTCATATGATCTGGCCATAAATCCTGGCTTTCTTTTCGGCAAGCTCTGCTTGAGGCGATGTATTCCTCAGTTGATAAAACAGAAAAGAACAAATATTCCTTATTTCTTTTTCTAAGATAGGAAGACCAAAATTATTTATCTAGCAAATAAAAAGTAATCCAGTCCAGTAAAAATAAGAAAGCTTCAAATTTAGTCCAAGAGGGCAAAATAGTTTTCAATACCATCCAAACAACTATTAAAAGCCCACAGATTTTGTGACTTGTATCTTCTTGTTTAGAAACATGTAAAACAAATACCAAGAAAACTCTTTAATGCTATGCACCTATACTTTATCTTTTAAAAACTAATATAAATTACAGGTTCATGACCTTAGTTCCAGTTTTACTTTTTAATTTGGCATTTTCTGTATTAATATTCGCTCTCAGTATGAAAAACCCTTACGGTGTTTACAAATTAATTCCTCCCTGCACTGCATGCTCTGAAGGTCTGCTTAGAATGCATTTAGTTAAAAGAACTCAGACACAGCAACACAATTACATTTTAAAATGAGAAGTGAGGATACTGGCACAAAATAAGATTATTACATCCATACTTTGTCTCATTGATTGTATTTCATCTGACAAACCTTTGGAAAAGAAAGATCCTGCAGTAAGAAGTTACCCTACCCTTGTTAAGACTAAGCACAATTTACAAGAAATGGAAACAGAAAATCTCAACAGTGACTCAAATATGATAGAAAAGAAGGCCCTAAAAGTGGCAGAAGTTGTTTACATCGATGTAAGCTTCCCAAGAAAAATGTAGCTGTCACAATATTTGTAAATTACAGCATTAGTTAACAATTTCATAGTATTTTAAAGTCGTAAAATTTAGAAACAGAAGCAAATTTTAAATTATCTAAAACAGTATCACTGTCAAAACTGAGTGCCTTGATCACCCCATCAGAAATTTTTCTGATGCTTAGGATGAACTTCCTTCTGTTATTTTTTCCTCTAAATTACTGATGGTATTACTAAGTTTGCCAAGCAGGTGAATTCTCATTCTCCTTGGCGTTTATACCTGAATCACTTATTGCTTATTCAAAATGCAGACTGAATTTAACCTTTACTGTTTCAGTTTTAGCAACAGCCTTCTTCAGACTGCATGTAAGCTAACCACTGGAAAACATTTAGTTAAGGATTTAACTCTAAATATACACCCAAGTCTTCTACACAATCAGGTATACAGAACCTTTGATAAAAGATACTTGAGAAATAGTATGTAAATAATATCTACTCTGCTATGACAGGCAATGTTAAAATCCTTTAACATCCTTCTCTCCTATTTTTTACTTTTTTTGCTCAAATAGTTATGCTGATTAATATGAGTATGAGAATGAGACAGACTTATTTATAGGTATCTTGTAAATACCTGTGTCTGCACTTACTCTGGTGTACATCTAGCATGAAGCCATGGAAATGGACTCTCTTTTTCCTTTCTACTTCTAAGTGAGAATAGAACATGTCCATCACCATTGTCTTTCCTGTGCCTTCAAATAAAAAACAACAAAAAAAACCCCAACAGGTAGTTAATTTAAGAACAGTATGTACTGATTACAATAATGACTGTTCATTAGCTTTGAACTAAGGAAACTATATTCTTCCACAGAATAAAGTGAAGTACAAGGCCAGACTGTTTGTGAAGAACAGTTGTATTTTCTGTTCAAGAACTTGGAACAACTGCATTGCTATTTTTCTGTTTTAAAATTTTCGTCCATACAGAGATGGCCCAAAGGTTGCAAAAATGGTTCCATATGCATGCAGAAAACATCCTTAGTATTTCCTTTTGAGAAGCAAGTATGTTTTCATGCTGTATTATTGCAATTAGAATATATAAATTCTCTCCATGGCCCCCTCAGTTGTTCCCCAAACTCTTAAATTGCATTCGTAAATATTAGTCAGTGGATAATGTTGAAAAAAAAAAAAAACAAAAAAAAAAAAAACACCTACACATGGTAACGTAGTCCAACCCAATAGCTTCCTGAATTCAGAGTGGAATTGTATTAAATAACATCATAACATGGAAGAAAACTAATCCTGGGAAACTCATGAAAGCAATAATGCTACCTAAACATAAAGCTTTTAGGCATTTCAGAATTTGAATAAATTTGTATTTCAAGAAAATTCCACTGGAATTGATGCAACTCAAACTCACCAACATCTCCATAGACATACAGACCTCTTGGGGGCTTGTTTTTTGCAAAGAGCTGCAGATCAAGAGAAAAAGAATAAATGTGAATATGGGGTCAAAAGCAAGCACATTGCTGTGGTAAAATAAGAAAGTAGGTACACTTAACCACCAAAGTAGCACTAGCTAGTAAAGTATAACCTTGAATAAATCGTTAGCTCAGAATTGGTAAGCAATCTTAATGTTATATTTGTGAGAATTCTATAAAAGAGGCCAAACACACATGCAGGGTTTGGGTTTTTTTTTAAATCATTGTGAAAATAGCCCTATCCCCAGTCGTAGCACACATGCCTTTTTACCAGAACACACACAAAATGATTAAACGTTTCCCAATCCATCATCATCAAAACAAATCCTTTTCCTCATTAAGCCATGTGAGTGGCCCTAAGAAAAGGGATATAAAATTAAGCAGTATTGTAGCATTCATAGATATATGCACTATATACCTATTAAAGTAGCTCTGCTTAAGATATAAACCATTAGGATTTAGAAAATTAGTATTGCAAAGCCAGTGAGCATTGCAGGTCTCCTTTCCCTCCCTTTTGAATCTTAAATGAAGACTCATCTCTGGTTGAACCATGATTAAAATCAATGAAAACACATTAAAAATATCTACCCACATACACATGCATGTGTGTATATATGTGTATATATAAAAGGTCATTTTCAAAGTATGTCCTTTATTCATAATTTTCTCAAGTGAGTTATGTTTATCTTGAATTAATACTGCTTAAGAATGTTTAATTTCTTAATATTACTCATGATGTGTCGTGACACCTGATGTTTTTTTCTATTTTACTCAAATATATATTTTAATGGAAAAACTTTCAATAACTTCAAGACTTCCAATTTGAAGCAGTCCTCCCGGGCCAGTATTGTGCATAGCCACTTCCAAGTATAATTCTAAAAATAAACAGTTTCTAAAAAACTGGAAATCTTAAAACTCTCATCAATTCCACGAAATTGAACTGTCATCCACAAAAACACTACAGAAAAGTATTTGGTTATTTTATAGTGTTCCACTTTCACAGTTCTGTGAGCTGAGCCAAAACAGAGGAAAATTAAAATTGCAATCCTGTGGTCTCATTTGGAGCTCGGTAATTGCTAAACAACTTGAATCTAAAGCACTTTTCAAAATATAGTGCCATGCTGAAGAAACAGGGGAGTCAGTAGCAAAACACTAATTGAATATGAAAGAAAATATATGACCAAAAGGTAGATAGATAGCGTCTCAGGTCTATAGTACCAGTTTATTCAGAAAATACGGAAGCATACCTCTTATGTAAGACCCACTTATAGATTTCATTTAGAACTATATTAACAACAAAAAAAATTGTATCATCAATATGTGGCTGGACAAGGTTTCAGATGTTCTGAAACCGTTCCATTAATAGACAAGGCTGCAACTATTTGCTAGTGCTTTGAAAGCACTGCAAGACAATTTAATTGACATACATTTTTCAGTGTGTACTTTTAAAAAGCTTGCACTCATTAAAATTACTGATGCTCAAAGTTACACAGTGAAGAAAGGAGAAATGGAAAAATATCTGAATGAGAGAGAATTTATTTATTTTTCATTTCAGATTAACAACAGTCATTTTAACAAGATAAAAGACTATCACATTCAATTTATTACATAAAGAGGCTATATTAATGTCATTTGCAGTTTCACAAGGAATGACACAAAGCTAGAAAAACAAATAAATGTTTAGATTACTGCTTTACCTGTCTTTGTAAAAGTTCTATAAACAGAACAAGTAGTAATGCCTACATTTTTATAGCTTTTTTTTTTTTCCTTGCAAAGTGTTTATTAATTACATTTAACCATTGTGAAGTTTGTCTTTTTAGGCATATTTTATTCTCACTCCAGTACTTACTGTTTCTAGAAGACATGTTACAGAAAAAGGTTTTGGCTAAAAGAAAGAAATATATTGGCTTGGCTTCCATAAAAGTCTAAATCAACTGCTTCTTGGCTTGAAAAATTGAATTAGTTTTTTTGTAAAGGCAGCAGTTTTTGAGTTATATCTAATTGCTAAAAGACAATGCATGGATACTGTGGCAGATCCAAACACATTTGCTGAAGCTGATCGTCTCTAAAAGCAAATCAAATGCCAGAACATCTCTTACCCTCTTTGAACAATTGAAGAAGTTTGTAGGAAATATTTTATGTATACTTCTGCCAGAAGTGACACCATTGACACTTACAGGATATTCACTTCCTCAGTCCTGTCAGGTATTGTATAACACTAAGAATTTATTTTTCTATTATTGGGTTGAGGTTCTTTTAACTTATATTTTATTTTTAAAAAGTAAACTTGATCGGTAGACATGTAATACTGGAACTCAGACATCCTACCAGTCTCAAGGTATTCTGCATGACCATAAAATGGATTTTTTATTATTTTTTAAAAATTCTTCTCATACATCTTCTGAAACCTGTAAGTTGCATGAGAAAAAGAGCAACTTCCACTAGGATTTCTGATAAAATCCCATCAATGCTGTTGGTTCAACTTAAACCACAGCAAACAGTGAAGAATGTCAGTGGTACGTTGGGGCAAAAAAGCAGAAGACTAATCTTGATTCTACCGAAGCACACACTCCAAAAGAAGAAGGAGGGGGGAGATCTAATGCAGAAGATCCTCCAGTCACACTAAAACAAGGATAGTCTTGTTTATTTCAAGGAGAGATGGGAGAAAAGTGGGAGGTGTAGGAAGACAAACTAAATGCATGAGCTTCTCCTCGCTCCTCACCTCCATGTTATCCTGAGGTAATTCGGGGTCTCAGTAAAATAATGTGGACAATAAATGTTCTTTTGCAACAATAACAAGATTTAATGATTTAATGCTAATATTTCAGATGTACCAAACCAAAGCTATTACATGGTGCACAAAATTTGAGTTTGAAGGGGTGAATTTGGAAATCCTTAGATGTATGTTTCGAATGCTCACCATATCCTTTCAAACACGGGCATCAAATGCGTCAAATCCCTCGAGTCCTCCAAGTTTGTTAATTCCCATGACATTCTTTGCAGTAACGTAAGGAAGTATAACTTAAGCCCTTCACCAAATTTCATTATCACCAGGACATGCTCCAGCAGAAGCCTTCTTTCCTTTATTGATAAATTGACTCATAGAATTTCCTTTGAAAATCATTCATCTGCTACAGTATTTACAATTCCACAAGAGGACACACACATTAGTGCCCCCAGATTAACACAATCCTCTCCTCTACTATCCAAATGTTTTACACATTTCTGTTTCAAAACTGCATGCCTTGTTCTGATTCTATTGCATCAGATTTTTCTTTTTTGTTTAAACTTCACTTTAATCAATCAATATCCTACCTCATCTAAAGAATTATATTGGTCAAAACACCTCATTCATTCTGACCACCTCCTATTCTTTCCTAAAGATCTTTAATACTCCACACTGTCTTCCCACCTTCTCCCATGCTCCCTACCTCGGACACCAGAAACAAGCAACTCATTTCCTGGAAATATTTACATTCTGATTTGAAAAACTTTTAAGTGAAAATGCATGTCAATACTAAGATAATTAATCAAAACATACAAAATTCAAGAGACAAGTCTCCAAACAGCAGATTTTTTTTTTCCCAAACACTAACAAAACTGCCTCTTTCTCCCACTCTTACATGCCTCCTTTTTGGTTGCTGTTGTAGCTGTAGACATTTTCAAGGTCCTGAATGGTGTTTACTATTGTTCATACCTCTTTTCAAAACATGACCTCACTTATAATTGAGCTTATTTCAAGTCATTAGTACAGCAACTCAACAACCCTTAAGATGTCCCAATTGGTATTACTTTGAAAAGCTAGAGATCTGAAACGTCTATGCAAACTCTTATGGCCTTGAACTTCAATTCAGAGGATCTCAAAATATCTCAACATACAAGGCCATGCTTTCACCAAGTTGAAGATCAAAGTCATTGTTCAAATTTGAATAATAATTTGAAAAACAGAAGCCTGCTTGGTCTGCAGCAAGACTGTTTTTTCCCCTCAAATTCTTTCTGTGCCCATGTCCCAGAAAACCTACATCACAAAAAAATACAGAGTCTTATTATCATAAAGGAAATGGCTGGTGTCCTCTGCATGTGTGTGCCTCAACTACTTATTTTAGAAAGGTTTGGCCTATGAAATATGCAAGCCTTTTGGATAAACACTGAAATGCTTCTATTGTATCTGAGATAAATATTTGTTCCCTAATCTTACTTTCACCATATTTTTAGTGAATAAAACTATTTAGATAAAAAGTGACAAATGAAGAACAAAGCTAAAAACAAAGCAGACCATTCTTGTAATGGTTCAGAAGTGCAAGAAGTTTCTATTTCTGGAATAACTGTTATTTTAGAAGAGGCTTCTGAAATTCTACCACAGAAGAAATCAGGCAATAAAATAAGGAATATCAGACTACAAAAGAGGCTGACAGAGAGAGGCTTCTCTCTCTCTTCCCCCTTTTCTTCACTGCAACCTCTCAACTACGTTCTCTTCAATGACACAGCCAGGAAAAATAAGCATGCTTGAAATGCCAAACACAACTATTTTTTATTTCTAAAAAGCTGCCAGTAGATTCTTTTCAACACAGGTGATTTCATACTAAAAGCAGGTTAGTCAAGTTGCTAGAAGCCTCCTGAAAAAGCAAAAAGTCAATCTACAAACTACTATAATTAAAACTACTACTACTACTACTACAAACTACTACTGATTACGTTTGACTTATTTC
This sequence comes from Tyto alba, assembly GCF_018691265.1. NCBI lineage: Eukaryota > Metazoa > Chordata > Aves > Strigiformes > Tytonidae > Tyto > Tyto alba. The sequence goes on from NW_024881316.1 coordinate 1,066,538, forward strand.
CAAAAAGTCCTTAAGTAATTTCAAATATATCAATTTGTTTCATTTACATCTATTAAATCTCATTAAGTACAAAACATTAAGGAAAACCCATCCTAAATGTTATCATAAGAACAACTGAACAACTATAGCATAAGATTTATCTTTCACTTCCCAGCATATTCAGAGTTACAAAGTACCAGGCCTTCGTGGGAGAAGAGTGCCAACAAGCTATTCACATATACAGGATTTATCTGTGCCCTATAGCATTACTGCTTCCTGGAGATGCCTTCTACTAGTTATGTGAACTATTTCCAGTCATAAACCTCCACAAATCCTGTTAAAGCCAGGCCAATTCTACAGAGCAGTACTCAGCACCTCTTCTTGGCACAAAAAGCCTTAGTTCTACTCTTCAAAACTGCACCACGTCTGCAACAGCATCCCTACCCTCAAAGTCTATCACAGAAAAATATGTATTCTGCTTACTTAGAAAACTCCCCGACAGAGGCAGACATACGACAAGCATCTGATGCCACTGCCTACAGCTGGTACAGTGCCTGACGGCTATGATTTTACCAACTACCTATTCACAGTTGTGACTCTTATTCTGGGGAAAACCTTCATTAAGGATGTCAATTACAACTTTGCTGAAGCAAAACCTGGCCCACGCTAGAATTTAAATCATACTTTATTTGGCTTGATTTTAACTCAAAAGGATCTCTGAACTGGCAAGTAACTTCCTCAAAGGTAGCAGAAGAGAAACAAAGTTGTTGCTACTTCTCCATCATGAATCATGATTTGATTTAATTAGAGAAGCTAGCAGGCCTCAACATTTACACAAAACTCACTGCTCTCCTCCTTTTCTGGGGTTTTGATGTATGGCACGGCACTACAGTGCTCAACCTGGTTATCAATGTTCTTAAGACTTCCACAGAGATCAAGCTTTAGAAGAAAAATCTAACTGCAACAACACTTACAGATAATATAGCGAGTAGCTCTACAGCTACTTCTCATTGACTGTGGCATTAGTTCCCAGGTATCAGCGAGCCATGCAAGAGTTTTTAAGAGCGGGTTTAAAATTAAAGCATTGGACTGAAGCAACATTAAATGGAAGAGCACATAGCTTTACAGGAACTAGTGAAAGCCACATGCTCGACCTAAAAAATGGCATTTGACTTTTTCCTTTTAATAAAGCATCAGTCAGTCAGGCTTTACTGTGATTAGCTCTGTTATATGGGGACAAAGTAGCATCACAATTTCCTAAATAGAATAAGATTGGTATTTGTTCTCTGCAATAGAGTCTTTCTTCCCTATTCATGCTTCCCAATCAAAGAAACTGTAAATAACAACCCACATAATGCTTGATCTACAAAGCCATTACAAGACACCTGCTTTAACAACTATAATGATTCAGGGCACTACAGTTAACACAAGTCAGCTCTCAAAACTATTATCAAAGGCAGCACTTTCAGAACAGAATATCCAAATGTCCAAAACAGTTTACCAGAAAAGATCAAAATGCTCTAGCCTACTGATCCTCAGGTTTGACAGTAAGACCGACACCTTCATCATAACATTTTTTCTAAAGAATTCAAATGAATAGAAGTCTGGCAGTATGTCCAAAAGATAATGCAGAAACAAGCCACATAACTGGCTTCCTTTTGAGTGACTTCCTCTTTTACAGTCCAAGTACAGTGTCTAAAGACAATCTTGAGACAGGCAACTTAAAAGTTAACAAGCCCAACACCAAAGCTTAAAAAGAAGCCCAGACTGATGAAAAACAAAACAAACCAACCAACCAAACCCCAACTTTTTACATCCAGCATCCTCAAGATACAAAACTCTGGCCTCCTATATTACACTTACAGAAGTAGTTTGGCAAGCTGAATCCAGCTTGATCTCCTGTTTTTGCATAAGTATAAGTTCTCATTCAGTCACACTGCCATATTGCTTTGGATACCAAAGAAAAGCAATACTATTTTTGAAAGAGGAAATTTCTGTTTTTTTATTTGGTACTTGCCCAAAACAAATCAGGAAGGCTGGTTTAGACTCAGGAGTTAGCCTACAAAGGCATCAAGACAACATGGATCCACAGGCACACACCTACATACAATATAAGTGTTTTAAATTATCATAAACATACAGTTTTCAGACTATAGCTACCATTTTTACCCTGTTTTTATGTTTTTAATAATTTTAGTGAAAGAAATCCTGAAAGAAAAAAGGTAAGTAATGTGCTGAGCTGACCCACCAGCCACAGCAGGCAAAAATACACCCCAAACCATTGTTTGGCTCCAATTCCCACATCAGAGTTAGAATCACTGAATGATTTAGCTTGGCAGGGACTTCAGGGGATTGGATGGCCAAATGCCCTGTTTAAAGCTAAATCACAGAATATCTCAGGTTGGAAAGGACCACTAAGGATGATCAGGTCAACTGCTTCCAGAACAGAACTTCCAAAGACACTCTCACTACCCTCTAGGAGCAGTCTTGCCTTAGCACTTTGCTTCCCGTTCTTAACCACTTTTTCCTTCCGGAGTGCCTGATTTCTGCTCCATGCAATTATTTCACATTCAGGTTTCTTCTCACTGTATCTCAATAAAAGAAAGTGCTCCTTTCCAGGTGTTTAGTCTGCTTCCTTTCATGAGGAGACAGGAAGACATTTATGGCATTTCCAGTCAAGCATATGATTAGCAAAATACACTATCTCCAGCTACATATATGAGTTTAAAGGATCCAAGGGATGTTGGAGGCAGTCTGATAGGCAAGCATGTGTCCCAATGCTCTGCACCCTGCTATATTATCTATTTAAAACAGGCACATTTATAACACAGACCATTTACAGGTATAATCCTTGTCCTCATAACAAAGTTCTCTTCACTACTTTCGCCATGCTTTGAAGCTCATATACATCACAAGAGCCTTAGAGTGGTAACTTCTCATTTAGTGCCCGAAGAGCAGAGGACAGCATGGTATTTAGAGGCACCTGAGTCCTGTAGGCTTTGGCTCCCATGACCTCATGCTATATCATTTAAGCTCACCATGCAATCAAAATGGAGTATTTGTGCCAGGTAAAGGGAGAATTTGGGGTTGTAATGGGGAGTATATGGTTAGGTAACAAGTTCAATAGAGTTAGATATTTATATTTATGCCCATGAGATGAGGTCTGTTGCATAACAGATGCTGAGAAAGGCTGACATGGAGGACATTTGCAAGGTCTGCAGCTGACAGCATACATTGACTGTAAATGTGAAACCTACTTCTGACACAAAAATGAAAACAAAAGTGGTACAAAAGAAAGAGAGAAGGAAAAAGGAAAACACTCAGTGGCTGGCTGGGAAAAGCAGTGACAGCTTTCCGACATCCTCCTCTTAGGGGCAGGAAGGTGTCTCTCCAGTGCAGGCAGGGAAAGTAAAGATGATGATGGCAATGAATATTTTGCCATGCTTTTTTCCCAGCACTATATTTTTATCATCGGACTCAAACACCCTATTCTTGTTGTTTCCCCTCAGCATGTTTATGATTATTTGCGCCGACTGGAGTACGTTAATCAGGTCCAAATGAAGCGTATTCACTGGTTGTTCAGCTTCTGTGCAAATCTATGATTGCCTAGTATTTACCAAGTAATTAAATGTCTTATCTACTTTGCTGGGCACTATGGTTTTCTAGGATATAAACTCAAATCTACAAAACAAGAGGCAAGGAGAGCTGACGGGGAATTCTCACACCACTTCTAGTTGCTTCCCATGAGAATCTGACATAACAACGCTATCAAGACTTGCAGGTGCAAGGCCACAAGAGCAACAACCTGAGAATAACAGCATGAGAACAAGACATGAAAAATACTGCCACAGAGGCTCTGGAAAACACTGCTTCAACAGTTTCAGAAAAAAGTTACAGAGCTGAAACAGCAGGCTCTTCATGTTACTAATGCTAAGGCACTATGGTTGCTAAGACACTGTGCAACACAGGTATGTCTGAATTTTTGTTAATACTTTGAAAAGCAGCTGTTGCCCGCAAAAATACAAGTAGGGTGCAGCTCACACCTCTGCCTTCTTTCCTTACCCCAGCTGGAGACTAACACCAGAAAGAATGGACTTTTTTTTTACAAAAAAAAAAAAAAAAAAAAAAAAAAAAAAAAGAGTCATGTCTGATCTATATCACAATGTTTTGCAATGCTAAATTATTTAGCTTGGATTATGTAGACTCTGATGGATAATTTCACTTGTATTTATGGAAGATCTCTCAGAATACAAAACACCAATGTTTAGTATATGTAACCCAAACACATATTTGTTATACCAGTGATTGAGAGTCAAAACCTGGTCTCTGCTATACCAAATGACATTTTGGGAAAGGCAGACAGTGGACACAACCAAAATCATATAATATTTTCTTACAGGATTATTTCAATAATATTTAATTTGGTTGCTTCTATAGTACCACTGGAATTTTACAAATAAAAAAGAAAGCACAGAGATCCAAACACAAACAGTGATCTACCTGTAAATACCCAGCTGCAAAAATGAGACTTGTGTTAATGATAGAAATTTATATATCTTTTAAGCACATTCTTATAAGCAAATATAAATGCAAAAAAGCATTTTTATCATGATAAACCTTACCTTTGAGAAAAGATTTTTTGAACTGATGCTGTAGCCTTTCAGGCTCTCATGCAACTTCTGCAGGTGCTGTACAACCCTTCTTTGTTGATCATCATTCCTCAGCTCTTCTTGCTTAATCAGAAAGTCATAATGTTCTAAAGGTCCACTGCAAACCAATAAGGCTCTGGCATTAGCATCTGTAGGAGTACCAGGGACTGTCTTCTCATCTGCCTGAGCTGTGTATGCTGTAAAATTAAAAGCAGATTATTAAGAGAGAGTTTTGAAAAGCATCCTCTCACATTCATAAACAACACACTTTCTTAACACTTTACTCAAATACATATATACATTACTTACTTATACAACCAGTAGAGTATATTACCTCCTTGTTTTTCATCAAGTCAACTTTTAACTTTAGTAGTAAACACCTTTAGTAGAATGCTTTAACATTTACTCTTATTATTAACAAGCACACACACCAAGAAGCCCTGCTGGAGAGTTGGTAAGATTTGGATGAGCTGTTGCAAGGGAAGTTTTTTGGTTTGTTTTTTTTTTTTTTTTTTTTCAAATTGAGGCAAAACTATTTAAAAATTCCATCAAAGTGCATTTCTCTGAAGAGATGAATCCTTTGGAGACAGTTGGGCTGAATCAGACAGAAATAATTTAAAAGCCATATAACAGGAAACCAAAGCAGGAGTTTTGTCACCAAGTTTAAAGAGGCAAAGACCACAGTAAGCAAGGCAATAACTGTGAAGCCTTACAATGCCAGAGACGGTTCTGCTGGCGTTATCTCCTGCCTACGAGAGACAAGACTATGCCCAAGCAGGAATTATGTTTAAACTATATTAAAAAAAAAAAAAAAAAAAGTCAGAATTGCCAGGCATAAAATGAGGTATAGCTAGGAAAGGAAAGAACAAAGATTGCAAAGAAGGCTTCCTAAATTGCAAAGATCAGAAATCTAACAATGGAATATATTGAAAAATTGTTTAATATCTTCTTTGCTTGTATTGTAATTTAAAAGACTAAGTATAATTACATGTGACACAATTTGTAGCAACAGTAAACGAAACAGGTTTGAGTAGGAAAAATGCTTATCAGACTACATAGTTAGATATTTTTAACATTGTGAGATCTAAGAAAGTTCATCCCCAAATGCTTTACATAAGTTTCCTAAGCAACACAATGGCCTCCAACAGCTTTCTTTGAGGCCTCATTGATGGCAGGTGAAGTTCCAAAACACTATGAAAATTAAAGAGTTTTTGTCTTTAAAAAGAAGAGAAAGGCGAATCCAGAAATTCCTTAAGTCAGTCAACACAACTTCAGAACACTCAAAAATACTGGAACAAGTACAAGCAGGTGTTTTTTGGTTTTGTTTTGACTAAAGCAATTAACAATATAACAACATAACAAATAAAAGGCAACACCAGCTCCTGGGGAACAGTGTGAGATCAAAAGTTTACCTCTGTGACCAGGTAACTTGCTTGGTGAATAGAGGAAAAATATCTTAATTGCAGTAACAGTTTTGTCATTGGGTCCCATAGCATCCTCATATGAAGCCGTAAAGTAAGTTGCAAATGAAATTACTCTTGAGCAGGTAGCTAGAAAAACTATACGTAATGAATAATTACTACAGTTAAACTAGATGTATATTTGCAGTAGAGATTCAGAGAGGGCTCAGAATCTCAGCTTGGTGCAATCCAGAATTTCCATTCATGACCTGTATATGACAAAATAAAGTACATGGACTGGGAACACCAGTAAGGATTAGTCAAGATAAGGCTGCACCGACCCTGTAAGACAAAGCAATTCTGATAAACTGGACAAAGAATCTAATACAAATAAGATGCAATTCAAAAGGGACAAAGTATCTAATACAAATAAGATGCAATTCAACAGGGACAAAGTATGGTGCTTAGGGGAAATTAATAACTGAACTTAGAAGGAGAATGACCAGCTAAAGAGCAGCTTTGCAGAAGAGGATCTGGGGGCTACAATGGATCACAAACTGACAGTGAGACACCATCATAACACTATCAGCAAAAAAAAATAAAATAAAAAGCTGCAAGTACTCTAACGTATATATATGAGGGGCAACATCACCACACATGAAAAAATTCCATTCTATTCAATACTGGTACAGTCTGCCCTGGAACACACTTTTCAATTTTCACATCGTATTTCATGAGAGGTAAGAACTAAATGGGAGAAAAGATGATTTAAAGGACTATTTGTTAAACCATGGGTCACAACCCACTGAGAAGTTGTAATATGCACAAGAAAAATTTTAAATTGTTGTAAGAAACATAAAATGAATACAGTTATAAAAGAGAAGGATAAAACTGAACAATTAGCTCAAATTATGTTTATGCAAGTAACACCTTAGTTTCTCCAAGCGAGGCAGTCACTGTTTATAGCTACAGCCAATAATTACATCAAATTCTCCTGCCCTAAAGGAACTGAGTTACTGCTATGAATTAAAAGTAATTAGCTCATCCCTAGCTAAAGAGATCACAAAAAGAGTCAAGTTCAAAGTCTCTTATTGCAAAAATTTGAGTAAAGTCTTTAGAGAAGACTAAAGAAAAGCACATAGCTATCTCCAGATGCACCACAGGGTACTGAGAAAAGGAAATAAACCTTATTTATACATTTACCTTAATAACTGTAATTAAGACAGTGAAATCAATAGTCTAGAAGTTGTAAAACTTTCACAGATGGAGAGTGAATTTGAAAAAGAAGTTTGACAAAAATCTGTCAGGAACAGGTCAGAGAAACCAGACCCACCTCCGAAGGGAAGGGGAAAAGGCACAGATGGTATCTCAAAAGTTTTTCTTTTCAACCATTTCACTCCTACATAAAGTCAACCTCTGTCCTGTGATCTGTACCTCTAAACTACCCATGCCTTCACAAGGCGTAGAGCTTGATGGCTCCGAAAGCTCCAATGTGAGGGACAGACAGTGCCCTATTACACCATTATACCTATAAAGCCACCAGTTCCTACTGCTTTCCCCAAGACTGGAGAAAAAAAATAAAAGCCGACCTAGGGAAAGAAAGGGTTTAGGGCTCATAACCTTCCTGGCCATGACCAAAGCACACCACCAGGACTGCTCAGAAGCATGTTTTTTGTCTCAGATTACACGTACCTACAGCTAACCATTCTGCAAGTGGAAGAAAATACTTCGTCAACACATGACAGAGATGGAATACGCACAAGTGATGACAGAGGGTGTCGTGGGACAACTTACTCACTGTTCTCTTAAAATAATATTGAAGGCTGGGATTTAAATATGATGGGAGTACACTATAATACGCTACCAGGAGACAGCCAGTAACTGGTAAGTGATAAAATCAAACTTGTAGCTGCAAAACAAAGGCACATGCTCTCAAAAGGTATGTAGGAGTTTTAGAGGTAAGTCAACAACAGAAAACAGCTATTCAAGTGACAAACTATCCTAAGAGACAGAAAAACATGCAAGTCTTCCATTCTGACCTGTGTTTTATGCGACAGATTGAAAAACCATCCTTACAAATATGCTTCTGAAGTCATCTATTCCCAAACTTATAAAGAAAAGGTAACTAAAAATTTTTATAAATAGCGGAGGAATACCAGGCAACTACCTTCCATAATTTTACATAATGGAAACTACTGTTAGAATAGGTAACACCAATGATTCAGCGCATTAATAGTAGTCCTACAGCCTTCTCCTCCATACAACAAAAGGTAAGTTTTTATTTATCTCTTCCTGTTTCATTATCTAATCATTTTGTTACATAAACTGTTACTCGATTTTTATTAGCTCCCTTCTGAAATCTTTAAGTGTCACACACAGAAAAAGCATCTTCTATCTCTATGTAGTGTTCTAGATACAACTACAGAAAAGCTCAGCGTCAATTCATTACTCACCTAGCTTTACACAGAGCAGTGTAAAACTACAGACATGTGTTTATCCAATAACCTATCTTTCCCACCTCCAGGGTGCAGGACAGTGTTGGATGTTACCACATGTAGCCTGACCTTCCCTGCTTCTTTAAGAGTTGCCACCAGATTGCAACTTTTTAGTAAATTCTTATTCCTAAAACATACATATTTAAGTGTAATCTCACAGTAATTCAAGACATAAAAATAGCTCATTGCATTTGCCTTTCTGCTTGCCTATTCAAGGATCACAGACTAAGCTGCAGTGAAGACCTACTGTGATATACACAAAGTCCTGCCTTGGAGAAACCCAAGGGGAAAAAGTCACCAGAACCAAAAAAAACCTTAAAATATAAATGGTTAATGAAGATGCCATCTGAAATTATAAAAATCTCCTTTAAAGTATGAAACTTAAGACACCTTCCATAAACTGGCATTAATTGATCACTGCAAAGATAAGTCCCTATATAAAAACATTAAAAGTGCAGACCTTCTGCTCTGGAAAAGACTCGCAAATTGAAAAACTAATCAGTAGGTTGTCAAGTTTTCCTCCTGCTACTTAGAACTGATGTCTGAGATGACACAGGGAAAAGGTATGCGAGTTTCAATGACACCACTTATGAAAGCAACAGTCACAGCTGAGGCAGGCACTAGAGTTATTTATGTAAGAAGACAATCTGAAATGGAAGCTAGGTTGTGGCATATCAAAAACTGATCTTGACAGCAGCCGAGAGGTTGAGAGCACAGAAGGGTAACTGAGATAAACACCATTCACCCTGGTAATCCTTATTTTTATCCTAGTAGTTCCATTTCATTATGTAACGTTTTCAACTATAAAGTCCAAAATCTGTCAGAAGATAATTTCCATTACAAAAATCCTAGCATGTCCTTGTCTCCCCCATATTTCAGGGCCTATGAAAAGAAACTGGACTTCCGTGATATGAATTTCATCTTTGCTATCTTTCCATGACTGCAGAAACTGACACCTTCGAATTTATTAATCTGTGAGTTTTCAAGTAAGGCAAAAAGATTTAATGTGAATTTAAGATGATTATTCGCTTCTGGGAGAGAAAAGGTATTGTACCTCCACAGACTAATTCAAATTTTGTCTGCAAGATCTCTTACTGCTCTCAAACTAAGCATCTTTTAAACACGTAATTAGAATGGTAGATCTTTAACGGTGTGAAAAAGAAAAACCATGACAGATAGTTAATATCTGGCTAAAGAAACAAAGATCAAAAAAATGGACCTGAACTCCTTTTATTGCAAAAGTTAAGTCATGCTTCAGATTACAATATTCACCTCGCTAGAAGGTGACTCACGTAACAGTAAACATGAAAACTTGTATTAATTCTGGAAACAAAGCTGAAACAAGCACTTCAGGGGACTGCTGATTAAAAAAAAAAAAAAAAAAAAATCACCTTTAATCCTTGTGCTGTATGCATGCTTCAAACCATTCCCTCATGGGATTGATCAAAAATAGTTTTCATTCATGGAGATTAAAGCTAAAGACAACATTGAGTTTTCGAAGTATAAGGGAATTTATCTAATTATCCCTGAACTACAGCCAAGAGTTGTGTTTGATTACAGCATATTTTGAGGAAAATATATTCCGAAGACAGAAAAGATGGAGAATTAACCATTTCCTCTGACACTTTACTGTAATGGTTAAGTACTGTTTGTCTTAAACATTTCCAACAGTTAGAGAACTGCATCTAATCCAAACTCATGTAGGTTACAACTGCACCAAAGTTAACAACCCCGGAATCACCCAACTGTCACCTTTGCTGCAGTCACAGTCAAGCTGAAATAGCTTTTGCTAAACCAGGGTTAAGGCAACATACAGGAATCACATCTGTTTCACTACTGCCCTGCAGACAGAATTCTACCTTGAGAGCTTTTCACAAACACTGGAATCTGCGGGGGTGTGGGGGGGTGGGGGTGGGGAAGGTAATAGAAAGCAACTTTTAAAAACTATCCTGTTTTCAACAATCCAAGCTAAAGTTCGGAATAGTACTTTGGGTCACAATGAAGCCAAACTGCTGCGAACCCCCAAACCCTTAATGTAAAGCTGCTAACATTGCCTATGAAACACAGCTGCCATGACAGAAGAAGACTGTGAAGTTAGAGGGCACTTTTATCAACAGGCAGATACCTCACTAAACTCATAATTAAGCTCATAACAGAACTGATGCTAAATCTTTCCTTCTTATATTGATACCACAGTGATGGGGAAGGGCAACGGTACAGTTGTAGCTCCAAAGGTTATTTTCCTGCAGGAGAACAGGAGTGAAGGTAGCAGACCAGAAAAGACATTTTTTTTTGTCTGCTAGTACCTGTAGATAATAATTTCCTCTTGTGTTGTGGACTGATTTTTTTATCAAATGTATGTACAAGTTTTGCAGAATCAGTCTCAAACAGGTAAACTGCCCCATGGTGTATAAGGATTTGGATGAGTTAAGCACATGCATAAACCTGCAGAAGAACAAAGACTTGATGTGTAAGCTTCTCATGAAAGAGATCATGTGTTGGTTATAAAGCAGAAAACACATTTATAGTCCTATAATAACACCAAACAATTGCTCCTCTCAAAATATTTTACAATGCTTAATGAGAAGAATAGGAGAGGAGGCCATCTGAAAACTTTCCAGTGCTTAATAGAATGCTTAGAAAAGCAAAGTCCAACCAACCATACTGGGGGGGGGGGGGGGAGGGCAGAGAAGAGGCTAAGTTATCCACACAAATTGCAAACGTTAGACCAGTATTATATAAACCAAACAAACAACAAAACACACCTGCTGAAATGAGTTCAAATCAGAAAAGACAGTTTGCAGCTAAGGTACAAAGACCTGGACTGTCCTCCCATCTTTGTCTCATTACATGACCTTAGATGAGTCACTGAACCCCTATATAGCCTTCTTGCAATCCATTCATTTGGGCAGTATATGAAGCAGAATTTAAGCTTCTAGAGAAACATGAATTGGAACTAGAGTTTTGCTTTTTTGCATACATGCTTGTGACATTATTCTGAAATAAGATTACTTGTACTATTTCCATGCACACCCCATTTAACAATCTGACCCACAGATGAAATTAGAAAGAGACAGAAAAGCTAATTATAGTGAAATTGTAACTTCACACAAATACTACTTGTGAAGTTTTTTTAATTAAGGAAAAGGTACAAAAGCATGGAAAACAAATCACAAAAACAAATAGAAGACTATAAACCGGTTATCATAAAAACAAGATTATAAATCATTTCAATTATGGCTGCCCATCCCTGCAGTTGTCGTCAACATACGTGAGGACTACCATACATGAAGGCTGAAGAACTATGCCTAAAGCCACAGGATTTGCTCTGACAACTTTTTAAAAATGGTAATATGGCGGTTAATGAAAGCAATCTACATAAAGGGTTAGACCAATATCAAATAAAACATACAATTATAGTACTAACTGTAGTTCTTGTCTGTTTTCCTTTAGATGTATAAACATTGCACAATCGCAATGTAACACGTGTATGTGAACATCTGTCAATCCTCCTAGATCTGCTGACTGACTCTCCGACCTTTGGGACTCACCTGACCTGACCCTTTTGTCAGAACGGCAGTGCAGCTCTTACCAAAGCAGACAGACCTCTGCTTCTAACTCGAACCCCAAGTCAACAAATCCTAGCTCCCCATAAATTCGTGTATCGTACAGACCTTCAAAGTACGGCTGCCCGGCTGGGCTCAGCTGTTGCTACACATCAGAGGGCCCTTGAGGGAAAGGCGGCCCTTAGACCCCCTAAGGCACAGCAAGAGCTCTGCCCGTCGCTAGCGCGCTCGCTGCCCGCCAAGCTCCCGATCCAGCCGCAGCGCATCGCACTGATCGAGGCAGCGCACTGAAGCGCTGTTTGATTTCCACGGGAAAGCGGCATCGTTACCTCGGGAAGTCACGGGGCCCCGTTCACGGACACCCCCCCACACACACCCACACACACACACACCCACACACAGCCCCCGCCGCCGCCGCCGGAGGGGACCGGGGCCCACTCGCGGCGCGGCGCCGCGCCGCCCGGGTACGCGGGGCTGGCTGGGCAGCCAGGCCGCCCCGGCCCGCCCAAACAAGGGGGGAACGTGAGGACAAGGGACAGGCCGGGCCGGTGCGTGTCCCGCCCGCCCGCGCCAAGCCCCCTCCCCTCGCCTCGGCCCAGCCCGCCTTCCGCCGGCGGGGAGACCCGCGGGGCCCCGCCGCTCGCCCGCCCTTCGCCCGGCTGCGGGCAGGGCAGGGCAGGGCAGGGCCGGCGAGCCCCCCCCGCGGCGGGACTGACCTCTCTGGAGGGCGGCGGCCCGCGCCGAAACCCGCAACCAGCAGCGCGCAGTAACCAAGGGCGACATGGGCGCCGCCATCTTCCCGGCCCGGCCCGGCCCCTGCGGCGGGGGCGCGGGGCGCGCTGGGAAATGGAGTCCCGCCACCCGCCGCGGCAACGGGCGCGGGTCCTCCGGAGGCGCCGCGCGAAGCCGTTCCAGCGCGGCCCCCCCCCCACCACCACCACCTTTTCCCCTCCTCTCCCTCTCCTCGCCCCCCAAAACAGAGCTGCAGGCGGTGGGGCAGCCCCGGGGGACCCGGCGAGCAGAGGCAGGGCCGGCCGCGCCCGCCCCACGGCCGCGCTCCCCGCGGAGCCGCCCCGGCCGCCCGGCGCAAACCACGCTTCGCAGACCCACCGAGTGCCGCGCTCGGGGCTTCGGTGGGACCCTGCTGCTCCATCCCCCACTCGCGTTTTCCAAGCACCTCGCCTATCGCCTGCGATTTGTATCGTGCTGCGCCGTGGCTCTACCCGACGCCGCAGCCTTCAGGCCGGCTCGGCTGTCTCTGAGGGGTTTTGGCAACTGAATTTGCGTTTGTCAGTGATTCCTAGCTTGTGTTGGTTGTTTATCTTTAAAAGCATGGACCATAAAATACTAAGGACAAATATTCCTGGCCAGAGTCACAGCCTGTCTGCACATTAGCAGCGCAACCACTCCTATGCCAATGAGCATATATTTAAACTGCAACGGCAAGGTATGTTGACATAAAAGCAGATTTCCCCGAAGATAATGCAAAACCTAGAGGCTGATTCAGTCCCGCACCGCCGGTGTGTGCTCAGCCCACGGTAAGCCTTGTCCTTGGCACTATCAGTTGCGATATCCCCATGTGGCACCTGAGCGCTCCTCGGGAGAACGCCGGCCGCGTGCCTCGTTTGGTGGGTACCTGACCGCCTTACCCACCCACCCCCGCTGTGACCACGAAGCTTTTCCGACAGAAAAGCACAATGCAGAAAGCCCGCGCTCCGTGGGAAAGGCCCTGGCACCCGGGCACTGCTAACTGTAACTCGCCGGTTCGCTGGCTGGCCCTCCGTTACCAGCAGAAATGAACCCAAAGGTCAGGATGGGGCTTCAGAAAATGTTGCCTGCAGAGTGCATTACGCAAGAAACAGAAAACAAAATGTGTGCTCCTGGTAAAAGCCCACGAGAGATACTTTTAACTGACTTTTTGGTTTTGCAACGTCGGAATTCCTGTGCCTTATTTTAGTGTTACAGTTCTGTGCAACATGAGAAAGCAAGCAAGTGATTTTCACAGACTATTAATCAACTTTTTTTTTATAAGAGTATAGCAAAATGTTGCATCAGGGCACTATAGAACAGCTTGCAAAGGCAAGTTGATTATATCCTGAATAGCAATGCTAATTTTAAAAATAATGTTTATGATCTTGAAAATATTAACAGGGATTGAAGTTATGCTCTAACATGTTCAGCTTTTTTAAAATACGTATTTGCTCCAGACAGATCTTCAGTGCTATATACCTAATTAAGTAGCGAACTAAAGTGCCAATTTATCACATCTTAAAAGAGCTGTTTTCAGTACTTTTTCTTTCATCCTTCCTTTATTGAGCATTTATTGGTTTTGACTCATTCTAGCATGTTATAGCTATCAACACCTGTGCCCATTCAGAAATGAATTCCAGTACAAATCATAGTGAGTTGAATAGACGTCTCAAAGATGCATCGCAATTGTTGCAATATTTTTAGAAACTCAAACAAGGAAACAAACAACTTCAGTAAAAGTGATTTAAATAACAAATAAGTTATCTTTATAAACAGCTTATCTCCTTGAGAACAAAGAATAAACAAGGCAACAAGAGCCGTTTTTTCTTCCATTATTAACTCAGATCACAATACGAATGGGTGAAATGTCAAGAATAATTGGAGAAAATGACAGCATAATCTTCAGCAAAAACATCTGATTTATTTAAATTGCCACTGTTTTTTTCTTAACCTTGTTATCCAAGGCAGCATAGAAAAACTTCCCATTTGGGTCTATTCTGACATCATCTACCTAAGTGAGTAAACCCTCTGCAGTGCTATGAGCCTTCTGTACACTGGCAAACTCAAGTGCCACCACACACTGTACTGCACACCCCAGGAACTGAATCTGCACTGGCTGTAAGCTCTTGGCAAAACCACGTTTTGGTGTTAACCTAAAAGAACAGGACTTTCAATTATACTTCTGTAGATTAGCATGGTTAACATCCTGTAACAGATACAAACCCATTCTGTGGTACCTTTGTATACTTCATTCCCTGTGCCTGTCCCTTTGCTTACCCCCAAAAATGTGACGTTGCAACTGTGTAGAAATTGAACTGACACTTGTTCAACCCGGCTGCATTATTAGTCTACCAGCTAGCTAAAAGTATAGGTGGTCTTTAACAGGAATAGAAATCAGGGGTCTAAGAAAACCTCTCCCGAGGCCCCCTCTGGCCTCTAGTGGTATAAACTGCACTCCTCTTAGAAATCCTGATGTGCTGAACCTATGGGGATATATGTGACCAAGGGTCTTTGGGCCTTTGAGAGACCATCTCTGAGTTTCTGCAGGAGGAAGGCAGGGTTTACCTGCCTGCAAGGCTCCAAAATATTCCCACCATGGGAAGCATCTTTGGCTCCCAAACAAACGTACTTTTGATATAGAACGGACCATTCAGCCTACTCTACAAAAATGGATTTTGTGGCTAGTTTTCATCAACATGGTTTTCATCAAAAGCCATTTTCCCAGGATGATATCGAAACACTCTGGGGTAAAATTGATATTAACCTCATCTATTTCGCGATAATAAAATATGCTATTAATAGTCTACATTGCTTATAAAGCTTCAGAGTAATAAAGCTGCATAAATGTTCCCAAACTTACAGACTTACAGCCATTTTCACTACCTGCATATCAGTCAGCTCAAACAGTTAAAAGAGTTAGAAATTCATTGCACAGTTATCCAGCTACATGGGCACTACTCAGCATCTCTCAGAACAGGGAGTTCACAGTAGAAATTAATGCTGTAAAGTGGTGGATGACATTTTAAACATTAAGGAATCTAGAAGTGTGTATGAGAATCATCCTTTATTGAAAGGGATAATATTGTGTAAAAAGGGAGAAGAAGAATTAAATGCAATAGTTACATCTCAATACAAATATGTGTAGAATGTGGATATTGCAAATTATATTTATAACCTTGATATTTTTATCTGGCAGATAAGTACACAATCCAGATATTTAAACGCCACGTTTCAAAGCACTGGCATCTAATGCAGGGATCAGGAAGTAATTTTTCCACATAAAGCATTGCACAATTAGTTCAATGCCTTGTGAGTTTTACCTTATCCTGAGTCAGCATTCCCCACAAGTTTTGACAAAATATGCCCGTGTTGAATAAAACGTGTTAATCTGAGCACTTGTCAGAAGGCTGGAAAGTCCTAAGTGGATAATGGAGAGATTTGGTTTTCTTTCCAGTTAAATGGGATTTTTTCTTTTAAAAACAAAGAAAGAAGCAAAAAACTACTTGAGGTGTTATTATACCAAATTTAAGAATTAGTCATCCATTAATACCTGCTTTTTGTGGGTTCATGCTATGAGACTGATACTCATATTGCCACTTGAAGTTATGACAGAAAATCTTTGTGTCATATGTGAATAAATAATGTGTAGTAACAAACCCATGAGTACCTAATGTCTTGGTTGTTACTCTAAACGCTTGATTTCTTGCACCTAATCTTTGGACCTACAAACACAGCTGACCTCTTTCCCTCTAGATTTGAAATCTGGCCCAAAGTTCATGTCAGAAAACAGAATTAAAACTTTCATCTCTGAACTTATGCTGACCATCATCCTGAGAGAAGAACCTTTCTAGCAAGCAGAAACAACTACAGATAGTGTAACTCCAGTCTCATGGATGGCAGAAAACATCTGAAACACAATTCAAAATAAACAAATGCATCTTCTGAGGGTTGGAAGGAAACAAGGAGTCTCCAGGACTCTTGACTTTCCCCCACCTTCATCCCTTCTCTTTGCCTCATTAGCCACCGTGGCATGCATGCTTTCACATGATGTAAGGGGGGGGCTAGTCATGAAACAGGGCATCTTATCCTTTGTCTCCTAGGTCAGAGGATTTGTATTTGACTTCAGTGGAAAAAACAGAGATGGGAGACCTCACAAAATCACCATAGCCTCCTTACTTACCAGTGCTATTGACACACAGGCACTAATTCACTCCCTGTAGATTGCCTCCATACAGCTCTCCACCAACAGTTAAATCTGTGAGGAAAAGCAGACAGAAGAGTGGTGCTAAGATGTTGTGCTGTGAGAAAAGCGTTCAACTTAAGCCTCACTCTTAGTATGTACACAGCGTGAGAACAAATTATATTTTTGATTTGTCACAGGCTCCCCAACTTCCCAAATGTACAGCATTAGGCACTTCTTTCTCTTTCTTTGGAATAGATAATGAAACCAGGCTTGGCCAGGAGGCAGACAATAGATTATACTTAACACCAGTGCTCTGCCATATTTTCAAATTTGCAGTCAGATGTGGCAGCATAGGCTGTGTAACAAACAAAAGCTTATCCAGATACATGCATACGTAATCTCAGTAGAATTAATGATTTTTTTCTTACTTTGTTGCAAGACCAGTTTAATAACTAGTATAGTTCAGATGAGGCTCCCTCTCACTCCCGCTCTGGAAAACTGTCAGCTTCATTTGTTTATAAGTCAATAGTTGGCAGCTATTAGCAAAAAGAAAGCATGTAAGGAAGGTGCACTTGTAAGGGGGAGAAATAATACCAGAGGAGTGATGAGCAGAAAATTCACGGAAAAGTTACCAAGCAAACCACCTACAGCATACTGGTTATGTGGATGGGCTATTTTTGTACCGTGGGTTCATCTCTGCTTTCCAATTATCTTAACACAGACAACTGCTAACCAAACTTGCCAGATGTTAACTTTGAGTCTCTTGGATGCAATTTGTGGGCAGCCTGCTATTTGGCCTACAGCCTAGACACAGATTTTTTTGGGGGGAAAAAAAAAAAAAAAGTGTAATTGTTTTTTTCAACAGTCTCATTCTACCTGGATAAAATGGTGTGTAGACATTGAATGTAGTGTCACCAGAACCCTCTTTAAGGGCTGCAGGTGGAAAGTCACAGCCAAATTAAATGCTATTTTTGGCACCTGTTGTTAAAACCTTCTCTGTTTTAAAAAAATAAATAAATAAAAAAAGCTAGACTGCTGCTGTGCTGAGTGAATCGCATCGCCCGCCTCGGCCTCACCGGGGGCCGGGCCCCCCCCACCTCCCAACCCTCCCCCGCGAAAGCAGCCCCCTGCACAAGAGAAGGGGACCACCGCGGGCCCCACGGAGGTGGATGGGAAATCAGCGGGGACACCCTGGCCGCCCCACGACTCCCCGTGGATCCCCCCCGCGCCGCCGCCTGGGGCGGGAGCGAACCCCACTGCCCCCGCCTGGCGGGCGGGCCCCAGAGAGCCGCCCTCACGGCGGGCCGCGCCACGCCTCCCGCGCACGCCGGGATCCGTAGTTCGTCAGGCGGGCGGCCGCGCCGGGCGTAGCGAGCGAGTCGGCCCCTGGGGACTACAAATCCCAGCCTGCCTCGCGCGCGGGCGGTGGGCGCATCCGCCTGCGGCGGCGGCGGCGGCGGCGTGGGTGCGCGTTGCCGGGCAGTCAGCTGGCCGGGGGGCGATAAGAGGGCGGGCGGGCGGCGGCGGTGCTCGCTCGCGTCCTGCCGCGCTCCGGGAAGGGGAGGGGGGGGGGAAGAAGGCGCCCGCTCCGCCATGGCCGAGACGATCGCGGACACCCGGCGGCTGATCAGCAAGCCGCAGAATCTGAACGACGCCTACGGGCCGCCCAGCAACTTCCTGGAGATCGACGTGGGCAACCCGCAGACGGTGGGGGTGGGCCGCGGCCGCTTCACCACCTACGAGATCCGCGTCAAGGTGAGGGTCCGGACCGGCCCCGGCCCCGCCGGGTGACCGAGGGCGCCCAGCCCCACGGGGGGACGTGCCCGCCTCTCCCGCGGCGGGGCCCGGCGCCTCGGGAGCGAAAGGAGAAGCGGGATGCGGAGCCTGGGTGTCGGTGGTGGGTTCTGGCCGGCTCTTACGTACCCGGGGCCGGGGTGGCGGTGGCAGGCTGCCGCCGTCGTGTCCTTCAGGGCCGGTCTCGCAGCTAGTGGGGTGAGTGCTGCGTGGGGGGGGGGGGGGGGGGGGGGGGCGGTGGCTGAGCAGCAGTGGGCTTCATCCCCGGCCGGGGGGCAGGCCCCGGCGGCTGGAGCCGAAAACTCGTGGTCTACCGGCCGTTAAGACGGCGCCTCTCAGTTAAGCTTAACCAAAGGTCGAGTGCTCTCGAGGCACTGCTGGGCGCAACTGCCGTTGGAACGAGTTGTTGCTCTACTGCGAGCAGTTGCTTGTCTGTCTCGTAAGTAAATAGAAGAGGGCAAACTTCTACTGGCTGGCTGGGTGCATCTGCCCTGAGAAGGAGGTCAAGTTCAGGGTTCTAGCAGCTTCAGAAGAATGTAGAGAATGTATAAATAAGTCTAGTGGATGCAACGTGGGCTCTTTCTGAGCCAGAACTTGCATTAAATAACATCTAGTGGGCACACGTGCTAGCTCAAAGCTAGCTGAAGTGATAAGGCGAGTGTATACGGGGGAGGGCTTCCTCTTTTGTACCTGAAATATAAATTGCGTGCATAATAGATAGAGCTGTTTCTCGCTATGTGCTATCAAATACTTTTTTCTTGGTAGCACTAGACTCCTTCCTAGCTGGAAGGCCTGTCTTCACTGACTTACCCTAAAGGCTAGTAGACTTGAGCTTGAGAAAAGTTATGTGAAGTCATTACTATGTTCCTTGATCTTTCTAGTTTCATAAACAGGGCCTGGAAGAGTGGGCAGAAAAATGCAATATTTATGTCACGATCCTTACCTGTGGTTGGTAGGGGCTTGAGGCAGGGCACACTTTTAGTCTATGCTGCCAGGGATAAATTGGGTTGAGAAAGATGACCTTTTACAACTTTATCTTTTTTTGTAGCTTGTGGTTGAGTCTATATTACCTTGTATAGCTTTAGTCAGTCACAGCTGATTGAACCTGGTCAGTTATTACAGGCAGTAATAGAGGGGCAAGAAGCCTCCTTGACCCCCTACACACATTCTCTGCAATATGAATTGTTCTTTCATTGGTCATCATATAGTGTACAGGCCTTCATGGCAGGGAAGGCTTCAGCTGAGGGCTGCTGCCTTAGTTGCTAAAATTCTTCAGACAACATTAAAACCCTGTGAGTATTTTATGGTATTAAATGTCTAAGTTCGCACCTCAGCGTAGCTTTACTTAAAAAAGCAAAATCAACTGAGATGTGAGGCTACTAAGGAGGATGCTTCTTTAATTCAGATGCTCCTAAAATGTTGTATCTAGTAGCTATTCTCATGTTTCAGGATGTGTCCATAGGGCAGGAAGAATACACTAAAACAATTGTAGACTGTGTTTGGTCTCTGTGTGAGGACAAACTAGAACTCACTGACTTGTGTTGCATTACACTGCCCTTGTTGGGACCCTAGTAGTCCACTTAGCAGAAAGATGTAACTCTAACTTGCTGGGAAATATTTGTGCCTTAAGTTTTGATGACTTTTCTTTCCATGAGACTGACCATTTGGAATTGCTGGAACCAGGGAAGATGATACAAAAGGGACTTAGCCATGATATGGTCTTGGGAATGAGACCAAATTTGCTGGGATTGGAAAATAATAATAAACTTTTTAAATCCTCAACTGAAGTTTTTCAGAAAGGAGAGCAGAAAAACAGGTGTTGAGATGGGTCATTCTTAGCCTATGTGCTGTTTGGGGTAGAAAATTCTGAATTCCTGTTGTAACGAAGACCTGGAAGTGATTTCAATGAACATACGCTGTGATAGTACTGTGACCTTCCTCTATACTGCTCAGTCCAACTACTATATAACTATTGGTTCCTTCACCTTCCTTACCTGCATCTGTGCATGCCTGTATACAGGTCTATCTTGTATAATAAATAATTGTTAATCATTCTAGTTCCACTTGTGTACTACTGTACATATAGTGCATCTATGCTGTATACATTCATAGCTATCATGAACTTAAAATTTAGTTTTATGTCTCTATGCTGGAAGGCTACAGAGCAGGTAATACAAGTCAAGCAGAATCAAGTTCACTGTCTGAACTTGTATCAAATAACTGCTGCTCAGTGGAACACAGACCATGTTGCTAATAAGCAAGTTTCAGCGTGGGAGAAGAGTTTGAACTTGAATTGCTGTAGTATTGTATTTCTAAAAGGTAAGCCTTGTACCATAAGCTGCTTGTTGGAGTGTGGCAGACAGTAGCTGTCAGCTAACCTCTGGTTTGACAAGCGCTTGTGGTCACAAAAAGTAGCAGCTAACACATGCAGTTTCCCCCAGCAGTACTAGTAGTGGCAGCAGAACAAACATGAGAAAATGGAGTGAGTTACCGGTGTCATATCTGGAAAGCTATGACTTCAACTAATGTGACATTAAAATGTTAAGTGGTGCAGGAATGGATGACTTAACTGCTGTCAAGTTCTGGTAAAAGCTATTGGATAGCCTCCTGTTATGGCTGGAGATGGTGCTAAGCCAGAAACATTGTCAGAGAACACTGAGATTCAAGTTTGTGTTGAAGCAATTCAACTTGTACTGTTGTAATGGTATTTGCAAGCTTGGTACAAGGGTAGTTCTATCTTTATTGCTTTGTCTGAATCTCAAAGCTTGAACTTTTTGGGGGGAAGACTGAGCTTGCTAGCGGACTCCTGAACAGATGTTCAATAACAAACATCTTGCAAAAGTACTTCTGTGAAATATGTAGAGTTCCTCCAGAGCTTCTGTTGGCAAGCTTTTTACTGGTATTGCAGCTGAAGCATATCTGTTTCTTGGAAAGCAACAATTAGAACAACCTCATGCTTTAGTTCTTGTGTTGCTGGACTCATCAACTTCTAGTGGAAGTTGGAAAACCTAATGGGGAACTCAAAAGTTTAGGGTAGACTGCTCAGCAGTATACTACTGGATAAACAAGTCAATTGTATTTCAATAATTAGGAAACTTTTTCATAGTGTGTGTGTCTGTGCAGACTAATAGGATAGCTGTGCGTTGTGGTAAATGCATGATACTTTCACAAGTAGTTAAGCTGAGTGCTGCAAGTAGAACCTATACAGCACTTCCAGGGGGGGCAGCTTACTTCACAGATGGTCAGTTGGCCAAAGTATTGACTTTCTGAGCCAGAACTTGCATTAAATAACATTCTAGTTCTGTCAAACTGGAGAAGGTGATGACGTAAAGCTTTCCACTGTAGCAACCAGTATAAGGCACACAACATGGCAGTATGCCACTACAGTGCAGCTTGGCAGTGACAGTCAAATGTCTTGTTCAGCAGTGATAAATTGTAGAAAATGCCATCCTGCAGTACTAAAATAGCAAATTTGACTGCGTTGTATCCTTGACAGGGTGCTGGAGAATTTGCTTTCCATCACCAGCATTAGGCAGTGAGTTTGTATCATTCTAAGGTATCCTTTGTGTGAAGGCTTAGGATGAGCTAAAAAGGAGAGCAATACAGAAGGATATAAAGCTCCAAATGCTTTTTCTAGTGAAATAAAACTTGATCAAGTAGTCATCTCATCTAGAGGTATCTAGCTAATCATAGTATGGTGCCTGTGCAGTGGCTAAAACTAGCATAATCAACTAGGCTGCCTGCTAAAGTAATGCAACAAACCATTTCCCTGCCCTTACCTCTTGAGCTAAAGTGTGAACCAACAGTTAAGTTCTCAGTGTAATTACCCTTGCATGCCATATGCTGCTTCTCATGAGTCTTTACTAGCTGTTCACTCCTGAACCACTACCGAAGGGGTGGTGGTTCCCTTCTTGTTACACCTTTTCAGGGTGGGCTTGTGCAATGTCAACACCCTTCAACAAGGGCATGTGAGTACCTGCTACTATTTATGGGCTGTAAGCCAGTCCTCTCCCTGAGTTCCAGGAAGCAAACGTAGAATAAATGACAGCTGTCATATTATCATCCTACAGCATGTTTGCAGTCCTCAATCCAGTTCCAGGTTTCACTTCTACTGTAGCTGAGACAAATAGTTTTCCTGGTAAGTGCGTCAAAAGGAAAATCTTTTCTCAAACAGATTTTGTGCAACAGCTTCAGCTGCTAAATCCCTTAAGGAGACAAGACTTAAGCTTTATAAGCTAACTCTAGTCCCAGCAGTTGGTGACACACTTCAGAACCATATACCCACTGTAAAAGCAGTCCCGTAGGAGATAAGCACACTGGTTAGAATACTGTCAACAAAGCTTAAGGATACCCAACAACTTGCTACACTTGGGAAAATATCCCTTAGTGCTAACACTATGTCATCTGTTATTGGTCCAGTAGAAGCAAAAGTGACTTCCTTGCTGCCCATTTTAGTTGGGCTTGTCACCTAGACTAAAAGATTAAGTGATCTGTTTATGGTTAGTGAGAACTTGCAGAGAAGTCATTAATATTCTAACTGTCAGTTAGAACTCAAATAAAATACTTGTTACAGGAGGTGATAGTCCAAGTAGTTAGAATTCTTTTCAGTCAATCCAAAACTAAACAAAAAGCCTTTGTCTTCTTAATTCTGTTCTTTAATGTTGAACGGCCTGTTGCCTCTAATCAGTATGATTAAGTTCAGCACTGAGGCACTCCTTAGCTTCTCAATGTTCCACAGCTCAGTGACTTGTCTTGAGGTGTAGAAAGGTAACACCTTGTTGATGTGCTTCCAGATGTTGTGAAATGCATCACTCAGGTGGTGCCAGTGCTCTTTAAGGCAGCAGTCACCTTTCCTGTATCTTCAGCAGGAAGACTTCTGTAGACCTGCAGATACTTGACTATGTAGGCCCAGTGTGGGGAAGGAAATGAAGACCCAGGCTGTGTAGTGCTTACTGTTAAGGATAGTATTGGTCTCAAAGGATTGGGGAAGTATATCAAAGTACTGCTAAACTTCAATTGCTTTTGAAAGTATGTTCTCATCTTAACCTGTTTTTTGAAGACCTAGCTCGGATACAATATTTGCATTTCAGCATGTCTATAGTAGTCTGACTTGGGTGACTGATTTGAATCTGACTTCTGTGATCAAGTCCTAGTAAGATGGTAAATGAACTGGAAGTATAACTTGTCTAGAAAGCACTTGCTTTATGGTTTTGCAAAGTGGCACTTGACCAGGTGAATGTATCTTTGAAATGTTCTGTCCTTGAATGGTACCAAATTTCCTGTCTTTCATGTGTTTTGGCAGGGCTTGAAGTTGCAGATTCTTCTCCCACCATAAGAAGAATCAAATCTGCTGGTACACATAGCTGACTTCAGTATTGTTCAGTTTCATAGTGAAGCTTGTGGTGGAGTAATGACTAAACACTGACTCAGTGTGGATGTGTTTAGAGATGCATAATCAGCACTAATTCTCTATTTCTCTACTACTGCAAATCTTGCATCACACTGCAAGTATGCTCTAACTGTAGTTAATTACTCTTCTAATACCATATTCTAGACACTGCTACCAGTTAGATATTTTTAGACTCCTCTTCGAAGAATAAAAATTAACTCATTCAGGTGACTTAATTTTTCTATTCTACAGCCCAGGTACTGCACTTTTACAAACACTAACTGTTCCATCGAGCAGTAATTCAGAAGAGGGTATCTGGAGGGCTAAGAACTTCCCAGGACATTGGGCAGGGAGACAGAAGTGGAATGGCTTGGATGAAAAACTTCCAAACCAAGGAGAGTGAATTTACAAGTCTATTGTGTGCATTTGCTTGGAGCAGCTGATTTTTCTGTAGAGGTTATTTTGATTAAGCTAGGTTCAAGAGCCTAGTCCAAAGGTACTGAACTAGTTTGGTGTTGAGATCTGTTACTGTGTCAATAAAGTAACCAAGTCTCTGAATAGTGCTTCTTATTAGTATATTAGTTTAGCTGGTGACTCGGACTCTTTATTTCTGCAGATACAATGCAGGCCTTCATTGTCATGTATTAAGAGTGTACTCTAGTACAGTGCTGAACAGACCAAATCAAACAGAACAATGACTAATCTTTGTAGGACAGATGGCTGTGATCCAGGTAGGCATGTGATGCCAGAGTGTTTTGATACATCTTTATTTTTAGATAGCTTGCCAAAAAAGTGTCAGCTTGAACTTTAGAGCAGTCAGGTCTTTACTGTTTTTCATCTGGGGAAATAAATAATGCAGTGTAGATTTATGAGCTTCTAACTGTAGGGGAAGTATTTTCTTTAAAGTTTTTTCACTTGGTAATGCAATACTAGTTGCACTCCGGGAGGCTGTTTTAGCAAGTACATAATCCTGAATGCCCTGTGAAGCTATCTGTAGCAGTGAGTAAAGGTTCTGAAGTTGCTGTAGCTGCTGTAAGTTTTTTGATGTGAGAAAGATGGGGAAGCTCTAACTTTTTGGTCAAGGTATAAAACCAAATATTTTACTGCCTGAAGACAGGTCCATGAACATATTCTTTCTGTGGCTATTTCTCTAAAATCCAGCTCAAAACTTCTGTCATGGAGTGATCTTCCGGGGCACTTAACAGTATAGTTTGTGTTGGCCACAAAGTCAGTGTTGAAAGTATAACTATAAGCTAGTGTATAATAGCTTTACTCTAAAATCCAGAAGAAAATTAAGCTATATCATGAACAGTTTAAAGCCACCTCTATACTTGGAAATAGTTTCTGAAGCTTTATTTCTATGGGTTCAAGCTACAAATTAATGAACAGATGCTGTCAGCCTTTCTGTAGCCGCTGGGTATCTACTTAAGCGTGCGGATGCTGCTGCTCCAATAAAACTGGAAATCTGAAGAGAATTTTTTGCTACTTAGTGCACTTCTATACTAGTATTTCTGTCTTTTGCATGTTTGTCTAGTGTAGGGATACTAGACTGTCTCTAGTTCGTAAAGGATGTTAAAACTTTTGTTCCTGAAAAACTGTCAATTGCAGCAATTCACTGCAGTTTTGTTGGCCCCATTTGACCATAGCTTGTAGAAGTCAACTAATGATGCTAAAGCATGAACTTCATGTGCTCCCTCATCAGTCATTTGAGAATGAGGAATGAATGGTAACATTACAGTAGGCCAAACCAGAGTGTATTGCAGTTATACCTTGCAATTGTGTAAAAGTAGCAATCCCCTATCTTTAAAAGGGATATTTGGTATTTCAAAGGAGGCTTTGGCTCGTTGACCTTGAAATAATTATCTAGTTATTAATTCTGTCTGGGTGTTATAAAAGCCTGTTTTTACCTTTGGCTTCTGAGCATGGAACCTGAAGAATAAAGAATCACTAAGCAGTCTGTTTTCCTGGATTTATCCTACTTTGAGCCTTTTGAGCATGACACACTGTAATTCATGATGTTGGTGAACTTGATCATGGGATGATAGATGCTGCTTGGCAAAAACCCAGACACCCCTACACTAATTTCCATAGAGCAGCTCTGGGATCAAGGCACTGGACTTGGCAAAGGTTAACTCTTAGCTAAAGACTGATAGTCTTTGTGTTGCTATTAGGGTTCAGGTTGCTATTCACTGCCTCAGTCTTTAAGATGGAAAACATCCTAGCTCCATGTCTCAGTACTGTGAAGTGGGAATCTCTGTAGTTCTTGGTACAGTTTAAGTTAGTATTCTTTTAAACTTGGGTGTATACATATGATCTGCTTTTTCAGTGCTCTATTAACTTTAGATTTTTTTTTTTGCATATAATGTACTATCAGTAGACCTGGACACCAAGTGGGTAAAAGAGGAGGTAGAACTCTGCTTTGATCAAAAGGACTGAAACTTAGAAAAATAGCAACTTCTTCTCTAACCTTTTCCGGTGGGGGAAGAGGCTTTCCTTCAGTAAAATACACAGCAAAAAATCTTACCTTCTAGCAACTGAAGTTTAGAGCATGTTTGCCATCTTTCTTGCTTTTTATAATTGTAGGAAACGGGGAGGTAGGTGCTTATGTCAAGTCAGGAAGGAAACAAACCACTGGCAAGATTTCTGCAATAACAGTGGACTGCTGGAGCTGGTTTCTTGTACTGAAGGACAGCAGGCTCTTGCATTAAGAAAACCGTAATACTTTTTTATCCACCCTGAATGCTACTTACTGTAATACCCCAGAGCTCCTATTGGCTCACTGTAAACATAGCCAAAGGGTGTAGTCTCTTGACAAAGATTACAGATTGTATGAAGAGGTAGTAAGAAGCTTGAATTTTGCTTCTGAGAGTCAAGGCCACAAACTTCTATCAGAAGTGAGCTGAGTGCTTTCTTACAACTCTATTTCCATTAAAATGGAGTGAATCAAGGCTACCATAACCTACTTGAAAAGACAGCATCAAAGTAGGTGCTATGGCAACAGTGCAGCTTTATTCTCAGTCTGTTAGGAGTGGGAGATGGGCAGTGCATTGCTGCTGATGAGTGTTATATTGGCAGATGAATAAATTGAATTTTACCTCAAACCATCCTGGACAACTGCAGCTGTGGAGTTTCTGCAGTTGAGGGGTAGTCTGGGCTGCAGTGTCATTGAGTCAATGTAGTAGTGTCAGCATGCTCTTTGAAGGAACCCAACTGCTATTTGCATTCAGTTTGTCTGAAAGCAACTTTGCGGGAGCAAGTCTAGCTATTTTCAAGGCTTTTTCCACTCATTGGATAGATTAATATAGTCTAGATACGGAACACTTCAAATTACTTAAAATTACAGACTAGTGTATTTTAAATAAAGTGCTGTAGTTTTCTTCCTGCATTTAAGGTAACTTGTATGCCAGAATGGCTGCATTGGAGAGCTGTGTATCAGAAGCTGAATGGACAGTATAGAGTAGGACTCAAACTACTTGCATTCTGCATGTGAGTCTCCTCACTTTTATACATAAACAATTCTCAGACTTCTAACAGGGTGTAGCTCAGGGATTGACCATAGTAACAGCTATACTGTTGTCTGAGCTACTGTCTTAAGCCTGTCATTTGCTTCTGAGGTGAATGGGGAACCTCATGAGCTTGGAGTTGGACTTGTAGTTTGAATGTGTTACAATAACATAAATGTAGCTGAAAAAGCATACTTACTCTGAATACTGATTTTTGCCCTGAAGTGTGTTAGCAGGCAACCACTGCTTCCCATTACCAGTTTGTTGAACACTAGCTGAATGACTGTAGAAACTCCTTTGGAACAGGAGTGGAGGAATGCAGGAGTGACTTGAGGGTCTGGGTTTGTCATCTGTTGTTTAATTATGTAATTTAACTTGGCACCAGTTCTGACAAAGTTTATTCCAGTGTACTGGCTTGGCCGTTAACTCACCCAGCAGAATACAGACTGTTAGTTTGACAGTAGTCAGAGAAAGCCTAGTGGGTGTCTACGTACAGTCTGATGGAAAAACAGTGCCAGTCAGAATATGTCTTTTTAGCATCTTTCTGTGCTTAGGATTTTGGTCTATGTGGGACTTCAGCAGATCTGGTTTATTTGTCTTTCTGGAATAGTGCTTTATCTGCAGTTCTGACTAGTGACTTCTGGTTGTCTAACATTTTAGTAATGCATAATGCTTTCAGGTTGAGGGCTTGCATTCAAGCTGCTAAGAGGCATGACTTTGGACTAGGAAGTTGTTGAAAATGTTTTTGATACAAATGAGACAATTATTACGCTGTAGAAGAAACAATTGCTGCAGTAATTGTGCTGAATTTTTCAGAGAAATGAGCTATGCTTCAGGGGCTGTGCCAAACTGGGTCATGAATTTCATAACAGTAGACTTCGCAGATCAGCAGGCCAGAAAGCTGACACTAATGCTGAATGAGCATGGGAAGAAATGTTTGTAAAAATGAAACAAGGCTGACTTCAAGTTTTGTGCCTTAGTCTTATCTCTCTTCTAGCAGACAAACAAAGCACTAAGTGTTCAGAATAGCTACTGGCACCTCAATGACTAAACAAGGATAACTCTTAACATAAACTGTGAAGCTGAGAATAACTTTTGATATCCTGTATGGTCTTGAATTGACACTTCAGTAGAAATTGAAAGTTTGACACCTTAGAGTTGTCTCCTTCTACCAAATTCTTGCCTAGTGATAGCCCATGCTTCAGCAGCTGTCTGACTTAATGAAAACCATCTATCCGTGGTAGATGGGGACAGTAGGACATGCAGAAACCCTTTCTACTGATGGGAAATGATCTGCTCAAACAGGGTAATAATCCTTAATGAGTGGTGTGGTTTAAATCTGGCTGGCAGCCAAGCACCATGCAGCTGCTAGCTCACTCTCCCCCACCTCAGGGAATGGGAGAGAGTTGGAGAGGTAAAGGTCAGGAGACTCATAGGTTGAGGTAAAAACAATTTAATAATTGAAATAAGATAAAGTAATAGTGATGATAATAGTAATAATGGAAGATGAGTAACGCACAGTGCAATTGTTTACCATCTGCTGACTGATGCTCAGCACATTCTTGGCTAGTGGTTCCAGAGAAGGGAAAATCCTGAAGCCACAATCCTAGAAGCAAGAGCGAGCTTCCTAGTCAACCCTCATCTATATACTGGGCATGTGTGATAAGGAATATTCCATGGGCCAACTTGGGTCTGTTCTGGCTATACTCCCTCAGAGCTTCTTGTGCACCTGCGCACTAGCAGGACATGAGAAGCTGAAAAGTCCTTGATTTCTTAGCAACAACTAAAAACATCAGTGTATTATCAGCATTCTTATACCAAATCCCATACTGAATCCAAAACACAACACTATTTTATCTACCAAGTATAAAAATTTAGCTATATCCCCAGCTGAACCCAAGACAATGAGAAAGGGGACCTAAAATGTAAATAGATTAGGCAGTATAAAACAGGATTCTCAAATTGCTTTTTTTTATAATCCTTTCTAACAGCTGCATATATGAAGAATGCTGATCTATCAGTACTAATTTCTAGAGGAATGAGAATTACTGCTGTTTCTAGATTTTGGGAAATACAATGTTTAGGAGTTGATCTCAGCAGGTAGCTCCAATTCATATCCAGACCAAAGGACAGGGGACACACACTTTCCTTTAGCATGTGGTTGTCAGGTTGTGACTTAAGCCTTTTAAGGGTGTGCCAGAATGTTCCCATTACATTCAGTTTGCACATTTCTAGTGCTTATCAAAATTGGAGAAGAGTTTTCAACTCTTAAGGGAAAACAAGTACTCTAACTGTCCTTTTCTCCAACTTGCTAGCTGGGCTAGAATGTCAAAAGTTCAAAAGGGAATGTAGAAGGTAAAATGAGCTCAATTGGTACTTCTACCCCCACATTGTACCTGTAAGCCTGATAAATTGTTTAGAGATTAACTTTATAGACTTCATGCCTGGAAACATGAAAAGAGTTTCTGAAGACCTGTGAACTCATTGGCTTTTAGCTGCTTTTATTCAGTTCTAATCCCTCTTGTAAGTAACTTGAGAGGAGAATGGAATATTTTCTGCAGGTGAGAGCCTGTATGTTAAATATTGTAAAGGACTTTCTCCCCAAGGCACTGACAAAGAGTTGATGTTGTAATGTGGAAGACTGAACTTGGTTAAGAAGCCAATAGCTGAAATCAGAGAAAAATAATCCAGTACTTAACTTCTGGGAATCTCCTTCATGCGCTCTGGGGGACCTAGCTTTATTCACTTGAGTAGAGTATTCTTATCCTCAAGACAAGAGTGTTTATTTATAAAGCCTGACTTCTGACATAATAGTCTTAAGTGCAATTTTGTTATTAGTCACTAGTACAATCAGCAATATTTTACCTGGGAAGGAGAGCTTGAATACCCTTAAACATTTAGCAGTAAGAGATTTCATAACAAAATACTGTTCTGTACTTTGCAGTTTGTGTGGGGACACGGACATGAGTGCACCCTCAGCAAGTTTGATGACAACACCAAGCTGTGTGGTGCGGTGACACGCGGGAGGGCAGGGATGCCATCCAGGGGGGCCTGGACAGGCTGGAGAGGTGGGCCTGTGCAAACCTCATGGGGTTCAACAAGGCCAAGGGCAAGGTCCTGCACATGGGTAGAGGCATTCCCAAACACAAATATGGGCTGGGTGATGAGTGGATTGAGAGCAGCCCTGCAGATAGACTGAGGGGTGTTAGTGGATGGAAAACTATGAGCCAGCAATCTGTGCTCACAGCCCAGAAAGCCACCTGTGTCCTGGGCTGCATCAAAAGTGTGGCCAGCAGGTCGAGGGAGGGGATTCTCCCCCTCTGCTCTGCTCTCCTGAGACCCCAGCTGGAGTCCTGTGTCCAGCTCTGGGGCCCCCAACATAAGAAAGACCTGGACCTGTTGGAGTGAGTCCAGAGGAGGCCACAAAGATGATCAGGGGGCTGGAGCACCTCCCCATGAGGGCAGGCTGAGAGTTGGGGTTGTTCAGCCTGGAGAAGGCGCCAGGGAGACCTGATAGCGGCTTTCCAGTACTTAAAGGGGGGTACAGGGAAGATGGGGAGGGACTCTTTATTAGGGAATGTAAAGATAGAACGAGGGGTAACAGTTTGAAACTGCCAGAGGGTAGATTTAGATTAAAGAAGCAATTCTTCTGTGTGCGGGGGGTGAGGCGCTGGCCCAGGGTGCCCAGAGCAGCTGTGGGTGCCCCCTCCCTGGAAGGGTTCAAGGCCAGGTTGGACGGGGCTGGGAGCCCCCTGGGCTGGGGGAAGGGGGCCCTGCCCGGGGCAGGGGGGTTGGGACTCGATGATCTTTAAGGTCCTTTCCAACCCAAACCATTCTATGATTGAGATGGCTTACAACTTTAAAAGAAACTGAACAAGCAAGCAAACAAACAAAAACAGAAAAAAACCACACTAGCTGAGAATGACTAATGGTGCTTCTGCCAGCAGGAAAACTGGGCATAACTGCAGTCCTGTGTGAACATCAGCTTCTAGGGTACTCCAGAAATCTTCTTTACAGGAGTATTAAGACAGTTAGTGAGTATGCCATCTGCCAACAGTAATCTTTATTCTGTTCCTGCTAGTTATGTATGGCAATTACAGACTGGTCTTGTTTTTAGTAGGTCATAACTCCTACAAACATTTTTGTAACACTCTAGCCAGTTTGCCATCTCAGAGACACTTAAGCTTCAGATTGTGGTCTTGGAGCTTTCAATTCTGGGGATGTCATTAGGAGAGTGCTCTCTCAATGTCTGCTCTTAAAATAATATGCAAGTTGGATCACAACAATGAGATAACACTGCACCCCAAGAATGAACAGAAGTAATGTAGTCTCTTACACAATTTAATGTAAGGACATTTATCAGGGTGTTTGTGTATTTACCATGGCCTTGTGCGGTATTATAGCCTATCTTCTGCCTGTCTCTTTCAAGGGTGTTAGCGTTGGGTGCTGACTCCCAGCCTTGTTCAGGGAAGTGCTGCCTGGTTTGACTTTGTAGCAAAACGTTATGATCTCATCAGCACTGAATGTTGTGTTGGATCTCAGCCTTGTCGGGTTCTTTGGAGCTATCCAAACTTCACAGCTTGTATTATCAAATCTTCAGCTTCATCTGTCCTGAATGGATTCGCTGTAGGACTTACCAGGTTTACTCTTAAAGATGTTGGAGACCATGTTGTATCAGGTAGCAGAGAGGTACAGGGAGCTTGGTTAATGTCCTGTGCTGGTACCTGAAACACTCCCTTGAATGCAGTAAGAGGAGCCTGTGTGAATTAAGTTGACTTTTTCTTCCCTCCCCCTCCAATTTTGTACATAATTGACATTGGGAATCCAGCTCCCGAGACAGTAAGCATAGCAGATGCTTGTGCAAACTGAGACATCTCCTCAAATGGCCAGCAGATCTGCTATTCTGCTAGGTGACATGGTGTCAAAATTTCAGTAATTAGGATGCTATATAAATGAGGCCCACAGTTAAGCAGTTCGAGGCATAGTTTACTCATAGTAGCTTAGCTTTATCTGCATTTCTGTATGTTGGGTGTTTCTCAATACTATTGCTGAAGTGGAACTAATCTGTAATTTAAGTTTGTTTCTTGCTTCTGTTTATTGATTAGGCGAATTAGAAGTTTTGATAGTTTATGTTCTTGTTTTCAGACAAACCTACCTATCTTCAAATTGAAAGAATCTACCGTGAGAAGAAGATATAGTGACTTTGAATGGCTAAGGAATGAACTAGAAAGAGAAAGCAAGGTGGGTAAAATGAAAGGTAAATACAAGTATTCGTAGACATACAAAGACTAGTGATGCTGAAATGTTATGTTATAAAGCATATATATCATAAAGCAGATACTGCTATTGAAAATGTCCAGAACTAAACCACTGTGTCTGTCTTTCTGCAAACCCCAGTTATACAATGCTAGAAGCTGTTTAATGGTTTTGAGTCAGTTCAGATTTAAACTACCTGAAGTCAGCTTACTTATATGGGCAGATACTGTTCTTCTCTGGTCATGTTTTATTACTTCACTAGAGATGTGACTGAGTTGGGTCCTCTGGGAAGAGGAGGTAGAACAGGACGTGTATCAACTTGGTTACAAGCTGAACTTAAGGACACTTCTAAATCTTTCAGGTTGTGGTACCACCTCTACCAGGAAAAGCTCTTCTCCGTCAGCTCCCCTTCCGAGGAGATGATGGCATATTTGATGATTCCTTTATAGAGGAAAGGAAGCAGGCTCTCGAACAGTTCATAAACAAGTAAGTGTTTGGGTCTAGTTATTGGGAGACAAACCCAGAACTCAGCTCTGAAAAATTGAGTTAAAGTTGCTCATCCTCTAACTATGGTAGCTGCACTAGGTTCAGAATAATGATTTTAACACAGTTGCAGTAGGACCTACTAACACTGCTCATCCAGTGTTTAGTTTGGATATCTTAATGCTTACCTGAACAGCTGAAGTGAATTTTGGTGGTGTCATTAATTTATGCAAATTACTACTAAAATTATAGTGTTCAAAATAGTTCTACTTTTTCATTTCTGAAAAGGTGTCCTCCACTGGCTGAACAATGGAGCTTACAATGGGCTCACAGCAGTTTACTTTGATTGCAGATGTGAGGTATTATCAGCTTGTGTAATGATGCGTGCTTTCTCTAATTATCATGAGAATTTTTCTGAAGATGTAAAAACGCTACCTGAGGTATGCACATACATAGTTTGAAATAGACAGACATGTCAGGTTTTGTCACTGCCTTTCAAAGGGTGAGCAGAAATTATAGTAACAAAGTCTTTTTCTACCACCTGACACTACTGACCATTCTCTGTATATTGACCTAAAGAGCTACCTTCATCTCTTTAACAATGTGGATCTAACCAGTGGACAAGGAGGAGTACTGTCAGTTAACCAGCTCTTCTGGTTTCTAGAGCCAGTTCAGACCAACTGAATTTGGGACTGCTGCCTTTAAAAGTTCAAGCTTGTCAGTTCCACTAGCATTCTAATATTGTTCAGTAGTCACACTGTTTAACAGGGAAGGAGAGGATGTCTTAGTTAAGCCAGAATTTACAGAATCTGCTCATTGCTTATTGTTAGTCAGTTCAGACATGTGGCTTGGAGTTGCAAGTGACTGGTTTACTAAAACTGTCTGTCTTGTGCAAATAAGTGTGGCTATACATGAAGTTTTTCTTCACATAGTTGCTTGTTAGCTCAATTTAGAGGGATTGCTAATGGTTTGGACTACTCTTTCCTCTGTTCAAAGACAAGTGGAATGAATTTCCAAGGCATCTAGTTTTGTATTTACACTATGTGAAGTCAGATGGGCTTATAGTAAGATGAAATGTGTAGGGTGTTTTAAAGCTGTACAATCAAGGCAGTCGTGACTGTAAAGTATAACTTTTATCCATGAAGGCTTGGGACTCTACATTAAATGCAGAAGAATTGCACTTACTGAAAGTTTTGTATGCTGCACCTAGCAATATGTGGGGAGAATAGGGCTGTTTATGTTCTGAAGCAGCTGATAGTGAAACAGTCATCTTGACTGGAGCCTCTAAAGATGTGCAGTATAGTCCTTTGAAATGTAAAAGCAGACTGTTAATGCAGATATTGATATAGTGGCAGGTTTGACTATACCTGGAACAAGGTTCTGCAGGCACAGCTGCTAGCTCTTCAACCTCATCAATTTATTCTAATGGTATGATCAACTCATCAAGCAAATATTATGAATTAAAGTTTTGAACCATGTAGAAGCCTTAAGGCTCCTACCAAGTACTCTTGAGTACTAGTGAACTTAGACCTGAAGGTAACTTGCACAGTACATTCACATTGCTGCATTCTTAAAGCTGGTCTTTGCTTCTAGAACTAGAGAACAGTCCCTCAGATAAGCAGGATCACTGTATCCAAAAACTATCTTTGTGCACTGATGCCAGTTCTTTATATCCAGGAGTGTTAAGATAGATGCTGTTGAGAAGCTAACACAGCAGTGCAGCTTATGTAAGCTGCCTAGAGAGAGCTGACTTTCTGGCACCACCATCAGTACTACCTAGAATGACATTCACAGGGGTGGCTATATTGCAGCACTCTTCTCTGCCTGAACCTGACTTTGGGATACATGAAAATTCTTGAAGTAGCAGCTGCTATGTGTAAGGGTCACTTAGTGAAGAATATTGAGGAAAAGCCAAGGCATAGTGAGGTATTCATGTGAAAACAAGAGCCGAACCGGAGAGATCAGATCTAGTCTTGTAATTCAGCCACCAATTTGCAAGCCTTCCTGAAAGGGAGAAGGAATATGCTGCTGCCTCATCATCTTCTCCTGTATATATTCCTCTTGAAGTTCAAGGCCAGCAACTTCAGTCTGATGGGGGTAAGAAACTCAAATTAGTTATTCCAGACTGTTTTCCTTGTGAGCTAGTATTTGAGTGCTGTACATTTGCTAGAAGTTGGCAAGGTTGATAGCTTATTTCAAGAGCAGTCATAAAACATATCAATGCTGAATAGGAGAGCTCAGCATCTTCATTAAAGGGCACCCTCAAAGACAAGTGAGTAGCAACAAATGAATCTGTCCTGTGGTGAAATAAGCACTGATAGATACGCTTGGAGAAGAGGCACAAAAATGCTTGGAAGTACTACTGATACTGAGCCACTGGATTTTACTATATTACACGTGTTCAGCTAGGTAACTTCCATTTAGACTAGAAATGTTCTGACAGATATGGGGGCCATAAGGCTGATGCAAGCTGTCCTAGGGAGGGTGGGGGGCCTTTTGTCTTAAAGGAAGAAGGCTGCATGGTACTTAAGGATTTAAATGCAATACCTTGTGACTTCCTTCCAAGCTTGGGAGTGTCTTCTAATTCAAGTTCAGATTCTTTACTGTTAAAAGGATGGCGGCTCAGTCTGTATGTGGAATAAAACTAAATCTACAGCAGAGATGCTGGTCTCTGTCCCTGCCAGGTTTCACACCTAAAGACATCTGCGACTGACAGAAAGGCCAGTATCCTCGGGCTGTGCCTGGGTGCTGGGAATGGTGCAGTGGTGCTGCTGTGAGCGGGGTGGGAGCTCTCAGAAGACCTTCACACCCCCTGGTGGAGTGAGTCTTTAACTCTGCCTGGCCCAGCTGCTATGGAATTAGACTGAGAACCGAGGGGTTAGGCAGCCTTTGGAAAGGTGTCCTGTGTCAAAGGCATCAGTACCTGTATAAATCCGCTTGACTTGCTTAACTCTAGATTTCCTAATGCTACAGTGGGTACTCGGGTAGTCCCCTGTGTTGCAGGTGATAGATGATGATGATGATGTAACATGCTTCCTGGTGATTGGAGGTAGCTCAGGTTTCCTATGGGCTAACTTCATCTGGGGCAGAATGACAGATCTTGCTGCCAGACATCATTCTAGTCACCAACAGTGAACTGGAAGTGGGATCTGTGACTAGGTGCAGAACCGTAGGTTATTGGTATGAAACCTTGCTCTGGCTAGTTGCACGTAGACTCAATTTGTTAGCACTAATACTTGTTTTTTCTTCTCCAGGGTTGCAGGCCACCCACTGGCACAGAACGAGCGCTGTCTTCACATGTTCTTACAAGATGAAGTAATAGACAAAAACTACACACCGTCCAAAATAAGACATACTTGAGTTCTGAATCCATCTTCTCAAACATTAGTGGTTCTTATGCTTGGTTTTAAGAGGTTGTAGTTTGTCTTAGCATGCTGAGGATAAACAGGCACAAAGTCTCCACTAACACCAGTACACTGCTTGGTCTTTGCATATGCTTTATAGCATTAAAGAACTCACTTGTCTTCTAGCTAAATCCCTCTGAATCCTTGATTTAAGAGTATTATACTATGAGACCATCCACCCCTTGCAATGTCTCACAGACCTTTCCACTCTTATTTGCAATGACTTAACAATGTTTACTGACTTGGCCTTACTTGAACTTGCACAGTTGTAGTGTCACGTGTTCACTTGTATTTGACTAAACTGCTATGCTGTTTCTGAGGTAGTCATCTGTCTGAACTTCTGTAGAAAGACTGCTTTATTTCTGATACCCTGTGTGAGAAACACTTATGCAATTGTCTTCAAGCTTGTAAAACACTTTATACTGAAGTAATGAGGGAATTATCTTTATATTCTGTAAGAGGAAAAAAAAGTCAAATTTATATACTAAAGTAACTTGTCTAAAGTTTTGAAATAAAAGTGAAAATCACTTCAACTGTTTTGTCACTCTTGACCTCGAGTGTGGGATCTCATACTTTCTGTGAAACAGGGACTTGACTGTACTAAGTGAACTGGTGTTTCAGCCTTGCTGTGATGCTATTCTGCAGTGTAGTCCTGTGTTACGAGCAGCTAGCACTAAATACCCTTAGGTGCTGGCACTCGTTGCTCAAGTGTTAAAGAAAGTATAAAGGTACTGAAAGCTGTTCCTGTGTTGTGCAGCCAAAGCTGGAACCCCATTCATGTTAGGCAGTCAGCAGATCTGTGGCTTCAGTAAGTTTGGGAAAAAGAGTACCTTTCTGCTTGGCATGAGAAGCATCAATCTAGCTTCAACTAGCAAGTGAAAATTATACCAGCCTATGGAGAAAGGAATGTTGGCATAACCTATAATATATTATAACTTTGGTCCTAGATGAAAGTAGCCCTGCTCTATGAATACAATTAGGGACGTGAAGCTCTACAAGCTGGCTGTAAAATGTGATCATAGATCACTTCCCTGAACGTTAAAGGAAGGAGAAGCTATAGTATTGTGCCTCTGTGACCACCGGTGAAATGCAGATTGATACCTGGGCTGCAGTTCATGAGCAACACTGCTGAAGTAGTCTTTCTTGCTAGATGCTTCTGTGGCTGGAGAAGCTTCTGTAGTGCTTCCAGATGTGACTTGGGAGTTACTCATCCAGATGTTCTTGAAAATAAATTCAAGAATGCTCTAGCAGCAATCTGCTCCAGTGTTTTGTGCTATTTGGTAACAGTACGGGTTGACTTAGACTTGGCGTCGCTGCTTTTTCCTTATAATATTTATTACCACATCCTACAAACTTACTGGCAAAGTTACTAGTTTCCTTTAAGACCATTAGCCTAATTTATGGAAATCTAGATGTAAAAGATTGAATTGATAGAGCAGTGGTGGCAGCTGGGATTATATGTAGTACTAGTGACTAGCTACACTGAATAATTAAATGCTCAAATAATTGCTTTTTCTCCCTCCTACTTAACGAAGACTGCTAAATCTCTCCAGCAATCCTATTCATGAAACCAGACCAAAAATGACAGAGCCCACTTGCAGCCTAGAGCTGTCTAGCTTTTCAACACAGTCCTAGTGTTTCATGAAGCTTTTGACAATGTAAAATCGATTCTAAATTTCCCTGTGCTTGTTCTATAACACTTAAAAGTTGAGTTATTCCTGGAAATGGGGGAAGAAGGGCTAAATGTATATGAGGTTTTATTATTTAGGTTTAGATATCTGGTAAGGTGTTCTTTTTCTTTTCTCAAACGTTCTTTTCAGAGAGAAGCTTCTTTCAGAAATCAACGTAAATACCCCATCTTATCCCTTAAAGGAGGATGACACAGTCTATATCATCGGCTGTGGAAAAAAGAGAATTAAGCTAAAGAGGGAAAAGCTGCAGGCTTGATGTCAAAGTATTCCTGTTTCTAAAGTGAGGACTTCAGAGCATTGACGTGGGATGTTGACAGAGCATTTCAGATTTCACCTTCTCTTCAGGGCTAACTAGAGACCTTAATTCTCGTGTAGTGTAACTGGTTCTGCTTCTGTGCAGTCTGCAGTACTGGGAGGAAGACGTGGTCCGACGTTAGCTGTGCCTAAACCCCAGGGATCTGGGCACTGTTCCCGGCTGGGGAGTCTGCTCTGCAGGTGAGAGGATGAGATGTGGGTGTGCACCCCTTCCCCTGCCTGCTTTGCAACTGGGAGAAAGGGACTCTGTTGCATCCTCTAGCCTGGGTGAGCTAGGGACTGGGACCGTAGCACACTGTCGAGTGCGGTTGCCTTGCAGCATGGATGCAGTTCACGTTTGCTGCTCTGGCACAGCAGCATAAATTTTACTGAAATGGGTGCTCGTGGGTTCTGCACAGCACTGGGTTTCAACTTCTTTAGCTGGTAAACTGAATTGTCACAGAGTGGAGAACCACAATTGATTTTTCCGCCCTGTCAAGTTCTTTTAGTGTAGAGAGCAGAAAATGGGTGAAGGTTATTACAGGTGCAGGAAGAACACTTCGTAAAATTTCAAAGCATTTGCAATGCCCTGTGGTGAATTCATTCTCGGGTGCTCCATGCTAGTTTGTATAGAAGCTGTTTCGAAGTCCGTGCGTTGTCTCACCTGACTTATCAAAAGACTGGTCTTGTATACTTAATGGTCTGGTTGTTTTGGAAAGGATAGAATGTGAGGCCTAGCAGACGGTGCAAATGGAAGAGAGTTGGGATGAAAACTCTGATGTCTGAAACACGTGAGATTTTTGTGCTTGGAGTCAATGGAGCAAGGATTTCACTTGTGATCTGTATTCCTGGGCACTGAAAAGCAATGAGCCATTGATATACACTGTACGTTTCCACCTGTCATTTTAGCGTGCGTAGCTCTTCCGTCATCCATTGCCATATGAACAATATGTTTTGTTTCCCTTCTCCTATTCCCAAGTTGTTCTGTGCATTGGGGGTTGCTTACCTCTTTCTTTGGTGTGATTACACAGCTGGACACCTTAATAAAACCTCAGAATCTTTTTAATTGACGTAGTGTTTTTGTACTCGTCACCCTTTGTTAGCTGCACGATTCACTGATATTAAAAACCGTAATAGCACGAAACAGGAGACTTAATACTAAGTTAGACCTCTGATCCATTTAGCATTGTGTCCTCGAAAGATCTCTGTGTCAGCTTCTTGAGAAGGAAACCTTGCAGCAGGTGTAGATTTGAACTACAGAAAACAGTTTTATGGAGGACGTCAAGGTCCCTTTGCCCCAGAGCTATTCCTTTAATGTTTGTCCAACCTGTCTTTAAAAACCTCTGATGGTGGAGACCCCACAGCCTCCAAGGCAATCCATTTTAGTAGGGAATATTTCTGTTCCCTGGTAAGTAGGGTACAGTGGAAGAAACTAATCCAGAAATAGAGGGATAAGTGTTAAAAGACCAGTGGAAAGCAATTTAAATTCAATATATTTTTATTCTTTGTAAATACAATGAGTACAACTTTTTAACTTCACAAATCAGTTAATCCACTTTGTACAGGAAAAGTTTTACTCATTCTATGATAGTCCAAGTGCTGATTTTTCTCAGTGCTAGTTCCTAATAACAAATTTTGAAAAGTACAGCAGCTATCTTTAAATGTTTTTTCTACATTTTTCATACATCAAATAAGCAGCTTATAACGTTTTTGTGTGTGAGAGGGTGTAGGCGAACAAGGCTTCGAAATTAGAACCTGGAGTTTTCTAAAAAGGCATTGGAGACTTTTGGAAAATGTTAGCATTGGATCAGTCAACAACCTTTCTTTCTTTGAAATAAAATTCCTTCCATTGATTTTTTTTTTTTGTTTTTTTCATAGTCATTTCACTTCTCTGCGCATCTCATTGACAAAGAGTTTGGCCACCGTTGCCTTTGGTTTCAGCACTGTGCCAACGGGACACCCAGCAGGTCACTGAAGCGGTCATCTCCATTGTATTTGGTTTTGCTGTTTGAGTCTTCCTTTCTTGACTTGTATCTTTTCAGGTGTGTGTCTGAATGTGTGTCTGTGGGGGGGGGGGAAGGAGGAGGAGGGAAGGACGGGGAGGAAGCGTATAAAGCTCTTCTGTCTTTGAGATGTTAACTGAACAAATTGCGGTGACATCCACATCAAAGATCACCAGTTCATTTTGCAGGAAGAATGGAGCTGCTGTCATAAGCTACTTTTTAATCAGTTCTGAAGGCCACTTCATGATGTATTATAGCAGAAGCAATGTTTCGGTAACCTGGTCTTAAATGTTGCCTATCATATTAAAAACATTTTCCCAACATAGGCTACTTTTAAAACAGTTCTGAAGGCCACCACCTCTCATGTTACAACAGAAGCCAAGTTTGGTCACCCAGTTCCAAATACTGAACAAACTAAAGTACCTTCTTTCACATTTTGTCTCAGATCTGCCAGTTAAATGGGAGAATAGCGGAGTCTTTGTTAACTATGACTGGCATCTGAATTGCCTCCATCCTGTAGTAACAGGAATAGCAGCCAAATTCCAACCACTTTCACTTTTTCTGTAGAACAAAGCATTCTCTCCATGATCTAAATCAGTCTGTTCAGAGCAGCAGAATCATATCTACTGGGGTATTTTTTGTCAATGGGTTTAAAGGCTAAACATTCCCAGGCTTATGCTTCGTGTAGATTTTGTTAGTTGAGGCTTATTCTCCATAGATAAAAGTTCTTCTCAAACTGTCTGTCCTGATTGTTTATTTGAAGGTAACTTATATGTCACTGGATTTGTACATATCTGAAAGCAGTCTTGTAATTGGTACATTCCCAATGGTCTTTTTGAAAAACACTTCTTCTATTGTAGATGGACTAATCGAACGTAAAGCTGGTAAAAGCAATAAAAGTTTTCCAAAACGACAGGGTTGTGTGGGGTACCTGGGAGACAGAGAGAAAAAATGTTATTGAAGTTTTTCAGTATTTTTTCAAAGAAATTATTTTACTTTATAGGAAAGACCAGTGTTCAACAAATTGTACAGATAGGTGCTACCTGTGCTCAAAACCCCCCTGTGTTTTGTACTCACGTCAGCAAGAAGTTGACCCCAAGGAAAACTCTCTGAATAGAGGTTAGCAGAACAGAAACCAATGTCTCTGAGTTTTGATTAGCTTTGATTGTTTATTCCCTCAGAG
Source organism: Tyto alba (assembly GCF_018691265.1). Lineage (NCBI taxonomy): Eukaryota > Metazoa > Chordata > Aves > Strigiformes > Tytonidae > Tyto > Tyto alba. Next base: position 1,108,560 of record NW_024881316.1, read on the forward strand.
CAGTAGCAATACAGAGACAGGATCTGCTCTGACTTGTCCCTCATAAAACAGCTGTGTTCTTGATGCAGTTCAGGGAAGAGCTTGACCTATAATAAATACCCTGTCATTTATAGTGCAGCTTAAACCCGGCTGGATTGTGATGGTAATCATTTTGCCCCCTCTTGGTTGCCATATACACTGAATACCGGTTGACATCTGGAAATCATTTTTTTGTTAAAGCAGCTGTGTTTTATCCCCAGGTAACGTGTGTGTGTAACGGGATGTTTTCCATCCTTTCTCCCCGCTTTTGAAGCTAACACAACATAGGATGTGTATTCCAGCTCTGCTTACTCTGGGTGATTCTCAAACCTCTGCTTAAAGTGGTCTCCCTAAAAGAAAGGAGAAGGTTGTCTGGAGAAACGCTCCCCTTCTCCGCTCTGCCCTCGCTTTCATCCTGTTGAGAGTGACAGCACTAAGATCTCTGAAGGGCTGATACTGCTGTAACACTGGCAGGAAGGTAAATTCAAGCCAGAGGGTGAAACTCAAGCTGAAAGCCCTGTCCCGCTGGGGTCAAGTGCACTTTTTTTCCTTGTAAAAAGACATCTTTTACAACGGACGCTGTTTAGCCCGGTAGCTAAATATTTCCAGCAACGCCATGGAAAAGTTGCCATGCTTAGAGTGGAAACCGTGCCTATGTAAAATGATTCCTCCCTGGCTTCTCTCTCCAGGAGGCCCTGCCTCACTCGCTCTCCCAGGAACAATCTTCATGGGAAGGGTCTTGCGTAAGAACAGGAAGAGGTTGCAATGCAGCTGTTGCTCTTTTTGCTCTGAACTAGCCCTAACGGGATGGTATTTGCATTTTCGCTCCCGTACCCCAGGCAGCGCTTCCGAGATTGCTGCCGTTTAACTGCTGACGCTGAGCGGGCTTGTGCTGGACAGAGCTACTGTGAGAACAGATCCAAGGTTCAGAAGATAAAAATGAGCTTGAAAGTTTCTCTTCCGCTGCTCCGTCTCCCGCTGTGGTAGTCTCATGGGCCTCCGCTGCGGGTGAAGGACCTAGACACAGACTTTACACGACCTGTGGCAGCTCTCCTCGGAAGCCCTGGGCCATCCGGAGTGGCCGTTGCAGGAGATGTTAGGTGCACTCTTCAGGCTTCTCCCCTGTCCCACCGCTCTGAAGTGGTCCGTGGGAGGAGGCTACTGATCTGATCACGGCCAGCTGTTCTAGAGTGTGGGGTTGTACTTCGCAGGGTACGTTTTGTGCACTCCTGCCCTCACCTCTGTATACTTGGTAGGGCAACAGCTATAGTTTTTACAGCAGGTTTTAAGATTTCTCTGTCCCATGGGAGACAAGGGGGAATATATTCTTCCCAAACAGTGATTCGCATCACTCTGCTGCAGCACCAAAATGGGATTCACAAGTTCTGAGTTTTTCATTTCAACCTGAGAACAGACTCGGGGTAGCATCTTGGAAGAGCCATTTAACTTCCTTGTGTCCCAATTTCTATGTCTGCAAAATGTGGGAAATTATACGGGGGTTGGAGATCTAGGATGAAAAGCACACATACTGCTGTGAGAGGTGAGGTTTTGAGCATCACTATTGGCAGTATTTAACTGAATAAAACGTAGAGGAAAACGTAGCCTTCTGAACTGCAAAATGTTCCACAGGAGGTATCACTTCCCAGGGGAAGATCTTTCCTTTTAGTGCTTTTCCATCCATCTGAATAAATTGAGGTGCTGGAGAGCATCCAAAGAGCAAGGAAGCTGGTGATGGGTCTAGAGCTCAAGTCTTACGAGTGGCAGCTGAGGGAACTGGGGTTGTTTATCCTGGAGAAAAGGAGGCTCAGGGGAGACCTTATCGCCCTCTACAACTACCTGAAAGGAGGGGGTAGCGAGGTGGTTTCTTCTCCCAAGTAGCAAATTATAGGATGAGACGAAATGGCCTCAAGTTGCACCAGGAGAGGTTTAGATGGGATGTTAGGAAATATTTCTTCACCAGAAGGGCTGTCAAGCATTGGAACGGGCTGCCCAGGGAAGCGGATGCGTCACCATCCCTGGAGGTATTTAGAAGATGTCTAGATGTCACGCTTAGGGACAGGGTTTAGTGGTGGACTTGGCAGTGTTAGGCTAATGGTTGGACTGGATGATTTTAAGGATCTTTTCCAACCTATTCTACGAATCCGTTTCATCAGGAAATGCCAAATCCCAGCAGGCTGACAGCCAATGTATACTTGCTGTAACAGCCCGATCCCCGTTTCACTCAGTGGAAATGTCACCTTCGCTACGGGGAGAGCAGGATTCTACCCCTACACCCACAAGAAGTATCGAGAGAAGGCAGCACTCACCTGGTATGGATGTAGCTGTTCAGGGTGAGCTGGGCTTCATCTTGAAGGGCTGCTATGGCGGCAGCGTTTCGGAAACTCCGCAGTTCGGAACCACTGTGTGTAGGCACTAGAAAGCAGATCAGTTACTAGTTCAGCTTGACTCTTGGATGGGTCAGAACAGTTCAGCTACTGCTCTTAATGGAAACCAAGCGTTCCCATTAGTTCCCCAGCACTCCACCGTCAGCCTTTCAAAACGCAACGCTGACTACTGGAATTCAATTCCAGGAAACCTGTTGGATGATATAAAGCTACACCTGGTTCAAAACATCCTTTTTGCTTTAAAGTTGCAAGCTCCTAGTTATCAGACCAGACAAGCGAGAGATTCCTTCTGCTTACCAGCTTTAAAAGTGACGATGCATTTGAGACAGGCAAATTCAGTAGCATCTAGCCGAAGTTGTCTAAATCTAGCCACAACCTCCTGTAAAGCCTGTATTTCTGAAATAATTTTATTCAGCTTCTGAGAATCTGTATTGTCACCGTTCATGCCTAAAACAGAAACAGATGAAATAATTAATATTAAAGGCATTTGCTTTATTTTATATTGATTTCTGACAAAATCCTCTGTATCAATATCCACTCTATTGTCACACTTGTCTATCTGGTTCCATGTAAACTGACTATATTGTATGAAAGTTAATATAAAATCTTCTCTTGGATGATAACAAACACAGTAATTTGCATTTAAATGACAATGCAAGCAGTCATGAATACAACAAAACAACATTATTTGCATTTAAATATAGATTTATAAATGACAGGTATGCTCTATTGTTCAGTAGGAATTTGTTATTCTTTACATGTTGTTCTTTTTTTCAGTAATGTATTTTTATGGTAATTTTTCTAACAAAGTCATTAAATTGTGCAATTCTTACCAGATACAGCCAGTAGAGTGTTAGCATCAACTGGAATGGCCCATTGTGCTATTCCTAGAACAAACAGTTCTCTCCAAGCATCTTCCAAAAGCATCAGCTGTCATACAATAGATGTACAATATAACATAGTGTATAATTTATAGATTTATAAACAATTTAAATATGTAAATTTCTGTTATTTTAAAAACTACTTTAAATGCCTGTCATGGTATTTTCCCCACAGCATTCGTTAGCTCTTCTCTTAGCTTTTTGAGAAGGTGTCTAGAAATAAGCCTGTGCATTGTAGAAAAACACTGAGGGTTGGCTCACCATGTTGTGCACCATGTTGTGGACCAAAAGGGAGGAGAAAGAGAAAGGAGAGCGAGGACTCCCACCCCAGAGAGCTTGCTCACCACATGAACACTCGCCCGTTTTTCAGCACAGTGCGGGCTCTCTCCTCCTCTCCCTCGGCACACAGACCTGTCCTAGGGCAAGTTGGACGAGTGCTCTCCCATTGCTCTCTAGGGATTAGGCTCCTTTCCCTTGGGAAGGCAGGATTTGTGAAGACAAGCCTGGACAACATCCTGGAACTAGATCACTCTGTAGGGAGCACTGCTTTAGAGCACACGCGTATCTTTAACTCCTTCCTTACTAAGCAAGTGTTTAGCTCTTTCAGGCACAGCATCTGGACACACATACGGTTTCTCAGCGTCACCTGTTTTCCTGCTTTTTGCTTAAAATCACTCAGAAATTCCAGGCACTAAGAGCTGTTTCCTTTCAGAGAACTGAGTATCCAGCCACCTACGCTGACAGCGTTGCTAGTTCTCTGCAATTTTTGTACATTGCCTGGCTGCATGGAGGACGCATCTTTCTCTGTTTGGAGGCAATGCCTTTGATTTCCGTGGAGAGGCAGTGGTGCATCTGAAGAGAAAACAAGACTCCTGGTAATGCAGACTGGCAAAGCCAGAACAGACATGTTTCGTCTTGAGGGCATCTATGGATTGTTGACCCAGATCAACTCTTCAGAGGGGGTTTGGAGGGCCCCCAGTTCAGCTGAAGTTTATGGCCTAAAGGACATGCTGTGGTGCGTACACACTGCTGGGACCTCATGTCTCTCGAGAGAGTGGGAGAGATTTGCAGGGGTCAGAACTGTAGTGGTCTCCAGAGGTATCATCTGGTGGCTCCATGCAATGAAAATGGATCGCCCAAAACTCATGCAGCAAAGAATACCAACCCACAAGCATCGCTATTGCTATGGTCTCTGAAAGCATCAGCAGCTTAGCTTCTTAGGAAAATAAGAAGGAGGGTATGTTAAGTCTATAAGGAGTCTGTAAGGAAGAACAAAGTAAAAAAATGTGTTGTACCAAATCAGTTATGATTTCCTTGGAATCAGGTATGTGAAAGTAATAGATGATACAGAAAGCGTGCTCTAAGAGCGAATCCTTTATCTACGGGCTAACTCCTAAGAGTGTTATGACTTTTAAACCACCCTGTTCTGATCAGAATGGGAGGAAGAGCTCTCAGGGCCTCTGCTCTCAGCTCGTGCCTTTTTGTGCTATATACTTTGCAGAACTTCTGCGTAACGTGGCTAAGGAAATTGTGACAGGAAAGTATTTCTGTCTCTGCATACAACTACTGTTTGAAATAACTCCACTGGCATTTACGGTACTGGAAGCTGCCCAGATTATTGTATGAAATGGAGGGGGATCTCTAGGGTGCGGTGCCCATCTCAGGTCTGTCCTGAGAGTAGCTGAACCTGCTCATAAGCCTCCTGACTGCTTCAGCCTGCGAACCCAGCCCCTCCTCAGGATAATCCTGCCTGATGGATGTGCAGGTTTCTGTATGACATAGGAAATGATTCGCCAGCCTTTCGTTTGCTTTTGTAAAACTTTTTTTGGTCGTTCATTCAAGCAGATACAATGGTAATGAACGGTGGTTCCTGCAAGATATCAATTTCTCATGTTCTCTCCCACTAAGTCTTTAAAGTCAGAAGACTTTAGAAACAAGAGACTATTCCAATAGCTGAAGCTTTCTTCATGCCTATGCATAAGTCTGTAAAACCACCAATTAAAATAATTCATGCTGAAGTCATGCTCAGCCCTCCTTCAAAGAAACAAGAAATGCCAGGCTTTCTGAAGGACTAGTTTTTGCTTCTTAATCAACCCTACCCTGTAAGTACAACCTTCTGCTGGTGACCTGCATTGGGCCAACCCGTCTTACGGACAAGCTGGGCGGGTGTGCAGGCCAGCAGAAATGAAGCATGGCATTTTTGTTGTGTGGCTTCCAATTCACGACGGGACTAGCTGTATGGAGCTGGGGAAGGGACACAGCCTGTTTTACCGAGGGTAGTGACACGCCAATCCTCGGACTTGTGTTTTGTTGGCAGATTGGTTTCTACTTATTTCCTTGCCTTCGAGATGAAACCATCACAGAGTCCTAGAATCACAATGCGCTTGCCTTTTCAGAAGAACACAAACAAAAGCAGAATCCAGGAAAGGGTTTTATACTGTCCTTGGGCAGATGTCAGGGATACAAAAAGAAAGAAAAATGCAGACATTTACAGCTGGGCCATTGTCAAATTAAATAATGCAATGGCACTATTATAAAAATCAACTGTCTGATTATTCATGAAATAAGGTGATGAAAATCAGAGTTATTTCTTCTCCAGCTCCCCTGACAGAGGAATTATGCGGAAAGAGGCCCAGGTCAAAGTTTTAGAGCTGAGCAGCTCTAAGTTTTGAGGAAGTTGGTTTGCAATGAGGTACAGCAAGTCAAAGTGGTGTTAAGGAAAGGCTGAGATTTTAATCTGTAATTCACTAACATTGGTCCCTGATAGGAAAGTGAAAGAGGCAGGGGCTTATTTAAAGACAACAGGAATGCTGCTCTGGTGTCTGCTGTAGATAAGCAGGCCTTGCTGTCTGAGGCATGCTTGGTCATGTGCAACAAAAAGACTTCCCTTGCTCCCAAAATCCTGCTGCCCCCACCTCTGCACGCTGACGGAGACGACCTCGTGGGGAACGCACGGGCATGGCGCCTGCTAAGGCCTTCGCCTAAGGAGCCTCCCGTGGGCATCGCCGGTCTGGAGAGGGGCCCAGCCCCTTCCCAGGCGCTGAGGCGGCTGCTGAAGCGGCACGCGTGCTGCTCGTCCCCCGTAGTTGGGCCAGCTCCTTTGGTTGCTTGGTGTGACAGAGCCGGTGCTCCACGGGAGCAGCGCCAGCAGAAGGGGACAGTAGGGAGCAGCATGCTGCCCTGGCACTGCCGGCACCCCAAGGGTACGTGTAACCTCCCGGGCCCTAGCTCGTTGCTACCCCAATGCTCGCCGCGTAGCAGTACTGCAGCCAGAGCTGAGCAGCCTCCCCCTTCGTTTAATTTCACACGGATTTCAAAACATGGGGGCGGTGCTAGAAAAGGAACCTTAGCATTATATCACATTGTGACCATCATGATTTACCTTTAGGTAGAAAACATCATCGGTTTGCTAAGAAGCTCTTTTCTTTCAGTTCACAATACGTATTTGCCTCTTAGCTGCGACACTTGCAACACGCATCCATGGAAAGGAGCTAGTTCCTCTGATGACTACTATGTAACGTGTAAGGCACAACATTTCTAGCTACCATTTTGGGAAATTAGCTCAATCATATCAAGGTATTAGATGTCTTTTATGATTGGAGCTTTGCTTAGATTTTCTCCCTTCCATTTTATAATTATCTGATTACTTTTTTTAAAAAATAGTGCGCTATACAAAGCACACTGAGTCCTCATCGAGAACCAAGTCATTAAGAAATTTCTTCACCTCATATGGTTCACATATGATTTTCTTGAGGCAAAGGCAAATTGTCGTGAGGGAAAACAAGACAAATTAGTGTAGATTTTAATTAATGGCAAAAATATCGGAGACTGGCCAAATTCTGCTTCCACCATATTGGTGTAATTTTAAGTTCACTGAAGCCAACGTGAATAAGGAAAAATATTGACTGTGTAAAAAGGAGGGGAGGGGAGGGGAGGGAAGAGGAGGAGGAGGAAGAAGAAGAGGAGGAGTAGGAAGAAGAGGAGGAGGAGGAAGAGCAGGAGGAGGAGGGGAAGGGGAAGGGGAAGGGAGAGGAGAAAGGGAGGGGGAGAGGAAGGAGAAAAGAAGGGGAAGAGAGGGGGAGGGAGGAGGAGGAAGAGGAGGAGGATGAATGGTCTTCAGAAATCACCTCAGTCATATCCTGAGGCTATATACTTAACTAAGCACTTCTCATCCCAAAATAGCAAAGTAAGATGCTGTTCCCCATTTTATGGAGGGGAAAGTTGTCTCACAAGTAAAGAAGCACTTTTGGGATGCTGAGCTTGGTCTGCAGCCCGGTGACTTCTCCTCTAGTACTTGTCCTCCTATAATATTTGTTTTATATTAGCTTTTTTTCTGGCTTGATTTTCACTTGCTTCATGAACTAAAATTTGGAGGAAAGCAGTCTCTAAATCACTGCCTTGTTTTCAGGGACAGACCAAAACTCTGCCCTGAACTTCAGAACTGCTAAAGTCCATTATGGTTTTAAAGGTCCAGGGCTGAAGGTTCAGGACCCAAACTGAGCCCTGAGCCTTCTTTAACAGGCAGGCCAGGCCGGTGCCACTCGCACCGCAGGTGCCTTACCTGGTCTTGCAAGGACAAGGTGGAGAAGGCTGGGACGCTCTTGGCCCACTTGATGCTCATGAACAGAAGTCTGGCTGCTGACTCGCAGACGGATTCGGTGGCCACTTCGTAGAGATACATAGGGGTACCGTTGACTTCATGTGGGTACTAATGTCAGAAAGAAAATAAAACAACTTCATATAATGTCACCAAGGCAACCTTATCTTCCTCTCCCCTACAGCTGCCATGCAGTGCATCGTGCCCGTGCCCAACACAGCGTGTGCGCTCTCATATTCTGCAAGCAGAGGGCATTGCTTTCAGCCAGCTCACTCCAAACTGCTCCCTGCTGCTCATTCGTGTGGATGAACTGTACTACAGAAATAGTTATCCCGAGGAGGTTCAAGAGAGAGTGGAATTATTACGTTGGGGAAAAAACTACCAAAATGCAGTGTCATCCTTTGCCCTGTTACACAATAGCTCACCTCTGGTAGCAGAGTTAGAAGAACACAAATTAAGATTTTGCGACTTGTAACCTGTGCTGATTCAGCTGATTCAGCACTCCAGCCTTGCTCAGCAGAGCAGTAAGTACTGGGTTAACCTTAACCTTCATCTAACTCTCTGACTGCAACAGGCTGCAGGCACGTGCGCAGAGCTAAGCATAACTACCTAAAGGGTGTGCAGGATTGGAATGGAGTTACGTTTTCGAGCATGTGCTACGTTTTCTTGCTAAATAATTTCCGATTTGGTATTTTCCAAAATTAAAATATAAAACTGCATGTTTTGATCGTGTTCATGATAGATTCTCCCAAGCTACCACCTCCAGAAATGGAGAACCATTTTAGTTGTCTCTTCTTTGATTTTCCAGGTGCCGTAAATATGCAGAACGCCACTGCAAATGGGTTAATGAAAAACATCACCTTTTGGCTAATTCCCGTGCAGTTGAGGCCACCGCAGTGCTTCCACTGGGCTGCTCGGGAAACGTCACAGCCAAGAAGCGCAGAGCCAGCTTAGACACGTTTGTGTCTGTGTGAACAAGCTGCGGGCTTTGCTCAGGGCTGGTAGTACTTTCTGGACTACACCACCATGGAGACGGGCATTTTGCTGAAGAAAACTCAGTGGCTGTGGCTCATCCTCATGAAACGAAGTTTCAAGTTGACTTGTGGATGGGCTGCAAGCGGGAGGAGCACCTCTGCAGCCACGAGGGTGTAAGGGTGTAGGAGAGACAGGGTTTGTACAGAGCAGGTTATCAGTCGCTCCTTCTGCGCATCCCTTCTGCAGAGGGCCTCTCACCCCCCCGCACCCCGTATCTCCAGAGCTTTTAGGGGCGCAACAAAAGAGTCCCCCCCACCACCACCTGCAAGGCCTCCAGCCTTGCTCCTTGGCACCTCTACCCCCGAGGCAGGGGGGAGGCGGCGGGTGGCAGGCACCCCAGCAGCGAGGCCCGCAGGCCCGCGGGGGGGCCGGGGCAGGGGCTGACCTTTGGGGTAGGCTGCGCCAGGCCCACCAGGGCCTGCCTTTCGGGGGTGCCGGCGACGGCGGCCAGCTCCAGGCTGTGGGGCTCCAGCTGGGAGACGGCGGTGAAGAAGGCGGGCGCCGGCAAGGCGGCGGCGGGGAAGTGCGGGGCGCCGCCGCTCTCCTCCTTGTGCCCGCGGAAGTAAAGGGCCACCTGCTTCCGTATCGTCGACGTCCGGGGGCCCCGCTCGTGCTGCACCGCTGCGGAGAGGCAAGGGGGGGTCACCACGGGGTCCCTCACCGGGTAAACCACGCTGGGCTTCCCTCCCTCCCTCCCCACAGAGGTTTTGGGGGTCAGCCCCCTTCCCTCTGTCCCAGGGTGGGGGGGGGGGGGGGGGGGGATGCTTGGGGAGAAATGGGCGAGGCTGCCGTGGGATGGAGGGGAGTCATCAGGGGCTTCGGGGCGGGGGGGGACGGACCCCCCCCCCGGTGACACACCACTCCCCAGTTCCGAGGAAGGCCTGGCCCCCTCCTGCCACCCCACCGCCCCGGGAGAGAGGGGAGCAGGTACCGTCTTTGTTCATGTTGACCTCCAAGCACTTCTTCAGCCGGCAGGCCCGGCACTGGTTCCGGTGCGTCTTGTCCACCGGGCAGCCCCCCTGCAACACACGCAGCCAGCCGTCGGGCCGGGGGGGGGAGCGGCGCGCTCACCCCGACCGGCGCCCACCCCCGCGGCGTGACGGGCCGGGCCGTGGCCGTGCCGGGGTGCGTGGCCGTGGCGGGGGGGCCGCGGCCCCGCGGCGGGGCGGGCCGGGCCGCCTTCAGCACCCGAGACAGCGACGGCGGCGCCGCCCCCTCGGGGCGCCCCCCCCCCCCGGCCCCCTGTGCCCACCCCCCACCCGGCGCGTCCCCAGTCCCGCATCCCCGCGGGGACGGTCCGCGGGTGGAAATGAGCGCGGCCGGAGCGGGAAGGGGAAAAAAGCGGAGCTGCCTCCTCCCCGGGCGCGGGCGAGACCCGCCCGGGATGGAAACCGTGGATTCCCGAGGGGCTGCCCCTCTCTTTCCCCGTGGAATTAGCCGGCGAGCGGGCTGCACGCCTCCCCCCCGCCGTCATCCCCGTTCCCTCCGTGCGCAACCCCCCCGTGGGCTGCGGCCGCACGGCCCGGGGAGGGGGGGACGTGCCGGGGGGGGGGTGTGGGGGGGTGTGGGTGGGCGGGTTGGGGCACCCAGCGCCCGACCTGGGCCCGGAACCCTCGGGGAAGGGAGGGGGAGGCTGCGTGGCCGCTGGAGTTTACTGCCGCGGGTGTCTGTTGGCGGGGGAGGGGGCAACACGGGGCGGGGGTGGCCCTGGGGAAACGCGAGGTGAGAGGTGCAGGCGGTGAGGGGACTGCGCTGCGGCTGGTACCTGATTTCCCGATTTGCAAACATAGGTCCTATTCCTCCTGATGCTCCGCTTGAAAAATCCCGAGCACCCATCGCAGGCGTAAACCCCATAGTGTTTCCCGGAGCTGCGGTCCCCACACACTTTGCAAGGGATGTCTAAAATGCGACCTGAAAGGAGAGAAGGGAGAGAGGGAGAGAGCGAGCGCTCAGCAATCTGACCTCCGGAGGGATTAGCCCCAGAGCCGCAGTACAAGCAAATAATGAAGTGATTTTATAGCCAACTTTCTTTTCCTTGAGCAAGTGTCAGTTTTCTACAATGAGCATTATTCATGCCCCGCTACGTTTATTTGGATCTTCTATAGTCGCCAAGACCCATTTTGGAAGGGAAGATTACAGCAGCGGGAGCAGCAGACTTGCCTGCTAGAAGTGGGGATGCAGAGGGGGGGAGACTTGGCGGGGGGGACTGCGGGGGGGGGGGGGGGGGGGCGGTGTTTCCTTCGCTTTCTGGCGCTCGCCAAGGAGAGGACGGCACTTTCCCTGGGCAGGAGAGCAATCAGGAGACCGAGGCACAGAATAAACCAAAACAAAATAAACTGACTGGGAAGCCAAGTAACCTTCTTTCCCCCCTAGCAAGCCCAGCGAAAGGGGGCTGGCTCCTGCCGCAGACGAGGCGTGCCATTTTCTTCACCCCAAAACCTGCAGCAAAACTTTCCGCCTCGCCTTTGTGCGCGGCTGCGGGCTGGGGGCAGGGGGCTGGGGGCTGTGGGGCTGAGGGCTGGGGGGCTGGGGGCTGCGGGCTGGGGGCTGGGGCGGGCGGGCAGCGCCCCTCGCTGCGCTCCGCCGGGCCCTGCTGCCGCACCGACTTTCCCTAGAATTGCAAAGGCTCTGGAGGCGATGTGAAAACTCGTGCAGACATTGCTGCAGCCCGGGTCAAGAAACCCGCCAAAACCCCGCTGGGTTTCTACACTTTCTCCGGCTTCCCTCTTCTGTTTTCTCTTTCTTCTCTATTTTATTTTCTCTTTTTTATCTTTCTTTTTCTCTTTTTATTTTCTTTTTCTTTTTTCTTTTTCTTTTTCTTTTTCTTTTTCTTTTTCTTTTTCGTTTTCTTTTTCTTTTTCTTTTTCTTTTTCTTTTTCTTTTTCTTTTTCTTTTTCTTTTTCTTTTTCTTTTTCTTTTTCTTTTTCTTTTTCTTTTTCTTTTTCTCTTTCTTTTTCTTTTTTCTTTTTCTTTTTTTTTTTTATTTTTCTTTTCTTTTTTCCTTTTCTTTTTCCTTTTCTTTTCATTTTCTTTTTCTTTTCCTTTATATTTTTATTTTCAGTTTTTCCTTTCCTTTTCCCTTTTCATTTTTCCTTTCCTTTTCCCTTTCATTTTTCCCTTCCTTTTCCCTTTCATTTTTCCTTTCCTTTTCCCTTTTCATTTTTCCTTTCCTTTTCCCTTTTCATTTTTCCTTTCCTTTTCCCTTTTCATTTTTCCTTTCCTTTCCTTTCCTTTCCTTTCCTTTCCTTTCCTTTCCTTTCCTTTCCTTTCCTTTCCTTTCCTTTCCTTTCCTTTCCTTTCCTTTCCTTTCCTTTCCTTTCCTTTCCTTTCCTTTCCTTTCCTTTCCTTTCCTTTCCTTTCCTTTCCTTTCCTTTCCTTTCCTTTCCTTTCCTTTCCTTTCCTTTCCTTTCCTTTCCTTTCCTTTCCTTTCCATTTTTTCCGCTTTTTTTTTTTTTTTTTCTTTTCCCTCTGCCTCAAACATCCTTCTTCCCTCCTGCCAGAACTTAAGTTGGAAATTCAATCAGTCCCTCTCCCCCAACCTTGGTCTCCAAACTCCGACGGCGAGCGCTCGGGGCCGCTATCTTTGTTTGGAAGTAGTTCAGGGAGAGCCCGGGTCGCGGGTGGGTGTGGGTGAGGGCTGGCGGGGGAAAGGCGGCAGCGTGCGGAGCGGTGCGGAGCGCTGCTGGAGGGGCGGGGGGGCGGGGGGGGAATGGAAGCAGGCCGCAGGGGCTCCTCTCGCTCCCTAGAGAATTTAGGAGCCCGAGATACTTTCAGACATGTCTACGCTAGGGCTCTAAGACAATGCCCGCTGGCAGACAATAGGGACATTAGATAAAGTGTTAACTTAATGATTTTGCCCATTGAAACTCGTTTGACTGCCTCCAATGAGCACAAGCTGCCAGCTTCTCCCCTAAATGAAACCCGACAGCTGCTGTACACAACGCGGCGAGAGGGACGGGGATTAGGTCCGGGACTGCGAGAGGGAGGGGTGGCGGAGGGAGGGAAGGTGGGAGGGAGGGAGGGAGGGGGAGAGGTTAAAAGAATAGAAAACTTTTACGCAATTAATAAGGAGCGCAGCGAAAGGAAGCCCCCACCCCCCCGCCCCACTGCCTGCGAGCAAGCCGCGGCTTTGGAGCTGCAGGTAGGCGCCCGTGAGGAGGGCTGAGGCCAAGGCACGGTTTCTGGGAGTGTGTAATTACAAGCCCTCCTTGCCACCTGCCTATTGGGGCACCAGTGACCCGTCAAAAAGTGTAGCATGGGAATTCGGATATCGCACAATGCCAACGGGGGAAAGCGCTCGACTTCCCTCTCCAGCCCTTCGCATCCACGGGGAGAGAGAGGGTCCACACGCACGCACACAAAGGAGGAGGAGGAGGAGGAGGAGGAGGAGGAGGAGGAGGAGGAGGAGGAGGGGCAGGCTGGGGGTGGGGGGAGACACACTGAAGCGGTACGTGCGGCGGTGGCGCGTCCCGACGCAGAGCCCGGCACCGCCGCGCTGCCCCCGCGCCCCCCGGGGACACCGCCGGGACACCCACCCACCCCACCCCCCCCCCCCACGCACACACAGACACACAGACACGACACACACACACACACACACACACACCCCGCTCCCCCTTCCCTCGGCAGCGGGGCCCAGCCGCGGCCACGCACCCGGGCCCACAGTGGGGCCGCCGCCCGGGGCTCCGCGCAGCCGTGGGGGTCCCCGCGCAGCCGTGGGGGTCCCCGCGTCCCCGGCCAGCCTGCGGAACGGAGCAGCCGGTTCGGCTTCGTGGGCGCTAAAAGCGGGCGGCGAAGAGGGAAGAAACTTAGGTTAGTTTTGCAAAACAGTTCTTCCCAGACGGATTTTAAGTTTGGGAGCCGCTTTTTTTTTTTTTTTTTTTTTTTTTTTTAAAAAAAAATACTATGCATTATATACGTATAGATCCACACCCTGCACGTAAACATATGTGCTATATATTCTTTACACGTTCACATAGTCCATCTATAAAACCCGAGCACCTGGAGCGCCTCACCAAACCCAGATCTCCACGTTTCCAGCCGTCGGAGCGGCGGGGCCGGTCCGATCAGCCCCGCGGCCCCCGGCGAGGCGGAGGGCGGGGAGGGGGGGCCCGGCGGAGGCAGCGGCTGCAGCCCCCCCCCCCCCGCCCTCCCGGCCCGGCCCGCAATCCCGGCCGCTCTCTGCCCCCCCTCCTCTCCTCCCAACTCCCCCCCATCCCCGCCCCGCGGGGGCTGTTATGAGAAAACTTTCGTGCAGGACAAAATATGAAACAAGTTGACGGGGAAGAGGCAGGGCGGGGGGTGGGAAGAGAAAAATGTAAGCTTGACACGGGGTCATGAGATAACTGATTAACTCTGTTTAAAAGCGCTCCGGTTTCCCGAGGTACCTCGCCGTCTCAGAAGTTTAACGCTAAGAAAATGGGATTTCTGTTCAGCTGGGAAACAGTTTTGAACATCCCACGACAGGGGGTCCTTGGGGGCTATTTTGTGTGTCATAATTGCTTAAAGGATATATGGCAGCCCCGATTACTGTAATTACCATCAGAGGCTGTTGAAAGAAGTTAGTCTGGGCTCGGGGGACAGCGGGATGGGGTCTCGTTACCACCCAGGCAGACACCGCAGCTGACATCGCTTAGACGCCCACCGGCGGGCAGAAAAGCCAGGCCGGAGTCCCCTTGCCCGGGACCCCCCCCCCCCCCGGGACCCCCGGGAGGGGCTCCCAGGCCCCGGGACAGCGGCTCGGGGTTTTGCAAGCGCTGCCGAGGCCGGCTGCAGTCCCCCCGTGTCCCCATCCCCACGGGGCCTGGTCGGGTCGGGCCTGGGGGTCCCTCTCGGGCGGTCCCCGGGGGTCTGGGGGGGTGGGGTGGGGGGGAGTCGGAGGCACCAGTGAAAGCGGCGGCCGTGGCCGGGGGTGGCCCAGCGCCGTGCGGTTCAGCCTTGCGGGTTTCCTCCTCCGCAAAATGTCTCCGGCAGAAACTCCGCCGTCTTTTGGGGACGAGGCTCCCCGGCCCTTCCTGCCCCTTCCTCGACACACAGAAATCTGCCAGGAGTCCCGACAACGTCCCTGCGCGCCTGCCCACGGGCCCGATCCCGCTCCGGCTCCCCTCGCACTTATCGGTCAGTTTGGGCAGCGCAGCCGGCGGGAAGCAGCCCCGGCCGCCGCCTCTATTTTATTTTATTTTATTTTATTTGTTGCCGCAGCCCCGTTTCCCCGGTTATTACCTCCACCGCGGCCCCGCTACTATTTTTCTTTTTTTTTCACCCCCCTCCAGGGGCTGGCGCGGAAAAATACCGCGCTCAGCCCCACGGAAGGAAGAAGGCAAACCACGCCGAAAAAGGCGGCCGCTCGGCCGCAGCGCCGAGTCCCCGCGGAGCTCCGCGCCGCCCGCCTTCCCCACGCGCGACTTCCACGCCGCGGCCCCCGCCTGCTCCCCGGGCCCCATCGCCGGGGGCCCCTTCCCGCCAACACCCCCCCCCCCCCCCCGGCTTCCCGGCCCCCGTGGACAAAGGGCGGACCCGGGGGGACGGAATGGAGGGCAGCGGGAAGGAGAAGGCCGCGGGGCTGGCGGGGGGCGGCCGGTGGCAGGTACCGACCGCGGCGGGGCCCTCCCGGCTCTGCCACCCTTTTTCCTCCGCTCCGCATCGCCGGGAGCCCGAGGGAGCGCAGAGGAAATCACTGTCCGATCCATCACCTGTCAGACATTAAATTGGATTGGGTATTTTTTTCCCCCCCCTTTGTTACTGACTCCATCCATATTACAAACTCCGAAAGTCCCATTGGGATTATACGGATCGAGCCGTTCTGTACGAGCGGTTAGTCATGCTTTAAATTCCCCAGTTATGAGGTGCATGGATTTAGGATTAAGGAAAATGTGACTTTTAAGTTGTTTCTGCTTTCCTCGTTGCAGGATTATTTGTTGTAACTGGAAACGGTGTGCAAAGTATTGCATTTAAATCCTCCTTCAATAGACTTGCTTACGCGATTCCGTGCAATTGAGTGACCGGAGTTTCAAACTCTTAAAAAGAAATTATTATGTCGCGCAAGATTGCATAAAGCCCGCGAGAAAAGCAGCACCTTTCAACTCCGCAATGCCCTTTAAACCCAAACCTTCCTCCCCTCCGCACCAGCACCAGAGAGCCGCAGACAACCGCCCGCGCCCCGGCGGGACGAGCCCCCTCCCCGCCGCCGGAGGAGCTGACTCTCCCGGGGCTCGCTGCCCCCGGGCTCCTGCCCCCGGTTCCCGGCGCGGAAAGCCGGGGCGGGCAGCGGGAAAGCGGCTTTTTGGTAAGCCCCCCGGGCCCAAACTCCATCGGGGCAACTCCGAGCCTATATATTCGTTGCCACTCCGGATGGAAACACACACTTCTTTTTTTTTTTTTTAACTAAGGGGGTGGGGGGAGTGCAAACCCAAACCACAACCCCCCCTTCCCCTTCTTCTCCTTCCCCTCCACCTCCCGCCCCCCAGGCCAGGCTGCAGCCCGTCTCGGAAAAGCTGCTCGAAGCCTCCGCCGCGTTATTACCCACTTGTTGATCCCGCCGGCTTGCTCATGCTCGAAGCCCCCGGGAGTCGTTAAACTCGGGGCGAAGTGTCGGCGTCGGGGCGAGGCGGTGCGCTGCCCCCCCCCACCCCCCCACCCCAATCCCCCCCCCCCCCCCGGCACCCCCCTCCGCCGGCGCGGAGGCTCCGCGGGGCAGGTGCCTCCCTCGGGCGCTCACTGCTGGCTCCGCCGCGGGGGCCGGCGCATCCTCGCCGCTGCCCCGCTCCCCGGCGATGTCTTCCCCGAGGGACGGGGACACGCTGCGGGGAGGCGGCAAGGAGGAGAGGAGAGGGGCGGGGAGGGGGGGGGGAATGGGAAAAAAAAAAAAAAAAAAAAAAAAAAAAAAAAAAATGAGCGGAAAAAAAAGAGGGGGAAAAAGAAAAAAAAAAAAAAAAAGAAAAAAAAAAGAAACGAAATGACCCAAAGTCGGCGGCCGCTCGCTGCCCTTCTGGGAGCAGATGCTCGCGGGACCCCGGGAGGGTGCAGGGGGGTGCGAGTGGGCTCGCCACCGCGCTCCTGGAAGGCAAGCGAGAGCCACAGCAGCCAGGACAACAATGAGGCAAAGGAGAAGGTAGGATGGAGAGCGGGGCTCTGCGCCGAGCGCCTCGGTGCAGCGAGCAGGGAGATCAGAGCCTGGAAAAATAATGGAAGGGGGGAAAAGGCGTCAGAGGAGGCTGTCTCTGCCTCTCAGAAACTGAATGGTATAAAAAGGGAAAGGTTTCCAGAAGTTCATTACACTGGCTGACTTTGCGCTTTGAGCTCCAGGCTTCGGCCCCTATAATATCGGCAGAGAGGCTGTGACAGGCAGCGGCGGGGAGGGGAGAGGGACGCCCCTTGCCCACTGAGCTTCCCTTGCTTTCCCCCCAACTCCTGCCGCCGCGTGACGTCACCCTGCGCTGGGAAGGGGAGGGGGCAGGGAGGGGGTTAAATGCTAATGATATTAATGAACATTCCCCCCCCCCCCCCCCCCCCCGAGCGGCTTCCACACAAAATGCAGCGGCTGCCGAGATGATTCCGCCTCCTCGCTCGCCTTGTGCCCTCGCTGTCATAAAAAGGGACAACCACCCCCCCCAAAAAAAAAAAAAAAAAAAAAAAAAAGGAGACAAAAGAAAAGCAGAAAGAACGGATCAAGATCCCGTTTCTTTTGCATTTTCCCTTGGCGAGGTGGGGCCCGCCTGCGGTTCGCCCTTGCCCTTGCCCCGGCCTGGGCAGCGGCTGTGCCGGCGGGGCCGGAGAGACGAGCCGAGCCGAGCCGAGCCGAGCCGAGCTGAGCCGAGCCGAGCCGGGCCAAGCCGAGCCGAGCCGGGCTGTCAGCCTTCCCGCTGGGCGGCCGGACCCCGCTGCGGGAGCCCGGCGGGGAGTGCAGGGGGGAGCGGGGCGGGAGGGTTGTTTTTCGCCCTCGGGAGAAGCGGGGATGGCTTTGCCCTGCCCCAACCTGGCAAAACTCCGCGTCTCCCCGCGCCCGGAGCCGGGGTCGCCTCCCTCCCGCTCAGCCGAGCCGGCCCCGCCGGGCAGGGGGGGGCCCCCGCCGGGCTCAGCCCCGCTTCCCGGCGCCGGGACTTGTTGCACGGCGGCCGTGCGAGAGGAGCACGCCCGCAGGCGGGGGTCACTCCTCCTGACCCCTCACACCGGGCCCGGCGGGCGGGCACCCACCGCCCCGGCCCCCGAGGGGGGCTGCAGAGGGTCCCGCCTGCCCCGCAGCATTGCCCTGACACCCCCCCCCCGCACCGGGCACCGCCGATCTCGCCAGCGCCTCGGCAGCCCGCTGCCCCCGAGGGTCCCAGCAGCGCTGCCAGGGCCCGGGGGGCGCGGCAAGGGGCCAGAGGTGGGACCCCTTCCCAATTCGGCAGCTCTGGTTTCGCCGAGAGGCTGCCGGGCTCTCCCACTCCTGTTGGAAACTCTCTGGCGGTGGTAGAGCAGCCCAAGGGGGGGGAGAGGTGCCCATCTGGGAAGGGAGGAAAGAGCATCTCTTCTGGGGATGCAAGCTGCGGTGGGCAGCGGCACCAGAGAGCAGGGGCAGCAATTGCTGAGCAGCTTGTGAAGCCCTCGAATGTCTCTTGGTCCTTGCTTTTTTATCCCTGCCGCTGGTGAGAGGTGTGAATGTACCACAACTGACTTCCCCCTTGCTGGCTGTGATCCTGGGGGCAAGTGGTGCTCAGCCCAGCCCCAAACCCGCTGTCCCTGTCCTACTGCACTTCATGTTTCGTTCTTCCACCCTTCTGTCTCAAGTCGTGGGTGATCCCTCTTGTGCCTATACCGTACCTGTATCGCAGGGCTGCATGACTCTGGACGGCACTGGGATCCCTGTGACCTCCTGCTCTTTACTCTCTGTGGGACCAGTGCATCCATGGCACAGAAGCAAGCCTTGAATCAGGACAAGCCTGGTCCTGCCTAACGCTGAGGGACACTGTCCAGAGGGCTGGGAAGTTGCTCAGGGAGATCGCAGAAAGCAAACTGGTGGATCAGGGAACGCGAACAAATTTTCACTCTAAATCTGCTTCCAGGGAGGCAGGGAAAAGTTCACCTCCTTGAGCAATGTTCTGAGCAACAGGGAAGGAGACGGCCATGCTACATTAGCAGGGCCTGGAGACCAAAACAGACAGAAAGGGTTGAATAGAAGCAGGGCCCAAACCTGTCCCTGGGCAACCCCCGCGCTAGTGAGGCAGATCTCCAGCCCTACAGTAGCCACAGTTGTTTGCCCTGTAAAGTCAAAGCCACTTGAAAAACACTGCAAAGGTTGGTCAGACTGTGTTCACAGGTTCCTGCCTCATCTGAGACAGTCTGCTCTGAATGCGAGCAGGTCTCTCCCTCCCATGTACAACACCAGGCTCTACTGAGAGAGAAAAAGAAGAGTTCAAACTACCTACCTCTACACCCAGAACTCCACTAACATAACCCAGACACCCAAAGCTGGCTCTGCATGTGGGCTGGGGCTGCAGGTCGCTGAGGAGGGAGCAAACCATCAGTCCTTCCCTGTCCCCTGAGCTGTGCCTGGTGCTGCTTTGCAGTCCTGCACCAGCTGAGGTTTGTCTTCTGTCTCTTCAGAACCTTTCCTGCAGTTTCTGTGACGGACAGAGATATCTCAGCCCTGAAAGTGAAAGCAGGATGCATCCTCAAAGGGTACAGGGATGAGCTCTCTCCACGCTCCAGCTTTTCACTGCAGCTTCTATCAAAGCTTTTTCCATGGTCATTTGGTGGAAAAGTAGTCCAGTTCCAATAAAGCAGGAAAATATAGTTAACATTTAGTATTTATCATTATTACCATTATTGTCCTGGTTTCGGCTTGGACAAAGTTAATTTTCTTCCTAGTAGCTGGCATAGTGCTGTGTTTTGGACTTAGGATGAGAATAATGTCGATAGCACACTGATGTTTTAGTTGTTGCTGAGCAGTGCTTACACTGTCAAGGACTTTTCAGCTTCTCATGCTGCCCTGCCAGTGAGGAGGTTGGGGGTGCACGAGAAACTGTGAGGGGACACAAACAGGACAGATGACCCCAGCTGACTAAAGGGATATTCCACAGCATATGATGTCATGCAGAACAAAAAAACTGGGGGATTTGACCGGGGGTTGGCATCCCGCTTCTTGGGGACTGGCTGGGCATCAGTCAGCAGGTGGTGAGCAATTGTGCATCACTTGTTTTGTATATTCTTTTGTCGTTATTATTATTTTCCCTTCCTTTTCTGTCCTATTAAACTGTCTTTATCTAAAGTCACAAGTTTTACCTTTTTTCCGATTCTCTCCACCATCCCACTGTGGGGGGAGTGATTGAACAGCTCTGTGGTGTTCAGCTGCCTGCCAGCTTAAACCACACCAAGTATATTTAGCATTTTGTTTATTAGGCAGTCCAACATATACAAACGATGCTAATATAGTAATGAAATTTACTGTCTTCTCATAATGCCTTGGAAGTACAAATAGTTATCAATCCTGCTAGAGAAGCTGGCCTGTGTTCCCTTTTTGCTATATGTCTTTCGGGAGTCTGGATTATCACTACAATTACATGGTGACATTTTTCAGTGTTGTGCCACGGTCTCTTACCAGGTATCTTTTCTTCTGTTGGAGTCTTAGCAGCAAAAAAAAAAAATTCCAGTGTGTGGCCCATCTTCAAGTACACTGCTCGTTCTGATTTTTCCTTGCTCACCTTCTCTGTTTTTTGGATCCAAAAGATCTCCACTGAGCACAAAAAAAGGAAAAAGAAAAAAGCGAAGGAGGTCAGGCAAGGGAAAAATTTAAGCTGGCAGAGGTGTATGAATGTAGCAGCAGAATATACTGACGTGCTGTTCTCATCTGTTTCTCTCAATGGGAAGCAGGTGGGTAAGGTCAGGCAAATCTAACATACCCATTTTCTCAGAGAGGTGATAAGGAAGGAAAGGATAGAGCTGTTCTCTGATGGGAGGAGGAGCTGCTGTTGCTTTGGGATGCTTGAGAAGCTATCTCCACTCCCCTCCTTTGGTGCATGGGCCAGGGAAGAGCCTTTTGGTAGCACAGGCAGCCACGTGCAGGGAAGTCACCACGGCAGCACCCTTGCAGCGTAAATACCCACTGTGTTTCTAAATCCCCCCTGAAGTCTGAGGCGCCTTCCTTTCTTCGTAGGTCGCCGTCCACACTTTTGAGGCACCGCCACAAATCCCTTTCTGCATCCACCTGCCTGCAGATGGACAGACAGTGGCACCACAACGGCCGCTGAAGGGGCCGTGCTGTGACGAAGCGTGGCTGTGCTTGACTCCCAGCTCGGGCTGCTCCTCGTGCAGGTGGTGGAGATGCACCCAACAAACTCTTTTGTGGTATCGAGTCTTCCTTGTGAAGCCCCTGCCTCACGGACATCTTCCCTGGAGGGCCCTGCACCCAGCAATGGCAGTGTTGGCCTTCCCCCTGCCCTGCCTGGGCCATCGCACCCAACATGGCTGCCGCCGGGGGCTGAGGACACTGCATGGCGACTGCCCTGGCGGCCATCTTGATGCCGCCTCATGGATGCCCTGGGGCTGGGCACCTTCCAGGGCTGCAGGGCTGTGCTGAGAGACCTGGCTAATTAAACAAACAAACAAACATACATCACAGCTCTGTGCTGTGAGTTTTCTCCAGGCGGGGCAAGAAAAAGCTTTTTTCCAAAATGTGAAAATCCAAGGCACAGGAAGATGACCCGACTAAAAAGACTGTCCTGTGAATGCTCCCCCTCTCCAGGAGCAAAAGGGATTTTCTCGTGTTTATGTATCCTCTGTAAAGCAAGGCCTCTTTCCCGCTGCAGCTGGGGATGACTTTCCCTGAGCCGGTGGTGCCCTGTGTTTGATCCCTGCGTGCCAAGATGTCCCAGTGAATGCACCGGTTACCTCTGGAGGCTTTTGGGCTTGAGCAGCTCTCAGCCCATCCTCCACCTTGAGTAATCCACCCAGCAAAAAGTTGGGGAAGGCCTGCGTGCCCTGCAGATGCCACTGAAAAAAGCAGCAAGTTTCTCCCTTGTGCACATGCATGCTTGGTTAAATAAGTTAATGACTGCATGAAACGGTGACCATATAGCTCTTTTTCCGCATGTGCATCTGATGAGTATGTTAGCAAAGCTGCCTTGCACAGGATAGCAGGGAAAATCATACCTAAGGAAGATAACTGAGAAAAGAGTATCTCCGTAAGTCATGGC
The DNA here is from genome assembly GCF_018691265.1 of Tyto alba. Lineage (NCBI taxonomy): Eukaryota > Metazoa > Chordata > Aves > Strigiformes > Tytonidae > Tyto > Tyto alba. The sequence goes on from NW_024881316.1 coordinate 1,130,647, forward strand.
ACTTCTTCTCAATACTCGTATTCATGGGTGGAACAAGCCTGAGTTCACTTGCAGCAATGAAATGCCCCATTAATCACGTATGCCTTTGAAAGGGATATGTCAGGCTTGGCTTATACGCCTACATTGGTACCTGATCCCATCTAGACAATGCGAGACAAGAGCTTAACAAAGCGGCTCTAGTTAGTAACTTGACTTATTTGTTAGTTTGCTAGTTAGATATAAATCAAAGTGTCGTAATAAGCCAATGATGTAGCAGCAGCTGCAATCTAATTTAGAGAGAAACAGCCTCATTTTATTTTTCCTGACATGAACACAAAAGACAGTATCAATACCGAAGCCGGTAGAAACATAGCTGTATAAAACTAGTGAAAGGTCCGAATACAAGGGCAAATACATTATTATCTCAGTAAAAGAAAACTTAAAATAAGGTTGGGTCTATACTTTAACAGTTTTAAATTGCCAACAAAAGAACGTTGATTACAAGGAATAAATACATTTTGGAGCTATGCTGTGACATTTAAAAATTATTTTACCAATGTGTTAAGTGAATAGCTCTGGTTACATCATAAGCACTTTTGTGTGCGTAGGAAACAGTTGCCTCAGCTATGACCCTGATGGATTGCACTTTGAGCATAATCATTTCTGTGGTAGATTGGCCTCCCAAATTTTGCTGTAGAAGCCTATTAACAAATCGACCTTTGAGGCAATTGCACAAAATACTGTGTAGTGGCAGCAATGAATGCTATTAGGAAGGGCTGTATTTCTGGCTGGCAATGTAATAGCTCAGCTCCATTGACTTCAATTTAGCTATATCTCTTGATATTGGCTGGAGACCAGATCTGTGGTATCTATTTCAGGAAACGAATTTAGAACCAACAAAAATAAATACTTCCAGATGCAGCATTGAGTCAGCATATCGCATTCAGTGCTGCTTGAAAGTATTGAGTCAGTTGGTACAGATAGATTTTTAAGAAGACATGATAGTTTTATGGCTATCTATGACATTTATAGACATGCTTGCTTTATCTCTCTCTTCATAAAATATAGGTCACAGAATATCTTTGCAGGTAGAGCAATTACTGGCAAGTCCAAGCAGAGAAGAGCACAGTATACATCACTCTGCAGCTAGCTAGATGTGTTATGAGGTTTGTTGGGGTTTTCTGCCTTTTGAGATTTCGGACATTGATTAGGCCAGGATGGTGATCTTGAGAAACCAATGGCCTGAGCCTGTGTAACAAAACCTATTATTCTTACCTCTAATAAAAGAGGAAAACAGAGAGGTCTGCCGTGTTCCTTCCTCTGTGAAACTATTTAACTCCTGCAGCTATTTACACTTGTTCTACCTGAACAGCAAATGCAGTCCAGTGAAAACATACCACTGAGGCAGGTTCTGATCCTGCAGTCATCCATCGTAAATATGAAATAGGTAGTCGTTTAATGGGCTGCAACAGGATTGCTGGTGCACAGAAGGTCTACAGAATTTGGCAGGAACAATTGAAGTTTTAGGCAGCCTATCTGATCTGAAGAATCCTGTCAGTCCTCAACTAGGATTTCACCATTCAAATACAATGCACGCCCTTGAACTTGTAATGTATTTTGGTGGTTCACAAACCCTGGTGCCTGGAGTGCTTTCTGCAGTGTGGGGCAATTGCATGCTACCAACCCAGGGATTCTAAGCCTCAAGTGCTCTTGAAAGAGACTTCAGATATTTTAACTCATGTCCTCATGTGATTTTGCCAGTTGCAATTTTGCTGCAATTGTCACAAGAACGTTGTACCACCATAAATACTAGGGAATTATAGATGCTTGGATATGGGACAGGGTATCTCTTTGGTGAGATGTGATCCAGTAACTGTGTGTTCCTCTTTTCCATGAGGAACGACTCTTGTAAAGAAATACAGATCAAGGGAATGTGTGATGGTAATTGCAGGTCAGAGCTTTATCTTGTGACTTAGTTCTTTGTGCTGCAATACAGAGCACAAAGTATTGAAGCATTGAATCTAAAACTCTGAGGATTGGCATGGATGGCAATTCAGCATGGAACAGTGCCTGTGGAGTAATAACAACTAGTAATACTTATATTAGCTGCTTTTCGTAATTACTCTGTTCTGTGGCAGTGCTGATACTGGTAAGCAAAGCTGTGTTGCAGATCACTTGGTTAAAGCGGTAGGAGTCCAATGCACAGATTGTTGTTCAACAATGCTTTTACTTCAATTAAAAGAGCAGAAACTATACTGCACATTAAATCATGATGTTTAGGAAACCCCAAGAGTGATCCAAATACTGTAATTTGGCTGAAAATACACAATGGGTAGTTGTTTAAAAGCTACTGCATGGTTGATTAATAGTTTTGTACTGTCAGGAGCATTTATTTGATTATTATTGACATTTTCTATATATTGGCATTGCAGTCGGTGTTGGCTGATGCTACTCAAATCCACCTAGCACTTTTGTTGGAATGAGGCTGATGTGATTCAGCACCTGACAGACAAACAGAGGAAATGGGTTCTTCTTCTGTTCATTTTTTCTGTGCACATGGTAAACACACTGTAGCTGGTAGAATATTTTCTTTCATATCCACTAGCTGGATTTTCATTCTATTGGAAATCACAAGCAAAATCACTACTTAAGGAGGAAGAAGAGTTTTGATCTTGGGAACCCCACCGATTTGACGTATGACCAGGGCCAGTCATGCTAAGGAAGGAAAAGGTGGGACAGCTAAGCTTCCTAGGGAATACCATTGACCCTGGTACCAGTGTTCTGTTAATTTACTTGTGTGTTTCCAGGAGAGGTGATTTAGTGAGGCCTCCACGGGAGAGATGCCACATGGGCATTTCCTTCTCCTGGACTTCCTGGAGAAAACTGTATTTGCAGTTGTACTGCTTGACTCTTAACAGTTGTACTGTACATATTTGCAATGGTACTGCTTGACTCTTAGCTCATCTCAGTGCCTTGCACCATTGCAAGATGTGTCCATCCTTATTTACCTGCCCTTATGGTCTCTTAAAACTCCTGTGCAGATGGGGAAGGTCCTAGGTTTTACACCTGTCTGCTGCAGCTGAGGAGACTGCTGCTCTGCAACTGTTTGTTGACCTCTTTGCTGTGTAAAAGGCCACCTAGAACATGTGACACCCACTGGTGTCTTCAAGCATGGACCCCAATGTTTCACTTTTAGCTCAGTGTGTTCTAGTTTCACTGTAAACCAATTCACTTGGAATAGCCCTAACCTAATTGTAAATGAGCCCTGCTCCTGGCTGGTTTATGCTTAGCTTGCAGTCACTTTTACCCTTTTCCTTTCCAAGAGCAGGTATAAGCAGGCCTAGGGAACTTGGTGGGTATAAAGCAGGTTGGTGACATTTTTTATATCAGGTTGAGCTTGGCCTTCATTTGTCTCGTGTCTTTCAGGAAATGCCTTGGCAAGGCCATCAAATAAACACCAGTGGGCTGGGCAATACTCAAACAATGAGGTTCTTTGAGTAACGTAGATCAAACCCATTTAAGATATGGCGAGACAAAGTAGTCTGACAGAAGAGCTGGACCGGCTGTCACCCAGCAATGGAGTTTCCAGAGTCCATTGCAAAGTTTTAGGGATGTATAGCTGCTTTGCATCCATTCCTCATGCCTCTCCTTTTGGTCAGATAGCTGTAGCAGATCTACTTCACTGAACTGGGTTTCTTCAGCTTTGTTTGGGAAGCCAAACTGCCTGAATAGCAGTAGATAAGCACTGTGACTACTGCAGAACTGCTTGTTCTCCTGTGAGTTTGGCTTCTTTGCTGTGCAAAGGCCTCTGGGGCAGGACAGGCTATATTTGCTGTCTAGGTGATGAGATGGTAGTTTCTTGTATGCAAAGGGAAACCTACATCAGGCTGAACAACCGCTTCCAGCCATTCCTAGGGAAAAACAGGGCTCTGTTTTTTAGCACCATGGTGCTCACAGAAACCTGCTAGCCATCCTGTCGCCACCTGCCCAGCAGATGTAACAGAAGGTAGAGTTACAGGCGACATTAAGCATATTTTTTCCATTTTTCCCAAAATTTGTGCTATTAAGAGAGATAAGTCTGACAGGGCTGGGATCTTCCCAGTTTCTGCCTTCCAGTGTGACAGCCGGGCTGTCACCATACTGCTGGGAGAGGCTGTGGTATATGGACCAGGTGTGTATATGGACCATGTACTGCTGGAGCCCAGGCTGCGGAGAGAGTTTCCTGGACTTCCAGCCTTTCTGGTTTTGGAGTATGTGGGGAGGTGCTGTGGGGAAGGACAAGTCCCACGTGAGAGCCAGGGATATTGGGCAGTGTTATGATTTCAGGGTGGGAGCAACAGCAGTGTGTGTGAACGGCTGCAGTTTGCAAGAGAGCATGTTTGACTCTCCCTGCATGCAAACAGTCCTTGAACTCCAAAGGGGAGTGTGCCCGCAAGGAGCATAGCAGCATTGGTGTGGTGGCAGAAAACACCTGTGGGTTTGTTTCACCTTTTTCTGCCTGAGATATGGGGCCCATTGCACTGTGCATAGGAAAAGCTATAGCAGCCTGTTTGCAAAAAAAACGCTCGTATTGGTTTAAACGTAGAGTTTGGTGGCAAGACCACAGAGAATGAGGCCTGCTTCTCTCAGAGTTGAGCTGCTGGTGGAGTATTTAAGGCTGGGAAACCCTGGCCAGCCTAGCACAGTGCTGTGTAGCAGACATGACAATGCCATGTAAAAGAAGTTCCCTGAAAGGCTTTCAGAAGTCAGAGCAGCTATACAACAGCCTGGGAGCTTGTTAGCTCCCTTGCTACATCTGCCTTGAGATGAACAAGAGCCCCCATCAATGCCATTTCGCTTTCTGTACCTCAGGTCCTGCGCCCACCCCACCTGACAGACCCCGAGACAGACAGACAAGCAGACAAGGATGCACTTGCTCTTCCCCCCACACTTCTTTTTCTCCCCTTTTTCCTCCATGGCTTTTTGCTTTTAAAGGTTGCTGCTGACAAATCTATCTATTTGGGGCAAATTGTCAGTGAGAAACTTCCGCTCGAACTCTTTGGGACAAAACTGCCTCTTTGAAAGGGTAAATCCCGTTGCATGAAGGTCTGAACAATGGCCAAATGTGTTGCTGCTACTGCTGCCGCTGCTGCTGAGGCCGGGGCTGTGACAAAGAGCGGATTAATTGGTGCCGCGGCTGACTGGTTCGAGATGGCTCCACTCAGCCCGCGCTGCGGGGAGCCCCATTGACTGGGCCCCGAGTCCCACTTTTCACAAACTCCAAACAAAAGTCAATTTCTTTTTTATAAGGCGAGGGAAGAAAAAAAAAAAAAATCAGTTCATGTTTGAGCTCGGGAAGTTGACTTGTTGGATTATAGGGCGTCATGCTCTCTCTGTCTGTCTCTCCCATGCTTTAAAGTTGCTTCTCCCCGTAAGAGAAGAGCGAGGGAGAAAAAATGGAAGCAAAAGTGAGCCATCCCCATCAGTGTGAACGTGAGACTGGGCTCTGGGGATAGAAAGATACCAAACAGCCTGGACTCTGTGACTGTGCTGGATGACTCAGACAGACCTCTTATTTAGTAGAGATAAACTCCAGCTGTCTGATGCTGTTCTCAAAGGTGTCTGCGGCACACTGAATCCTGAGGTAGGTAGCATTATCAGGGAACGAGACTGAGTTGGTGTGATCGAAGTCAGCATGTCCATACAGGACTTCATGACTGGCAAAGTCTCCTGCGCTCTTCTAAAGGGAAGGTTTTCTCACGTGGAAGTGGGCAACACAACCAGATGTCTTGTGTCCTCCTTGAATAAACTTTGGCTTCCTCTGACTCTAAGAAGGTCCTGCCAGGGAATGCAGAATGAGGTTCCCAAGTGGTACATCCTGTGCACTCAGAAAACTGGTTATACAGATACATATATGTATATATATGAGCAATCAGAGAGAGAGAAAGAGGAAAAAAGAAACAAACCCAGGGGATTACTCTTGTGCATACAGATGTTAATAGCCATTACCAAGTTGGCACGGTTTCTGCAGCAGAGGTTATATTGGAGCATTTTGGGAAGTTAATCCCTGTAATTGGTTTGATAATCTTGTGGTATTTGAGATATCACTTAATCAATATTTAGCTTTTCTTTTGGAAAACAGTGATCCCCAAAAAGAAGACAGAGGCTATTATCAGATGTAACTGCTGACCCTCTCCTCCTGGCGGTGGTATAGTATCATATCTCCTAGTTACCTGCAATTTATTTGCATGTATTTTGTCTTTGCAGGGGGACATTTTGCACTGGATTCTATTTCTCCCTTTTCTGCAGAGAGGATCCTTTGATCTGACTCACTAATTGCTTTGACACACGGGGGAGGGAGTAGTGCATCCAACAGTTAAAGTTTATTTCACTGATTTTTTAAATATAATTTTCTGCAGCCTATTCTTATTTTAATGGGAAACACAGCATGTTTATAATCCAAGGCATTTCTGCTGACTATTTGGCAGGCAAACAAAGCTTGATACTAGGGTAGAAGGGTACAGAGTGCAGCAGTTTGATATGAAGTTCATATAATTCTCATGTATCACATCTCTGCGCACTCTGCGCATGAACTTCTGATTTTTTAAGGTCCACATAAGGTGATTACGGATTTTATTCTGTTCATTTTTCAAGTAGAACTTTCTTTGCAAAAATGGGTCCAGTAAGAGCAAAACAGTAGGAACATCTGTTCAGATTATCCACATAGCTCTGCAAGTACAGCCTACCTTGAAAAGAGCCTCTGGCTTCATTGCTGAGCTGTGGGATTTAACACCCCCCCCAAACCTTTGACTGTGACCTTTGCTACATCACTGCATCTGCTTTTACCCTGTACGAAGTTCCTTGGCTTTCGGCTAACCTGACACTGGTAAGACTCCTCTATCTTCCCATGCTGATCCTCTTTCTGTCTGTATGGTATGTATGTATATAGTTCAGAAATAATGCATATCTGATTTTACCAGTAAACAGAGAGCCATGAAACAAGAAATCTGTAGAAAGGTAAAATTATTGATTTCGTTATTCTCCCTTTTCTTCCTCCTTAAAGAATCCATCAAGGAATCTACGAATATATGAAAGGTGAAATCTCTCGTGCTATACATCGAGTTTGGCATAGTAGTCTATAGGAAACGTAGAGGCCATGGGCTGGGGTTTTCCTTACTGTTGGGTATGCCCTTAACATTTTCATGGTTTCCTAAGAAGAGCTTCATTAGTGTGCAGAAGACAATAGAAAGAATTATCCTTTTCATTGTGCCCCTATTCTTACGATTCTGGCTGTCAGCTACCAAGCTCTCCTAAAACTACAGATGGCAATTTTCAGCAGAGCAGCTGAGTTGTGGGGAACTCCAAGGGAAGGAATGGTCTGATATGTCAAAGGTGTTGGTAAAATCAAAGGGAAAGAGGCTGGAGAAGAGGCGGTTAGAAGGACATCATTAGTGATTTTAGAGAGAGCAATTCCTGCAGAGTGAAGTGGCTGAAAACCAGACTGCTGAGTGTCAGAGAGGTGAGTTCAAGAGAATGGGAGTAAACTAGTCATTTGAAAGGATAAGAGGTAAAGGAGATGAGAAAAGCATAATGGTATGTAGAGGAGGGTTGTTTTTGCAGAGATTTCAGAGGCTTATTTGAAAACAGATGAAGAGAGCGATCCATAGAAAGAGTATGCTGGTGAGTCTGGAGAAGGAAAGTGCTAATCAAAGAATGAGTAGAGATGGGAGCAGGCTGAAGGGACCCTGGCAGGGAGTGGATGAAAAAAGGATTTTTTTCCTAGGGTAAGTGCAAAGGTGCAGAGGATGAACACAGTGGTCCAGAGACATTTACCAGACCATGTGCCTGGATGAAATAAGACAGTGTAGAGCCTGGCAGAGTCAGTAGTTAGTGGGTGTGGAAGGGCAACAAGGGAAGCTGAGAGGAGGGTTATGGATAACTATCACTGGGTTGATGGGCTAGAGGGAGGAGAAGGACAGACAAAGAAATCAGAGCAGCCAAAAAGATAACTAGAGAGTGCACAAGGTGTAAAAGGCAGAAACAGCTATGCAGTGAGGTCAGTGACTCTCTGTTGAGCTGGAAGCTGAAACCTCAAGCTCTTAAAATAGGACTTGAGCTGCAAAAATCAACCAGAGAAACCCAATCAGCAGCAGTGAGGATAAGATAAGAAAACAGGGGAGAAAGGGACCAGCACCAGCTGGCAGATGTAATGGGGTTCACAGTGAAGCAAGGAGATCTGGGGAGACAGCAGTACTATTATGTACAAAGGATTCTGGCATATTAATCTAGTTTCAGGTGTGGCCACAAGTGTTTCCAAAGCCTGCAGTCCTGCCTCAGTTGGTGTAGTTGGGAAATATAAAGGAGACTCTTCAAATAAAACAACAGCCAGGGAAGAATCTATGGATTCTCTTCTTTTTCATTCATATAAAAACCTTGAAATCTTCAGAACTTCTTGGATATCAGGACTTACATCTTGGACAGATGGACCTGCCTCTTGAGCCTGTCATTGTTGCTCCCTACCTAGAGAGTCTACTCTTCAGCAACGGGCTCTCTTGTTAGGGCTGAGCAAAGTGCTTTCCTTTCAACTCCTGGTTTTCTCTTTGGTGCCCAAGATCAACATACAGGTGCCTATATCAACCTGGAGTCACTTAAAATACCTGATTTTGGAGATAAAGTCTTTGCTTTCCCTACGTCTCTTCTATTGGGCAATACTGAGCAACTTTGTCACACTTTCTGTGTCTAAGACTGATTTGTAAGTCTAGTACACAAAGCTCTGTCAGTGTAAAGTGGCCTGTAGAGAAATAAGAATATGAGTTGTGCTTTTTTTCTATCACAGGAACTATATGGATGGCTCTTGGCTTCCAAGAGAAGCAGACCTATTGCACTGAGACTTTGCTAAGGTGATCCTTACATTGGCCACTATGTTTGTTGGCACAAGTTAGGCAACAGGGTAGAGTTGATTTTTCATGTCTACCAGACATGCAGATGCCATGGTAAGTACTAGGATGCCAGTTGCACTGGCCTGCACTGTGCTCTCCCCAGGCAGGGCCCCACTGAGTAAACGTGTAACATCAGTGTGGGGACAGCTGAGTGTTAAGACAAGACTGCTGCAGAGCATCGAGGTGATCAGAGGTGATGGAACCTCCTGCTTCTCAGAGCCCAGGCTGCCTGTGCCAGAGTGCCAAGCAGGGAAAGAGACACTATATTTTTTTCATGTAAACTAAACACGTTTGGTATGGAAACCATCAGGGAGCAACAAATGTTCAGCCTTGCTCTGCTTTGTATAAGGTCACTTTTGAGAGTTGAGCTCACTCTAAAGTTGTAAAGGACAAGGGCTGACATCTCTGTTTCTGTTGAGTCCATGGGCTCCTCCTCCACAGCAAAGTTCAGTGGTCGGAGAAAGCCCATACCAGCCTCCTGGGCTGGGAAGCCAGCTCATCACACTCCGCAAGGCTGAGAAGGTGGCAAGGTGGAGTTTCTTATCCAGGCATTAATACTGGAGTTGGAACATTTTCAGTTCCTGAGGTCCAGCTCCAGTCTTGCCAAGGCAGTTGGATTCAATGAGCTATGTGCCCAGGCCTTGGCTACCAATTTGACCTAAAAAAGATCATTTTTGTGTTGTGAGAAGACAACTTAAATGCATTTCAGGAGCCATGGTTTACACTCTCTGCCTGTAACTTCTTTTTATAGTTAGTTGTATGAAATTGTTGTTGTTTCTGGATGACAACTGAGCATAACTGAGCATGGCTTCAATAAGGGCAAAACATGCCTGACAAATTTGGTGGCTTTCTATGATGGAGTTACAGCGCTAGTGGACAAGAGAAGAGCAACTGACACCATCTACCTGGACTTATGCAAAACATTTGACACTGTCCTACATGACATCCTTGTCTCTAAATTGAAGACACATGGATTTGACAGGTAGACCACTCAGTGGAAAAGGAATTGCCTGGATGGTCACACTCAAACAATCAATGGCTCGATATCGCTGTGGAGAACAGTAACGAGTGGCATTCCTCAGGGATTGATGTTAGGACCAGTGTTGTTTAAGATCTTTGCTGGTGACATGGACAGTGGGATTGAGTACAGCTTCAGCAAGTTTGATGACAACACCAAGCTGTGTGGTGTGGTGACACGCTGGAGGGCAGGGATGCCATCCAGGGGGACCTGGACAGGCTGGAGAGGTGGGCCTGTGCAAAACTCATGGGGTTCAACAAGGCCAAGGGCAAGTTCCCGCACATGGGTTGAGGCAATTCCAAACACAAATACAGGCTGTGTGATGAGTGGATTGAGAGCAGCTCTGTGGAGGACTTGGGCATGTTAGTGGATGGAATACTTACTATGAGCTAGCAATGTGTGCTTGCAGCCCAGAAAGGCAGCCATGTCCTGGACTACGTCAAGAGCAGTGTGGCCAGCAGGTCGAGGGAAGTGACTCTCCCCCTCTACTCTACTCTCGTGAGACCCTAGCTGGGGTCCTGTGTCCAGTTCTGGGGCCCCCAACATAAGAAGGACCTGGAGCTTTTGGAGTGAGTCCAGAAGAAGACCACAAGGATGATCAGGGGGCTGGAGCACCTCCATTATGAAGATGGGCTGAGAGAGCTGGGGTTGTTCAGCCTGGAGAAGAGAAGGCTCCAGGAAGACCTTATGGTGGCCTTCCAGTACTTAAAGGGGGCTACAGGAAAGGTGGGGAGGGACTCTTTATCAGGGAGTGTAGGGATAGAATGAGGAGCAACGGTTTGAAACTGACAGAGGGTAGATTTAGATTAGATATAAAGAAGAAATTCTTTACTGTGAGAATGGTGAGACACTGGAACAGGCTGCTCAGAGATGTGTCTGCCCGCTCCCTGGAAGGGTTCAAGACCAGGTTGGATGGGGCTTGGAGCAACCTGGCCTAGTGGAAGGTGTCCCTGCCCATGGCAGGGGGGTTGGTACTAGATGGTCTTTAACCCAAACCATTCTATGATTCTATGATGATTTAATTTAACTGCACACTACCAGGTTTTGCAAGGCTATCTGGTAAAAATAATTGATGTCCTCTGGAAAAGGATAGGCTGAGCTGGAGGGAGACATCAACCTCTAGTTGCTGCCTCTTTCACAGACTGTGAAATATGACTTTAATGTCAGAGTCAGAAAGTTAAGTCCAATTCTGGGTACCTGTTATCCTGTGAGTTGTGTCAAGGAGAGAGATAATGAATGTCTCAGTTGCTGTGAAATATTTCCACAGATCATTTATTTAGTTTGAAATAACAAGATGTAAAGTGTCTGTTATGTTCGTTACTGAGGAAGATGTCTTATGCTTTATTCTACTGAGTGTTAACCAGGTTTTTCCAATTAGTCATTGAATTGTTTAAGACACACAGGCAATTAAAACAGTATTAAAAGATACCGAAACTATTTTCTTCAGAGCCCTCTGTTGCGCTTGGTACTGTATAAACAAACAGAGGAGATTAATTATACTTGACTTTAGAAACCTGAATTGCAGAATTGGTTATCTCCATCTCCCTTTAGAATAAGAAATGAGGCATTTTTATGATGCATCCCTCAGATCCTCTTTAGATTTCAAATTTTGGATGAAATAAATTGCATTGTAAAAGTACTGACTTAGAAGACAACCTAGAAGTAGCTCTATCCTGTCAGGTGAATCCCAGACAGGTCTTTAAGGACCTTGTTGTTTAAAAGGACAAAAAAGACAAAATATAGAAGAATGGAAGTATCATTATCCCCTTCTCACAAACGGGGAAGAGAAGTGCAGAGGGACTGAAGGTCGGATTCATCTGGCCACAAAACGGACATTTGCAGTACTGACTACAAATGTTCAAGTTTGGTATGTGGACTCTTCATAGTCAATTGGGATGAAACTCTTCCGGGGCATGGTTCATCCTTACTGTACCAGACATCCAAAATAGGCACTTCTGGGTTAGTAGTTGTATGACATCTTTCCTTCCACTGACTCTCAAGGCATCCAGTCTCACAAGGCTCAGATGCAGATATCTTCACATGGATATTAAAAGTCAGGTGAGATGAATCCCGCTGGCTCCACGTCACATGGAAAGTTTGTGTTGATGCCTGAGAATGAACCCAGTTTTCTTGAGAACCTTAGTGGTAAAGTCTTTTTCTGAAGACCTCTTGCTTTAGTACAAATACTCCTGAGGCAGATCCTGACACTGGGGACCCTGAAAGTTTTCATTAAGCTATAAAGAGCAAAAATGTATGTCCTCTGAATGGTCAGGTAAAACATTGCCCAGCTGCGGTGTTCAGTAGGAGCAGGGTAGAGCTCCAAGCCTCCATTTATCCTCCAGCTGTCTGGTGGCAGTGACTCCCAGAGGAAGGGAAGGTGTGCTGCTTCTTTGCTGTGTCTTGATCTTGTACGTGTCATTTGATTGTCTTTCCTCAGCAATGTAGTGGTTTAACCCCGGCCAGTAAGCAAGCCCCACGCAGCCACTCACTCCCTTCACGCCCACCCCAGTGGGATAGAGGAGAGAATTAGAAGGGTAAAAATGAGAAAACCTGTGGGTTGTAATAAAGATGGTTTAATAGGTAGAGCAAAAGCTGAGCACACGAGCAAAGTAAAAGAAGGACTTCACTCACCGCTTCCCATCAGCAGGCGGATGTTCAGCCATCTCCAGGAAAGCCGGGCGCCATCACACATAACAGTAAATGGGAAGACAAATGCCATCACTCTGAACATCCCTCCCTTCTTTCTTCTTCCCCCAGCTTTATATGCTAAACGTCACGTCATACGGTATGGAATATCCTTCGGTCAGCCGGGGTCAGATGTCTCGGCTCCTTGTGCCCCCCCAGCCTGCTCGCTGGTGAGAGGTGTGAGAAGCAGCAAAGGCCTTGACTCTGCGTAAGCATTGCTCAGCAATAACGAAAACATCCCTGTATTATCAACACTGTTTTCAGCACAAATCTAAACCACTGCCCCGTACTAGTGACTACGGAAAAAAAATTACTCAGTGTTACAGAAGATTAACCATATTCTCTCTGAACAGTCTTGTCTAGCATTAGTGGCTTAGCATTAGCAGCTGAAGTAGTTGAAGCCTCAGTCCACAAGAGCTGACCAAGGGTAAGCTTTTTTGAGAAAATTAATGGACATTTGTGGACGTTTTATGGACATTTGTGGACATTTTATGGACATTTTACAGGGGTGGTCCATAGACTAAGGGAACGATATCTGCATATTATATCAAAGGATGGGAAGAAGGGTGGTGGTTAATAATTATGTATTAGTGTGGGACCTGAGCATGCCGTAAATATATGGAATAAGGGGTAGAGAATGTGCTGGTTTTGACTGGATGTTATGGATTAATGCACACTGGCCACTGTAACAGGATCTGACCCCAGGGTCCCACTGAGAATGCCAAGTCCAAGTGAAGATTTCCAATTAATCTTTTGTTAATTCTTTGGTTTCAGCTCAAGCTGGGTGCCTCCAGAGAGGGAACCCTACCCCAATTTATGCCTCTCAGTTATACCACCTATCATCCGATCCCCTATTCCAACTCCCAGTCCAATCACTTAATTCTGGTCAGTGGTCTCTTGATTTCTTATTGGTGTTCACTGTTGCTGGGCTGGCCTTCTGAAGTTACTTAATTCTCTTGGAATTGACTCCTCGGTCCTTATCTTCCTCATTTTGGTTGTATCTGCTAAATTCAGCTAGTTCTTTGTTAGCAGCATTAATTTTCTCAAAAAAGTTTACTCTCGGTCAGCTCTTGGGTCCTAAGGCTTCAGCTACTTTAGCTGCTAATGCTAAGGAAGACTGTTCAGAGAGAATATGGTTAATCAAATTTCTTCTGTAACACTGGGATAAAGTTAACTTTTTCCATAGTAGCTAGCATGGGACTATGTTTTGGATTTGTGCTGAAACCAGTGTTGATAAGACAGGGATGTTTTCGTTATTGCTGAGCAATGCTTACGCAGAGTCAAGGCCTTTGCTGCTCCTCACACCTCCCACCAGCGAGCAGGCTGGGGGGGCACGAGGCGTCGGGAGGGGACACAGCCGGGACAGCTGACCCCAACTGACCAGAGGGATATCCCAGAGCACATGATGTCATGCTCAGCATATAAAGCTGGGGAACGCAGAAGGAAGAGGGGGGATGTTCAGAGTGATGGTAACTGTTAACGCGTGACGGAGCCCGGCTTTCCTGGAGATGGCTGAGCACCCGCCTACCAATGGGATGCGGTGAGCAAAGTCCTTCTTTTACTCTGCTCGCGTGCTCAGCTTTTGCTCTACCTATTAAAGCATCTTTATCTCAACCCACAGGTTTTCTCACAATTACTCTTCCGATTCTCTCCCCCATTCCAATGACAGGGAGTGAGTGAGTGGCTGTGTGGGACTTCATTGCTGACTGGGGTTAAACAACAACAAGCAGTCAAAACCACGCGACACCAAGGTCCTTCAGGACGTTGCAGGCAGAAATGTAGAGGAAGTGTTTAGCTGAAGATGTTTTTGAAAGGTGGCAGGGTTCAAATTTCCTCAGAGTTATGTATCCACCACCAGGCTGTTCCAAGGACAACTGGGAGAATGATTAATATATTCTGCACCACTTGATCGGAGAATAGAGCAAAGAAGCAGTAGACTCCATCTTACACGCCAATTATTCCATTAGAAAATGCGTACATGGTAGCAGAATCAAACCATCAAAAAGAGAATTTGGCTCTTCAAATACTCAGTCTTTTGGTTTGGGATGTCACAGCTTTCAAACCTGATCAGTCCAAGGCCTTTTTTTAAAATGCTACTTTGGTGAAATATAGCTCATCTAAAGATGGAGAAACTGAATCAAGGTCAAAGCGACCATTTTCCACCGTGAACCAATGGCAGTGAGGGATAAGAGTGTAGATAGCCTGGTTTTCAGGTCTCTTTTAATCAACATATCATGCTTCCTCCTCAGTTAATCCAAAAATTTCTCCAAACTATTATGCCCTAGATTTTTTTTCTTTTTTTCTTTTTTTTTTGCAATTAAAGTATAAACTTAGTACATTCTGTCCAGGAATGTGGATTGCACTGTCAGATATTTGTGCAGGGATGTACATCTGTATGTTTATATTGGGGAGCAATTATTACTCTCTTCTACTCTGCTCTGTTGTTCTCTGCTGAGTAGAGAAAACTAGGAACAATTAATTTCATGTCTCTTCCGTAAGCCAAAGAAGCACTCTCGATCTTTACTTTCAAGAAGCAATTAACTTCAGCTTTATTAGTCAAGTTGTGCTATGAAGTTTCAATCTTTCATTGTACACTGTGAATTTTAATTACAATTTATTAAAATAATTTAATTGACTTCAGTCAATGGGCGTGAATGAGGGCAGAATTTCCCTGAGAAAGCTGTAGACAGAAGAAAAGGCCACCCATCCTAAATGCCTTCTGCCTGCCCTTTTTTGGGTTGCATCAGACTGTTTGAAAGAGGGCTGCATTTATCATCTTTGATGCCTCCAGCTCAATGGTCAATTCATATTAGATTCCACAAAAGGCAGTGAACCAAATTCATCTCTGATACAATTCCATTGACTTCAATGGTTTTACCACAGGGATTAATCTGGCCTAATATTATAGTATTAGAATGCGTGTGTGTGTACTATTAGCCCAGACTCTTTGCTGGAGATCGTGCCGTGTAAAAGCTGATAGCTGTTGCAGTTGCAATTTGCTCAAGAAATCCAATTCCTTTTGTTGACCCACTGAAGTTCACATTCCAAAAAGAAAAAAAGAGACGAAAACCCCCTCCAAATCCCTAATCAATTTGAAACTGCAGCTGAATTTAGATGCATATTTGCTAATTTGGTTTATTATGCATGCAAATATTGGTATAAAAGGTGTTTCAATTATTTTCTAAGGCAGGGACCTATGCATTCTCCGCAGTCACAAAGAGTTTAAATGGAGTTATTTTTCCCTGCCTATAATCGTTCTCCCTTTTAAGTACCCAGGCAGAAAAAGTAAGTTTACTGCTTCTAGCACAATGGCTCTCTTCACTTTTAGGTTTGGGAGACCTGGGTGACCTACGAAAGTTAATTAGAAGGTTAACAAAGACTAAGGCAGAGTAGAATACAGCGCCTCTCCTCCAGCCAAAGATGTCATCCATTAATTAGGGAAATTGTTAAGGTGGCCTTTATTGAATCCATAGAAAATCGGCAGTTGGCGGTCGACAGTTTTGATCAGATTTTCCTCTCCCCAATAATACTACCCTTAATCGTAGGAGACACGGAGGGTTTGGGGTGGGATGGGAGGGGTGAGGGGGAAAGTGTGTGTGCACATAGGGGGGAGTGTGTGTTTCAGCGACATTACAGTTAAACAGCCGCCAATTGTGACGGCTTTGATTCTCAGGCTTACATGGCATACTTTTTCCATGATGTAATCTTTATTGAACCTGGAAGCTTGGGGGTGGGGGGCAGGGGGCAAGTGAAACTCACTGCTGCTGCTGCTGCTGCTGCTGCTGCTGCTGCTGCCTCTCAGCCGCAGGAAGCCCTGGGAGTTAATATTGCAGTCATCATAGGCAGAGCTTGCTGCTTTTGCATGGTAATACGCTATCTGACTCCCCTTCCCTCCAAACCGAAGACTGTCTGCTTCTAGCAATGAGAGCAAACAGCCATCTGCACAACAGACCCTTCATTTCTCCACGAATACATTCACTTTAAAGTTGAAGGGCCTTTTTGAAGACTTAGATGGTTTTTTTTTATACTCTTTTTTTCCCACTACAGGACCAAAGTGGTGTTGCTATGGAGAATTTCAAGTGAAACGTTAGACAGTCCTGGCATTTTAACATGTATATTTTTTAACCTACTGGGAGAATTGGCTGTGTGGAGGTCTTTACCGGCTTAGTTTTGACATTTTTCTCTACACATTGAATAAGCTATGTCAGGGACAGTGATTACAGCAAGTCCAGCCTGTTCAGTGTTCTAACCAAGAAAGTGACCTAGCATAGAAGAAGTGTTTTGTTTGAACATGGGAAGCCATCACCTTCCAGGGGAGGAAGGCAAAGACAAGGGCAACTGCAATCTAGAATATGTCAAAGCAATTCTGTCCCAGCTCTGATGTCCTGGAACCTATTGCCTAGAGCCATTGGTTTGTGAGTTTCAAAAGCTGTAGAACGAAGAGCTGTTTGGATATCTAGAGGACTATATCCCAAGCAACACATGGTACAAAATGTCTTAGAAAGACTGAAAAAATAAAACAATTGGATGAATTGTACTTTAATTGGCTGGTCTTCTTTGGGATAAATAATACGCAATTCCAGCCCATTAAAGACCAACAAGGTACTAAAAAAAATCTTGTACTTATTCTTGCACCTCATACTCTGGTAAAAAGGTTCTTCACGTTAGCATGAATTTCTCTACCAAAAAGAATTCAAACGTGATATACCAAGAAAAAGTGTCTACATTTTAGAAACAAGTTTTAATACGCACAGGACACACATCTGCCATATTGCCTCTTTCTTTCTGTGGGCTGCAATAGATAGTACTTTATTTTATATATAACCTATAATTCAAGCTCTCCCATAAAATAATTCAAGTTTACTTCATTTTTTTAATATGCAAAATATGTCATATTAAAAGCAAATATCAGCACAGAAACAGTAGCAAAGAAATGCCAAGCTGCCTCTGATATGTTCCATGTGACACTCGGCTTTTCTGTGTCCTTCTCATGTCAAAAGGGAGATGGAGCAAGGTATACTCCATAAGCAAGGCTTTCTCCATGCTTTGAAGAGCTCCCAGAGAATTGTGATTTGACCTGGAGAGGCGTTGTGTTCCCACAGCTCTGTTTTGGACCTTTTTCTCTTTTAGGCTAAGAGACAAACTAACTCACCCATTGTGTAGCCACTGAGATCCCCAGATAAAGTGCTATAAGAGGGCCACACACTATTATTCTTTTATGATGGAGCAGCAGTGGCTGTTCAAGAGTTACTGTGGATTTTTATATGTTTTCCTACTGCCTTTTGTCTTCTAGTAGCAGTCCTGTGGCTTTGAGAGCTTTGGTCTCTGATTAGAGGAGGGTTCCTAAATTTAAGGTGGCATCTTTAGGAAGCTTAGGAAATCATTCTGGATAGGTGAACACAGGCTCTCTGTTGCTTAGACATATTTTTTTATCACTGTATCTTCCATATTAAAATGCATATGAGGGTGGAGAGCCCCTGTCAGTGTTAACTTCAGCACTCCTACAATGCATTTCCTGGGAATATCGAACAGCATTTGTACAAAGCCACTGGTAAGCACTGCATTACTAATGGAGACGTCGAGAGTGTGGACAGGGTGAAATCTCAAGGCTGGGAGAAGATTCTTGTAGCTATATCTATAGGAAGCACGAGAAGTATGAGAAGGGGACTTACAGATGCTTTTTTCTCAGCTGATGCTCCTGGAGTTGCAGCCCAAATTCGTATCCTTGTTATAGAGCTTTACTGGATTTTCCATGTGATTTTTTTTTTTTTTTCCATTGGTGGCTGTGACTGGGATAAAAGCAAACACAAATCATTGCAAACAGAATTTTACAGCAATTTCACAGTTAATACAGATTTGGGGAGGCTGGTAAAAGGTGCATGCTACTATTACTTTTTAACTATGTTCAATATAGCAGCACTTGAAGGTGACTGAGAAGGGGGAAAGTGGGTTTGTTGTTTTTTTTTGTTTTTTTGTTTTTTTTTTTTTTTTTTGTTTTTGTTTTTGTTTTGTTTTGTTGTTGTTTTTGTTTTTGTTTTTTGTTTTTTTTTTAATTCCCTTAATTTAAATTTCCTAAAGTGGCACAGGAAGGAATCAGTACAGGAGACAAGGCAAGATAAGTCCAGTCAAAACTCTAGGAAGTTCTCTGGATGTCCAGGAGCCTGGTTTTGGGTGCTTGTGCAGTTTGTCCCCCTGCCATCTTCTTTAAAAAGTATCATGGAAGGGATTTATGGGCAAGCCTGGATATCTAGAAAGTAGATAATTCCACCTAGCTTTACGCATCTGCTCTTGTTTTAGCGTCTTGAGTCTCTTTTAGTATTCAAGGCGGGCAAAGGAACACTAATAAGGCTTGTTCTTTTGACCTGTTTCAGGCTCCCATGTCAAGGCGAGATGAAAGATGCCCTCAACATGCCTACTCCCCTCCTTGGAGTATAAAAGGGATCTGGACAACAGCTTCATCTGAGTTAGGCTCAGCCTTGAAATTCAGTGCTATAGCTAAACCAGAAGCGTTTTCTAGCGAAGAGACTTCAGCATATAACAGCTTGTGGGAGGAATGGAGGATCACTGGAGAGCTACAAGGTGGAAAAGAAGCTGTCTAGAGAATAGGAGACAGTTGCCTACTCTGAAAGGGGAGCTGTCAGATCACATAAAATCACTCTTGGAGTTTCTCAAGAAGCTTTATATGTTTAAGACATATCTAGGTGCAAAACAGCAGCATCAACTATACAGAGGAGGACAGGAATACCCAACAGGAAGAGCTGATGGCCTTTACAAATGGAATGGAAATGATTTGTAATTGTGTAAAATGCTCTTAAGGGTAAATTGGAAAGATTTCTGCTTGAAGCCAGAAGTTCATTACATAGAAATGCAAAAGGGAAAAAAAAAAGACCTCCTTCTATTGCTGACCACACTCTGACCATGAGACACTAAAGTTATAGGGTTGCCAAGTAGGCAAACGCAATTCTAGGTTATATCAAATGAGCTGTTTCCAGTAGAGAAAGGAAAACAGGAATGCTGTGCCCTGCCATGCTCTGAGACTTCCTGTGGAATTCTGTGAACAAAACCTGCAGAAATGGAGGCTATCACAAGTGACTAAAATGAGGTCTAAAGACCCGAGAAAAGAGCATGAGACCTTGCAGAAGGGATTAAAGCCACATCTGAAGGCTTTGCTGAAAGGCTTGGGAGATGGCCTGAGACTGGAGGTAAAATTTTTTGGGGGCAGCAGAAGCTGGAAGAAGTTCAAATTAGATGAATAAGGAACCAGTAACCAGATGGCTGAGGACCAGAAGCTTTTCCGGGGACAGAGGAGGCCAAAGAATCTTTGGCAAGCTTGGAGGTTACTAACTGAGCAGGATAGCAGTGAGGATTAAAAAAGCTAAAAATACCAACAGCAGAAGGAAATCAGAAAGTTGCAAAAGTCAGAAACCTGATGTGGAATTAAGGCTGTCAGAGGACTTCTATTGCCTAGCCTTATTTAACACTGTCACAACTGCAGAAGCAGGAAGGGAAGAAGTCAGACAAATTGCCCCAATATATAAGAAACTGCCAAAACAAATTGCACTGAATGATCTGAGGTGGTATGCCCAGAACCTTTACGTCAGAGAAGATAGACAAGCAACAGTGTTTCCCAGGAACCAAACGGGTCTGAAGCATTACCTGAAACAAAATAAAAGAATCAATTGTCCACTCCATTTCCGAACCAGGACACACAGCCCAAAGCCAGAAACCAGCCCGGTAGGCTAGGGCTCTGTGGGGATCTTGGAGAAGGGAAGGGGAGAATCTACCTAAACTGAGGGGGGAACCTGAGGAGCTTTCCCTCCTGGCACGCCTCCAGCAAGGGCTGCCAAGATGCTTTGGCAATGGACCAGTTTAGAAGGACTCAGCTGGACTTGGCCTAGGCTGCAAAGATCAGCGAAAGGAGGCCAGAGCTGTTCTGAGAGGTGCTGGAATTTGCCGTGGGGCTCCGGTGCAGCCGTACGTTGAGAGGGGACATCGCTGCGGGAGAGAAACAGCAGCTCGACTCTGCGGACACAGTGAGTATGGACTAGGATCTGATAACATGGGATGAGAATTCTCCTGATGGCACTTCTGAGTGATTAGAAGGAATGATGCAATCAATTTGTGTGATGTGGAAAATGGTTGCTAAGGGAAGCAGCCCTGTTAACTGCTCATTTAAGGCAGGGGGGACAGGTAGGGAAATACCACAATAATAAGGGTAGCCTGGAGTAGCCAGAATGGAGTAGCTATGGTACCCAGTGAAAGCCTTTGTCCAGCTTTGAAGGAGAAAAGGTGCAGCTAGTTGACCTGAAAGTCAACGTGTGAAACTACAGGGGTCAGAGCTGCTGACCTAGCCATTTTAGGCAGGTGGATTGGATTTGGCCAGATGTGTGAGGGGTTCTTAGTTCTGAGGACAGTGGGCACCAGCTGAGAATACAGGTCGTTTGTGTGGGTATGGGCTGAAGTGAGGAGAAACCATGGTAGGGACCATGTAGCCTGCTCCACAGCTTGTTGTGAGAGGCCAGTTTCCAAACAGTGTCACCCTTGCAGACGTTGCATGGATGAAGTAGATGAGATGAAAGCATCTGATCTGTAGGGCATGAGTGAGTGACCTTGCTTATAGGAGAAAGTGTCATAACATGGTCTGTACTCTGCTAGTAAAAGGAAGCTGAGGAGGATCCAAGAAGTGCCTTGAGATCTGGGAAACCTTGGCAGCGAATGCTGCTGTGCGTCAGGGGCACAGCGGGGCAGCAGGGCAGCTTTGAAGCTAATCCCATGATGACCCATGCTGGCTGCAAGTTGGCTCAGTGACAGGGCAGCTGTAGTGTGTATGAGCTCGTCTCCTGTGGGAGAACACTACTTGGGAAGCTCAGACGCCCACAAAATCCCATCCGCATGTGTGGTGGGGTGTTTGGCCTGGAGAAGCTGACTAAATGTTACATGAAGAAACCCCCCCAGGCTGCATGCAGTGTAGATTTTGAGGCCAATAACTGTTTCGGACCTCTGTTGAAACAAGGTTCTTGCTAACACAGGCACAGCCAGGGGATATGGTAACTGTGCAGTTGTGAGTTATGGGCAGCAAACAGAGGAAGGGTGAACGCTTGGTCAGAATGACTTTTAGCAGATCTAGTTAATGAAGATGATTAAGAAGCTGTGCCTCTGGTAAGGGTTCAAGGATAGTTCCTCTAAGTCACTGGTTTTACTTCATAATGAAGACTCAAGGCTCATCTGTAGAGGCACTGACCCATTAAAATGCCCCATGGTGTCTGGGGAGAAGGCCTTGTACAGACCTCTGAAGACCTAAAGGTGTCTCCAGCAGTAATTTGGGTGTCATCCACAGGTCTGGCTAAGGGACATGATAGTGCGTGCCTCAGTACAGAGTAGAACATGCTGAAAGAAATAACACCACAGTAGGTGCGGTTGCTGTCGTGAGAGGATAGCACCTTGGATATTGCAGCATTTCAGTCTGGTTTCCATACTTGGTTTTAAGAGAAATTGGCGAGTGGCAGTGGAAGCAAAAAGCAGGGGTGAAGGGCAGGAGACAGCATTTCTACTGCGTCAGTAAGCAGCACTTGAAAGTGCCGGCTTCTGGCTGACACTGAGTGATCTTGGAAGCGGTCACTGCAAAATAGGTCCCTCTCAGCCTGTCTGCTGTGCTGAGATGGCTCTGGGCACACTAGGAGACTGCTGGTAAGAAAGACTGCATTTACAACCAGCCTGGGATCAGATCAAGGCTGCCACTGAACTTGAGCTTCCTGAAATGAGAGTTGCTCTGAAAAGAGGCACCTTCTCATGGACACACCACCCGACGAGAGAGAGTTTTCTCTAACAAAAAGGAAAATATGGCTGCGCACAAGATTGGGCAATTTCCCAGGCAGTCACAGATGTGCAGAGTTTTGTGGGGCTCTGAATTTACCACGAAGGCCTTGTTTGTGGATTTGCCAGTATTGCAGAGCCACTACATAAACCGGGTGAGAAGGAGACACCAAGTGCAGTGGCATGTGAGACTTAACCACTTTCAGAATTAGGGTTGCTTTTGTCTTGGCAGATCCAATTTTAAAACTCTTTATAGTCCCTGTAGGCCCAGATCCTAGTCCCTGCAGACAGGAGGCTGCTCTGAAACAAGAACACAAAGGATAAGTAAATTTGAAGATTTAATATTTAATTTATAAAGTTGAAGATCAACAATGGTCTAAGTAACCCAGAGACTTTGTAAACAGGAGTTCAGAGAGGCAGTTGGCCTGGAAATGGGAGAAGTGCTGGGGTTTTGTCGTCACATCCATGTCCTGGAATAAGAAATGCACTACAGACACCTTGTCCCAACTGCCTGGTTGGAGTCAATTGCAAATGTTGCCCTGAGCCAGATTGCTCGGGAGAGGTGCCCTAGAAGAAAAGATTGTCCCTCCACTTCCATATCATGTTCAGGTTCAAAGGTTTCTGGTGCATGTCCTGGATACTACTAGACACAGGATGAGATATGCTGGAGAAATGTAGATACTTCCCAAAGACTCTGACTTGGATGTAGCGTGTCAGGTAACTAGAAGATCCACTAGCAAATGTACTAATCCATGAATACTGGAGAATTGTCATTATAACAGAGATTAAAGAGAAAATTATGTAAAATGTGGGAAAACTTATCCAGTGATGGTTCTGGTACAAGCTGGTAGTCTTAAATACCTCATAGCTCAATCCTGAGCTATACAAGAGTTTTGCAACTGCCAGATATTTGGAGAACGCACAAAATTTTAGGCAAACTATTAGAGGACTTGTGCTGAGTGAAGCGCCAGGAAAAAGCATGAGAAATTTGGCAAGAAATGAGCTCTTTGCAATGATAAAGCTGTTGGGTTAGAATGGACATACAGGACTAAGGAAGAAGCTGGTTAAGGATTTATTAGAGAAGGGGTGTAGAAAGGAAGCCCAAGACAATTGCTTCTGAATTCCTCCTGCAACCAGAAACATCCCTGATGAGGGAGAGAGTCTGCCGCATGGTTGTACATGGCACAAATATACAGCATGTATTATACAGCTAAGGACTGTAGGTCACTTCATCAGCTGGGAGAAAGCAGCACAGCTTCATTTACTTTCATGTAACAGCACCCGTTCCCCCCAGCTGCAGATTCGGCTCCTCTCTGCTCTTCTGCTTCGTTAAGTGAGCTGTTTTTCCCAGAAACTTGGTTTTCTGGGTGTTGCTTTTTGCTGCGGGGGTTGGGAGAAGAGCAAGACATGTCCTCCAAGAGCAGACCTTGGAAATAGTTGGGAAGATAGCTCCTTGCACAGCCACCCTTTGCCACCTTCTCCTGCACCTGACGTCAACCCAGCACACCTGGTTTACGGCAGTTTTCTCACACTGCCACAGAGAGGGAGCTGCCTTCCCCACTCCTGCCAGCTCTGAGGTGTGTGGAAGACCTTAGGCTCAGTTTTGGGAAGACGAAAATTTTGTTTACTTTTTCAGAGGGAGAAAAAAAAGCTGAGATGGATCCTCAAAGGTTACCTTCTTCTGATCGAGGTAAATCCCCATCTACCTCTCCAGAACACACAGCCAAAGTGCATAGTTATCTCAGAGGGAATAAAGTGTAACCCCACCTGCTGCAGTGGGAATGGATGATGGAGCAGACTGGGAGGGGATAGGATAAACTGAGGACATGACCTAGGAGACAGTGAAGGGCAGAGACCAGTTTTCCCCTGCATCCTGTACAGCACCTCACCCAATAACCGGCTGCCGAGAGGCTGCGAGGTTTCTCTATGGCACCCAGAACTGAAGAGGGGATTTTGGTAGGACCAAAAATGTGTCCCATGAGCTGGGGGATCTGGGAGGGGCAAGAGGCACCCACAACAGGGGGAACAGAGGTTGGCAAGTACAGATTGAGGCAGGGTGGGGCAGGTATGGAGGAAGTGGGGGTCCATCAGGTTTGCAGGGCTAAGAGACTGTGCTGGGTAGGGCAGGGGCCCAGCAGGTGTGGAAAGGAGCAATCTCTCCTTGGAAAGAACATCTGCAAGTCAGTGTCTCTCCACTCTGTGTCTGTTCAGCAGTGCCTTCTGACATGTCAGGAGGAGGGGAGAGGTGCCCCTGGGGTACCTCCTCCTTGCCTAGCCCTGTGGGAGCCACTGCCTCAGCTCCTAGTCCTTGCACTGTCGCTGCCCGAAGGACCCAGGGGAGCTGGGGCACCCTCTGTGCTTAGCACCCTCAAACACAGTGGCAAAGAAGGGAGAGTGCTGCATGCCTGGGGAGTGGGGGGGGCCCTCCTGCTCCAGGGAGACCCAGCAGAGATACAGGCTGGCAACTAGAACCTGCCACTTCTTACACCTTCCTCGAACAGCCCGTGGAACGAAATGTTACTTTTTTTTTACGGTGCTGTGTTGCTTACAAAATCACCACATTGCAAATAAACCGAGAATCCAAATTTCCCAGGCCGTGAACTCCAGGGTGTCTCAGGCCGTGCCAGCGCACGCCAAAGCTCAGAGCACAGCATCCCTCCCAGCGGCAGCAATCACACCCCAGCCTCCCACCGCGCCGAGAGCCCGCAGCCCGCAAAGGCAGCCCAGTGCTCCCTCCGCCGGGGCTGTTACCCAGGCAAGCCGAGGAGGATCTGTTCTTTAACTCCGGTGGGCTTGGGATCAGGTTTATATTCCTTTTGAAACCCCTGCCACATGTGCAAACGAGTTGCACTGGGCGGTGTAATTTGAGAGAGAAATTAAATGAAGAGGTGACACGCCAACGGCGTACACAAAACAAGGGGAGCGTTTCCAAATCACAAGCTGACACGGAGCGGGGAGCTTTTACATAATAGCGAACTTAGGGTTGGGATGACTGGTATGCTTCAACAAACTTTTCAGAAATATTTCCTGGAGCAAACCCAAAGAGAGAATCCTCATTTACCCTATTCCTTTGAGAAGTAATTGAATTCACTTGTTTAGGGTTTCTGCCTCCTCCACCTTTCATTCAGTGGCAATGTGAATTCTGCTAATCTCTCTACAAAACAGTCAATCTCCTCTAGTCTCACTAACCATCATTCAGCCACCCAGTAATGAAAAATTGCTTTGATCCTCTCCGTTTACTTCATCTCCAAAAAATACTTCCATTTAAAAAAAAAAAATTAAAAATCTTTAATAAGCTCTGCCGCCAAAAGGAATGTGTATGATTAGTTCAGTAGAACTCTTCCTCCCCCCTCCCCCCAGTGGGTTGTCTGAGAAATCCTGGGAGTTAAGAAGACTGCAAAAGTGTCTCATAGCTTTGGGAATGGGTATACAGCATTAACACGAGTGTCCAAATGGTTGTAGAAGCCGTGGAAAATTACGTAGAGAAGAGGGAAAATACAAAGAGCGGATTAGTAGGCACTCTTTCTGAATATTGCATTTATGAGTAAATCTCAGATACAGATTTTTCAGACTATAGCTGTCCCGCTGCATGCAGCTAGCCAGTGCTGTATTCATACCCTATTAACTTGGATAAGCAGGACAGTGCTTTCGACATCTATTCGGAGAGGAGATCTGAAAACCATCTCCCCAGGAGATTACATTACTTGCCAGTCATCCTATCTACTAGCCAGAACACTCTCCCCACTTTTTTTGGGGGGGAACTTTCTGCAGCCTGCCCGCCTCCATTGAGTGTATACTTTTTTACCGGTCAATTTGCAACTATGAATTTTCACAGCAATCAGCAAAAATTAAAACCTGTTCTGAGAAAACACAAACACCCTCCTTCTCTGTTCTCCTCCGGAAAAGTTCAGAATTGCAGGAAGTGTAAAAAATGCTGTACTTCTGTCTGAGAGGGGAAACATAAAAATGAATCCTTCCCGGTCCTCGTTTTCTCCAGTTCTGTGGAAGCCACAAACACAGTCATTTCTTCACTGGTGAAAGTCGATGGCTTTTCTCGTTCCCCTACTTGCCCTGGAAGAGAATGCGGCTAGCCTGATACAGCACAAATCTCCGCTAATTTCTGTGATGAATTTATAGGCAAATTTCCTCCTGCCTACTATTCCGAGTCATCAGATCATGAGATCTGCTGCTGTAAAATACTCTGTAACACCTGGAAAAAAGTTACCGTGCTTTGAAGTCATGTAGCACTCTTCAGGCGAGAATCGCAAGGCACGCTGCAAACACTTGGAGCCAGATCAAGGGAATGCTGCGAGTGAGTCATTTTACTTGAATGAAACACACTTCCATTCCCCACACAAATATGTGTCTATATGTGTGCTTTTATTTTCCTAGACACATTAGTTTTAGTTATTTACCCATTTGTGCTCCAGATAATTACATGCTGCGGATTCAATTGGATGCAGATTTATTCTTCACTTCCTGTCCTAAATTCTCTGCAATTAAACAGCTGCTGTGTGCTTGGTGTAATAAATTTACACAAAATCTGGGATGGTTTGGCATAGCAGAAAGGTTGTTTGGCACAGGCTTAGGACTGCTACATTACGTACAACTGGCAACCCCTGCGTGGGTTATGCTTTCTCTCCCAAATGAGAATCGCCCTACCACTATGCAACCAGAACAGGCCGTTTGCACGACAGAAATGTTTACAAATTTATAACTTGTTTTAGTTGGCTGCTCTGAGCATTCTCTCCCAAGCTGGTAAAGAGGGTTTCCTTAGCTTTCCTGGGCTAAGTCTTTTGGGAAGACTTAGTTGGAAAGGAACAAGAAGAAGAAATTCTTCAGGAAGCCTATGTCAGCAGAAAAACCTCTGCTTCGTTTTCCCGGGTGGAGCTTTCTCCCCGCCGCTGACGAGAAGGGCGGGAAATAGAGGAGAGGGCTCTTTCACGTATTTCTGTGTGTACAATAGTGTTTTGCAGCATTTTGCATTGTTATTAATCGAACGCAGACCAGACGGTGATCTTATCCTTTGCAAGGGCACGCAGCATGCAGCATCTCTCGGTCCTCGCTGACCTGCACCCTGTTCTGACCCGTCTCCCTCGGGAGCAGATTTCACACCACCAAGTCAGCCAGTTCCCCTTTGGTAGCTGCCTGTCGTCCACGCAGTGTCCCAATCTCCCGTGGCATTTGCAGCCTCGAGTGACTGTGGTCTGTGTGCCAGCACGAGCTGCACACAGTCCTTTCGGGGAGCAGATGTAAAGTCTGCTCTAGCGGGGCCTGCAGACTGGAATTAGCGATGTACTTCTGTTTATGAGTTAGCACACGTGTCTTTTTGTTTCCTGATACCTTCTGCATAATGAAGTCAATGAGAGTTAAACTCCTCAGCTGTGATTCACATATTCATTAATCTCCTGCAGTAACAAGTACAAATTTTACAGCGCATACAGTACGCTTATTACCAGTGTAAATAACTTGCTGCATCCAAAAAAAGTGTTGCAGGAATTAGGTCCCATTGTATTGAACTGAAGGGAAGAAGAGTTAGAAAAATTTGCTATGCGCTGCTGCCTAGGCCCAGACGGCTGCGATCTGGTTATTGCACGGCAGTAATTCGGGAGCTTCACGAGAGAGCTACCCCCATCATTTCCACAAAGTGTCATCAGGGTTTGCTGAGGCCCCATAGGAATTAACAGGGATTTAGCAAACCCTGGGAGTCTCTAAAAAATGCCTAGAGAAACAGCACATCTGAAAGCAAGACAGATTATTTATTTAATTTATCGATTCAGGGGTGAAACGACGCCCAGGCAAAAGCGGAGAGCAGATCACACTGGGTTTCTTCAGCAGGAGCTCTGGAGGTAGCTTCCTTCCCAGAGACCGCCCCGCAGGCTGGTTTTTGGGGTCGCACGCTAAGGCATATCCCTCTCCCAAAGGGCTCTGAAGGCATTCCTATGCCGTATCTGCTCCCACCCTGCCTCGACAAGAGTTGCACTATTGTGGTTCCTGTCAGAAACCCACACGTGGTACCCGTGCAGCTGCAGGACCACAGATGCCTCTGGGATTAAAGAGAATGTGACGTGCCCAGGATAATCTTCATAGGAAAGACTGAAGGAACTTGCTTCTTTTCAAGAAGAAACGTCCATCTCTCCTCCCACTCTTTCCACAGCCTGTAACTGTGCCTACCCCTTCCCTGGGAATATCCAGGTTGCTTTGACTTAAACAAATGTCAAGCCCAGCACCCCCTTGGCCCTTAGGAATTTGGGGAAGGATCATTTTCCATTTCCAGAACCCCTTTGACTCAGATCCTCTTCAGATTAGAAAGTATTTCCCCCCTCTTATTCCCCCCACTGAGCTGAAGAGGGACAGGATCGGGCCCATGATATGATACTATGATATTTCCTGTGCTTTCTGCTCCTTGAAGGTTCAACTTGACTCCATGTTTTCTTCCTTCTGTGAAACAAAGTCAGAATTACCAAGGTTTGTGGTCCAGCTACAAGGGAGCTCTGGGCCAGATAAAAATACTGGGTGGATGGGAACAGTTAACAGGTTATTAGCTCAAGGCTGCCTATAAAGATGTACGGAGAGGAGCACCTCTGCAAAGGAGGCTGACATGTTTAGTGACATAAAGTGGCTTGACTGTTAGCTTCTGTTTTTTTCTTTCTAAATGACAAGACAAAGCCACCTCTGCTCTCCTCCAACTCCCCTCACCCTCCCTGCCATCCCCTTCCCCCCTAGATGCTTGGTGTTTCTTCTTTTTAGAGGGGAAAAAAAAAAAAAAAAAAAAAAAAAAGGAGAGAGACATTTTCTTTCACACAAGCCCTCAGAATTACAGTTCATGAACTATTCAGTAAACTGACCGGCATGAACCTCCCTTCAACGGCCTAATCTAAGGGGTGGATCTATGTGTTTTGTTGCTTGTCAAAAACAATCACTGCTCGGCCCATTACATTTACAGCACGTCGTCCTTTAATTGGTGTAACACACTGAGGGCTGAAAGGAAGAAAGTCCTACAAAAGCCCCCGAGTGAATGAACCCTGACTCACACAAAAATACTCTTCAGAAGTTCAGAGCTGGGCACTAACAAGGGAGGTAGAGAGTTAGTTTGAAAAGGGGTTAAGTTCAGAAATGTGCCACCTTGAAGACCCTCCCATCAAAGCCATGATAGCATTGACAAGATGCAGGGGGAAAAAAGTTAATATTCCGGCCTTTCGGGTTTGCAGGGAAGGCGGGGAAGGGCTGGAGATTCCTCCCAGCTCCCCTTCCCGGTCTAACCCTTTTCACTTCGGGGCCGTTCTCATTGTGTCCTTCGACCGCTTCAGAAAAATACGAGAGGGGGAAAAAAAAAAAAAAAAAAAAAAAAAAAAAAGAGTGAAAAAGCTGCAGGAAAAGCGAAATGCGGCCCAGCCCGGGCCGGCGGAGCGCTAACCCGGCCCGGGACAAAGCCTTCCCTGCCCGCTGAATGCCGCCTCCCGCCCGGCCCCCTCCCCGGCCCTTAATGATTAGACTAATTAACGAAATCGATGGTTAAACGCCCGAAGCCACACTTCGGGGGGAGGGCGCGGCGAGGGGGCCGGGCCCCGGCCCCGCCGCCCGGCGCTGCCCGCGGCCCCGCGGCGGGAGCGGCCCCGCGGCCCGCGCGGCCCGGGGAGCCCGGCGGCAGCGGCGGCCTGAGGGCCTGGGGCCGGGCCCCGGGCCTGCCCGCCCCGCACCTCCGCTGACACCTCCGCCTTTTCTCCTCCTCCTCCTCCTCTTCTCTCTCTTCTCCTCTTCTCCTCCTCCTCCTCTTCTTCTCTCTCTTCTCCTCCTCCCCCTCTTCTCCTCCTCCTCTTCTTCTCTCTCTTCTCCTCCTCTTCTCCTCCTCCTCCTCTTCTCCTCCTCCTCCTCCTCTTCTCTCTCTTCTCCTCTTCTCCTCCTCCTCCTCCTCCTCTTCTTCTCTCTCTTCTCCTCCTCCCCCTCTTCTCCTCCTCCTCTTCTTCTCTCTCTTCTCCTCCTCTTCTCCTCCTCCTCTTCTTCTCTCTCTTCTCCTCCTCTTCTCCTCCTCCTCCTCTTCTCTCTCTTCTCTTCTCCTCCTCCTCCTCTTCTCTCTCTTCTCCCCCTTCTCTTCTCCTTCTCTCTCTTCTCCTCCTTCTCCTTCTCTTCAGTCTTTTCTCTCTCTTCTTCTGCCCTTTTTCTCTTTTCTTTTTATTTTCTTTCTCATCTTTTTTCTTTTTTTTTTTTCTTCTGTTTTATTTTTTCTCTTTTTTTTTTCTTCTCTTTTCCTTTTTTCTCTTTTTCTTTTCTTTTTTCTTCTCTTCTTTTTCTTTTCTTTTCTTTTTCTTTTTCTTTTCTTTTCCTTTTCTTTTCTTTTCTTTTCTTTTCTTTTCTTTTCTTTTCTTTTCTTTTCTTTTCTTTTCTTTTCTTTTCTTTTCTTTTCTTTTCTTTTCTTTTCTTTTCTTTTCTTTTCTTTTCTTTTCTTTTCTTTTCTTTTCTTTTCTTTTCTTTTCTTTTCTTTTCTTTTCTTTTCTTTTCTTTTCTTTTCTTTTCTTTTCTTTTCTTTTCTTTTCTTTTCTCTTTCTTTTTCCTCCCGTCCTCCACCTCTTATACGGACTGTTGCTGCTGCAGGATTTTTCTCTCTCTCTAAAGATACAATAACTATTTTGATGTAAATGGTGAGCCTTGGGTGGGTCCCTGGGGTAGAGAGTTAATGATTCTTCTTACACCGGCCTGTTCTTTCACTTTTCCTGTGCGCACCATGTTAATAAATTAATGCACCTTTCATTACTCCTACACGCATCAAACCTCAGCTTTGTATTTTGCGGCCTGACCCTCGTTCCTACACTTTTGTGAGCAAGTTGCCCCCATGCTAAGGCTGGGGCACTTTTAAATGCAGTCCCATAGTCCTACCCAGGTTTGTAATCCGTCAAAAAGCCGTTGATTGCTGCAAGCGTTACTTTTCATTAAGAAAACTTAGAAGCAATTTGGAAGAACCCTTCTCAATGAATACATTTACCCCCAAATGCTTTTTATTCTTCGCCTATACTTGATGAGTTTCTCTGGCACAAATCAGTTCTTACAGGCACAGAATGGGCAATCCCCTGATCCCCATCAATTGTCATCCAGAGTTTGGGCCACTTTGACCGCCAATAGTGGGGAAGTCAGAGCTAATCCTCAGAAGGAATCACGGGAAAAGAAAAGCAACAATAACCAAGTCAAGCGTAAAAAATGAAAGAGAAATCTCTATTATCACTCACTACATTTCCCAGCGATGTACTGAAAAAATCAGCTCGTTTGTCATTCGAGTCAGACACCCGGAGAAGAATATGGGGTCGTGGTGGGTTGGTAGACTCACACGACGTAAGGAACAATATTTTAGAGCAAAAGGCCTCTTCATTTGCCAAATCCTCCTCACATCCGCCATAACCATTAAATACAGACTGACTTTATTCTCTATGGGAAGAACAAGGGGAAAGGAGCCTTCAGCCACATAGCCAGACAAAAGTCCAAAGAGCTGGGGACCGGGGAGGCGAGGCGGGAGGAGAGCCACCACCCTCCATCTCTCCGGGCCCGGGCCCTGGCTCGGGGGGTGTGCGGGGGGACGAGGGGTGTTGGGGGGTGGTGGTTGTGAAGCGGGGTGTCTGTCTGTCTGTCTGTCTGAGGGCGTGCGAGCAGGTGAGCTTGCAGGGAAGGTGGGGGGTATGATCGTGCCGGGGCTGTGCGACGGGGGGGGTGGGGGGGGTGGGGTGCGTGTGCAAGAAGGGGTGTGCAAGGGGTTCTGTGAATGCGAGGAAGCTGGTGCCACCCGAGACACCAACGTGCGTGCGCGCGCTTCCTCGCGAACGTGCAAGAAGCGGGGCGGGGAGAGGGGCATCCGCGCGTGAATACGCCAGCGTGGGTCGCGTGCATGCGTGGGAGCTGTGTGTACCGCGGGGAAAAGGGGCGGGTGGGAAAGGGCACGCGTGGAGAGAGAAAGGGGCGACCACGGGGAGAAAGCAAGAGGCGGCCGTGAGGGGCGTGTGTAGCTGGGGCACCCCGTCCTGCGTGTGCGTGTGCGTGCAGGGCAGTGCGTGGTGGGGCTGGCCGGGGAGCTGCTGGGGGTGAGCGAGACAGTGAGACTTTTGAGAGGCGGCAAACACAGTGCCGCTTTCCACACTGACACCTACGATTAGCAAAAAGAAGGCCGTGAATCCTTTACTCCCCGGCCAAGCGAGGGGCAAAGTTAGGGCTACTAGCCAGCTGCCAAGCCTCCTGCGCTGACGCCTTTCGGGCAAGTAAACAACTTTATAGCTACCAGCCCGCTGCTGCGCCCCCCCGGCTTTTGCGGGGAGCTTCCCCAAAGCCCCACGGGTGTCCTTCCTCCCCGTATGGCTGCCAGGAGCTGAGGGGCTTTGCTCGGGTTTGGGTCTCTCTCCACGGGCAGAGAAAGGGGTCAGACAAGAGAGGGGACAGGGGGGGAAAGACGGTAACCACGGTGAGAAGGAGGGGGCGCTGGCCCCACTCGTGCTCCGTGGGGAAGGAGGTGCTCGGGTGCCCGCAGGCAGTGGGAGGGAGAGGCGGATCCCAAACCCGTCCCGCCTCGGCGCGGCCCCCCCGGGCTCCCGCGGCCCCCCCGGGCGGCGGGGGGGGGGGCGGGGGGGGGGCCGGGGGGCGCTCCCCGCTGCGGTGCGGGCTCTGCTCGCAGGCTGCCGCGAAGCGCTTTCCCTAGTTTTTAGCAACTCGTAGCTGCCCGCACGTCCACGGGCACCTTAGCTCAGGCTTTTTATTTTTCATTGCTATGAGGCTTATTTTTAACTTTTTTTTTTTTTTTTTTTTTAAAAAAAAAAAAAAAAAGACAAACCTTTGAGCAAAGCTACGGAGTTGGGTTTTTTCCTCCTCCTTTTTTTTTTTTTTTTTTTTTTTTCTTGGCTTCTGGTCGTGTCCCCCCACCCCGCAGATTTCGGGGCGAGCCCGGCGCTCGCTGCTGCGGCCGCGTTTCCCGCCGTGGCCGGGGCCGCTCGGGGTCCCGCCGGGGTCCCGCCGGGGTCCCGCCGGGGTCCCGCCGCTCTCCCCGGGGCCCGGCCCTGCCGCCAGCCCCGAAGCGGCCCCGGGGACCCGGCCCGGCCCCCTCGGCAGTCGCTGCCGGGGAGCAGCACCCCGGTCGCCGTGTCCTGGCCTGGATTTACATAAAAGTGCGGTCTCTTTGCATCATCCCTCATCTCGAAAGGGTGCTTGAAGAACTCGAGACACTCTGCAGTCCTAATTAGTGATTTTTGTCCTCTTGTTACGGGGCTCAGCATCTCATGCAAATGAACTCTTCATCGCCGGCACCATTACCCCTGCGCCAGAATTAACTGACTCTTATCTTTAATGATATGCCGCTGAACTTCTCGGAGCCCGGCTAGCTTTTTATCTTGATTACTCTAATCAATAAGAAATGATAGAGTAGAATTATAAACTCTATTGGCTTTTGAATGTTGCCGACAAGCCCTCTAGATGCGCTCCCCTTTCATTGTTATTTATTAAAATGATCTTCAGCTAGCAGCGGATGCAAATAGGGAAATGAACCGGCGAGGGGGCCCGGCCCGGAGGGATCCCCCCCCCCCCCGCCCCCCTCTTTTGGGGAGCTCTGCCGGGGGTGGGCTCAGATGGAGGCAGTGGGGCTTTGTAAACAAATGGCTCTTTTTGACGAGAAGCGTGAGCTAAAAAAAAAAAAAAAAAAAAAAACCAAAAGAAACCAAACCCAACAACAACAAACCAAACCACAACCCCCCCCCCAAGCACTTCCCCTTCACAACAAATTAGGACATAACCTTCTCCCTCCTCCCCGAGGCCCGGAGCCCCCGGGACGTGCCCCGGGGCCGGGGGGCACGCACGGGTGGGAGATGGGGGGTGCTGCCCCTGACCCGCCGCTTCCCGCGGGGGAAGCAGCCAAAGGGCCCGATCCTGGCCGCCCTCCCCCCGCCTCAAAGAAAAAGGGGTGCAGAATCCGGCCCGACTTCCTCCCCCCCCCCCCCCCCCAATGCGAGCAAACCCCCCGCTCCCCGCCGCCGGTAATAGGGGATCAATATTAAACCAGCAGCCGGCCAAGCCGCCGTGGCGGAGACTTTTCCCCAACCTAAATCTGTGCAGGGCTGCCCGCCCCGCAATCCGCCACCCCCCCCTGCAGCCCCCTCGGTCCGCACGAAAACGTCTTTTCTGATCTGTCAGCAGTAATTAGATATCCTTGCGGTGACAGGGAGATGCACAGCACCAGCACTTTGTCTCGGGGGGGGGGGGGGAAAGGAATACGTGGCTGGGCGCGCACACACAGCGCCAATTTTGCCGCTGCATCCCCCCCTTTGTGTTGTTTTTTTTTTTTTTTTTTTTGTTTTGTTTTTTTTTTGTTTGTTTTTTTTTTTTTGTTTTGTTTGTTTTTTTTTTTTTTTTAATTTATTTTATTTATTTATTTATTTATTTTTCCTTTTAACCTACAGGGGGGGACCTGAAGGGGCCGGCGGGTGCCCGTCGGGGCTGGCAGTGCCGGCCGCTGCCCCGCCGCCTTTCCCCCGGGCCGCCCCGCTCCTTCCCTTCCAGGCTGGAGCCAGTTTGCTGGCAGGGCTCGAGATTTCAGCGAAATTGTTAGGTGGGTGCGAGGAGCGGTTTTTAGATGCAAATTCTCAAGGCTGTCGAAGAGAAAAGGATACATTTAGTTATCTGCATGAAAATGAAAGCTTTCTTAAACGAATTTCGAGGGAAGAAACACAGTGGCTAAAATAGCAGTGGTCTGGGGGCCATCATTTCATCCCTCGATGAGAAGGGAATTTCACAGCATTTCCGAATCGCGGGGCTGAAGTTTTTTCAAATCCCAGGCTCCTTGCGATCACCCATCGGAGAAACTCTCCACATTTATTCCCCCCCCGCCGTAGTCTTTAAGCCTGTCCGTAGCATACCAACTCCTGTTGCATTTTTTTTTTGGTTGTTTTTTCCCCCTGACAGTTTAATTACTTTTGATACTTTCGGTATAAACCTGTGCTTATCTCTTAGGGAGGTAATTAATCAGAGGAGAGAAACAGCCTCAAGATTCGAGATGAATTGGAGGGGAAAAATGAAATTAGAAACCCATGAGGGACAAAATTGTTTTTCTGTCCTTATATCGGGCACGCGGTTTTTTATATTCAGACGACACACAGACACATAAAATATGTAATTGGCGTATAATGGAGCAGTATACAGGCTAAGACTAACAAAGTAGTCGTAGGCATGAAAATTGAAGTTGTGTGCCACAAAGGCAGACCCTTTCATGGGGGAAGGGCTGAATGTGGCAAAATCATGTAAAATCTCCGTTCTCAGTAACATCTCGTTATTAGGAATGATGACTAAACCTCCAGGATTATTCTGGACTGTAAGTTATCAAGAGCCCACTAATTTCACATTAAAACCCATTGACTGCAACAGCGTGATTGAAGGGTTTTTAACAATTAACATAATCAGAAAATGAGCGGAGATAAT
Organism: Tyto alba; assembly: GCF_018691265.1. Classification (NCBI taxonomy): domain Eukaryota; kingdom Metazoa; phylum Chordata; class Aves; order Strigiformes; family Tytonidae; genus Tyto; species Tyto alba. Next base: position 1,166,494 of record NW_024881316.1, read on the forward strand.
TTTTATTCAACTCATTACTTTTTAATCATGTATTTCTTTTAATTAATATCTGCTCCGTGAAAATAACAAAAAGCCGAGTCCCAGCGCGGCCCCGGGCAGGGGAGGCGACCCCGGCGGCGGGGCGGGCCTGGCCGGGCCGGGGGGGGCCAGGGGGGGACCCCGACATCGCTCCCAAACCCACCGCCGGGGCTGCAAGCTCTTCACAACAGCCCCCCTCCCCATGCAAAAAAAAAAATCCCACCACCACTCCCATTCCGGGGCTGACCCTGTGGGTCACGGCTTGTGTCCGGCTCTCAAACCTCCCCTTTCCCCCCCCCGCCCCGCTCCCCAAGGGGCACATCCAGGACCCCCTGCACGGCACCGAACGGGCCCCCCCACTCCCTGCCCGCGGCCCTGCCCTGCCTAGGAGAAAGGGGTGGTTTGGTTTTAGTTTTTCTTGTTTTGTTTTGTTTTTTTTGTTTGTTTTTGTTTTTTTTTTTTTTGGGGGGGTGGGGGTGGGGGGGGTGGAAGGCTGCCTGTGCAGCCGCCGGCGCCAACAGGTTGCTATTCCCTCGATTTTTTTTTTTTTTTTTTTTTTTTTTGGCTGCCGGCGGCTCAGCTCCGCTCCCCCCGGCGCCAGCCTCACCCGGGACTTGGGGCAGTGCGCCCGGCTCCCGTGTGCGCGACGCTCTGAGCTCTCCACCCGTGTGCGTGGGGCTGCGCCTGTACCCGTGTGTGTGTGTGGGGTGTCTGGCTTTCATCGGCTTTTGTCCTTTCCTCTTCCGAGCCGTTTAAGCCTCCCCTGTGGCAAGTTCAGGGCTTGCGGTGAAGGAGGGGAATCTGGGGCTTGGAAAAACCCCAAAGAGCCCCAGATCTGGTTTCCAGATTTCTGCTATCCGAGGGGGGAAAAAAAAAAATAAAAAAATAAAAATCACGACAGGTCTCCAGAAGTCTGCTGGGGAGTGAGCCCCACGGGGGGCTGCCCACGCACTGTCCTCATCGAGACAGAGCCGGGTGCGAGGGGAAGGACACACCTGAACTCTGTCCCTCCATCTGGCCGTCTGTCAGGGCACCCACCTATCCGCATCACCCCTCCCTACCTCCCGACCTCCCCCCCCTCCCCGGCTCCACGCCCCCCATGTGCATGGGAAGGGCTGCGGGAGGAGAATGCCTGAGCTCCCACGGGTGGGGGCCTCCACGCGTGACCGGCACCTTGCAACCTGGCACTGGGGAGGGAGGTTTCTCGCGGCTCGTGTCTGGCCATCAGCGGGGGCTGGCCCCACATGGTGCTGGGGACTCACCAGGTCACGCGTGTGTGTGTGGGGGTGTCCCCACTTTCACCTGGAGCCAAGATGTTGAAAACCCGGTGAGAAATTCCCAGGATCACCCGTTCCTTGTATCTATTTTTTTTTTTTTTTTTTTTTTTAATAATTTGTGGTCAAAGGTACACAGGCTCTGAATAGCTGGAAGGTGGTGGGACATCAGTTCACGTCAGACAGTCTGAAACATTCACAAACCTGCTACTTCGCTGCTGAGAAAGGCTTGCCCGAGTTGCTAAAGAATGTACAGATTCATGTTGAATGAGTAACTCTCCTCTTTCAAACACTCCAATTAATACAATCTAGGAAGAGTAGGAAAATCAAATTTTATTCTTTCCGGGCTCCCACAGCCTGATCTCTCCTCTACCACTGAAACTCCCCTTCTCTATAGGATGATTTGCTGGGGGTCCCTCATCCTCGAAAGGAGCCAGTGCGACTGTCCCCTTGAGTTTGGAATAGGGCTAAACCCTGCCAGCCAGAGATTGCAGGAGCAATCAAACTGGGGCCAGGTTGCCTGCACTGGTTCTGCAACAAGGTGGGCTTGTACAGTTCCTTCCAGCAGAGAAAGATTGAGTACACACAGTATTAGATCAGTTTTAAGACTGGGAATGGGTTGTGGGATTTTTTTGTGGTTGTTGTTGCTTGGGTTTTTGGTGTGGTTTTTTTTTTTGTTTGCTTTGTTTTGTTTTGTTTTGGGGAGTGGGAACAATCTAACATTTTTTTTTTTTTTGTAAATGAAAACATTTGAAATGGAAAAAAGAATTTTAAAAAGAAGCTATTAAGAATAAAACATCTGTAAACATCATCCCAGCAGCATTAGATGCATTCACTGCATGTCATATTTACATCAGAGATACTATTTGTAGGGGCTTTTAAATAATTTCTGTATGAAGCCTTGGAAAAGAGGAAGTGACTTTCAGGTCACAGCAGAGGGCCGGGACAGAAGCACGTCAATGAACCCTGTGAGGTGTGATGACAACTTCTTACAAAATTTCATCAAGCGTCATTCAACTGCCTGTAGCCTTTTGGAAGTGCCCGTTGCCCCTTGCTAGCGCAAGGAAAGCCATCTGGTATTCCAAATTATGTTTACCGCCTCTTGACCAGAGCGTGCTCCCTTTCCTGCACGCGCGCAACCTCGGTGCACTCCGCTGAGCAGACTTGCAAATTCACAGCTGAGAAAGTCTGGCCCTTTGTGGAAACCGCAACCGACCGACGCCGGTGACACACCCCGGGCGGTGACAACCCTTGGCTCTTCCCAAGTCCCTCGTGGCTCCCGCCAGCCCCGAGCTGGCCAGCCCACAGCTAGCCCGTGGCACGGGGCTCAGAGCCCCCGGCCCGTTTCGGGGTGCGGTGGCAGCGGCCGGCCGGGGCCGGGTGTGGAGCACCCGTGGTGGACTTCGCCCACCGCGCCCCAGGCTGTCCCCTCCGGTGGTGTCTCTGCCGACTGCTCACCAGCAGGCATCTTGCTGTTATAATAACCTGAAATCGTGCCAAAGACTCTTATTTGCTTTTCTTTTCACCAGAATCAACAAAGATGGGGAGCGCTTCAGATAAGATTGCAACGCTGTAGGATAATCAGTCCTTAAACTTTGATACCCTTACTGAAATAATCCGTCCTGTTTATGTTGTCTTCTGTTATGGCTCATCTTGCTGTGATCCTCTATCTAGAGAGGAAATTAAAAACTTTTACTATGGAATTACATTAGTAACTAGATAATTTTCTACTACTATGGGTAGAAGGAGGTACCCAGGTTCAACGCAAAGAAGAGATATACAAAAAAAAGAACTCACCAGGACAGATATATTTGAAGTAGAGACACCTGTCCAAATGTTCCCCCTTAGCTCAGGTGATTAGTTCAGATGTTCACATCGACGCCTGCACCATCGCTCCAATCCCAGCCAGGGGTGTGGGGGGGGGAAGGACTCCTGCTTCTGTGGGACTGCTGGGGGGGTCCCCCGCTGAGCCCTCCGAGGGGCTGCAGTACAAGGAGTGAAACTTGGTGGGTGGTGCCCAAGCGGATCCAGCGCCTGCTGAGGCCCGGCCACTCTCTTCCCTTATGAGCCGCGGTTTCGGTCTGTGCTTTGGGGACTCGGTGAAATTCAGTGGAGATATACGAGTAGCAAGAACTGATCTGTGCAACCGAGCAGAACAGCTGGGGGGGTTGCTTCCTTCCAAAGAGGAGACTGGGATGATACCACACTGACACCAGGGCACCTAAGAGCAGAATTCGGCTCATTGGGTATTTCTGAGCACGGACAGTCATCCGCACTTCAGTGAGCTATAAAAAGAATGTACCTTTTGTACTATTCATGTTGATCAAGAAGTTTTTTTGTGGTAGTTTCACTATTAGACTGCTTCTAATGTTTCTGCTGTGTTTTAAATATCATTATCTTCAAAAGTCTTTTTTTTCCCCCCCTGCATACTTTCGTTCTTTTTCTATACATCAGCTATTTCAGTCGGTCTCATCCCGTTTTACTGTCATGAAAGATACCCAGTCTAACAGCTCTTCTTTCATTTCATAACAAATGGCACAATTAAGACTTAATTAGATGCATATGAGTAAGGAAATGGCATGCCACCCAGGACCTTAAATGTGATATCATTCAATTGCTTAAGTGCAGCATCCTGAAAAAAATCCAAACAGGAAAAAATCCGCTAAACTTATTTCAAGCTGGATCTTTTCAGACTGGCATGATTGCCTACTGACAATTAATTGTTTTCTAATCATGATTCTAAAGACAATGTACTTTTTTTTTTTTTTTTTCTTTTTCCACAGCAAAAATTACGACAGGTGCATGGAAATGACATTTCTCTGTGCATTGGATTCATAGAGAGTATTATATGCAAACATTTAAGGTCTAAGCAAAGATCATATGACACTATCTATGATTTCTCAAGCGATTACATTGTTATACACTTACAGAAAATAAAAGCCTTCATATGAAGATGCTGAGTTGTTTTCCCTCTTCAGAAGTGCGATAGTGTGAAATAGGGAAGAGGGTTAGCTGGTGGATGGCCCGTCTCAGTGTTCTCTCTTCATCTGTTTGGAAATGGGAAAATTATTGCTGACTTTCTGGCTCACCATCACAGGTCACTTCAGTGCCTTCTGATACCTTAGCCCCAGGGGCAGGGCCGTGCCCAGGGCTCTTCCCACTCAGCTTGTTTGGGCTGAAGGTGGCCTGAGCATCCACCAAAGGCTACAACAGCTGTAGGCTTCAGCAGTGGGTGGCTATGGAAAAATGCAGATGTGTCCTGGGCCGGTCTCTGTGGGCAGTGGTGGTTGGAAAAGTAACCTCTGATCCCTTGAGGGTGCCGTGTGGAAGTTCAGCCTCCCCTCAGGCGAAACAGGTAGCCATAAGGAGGGACTGGGTGTACTAGGTGGCATCTAACTCTGATTAATCCTTATTCTGACAAGGAGGAGGTTCATGATTCTCCAAAATGAGAATGTGGTGGTTTGCATTAGGTGAGCAAATTGGCTGCTGCACAATTTGCCATACGATTGACCAAGACATTGCAGATCGAGTTGGCCAGTCAGGCACAGCCTGGTCGAGTTGGCCAGTCAGGCACAGCAAATCTAGTCAAGAGTTCTTTGGAAAACTCTGATGATACTAGTCCTTCCTCGTTTCATCTGGTAATTCAGGGAATAAACCCTGAATTTGCAGTGTTCCTTAAAAAGCCTTCTGTATGAGGCACTGACACTCATTTTCTGTAAGTCTAAAATTCGTGAAGTTTCAGATGGTGATAGCAGTTTCTTGTACTCACCTAGAGAGTGATGTTCCTGAGTGTGTCTTCATGTTTCAAGTGTCTGACCCTCCTTGATTCCCAAGTAGCTGATGCAGCGTTATTGCTCCCGTGTGCTCAATGCTGAAGGTCAGGATTTGGCATCTGATTTGCAAAGCCACTGATAAATTTTGAAGTTCTTCTGAATTAAAGACTGAAATGATTGTAAATAAACAGCTTTTTTTTTTTTTTTTTTTTTTTTTTTTTTTTCTCCCCTGACTTGTTATTTTGCTCATTCTTCATGTTTAGTGCAGATGTGACTGTCTTCTTGCCCGGAGTGAAAAGGCTTTCATAGTCTTTGCTATACACATAGAAAAATAATGCTCCAACAGGACAGTGCTAACAGGCACGGTGGCTCAGGCTGGATGGGAATAGTGCAGCTAGGCAAGAGTTTGCAAATCATTTTTAAACAAAGCTCACATGATCTTTCAAAAGTAAGAATTGGTTTAGACATTGTACAGAATTGCCAGGGTGATTCTCACTTGCAAGTAACCAAAAGTGTGTCAGCACGCTGGTAGTTTATTTAACGTATTTATTTCCTCAAAAGTTCATTTTCTTGGGTGTGGAGGGGATGTGTTCATGCCCTTAATTAATTACTTATGTGCAACTGTCTTCTGGACCGCTTTCTGATGCTCTGTGGAGTCTGGAAAACAGTCAAGGAACTAGGTGACCCACTGTTAGGCTTCAACATCAGCCACAACCAGCACACGAAGGAGCCAGCATTGGCTCTGTGCATTAAGAGGGACACGCAGGATTGTAATGGAGGCAGGGAAGAAAAGCTTTCGGTAGGCAGGGGAAGACATAATACACTGATCCTTTGCTCCTGTTGAGCTTTGCCAACTTTGTAATTAAATTAGTCAAGATTAAGAACAGATTACCTTTTCCACGACCCCAGAGGCACCTCTCCGTGGGCAACCCTCACACCTCCCTGCTCTTGCTGGCCCCTATTTCAGATGACGATCAGTCTGTCCCCTGGGCAGCAGTTTCAGCTCAGGAGGCAGAGCCCCTTCTCTCCTTTTGCCCCCTGAGCCTCTGCCTCAGTTTCCCTTCCTGAGGCCATCTGACTCCCCAGGCACCCAGCTTCCCGGCCGTCCCTGGCTCCTTTCCCTCTTTATTCCCTACGTTCAGGTTATCCCTTTATCTTCTGGCACTGCCTTAACATTTACGGTCTGTCCCTCTTTTTCCAGCCCTTTGCTTGAAAGGCTTTATCCAAGCCGTCATCCTTCAAAGATAACAAGAAAACTTCAAAAAAAGGTTCTGGTTCTTAACTCACAGTGGCATAAATCGGGAGAAAGAGCACTAAAGGCAACAAAGAGACGAACAGAGAGGAGAACCAGGTTCACAGCTTCAAACTGCTCATTTTCCCTGGTTCACACTGCCATCTCCACAGACCCAGCAAGATAGCATAGGAAATCAATATTCATTTGCTGTGTTCTGTTTCTACACTGTTAAGGTAAGACTATTCCTCCTGCTGTATGATATACACTTTTTTTCTGTAGACAGGGCAGGTATTGAAATACTTGGATGTGTTTTCAAGAATAATTGGGGCTATATAACTACACAAGGCTTGCAATATTCTTAGAGTTATTTCTGAGACTTGCTGGTCAAGGCCAAATCCTGCTTGCTTTAATTGTGAGTACAACCCCTCTGATGAGGTTGAGCAGAAAGGTAATGGCACCACTTGTATAAGGAAACTAACCAAATTTGCTTGGCAGCTGAGCTGTCAGGTAGGGTAAATGCAGATTTCTGCCTCGTAACAAAATTCATCTATTACTAGAGAAGAGGCTCATGCCTTCTTCAGGCCCTGTTTCTGAGCCACAGCCAAAAAAGTTAGTGACTTTCTAATGTTGCTTTCTAATGTCATGTTTATTATTCATAAAAAGGAGAGGTACTTCATGACTAGACATCTTTCTTAGAGGTCTGCAGCAACACATTTATTTATGTCCGAAATGTTTACATTCCGGTTATGCCTCAAGGATTGTATCTAAAATGCTTAAGCTATTTTGTTTTGTTTTGCTTTCTTTTATTTTTTTTCTTTGTTTTCCTTATTTTTTTCCTCCCTCTCTTTTATTTTTTTAATCTTCATTTTCCCCTTTTCCCCCTTTATTTCCCCCTTTCCCCCCTCCCTGAGACCAGTTTTCCACTCGCAGGAAGAACACATTCTCTCGCAGGAGCATATTTAACCCTCTCAGGAAGCGGGAAAACGCGCCCCCCTTGACCCGCGAAGATGAAGAAGCCGCTCTGCCCGTCCCCCCCCCCCCCCCCCCCGTTTCCCCCCCCCTCCAGCCGGTCCCTCCGGTGCCCGTGCAGACCCACGGCAGAACCAGCCCCGGTGGGGAGGGCGAGCGGCTGCTCTGGGGCGCCTTTCCATCTCTCCCCGGGGATGCAGATGCCGGCAGGGCGGCGTGGGACACGCCGAGGGGCCTTTCCAGCCCCCCCCCACGCAGCCCCTCGGCGGGGCGATGAGTGGGAGTGATGCTGCCCTCTCCTGGGGGGATGCGGGCAGGCTGGCCGGGCCGTCCCTGCCCCACAGCTCCCGCCCGTCCCTGCCCCACAGCTCCCGCCCGTCCCTGCCCCACAGCTCCCGCCCGTCCTTGCCCCACAGCTCCCGCCCGTCCCTGCCCCACAGCTCCCGCCCGTCCCTACCCCACCGTTCCTGCCCATCCCTGCCTGTCCTTGCCCGCCCAGCCCCCGGGCTGCCCCCGTGGGTGCAGTGCGGGACCACCCGGTCCCCTGAGCCGAGCAAACGAGGTTGTGTGGCCGCCGGCCGAGCCCGAGCGAGGGTGCGGTGTTTAGGCTGCACCTCTGCTAATGAGCTAAGTGAGGTGTGTGCGTGGGGGGGCATCCTCTGGGCCCGGAGCCACTCGGCCACACGCGTCCCGCGAAGCAGGGTCAGACTTCCAAGCGCCGTGGCCTTGCCGGACGCGGTCCCCAAACCAGCAGGCGCTGTGCCGGGGGGTATCGCCTGGCCTGGGCCGAAACCTCAGCGGGGTCCGCCCGGAGCCTGGGCAGAGGGGCTCAGGGAAGGTCCGGCACCCAAACCAGGGCCCTCACCCTGATCAATTTGCAAATACAGGCAACTTGGCGCATTTTGGACCACACTCTGTCAGTTCTCTGTGTCACACTCACGACATGGTTTTCGTTTGTTTTCATTCATCGTTTTGAAAGCCGTTTCTTCAGAGCTGAGGTATTCAGCCCTCCAAGAGCAGTCAGATGCTGGGTGCTCTTTGCCTGCCCGATGGCACCTTTACCATCACCTTTGCTGTCGTGTTTTCACCTGACAGCACAAATCCATCCCAGGCGTTTCCATGCTGCGACATTTACTGCACGACGGGCACAAGCTAACGCCGGGAGGGCCAGGTGACACGGAGCTGGTGGGGCTGGTGGGGCTGGGAGCACGGGGAGATGGGTCAAGCAGCGCTCAACACCCGGCAGCTGCCACAACCGTCACGCCACCGCCGGCCAGTGCTGCCTCTGTCACCCGTGCGCCGTGTACGCTGCCGAATCAGCCTCCAAAAACGGATGGGGCCATTCCTGTTCGGCCCTTTAATTCCCAAAGGCACCATGGCGTGGAGTTGCAGGGCTCTGCTCTGCCTCTCTGCTGCGTACCTGACCGGGGAGCTAAGAAACCCAAACTCGGTCAAAACCCCCATGGAAATGGCTGAAAAGAGCCTCAGTCAGACGGGGCAGCACGGGGTCAAGGTCCTGCCAGAAAGAGGAGCTATTAGCCCGGTGCTGCAGCCCCCCGTGAGGGGGTTACCCGCCTCCTGCGCTGGGACGAGTTTTCCTGGGGCGACTTTGGTTTTATTCAGAAGCGGCCATGGCAAAGTTTGGGGCCAGGTAGCAACAAAGTTGTCCAGTTTGAGGCAGAGCGTGGGAGATGCTTTGTCCGCAGAAAGATGTGGTTTGCTCCTCCTTCATCGACTTTTTCTCTGGTTTGGGGATTTTTCTCCAACTGTTGCTGTCTTTTCAGCATATTTCAAAGCCACCTCCCGCACGACCGGCGCTTTTAAATCCCCGTTCCCGACGAAGACGGTGTTACCCGGCCGAAATAAGCGGCCCAGGAGCAGCTCCCCCCGTGGAGCGAGCAGGATGTGTCCCGAATCAGGTACCGCCCCGCCCAGCACAGCCCCCTGCCCACACCGCGGCCTGGGGGACGCTCCAGCGCCGTGCGCGGGAAGAGGCCCCACGGCCACCCCCACGGCCACCCCCACGGCCACCCCCACGGCCACCCCCACGGCCACCCCCACGGCCACCCCCATCCTCCCCCTTTCCCGCCCTCGGGACACGCCCACCCGGAGCCCCCCGCCCCTTCCCCCGCCCCGCCCTCCCCGCCTCGACCAATGAGCGGAGGCGCCCCGCGGCGGAGGCGGGCCTTTTCCCCGGCGCGGCGCTTCCGGTTCCTCGGCGCGGCCGCCATGGCGCCGCTGGGCTGGCCGGGGCCGTTGCCGCCGCCGTTGCTGCCGCTGCTGCTCGGCCTGGCCCTCGGCCCCGCCGCCGCGGAGACGCTCCGGCTGGAGGCGCTGGGCGAAGCGGAGGAGCTGGCGGAGGAGTTGCGGTGGGGCGCGGGGCTGCCCGGCGACCTGCCCGAGCTGGAGCCCGAGTGCCGCCGCCTCCTCGCCGCCTTCGCCGAGGGCAGCGCGGCGCTGACGGGCTGCCTGGGCCGCCGCGCCCGCCCGGTGCGGCTGTGCCAGGCCTGCCACCGCCACTACCGCCGCCTCCTCGCGCAGTACGGCAGCATCGCCCGCGCCCTCGGGGTGCGTCCGGGGGGGGGTGTGTGTGTGTGTGTGTGTGTGTGGGTGTGGGTGTGTGTGGGTGTGTGTGGGTGTGTGTGTGTGGGGAGCGGCCCTTCCCGCCCCGGGGCCGGGCTGCGGGGGGGGGGGGTGTCGGGCGCTGCTTCCTGAGGGCTTCCAGCTCTCTTCCAGGGCGCAGCTGCGCCCCACGCGTGGCGGGGCGTGGGGTCCTCGGGAAGGCGGCCGGTGTCTCGCCGCGGTCCCGCGTGGAGGGGTGAGGGGAGGCGGCGTGTGTTAGGCCTGGCCGGGGTGTGACCCGCGACGCTGACAGACGGGGCGCCCGCGTTTCGGGTGGCGCGGGTTTCCAGCCCGCGAAAGGCCCGTTCCCACGCTGTGGGGGTGGGCGTTCGGCGGAGGGTGGGAGGGTTTTGGTGCCTGCCTGCTGCTGGTGCTGCCCGGTGTTGGGCCACGGGCCGTGCTACCGCCTCCCGGCGTGGTTAGGGGCGAGGAGTTCCACCCGCGGAGAGCGAAAAAAAAAAAAAAAAAAAAAAGCTTTGCTCCTCTGTGCAAGTGGAAAAACTTGAGTGGTTCTTGCTGATGTAGCGACGGTTAAAGCAGCGCTCTGGCTCTCGGGTCGTTGTATAGCGCTGCTGAGGAACAGTGCCGGGGCTGAGCTGCCCGGTGCTTCTTGGAAAACCGGTGGTCTCTGAAGGTGTGTTGAGTGATGCACATCATCTGTGGGGAGCTGTGTCACAGGGGTTTGGCTCCAGAGCTGACGGGTGTATGTGGCAGCAAACTAGAAGTTCTGAGTCTATAGAACCCACCAGTGGGAAACTTTGAAGCTGGGTCTTCTCTTTACATCCTTTAGACTCTTGATCGTTTTTTCTTTTCCCCCCGTTTCTTAGTGTTGGAGGTGGTTCATGACTAGTTTTGCGTGTTCTCATCCAGTTTATCCGTTTGTGGAAGTTAGTTCCTGGGATGATATGAGGATGGCAATAGTGGATCGGACCAAAGGGCCTCTGTCCGTTCTCTGCCGGTGGCTAGAAGTGGGTGCCCTGGTAAGAGCGCAAGCAGAGAGCGTGTTTAGAGCAGTGTGTCCCCTGGCTTGTGCTTCCAGTTTGGGGAATTTCTGAATCTCTATTTAGAATCACCGCTGACAAGAAAAATCCATTGCTCTTTAAATCCAGGTAAACTTCTGGTGCTGCAGTGTCCTGCTGCAGACCACAGCTTAGTTACCTGTCGCGTGAAGAAGTCTCGCTTTCTGGGTTTGATGCGTTGTCTGCCCCTTTTCCCGCTCCACCCCAGTGCCCGTATTGGCAAAGCCCACGGGCGTTCATTTGGCAGTTGTCCTCTCCGGGGCAAATATCTAGCCAGTGGTCTCATGTTGTAGTTTGCAAGCCCGTAGTCTTGTTTCATTTGTTTCTCATAGGGAAGCTGTTTCCTACCAGTGACTAGGTAATGTGGAAGTGAGAAATTGAGTATGTAATTCGCTTGGGTGTTTTCAGCAGGATGTTTTGGCTAGGATTAGGTTGCCAAACCTATCCCAGTCCTTAAAATATGTGTGAACTCGTTGCAGCTGCTGGGCTTGAGGACTGGTCCACTGTGTGGTCTGGAAGACACATCTGCATTGGAGGGCGTTTGGCTTTCCTTCTGTGCGTGGATTAATGAACCAAATCAATAAAGGAGGTGACCTCTTCCAATCTCAGTCCATGATCACAAGTAATCAGATATCTGATGTTTTTATCTTTGCCATCCTACAGTAGTTCTAGAATATACAATATATATGTATAACAGTTAGTTATAGTGCAACGTGAAAGAAGTAGCCAGGTTAAGTTTTGGACATTTCTGAAATGTAGAATCCTCCTTATGAGGGTAATTTAAAGAATAAATTAGGCAAACATATTTAAGGATTGATATAGGTTTACTTGATTCAGTTCTGAATTTAAAGTGCTTTTTCCCACTCAGGAGTCCAGCTGGTAAGGAAGTTTCACAGTTAAAGGCCTTCATGGAGCAACCAGAGTGTTCCCCGCATGAACAACTTTCTTGCATCTCTGTTTGTAATTTAGTAGAAATGAAAGTGAGTGAATGTAGGAGCTACCAGATGTGGCAATACTCAGCTTCTGCAGCTGAGTCTCCAAAGGGAACTTCTTATTTAAAAGGTACACCTGTTTTAACAGAGAGAGGCAGAAGCTGGATCTCTCCTAAAGCTCTGTAAGGAACATGTTTCTCACTAAAGAGATTATTTTCTTGTATGTCCCATGTCACTTATCAAAGAGGCTTTTGGCAGCTTTGGCAATTTTGAGAAGTGCTTAAGTCAGTTTAGCAGCCAGCAAACAGGAGCTAAAACACAGGAGTCAGCTGACTGGAGGTCATGGCTTTGTATCACTGATTTGAGGGAGAAAGTAAAGCTTTGAAGGAGAAAAACATTGTTCTGAATTCTGATCGGGATACTTGCTGTTTATTCTCCAGATGTGTTTATAGTTGCTCTTCATTTTTTTTTTTATGAGCTTGGTCCGGAGAATAAGCTTCTGTGTTGTGTCAGTGCCTGCTTTGGGGATGGGATGGGATGCGTCGGGTGGCTCACTAAGAGAGCTGAGCTCGGTACCTACGTGTGGGGAGGACGAGAGCCTGGCCGTGGGCCCGGGGGAGCGGCCGTGGGCGCTGCTTAGCAGGGGACTGCGCTCCTGGTATTGCTGTGCTGGGGGGGGGGGGGGGGGGGGGGGGAGTCTGCTGCTGACACACTACGTTGGTGCAGCAGTTTGGGAAGTTTTCTTCTGTCTGTGTTTGTTTTGAGGCCAGTCCGCTGGTTTAGGTCCTTCAAATATTCCTTCAGCCTGATGAGAACGACCCTGTCCTTCTTTCTGACTGCACATGCCTTGGGCTGGCTCTTGGGGCTGTGGCCCAGAAATGGATGGAGATGAGCTGCCTGGCAGAGGAGGCCCTGTCTCTGTGCTTGCTTTGCTTTTAGTTAGTTATTTTTTTCAGCTGCTTATTTTTGACTGACTTGCATGCAGTGCTGGTAGGTCTTTAGAGATCATGTGCAGTAAGCGGTGTTGCTCATAGTGTGAGTTGGAGGATCAAAACATTTTTATTGTTCCATCGATTCTGCTCTGCCTATTCTAGAAATATCAATGTGATGTGTTGTGATTGTTTAGCTGTGTTTACAAAAATTATGTTTCAGAATTTTCCATTTGTATTTTTAACACTTGATGGCTATTTTTGTCGCTTTCTTTTTCTTGTAGAATTCTTCTGAGAGCCATAATTGCGCCAAAAGCATCTTGACCTCAGACAGGCTGCAGATAGTTGTGACCCTTTCGGAGTTCTTTAACGAAACCTGGGAGGCAGCCAACTGTGCAAGTATGTGACTTGTTCTGTAGCTTTCATACTACTGTTATGACTTAGCCCCTAAAATTTGCACAGATCAAATTGTATGTAGTTGTTCAAATACAGTCAATAGAGAACACAAAAATCTTAAACTAGAGCCGCTTCAATGAAGGGTACGAGAGCTTTTTATTCTGTCAGGGATACTGGCAAAATCTGAGGGCGCTAGGCTGTTGGAAAACTTAGTTGTATAAGTATTTTAAGCTATTATTTCAAAAGATAGTCTTGCTAGTTTTCTTTGTGTTCTACAGACCTTGCTGGAGACTTTCCTTAGCTTCATTGCAGCTTCTTCTGTTTTTTTTTTCTGTCTTCCTGTTTTTTTTTAAAAAAAACCTTACGTAAGAAACTCTTCCTTGTTTGTTAATGAAGGCAGTAACTCTGGGATGCTTACACCTCGAGCAATATCTGACGCCAGAGCCATGATTTTGATTTGACTTTATGGGTGGAGGGTGTCCAAATCTATCCCTGTATCTTAACTGTTCCTGTGCTGATGGTGCTGTGCCACGCTTACGGCTAAACTACGGCTTTTGGTCATTCCCCTGGTGTGGGGAAGTGGGACCCTACACTAATAGGTGCACTAGGAAGCAGTGGGAATAGCACCGTGGAGTTGAGTGTTAATGATGCTGGGTTTGCTGCAGAGCCCCTTGGGAGCCCAGGAGGGTTTGTTTCTGGGCTGTGTGAGGGCTGGAAGGGCGGTACAGGAGGAGCTCTGTGCTGTCCTGCCCCGTGGCCAGCCGGATGCTCGCCCTCACCACTGACGGTGCTTCCTTCTTTCAGGAGATTTTTCTAGGATGTTGGCTTGCCCTCATGATGCTGTTGCTGAACCTCTGAATTCCCAAAGCGCTGTTGTTTTCGAGGGTCTGTCTGGTTAGAGCACCTGAAGTGGGGTGGTTGGAAGCAGTAACGCGGTAGGGTTGAGCCTATGACTGGGAGGGAAGCCCCAGATCTCCCCTCAAAAGTGGGTGAAGTGGTCAGCTCTTTCCTTAAACAGTAATACAATACACTCTGATTCTGCTGTTGTGTTCGTGGTCTAGCTGTTTCCTGGGTGCTCTCTGTTTCATCTCCACTGCTGGTGCTTCTGCTTTCACCTAACTGCTGTTAGTGTTGCTGGGCAAAGCCAGATTTGCAGGGTAGAAAATAAAAGTAATGTCTTGTTTTATCTTAAACTCCAAAGATAATTCAGACCCCCTCTTCAGGAAGCTCTTGATGATAGTCTTCATCTTTCACTTAATCAAGGCCAATTAATTCTGAAATATGCTCTCGATGAAGACTTAGGTCAGCAGGTCTGAGGCATCAGTGGCAGGCAGAGAAGGAAGCTGCAGTGTTGACTAGACCTGTCTTTTACTGTCGAGAGCTCTTTTTGTGGGAGTGGAGTGTCTGGGGCTTGTTGGCTATGGAAATGTTAGAAATTAGAATATTCAGATGTTTTTCTTTCTCTTTGACAGATTGTTTAAAGAACGGCAGTGAGGGATTATCAAATTCTACTGTAGAATTCCTGGATTTATTCAATAAATCTCTGACATGTTTTGAACATAACCTTCAGGTATTTATGCTTTGTATTTTAGGATAAACACTAAATCCTTTAATTGCTAGCAAAACCTTATTTATGCTGAATAAACTGAAGATGTGTATTAGGCAAATAAACTGCTGGTGAGTTTGAATTTTAGGCAGATAAAGTAATGATCTGTAAAATGCGGGTGTTTACAGATTGGGAGACTAAAATTAATACTAATTGCTACTCACCTTGACTTCATTTGGTATGTAATTGCAATGTTACTTTTGTGAATTCAGAAATTCTGATGTAGAGTTAATAATTATATAGTGAGAAGCATCATGTCTGCATGTTGCAAGTCTTTTTCTACCTCTTTGGAGAACTGTTGGCTTTTGACTTAACAATTCAATCTTTAAACAGCCTTTTGATAATATAGACTGGTTAAAAACCCCCCCAGTACCTTAAATCATTGTAACAATTCTTTTGACTAGTAAAATTATGAGTAGACGAAGTTTGTCCGTATTGCAAAGGCAATATAACTCACATAATGAAATAAATGTGGCAAATGTCCTCAAAGAAAAGGCTCTAAATAGCCTCAGAAACTGCGTATATGCCATTTTAATCAGAAACTGGCCAAGTTCTGGGATCATTTAGTGGTAAAAATGTGAAATGGTGGGTATGAGACAATCTCAGGGAACTGTCTGCTTTTTTTGTTATTAATGATTTCTAGGAAATGTCCCTTTATATATTGGCTTTGGCCAAGAAGAAGTGTGAGCTGCCCTGTTGATCAGTTCAAGTGTCTGAGCTAGAACTTAACCCGGTGGTTGGTGGGTAGCTGATACAACCGTTCCTAGTGGTGAAGGCTACAAATGGAAAGAATTACTGTGGCAAAGTCTGTCCCTGTCAGTACAGCTCAGCAGTAACAACAGTTACTTGTTAGGTGTGGGCAAATGGAAAACCAAACACAGTATTAAGGAACCTGATCTATGGCTCCAGAATAACATTTGATTACGAGTAATTTTTTTTTTTTTTTTTCTACTTCTGGGAAATGGTATTTTAAAAAAAAATAAATTAAAAATGCTGCTAGTTCAGGGAGCAGTTTGAGATGTATAATCTGGAGGAAATGGATCCTGTCCCTAGTGAATTAGTCAGTCCCTTTTCCTCCTGCATTCTCATGTGAGTTGTTTGTCTGGGCCTCTACTCAATTTGAGATGCTAGAAACGTGGGTTTTGGTTCATACCGGGCTCTAAGTTTTCAAGGTTGTTTTGTTTGTTTTTTTTTTTTTTTTTAGTAATGCTTTAAAATTCTGTATGAATGCTGTTTTATAACCCTAGGGACAAACCATCTATCTGTCACCAAATAACTACACAGAAGTATGTAAAAACTGCAACGAAACCTACAAAATGCTGAATGACCTGTATAACAACTTGCAAAGGATGAACAGGCAAGGTGGTGAGTCTGGGCACTCCGCGCACCTGTGTATCGACGTGGAAGATGCAGTAAGTGTTTGTTAGCATTCAACAGGGAGAGCTTGTCATGGGAGGCTTTTAATGGGAGCTATTTGCACTCGTTTTTCTCAGGGTTGCCTTTTCCCTTTCCACGGGGGGGCAGTGCCTTTGGCAGGCTGGTGTCCCGTGGGGGGAGGTTAGCTCGGTGGGGCTGTCTCACTCGGTCCTGTCCTCAGTCCGTGCAGCAGGAGCGCGCCTGAAGCTCCTGATCACCCAAGTCCATTCCAGTTTGAGTAGCTGCACTTTGATTTCTTGTTGCTGCGAAGGGGATGAATTAAAAAAAAAAAAAAAAAAAAAAAAAAAATCTGGCTCTTAATGTGAAGCTTTGCTTCTATTGTTCTAGCCAGCGTAATAACTGATTCCTTACTACAGCAACTGTTTCTAGGGGTGCTCAGCATTGGTGACATAGGTTTGGAAAAAGCTTTCTGACACTGGGGGGTTTTAAGTGGTTGGGCAAGAGGAGCCCTGTTGAAAGGGTGGGGTTAGCCCTGTCCCTGCAGGCTGTCAGAGAGTTCTCTGGGAAGCGGGCATGTGGCAACGTCTACAGTGTATCTGAGTGTGCTTTTGAAGCTTGTAAAAAATTTCGATGTGAAATCTTGGCTCCATTTAAATGGTCTGTTTCTACATCTTCAGGGGTTTGCTTGCTTTTGGGCGGGGGGTAGATCTGCTCAGGTTGTTTTCTGAGGCCGTGTTTGAACACTTGGATGCCTTGAGGCCTGAGCGTTCGCCGTGCTGCACAGCAAAACCAAACGGCGCGTGCTCACTTTCAGGGCTTGCTTATGTTTCTCTTTTTAGATGAACATCACTCGGAAGCTTTGGAGCAGGACTTTCAACTGCTCTGTTCCCTGCAGCGATACCGTCCCAGTGATTGCAGTTTCGTCCTTTATTCTCTTCCTACCTATTGTTTTTTATCTTAGTAGCTTCCTTCACTCGAAGCAGAAGAAACGGATACTCATTCTGCGTAAGTGGTGGTGCTGGCGTTTCACTGTTAGAGTTGGGTGGTGCCAGGGACTCGCTTGGCTCCCGTGGGAGGGGGGGCCCAGCCAGATCTGCCTGCAGCTGTGCTGACGGCGCTAATAGCGACTATTAGTCTGCTGCTGTCCCCTCAAGAAGGGTAGTACAGAGCTTCAGCCATATCTTTTCATTAAAGTTTCTGGACGTGAACGGAAAGCTGTTTGCAAGTCTGTGTCAGATAAATAGAGGGAGTGGAGAGACTAGTTTTGTGGAATTCTTTGTGTTTAATTTTCATATAATTTTTCCCTTTCTAGCCAAGCGCATCCAGTCAAATGCCAGTCTTGTGAACATCCAAGAAAAATACAGCTGAGCTGCAAAACAAAACCTGAGAGCTGCTGCTGGTATACAGTGGGTACAATTGTGTTGGAATGAGGCCGGCACAAAAGAGGAGTTAATTATGGTTTAGTGTAATGATACAGAGCAACACAAGTTAAACAAAATGCTGTCTGACTTCTAAGCGAGGATATTAACAAACATGACAAGGCAGGGCTGTGTGACACTGTATGGACTCTGGGTTTGAAAAATCTTTGGGGTTTTTTTCAGCCTCGGGCTAATGTTGGTGTTTTCCTGTTTCTAAGCTTTTGTACTTCTCATCAATAGAATAACTACACTTTTCTTGCATGGTATTTTTACATATTTATCGCATTTGTTTCAAGGAAACCTGAGATTCTGAATCTTTTTGAGGTGACTTTCACAGACAGACGAAGCTTGAAATAATACTTGACGTTTGTGCTTGAAACATCATGTTTAATTTCCACATAATATTCAGTCTTATCAGACTTGGGATGGACAGGAAACCTTTCAAAAAGAAAAAGTTCCCATCTTTCCTATACCACTCCAAAGTCATGGTATCTGTTAAAAAAAAAAAAAAAAAAGCAAAGGGCATAAAATATGCAGAGAAAGCAGTAATATATAATGTCCAAAGCCGGTAACAGAACTGCCAGTGCCGGACTTGAACAGTAATCGCTGATGACTCCAGTATTCAGTTATCTCTGAAACAGGCGGTGTCTTTAGTCATTTGCACATTTTAACCACTAAAATCACTGCTTTTCAGAAGTTACATTTTCAGAAGCTTATTTTAGATGTCTGCTTGAGTAGCTGAATGTTTCACTGTTTGTCTGTTTATTGTGTTATTTGCTTTCCTTTATAATTATAAATGATTTTTTTTTTTTTTTAATTGTTTTTGTGGAGAAGTGAGGTAAAGTCAAGTCACTGGAGGTGCTGGATTTCCTGGTCTAGAGCTTGCTATGGCTTAATACAGAGGAACTTTGTAGGGGAAAAGTTACCTTTTGTAGATAACATGTATTTTTAGAGATAAATGAACCAGCAGGTTCTCTAATTTAAAAACTGTCCAGAAAGACAGTGAAGATACTGTGTTTGGAATTGATGACTTTCAAGGAATAGTTTAAAAAAAATTAGGCCTGTGAGATAGGTGAATGTAAACAAATTCAAGCTGGCAGGGTTCCAAAGCTGATGGAGAAATTAATGCAGTAGCTGTGGGGATGGATGGTGCTACTGACAGGCTGCGGGCACAGTTCAGCGGCTGCAGCAATACCGGCAGTTCCGTTTGGTTATGCTGGTCCTGCTTTGGGAGAGCCCTGGGGGTCACACGGTGTGCAGCGGTACTGGAGGTTAATGAATGCCAGAGTCTTTGCTTCCATTTTTAAATTTGTTTTCTAACCTTGCGGTGAAAATGAGTGGCCATTAACAGTTAAAAAATGAAATTTCTCTTGGAGTCTTTGTGTCTGATGTCTGTCAAAAAACTCCACGAAACAGTCTTATGTGTTTGACTTGCTTTGGAGCCTATGATGTTAAATTTTCCTTTCCATTAAGGCTCAAATAAATATATAACAATGTAACAAAACAGTCCTAAAGCTCTTCAAGTCGTTGGTTCTTTTTTTTTTTTTTGAGTTAGGACATACTGTTGGTTCTAAAGTCAAGCTGACAGTATGTTTAAGTAAAATACTGTGTTAGCAATTGGTCCCACCCACATGATTGCCTTTTTGTATTTTATCAGTAAGAAGTATTCATCTCCCTCTGTTAAACATGTGAATCACTAGGTCAACAGTCAGTTTATTCTAGGTAGTTTACAACAATAACATAAAACTGTATTTCTCCTGCTTATTACATAAAGATACCATCTTGCGGCTGGGAGAGGCGTGCTGCCTTTTTTTTAAAAAAAAAAAAGATTATTTTTTATATTTATTCTTCAACTTTCTGGGACTTATTCAGCTGCCTGCTGTAATAGCATTACATTGATCTGGGACATCATATGATGGAGAGCTGTTCAAAGCAATCTTTCATTCGTGCAGATAAAGCCGGTTTGTACGCGCAGCACTTCAGAATGACAGCTTTTATACTGTAAGCAGTGGCTTTTTGAGCACATTCATATTAAGTAGGTCTGAAAGTCATTACTTTTGGATATGGTGGTTAAGCACTTTAAGAAAAAAAAAAAAAAAATCAGCTTTTCTTATTTTCCTGGCTGCTAAGCCAAACGGAAATACACATTTGACTTTTGTTGGTTTTTATTTTAAAACAGCAGTAAAGTTTACACTTGAGATTTTGAATATTACATCTATATTTTCTCTTTTTTTTTTTTTTTTTTTCCCCACCAAACTTTGTACTACTAACTTTCTTTACACAGTGTTATATTTTTGGTAGGATGTTTCATATATAAATTTATTGAATTCTCTTTATACTCTATTTCCTAGTGAAATGTGGAAGCACATAGACTGTTGAAGGAGAACTGGAATTCTTTTTGCTGCTAGTCTTTCATCTTGGTTTATCTTTTGCCTTTTTGGTGAACTTTGAGATACTAGCCGTTTGTATCTTTTTGTGCGGATAAAGATTTCTTACCGTGGGGTAGCACTTTGAATCATGTTTATACTTACAAGGAAACCTCTAACGCGGAAAGTCAGCTCTAATAAAGGTTGTCAGTGAACAGCGAACAGTGTGGTTCCTTAATTGCTTCATTTAGAGTAGTTTCATACTCCTGCTGTGTCTGAGTTTGTGTTCAGAAGCACCTGCTTATTTGTCCTCATTATGCCATTTGCAGGAAAACGGCATCAGAAAGATGTTTTCAAAGCGGCGCCGTGCGGAATTGCAGCAAAACCGATGGGCAGCAGCACCTGGGGAGGGGTGGGGGCTGCAGCCCGCCCGCCGTCTGCTGAAACACGTGCAAAGGCTCCGGTTTGGTGCCAGCGGAGTTCCCCGGGTGGCCGTGGGCGAGTGGGGCTGGGGGGGAGTAACTTGCCGTGTTTGTGGGCAGGC
Organism: Tyto alba; assembly: GCF_018691265.1. Classification (NCBI taxonomy): domain Eukaryota; kingdom Metazoa; phylum Chordata; class Aves; order Strigiformes; family Tytonidae; genus Tyto; species Tyto alba. The sequence goes on from NW_024881316.1 coordinate 1,186,971, forward strand.
TCTTGGCTGCCTGCACCGGCCGCTCCTTCAGCTTCAGCAGGCCGGGTGTTGGGTTTGCTGTCGAGCTGGAAGGGTCCTTTTAAAAAATGTCAGCGCCGTGCCTCCCCGGCGGGCCCCAGCCCCGTGTGCTGGCGGCAGGGTGCCGCTGTCTCGAAGGCGAGTTGTCCTTAAATATTCTTGTATTCTTAAATACGTGATTCGCAGAGGCGAGGGGTGGAATGTCCTGGGTTGAGTGAGTGGTGGAGTTTTTTGGTGGCAGGGGAGGGGGCTATCGGGGCGGCCCCCTGTGAGAAGCTTCTCGAAGCTCCCCCAGCTCCACGTCAGCTCCACTTCTGTTTGGGAAATTGAGCCAATCGGCTGCGCCTCTGCGATAACGTATTTAAGAAGGGACGTGGTGACGGGCAGGGGGACTTGTGAGGAGGAGTTACGGCAGCTGCATGAACACCAAGGTCAGTGGAGGAACGGAGGAAGAAAGGAGGGGGGAGGTGTGCCGGAGCAGAGACCCCCCTGTATCCTGTGGGGAGACGGCAGGGCGGCCCCCCCCTGCCACCCATGGAGATCTACGGTGGAGCAGACATTGATTTGTGGCCTGTTGTTCCTGCTCAGATGATCAAGGTTCTGTGCCCGAAGAAGGCCGGGGTCTCATGGGAAAAGGCAGCCCCGCTGCTGTAATTCAGTGCTGGGAGGATTGCAGCATGCGGGGGAGTCCCACGCCGGAGCAGCTCGGGAAGGGCTGCAGCCGTGGGAGGGAATCCAGTCGGAGGGAGTTAGTGACCCATGACGGAGCAGTGTGGGGAACGCTGCGGCCCGTGGGAGGGACTCATGTCGGAGAAAGTTTGTGGAGGACTGTCTGCTGTGAGAGGGGGACCACGATGGAGCAGGAGGAACAAGTTTCGGACACTCCTCTCACCGAAGATGAAGTAAGTGGCAGCGCTGACTGCACCCCCCATTCCCTGCCCCTGCGCCACTGGGGGAGGAGGTAGAGATATCGGGAGCAGAGCTGAGCCCGGGAGGAAGGGAGGGGTGGGGGGAAGGTGTTCTCAAGATGTGGCAATGCTTCTCACTGTCCTACTCTGTTATGTGTTGTTAGTGTCTGTAATAAATGTATGTTCTTTTTTTTTCTTCCCCTAACAAGTCTGCCTTTTGCTCATGATCATAAAAGGGGGATTTTCCCCCATCCCAGTCCTATCTCAGACCCCAAACCTGGCTCTCTGTCCCTTCTCATTGCCGGAGGGGAAGGGAGAGAGAGCTGCTGCATTGGGGTTGGCTGCCAACCAGGCCCAAACCACGACAACTGGCAAATGTGATCGTGCGGGAGCGCCCGCGAGCGCACACGCTTCCCCGGAGGCGCGTGGGCTGAGACGCACCTTCGTACCTCGCACAAGTTAGAGGTAAGGGAAGAGAGTTGTGGGGTTTTTTTTTGTTTGTTTGTTTTGTAGGGAGATTCTGTTATTTTCAGAAGAAAAAGCTGCATTTTTCTCCCAGATAAAACAACTTCCCCACCCCTGTTTCCCACTGAAACCTCGCTCGGATGCGCTGGCGCATGGGGCGGGAGCTTGCTTACTGCAAGTGTCATCCGTGTTTTATTCTCTGGTAAAATATAGCTCTGACAGGAGCCTGCTGCTTGCAGGGGAAGCTGGGTTTGGGCTTTTTCGCTTCTGTGCATCATCCTTGCAAACGGGACTGGGCAGAATAGGGCCGGGCGAGCAGCAGGACAGCAGGGACACTGTTGCAACGTTTTGCAGTGTCAGAGACACAAAGTTGTGTTGAGTAAACTGCTATTTTTTATTTATTTATTTATTTTAAAAAAATGAGTTGTGGTGGAAACAAGTTAATTAGTTAAATGAACTCTGGAATCTTCCCCTGCTCCCATCTCTGTTGAAAATATTGGAGAGCTATTTCAAATGTTTAATAAAAGAGATACTCGCAGGTAGCTTGGTTGAAGTTTTCACTTTTAATACTGAAAATTCCCCTCTGGCGCCAGCACAGCAAGTATCATGGATTGCTGCAATTAAACCAGTGCCTTAAGTTATTCATAATACTCTTTCTGGGCAGCATTCCCACCTGCTTAATCTGTGCTATACAAGCGTTTATTAGAACTGACTGTTGAAAAACGCCAAGCTAAATCAGACACTAAAAAAAAAAAAAAAATTAAAGAAAATCAATACGATGCCCTAAACTGGTTTAATATGTCTTTCCTCTTCGATAATCCTACACGTTACTGATTTATTTGCTGTAATGAACATGCCATTCAGCCGAAACAAGATTAGCTGCTTAAACCACAGCATTAAGCACGGAGCAACTTTAATGCTGCTTTATGTTTCATTGTAATGCTCAGCACTTACAGTGGTGTCTCTTTCTCTCCTCTGCAATAAAGAGTTTGTGTGAGGATCACAAAGGGCTCCGGAGTGGTGTTTTGTTAAGGCATTCGAAGCAGTAAATTTGAGTCGGTCCTTCATCCAAACCTAAGTGGAACCAAACTGGTGAGCAGGATTAATGCATGAATTTATATTCCCTGCAGGATTTTTCCGGGGTTAACTGTGAAGTAAATGGCTTATGTCAAACTGATCTAGGTTAAGGCAGAGAGAACAGCCACTGGCAATCAGAATATTCCTTCGGACTTAATTCAAATTTTGTTTTCAAGCATTTGGAACAGGAGCAATTTACTGTGCTTCAGAAAAAGCAGGCTGCAAGGAGCAGGCGTCTTGGTTTTGCAAGGAAGAGTCCTAAGATAGATGTGGTAAAGGCTGAAGATTTTCAAAGGAGTCTGTAGAAGGGGTCAGGGAAATGTGAGTGATATAGGTGTTTTACGCCTGTCAGGTATTGTATAACGTAGAATAGAAAGTCTGTTCTATTGCGTAACACTGTCCAGGTCTGAGAAGTTTAAGCTCTCCAGTTTCCGGGTAAATCTGTGTGGTGTTCTCTTCCCACTACAGGGGCAAACCTCAACTGGGAGTCTCTAAAGTCAGTGGGTGTTGGTTACTGTCTTGTTCTTTCCCTCTGTCACAAAAAGATAGTTTAGATAATTCCCTTCTCTTCTTGTTGATTAAGAAGCGAGTTGTATTTATTAGGGCATCCATATATTCTCCATAGATCTAAAAATGGGAATGAATTTTCTGTTTGCTGTACAATGTTATAATTCTTTTTCTTCGGAAGACCGTGGTGCGTTGCCAATGTGTGTATTTCAACAGCTTTTTAGGCTCTTGGAGTCAAACTTGGTATACTAAAACCAGATAAATGAGCTTCAAAGTATTGCAGAAGCGTGCTGAGTTCACAAGAATTACTCAAACCTGTAGAAATGAGAAAAAAGTGTCAGAGGTGGTGTGTTTGCACTGTGCTGGAGTAAGGTCTCAAATTGAGGTTGTGGTTCTGACTCTGGGAAGTGCGTGTTTCTTCTGGTGAATGCTGCTTTTATCCAGGTGATCAGAACAGAAAATCTGAAGTCATTTGGCAAAGGGAGAGTTGAGGGATTGAAGGAAGCTATTTCTGCAGAAGGAAATGCACTCGAAGTCTGTTAGGAGGAGCAGCCTTTGCATTGCTCCATTGGGGAAGGGGGGGAAAACCAAAACAAAACAAAACAAAACAAAAAAACCAAACCAAAAAAAAACCAAACCAAAAAACCTGAAGATGCTTTCAGAACATCTGCCAGAAGGGTGAGTGCTGGGATACAAAGAGAGGGCTGGTGAGTGTTGGCAGAGATACTAATTTGCCACTGATATGACACTTCTTCATGGCAAACCAGAATCTCAGGGTGGACGGGATGGAGCGTCCTGGGAGGAGCGTGCATGCTTCAAGGGGAGAACAATGTCCTCAGCAGCTGGTTTAAAGTTGGTCAGGAGATGAACAGTAACAGTCACGTTACTTCTATGAAACATGCACGTGATATCCTTTTTTTTTTCTCCATTAGCAGGAGCCCCCCTCAGCACCGTTTGCTGCTGTTGTCCAGACTGCACAGGTCTAAAGGATGTTTGTGTATAGCCCCTGGGCTCTGATGGCTCTGCATTATAGCAGGCTGTGTCTCTAGTGCAGAATATGCCTTTTTTTTTTTTTTTTTTTGTCTGTTGCACAGATAAGCAGCATGTAAGGAGCTGCCTTTATTGCAGCCACTCACAGGAGTTACTTTAGGTCCACACGTAAGCTCCCACGCTCATATTTTATTTAAAGACCAAGTGATTTGTGTGGTCTCCTAAGTCCTGGCGATGGAAGCACTTGGACTGACCTGTTTGCCCAAGCGAGCGTCAGGAGAAGGGATGGTGAGAAGGAAGGAATGAGGCAGCAACAGCGAAACCGCGCAAGAGAAAGCAGGATTGAATAGTCCTGGGAAAGCCTCTGCCCTGCCTTAGCTTGTGTAACGGGGGCTTATACAACACGTAACCCAATCTGACCCTGACCCTGCCAGAGCTCAGGGACTATATTTTTACTAAGATTAAGCTTTTCTTTTCTTTCTTTTTCCTGGAACAATTTCCTTGGCTTTTAGCTTGCCTGTTGGCCGGCGTGGCCAAGGCAACCTCGCCTCTTTATTTCTGTGATGTTTATCTGGCTGCACTCTGCAGAAGGCAGGCACCCAGCTTCCCCCGTGGAGTCCCACAGCAGCATCTCACCAGGGAAAAGGACACTGACAGTGTCTGTTCTCTGCTGGTAACAGCACTCTTGGGGGAAGGAATGAAAAACGTAGTAAATATAACAACACCCTTCAGTTTAGCAAAGCAACTGTAAGCTCCTTAAATAAAATGGGTCTCACTGCTTGAAAGACTACAGGACCCGCTAGAGCTTAGTTTCTCCAGGAGGGTGTGGGGCTTTCTGCCTTTTGGATTTTTATTCATGGTAACGTGAGGGACCGGAGCCCCAGGCTTCAGCCCGCTGTCAGCAGCGCTGATGCATTTTTGTGCCCTGCGCAGCGGTTGGGGTCTGACTCGCTGATGGGATGTGCCGAAGGCCAGCAGCCCGGTTTTACACTCGCAACCTCAAATCGTCTTTCCCTGTGACGGCTGTCCCCACGTCTATTGCACCCACGAGGCAACAGCTAGGACTTCGGAGGGGGAAAATGGTTATCGTGGAAAAACGATAACCGTTTTCCTCGTTAGCGACTCGGGAGTCCAAATCCAGCCTTCAGAAGTGTGATCAAACCCACTGACCCAGAGTACAGCGTAGCATCCCAATCGCCAAGCCACTTGGAAAGCAGGATTTGGGCTCCTGTGAGACATTATTTCGGAATAACATTCCTTCTTTTTCAGCTGTAAGGTATTTTTTGAAAATACTTGACCAAGTTCAGCATTCAAATGGTCTTTAGTTCATGTTTGTCAACCTTATTTCAACTGATAGTCTCCTTTTTTTCACTTAGTGGGGCTTTGAACTTGCTTTATTTGAAGTTTTCTGTACAGGGTATGTGAACTTGCTTTTCCCAGTCACCTCTCATGGACCCCTTCAGCGCAACGTGTGGCACCCCTGATGTTGAAAACCACAGCTCCAACTCAAGCACAGGCTGTTAGGGTCAATGCAAGGGTGAGCATCCTGGCATCCCTGGCTGGTGCTCTGCACCAGAGCATCCTCAGCTTTTCTGTTTCTTCTGGCTCTAAAATCTACAATCAACACCTTCCAGGTTTTTTTCTGTTCTTCCAGGCCTTGCTGCCCCATCTCCCAGCTCTAAAGCCCATGACATTTGCTGGTTCTTCTGGCTCTGTACTAGTGCAACATCAGGGAGTAACATTTGTCGTCTCAGAAATGGTTTACGTACCCTGGGGTTGCTGCTCTATCTCTAATACTCACAATCCTGATTCGGGCAGGGTGGGTGCAGCTTTCTGCAGTTTCACCAGATGGGAGCCGAGTTCTCACGATAATGCAAATGACTCCAGCAGCTTTCCCTGAGGAAGCGTTATGCGGCAGACTGCGTGGAACAGCAGCGATTCATGATCACTCGGATCAGGAAGCAAAGAGAAGTCCAGAGACTTAGAGGGCAAGAGAGACTGCTGGAAATGAAAGCAAGTTCACGTAGACTGTCTCCCAAAGTGCTGAGCGAAGACGATCTCGCAGAAGAATCACTTTAACACTTGCTCTTTTGCAGCACAAGCAGATTGTGGCTTTTTATGAGGACGCGTTGCTTATCCCTCACTGGTACCCAAATGCTTCAAAAAGAGCTTTACACCTAAAAACTGAGTTTTTCTTCCCCGTAACACATTCATCCTCGAGCTTTGCAGAGGGCTGCAGGGTATCAGCGCTACCGTGGAGCAGAGGCTGGTCCTGCAGGCCTGGGAGGGGGGGGGCACGGGGCTGAAAGAAAAGCTGCCCACAAAGCTTGCGAGCAAACTTCAGCGCGGCTCTTCTAACCCGACACCAGAGGGGAGAGAGGTTGAAGCAGTGCTGACAGGTTTCATCTTCTCTGCAGGAGCGCCTGGCCTGGGCAGATAGCAGGGCTCCCGTCCGAGAAGGAGGGTCGCAGGCACCAGGTGTTCCTCGTGGGCTGTGCAGCACCGTCGCGTAAGGAGTTTCTGGTGTGTAAGCAGACATCCAGGGCACTGACCGTAAGGGCAATCGCTGGCTTCACCTCTCTGCGTAGAGGCTCAGAGAGTCCCGAGAAGCAACGCCATCAGGGTCCACAATATCTGCCTCCTCGGGTGGGGGAGCACGTGGCCGTCTCGTACAACAGCTAGATGGGGAGGAACTGCCCCAGAAATGGAGCTGGTGAAGGGGCTTCCCATGCCCAGCTCCTTTATAACAGCTTCTCTCGCACTTTCCTTGGCAGTTTGTGTACAGAAGTTGACTCCCGGTGACTGGTAACGGGGGCGGATTTCTGCTTCTTACACACACAGATGTCCAGTTACTTCTGCTTAAGTGAGAGCAACCCTAGTAATAAGAGGTGAGAAGTTAAACCACGTGTTTTTCGCTGTCTGCTGGCAATGCAGAGGGACTGCAGCTCTGGGATGGGGACTGGGCTTCTCCCTCGGACTCAGGGTTTATCCCCAGCTGGGGTGACCGCCCTGCAGCACACACCTCGTTGTACAGCAGCCAGTGGTCTTGCATACAGGTAGGTAACCTCAAGAAAAATGCAAAGAATATCCAGATGTGCTCTGCCTCTGCCTGGTCTCTTGCCTTCCCGAGGTTTTTGCTGCTGCCACGCCTAGAAGTCTGTGAGCAAAATGGCCACGTTGCAGGGATTCGGATGCATGGCTGTTCTGCGTGAGGGTGCCAGGGTGTGACCCATGTGCTCTGCATTTGAACTAACTAGTCTGAATCAGATGTAAGACCTTGAAGACACACTGGGAAAAACCATGTTTTCTTCTCTGCAATTGGATTGTATTCAGGAACATTGGAATTCAAGATCTGTGCATTTCTTTTTTCCCCGAAAATTTATGTTGACCCAGCTGCAAGTGCTGAGTAAAGGCACAGCAGCATCCTTTATGTGATCGGAGCAGAAATTAAGCTGTATGTTACCTTAATGGTTTGATGCTACAAACCTCTCATATTTTCACACTGGAAACTCAATCCGAGGGGACTACAGGCATAAGACAACATGGACAGGTATAGAGGTGACAGATAAAAATGTCTAAAATAGATTAAAAAAAACCCCAAAGGTATTTCTTTTTCTACTAAGTGCATTTTCTTGATTTCAGAGCATGTTACTTCTTAGCTCCTGTACCATGAGTCAGATGATCTGTGAAATGGGGGTGCGCAAACTGTCTACTGTACTTGCTTCCAGCATCTGAGGGGGAAGATGAGGGAAAAAGGGATAAAAAAAGTAGAAATTGTTAGAGCTAAGACTAAGAGACCCCATCTTACTCACTGGTAGGAAAAAATGTGCATGCTGCTAAAAGGAGATAAGAGCATAAATTCCAGTCAGATGTACCTCTTGTGTAAAATGACTAATTAAATGACATCGGTAGCTTAAAAATAGACCTTGCTTTAATGGGAAGATATTTTAGAGGTCATTTAAAAAGCAGTCAAAAACCCAGGAAAGATGAAGAGTGTATGACTACCTGCCTGGGTTTTGTTGTTTCTTAGGAGTAAATCTCATTTTGGGGGCAGCTTTCAAGAGCAGCAGCAGAGCCCCGCACACGCGCAGTAGCCGTGCTCATACAAACAAGTACCATCCGGGGCTCACAAAGGGGCCACGGAGATCCAAACCCAAGTGCTGAGCAGTGGGTAAATGCATCCAGCCTCTCCCGACCCCCGGGCAAGCCTTCCTGAGCCCACCACTTTCAGAGGGACCCACCCAAGATTTGGCCCTGTGGAAGCAGGAGCCTTTCTGCCCTTGGCCCCCTCCCTGGGAGGGATGCTGTGGGAGGTGGAGAGCCGCCGGGTCCCTGCACGCAGCGGCAAACCCACGCCTGCCCACGGGTGGGAGCCGGCAGGCAGGGAGCCCCACGCGCGCTAGTGGAACGGGGCTGCCTTGGTACGTCTCTTGGGTGGGTGAAACACGTGGCCTGGGTGTCCGGGGCTTCCCAGGGATGAGCTTTGGGGTGGCAACTGCATAAAAGCAGTGCCCTAAGAGCTGCCCTGTGGGTCTTCTCCAGCCCAGGAGTCCCTGCCAGTGCTGGCACGAGGGATAGGACTCGTAATTTTTCATTCGCGTTCTCCTTGGTTTCCTAAGCCTTTGCCATTTCTCTCCTGCAGTTGCCCCAGTAGCGCGTACGCCCCAAACAACTCTTTCTCAAACCGTGTGCCTGAACACCTGCAGGATGAGGTTCTTTAAAATGAGTTTATATAGTGAAAACATGAAAAGGATTAATGCAGAGGGGAAACGTTTGATCTCTCTCACCAAATCACCATATCAAAAGCTCTTTTCAGCGCCTTTTGTTGAGACATATAAAAGTCATGAACTCCTCGGCTGTTAGCCAAATACATCAGAGCATATGGGCCGAAGGGTTGCCCAGTGTAAGCTAATGTTGCTCTGCTGATCTCCAGGGACGTGAACCGACTTTTGCCACGCCTGGATTCAGCCTCTGGGGATTAACGAGATGTTTGTATGACCGGTAATGCTGTACGTTCCGCAGAGAAATGGGATAGAGGTGTTTGAAAACCTGTGAATGCATTTGAGAAGAAACACTAGCTCCTGAAGTATGACAGATACGATCTCCAAGAGAAAGAGACCGAGAGACTATCTTTGAAATGTTTAATAGGAAAAAGACCCCCACATCTTTTCTAAAAACTTGGGATGTTTTATTCAAAACCTCACTTTGCTCCAAATACTCCAACTTTGACTTGTCGTTGTTTGCCAGGGAAGGCTGCTGCCCGGTAAAGGAGAAGTTCCCTTCAGGTCTTGTTATGATGACAGTGAAGCTTGATTATGGGAAATTCTCCCTCTCCTCACCCGAGCTGACGGTTCAAAGAGAAAGGAAGGGGTTGTCTACTTTAATTTTTCACCTTGTATTTTACTTCAGAGCTTTTCCAGCTGGTTTGGAGAGGTATGGAAAGTGGCAGAGGTAAAATTATGAGGGTGCTTTGCGGCTGCAGTGAAGTTTGTTACCGGGAGCAGGGCTGGCACGAATGCTTGGTGAACACCAAGCAAGCCAAGGAAGCTCTGGGGCGCAGCCAGGGGGAGCCTGGGGGAGAGTTAATGTTGGTGGTTCTGTGGGTCCCGGAGTGCCCACAGCCACTTACCGTGGGCACGTGCTGCCAGCCCAGGGGCTTGCTGACTGGGAACCAGCGGGGAGCCCAGGGAGCCACGATGCCAAGGAACTTGTTGCCGAAACGGGCGGGCGCGTGAGGGGAAGCAGGAGCTCAGAACGGCGCGTGGGTTGCTCAGGGATGGGCATCCCGGCAGTGGTCCACCTCTTCACGGGTGTGTGCCCGGGGCAGGACAGCTGGCACAGCCCCTCCAGAGGCCGCAGGGTGGAAGAAACTCCTCACTGTGCCCTCCAAACGGCCCGCTGCTGCCTGCTTTTCACACAGCTCCTTCCCTCGGGTACTTCCTTGCAGTGTTTCAGCCACGTCTGCGAGCAGCTCTCCACTTGCTGTCGCTCTGCGAGCCTGCAGGATGGCTTTGAAGTTTCATCCGTCATTACGCCGATGGTGGTTCGGTCCCGGAATCGTGGCCCTTATCTCATGCAAGCCATGAAACGAATCTACAGCCCAGTATTGTTACATGGAGCGCGTTTCTCCTCGCAGTATCACAGAACCACGGAATGGTTGAGGGCGGAAGGGACCTCGCGGGGTCACCTGGTCCAACCCCCCCCCCCAGCTCAAGCAGGGCCACCTGGAGACAGAGGCCCCAAGGTGAGTTAATGCTGAACTTGGCTTTTAGCCCTGTTTCAACCCCTGAAAGCGAACCCGGAGGCTCCAGCAAGGTGCTGAGAAGGGAACCACTGGGTGTCCGACCCTGCGCCCAGCTCTTTGCTGGGGCAGGATGGGGTCCAGCATCGTTCTACAAAAACACCTTTTCGGCCGCTCCGCGTCCTCCGGGGGCTGTGGCTCCTTCTCCCGATGCTGCGGCTGTCCTGCGCTGTATTTCGAGCGGCACCCGGCTCCAAACACAGGTGTCTCCAGGAGGGACGTTGTGTGGGTTTGGTGTTGAGTGGTCTCTGGAGGGCTGGGCAGTCCGCTGCGCAGCAGCCAGGAGCCCCGTGTCTGCGCCAGGGAGAAGCAAATGGCTCCTCAAATGGTTGCTGACCCCCGTCCAGGGTAAGGTTGGGGGCACCTGCATGGCAACGCTGCTCCATTTAGGGGACAGGCCTAACCTGGGTCCCTCTTTAACCACGAGAGAAGCTGCTGCTGCGTGACGCTCAGTGCCTGTTATAAACATGGGATGGTTAAAAGTGTGTTCTCAACACGGTATTTCAACAAACAAAGCCCTCCGTGAGTAACAGGGCAAGCACATTTCTGAGGTTGGCTTTCTGGGGAGAGCGAGCTTGCGTGCTTACGGGGTGTGAACGCAGATTGTGACCTCCTAGCTTTTGAATCTCTTGGAAAACTCAATCAAACTGGACTCGGGGGAGAGGATGCAAAGAGAAAGCAGTTCCTCCAAGTTTCATGATCAGGGCAACTGAGAAGAGGAAAGAAATTACCTGTCAGAAAGGCTGCAGCCTGACCTCACCGCTGGTTAGACGTGACAAAACCCCGCACGGCGGAGCCGGCACAAGTCGCAGCTGCAGGGAAAGATTCGGTCAGACTTTGCATCTGCCTGGGCACCACCGTCAGTTGACCACAGGTCACAAACGTGGCTTTGTCAGTTCCAGTCCTCGGGGGCTACCTGAGACAGACTGCTGGTTCTGGTTTACCCCCCCGCTCCCTCTGGGCCTCGCCGGGGCCCTCCTGGCCCTGGCGCAGCTGCCAGAGCGGAGCGAGGGCGAAACAACCCGCCCAGGGCGGTGGTGGAACCCCCCATCCCCAGCAGCACCCCGGGAAGGTGTGCTCCCTCGGAAACGTGCGTGCCCACAGCGCTGGCTGCTGCCGTCTTTCTCCACTCCAGGAGGATTTTCTTTCCCCTTGGTACCAAGATGTTTTATGCTGAGTTGACTGAATAAGACTTTCCAGCAGAATCATTTCCCTGAAAGACTTGGAAAGTCAAATATTTCTTAGGATCTCTATCATGTCTGAAATCTATTTATCCTGCATATGAATTACTTTCTTCCTTTTAAATCGACACACGCACTAAAGCTGAACTCAATCCTTTTCCTCTCAGCTGTTGCTGTTTAGCTGCTTCCCTTTCTACTTAAAAACTTTTAATTTTTTTTTTTTTTTTTTTTTAAGGCTGGAGCCTGAGAGAGGTCAGCTGGAGCATAAGTGCTTTGCTTTTCCCTTTCATTAGCACAAGTGATGGCTACCCACAGATTTCAAATTTGTTTCAGCTCTTACTGGGAGCTCTTTACAACCTGAAGCAGGGATTGATTGTGGGTGAAGAGGCTCTGTGATAACAAAGGCAGAAGTCAGGCAGGGAAGGTCTGACATGTGAGCTGTCAGGGGTGGTGTCACCGCCAGCTGACCCATCATAAGACTGCCGGGGAAAGCCAACGGGCGCCCTGCTCGGGAGGTTCTAGTGCCCCGCTCCCCGCTAGCCTGTGCTTGGAAACAGATTGACTAACATAATAGAGTGATTTTGTAATCTGTCATAATACCATAAGCTACAGATCCACAGACTTTGACCCCTCGCAGGTATAATGAGCTCCTTTATTCAGCTGCACATGCTCTCTCGATGGGAGAGAGAGAGGGGGGCTTTTTCTAATTATATATCCAAAGCATATGTTTTGCCCAGAAACAAAGCATTATATTCATTAGTAAAATCCTATAAGCTAGGCTCTTTTTTATTAGCCAGTTAACTAATTGACAGTTAAGAACATGTATTAATATCATGGTGTAACCACGCAGTCACTTAATCTGACAGCTTTATTAAAATCATAGCATTGCTCCTCTAAGTTGCTACGGTGGAAGGCTGTAGCATTTGCATTAGAAACCCTGGTGTTTGGGAATATATAGCTCAGCTGTGAAAAAAAATCAATATAGCATCATACAAAGTCTCAGCTGAGTGGCGGTCTCTGTTAATCCTTTGACAGAGTTGGAGAAGAGTGTTAAAGGTCCTTGCATTGGTCTTTAAAAATCTGCTCAATCAATTTTAAGTAGGTTTTAAGAACACACAAAACCATATGTTGGTACATTTTCCTTTTTCCCTCATTAATTCAGAGAATGATCTAATTGTAGCAAAATGCAGAGCATTACACTTCTGAAAGAATAATGTAAAACGCTCGGTGGAGTTCGGACAGGGGGTGCACGCTGTGCTGGGGAGAAGGGGGAGCCCGAGTATAGCGCAGATGTGGCACCGAACACAGCCCTTCCATTTGCTATGGTAGTTTAAAAAGGTAGGTGACCTGTATATGGAAGAGCTTAGAAAATAAATACTGGTAATGGAATCAATGTCATCATCCTGTGATGACTACAAATCAATCTTACATCCTCACCTCACCTAAGTAATAACTCTCTGTAGTAGCCCATGTTTGAAAAGGTTGTGGTCGCAGATTTATATCATGAAGTACAGTGCTTTCATGAGGAATGACAATAAAAGCTCTCCAGAATTACATTATTCCCTTCATTATGCTTGCACAGT